>NC_092876.1:321819624-323180076 GCF_028372415.1 Notamacropus eugenii
CCCTATCTAGTCCATAATTGCTCCCTATTTAACATGTATCTGACTGAAATTCTGACTCTGAAAGTTCACCTCAATATGATGAAAATGGAATATATCTTAGTGATTGAAAGTAGTATCTGGAGTACCAGAAATCCGATTGTCTGGGCTGACTACTTTTAGTGTCTCTGAAATAGGTGGAAATGCTCCTTTCTTTTATGTGTTTTAAGTTTAAATGCTCTCTGAGAATCCAAATTCAGTTTAGTGCAGGGATTGGTGGATGGGGGTGGGAAGATCTCCCTCTAGCAGTTAGTTGACACAGAATTAATTTCCCCCTCTATTCATTATTCAAATTCATTATCAAAACTAGTTTTCCTCTAAGGTACAGTACTGAAATTTCAAAACCAGTGCAGCCAGAGTACATAAGAATCTATTAAACAGTCAAATTATATCGTTTACACAATCATTTTCTTCACAGAGGTTTTCCAGTCTAAAATTTCTCACAGTCTGAACATGAGTTTTACATGAAATACTCTGGGACAAAAGAAGTATAATATCCTTCCAAATTATAGTTCAGCACCTGCCTAAAGAACAGTGCCAGCCAAGAAATGAGACAGCTTTGCAATTACCACAATAAGGTCCCTGGTACTCAAAGTCAGTCATAATATGTAGGTTGTGTCTCTGTTATACTCCTGATCTCTGCTAGGTAAGTAAATGGAGACTGAAAGTCACAAAGCAGGAAAGAGGACAGTGAAGACCATTCTAGCTCCTCAGTCACTAGAGAATGTGTTGTCATGCTGGGTTATATGTGGGAAGAGAACAAAATTAGGAGGGATTAGGAAGTTCAGCTAGGCAGAAAAGGCCTGAAAGATATAGTAGGCTGGAGAACTAAGGCATTGAGTTCTGGGAAGGATTAAAAAGGATTAATTAGGTAATGTTAATTCAAAATGAGTACAGAAATTAGGAAACCAGTAAGAACAGGCCCAGCTAATGTGGTTCAATGTAAAGTCTAGTGAATTTGGAGTCAGAGAATCTGAGTTTAATACCTGTTTTACTACCTATATAAACTTGATCAATTCACGTAACCCATCTCAGCCTCTATTTCTTCATCTGTAAAAATGTAGTATTAGGAAAGATAACTTCTAAGGCCCTATTCTAGAAGTGTAGAGCCATGATAGTGGAACATATGAAGCAATTCAACTGAACTTTCCCAACATTCCCCTCCAAATAACTTAAAAATAATATTTCAAATCAAATTCTAGAGTGGCAGAAATCACAAAAGGTCAAGGTGAGACATTTTTCCAGCACAAGACAGCTTAAAATGTCAGCAGAAGAGGTCAGTGACACTGGCATGATAGCACAGAGTGAAGTGGAGGCTGCAGCAGCACCAGCAGCAGGCCTTTTAGTCAGCTGCAAGAGCAACAGCTACATTCTCCTTATCTCTAAGCCCACAGATGATAAGAAGGTTAAAGAACTGGTCAAAAAAGATTACAGGATATCCTTTGCTGTCACTGTGTACAGGACCTTATTGGATTGCCTACACACACACACTTCCAGGTCACATTTTCAGGGCAAAAAGCAGTAGTGCTTTTGGCCCTAGGGGACCAGGGGTATCTGGCCACAGTTCTAGGGCAGAGAAGAATGCTTATGACCAATCACAGGGGAGCAGAGTGTATGGTCACAGTTCAAGGGCCAAGAGGGGACCTATCACTTGTGGTTTCAGAGAAGCAATGTCCCTTCCTGCTTAAAAACATGAGCATAGGCTAGAGGAGCAGTGACTGCAACTCTTCTTAGATCATTCTACCCTAGAAGCACCAAAAAGATAGAAACTCCCCAAACTAGTTCTGAAAACAAAAGCATGAAAAACCTAAAGCTTCTGACAGTGCTTCCTCCACCCTGGGAGGAGAGCCCAACTTAAATATAAAGTTAAAATTTAAGAAATAGGCTGGAAAATGGAGTAAATAACAAAAAGAAAACTTGACCATAAAAAGAGCTACTATGATTAAGTGAAGATGAAGACACAAACTTATTACAATGTCAAAAACATCAATGTCAAAAAAGGTACAAGCAAAGCCTCCAAGATAAATGTGAATTAGTCCTGATAATAATATAATAGTTGCTTAAGAAACAGAGTGATTAATAAGTGGAATAGATTAGGTTACACAATACACAATAACAAATGACCATAGTAATCTAATGTTTGATAAATGCAAAGATATAGGCTTTGAGGACAAGAACTCAGTATTTGACAAAAAATGCTGAAAGAACTAGAAACGAATTTGGCAGAGACTTGGCACAGAATATCTTACTCTGTATACCAAGAGGAGGCCAAAATGTGTACATGATTTAGCCATAAAGCATTATATAAATAAATCATTGGGGCGTGGAAAAATGTAATTGCCAGACGTGTGGATAAGAGGGAGAATTCATGACCAAACAAAAGACAGGTGAAATGATGGGAAATAAAATAGATAATTTGGATTGCATTATATTAAAAAAATGCACAAACAAAAATAATGCAGCCAAAATTAGAAGAATAAAGGATCTGGGGAGAAAATGACAAGTTCTCTGATAAAGGTCTCATTTTAAAAATATAGAGAGAATTGAATCAAATTTATAAGAATATAAACTGTTCCCCAACTGATAACTGGTCAAAGGATATGAACAGGCAGTTTTCAGAAGAAGGAATCAAAGCTATTGAGAGTCATATAAAATGCTTTAAATAACTTTTGATTAGAGAAATGCAGATTAAAACAAGTTTGAAGAATTGTCTCATACATATCAACTTGGTTAATATGACAGAAAGGTAAAATAACAAATGTTGGAGGGGATGTGAAAAAATTCATACACTAATGCACTATTGGTGGAGTTGTAAAGTGATTCAACCATTCAATAAAACAATTTGAAACAATGTTCAAAGTTCTAATAATATATGCCTACCATTTCACTCAGCAATGTCCCTAATAGGTCTTTATCCCCAAGAGATAAAAGACAAAAAAATAAAAAGAAAGATGTGATATTTATAACACCTCTTTTAATATAAAGATATTTATAACACCTCTTTTTATTGTGGCAAAGAATTACATATGTAGAGGACTGACTAAATAAGTTATGGTATATGATTGTAATGGGATACTATAATGCTATAAGAAATGATTCAAGAGTCAAAATGCTATCCATCCTCAGAAAATGAAGTGCATGAGTCTGAACGAAAAATGAAGCATATTTTTACTCTATTTTTTGCAACATGGCTAATATGGAAATAGGTTTGCATGATTTCATATGCATAATTGATATCACATTTCTTTCCTTCTCAAATGGTAGAGAAGTGATGGGAGGGAAAGATAGAATAAAGAACTCACTTTTTAAAAAAAAAAAAGAATGCTCAAAATTAATAAATAATTATTTTAAAGTAGCTCATTCCTCTCTTTATTTTATTTCTATTTGTATATATCACACATACACACACACGCACACACACACAAAGGCACAAAAAGAGAGACAGAAATAGAGATAGAGACCAAGAAAGATAGAGAGCTGCAAGGGCAACTTGCTTGAGATTTATATTTACAAAAAATTTAGGCCTTCTAGGAAGTTTTCACATAGAATTTTTGGAGATGAATGTAACCTTAGAGATTTCTAAAACAATCTTGTTATTTTGTAAATAAAGAAATTTTGGGTCAAATAGATGAAATAACAAGTGTACTAGCTAACATGGTTAAGCAGGTACAGTTGACCATAGAAAAAAATAGGTAGGAGGGCAAAAATGAAGAAAGAGTGGAAGGAATATATCAAAAGTCTATAACAGTGCATTGGGAAAAGGTGCTTAGTGAAGCAAGTGCTTTATGAAGCCTATGTGTAGATGGAAAGGACAAGAAAGGTTTCTGCAACTATTTAATAGCTTTCATCTTTGTCATTTTCAGTCGTGTACAGCTCTTTGTGACACGTTTTGGGGTTTTCTTGGCAAAAATGCTGGAGTGATTTGCCACTTCTTTCTCTAACTCATTTACAGATGAGGAAACTGAGGCAAAATGGTTAAGTGACCTCCCTGGGGTCACACAACTAGTAAGTATCTGAGGCCAGATTTGAACTCAGGTCTTCCTAATTCCAAGTACCATACTACCACATTACTACCTTTTAAGCTGAAGCAATTTAGGACAACCTGTTTGACCCTCTCCTATGGGGCTCATACTGTCACTGGGCCAGTAACCTCCCTGTCTATATCCTTTGGCACAGGTTTCTTTTACAGAAAGATGGAGAAACCCATAGGGGAATCCTAATGTTCAAGAGCTCAGAATGAAATATCATAACCCATTTCTTTCTATTGTTACAACTGAAACAATTCATTGGGGGTCCTAACCAAGGGGAAGTCACCCAACCTTTTAGTGGCACTGCCTACATTAGAATACTTGTCTTCTGATTGCCCAGTTCAACGTCATTTTCATGCCACAACATTGCATTTTTAAATACCAAATATTGCATCCTGATTACCTTGACATTTTCCCATATATTTTGCATCATATTGTCAAGCAAAAAAAAATTCTTATAAGGGCATGATTTAAAAAAAATGGTAGAACAGTAACAGCAAAGACTAGGTTTTTTATACTAAAGATTATATAAATATCCAGGTTAGATTTGCAAAGCAGACAGAGACAGCAGACAGAGAGCAGCAGAGAGGTTCAAGTAGATGAGAAGCACCAGGAGTATGTGTGTGTATGAGTGTGTATATGTGTGTGTGTGTGTGTGTGTGTGTATAAATGTAGTTAGCATGAGGAGTCAACAAAAGCTAAAATAGCATCTTTAATTTGGACCACAAACCACAATATGTCTCTTGGCACCCATCCCAGTTTAGAGACTTACCTTATTTAATTGATACTTTAGGTTAACATATGCTCTGAATATTGGTTTCTGCAGCATTATTCTGTCCCTTAGGCTATAGTCAGAGACTATCCCTGTTTAAACTACTTTGCACATAGTAGTACTCACTAAGATGCTTTCAGTGATGAAAATGATAGCAATGATGACAATGATGGTGATGTTCATGGTAATTAGGAGGACAGTGGTGATAGTGCTGACGTTAATGTGTAGGATAGCTAAGCAGATAAGGAAATTCATCCCTTCCAAGAGAGTCATCAGTCTCTTTTCTTCTGAGGGCTGCTACAATCTTCAGGCCTGTGGATGAAGTCTTCTCAATTCTCAACAGTTGCCAACTCTTGGTGACTTTAAAACCTCCTCAGTATCTCCTAATATCCTTTCCATTTATGCCACAACCACCTACATTTAGGTTTTTATCACCTCTTGCCCAGATTATTACAGTTACTTCCTACTTGATCTCCGTTTTCAACCTTTCTCTTATCCAATTCACCTTCCACATGTGCTGCATTGTTATTTCTGAAGTATAGGTCTGACCATGCCACATCCTTGCTCTAGAAGCTTTACTGACGTCCTGCTAAATCTAGTACAAAATGCAAACTCTTCTGTTTGGAGCTTAGCTTCATAGCCTGGTTCAAATCTATCTTTGCATGATGATTACACATTGCTTTCTCTCATGCACTCTCCAATCCAGTCAAACTGGCTTACCTAATGTCCCCAGTACAGGACTTTAACCTTCCACTTTGATGACTTTGCCAGTGCCTAGAATGCTACTCCTTCTCATCTCTGTCTCTTACAACTCCCAGTTCCTTTCACAACTCAACTAAAATGCCATCTCTTTTAAGAGACTTTTTCTAATTATCTCAGTTCCTCTAATTATTATTAATAATTATCTCTAATTCTTCATCAAATCACTTTGTATTTATTTTGTATACATTTTGCATATATTTATCTGTGAACATGGTGATTCTTCTTCCCCTTTTCCTATTTAAAATAAGCTTCTTGGGGGCTGGGAATGTTTTGCTTTTCTATTTGTGTCCCTAGCATTGAGCATACTGCCTTATGTGCAATAATCACTTAATAAACTTTTGCTTATGGTGATAAGAACTCAGTGAATAATTGTTTCTCCTCTATCCCCTACATCTATCACAAATCTAGGCCTTGTGAGCTGACTATTTAGTAATTTTTCCACTGAAGAATTAGTGGGAATAAAGGAAGACCATAGAAATGCTTTCAAAAATATGCTTGTACTGAAACTCTTTGATTTTTGCTTAACATGTGTTTTCTTAAAAATGTGTGTGTTTTCTCCACTGACCAAATATTTACACAAATTCTTTCTCCAGATGGGGAAATATTTCCTAACATATTTGTCCTCTCCTAAGTGTCAACAACAGATGCTATAATCAATAGATGAAGCATTTTTGTTTGAGTGCATTTGCATGCATATATATATATATATATGTATATATATTATATATATACACAAATATATGTATGGCATATACTTATATATGTTACAGTGGAAATGTTGGAATATCATATATTTCACTAATATTTATTTATTATTATTTTAGGTTCTAAACATGCATTTTATTAAATACATTTTCACCTTAGACATGTGGCATAGAAGAATTAAAATGAATGGGAGAAACCATTAAAAAAACATAACAGAAGAGAAAATGGTCTGCTTCATTCTGAGATCCAATCCTGCAGATCTTGCCCTGCATGTGGAAGGCATTTTGCCTCAATAGTCTGTAGGGAAATTTTAGGTCCTTGCACTGCTGTGAAGGGCTAAGTCTACCAGAAAAATTCCTTACACACTGTGATTGTTGCTGTGTACAAAGTTCTCCTAGTTCTGCTCCTTTCGCTCTGCATCAGTTCATATGAGTCATTCCAGGCCTCTCAGAAGTCTTCCTGTTCATCATTTCTTTTTTTTTTTTCAGTTCCAATGGAAAATTTTTTATGAACTGAGAGAAGAGAAACCAATGCAATATACACAATGTCTACAACATCAATGAAAACAATTTTAGAAGGTGGCTAATTATGGTGACCAATCTCATAATCTTTCTCGGTCTAGGAAAACAGGTGTTGAAACATTCTTTCCCCCTTCCTGTAGAGAGGTAAAGGGCTTTAGCTAGAGATGTTACATGAACTATCAAATGTAGCTGCTATGTCGATTGGCTTTACCAAACTGGTTTAATTATAAGACAGAGTTGGGGGTGCTGACATGGGGAATGACTATGAGGTAAAAACAGAAAGTATCAATACAACTTTCAACAAAAAGGAAGAATAAACATCTGGATAGAACAAACATTGGTATCCACATGTTAAAAGAACAAGTGCAAGGTTTCCAGTGTTCTAGGCTGTTAGGTCTTTGAGGGAGGATTTACAGAATATAGTCAAGAATCTACTATGGGCTAAAGAAGGGCTGTGGGACTTGGGCCCTTTATTCCCATATTCTTCCTGGATGCAGGGAATGAGATAAAGATCTGTCACCTAATCAACAAGTATTTATTAGGCACCTACTATAGGACTCTTCTGCTAGGCACTGGGGATAGAAGTATAAAGAATGAAAAAATTCCTCTCAAAAACAGTTTACATTCTAATGGGAAAGACACATTGATATAAAAAATAGACAACATAAATACAAAGTGAATGAATACAATTATATACAAAGTAGTGAAATGCAAGATAGCTTGGGAGGAGGACATTTGAAGTTGCATGGGAGGAGTCAGGAAAGGCTTCATTCAGAAGAATATGGATGCCAGAACTTTTTTAGAAATGATGAATTTAAGACATCTCTGGAAATCTGGCTTGAAATCACCTTCAACACCCTCAGAGCTTTTCTTTACTATTCCAATATATTCCAATAGTAATTCCATTACTATGTCCAATAGACATATTTCTTGTTATTTTTAGAAAAGGATTTTAATTTTACAAAATTTTTAATATTTTTTAAAATGGGAGAAGGGGAAGATACAAGAAGCATGCCCAGGAAGGGATACAGGGAGAGTGAGTGGGACAGCTGGGACCTAGGTGGCAGTAAGGAGCTAGTCCAAGCACCACTGGATCTCTGCTTGTCCTCAGTAGGCTCTCTTCAGGCCCCAAGAAAGGTATGAGCAGGAGGACAGGTTGAGGTAGCTGAGAGCTGAGCAACTGCTGATCACAGAGCTGACAGTTGCCACAGTAACTTGGGTACCCTTGGGCAGTGCCTATGCTCTGTGTTTGAGAAAGCTGCCAGGTCCTGCTTCAGATCCTCTGCATGGTAGTACTGGCCATTAAGGTCTAGCTCCTGGAGAGTGTGATGCCATTTCCACATGAACAGAGGGCTTCCCTTCTTGGGCAGGGTCACCCAAATTATGGACCCACACAGGCCCAGGTGTAGCTGTTCTAGGTCAGGGCAAGGCAAGTTGGTCAGGCCTGCAGGTATGAGGAGGCCATAGCCTCGGAGGTCCAGCTCCACCAACAATGAACCACAACAGGTGAAGAGATGCATGCAGCAGGTGGTGCAGGATCTCATCACTTATGTAGATGGTGGTGGACGTGATCAGATGGAGTTCCTGCAGGTCTGGGAAACCAGGCCCCAGGGATACCCCCATGCCTTCCTAGCTTGGGAGACCAAACCAGATTCAACAACTGCAGGACCTAGAATTGAGGACAGCCAGCCTACAGAACTTCAATCTGTATCCGAAAGCACTGGCTCTTGGGTTTCATTCCTATGTCCACCTCAAGAAGCTGGAGTTGGGGGCAACATCCATTCAACAGTGAGGAGATAATGGAGGTCATCTGGCTACTGGAAGTTAGTCACAGCTGCTGGAGTTGTTTGCCTGCTGCCTCCAGGAAGCCAACTACTGCTGCTGGCACCACCTGGCAGTTCTGCAGGTTGAGGCAATTCACCTGGGGTCAGGCCTTGGGCAAAGGAACCAAGGCCTCTGGTGTCACAGACTGACAGTGGGAAAGCTTGAGAGATGTGAGGTGGGACAAGACTCACTGAAAGATTTCAGCATCAGAGGTACATAGTTTTCCAGTTGAATAGAGAAAACTCCTGTGGTAATGAAAACCTGTTGGGCACCAGCCATTCTAGAGAACTGAGAATCCTCTTCTCCTCCTTTGACGGGGGACCCTTTGAATGAGAAGGCCAAGGTAGAGCCAGAGATATCTTCTACCACAGCATGGAGTGAGAAGCAGCATCACACCACAGGCGGCACACCTGGGTAGCTCTGTAAAGAAATGGCACTGCCCCATCAGATGCCATGAATACTTGAACCAAGTATTGGAATATTTGAACCAAGATCTCTAGAGGAATGTGGTCTCCCTAACCTGACCCTGAAGTAGTACTGTCCTGAGGAGATTGCCTCCCCTGCGCTAGGTTGAAATGTGCACTGTTTGGGGTCTCCATTTGATGTGGCTGGTGGACCTCTCATAGAGCTAACTTCTTGAGATGGGAGACCTTTTTCCTGTGGGTCAATTATGTTGACCTTTCTAGATTGGGTACAATCAGCAGCATGTCCTCAGCTTCATGAATGCGGTAAGCAACCCTTGCAGATGGTTGTCTTCATGTACCTCTTCTTTTCTTTTTCTTCTTGGGATCCAATTGGAACTGAGGGCCTTGACTTCTTGCTAAGTCTGCAACGTGAGTGCTGTGATGAACTGGAGTCCCCTTGAGGAGGTAAAGTCATTCTATTGCCAGCATTGGCAGAGACCTCCTCCATGTTCTCAAGAGATGGGACAAATCATAATGGTGCCCCTAGGAGATCCTGACTTGGGCCTAGGTCTCCCTCAGCCTTCTTTTCAACTTTCAGTCTTCCATGTGTTCAGTTGCCACTCTGTTCATCATTTCTTATGGCATAGTAGTATTGCATTACATTCACATATCACAACTTGTTCAGTCATTCCCTAATTGATGGGCATCTCCTTGATTTCCAGTTTTTGGCCACCACAAAGAGAGATGCTATAAATATTTTTGTACATGTGGGACCCTTTCCCTTTTTTATGGTTTCTTTGGGATATAGTCCTAGAAGTGATATTGCTGGGCACAAGGGTGTGCAGGTTTTTGTAGCCCTTTGGACATAGTTCCAAATTGCTCTCCAGAATGGTTGGATCAGCTCACAGCTCCACCAACAATGAATTAGTGTTTCAACTGTCCCACATCTTCTCCAACATTTATCTTCTTCCTGTTTTGTCATGTTAGCCAATCTGATAGATGATAGATGTTTTGATTTGCAATTCTTTAATCAATAGTGATATGAGCATTTTTTTCATATAACTATAGATAGCTTTAATTTCTTCTTCTTAAAGCTCCCTGTTCATATCCTTTGAGCATTTATCAATTGGGGAATGACATATTCTTGTACATGTTACTCAGTTCTCTATATATTTTAAAAATGAGGCCTTTATCACTGAAATTAGTAGCAAAAATCCTTTCTCAGTTTTCAGCTTCCCTTCTAATCTTTGTTGCATTGGGTTACTTTGTGCAAAATCTTTTCAATTTAATGTAATAAAAGTTATCCATATTGCACTTCATAATGTTCTCTATCTCTTGCTTGGTCAAACATTTCTCCATTCTCCATAAATCTGACAAAGACGCTATTCCTTGCTCCCTTAATTTGTTTATAGTATCAGTCTTTATACCTAGATCATGCATCCATTTGGACTTTATTCTTGTGTACAGTGTCACGCATTAGTCTGTGCCCAGTTTCTGCCATGCCGTTATCTAGTTTTTCCAGGAATTTTTGTCAAACAGTGAGTTCTTATCCAAGAAGCTAGAGTCCTTGGGTTTATCAGACAATAGATTGCTATATTCTTTGACTACTGTGTCTTGAGTATCTAACCTATTCCACTGGTCTATTTCTTAGTCAGTACCAAGTGGCTTTGATGATTGGTGCTTTAAAATACAATTTGAGATCTGGTAGGGCTAGGGCATCTTCCCTTGCACTTCATTTCATTAGTTCCCTCAGTATTCTGGACATTTTGTTCTTCCAGATGAATTTTGATATTATTTTTTCTAGCTCTAGAAAATATTTTTCTGGTAGCTTGATTTGCATGGCACAAAATAAGTAAATTAATTTAGGTAGAATTGTCATTTTTATTATATTAGCTCGGCTTACCCATGAGCAACTGATGTTTTTCCATTTACTTAGATCTGACATATTTGTATGAAAAGCGTTTTGGAATTGCGTTCAAATAGTCCCTGGGTTTGTTTTAGCAGGAGGTAGACTCCCAAATATTTTATAGTGTTTACTTAGCTTTAAATAGGATTTCTCTTTCTGTCTCTTGCTGTTGGACTTTTTTAGTAATACATAGAAATGCAGAAGATTTGTGTGAGTTTATTTTGTAACCTGCAACTTTGCCAAAGTTGTTTATTATTTCAAGTAGTTTTTTACTTGAATCTCTGGAATTCTCTAATTATATCATCCCATCATCTTCAAAGAGTGACAGCTTAGTTTCTTCTTTGTCTATTGTAATTCCTTCCATTTCTTTATCTTCTCTAATTGCTACAGTTAACAATTCTAGTGCCATATTGAATAATAGTGGTGATAATGAACATTCTTATTTCACCCCTTATTTTATTGGAAATGCATCTAGCTTATTTCCATTGCATATAGTGCTTGCTGAAAGTTTTAGGTAGATACTGCTTATTATATTATGGAAAGTTCCATTTATTCCTATGCTCTCCTGTGTTTTCAATAGGAATAGGTGTTATGTTTTGTGAAAAGGTTTTTCTGCATCTATTGAGATAATCATGTGGTTTCTATTAGTTTTGTTGTTGATATGATCAATAATGCTGATAGTTTTCCTAATACTGAATCAGGCCTGCATTTCTGGTATAAATTCTACCTGATCATAATATATTTTTCTGGTGATAATTTGCTGTATTCTTTTTGCTAATATTTAAAATTTTTGCATCTATATTCATTACATGTTTTGGGTCTGTTTTGGCTCCTCCTGATTTAGGTATCAGTACCATATTTGTGTCATAAAAACAATAAATAGGACTCCTTCTTCCCTGATTTCCCCAAATAGTCTGTGTAATATTGGAATTAACTGTTCTTTAAATGTTTAATAGAATTCATCTACCTAGCCCTTGTAAACACATCTAGCTCTTGTGATTTTTTCTTAGGGAGTTCATTGATGGTTTGTTCAATTTCTTTTTTCCGAGTTGGGCCTATTTAAGGATTCAACTTCCTCTTCTGTTGAATCTGGGCAATATATGTATATATATATATATATTCATCCATGTGTTTAGATTATAAAATTTAAGGGCCTATGGGCCTACACTTGGGCAAAGTAATATTTAATTATTGTTTTAATTTATTCCTTGTTGGAGGTGAGTTCATCCTTTTCATTTTTGATACTGGTAACTTGGTTTTCTTTTTTTTTTTAATCAAGTTGACCAAAAGTTCATCAATTTTATTGTGTTTTTTTCATAAAATCAACTCTTAGTTTTATTTATTAGTTCAATAGTTCTCTTAATTTCAATTTTATTAATCTCTCCTTTGGTTTTCAGTATTTCCAATACGGTATTTACTTGGGGATTTTCAATTCTTTCTTTTTCTAGTTTTTTCAGCTGCATGTCCAGTTCATTGGTCTCCTCTTTCTCCATTTTATTCATGTAGGCATTCAATGACATAAAACTTCCCATAAAAATTGCTTTTACAGAATTCCATAAGATTTGGTAGGTTGTCTCATTATTGTCATTCTCTTGAATGAAGTTGTTCATTGTTTCTATGATTTCTTGTTTAACCCACTCATTCTTCAGGGTTAGATTATTTAGTTTTCAATTCATTTTTTATTTATCTTTCCATGGTCTTTTATTCCATATAATTTCTATTGCATTATAATCTGGGAAGGAAACATTGACTATCTCTGCCCTTCTGCACTGAATTGTGAGGTTTTATGCCCTAGTACACAGTCAATTTTTGAATATGTGCCTTCTACTGCTGAGAAAAAGGTATATTCCTTTCTATCCCCATTCACTTTTCTCCAGAGATCTGTCAGATCTACCTTATCCAGAGTTTTATTCACCTCCTCAACTTTGTTCTTATTTATTTTGACATTAGATTTATCAGTTTCAGAGAGGGGGGATTTGATGTCCCCCACCAGCATAGTTTTGCTCTCTATTTCTTTCAGTGACTTCCTTAACTTCTCCTCTAAGAATTTGGATGCTGTACTACTTGGAACACGTATGTTTAGTAATGATATTGCTTCATTGTCTATGGTGTATTTTAGCAGGACATAGTTTACCTACTTATTTCTTTTGATTAGATCTATTTATGCTTTTGCTTTGTCTGAGATTAGGCTTGTTATCCCTGCCTTTTTACCCTAACTGAAGAACAATATATTCTGTTCCAACCTTTTACCTTTACCTTGTGTGTATCTCCCTGTTTCAAATGTGTTTCTTTTAAACAACATATTGCTGAATTATGGTTTTTAATCCATTCTGCTATTCATCTCTGTTTTATGGTAGAGTTCATTCCATTCACATTCACAGCTATGAATGCTATCTGTGTCTTTCCCTCCATCCTCTTTCCCCCATTTATGCTTTTAGTTCTCCCTTCTCCTTTCCTCTACAGAATAACCCCCCCCTCCCTTTTATTTCCCTTTTCCCTTATTATTTCTTCCCTCCCTTTTAGCCTCCCCTCCCTTTTCTTTCTCCATTCACCTCCTACTGACTATAGAGGTAGCTATATTTCTATGCTTAACTGAGTTTGTTGTTCCGTCCTTGAACTAAATGAGATGAGAATAAATTTCAAACAATGCTCACATCCTTCCCCTCTTTCCCTCTCTTGTAATATGTTTTTCTGCCTCTTCCTGTGATGTAATTTACCTTTTTCTGTCTCCTTCTTTTCAAATCTCCTATTGCAATCCCTTTGCATCTTTAAATCACATTCTTATCATCACATCATTCAATTTATATCTATTCCCTATATGTGTATATCCCTTTAAAATATCATAATAAATATGCAATTCTCAAGATTAACAAGCACCATCTTCCCTTAAAGGGATATAAACTGTTTGCCCATATTGAATAACAAGTTTCCCCCCCACCTTCTCGTTTACCTTTTTTACCTCTCTTGAGACTTGTGTTTGAAGATCAAATTTTCTATTGAGCTCTGTTCTTTTCATCAGGAAGGTCTCAAAATCCTATTTCCTTGAATGTCCATCTCCTTGACTGAAATATTATGCTCAGTTTTTCTGGGTAAGTGATCCTTGGTTTTAGTCCCTGCTCCTTTGCCTTATGGAATATTATATTCCAATCCCTTCGATCTTTTAAAGTTGAAGCTTCAAGGTCTTGTTTAATCCTGACTGTAGCTCCTCGATATTTGAAGTGTTCTTTTTGTGACTGCCTGCAGTATTTTCTCCTTCACTTCATTGTTCTGGAATTTTTCAATGATATTCCTTGGTGTTTTTCGTTTGGAATCCCTTTCAGGAGATGAATGGTGTATTCTTTCGATGACTATTTTTCTCTCTCATTGTAGGACCTCTGGGCAGTTTTCCTTCATGATTTCTTCAAAGATAATGTCTTTGGCTTTCTTTTGGCTATCAAGGCTTTCTGGTACACCAATAAGTCTTAGATTTTTCTCTCCTGGACATATTTTCCAGGTCAGTTGTTTTTCCAGTGAGATAGTTTACATTTTTTTCTATTTTTTCATTCTTTAGATTCTGTTTCACTGATTCTTGATGTCTTATAGAGTCATTAGCTTCTACTTGCCCACTTCTAATTTTTAATGGATTGTTTCCTTCAGTTAACTTTTGCATCTCCTTTTCCATCTTTCCAAGTGTTCCTTTTAAGGAGTTATTTTCTTCCGTTAGGTTTTGTACTTCCTTTTCCATGTGTCATATTTTCCTTTTTAAGGAGTTGTTCTCTTCAGTGAATTCTTTTTCATGTTTTTAAAATCATTGGCCAGTTTTTCTTCTACTTCTCTAATTTGCCTTTTAAAATCCTTCTTGAGCTCTTCCAAGAATGTTCTTTGGGCTTGAAACCAGTTCATATTCCCTTCTTAAGTTTCAGATGGGAGTACAATCTCAATGCAGACCTCTTTGGTATTAATGTTTTGGTCCTTTTCCTCATAGAAAAGTCATTTCTTTACTTGTTTGCTTCTTGCTGAAGATGATCATCCTTTTCCTGACTTTTAAAGTGTATCTATGCTTCCAGGGCACTGGGGGCTCTATCCCACACTTCTTGTGCCTTGAATTTGAGGCTTTGTATGTTGTGGCCTCTGGTTCTTTTAGCTAGAAGCTTAAATCCTGCAGTTGACTTGGTGCTGAGCTGGTTGTTGTTCGAAGCATTTCTGGGTTTCCCTGGAGTTACCCTGGAGATAGCTGCTTCAGGTGTGGGGGTGGGGCTGATCTGGTCATAGAAGGTCTAGTCTCAAGCTCAGTGGTTGGTGAACCCCATCTGCACTAGTGTCTTCCTGATTCCTCTGGCTGTGCTGAGGCCTGCCTAGTGTCCTGGTGTTGGCGATTAGGGGCTCCACCTCCATGGGGCTCAGGATCACTTCCTAGTTTGCTGAGGTGGGACTATCTGGGACAGCTCCAGTCTTATACTTGTCCCCTTCAGCCACAGAAGGAGGGATCCCCTTTGTGATCTTCTTAGCCCCATGGACTAAGAGACTGTTTACACCTTCTGCTGATCCCACTTTTCCAGGAATTTTTCTGGGGAAATATTCTTTGTGTTCTTCAAGGTCAACAAACAGAAGGGGATAGCTCAAATCATTCCAACATCTTGGCTTCTGGAAGTTCAAGTAGGTTACCTACAGACGTTTATTCTGCAGGCTGATCGTCTCAGGAGCTGCTGCTGCAGTTACCTAGAGTTCTGCCATTCTCTCTCATTCACTTCCACTGGACTTCCTTACTGGGCTAATATGTTTGAAAATATGCAGTACTTCTGCTGCTTCAGACTACCCAGGGCTTCCTGACTGGGTTTGCTATATAGGTGTCCACACTGGTACAGCCTGTGTGCTGTGCACTCTTCCAGCCCTGTGCAACAGATCCTTTCCCTCCACCTTCCAGGCTATCTTGGGTTGGAAATCTGTGGCACTCTGACTCCTGTTGTATTCTGTCCCACTTCCTTGCTTTGTGACCTTGGACAAATTCCTTCCCAAGGGATGCTGTGATATATTAGGAATTATACTGGATTTGAAGTCAGGAGAATCCTTACACCTCTCACAAATATTTATTGAAGAAATATTTGTGTATAATGTTGTGCTAATAGACATTTATTGAGAGAAAAAGAAGCATAAGACATAGCATCTTTTTTCAGCTGCCCCTTTAAGAACACCAGTTCAGAACTGATACACATGGTTTTGGTCCACTGTGATATTCTATGAAGGCACGATTTGATATATTTTAACCTATTCTCTAATTTGCCTCATCTTTTGATTTTTTCATTGGCTACTTGAATATCCATGTTCTCTTTTTTGTGGTATTAATATCCTTCTAACTCAATCACTGGCCTCACCTCCCAAGAATTACTGCTTTTTCTGTCTGGTTGGTTCTCTCTATCTCCATCATTGAACTCTACTCACATGGTTTTGAGCTCCCACTCAGCTTGTTTGGGATATTTCCTAGCCATTCCCCAAGTAATATGAGACCTTAGCCTTACCTCCCCCTCTTCAAGTTGTTGGATTACAAAAATTTAAATTGGATAAAGTGTAAAAATTTATATCTAAACCAATCCATTCACTTCCTCCCCCACCCCCAATATAGGCTAGACTTTAGTATTTCAAAAATCCAAACAGATTCATGCCTAGCCTACATTAAAAAAAATAAAACTTCCCACTTTCCAAAAGGTACCTACAAACTTCTTCCATTTTATAATACTTAATGTGGCTTAGGGCTCTTAGGGAGTCAATCCTTCCTTTGGGTAGGAAGCAAATAATAAAAAAGATTAATAGTTGCTAGAGTTTAGATTCAGCCCCAGAATTTCAAAGTCCACAATATTCACACACTGAGAGTGGTAAATTAGAAAGAGAGCACTAGTTCTGAAGAGAGCCAGAGAGTGACAGGGAGTAGAGGGGAGAGGAGGAAGGCATGCACAAGAAACCAAGAATGATATAGAACCTCACAGATATTGAGGAATAATAAAATCCAGAGCTGTGATGTCAAAATATATTGTAAATCTGTAACTTACTTTCCATTGGTGATATCCAATTCTATTTATTTAGGTCCTTGAACACCAAATACTACATGGGAATTTCTGATCTGAAATCAGGAGGACCTGAATTTTAATCTTGTTTTAGACACCAGTTGTATGACACCAGCCTCTTTCCACATCATCATATACTTTAAAAAGGTAATCTTTGGTGGGGGGTGGGGGGGAGTGAGCCAAGACAACAGAGGAGAAGGATGTATCTCTAGAAGCTCTCCTACAGCCCATAAAATACCATTAAAGATGACTCTAAACAAATTCTGGAGCAGCAGAAGTCATAAGGCCGACAAGCATGGTTTATTGCACCAGACGTGGGACGGAGTGCAGAACAGCATAGGCCACAATGCTACTAGGATAGGACTAGAACTGTCTTCAAGGCACCATCACCAGCAGCTGCAGGTTCTAGATTCTTCAACTTACAAACTCTAAAGACAGCTTTAAAGATTAGTGAAAAGGCTCTTTCACTTGCATGAGAAGGGAGCACAGTGGTCTAGCCCCGGCCCCAGGCAGTGACAGCTTCCATTGTTGGGGCCCTGGCCTAAAGGCCCTGAGGAAATTGAGCAGTTGATCTGGATCTCAGTCCTGAGTGGTGGCCCTGGGATGAGGAGGAGTGCTGGCTGGCATGGTGAAGCTGGTGGAGGCTCTAGAGAGGGAATCCTGCTCACAGACCACAGCACATGTCAGGAGAGAAATAAACACCTCTCCTTTGATTGTGCCACCTTGGAGGAATTGAGAACTTACACATCCCCAGAGTATACCCTTCCCTTGACAAAGAACTCAAAAGTCAAGTAACTGGCTGGGAAAAATCTCAAAAGTGGAAAAAAGAATAAGACGGTTAAGAAGGTTACTTTCTTGGTGAACAAGTATTTTATTCCATCCATTCATATGAGGAGGAACAATTTAGGTCTTCAGAGGAAGATCTAAAATTCAAGGCTTCTGCATCCAAAACCTCCAAAATAAGTATGCAATAGTTTCAGGCAATGGAAGAGCTCAAAAAGGTTTTTGAAAATAAAGTAAGAGAGGTAGAGAAAAAATTGGGAAGAGAAATGAGAGCAATGCAAGAAAATCATAAAAAGCAAGTCAACAGCTTGCTAAAGGAGACTCAAAAAATACTGTAGAAATTAACATCTTTAAAAAGACTAACTCAAATGGCAAAAGAGGCACAAAATGTCAATGAGGAGAAGAATGCTTTAAAGAGCTTTAAATTAGTGAAATGGAAAAGGAGGTTCAAAAGCTTACTAAAGAAAATAGTTCCTTTAAAAATTAGAATAGAGCAGATGGAATCTAATGACTTTATGAGAAACCAAGAAATTGCAAAACAAAACCAAAAGAATGAAAAAATAGAAGAAAATGGGATATCTCACTGGAAAGAAAACTGACCTGGAAAATAGATGCAGGAGAGTCAATTTAAAAAATATGGGACGACCTCAAAGCCATGATCAAAAAAAGAGCCTAGACATCATCTTTCATGAAATTATCAAGGAAAACTGCCCTGATATTCTGGAACCAGAGGATAAAATAAATATTGAAAGAATTCACCAGTCACCTCCTGAAAGAGATCTGAAGGGGGAGGAACCAAGATAGCAGAGTAGAAAGATACACATATGCTAGCTCCTAACCCACAGCCCATAAAATACCTGTAAAGAAGAACTCCCAACAAATTCTGGAGCAGCAGAAGCCATGGAACAAAGGAGCAGAGGAAATTTCTGTTCCAGAGAGACCTGAAAAACTGACACCAAAGGTCCGTCATGCACTGGACCTGGAGCTGAGCCCAACCCTGCCTTGGCTGCGTGGCACTGAGAGGAGCAGATCTGAGCAGGCTTCAGGGACAGAATCTCCAGCAGCAGCGAAGGTCCCTCCACCCATAGGCTCCAAAGGTCAGTGAGAGGGTCTTTTAGCTTGCTGAGAGGGGAGCAGACTGTCTCCATAACTCAGGCCCCCTTGGGAGGCAGCAGCGGAGGCAGCAGCAGACAGGGGCTCCCAAAGCAGACAGGAGCTTGGATCCATTGTTGAAGGTCTCTGCAAAACCCCCCTGAGGGAACTAAGCCCTGTGGAGTGACCCTGCCCCCACCTGAGCACCTGAACTTAATCTCACACTGAATAGCAGCCTGCCCCCACCCAAAGCCCAGAGGCTGGAAAGCAGCATTTGAATCTCAGCCCCTAAACCCTAGCTGGGCAGTACAGGAGGTGAGGCGGGTGTGGAGAGGAAACTCAGAAGTCAAATAACTGGCTGGGAAAATGCCCAGAAAAGGGGGAAAAAATAAGACCATAGAAGGTTACTTTCTTGGTGAACAGATAACTCCTCCCATCCTTTCTGATGAGGAAGAACAATGCTTACCATCAGGAAAAGACATAGAAGTCAAGGCTTCTGTATTTCAAACATCCAAAATAAATATTCAATGGTCTCAGGCCATGGGAGAGTTCAAAAAGGATTTTGAAAATCAAGTTAGAGAGGTGAAGGAGAAATTGGGAAGAGAAATGAGAGAGAAGCAAGAAAAGCATGAAAAGAAGGTCAACACCTTACTAAAGGAAACCCAAAAAAATGCAGAAGAAAATAACACCTTGAAAAATAGGCTAACTCAATTGGCAAAAGAGGTTCAAAATGCCAATGAGGAGAAGAATGCTTTCAAAAGCAGAATTAGCCAAATGGAAAAGGAGATTCAAAAGCTCACTGAAGAAAATAGTTCTTTCAAACTTAGAATGGAACAGATGGAGGCTAATGACGTTATGAGAAACCAAGAAATCACAAAACAAAACCAAAAGAATGAAAAAAATGGAAGATAATGTGAAATATCTCCTTGGAAAAGCAACTGACAAGGAAAGAGGGAAATGATATGACATTTCAGACTGCTAGAATGGATAAGATTTTGTTTCCCTCTTTAAATTATCAATCAGCATGCATTTATTGGGTGCCTTACATATGGTGAGCCCTGCTAGTGACACACAAGAATACTTCATGTCTACTGTTCTTGAAGAGCCCATAGTCAAGATGATAAAAAATAAGTCACATATATCAACGATGAAATGAAAATATATTACCAAATTTTCGAGAAGGTATAGTCCCAAGTCCAGGTAATATGAGCATATGAACAGAATTAGAGAGGTATTCAGTGGGTTCTGTTTTCAAAAATCCATTTTAATTTAAAGGAATGATTTATCTTAGAATTGAAGAGCCAATATCAACACTTTGTGCTAAGCTACAGTGGTCCTAAAGCTGCTCTTTGTAAATTGTATTTCAAACAAGGTACAAATCATCTTAACTGTCACATTCCCAAAGTATCTCCCTAAGATAAGAAATTGAAATGAGTTTTATTTTTTCATGTAGATCATTAAACTATTTGTTAATACACCTATGAACACCAGTAGAAGCCTTGCCAAAATGACAGACAGTTGCTTTGGAACCAGAAATTAAGATATTTTCCTTTGAGTACCAGTAAGATTACAACAAAAACTGGAGACCTTCTCATTCACACATCAATCAGAGGCTCCTTATGCTACAACTCTTTTGGGGGATGAACTACTAGGGCATGCCTTTATTTTTTTTAATGCCAGGTATTAGAAGCTCATTCCAAGTGTGTTTCAGCAGAAACACTACTGAGTTTGGGTTTAGAGGAATTGAGTTCCAGGCCTGGCTTTGCTATGTATTTTGACCTTAGGAAATTCATTTAATCTCTGTGTAACCTCAAGTTACTCATTTGTAAAATGAGAGTATTAGAGCAGATAACCTCTAAGGTGTACTTTAGCTCTGTCTACCATCATATCATCATGTTGTTGCAATTTTATGAATTAATTATTTCAATATTTAGTTAGTTTTAAAGTGCTATTTCTCATAATAGTAACAGTAACAATAATAATAGTTTTCTAGAGTGGATTTTTGTTATATCTAAGGCCACTCCTGAAGGAGTCCTATAAACAGTGGAAATGTGCATGCTTAGGTACATCATAGAGCAGTAGAAAGATGAATGGTAGTTAAGTTTAAACTATAACATAATCATGGCATCATAGTTTTAGGGACAGAAGGATCATTCTATAAAATTGAGATAATTTATAATAGCATTTACTTTACAGGACTGTTATGAGGACTAAATGAGAGATAACACATGTAAAATGTTTTGAAAACCTTAAAAGGTTAAACAGGGTATTCCACAAGTCTTAATATCATTTTAAACTTTAAGTTTTAATAGTTTAAAACCACATTAAATCTTTTGAGATACCCAATATAAATGATAGATATTGTTAATATTATTGTTATTACTGCAAGTACAATTAGTACTATGAATATGATAACTACAGTTATCATTACTGTTACCATTACTGCTATCTTAAAATATAGTTGCTTAATTTTGCAAATGAGGTATGTATGTATATATATATATATATATATATATATATATATATATATATATGTTAAGTACCTTGTCTGGGCTCACACAGCTATAATTTGTGATGTGATTCCATGCCCAACATCCTATTTGTTATGCCCTGTAGTCTACTTCCATCTATGAAGTGGAATGAAAGACATCACTTAAATGAAATATTATTGAAAAAAGAGGTGGGAAAATAATGTAGTGATTAAAAAATCCAGAGGAAGTTTTTCAGTCTGTTGGGCAGACCCCTAAAGAAGTTTATGGAGAATAATTATACTGGAATAGGAAAAGATATGCATGAGTTGTAATTGACACCATGGGAGAGAGTTAGTATATTAATGACATCACATGACAATGACATGAACAATTTGTATTATTTTATCTTAACTCATAGTATCTTTTCTGGAGAAAAACTTTTGATGTGAGAATACCATCTACTAATAAATACCTGTAATTTATGTGTGTCTTACTGTCTTAGAGAATTGCCAAAGGCACTGGGAGATTAAACAACTAGTCCATGACCATAGAGCTGGGATGTGTCAGAGACAGGAGTTAGGTCAAAGTTTTTCATCTCTAAGGCCATCCTCCTCTAGCCAACTATGCATCCTATTTCATGTTTTTGTTCATACAGATAGAATGGGTGACTATTTAAGTGCTGTGATTTTCTAAATGTTTATTTATTTATTTTTAGTTTTAAACATTCATTTACACAAAATTTTGAGGTCCAAATTTTCTCCCCATCTCTCTCCTCTCTCCACCCCGTAATACCTTACATTCTGATTACCCCTTCCCTCAAAATGCCTTCCTTTCTATTAAACCCCTCCCTTTGATTATCTTCAACTTCTCTCTGTTCTTGTAGGGTAAGGTAGATTTCTATATCCCATTACCTGCATTTCTTATTTCCCAGTTGTATGCAAAAACAATTCTCAACATTCCTTCCTAATACTTTGAGTTCCAACTTATCTCCCTTCCTCTCTCCCCCCCATCCCTACTGAGAAGGCCAGGAATTCAATATAGGCTATATGTAGTTTTGCAAAACTTCCATATTAGTCATGTTGTGTAAGATTAACTATATCTCCCTCCATTCTAACCTGCCCCCCCATTTATTCTAATTCTCTCTTTTGACCTTGTACCTCCTCAAGTGTTTACTTCTAATTACTCCCTCCTCCCATTTACCTGCCTTTCTATAATTCCCCTCACCCCACTTGTCCCCTTCTCCTCTACTTTCCTGTAGTGTAAGATAAATTTTCATACCAAATTGAAGGAGCATGATATTCCCTCCTTAAGCCAAATGTGAAGAGAGTAAGTTTCACTTTTTCTTTCTCACCTCCTCCCTTTTCTCCTCCATTGAAAAGTGTTTCTTTTGCCTCTTTTATGAGAAATAATTTGCCCCATTCCATTTCTGCCTTTCTCCTCCCAATATATTCCTCTCTCACTCCTTAATTTTATTTTCTTTATATCATCCCTTATTATTCAACTCATACTGTGCTCTGTGTCTATATATGTGTGGTGACATGGCCAAAATGGTGGAGTAAAAAGATGTATATACTCTAACTCATCCCCCACAGCCTATAAAATACCTGTAAAGAATGACTCTCAACAAATTCTAAACCAGCAGAAGCCGCAGAAGAGACTTCCAGCCCAGGGTGACCTGGAAGGCCAAAGGGAAAGATGTGTCACACTGGATGCAGAGCAGAGCCAAGCCTATCCTTGACTGTGTGGCACAGGGAGGAGTATTGAAGCAGACCTCTGGAGTGAAATCTCCACCAGTAGTAGTGGCAGTTCACATATCCCTCAACCCACAGGCACCAAAGATCAGTGAGAGGGCTTTTTCAGCTGGCCAAGAAGGGAGTAGGGTCCCCTCATAGCTCCAACCCCAGGCAGTGGTGGCAGAAGCCTCAGCCTACAGTGGTGGCTCCCATGGCAGGTAGCACCCAACATCCATTGTTGGAGGCCTCGTCATAAAGCCCCTGAGGGAAGTGAGTAGCTGATCTGAAGCTCAACCCTGAGTGCTGGCCTGGTGGAACTGGGGGTGAGGCTGTTGTGGAGAGGAAATTCTACTCGCAGATTCTGGGCACAAAATTTCTGATTGCTCCCAGATCAGCATGCAGGCTTGATTGTGCCACCTTGGAGAAGTGAGATCTTACAAATCCCCAGAGTATATCTTACTCTTGACAAAGAACTCAAAAGTCAAATAACTGGCTGGGAAAATGTCCAAAAAAGGGAAAAAAATAAGACTATAAAAGGTTATTTTCTTGGTGAACAGGCATCTTCTTCCATCCTTTCTGATGAGGAAGAACAATGCTTACCACCAGCGAAAGACATAAAAATCAAGGCTTCTGTATTCCAAACATCCAAAATAAATATTCAATGGTCTCAGGCCATGGAAGAGCTCAAAAAAGATTTTGAAAATCAAGTTAGAGAGGTGAAGGAAAAATTGGGAAGAGAAATGAGAGAGATGCAGGAAAAATATGAAAAGCAAGGCAATAGCTTGCTAAAGGAGACCCAAAAAAATGCTGAAGAAAATAACATCTTTAAAAATAGTCTAACTGAATTGGCAAAACAGGTTCAAAACGCCAATGAGGAGAAGAATGCTTTAAAAAGCAGAATTAGCTAAATGTAAAAGGAGATTCAAAAGCTTACTGAAGAAAATAGTTCTTTAAAAATTAGAATGGAACAGATGTAAGCTAATGACTTTATGAGAAACCAAGAAATCACAAAACAAAACCAAAAGAATGAAAAAATGGAAGATAATGTGAAATATCTCATTGGAAAAACAACTGACCTAGAAAATAGATCCAGGAGAGATAATTTTAAAATTATGGGACTACCTGAAAGCCATGATCAAAAAAAGATCCTAGACATTATCTTTCATGAAATTATCAAGGAAAATTGCTTTGATATTCTAGAACCAGAGGGCAAAATAAATGTTGAAAGAATCCACAGATCACCTCCTGAAAGAAGTCCAAAAGGAGAAACTCCTAGGAACATTGTAGCCAAATTCCATAGTTTCCAGGTCAAGGAGAAAATGTCGCCAGCATCCAGAAAGAAACAATTTGAGTATTGTGGAAGTACAATCAGGGTAACATAAGCTCTAGCATCTTCTGCATTAAGGGATCGAAGGGCATGGAATATGATATTCAAGAAGTCAAAGGAACTAGGACTAAAACCAAGAATCACCTACCCAGCAAAACTGAGGATAATACTTCAGGGTAGAAAAGGGTCTTTCAACGAAATAGAAGAGTTTCAAGCATTCCTCATGAAAAGACCAGAGAGGGAAAAAAAATTTGACTTTCAAACACAAGAATCAAGAGAAGCATGAAAAGGTAAACAGAAAAGAGAAATCATAAGGAACTTACTAAAGTTGAACTGTTTACATTCTTACATGGAAAGATAATATTTGTAACTCTTGAAACTTTTCTCAGTATTTGGGTAGTTGGTGGGATTACACACACACAGAGACACACACATTATACACAGAGAGAGAGAGAGAGAGAGAGAGAGAGAGAGAGAGAGAGAGAGAGAGAGAGAGAGAGAGAGAGAGAGAGCGCACATAGGGTGAGTTGAATAGGAAGGGATCATATCTAAAAAAAGTAAAATTAAGGGGTGAGAAAGGAATGTATTGGGAGGGGAAAGGGAAAAATGGAGTGGGGCAAATTCTCTTTCATAGAAGAGGCAAGAAAAAGCCTTTTTAATGGAGGGGAAAAAGAGGAAGGTGAGAGGGAAAAAATGAAGCTTACTCTCATCACATTTGGCCCAAGGAAAGAATATCATGCACACTCAATTTGATATGAAATATATCTTACAATACAGGAAGATAGGGGAGAAGTGGGTAAGCAGGGTGGGGGAGATGATGGAAGGGAGGGCAAATGGGAGGAGAGAGCAATTAAAAGTAAACTCTCTTGGGGAGGGACAAGATCAAAAGAGAGAATGGAAGAAATGGGGTCAGATTGGGATGGAGGGAAATATAGTTTGCCTTACACAACGTGACTATTATGGAAATCATTTGCAAAACTACCCATATCTACCCTATATTGAATTACTTGCCTTCTAAGTGGGTGTGGGTGAGGAGGGAGGAAGGAAAAGAAGTTGGAACTCAAAGTTTTAGGAAAAAAATGTTGAGTATTTTTCCTAAATACAACTGAGAAATAATAAATAGAGGTAATAGGGTATAGAAATTTATCTTGCCCTACAGGACAAAAGAGAAGATGTGGATAAGGGAAAGGAGTGATGTTAAAAGGGAGGGCAGATTGGTGGAGGAGGCAATCAGATTGCTCTCTGTTTTGGGGTGGGGGAGGGGAGAGGTGGGGAGAAAATTTGGAACTCAAAATTTTGTGGAAATGATTGTTAAAAACTTAAAATAAATAAATTAATGATTAAAAAAACAGATGTGTGTGTGTGTGTGTGTGTGTGTGTGTGTGTGTGTGTGTAATCCTTACAACTACCCAAACACTGAGAAAAGTCTAGACTTACAAATATTATCTTTCCATGTAGGTATGCAAACAGTTCAACTTTAGCATGTCTTTTTTGATTTTCCTTTCCTGTTTATCTTTTCATGCTTCTCTTGATTCTTGTGTTTGAAAGTCATATCTTCTATTCAGCCCTGGTCTTTTCCTCAAGAATGCTTGAAAGTCCTCTATTTCATTGAATGACCATTTTTCCCCCTGAAGTTTTATACTCAGTTTTGCTGGGCAGTGATTCTTGGTTTTAATCCTGATGTCTTTGGCTTCTGGAATATTATATTACAACCCCTTCCGTTCATTAATGTAGAAACTGCTAGATCTTATGTTATCCTGATTTTAATTCCACAATACTCAAATTGTTTCTTTCGAGCTGCTTGCAATATTTTCTCCTCAACCTGGGAACTCAGGAATTTGGCTACATTCTTCCTAGGTGTTTCTCTTTTCTAATCTCTTTCAGGAGGCAATCATTGGATTCTTTCAATATTTATTTTGCTTCTGATTCTAGAATATCAGGGAAGTTTTCTTTGATAATTTCATGATAGATGATATCTAGGCTGTTTTCTCTATAATGGCTTTCAGGTAGTCATATAATTTTTAAATTGTGTCTCCTGGATCTATTTTCCAGTTCAGTTGTTTTTCCAGTGAGATATCTCACATTATCTTCTATTCTTTCATTCTTTTGGATTTGTTTTGTAATTTCTTGGTTTCTCATAACGTCATTAAATTCCATCTGCTCTAGTCTAATTTTTAAAGAACTATTTTCTTCAGTGAGCTTTTGAATCTCCTTTTCCATTTGGCTAATTCTGCTCTTTAAAACATTCTAATATTGAACCAGTCCTACGTTACTGATATAAATCCTACTTGATCATAATGCATTATTCTCGTGAAGAGTTGCAGTAATCTTTTTGCTAATGTTTTATTAATTTTTGTATCTATATTCATTAAGGAAATTAATTTGTAATTTTCTCTGTTTTGAGTCTTCCTGATGTAAGCAACAGTAGCATATTTGTATCATAAAAAAAATTGATAGGACTCTTTCTTCATCTGTTTCTCCAAATAGCCTATAAAGTATTGCAATTAATTATTCTTTAAATATTTGATAGTATTCAATTGTAAATCCATCCATCCCAGGTGATTTTTTTCCCTAGGGATTCCATAGGAATCCATTGATGGATTGTTGAAGTTCTTTTTCCATAATGTGGTTGTTCGAGCATTTTGTTTCCTCTTCTTTTAATCTGAGCAATTTATATTTTTATATATTTTTCCATTTCATTGTTTTTTCAAATTTATTGGCATTCAGTTGGGCAAAATAGCTCTTAATTATTCTTTTAATTTGATCATGAATTCCCCCTTTTTCATTTTTGATACTGGCAATTTGGATTTTGGTGGGCTTTAATTTTTTTTTTTGGTTATCTTCTATCTTTTGTTTTCTTTCTTTCTCTCTTTGTTTCTTCCTCTCTCTCTCTCTCTCTCTCTCTCTCTCTCTCTCTCTCTCTCTCTCTCTCTCTCTCTCTCTCTCTCCCCCTTTCTCTCTCCCTTTCTCCCCCCCCTCTCTTTCTCTCTCTCTTTCTCTGTCTCTCTCTCTGTCTCTCTGTCTCTCTTTCTCCCTTTCTTTGCAACATTTCATAAGTTTTGGTATATTGTCTTATAATTGTCATTCTCTTGGATGAAGTTATTGATTGTTTCTATGATTTGTTGTTTGACCCACTCATTATTTGGGATTAAATTATTTAGTTTCCAATTAATTTTAATCTATCCTTCCATGGCCCTTTATGACACAAAATTTTTATTTTATCATGCTCTGAAAATGATGAATTTAATATTTTTGTCTGCATTGTCTTGTGAGGTTTTTAAATGCTTTAGTACATGGTCAATTTTTATATACATGCCAAGTACCACAAAGAAGAAGTTATATTCTTTTTTATTCTCATTCACTTTTATCCAAAAGTCTACCATGTCTAACTTTTCTAAAATTCTATTCTCATCCTAAACTTTTTTCTTATTTATTTTATGGTTCGTTTTATTTAACTCAGAGAAGGTGAAGTTGAGGTCCACCACTAATATAGTTTTGTTGTCTTTTTCTTTCTGTAACTCTCTTAACTTCTCTAAGAATTTGGATGCTATAACACTTGGCGTATATATTTTTAGTAACAATATTCATTGTCTGTAGTGCCTTTCAACAGGATATAGTTCACTTCCTTACCTCTTTTAATTAGATCTATCTTTACTTTTGCTTTCTCTGAGATTAGGATTGCTAGCCATGCTTCTTTTTTACTTCACCTGAGGCATAATATTGTTTACTCCAGTCTTTTACCTCTACGCTGTGAGTATCCCTTTGTTTCAGACATGTTTCTTGTAAACAACATGTTGTAGGATTGTGGTTTTTAATCCATTCTCCTATGTACTTCCAGTTTATGGGAGAGTCCTTCCCATTTAGATTCAGAGTTATACTTGCTATCTGTTTCATTCTTTCCATCCCATCCTCCCCCCCCATTTATATTTTTCTTTTTTTTTCTCCCTTTCCTTCTTCCCTAGAGTTCTACTTTTGTCAACTGAATCTCTCAATCTTCCCTCCTTTCTATCAGGCCCCTGCTTTTCTTTCCCTTTTCCCTTGCTACTTTTTACCTCCCTTCTATCCTGATTTTCCCTTTTTTTCATCTTCCCCCTCCAACTACTTATAGGGCAAATTTAATATCTATACCTGAATATGTTGTTCCCTCCTTGAGCCAAATCTGATGAGAGTAAATTTCAAACAACGCACATCTCCCTCTCTTCTTTCCCTCTACTATAATGTCTTTGTGCCTCATTATATGATGTAATTTACTCTTTCCTGTCTGCTCTTTTTCTCTCCTCCCAATACAATCCTTTTTCACTGCTTAATTAAGTTTTTTATCATCACATCAAAATCAACTTAAGTCCACCCCCTCTGTCTATGTATTTCCCTTCTAGATGGTGTAATAAAGACACAGTTCTCAAGAGGTAGAAGTACCATCTTCCCACATAGGGATGAAAAATTTGTTCTTATTGAAAAACATGTTTTGTTTTGGTCTTCCCTATTTACCTTTTTACACCTATCTTGAAGTCTCACGTTTGAAGATCAAATTTTCCATTGAGCTCTGGTCTTCTCATCAGGAAAGTCTGGAAGTCCCTTATTTTGATGAATGTTCATCTCCTCCTCCGAAATACTATGCTCAGTTTTGCTAGGTGGTTTATCCTTGGTTGTAATCCAAGCTCCTTTGTTTTATGAAATATTGTATTTCATGCCCTGATCTTTTAATGTAGAAGTTGCAAGATCCTGTGCAATCCTGACTATGATTCCACAATATCTGAATTGTTTCTTTCTGGTTGTGTGCAGTATTTTCTCCTTAACCTGAGAATTCTGGAATTTGGCTACAATATTCCTTGTTGTTTTCATTTTAGGAACTTTTTCAGGAGGTGATGGGTGGATTCTTTCATGACTATTTTAGCCTCTGCTTCTAGGACCTGAGGGCAGTTTTCATTAGTGATTTCTTGTGACATGCTGTCCAGGTCCTTTTTTTCATCATGGTACTCAGGTAGACCAGTCATTCTTAAATTATTTCTCCTGGATCTATTTTCCAGGTGAGTTGTTTTTCCAGTGAAGTATATCTTTTTCATTTTTCTGCTATTTTTTCATTCTTTTGATTTTTTTTTTTTGATTTTTGATGTCTCATAGAGTCATTAGTTTCCACTTTCCCAATTCTAATTTTTAACAAATTATTTTCTTCAATTAGCTTTGGTAACCTCCTTTTCCATTTGGCTAATTATACCTTTTAAGGAGTTATTTTCTTCAGTGTACTTTTTTGTTCCATTTTGTCAATTGCAATTTTAAAGGAATTGTTCGATATTTCCTCTACTTCACTTATTTGACTTTTAAAATTCTTTTTGAACTCTTCCAAGAAGATCTTTTTGACTTCAGACTAGTTCTTATTCCCCTTTGAGGTTTCAGATGTGGGTATACTGACCATGATATCCTCTCTTGAATCTATGTTTTAATCTTCCCTGTCACCAAGATATCTCTCTAGGGTCACTGTTTTTCTTTGTTGCTTTTTACTCCTGTTGTTTGCCTGTATTATGGCTTTCAAAGTTGATCTCTTCTTCTGGAGCACAGTGGGCATTGTTCTAGGCTATTTGTGCTGGGTGCTAGGGGTCTGGTTACTGGTTTTGTGTGCTGGAGTCTCAGGTCCTAGCAGTTTGTCTGGTGTTGAGCTGGAGCTGGTGGTGGCAGTTAGTGTGTGTCTGGTGTTGGTGCTTATCTGCTCCACCACCCTGGAGCACACGGTTTCCTGCTGGTTTGATGTGGTGAGGTTTGCTGCTGGCTTGCTAGGATACCTCTTATTTTGTACCAGTCTCCTTCAGTCACAGCAAGAGGGACCTTTCCCTTAATACCTCTAGCATCCAGAGATAAAAGACTGCTGTGTTTTGTCTTTCTGCTGACTCCACTATTCCAGGACTTTCTTGGGGACAATATTCTCTGAGTTTTTCAAAGTCACTAAGGGAGGGTGAGGGTGACTTACTGCTTACTCTGCCATCTTGGCTCCCAGCAGTCAAAAGAGGTGATTTTCACACATCCTGTCTGTGGGCTGGAGCTCCAGGAGCAGCCACTGCCACTTCTACTATTGTTGCTGCTCCGAATTCTGTCACTGCCAAGGCCTGCTCCTGATTTGTTGGGGCTAGGTCTGTATTGGAATGTCTTAAGCTGGACTACATTTCTCTCTCACATAGTTCCTAGAGACCCCTTCTGCTGACCTTCTAAGTTTTCTCCTGGTTCTGTGGGCTGCGAAGGCTGGAAATGTCCAATACTATTAATGATTCAGTCTCCCAAGTTGTCCTTTGACTTTGCTGGGGTCAGGTCTGTGCTGACATAATCTGTGCTAGACTGCTCTTTGCTCTGAGCCTGATGCAACAGACCCTTCATCTTGACCTTCCAGGTTATCTTGGGCTATAAATTTCCTCACTCAGTCTCTTTGTGGGTTCTGCCCCTCTAGAACTTCTTCAGTCATTTTTAAAAGGTATTTAAGAGGTTTGGGTAAGAGCTCAGGCAAGTCCTTGCTTTTGCTCTGTTGTCTGTGATCTGCCCAGCATTGCCCATTTTCTAAACCCATTTCAACCTTTCATCTTATGAACTCTTTTCTACATGTGAGGAAACTCTTTCATGTGAGTAAATTTTCCCTGCTGTTGCTTTTCTTTCCTTCTTCTCCCAATGCATCCCTCTTTCTCACCCTTCCATTCTTATTTTGATATCATCCTAACATAATAAACTCACAGTAAAGCCATCTATCTAATACACTCTTTCTAACTACAGTAATGATAAAGTTTTAAGAAGGGATTATAAAGTCATCTTTCCATATAGGAATGTAAATAGTTTAACTTTAAGTCCCTTGAGATTTATCTGTCATATTTACATTTTTATGCTTCTCTTGAGTCTTGTGTTTGCATCTTATTTTTTTTACTAATCTCTTCCCTTTTTATTATGAATAGTTGAGAATCCACTATGTCATTAAACATCCATTTGATCCTCTGTGGAATTATTTTCAGTTTTGCTGGATAATTTATCATTGGCAGTTATTCTAGATACTTTATCTTCTGCAATATAATTTTCCAATAACTTTCCTCTTTGATAGTGGTAGATGCTAAATTTTGTGTGATCCTGACTATTTGAATTGCTTTTGTCTGTATGCTTGCAATATTTTTTCCTTGACCTGGGAGCTCTGGAATTTCACTAGAATATACTTGGGGGTTTCCATTTTGGGATTTCTATCAGAAAGTGATTGGTTGATTTCCTCAATTTTTATTTTGCTCTCTGGTTGTAGATTATCTGGGTAATTTTCCTTAATAATATTTTAAAATATCTTGTGTAGGAAGTTTTTTTAATCATGGCCTTCTGGCAGTTCAAAAAAAAATTAAATTTTCTCTCCTCAATCTATTTTCCAGTTTAGTTGTCCTTTCTATAAAATACTTCACATTTTCTTTTATTTTTATTTCATTATTTCTTGATATCTCATTTATCTCATGTCATCATTCGCTTTAACTTTATCAATTCTAAATTTTAAGAGTTACTTTCTTTAGTGAGATTTTGCACCTATTTTATCATTTAGCCAATTCTACTTTTTGAGGGATTATTTCTTCAATATTTTTGTGCTTCTTTTATGAAGCTGTGAATTCTTTTATCAATAGTTTCTTTCTTTGCTCTTATTTTTTTCCCCATTTCCACTCTTACTTCTTATTTTTAAAAGATCTTTTGTAACTGTTAAAAAATCCAACTCTTTCTTTAGGTCTTCTAGCAATTATCTTTAAGTTCATGTCCAATCTGCAATTTTCCTTGAGCATGTGCTTGTAGATATTTTCAAGTTATTATCTCCTTCTTAGTTTGTGTCTTGATTTTCTCTTTTGCAATAGTAGCTTTTCATGGTGAAGTTCTATATCTGATGTTCTTTTTCCCCCTAGTCTATCTCTTGACTTCGGACTTTATGTGATAGTTGGGCTCTGCTCATTTCTGGAGCTTGTGATGAGCTTCTGTTTTTTATGATCTTCTATTACTTTTACATCCTATTAGGTACCTACCAATTTTCATATGTGGTATGGGGAAAGGACCAGTCACTGCCTTCTTTGTTTCTTTCAGAGTTAGTGTCCATGCTCCCTTTTAGCTGCAACCACCCCTTTCCTCCCTAGAATTTTGACCCAGAACTAAGTAATCAGCAACCAATAATCCTGGAACCAGCGTTAATACAGGTATAACTTGGTATATCTTTCTGACCAGGCATTCAATGCCATCACCAACCACAGGTACTTGACTGCTGCTACTGCTGCTGTGACTCCAGAGACTATGACTGTCATCACTTTTGCCATACTCTATCCTTGGCCAGCCCTCATCCCAGAGTCAATAGACTTCTTTGTCTTCTTAAGATGCTCTGGTCTGAAAAAAAGTTACTTTCTATGACTTTTTCTCTTCTCCATTCAGAATTTTGTTTGATGCATTTTTTAAAGTTGTAGTTAGTGCTGCATGTTGAGAGAACTTGGCAAAATGCTGATGTCACTCCACAACGTTCATTCAATTACTTTATGAAGGAAATCTATTTACACATTTTAGTTAAGATAAATAGCAAGTACCAATCCAGTATGTCACCTTTAACCTAGCATATCTCTTTTATTTCTCCTAGACCACCCTTACCACCCTCAGAATAAATCCAATCTACATTTAGATCCTTTTTATTCCTACTTATAACTGTAGTATAGTTTGAAGATATTAGAACTCTGTAAGGGCACTTATTTCTTCTCTTTCATTAGACTATTAGTACTTTTGTCATCATAGAGCTCTTTCTAATTGTTCACATAAATTATTTTTCTGTTTCCTGGACTCTTGTGCTTGTATTTCAAAGATCCTCCCCTCTTCCCCCACTACATATTTCAAAATTATCTATTTCACTAAAGGACCAGCCCCCACCATTAAAATTTCTTGATGCATAATAAAGTCATTGTTTCCTATTTGGTATATTCTAGTGTTTGTGGTATCTATTATTTGAATAAGTTTTACTAATTTCTTTTCTAAACTATGTATTTTTCTAATTATTTATTTATATTTATTTAGCCCCCCTTTTTTATCCCTTCTGATATTTATATACACCTTGGAGAAAATCATTTATTTCTTTCAATCTCTATTTGTAATCTTCAGACCTTCAGCATTTTTTCATGCTGGTTAGTGTGTCTCCTTTTGTTTACTTATCTCTCCAGCTTTCATTTCAGAATTGGGGCTTCATTCCTCTGTCTCATGCAGCATTTTTGGGTAGGATGTGGCACTTTGTCCTACTTGGACTCTGCCTAGAACACCTTGGTTCCTTTACTGATCTGCATCTACCAGATATAGGTTTCCACAGGATATTTGAACTCCAGAGGTCTAAACCTTCACAATCCTTTCTGAGATCTCAGCACATAATTCTATAGATGTCAGAGCACCTGTGGTGTCCAAGTCTTGGTGCTGCTGTGCTGTATTCACTGTTGCTACTCCCTGAGAATAAAGAGGTTTCCACTGTGAGATTCTGACCACATTTACGCTTTCTTATTCTCCTGGGCCTTTCTTTAAGGAAACCCTTTACTTATGCTACCTCTGAATACAGAGCCCTATATAATAATGTGTGTACAAATATGTATATGTGTATGTGTATGTATATATATATATATATATATATATATATATATATATATATATATATATATATATACATACATATATATGTGTGTGTATATATGTGTGTATATATGGAGTATGTGTATGTGTGTGGCTATATATATATATATATATATATATATATATATATATATATATATATATATATATATATATATATAGAGAGAGAGAGAGAGAGAGAGAGAGAGAGAGAGAGAGAGAGTGCTTGTTTTTGCATAATGTTTGTGTGTTGATCTTACTATTACATTTTGAGCTCCTTGAGAGCAAGACACTATCTTTTACCATTCCTTCTATAGAGCCTGGAACAGTGTAGACTCTAAACAAACGCTTATTGACTAATGACAGAAGACTTGGCTTTTAATCATTTTCTATTCCTTCTTCATCTTTATGGATTTTTCAGGGCCTTGGAGGAAGTCACACAGAACGCATAGAACTTGCCACATAGAAGACACTTAACAAATGTCCAGTGAATGTTAAATGAATGAATAAATATCAGTGAACAACTCTGGGATAAAACAATCTGGAAGAGACTTGAATGGCTCAGGATAAAAGGACGAAAGTTGTCAACTCCTTTCAGAGATGGTTACAGGGGAGCTATCCTTGGTGCTCCCTCTCAGTCTTTCTTTTTAGCTATAGAAGCCCACATAATACCTCCTCAAATAATCCTCACCCTCCATATTAATCCTATTTTAGACTTGATTCACAACTATGCCTCATCATCCCTTAGCCAAATAACTTAAACTGTTAATTTTATTTATGGCAAAAACATGATTTTGTCCAGAATCCTACCTTATATTATAACACTTTTTATACCCTGAAACTGTATACTGAAACATATTCTGATAGTCTCAGACAATTTGAGTTTTCTTTCCATACATAGGATCTACTTCTACCTCACTTAGGGTAAGATAGGAAACCAATAAACCTGTTAGTATTCAGTAGTGTTGAGCTTATTCTCTTCATGTGTCTATTTGTTTGAAAATAGTATCTATTGACTTATTAATGTAGATATGATAAATAGGCTCTTAAAAGTGACATAAATTTAAGTCCTTTGTTAGGCACTAGGGCAAGGTGATAAAGAGAGTATCCACCACTTGTATTCTGATGAATTTGATTTTGATGAAGAGATCAACCGGGATTACCACGTGACTATCTAGGCTTTATCCACCTTCCAGGAAACCTTATGCTGCTTATTTTCAGACTACATAGATACCAACTAACACTCATGACTCATTATCTCCCAGACATAATCCTGGAGCCTACAACTTGGACTTTCCTATATCAACTGATATATGTCAGCAGATCCATTTAATATCTGGAGGTTAGAAGGAAGCAAAGCTTAGTGTAAAGAGTTGTGCACTTGTAGTCATCAAAAACTTGAGTTCTTATCCCATCTGACATTTACATTAGTAATTCATTTAAATACTTGATGTCATCATATGTAAAATGAAGATATTAATATATGCAACACCTACCACATAGGATTTTTGTGAAGATTCAATACATTTTAACATCTTTATATGTGTGCATATATACACAACAATATATTAAAAGTATTTAGCCTATATATGCATAATTATATTTATGTGTAAAATACTTCATAAATTTATAAGGTTAAATTAAATTTAACCTTATTGTTGTTGTTATAATCGTTAATCCTGAATATGATTCAAGTCCAAGTATAATATTTTCCCACTTCTCCAAAAAATGTATGTGCACTTTACCTGGGCCTTTGGAGATAATAAAGTATTCTTTTTCACCTCCTCACACTTCTTGACCTCTTTCATAATTTGATGCTCTTCCTTTCCAAGATTCTCTTCCTTTGGTTGCTATCACAATAAGTTATTTTGCTGCCTCATCTTCTCTATCTCCTGGACTGGTTCTTTTTTCTTTTCTGTTGCTCTAAAGTTACATATCTACCAAGGTTGTGTCTTTGACTCTCTTGTCTTTGTATTCTCTCTTTCTCCCCTTTTTCTCTTTCACTCATCTTCTCCTTTTCTTCACCCACTTTCATAGCTTCAAATATCTCCTCTTTATGAATAATTCCTAAATGTATATTTCTGCTCCAAACCTCTCTCTGAAAATTCACACTTCCAGATCTTGAAACTCAACATATTCAAAAGTGAAGTCATGTTATATGGCAAAACTGCTCCTCCTCCATTTCAAACCTCCATTTCTCTCAATGGTACCACTATTTCCCTAACCACAAGTCTTAAAATGTTCCAGCTATACTTTAAGAATCTCTTTCCTATAGCATTAGCTACAAATAATTTCTGTGTCCTGGTGATTCTACCTCTGCAATGTCCTTTTTATCTATTCACTATTTTCCATTGTCCTGGGTAACATACTAGGTAGAAATCTACACTTTCGAAACAGAATCTTAATTTTTCTTCTCTTTTCTGATCTCATCTCTTTACTTTCTAATTTCCTTTACATGCTCCTGACTTTTTTTGTTCTAAGTTCAGCTGTGTTAATGGTGTATTTGTCTGAGAATTAGGACCCTTAATTACTAGTTCTGGCTATTTAAACAACTAGCTGCATGCCTTTGGTGAAGTTACTTTAACCTACTGGAACTTGGTTATATAATTTATCAAAGGAGTGAGACAAACTGAATGATCATCAAGTTTCTGTCCAAATATAACATTTTCTAACTATATAATCACATCACTGCCTTGTTTACATGCCTTCCAAAAAATCTATTTATCAAGTTGTCTGGATTCCTTAGCCTAGCCCTTAAGCCATATATTCATTAAATATGTAGGTAATCTGATCCCAACATAGCTTTATCTCCCATTATTCTTCCATACATGACCAATATTCAAGTTCAATTTTCTTCCTTTTTTGTTCTTCGTGTACCTTTTTTTTAATCCCAATCCTTCTGTCTTTAATTCACTTCCTTACATACATCTTAGTTTAGCTTCAACATTAACTGCTCAATGAAGCAAACATACCATGTTAAGATCATGTTGCAAACTTCAAGTTGCTCTAATTGGTTGTAAAACTCTGAAATATTTCAGTGTCCTTGACTGGATCTTCATTGAGATCATATCCATTAATTTTTTTTGGGCCAGGAGAGACTTGGTTCTGGGCCATTTTGTCTTTTCCTTCTGTCATACTTCATGTGTTTAATTCATGTATTCTTATAGATTTAATCATCATTTCTGTGCTGATGATTCTCAAATATAATTAACCAGCCTTCACCTTTATGCTATCCTCCAGACTCCTACATCCAATTGCCTATTGGGCACCTTGAACTGATATCTTGTAGATATCATAAAGTCAACATATCCTAAACTGAACTTGTTTTTCCCTCAACCATCTCCTCTTCATTGCTTCCTTATTACTGGTAAAAACAACACTATCTACATGAACTTCTGGGAGTCAAGATGGCAGAGTGATCATTAAATGCTCTCCCCCTCCCCTTGTTGACCTTGACAGAACGATATATTTCCCTAGATAAATCCTGAAACAGTGAAATCAGCAGAAGGGGGAAACAGTCTCTTTGCACATGGGGCTTGGAAAATCACTAAGGAGGGTCTTTCTTGCTGTGGCTGAAGGGGACCAGTGCAGGGCCAGAGCTGTCCCAGAGAACTCCACTTCAGCAAACCGGGAGGAGATCCTGAGCCCCAGGGGGTGGAGTCTGCAACTGCCAACACCAGGACCCCAGGTGTGCCTCAGCACCCCAGGGGAATTGGGAAGACACTAGGGCAGATGAGATCACCAACTGCTGAGCCTGTGTATGCTCTAGCTCATCAGAGGAGACCTCCTGTGGCCAGACCACTCCTCCCCACACTTAACAAGCTGGCTCCAGGATAAATCCAAGGAAACACAAAAAAAACTTCACCTGACCTCTGCTTTCTCACACCAGCCAGCTCAGCACCAGGTAAGTTGCAGTACTTTAAATTCTAGCTGAAAGAACCAAAGGCCAAAACATACAAAGCCTCAAGTTCAAGGCACAAAAACTGTGGAACAGAGCCCCTTGTACCCTAGAAGGAGACATCTACTTTAAAAGCCAGGAAAAGGGTGATTATCATCATCAGGAGTAAGAAACAAAGCAGAAAAGAAAAGACTATAAAATCTTTCTATGGGGACAACAACCAAAACACGAATACCAAAGAGGTCAGCATTGAGATTGTACATCCATCTGAAACTTCCTAAGGGACTATGAACTTGTCATAAGCACAAAGAGCACTCTTGGAAGAGCTGAAGAAGCATTTTAAAAGCCAGATTAGAGAAACAGAAGAAAAACTGGTCAAGGATTTTAAAAATATGAAAAAAGTATTCACTGAAGAGGACAGCTTCTTAAAAAGGAAAAATGGACAAATGGAAAAGTAAGCACAAAACTTAACTGGGAAAATTGGACAAATAGAAAAGGAAGTACAAAATCTAACTGAAGAAAATAACTCCTTAAAAGGAATAATTGGACAAATGCACAAGGAAATGCAAGAGTTAATTGAAGAAAACAATGTAGTAAAAATTAGAATTGGGCAAGTAGAGGCTAATGACTCTATGAGACATCAAGAATCAGTCAAACAGAATCTAAGGAGTGAAAAGATAGAATTAACTGTAAAATATTTAACTAGCAAAGTAGCTGACCTGGAAAATAGATCCAGAGAGAAAATCTTAGAATTACTGACCTACCAGAAAGCCATGATGAAAAAAGAGCCTGGACAACATCTTCCAAGAAATCATCAAGAAAAATTGCCCAGAAGTCCTAGAAAATAGTCATTGAAAGAATGCACCATTCATCTCCTGAAAGGGATCTCAAACTAAACACAACAAGGAATAAAGTTGTCAAATTCCAGAACTATCAAGTAAATGCAAAAATACTGCAGGCAGGGAGAAAGGAACAATTGAAATATCAAGGAACTAAAGTCAGGATCACACAAGACCTTGCAGGTTCTACTTTAAAAGATCGAAGGAATTGAAATATGATATTCCACAAGGCAAAGGAGCTGGGACTACAACCGAGGATAAATAACTCAGCAACGTTGAGCATAATATTTCAGGCAAGGAGATGGATATTCAATGATATAAGAGATTTCCTGACCTTCCTTATGAGAAGATCAGAACTCAATAGAAAATTAGATCTTCAAATACAGGTCTCAAGAGGGGCATAAAAAGGCAAACAGGGGGAAAAAAATCGTGTTACTCAATATGGGCAACCTGTTTACATCCCTATAAGGGAACATGATACTTGTTAATCTTGAGAATTGTATATTTATTATGAAATATAAAAGGGATGTACTTAGAAGGAGGGGGTATAAAGTAAATGATATGATGATAAAAATGTGATTTAAGGATAAGAAAGGATTGTAGCAGGAGTTGTGAAAAGTAGGAGGCAGAAAATGGTAAATTCCATCACAGAAAGGGGCACAAAATCATATTACAGTAGAGGGAAAGAGAGGAGGGAGATAAACATTGTTTGATATTTACTCTCATCTGATATTTTTTAAGGAGGGAACAGCAAATTAATTAAATATATAAATTGAACTAGCTCTATAGGCAGTAGAAGGGGAAGGGGAGAGAAAGGACAGGGGAGGCTAAAAGAGAGGGAAGAAGTAGTAAGGGTAAAGGGGAGTAAAAGAGAGGGGGATTGAAAGAAGGAAAACAAGACTGTAGGAGGTGGTAGTCAAAAATTAACTCTAGTGTGGAAGGGAAGGGAGAAAGGAGAACTAAAGGCTGAATTGGGGTAAAGAGGCTGGAGGGAAATACATGGATAGTAATCATAATTGTGAATGTAATTGGGATGAACTCTCCCATAAAATGGAGATGGATAGCAGACTGGATTAAAAACCATAATCCAGCGTTATGTTGTTTACATGAAAAACATTTGAAATAAGAGGATACACACAGGGTAAAGGTAAAATGTTGGAGCAGAATATATTGTGTTTCATGTGATTAAAAAAGCAGGGGTAGCAATCCTAATCTCAGACAAAGCAAAAGCAGAAAAAGATCTAATCAAAAGAGATAAGGGAAGAAACTACATCCTGCTGAAAGGCACCATACAAAATGAAGCAATGCCATTACTAAACATATATGCTTCAAGTGGCATAGCATCTAAATACTTAGAGAACAAGTTAAGGGAGTTACAAGAAAAAATAGATAGCAAAACTATACAAGTAGGGGACCTCAACCTCCCCCCTCTCTGAACATGATAAATATAACCTCAAAATAAACAAGAAAGAAGTTATGGAGGTGAATAAAACTCTGGATAATGTAGATAGGATAGATCTCTAGAGAAAACTGAATAGGGATGGAAAGGAATATACCTTTTTTATCAATGGTACATGGCACATGTACAATAAGTGACCATGTACTAGGCCATAAAAACCTCACAATCCAGTACAGAAAGACAGAGATAGTGAATGCATCCTTCTTAGATCATAATGCAATAAAAATTTTACGTAATAAAAGACCATGGAAAGATAGACCAAAACATAACTGGAAACTAAATAATCTAGTCCTAAAGAAGGAGTGGCTTAAACAAAAAATCATAGAAACAATCAACAACTTCATTCAAGAGAATGACAATAATGAGACAACCTACCAAATCTTGTGGGATACTTTAAATGCAGTTCTTAGGGAAAGCTTTGTATCTTTGAATGCCTACATAAATAAAATAGAGAAAGAGGAGATCAATAAATTGGGCATGCAGCTGAGAAAGCTTGAAAAAGGAAAAAATTGAAAATTCCCAAGTAAATATCAAAATTAGAAATACTGAAAACCAAAGGAGAGATTAATAAAATTGAAACTAAGAAAACTATTGAACTAATGAATAAAACTAAGAGTTGGTTTTGTGAAAACCAAACAATAAAATTGATAAACATTTGGTCAATTTGATTTAAAAAAAGAAAAAAAACCCAAATTACCAATATAAAAAATGAAAAGGGCGAATTCACCTCCAATGAGGAGGAAATTAAAACAATAATTAGAACTTATTTTGCCCAACTGTATGCCCATAAATTCGACAATCTAATTGAGATGGATGACTATTTTAAAACATATAAATTGCCCAGATTAACAGAACAGGAAGTTGAATACTTGAATAACCCCATCTGAGAAAAATAAATTGAACAAATCATCAGTAAACTCTGTAGGAAAAAATCTCCAGGGCCAGATGGCTTTACAGTGAATTCTATCAAACATTGAAAGAACAATTAATTCCAATACTATATAGACTATTTGGAAAAAATTGGGGAAGAAGGAGTCGTCCCAAATTCTTTCCATGACACAAATATGGTTTTGATACCTAAACCAGGAAGAACCAAAACAGAGAAAGAAAATTATAGACCAATTTCTCTAATGAATATAGATGCAACAATTTTAAATAAGATTTTACCAAAAAAAAAAAAATACAGCTTCTTATCACGAGAATAGTACATTGTGATCAGGTAGAATTTATACCAGGAATGCAGGGCTGGTTCAATATTAAGAAAACTATTAGCATTATTGATCATATCAACAACAAAACTAACAGAAACCACATGATTATCTCAATAGATGCAGAAAAAGCTTTTGATAAAATACAGCACCCATTCCCATTGAAAACACTAGAGAGCATAGGGATAAACGGAGCTTTCCATAAAATAATAAGCAGTATCTACCTAAAACCTTCAGCAAGCATTATATTCAATGGGGATGAGCTAGCTTCTTTTCCAATAAGATCAGGGGTAAAACAAGGATGCCCATTATCACCATTGTTATTCAATATGGTACTAGAAATTTTTCCGTAGCAACAGCAGAAGAAAAAGAAATTGAAGTAATTAGAATAGACAAAGGAGAAACTAAGTCATCACTCTTTGTAGATGATTAGATGATATATTTAGAGAATACCAGAGAATCAAGTAAAAAACTACTTGAAATAATAAACAACTTTGGCAAGTTGCAGGTTACAAAATAAACACAGAAATCTGCATTTCTACACATTGCTAACAAAGCTCAACAGCAAGAGATAGAAAGAGAAATCTCATTTAATGCTTTGGTAGACACTATAAAATACTTTGGTGTCTGCTTGCCAAAAAAAATTCAGGAAATATATGAACACAATTACAAAACACTTCTTGCACAAATAAAGTCAGATCTAAGTAAGTGAAAAAACATCAGTTGCTCATGAGTAGGTTGCGCCAATATAATAAAAATGACAATTCTATCTAAATTAATTTACTTATTCAGTGCCATACCAATCAAACTATCAAATAATTATTTTCTACAGCTAGAAAAATTATCAAAATTCATCTGGAAGAACAAAAGGTCCAGAATATCAAGGGAAATAATGAAAAGAAATGCTGGGGAAGGTGGTGTAGCTCTACCACATTTCAAATTGTATTATAAGGAAGCAATTATCAAAACCACTTGGAACTGGCTAACAAACAGAAGGGTAGACCAGTGGAATAGTTTAGGTGCTTAAGACACAGTAGTTAATGAATATAGCAATCTTCTGCTTCATAAACCCAAGGACCCCAGCTTCTGGGATATGAACTCACTGTTTGACAAAAATTGCTGGGAATACTGGATAATAGTATGGTGGAAACTAGGCATAGACCAATGCCTGACACCGTACACAAGAATAAATTTCAAATGGGTGCATGATCTAGGTATAAATATTGATACTATAAACAAATTAGTCAAGCAAGGAATAGTGTATTTATCATATTTATGGATAATGGAAGAATTTTTGACTAAACAAGAGGTAGAAAATATTATGAAGTGCAAAATGGATAATTTTGATTACATTTTACTGAAAATTTTTTGTACAAACAAAATTAGGAAAGAAGCAAAAAACTAGAAAAGAACTTTTGCAACCAGTATCTGTGATAAAGGTTTCATTTCTAAAATATAGAGAGAATTGAGTCAAATGTACAAGAATACAAGTCATTCCCCAATTGGTAAGTGGTCAGAGGATATGAACAGGCAGTTTTCAGTGGAAGAAATTAAAGCTATCTATAGTCATATGAAAAAATGCTCTAGGAGGCAGAGCCAAGATGGCAGAGTAGAAAGATGCACATACACTACCTCCGAACCCACTGCCCATAAAATACCTGTAAAAAAAAGAACCACTGATGAATTCTAGAGCAGCAGAAACCACAGAACGGAGCGGACGAGATTTCTACTCTAGAGAGACTGAAAACCTCTCACAAAAGGTCCCCTGTGCCCTGGACCCCGAGCAGAGCCCAACCCTGCCTCGGCAGCACAGCGCCGAAAGGAGCAGATCCAAGCAGGCTTCAGGGACGGAATCTCCAGCAGCCGCCTGGGTGCCTCCACCCACAGATGACAAGGGTCAGTGAGAGGGTCTCTTTGGCAGGTCGAGAGGGGAGTGGGGTGCCCCATAACTCAGGCCCTCTCAGAAGACAGCAGTGGAGGTGGGACCAGACCAGGGCTCCCCAAGCAGACAGGAGCCTGGATCCATTGTTGAAGTTTTCTGCATAAACCCCCTGAGGAAACAGAGCCCGTGAGGTGGCCCTGCCCTGACCTGAGCACCTGAACTTAATCTCACCTGAACAGCAGCCCTGCCCCCGCCCAAAGCCCTGAGAATGGGAGGCAGCATTTGAATCTCAGACCCCAAGTGCTGGCTGGGAGGATCAGGAGGTGAGGTGGGGGTGGAGAGGACACTCAGAAGTCAAGTCACTGGCTAGGAAAATGCCCAGAAAAGGGAAAAAAAAATAAGACTATAGAAAGTTACTTTCTTGGTGAACAGGCATTTCCTCCCTTCCTTTCTGATGAGGAAGAACAATGCTTACCATCAGGGAAAAACACAGAAGTCAAGGCTTCTGTGTCCCAGCCCACTCAATGGGCTCAGGACATGAAAGAGCTCAAAAAGGATTTTGAAAATCAAGTTAGAGAGGTGAAGGAAAAACTGGGAAGAGAATTGAGTGACATGCAAGCAAAGCATGAAAAACAAGAAAACACCCTGCTAAAGGAGACCCAAAAAAATGCTGAAGAAAATAACACCTTGAAAAATAGGCTGACTCAATTGGCAAAAGAGGTTCAAAAAGCCAATGAGGAGAAGAATGCTTTCAAAAGCAGAATTAGCCAAATGGAAAAGGAGATTCAAAAGGTCACTGAAGAAAATAGTTCTTTCAAAATTAGAATGGAACAGATGGAGGCTAATGACTTCATGAGAAACCAAGAAATCACAAAACAAAACCAAAAGAATGAAAAAATGGAAGATAACGTGAAATATCTCATTGGAAAAACAACTGACCTGGAAAATAGATCCAGGAGAGACAATTTAAAAATTATGGGACTACCTGAAAGCCATGATCAAAAAAAAAGCCTGGACTTCATCTTTCATGAAATTATCAAGGAAAACTGCCCTGAGATTCTAGAACCAGAGGCCAAAATAAGTATTCAAGGAATCCACAGATCACCTCCTGAAAGAGATCCAAAAAGAGAAACTCCTAGGAACATTGTGGCCAAATTCCAGAGTTCCCAGGTCAAGGAGAAAATATTGCAAGCAGCTAGAAAGAAACAATTCAAGTATTGTGGAAATACAATCAGGATAACACAAGATCTAGCAGCTTCTACATTAAGGGATCAAAGGGCATGGAATAGGATATTCCAGAAGTCAAAGGAACTAGGACTAAAACCAAGAATCACCTACCCAGCAAAATTGAGTATAATACTTCAGGGGAAAAATTGGTCTTTCAATGAAATAGAGGATTTTCAAGCATTCTTGATGAAAAGACCAGAGCTGAAAAGAAAATTTGACTTTCAAACACAAGAATGAAGAGAAGCATGAAAAGGTGAACAGCAAAGAGAAGTCATAAGGGACTTACTAAAGTTGAACTGTTTACATTCCTACATGGAAAGACAATATTTGTAACTCTTGAAACTTTTCAGTATCTGGGTACTGGGTGGGATTACACACACACACACATGCACATGCACATGCACACACACATAGAGACAGAGTGCACAGAGTGAATTGAAGAGGATGGGATCATATCTTAAAAAAATGAAATCAAGCAGTGAGAGAGAAATATATTGGGAGGAGAAAGGGAGAAATGGAATGGGGCAAATTATCTCTCATAAATGAGGCAAGCAAAAGACTTATTAGTTAAGGGATAAAGAGGGGAGGTGAGAGAAAAACATGAAGTTTACTCTCATCACATTCCACTAAAGGAAAGAATAAAATGCACACTCATTTTGGCATGCAAACCTATCTTACAATACAGGAAAGTGGGGGATAAGGGGATAAGCAGGGTTGAAGGGATGATGGAAGGGAGGGCATGGGGAGGAGGGAGCAATGTGAGGTCAACACTCATGGGGAGGGATAGGATCAAAAGAGAATAGAAGTAATGCGGGACAGGATAGGATGGAGGGAAATATAGTTAGTCTTATACAGCACAACTGTTATGGAAGTCATTTGCAAAACTGCACAGATTTGGCCTATATTGAATTGCTTGCATGCCAGAGGGAAGGGGTGGGGAGGGAGGGAGGAAGAGAAGTTGGAACTCAAAGTTTTAGGAACAACTGTCAAGTACTGTTCTTGCCACTAGGAAATAAGAAATACAGGTTAAGGGGTATAGGATGGAGATAAGGACAGAGAGGGATGATAAAAGAGAGGGCAGATTGGCAGACAGGGGCAATTAGAACGCTCGGTGTTTTGGGGTGGGGGGAGGGGACAAAAGGGGAGAAAATTTGGAACCCAAAATTTTGTGAAAATGAATGTTATAAGTTAAATAAAAAGAAATAAAAATGAAAAAAAAATGCTCTAAATCACTATTGATTGGAGAGATGCAAATCAAAACAACTCTGAGATACCACATCACACCTATCAGATTGGCTAACATGACAAAACAGGAAGATGATAAATGCTGGAGAAGATGTGGGAGAGTTGGAACACTAATTCGTTGTTGGTGGAGCTGTGAGCTGATCCAACCATTATGAAGAGCAATTTGAAACTATGACCAAAGGCGTCCAAAAATGTGCATACCCATTGACTCAGCAGTACTGCTTCCAGGACTATATCTCAAAGAGACCGTTAAAAAATGGAAAAAGGTCCCACATATATAAAAATATTTATGGGAACTCTCTTTTTTTTTAGCTAAAAGTTGGAAATGAAGGGGATATCCATCAAATGGGGAATAGCTGAAAAAATTGTGGTGTATGAATGTTATGGAATACTATTGTACTGTAACACATGATGAGCGGGAAGACTTCAGAGAGGCCTGGAAAGACTTATATGAACTAATGCTGAGTGAAAAGAGCAGAACCAGGAGAAATTGTACACAACAATAACCACAGTGTACAAGGCATTTTTCTGGTAGACTTAGTACTTCATTTCAATGCAAGGACTTAAAAAATTCCCAAGGGTCTCTTAAGGCAAAATGCCTTCCACATCCAGAGAATGAACTCTGGAATTTGATTGCAGAATGAAGCAGACTATTTTCTTTTGTGTTATGTTTTGTTTTGTTTTGTTTTGTGGTTTCTTCCATTCATTGTATTTCTTCTATTCAACATGACTAAGGTGAAAATGTATTTAATAGGAATGCATTGTAGAACCTATAGAGGATTGCATGCCATCTCTGGGAGAGAGTTGGGAAAGAGGCACGAAGGAGGCAGAGGCAGGGGAAAAAACCTAAGATACGTAGAAGTGATTGTAGAACACTGAAAAGAAATAAAATAATAATAATTTTTTAAATTAATTTATTTATTTGACATTCATTTTAACAAAATTTTGGGTTACAAATTTTCTCCCCTTTTATCCCCTCCCCCTCAAACACCAAGCATTCTAATTGCCCCTATGACCAATCTGCTCTCTCTTCTATCATCCTTCTCTGCCCTTGTCTCCGTCTTCTCTTTTGTCCTGTAGGGCCAGATAACTTTCTATACCCCTTTACCTGTATTTCTTATTTCCTAGTGGCAAGCACCTCACGGGCTCTGTTCCCTCAGGGGGTTTATGCAGAAAACTTCAACAATGGATCCAGGCTCCTGTCTGCTTGGGGAGCCCTGGTCTGCCACTGCCTCTCAGCTTCTGCCTGCCGATGGGGCCTGAGTTATGGGGCACCCCACTCCCCTCTCGACCTGCCAAAGAGACGCTCTCACTGGCCCCTGTCATCTGTGGGTGGAGGGACCTGTGTGGCCGCTGGAGATCCCATCCCTGAAGCCTGCTCAGATCTCTTCCTCTTGGTGCCGCGGCTGCGGCAGGTCTGGGCTGGGCTCCGCGTCCACAGCACAACGGACCTTTTGCGAGAGGTTTGCAGGTCCCTCTGGAACAGAAATCTTCTTCGCTCCACTGTTCTGTGGCCTCTATTGCTCCAGAATTCTCCGTGAGTTACTTTATACAGATATTCTATTGGTTGTGGGTTCGGAGCTATGTGTATGTGCGTCTTTCTACTCCGCCATCTTGGCTCTGCCCCCATAATAATTTTTTTAAAAAGAACATCATTATTCTTCCAGTCACCCAAGACTGAAACCTAGGTGTCATCTTTTATCCTTCACTCTCACTCTGTCCAAATTCCACCAGTTGTCAAGGGCTATCAATTTTACCTTCAGAAAACCTCTCTTTAATACATTTCTTTTTCCCCTCTGAGACTGCTACCACCCTGATGTAGACCCTTATCACTTTACTCCTGGATTAATGCAATAGATAGTTATTTGGTTTACCTTCCACAGATCTCTACCTACTGTAGTACATCTTCCACTCAACTGTTAAAATTATCTTCCTAAAATGTATATATGACTATTACCCCCCCCCCTTTATTTAGCAAAATGCAATAACTGTAATAACTCTCAGTCACCTCGAGGATAAAATTTTAAAATCCTGTATGATGTTCAACACCTTTAACAACTTGGTGCCCATCTTACCTGTTCAGTTTTCTTGCACCTTATTCCTCTACCCCCAATAGATTCTTCAATTCAGTGACACTAGATTCTTTGCCATTATTTGAACAAATTTGCAATGGCTGATCCACATGCTTGGAACTTTCTCTCTCTGTCTCTCTCTGTCTCTGTCTCTGTCTCTCTCTGTCTCTCTCTCTGTCTCTGTGTGTCTCTCTCCTGCCCCCTTCTGTGCCTCCTGAATTCTTTCATATTAGAACAAATCCCACATTCTGTAGGAATCTTTCATAAATAACACTTTCTCTAGTACACCCTAATGTTGATTATTTCCCATGTATCCTATAATGTAACTTGGTGGTGCATACTTGTCTGTACATTATCTCCCCCATCATATTGTGAGTTTCTCAATGGTAGAGACTGTCATTTGCCTTTCTTTATATTATTTGTTCTTAACAGTCCCTGGCATGTTTATGGACTGGATTGATTGAGATCTGATTGGTTAGAAAGCACTTCCTTTAAGAGTTTTTAAGTCCTAAAATAATCTTTATGCATACAGTAATCAATTTGCCATGTTTTAGTTATGAGATCTCAATCTTTTATATTGTTTTCAAAGATACTGCCTCCTATAAGAAGAGCAGAAATGTAACCACAGACAAATCATCAGAATTGAAGGACAGATTATTAAAGCTATAATTTTCAAAAACTAGATGTGGCTGAGAAATATATGGGGGACTGGCATTAAAATGAGGGCTACTGTCTAATATAATAAGGAAAAAAGAAAAGTCTTTAAGTGTATCCCCTGGGCCTAGATGGTTATTTTGAATGCTTATTAATTGGAGAAAAGAGACTTCTAAAACCCAAATTTACTACTTTTTCCTTATATAGCCTTATAATTCAAAGACTAAATATCTCCCTGACTTTAACATAAAATAGTAGGACAAAAGGGGCAGCTAGGTGGTGCAGTGGATAGAGCACCAATGTAGGAGTCAGGAGGACCTGAGTTCAAATCTCACCTCACTTGACACTCACTAGCTGTGTGATGTTGGGCAAGTCACTTAACCCCAACTGCCTCATCCTGAGTCATCTCCAGTCATCCTGATGAATATCTGGTCACTGGATTCAGATGGCTCTGGAGGAGAAGTGAGGCTGGTGACCTGCACAGCCCTGCCTCACTCAAAATAAAGTCAACTGCAAGTCATGTCATTATTTCTCTGATGGCATGGTCTTCTTCAGCAAGGAAAAATGAACACACACAGTAGAAGAAAATGCCTTAAAGTTTTCCAGAAGAATTTTTAAATCTAACCAACTAATATTTAAGTTAGTAGCTACTATATTTAATGTAATATACCCTCTTGGAAAGGGGTCACATTTTTTGGAGTGGACCAGACCTATGATTTCATCCATATATGGGGCACCCAATGAGGAAATTCCATCTACTAGTGCAGACCAACAATGGTATGCATAGCCTTAGAGAGATGCCTATGCTTAAGAGGTTAAGTGATTTGCCCAGGATCACATTGTCAATAAGTAAATACATACATAGAAATATAGATGTTTATAGATATTTATAGGATAACTATAGATATAGCTATATCTGCATATACTTATATTCTCTGCTTTCTTATCTAGTTGAAGGGTAAACTTAATGTACATTTAAAAACAACAAAGAATGTCTCAAAACAAAACATAATTAAGTTCTAATTTGAGCAGTAGAGATTGCTAGTGCTATTAGAGGTCAATTAAGTATCATGTGAATAACAACAGCTTAATGAATATGGAGGAAATTGAGGTTTCAAGGAATATGTTCTATAGAAATTCAGTGAAGACTTCAAAATGGCATCCTCATTAGTCTTTTATCTTTTTCAATTTATAGCATAAATCTGTTGACCAAGAAATGCTCTCTGTACTCCATTCTTCCATCACCATATTTTCATCAATAACAGAAAATCCAGGGAATGAAAATGTCCACTTTAGAATCTCTAAAATGTCCAGTATAGAAGTCCAAAGATCAGGCCCATAGACCAGGGATAGCCAATAGTATTACGGAAAACAGTGGTTGGTAAGAAATCATAGAGCCGTGGAATAGAGATTAGTAACCATCTAATCCATCTCCCTTATTTTGTTGTTGAAGCAACTATTTCATCTTATGTCGTTGCCTATGGTTTTGTGAATTCAATTCAATAAAATAGTACTAGGTAGGTCACTTCCATCAGCTTCTCATTCTTTTTATTTCTTCCCAACATCCCTGCTCTGTCTTTGATATGCCTGGAATATTGGCACAGCAAAATTCCTATCATTGGGAAGCATGACCTATAAGATCTGGCTGGAATGAAGTAATATGTCAAATTGAAAAGGTCATGCTCTGTGTCAAAATGACAGCAATTCCAAATTATTCATTAATCTCCCAGTTGAAAATCATCATTCTTCTTATTACAGCTAGCTGACCACTCAGATTCAAAAAGTACCCTCTTCTCCTTAAGACAAAGCATCTTCTTATTAGCTGGCAGCCCAAATTGGCAACCTTCTCCACCTTTAAATATTAATGGAGCATTTGCTATAAAGTCATGGCTGCTTAGCTGGTAGAGCATATGTAAGAAAACAACCAAAAGGGTTGCGATTGATTTTCTTGTCTCATCTGTTATGGCTAGTGCTTTATTATTAGTACAACATACCTGACACACTGACCCAGGAACAGCTCTCAGTCGTATCAGATGAAGGGTAAGGTTTTCAAATGTCCTTTTCATTCCTGTATGTCAGAGCTGGGGTGAGGCATTTGTGTTCTCTTATGTGCTCTCACTAAGGTTTGAAAAGTATACCTCTGTGTGTGTGTTTTTGTTACAGAAGTCTTTCAACCATTATTAAAATGATGGAGCATCACTTCAGCTTCTCAGAAAATAATTAGTTCTTGTTACAAATAGTAGAATATGTTGGCATGAAAATGTGTATTTATAAAATTTGATGTTAAAAGAGTGCCTTCTGTGTCATGCTCTAGGCAGCTGCTTTTCTTACCTATAGCTAGTTTCAACTCTGCTCCCAACTGCCCAGTTCTGTTGATCCAGAATGTGAGAAGCTGAGGGTAAAATGTACTATTTAGACTATTTGACCTTCCAATGACATCGTGTTGGTAATTAATTTAACAAAACACAAATCACTGGAAGTAGTTACATACACATACACACACATATACATACACACACATATGTGTGTATAGGTATGTATATATAGAATGTGTATGTGCATATATAGGTATGTGTTTGTATGTATGCATACATATAAACATATGTGTATATGTGTGTATGTGTATGTATATGTATAGCAGTAGAGGAAGTGCTTTGGGTCTTGAAAGTATTTTTCTTGCCTGTGGAAGACTTGAATTTTTTATTCCTATAGGATTTTATAAAGATCATCTTCATCCCAATCTCCTTATTAAAAAAAAAACAAAACACTACCCTTTCCATTTCATTAGCAGTTTGTAATTTGCAAATCACTATATGAATTGTTAGGTTATAATATTAATAATTCATATTGTGTGCCTCCCTCTGTTGTGTTCCTTTCTCCAAAGTCTCATTGGAGCGTGGATGAATCTCTGGTATCTTGAAGTGGAACATGAGTTGTTGCAGGTTCTATAAAGCTGGAAAAGATTCAAGTAGAATCATAAACCAGGAGGAAACTGAGAACCAGGGAAGTTGAATGACTTCCTCTGAGGACATCAGAGAAAGAATTTGAACCCAGCTCCTCTGGCCACACAATCAATGCCCTTTCACCCATACCATTCTCACTCCTGGTCAAGTAAGATCTAAGAAATGGACTGGGTGAATGATTTCTGAGAATCATCCTCATTAAATATAGAGAGCCTCACTACAAAATTATTTGTCTTAAATGAGCAGCTATTTTGGCCATGATAATTCATGAAGTACTGTGTACTAAGGTCTCGAAGGGTTGTGATCTCTGTCATTGGAAAGAGTATAAATACTGAATAAATCATGAATCCTTGGAATACTCAAGTATGTAAAAGAGGTAACATGGTAGAAAGAGTTTAGAACTGAGAACAGAAGAGTGCTGGATTTGAATTCTGTCTTAGTCTCACACTCATTCTCTGATCTTGAAGAAATCCTTTTAAGTTCTTTAGGGTTCAATTTCATTATCTGTAAAAAGGAGATTATAATATTTGCAATGCCCATCTCACAGCGTTGTTATGTTGTGAATTCTTTGTTAATGTTGCATTTCTATGCAAATATAAGTTGTTATTATTACTTACATACTTCTTCAGTGAAGAAAATTGGAGAACATGTAATTCATGAATTCCTAAGTTGTGACCAGTGTTTTCAGAAACCTCCAAGATTGATTAGAACACGTGGGTCAAATAAAACACAGAGATAACACAGCAAACTCAAGTCTATTGCTGGTTCAGCCTGGAAGCCTTGAGAGAGGGCAACTCAAAAGGCAAAAATCCCTTTTATCCCTTTTATTATAGCCCTTGGCAAACAAAAAGGGATATAGTATTTGAATATAAGTTCCTCATTTTATCTAAAGGTTGTTTCCATGACATCATCATATCTGGAGAAAAAAAGTTCGAAAAGAAAATTAGTCTATCACACTTACCTTTGCCGTCACTTCATGTTAGTCATCCAGATTATTAAAAGCATTGAGAGTTGATAATTATTTACAATGACAGCACAATGGTGGTTAGGGTTGAAAACCATGATTGGCCATATGCCCTCCCCCCAAAAAAGGGGGATCTGCTCTCCATCTCAGCTATCAAAGAGCTCTCAATCAAAGGGTGAGACATCCAGCTTTCCCTCCACAGTCAGTCTTCACTGTGGGAGGTTCACTATTTTCCTGATTTTAAATAGTTTTCTGTGCTTCAGTCAGAGACTTCTCTCAAAATCCTTGCTTCATGCCAGCACCTGTGTCTGCATTCTCAGGCCATCTTATCAGCATTTATTTTCCCCCTTAGATATAGGCAGGGTAAAACATTTATAGAACAGTAATTGAATAATTTTATAGTTTCTGCTTGCCTCTAACCAAGCCAGCAGGAACACTTGGAGGAGAAGGCCACAGGTTTGAGTTTATTTTTGACAAATTCTTTTGCTATACTTCAATTCAGTTTTTCTAGTGGGTGACTTCTTAGGTTGATAGAAAGGGTAATAATAGATTCTGGGGTTTTAGTCTGTTGATACTCAAGCTTCCTCTGCATGGTACTCCCACCTCCTTGTACTTCATGAAACAAAAAAATGGCTTATTTTCATTGCTCCACAAACTAAGCTTGACTCTGAATTCTTTTCTATATTTGTCTCTTTGTAGGTACTACTGTTCTATTCATTGGAAGGACAAATACTTTGGCCACATACTGAGAAGACAGGAATCATTGGAAAAGATTCTGATGCTGGGAAAGGTCTAAGGCTAAAGGAGAAGGGGATTGCAGGGAATGAGCTGGGTAGACAGCGTCATGAAAGCAATGAACATGACCTTGGAAAGACTTTGAGAGATAGTACAGGATAGACAACGCTGGTGTGCTATGGTCCAGGGAGTTTTGAAGAGTTGAACAGGAATGAACAACAACAACAACGACAATGATGACGATGACAACGATGATGATGATGATGATGATGATGATGTACTCCTGTTACTCTGCAGGTATAATTGCTTTATTTCTATTGTCATATAGAAAAAAACAAATAAACAAACAAACAAAAACAAATCTTTGAATTGTCAGGCTTATTCTTTCTTAGTCCAGCAAATCGTGTTTTCTTCTCATGCCTATTAACCACTCCTTTTTCTTTTTTCTTTTTTCATCCTGTCCCTTCTCTAGAACTTAAGCTATTTGGCACCGTTTTGTCTGTGAGCTCAGAGGGAGAAAACCAATCAAACCTTGACCAAAGGAACTTCCCTTTCTTATAACATATCTAAAATGTTCCTGACTTCAGAAATGTCTTGAGCCGTAGACCCAAGTATTCCAAACAAAAGTTTGTATGACCATTCCTCAAGCCCTGGAAACCTTATCTTGCAAAAACCTTTCTCTAGTTATGGCCTGAAGACCATCTTATTTATGACTTTCTGGTAACATTTCAGGTTGCATCTCATCCCTGTTCATTCCAGCCTCATTTTTGAGTTATCCATCTAGGACCTCATGTTGGAGGGTGGATATCTACTCTCATTAGGGAGAGTCATTCTCTGCTTCAGGGTGAGAGAGTTAGCAAGCTATTATGATTTAGAGGTAGGAGCTGCTGTATCAGTATGAGGGTTATACTGCCCTAGGAACTTTCATTGTCCTTGTCTTCTTTCTCATGGTCCATTACATGTCATCAACTAGGACTAATGATCTATCCTCAAATATGCTAAGTAAAAATTCTCATTGCTTTCAGTAAAAACCCTTTTAGATCCAGCAACAGATCCCAGAAACTTCAAACCGCATGCCCCATACTTCAAACTCTTGAGGCTAGTTTGTCATCTGCCATGTAACAGAGCTCACCTTATGCGTAGGCAGAATATGACAATGACACTGGAGGAGGAATTGAAAAAGTCCCTCCTGACCCCTTAAAATATCCCCTCCTCTACTTAGTATTCCAACATTGGAGATTTATTGTTAAAACATTGTTCCATTTTACATTACAAATAGTGAGATATGAAATAAAGATTCAAGCTAGTAGAATTAGGTTTGAATTTTGGCTCTGCCAATTGTTATTGTGTACTCTTAACTAAATCATCACAAATATTGAGGGAGGGGTATGGACAGAAATTGGCCATTTCTGCCTAAGGCATTAGGACAAAGCTCATTACCGTTCTTTGACTAGGGTTATTACCAAAAACAGGAAAGGTCTTAACCATCTATAACTTTCCATTAATTGATTACAACCCAAATGATAAATTTTATTATATTGAAGTACTCTATATTACCTTTGATTACCTTGGTTACACTACTTTTTATTTCAATGACATGCAATTAAAAAATTAGTCTATTGAGTTAATACGGGAAGATTGCACTATATTTCCAAAGATGTACTATGTGCAAAAAAAAATGATATGAAGGAATGTAGAATTGGAAATGGAGTGGGTCAGTAATAAAACAAGAACAAGGAATAACAGAGGGACTGTCTATGTATTTCACTAATACCCATGAAATACATTTTTTAAATTAAAGATATTTAGCATAATCTATGGATTACTTTTTTAGGATCTTGGGGAAAACAGAGACAAGAATCACACCAGATGAAAAGGTGTGGGTGAGTGTCATCTGCAAGTGGATGGACTGCCCACATTAATGGAAGAACTGGCAAATCCATTGCATTCAAGTAATGGAGTGATATTAATTTTTGAAGAAAGTGTACTTTATGCCAAAAAACCTCTGTGTTGTTAAGTGGCTCACTTGTAACAACATCTAGATTGTCCTGCTTTGGCTGTGGATAAATATATATAGTGCAAATGCATTAGAGGTTTATTTTTCACTATCCTATGTAAGAAATTAATGAGAGGCCTCAGAATGACCTTAACCAATCATCATTAGAGCACCATAGGATCTTTACACATTTAAAGCTGGAAGGAGTCTTAAAAGTCATTTGGTTCAATCCTTTCATTTTAGAGATGAAGATGTTGAGGTCCTGAAAAGTTAAATTACTTCCCCAAGGTCACAGAAGTACAAACTGTCCAAAGAGCATCTGAACCTGGGGTTCTCTTATTCTGATGATATTTTTCTGTCTAACACATGATACCTTTGTCCCAGATATTGCAGTTCTCAGGGCTGGCTACAATTGCAATCATTTGAAATTATTGTATTCAAAACTTTTTTTGAACTTCAAAGAAGCCTGCTGAAATTGTTGAAACATTTGATCACTTTTGCATTTAAAAATAAGAAGTAGTGGACAGTTAAAGTTGTTTTAACCATATATGTATATATATATATATGTATATATATATATACATATATATATATATATATATAATTAAATAATAATATTTTAGACTTAGATTAACAAATATTTCCCCTAATGTACTATTTATAAAGTATTAATTTCTTCTGTAATATGAATAATGAAAATCATCTCAGAATTCAAGATTCCCGATTTCCCCAAAACCTTCAAGATGTTCAGTCTCAATAGCTTTTAGGCTATAGGGATAATAATAACTCACATGTATAAAGCCCTGTAAAGTTACAAAGTAGTTGTATGCATCCATAAGATTTACAAAGTCCTTATGTACACACACTCATATATGTACATTGTTCTGCTTGGTTCTTACAACAGTTCTAGGAAATAGTTAATATTATTATCCTCATTTGACAGATGAGGACACTAAAGCAAAAGTCAGAGAGCAAGTAAATGCCAGAAGCTGAAACTGAACTTAGGTCTTCCTGACTTCAAATCTAGTGCTTCATCACCTGGGACATGCAGTCTCTTTAAGCCCCTGCTGGCAACTCCACAGGAAGGAAATCAATGAGAGAAGAGCTGATTCATCCTCCCCATGAAGCTGTGCCATGTGTTTCCCACCAGTAGTTCCTGCAGAACTATTTCTGCCTAGGCTCCCTGCCTAGTAGTCCTCTGGCCTCTTTTTTTCTCTTTTTACATTTTTACTCTTTACTTGACTTTACTTGGAAAACAAAACAAAACAAAAAAATTGCCACTTTTTCTTCTCTAGTTTTAAATCTCTTAATGAAGAATTATGTGTCCGTTTCTTTGGATGTTGTTCCTCCAGGATGGACTAGATATTTCTCTAATGCACTCTTTTATCCATTGTTATGCTGATAAATATTTAGCAACTGATTCTTTCCAGAAAATAAACTGGTATGCATGACACATTTTTTAGTTTAACATATATTATGATTAGCATTCTTTTCCATTTAAGTATAGAAAATTGTCAAAACAACCAATCAAGTCTTGATTTGTAGTTTTTCCCCATTTCTAGAGTGTAAAAGGGAAACTAGGTGATGCAGTACATAAAGTTTCAGGTCTGGAATCAGAAAGATCTGAGTTCAAATCAAGTCTCAGATACTTACTAATTGTATGACTTTGGGCAAGACACTTACCCCTGTTTGCCTCAATTTCCTCATCTACAAAATGAGCTGGAGGAGGAAATGGCAAAACACTCCAATATCTCTGTCAAAAAAAACAAACCAAAAATGGGGTCAAAAAGAGTTGGAAATGATTCAACAAATGTTAACATATCTCTTGAATATTTAACAATCAGCTCTCATGAGCCAATACAAACTGGCTCTAGCATGCCCTGTCTTCTAACTGTAACATTCTATGGTTCTAGGGGAAGGAAATATAGTGAAGTTTTGGATTGGAGTGAGAGGACCTGGGCACAAATCTCTTTTTTCTTCTTATGCATCTCTGTTTTCATGACACTTTATCATTCTAAATCTAGGCCTTAGTTCCCTCATCTATCAGCTAGGTGATACAGTGGATAAAAGCACTGGGTTGGGAGTCAAAAAGACCTGGGTTCAAATCCATTCTTAGACATTTACTACTGAGCAATTGACTTAACCTCTATCTACCTCATTTTCCACAACTGTAAGGTGAGGGTAATAATAGTATCAACCTTGTTGTTTAGTTGTTTTTCAGTTCAGTCTGGCTCTTTGTGACCACATTTGGTGTTTCCATGGCAAAGATACTGCAGTGGTTTGCCATTTTCTTTTCCAGTTCATTTGACAGATGAGGAAACTGAAGCAGACAGGGTTAATTGACTTGTCCAGGGTCACACAATCGAGTTTCTGAAGCTAGTTTTGAACTCAGATCCTCCTGACTCCAGAGTTAGTATTCTGTCCATTGTGCTCTGCATGCTGCCTCTAGTACCTACCTATCAGGGTTATTTTAAGGAACACATGACATAATATTTGTTAGAGCTTAGCTCAATGTTTGGTTCAATGTAGTCACTATAAAATGCATGTTCCTTCCCTCCAACCAACCCCCCTCCCCCAACTTTGTTTAAAATAAAAGCATCAAAATGGATTTTGTCCATGATTTCTTCCAGGTCTCCACCTACTATCCTATTATTCTGTTTCTACTAAGGAGTTATGAAGCAGAAAGCACTTTGCTAGATACTGAGGACTCATACAAATAAGTGAAAGAATGATCTTAGTCTTTTTCCCAAGCTTTGTTAATATGTTCTATATCATTTAAGAATTTTTTATACATTAAATTAACCAGACCACATTGCTAGCTTACATTTATATGGCATCTCACAAAGAAAGGAGTTCTTTCTTTTTTCCTGAAAGATTCAGGAATGTTTTCATAAGCAGGTAGGAAATACACTGGATAGAAAACTGAATCAGGGCCCTAGACCATCAGGAAGACCTTAGTTCAAATCTTGCCTCAGATACTTACTATTCTGAGATCCTTGGCAACTCACTTCACCTCCCTCAGTTTCAGTTTTCTCATCTGTGAAGTAAGGATAATAGCACCTACCTCTCAGGGCTGTAAGTGGCACAGAGGATAGAATGCCAGAAAGACTGTTTCCTAAGTTTAAATCTGGCCTCAAACTCTATATGACCCTAAACAAGTCACTTAATGTTTGCCTCAATTTTCTTATCTATGATAAACCATTCCAGTGGTTCTTTGCTAAGGAAACCCCTACAAGAATCATGAAGAATTGACCACAACTGAAATGACTGAACAGCAACAACCATGGTTGCTGTGAGGAATAACTGAGATACTATACTGAAGAGTCCTTTGCAAAATTTAAAGAGCAAATAAAATAACAGCTACCTTTATTATTATAATTTATCAACATTCATCATCGTCATTGTGATTCTCTGTGCCTAAGCTTCCTTATCTATAAAACTCTTCTTCTGTAAAATATAATCTCTAGCTGCTTAATCCTACACATCAATAGAAGGAAACTGAGGTTTGGGGAGAAGAAGAGACATAGAAGCAAAATTAATAAAATAAAATGAAAACTCTAGTCCTTTGAGACCCACTCTTTGTTAACTAAAACCTTCTCTGGCTTATCCAGGTCACAGGAATATCTCTCCCATAGTTCAGAATTTAGAACATTGGCTTGATCACTCACTCAATTATTTATTGAAATGCATGCAGAAGGAGTATTTATAGAGGAGCAGGCAGCATAAAAAGTTGGAATGAGTGCTGATCTCAGAAATAAGAAACTTGGGTTTAAATTGTAGATGGATCATTTAGGAAATCATTCTGGGTCTCACTTTTTTTTTTAACATGTAAAATGGGATACTAGGTTATATCAAACCAATCTCATTTGTTCATACTTTGTTTTTGACTAGGGTGCTGGGTTAGTAAATCAGGGAAGTGCTGAAGACTTAGTTTATCTGGATTTCAGCAAAGTATTTGTTAGCTTTGCTTCTGATTCTCTGGATTTTGTCACAGGTGTATTAATTCATTTCTTATGTGTTGTCTTCCTCTATTAGAGGACAAGGGCTTTTTTTGTTTTTGTTTTAGTTTATATTCTCAATACTTAGCATGATAAGTGATAAGGGTTTAACTAATGCTTGTCAACTGAGCTAGTGTGTAACTTCAGGGGGGACTGAGTGTTGCTTCTGAAACAGAAAGTTGATCTAGGATGGTGTAATGGTAATTTAAATGGGAAGATCTTTCCCATTCATTAATAGGCCCATGTGACTTATTTAAATCACATGGAAATCTAAGTTATATGTGGTGGGAGGAGTTTGCTTGAAGGGTGAAACAGGAAGGGTGGAGAAGAACTGAGAGGAAGTTGGTGAGAGTGGTTGGGGGTGAAGGAAAGAGGCAGGTACTGAAAGGCACAAAAGTGTTTGCTTGTGGGAAGACTCTGACTCTCCAGTGTGGCTTGGGAGGTTTGCTTTGTCCCCTGAAATGCTTAGGTGTATTGATTTCTTGGTTACCATGATAGATTTGGCTTTCTGGTGTTAGGATTTGACTTTATGCTATTTAAATAAATGTCTTCCTTCTGCCTTCTATACGGAGAATCTGTTATACTTTGTGCTTCAGAATTATGCTGGCATAATCATAGTTGGCCTTGGAGCTGTGAATATTGCCTGGGTGATACAGATGGGAAGCAGAGAGCCTGTGGAATGGTGGAACATGCAGGAAGACAGGAAGAGACTTTATTAACCAGACTAGAGCAGCATTGGTGAGACTACCAAAATCCAATCCATAGCACATATCTGCCTGATGCTTCCTGGGAGCTATGCCTGAGAAAATAATCCTAGTTCCTTCATTACATCTTTGAATACTTTCACTCCTCGTTTCTTTTCTGACCAGTAGAAAGAGATGCCAGGATTAAAAGCAAGTGAAAAGATTCAATAACTGGCTAAAGTCATTGTGGCTGATTTGTGGAAGTCTCTTCATTTAAATGTTTGCTTTTATTTCTATGTTATTAGAAATTATTAATAAGGTCAATGACCAATAATGATGATTTTAATCCACGCATGTAAAGTTTGGCATTATGAGAGGGCAAGTAATGAAAAAGGGAGAGAATTTTTCCTTTTTGGATCTCTTTCATGTGGTGTTCTGCGGATTCCTTGAATATTTATTTTGCCTTCTGGTTCTAGAATCTCAGAGCAGTTTTCCTTGATAATTTCATGGAAGATGATGTCTAGGCTCTTCTTTTGATCATGGTTTTCAGGTAGTCCCAGAATTTTTACATTGTCTCTCCTGATTCTATTTTCCAGGTCAGTTGTTTTTCCAATAAGATATTTCACATTATCTTTCATTTTTCGAATCTGCGCGATATGTTCTGAGATATCTGTCTTTCTCGAAAAGTCCAAAGCTTCCATCTGTACCATTCCAGATTTGAGAGATCTATTTTCTTCAGTAAGCTTTTGAATCTCCTTTTCCATTTGGTTAATTCTGCTTTTGAAAGCATTCTTCTTCTCATTGGCCCCTTGCACCTCCCTTGCCAGCTGAGTTAGGCTAGTTCTCAAGGTGCCAATTTCTTCAAGATTTTTTTGGTTCTCCTTTAGCAGGGAGCTGATCTGCTTTTCATGCTTCTCCCTCATCCCTCTCATTTCCCTCCCCAGTCTTTCCTCCACCTCTCTAACTTGATTTTCAAAATTCCTCTTGAGCTCTTCCATGGCCCGAGCCCATTGGGTGGGCTGGGACACAGAATCCTCGATTTCTGTGTCTTTGCCTGATGGCAAGCATTGTTCCTCCCCATCAGAAAGGAAGGGAGGAAGTGTCTTTTCTCCGAGGAAGTACCCTTCAATAGTTTTATTTCTTTTCCCTTTTCTTGGCATTGTCTCCACCTAGTGGCCTGACCTCTGAATGTTCTCCTCACACCCACCTCGCCTCCTGGTCCTCCCAGCCAGCGTTTGGGAACTGAGATTCAGATGCTGCTTCCCGCCTTAGGATTTTTGGCGGGGGCAGGGCTGCTATTCAGTGTGAGAATTAAGTTCAGGTGGTCAGGGGCAGGGCTGCCTCTCTGGCTCAGTTCCCTCTAGGGGTTTATGCATAGACCTTCCACAATGGATCCAGGCGCCCGCCCGTTTGGGGAGCCCCTGTCTGCAGCCGCCTCTCAGCTTCTATCTCCTGGGGGGGCCCGAGCCATGGGTGCTCCCCACTCCCCTCTTGACCCACCAAAGACATTCTCTCACCTACCCCCGTCAGTCACCTGTTGGTGGGGGGGCTTGTGCCACCACTGGAGATCCCGTCTCTGGAGCCTTCTCAGATCTGTACCTCTCGGAGCTGCGGCCACTGCCGCCGGTCCGGGCTGGGCTCCGCGTCTGCTGCGCGAAGGACCTTTTGCGAGAGGTTTGCAGGTCCTTCTGTGGGTGGAGGGACCCGTGTGACCACTGGAGATCCCGTCCCCGTAGCCCGCTTGGATCTTTTCCTCACGCTGCCGCGGCAGGGCTGCCCTCTGCTCCCCATCCCGGCGCCCAGTCCACGGCACGAAGGACCCCCTGCGAGAGGGTTGGAGGTCTCTCTGGAACAGAAATCTCCCTCGCTCCAATATTCCGTGGTCTCTGGGTGCAGAATTTGCCCTGGGTTGGTCCCCTCTAGCCGTTCTGTGGTTTGTGGGTTCGGAGCTGTGTGTATGTGCGTCTTTCTACTTCGCCATCTTGGCTCCGCCCCCGAGAACTTTTCCTTATCTCAGACTGACATTGGAGTAAGCCAAGAAGAAAGAAGATGTCTACAATGTTAGTAATCTCTGAGATATCCATAATAATTACACTGAATGTAACCCATGGAGAGAAAATAAAAAACATAAGCCAATGAGAGAAAGAAGTTGCTGCATTTTTTTCAGCTAACCACAGATTGAATATGATACCCAGTTGATGACTCACCTGGCACTTTCTTTCTCTCTCTCTCTTTGTATACATATGTGTGTATGTATGTATATATAATATATATATGTGTGTGTGTGTGTGTACACATGCAAACATATGCATATATTAATTAAAGGTAATTTCAAATGCCAAATATGAAAAGGCAGATTAAAGCATTGAGATGTGATGTATAACCCTGAGCTCCTGATTTGTATGGCACTAAAGGTAACCTTCTGACCTTTTTGCATGGAATATTAAAGAACATTAATACAAATTACTGTTGTATGCAATTATATATGATTATTCTTGCTTTCTAGCTTGCTATTTATTGGTGGGCAGAAATAACAGTCATCAAAAATCAAAGTTCTCTTGGGAAAGTCATTTCTCTTTATTTCCTCATGCTTTCTAGCTTCTACCAGCTGGGTGTCCATCATGAACTTAAATGGTATAGTAGGCCACAGTCAGGCCTGTGCACGTTATCTACTGTACTTGATCAAGTTCTAGGAGGCACAAACAATTTCAAGGGGAAGAGTATCAAAGCTATGGAGTATAAGGGATTACAAGTCATATGAGAATTAGGAGATATTGCTTACCAATAGTTCTTTCCCTGAAAGTAAAAAGAGACTTAAAGCTGGGATTCTTAACTTTTTTTATGTCATAGATCCCTTGGCAGTCTGGTGATAGTTATAGACCCCTATTCAGAATGAAATTTTTAAAAAATATATTTTAATACTTTGTTTTTTCTAAAATTACATATAAAATAATTTTAACATTTTTTTTAAATTTAGAGTTTCAAACTCCTCCCTCCTTCCCTTCCCTTCCCTCCCCCCTTATTGAGAGGCCACAAACTTTGATACAGGTTATACATGTGCAGTCATGCAAAACATATTTCTATCTTTGTCATGTTGTGAAAGGAGACCCTGACAATATAACCTGAGAAAAATAAAGAAAGCAAAAAATAAATAAGCTTGTACCTGCATTCACCCTCCATCATTTTTTCCCTCAAGACATAGATAGTATTTTCATCACAAATCCTTTGGAATTATCTTGAATCACTGTATCGCTGAGAACAGCTAATTTCTTCATGGTTGATCATAGTACAATATTGCTGTTACTGTGCACAATATTCTGTGTCTGCTCATTTCACTTTGCATCAGTTCATGGAAGTCTCTCTAGGTTCAGGTTTTTCTGAGAGCATTCTGCCCATTATTTCTTATACCACAATAGTATTCCATTACAACCATATACAAAAATTTATTTAGCCATTGCTCAATTGATGGACATCCCCTCAATTTCTAATTGTTTGCCATCATTAAAAGAGCTGTTATAAATATTTTTGTACATATAGATCCTTTTCTTTTTTTTAAATGTCTTTGAGATACAGACCTAATAGTGCTATTGCTTGATTAAAGGGTATGCATGGTTTTATAACCCTTTAGGCATAGTTCCAAATTGCTTTACAGGATGGTTGAATCAGGGTGCAACTTTATCAATAGTGCAGTAATGTCTCAATTTTCCTACATCCATTCCAATAAATGTCATTTTCCTTTTCTGTCATATCAAGCCAACTTGATAGATATACGGTGGTAGCTCAGAGTTGTTTTAATTTGCAATTCTTTAATTAATAGTGATTTAAAGCATTTTTTCATGACTACAGATAGTTTTAATTACTTTGAAAACTTCTTGTAGAATGATATTTTAATGTGTAAAATGCATGAGATTAGAAAAAAACTAATCATATAGAGATAGTTACTAAAAATTTTTTTTTAAAGTTCATAGACCCTCAATGGGGTTCCATAAGGACCCCTGGAGTAAATTTTCTTTGTTTCATGCTTAATACAAAACTTTAAGCAGGTGAAATGGAACTTGGTATGCCTGGGAACAATAAAAGCACCGAGTAACCATGCACCCCTCCACTATTCTAGGATTTTATGCGATCTCTACTTTGGGCAGGCCATATTCATCACATTTTGAGACCATTTCCATGGAGGAATGGAGAGCAGAGAAGTTAGAGCTCAATAGAACTAGAACAAGGACAAGACAAATGATATATAACTTTATACTATATTTGATGAATGTATCCTTACAGACTAAATAGACCTTTTATCCCCTCCCCCTTGTCTGTTTCAGATCAGTCATTTTTACCATTCTGATATCTGACTTTGGAATTTCTGCCAGCAGCCCTCCTAAGACAGTGTTTTTACAAGGAAGGCAAAACAGAAAAGTGCTTTAAGCTGAAGAGTTCACGTTAGGATCCAGAGGAAGAAACTTCCCTACCCTCAGTTAAGTTGACATGTCAGAGAATGGCCACATTGGCTCAAGGAAGAGAGGCATTTAGAGGCATTTGAAATCAAGAAAGCCGTTAGTTCTGATTTGAAGCAAACAGAACAAACCAAAAGAACAAAGTGACTTCTAGTTTAACTGCCTTGCAAAATCATCAAAACCAGGTTTTTAAAGCCTATATGTCTTACAAGTTTCTTCAGCTAGGTATATTCCCCGCCCTCCTTTCTAGCTATCAGAGATAGAAAGACAATACATGGATATCAAAACCCTCTTTCAAATTATGAAAACTAATTTCTGATTAGGTTTGAATGACCTAAATTCTGTGGGCAGGTGCCATCTAGTGATTCCACATGAATAAGTTTTCCTTCATGGACCACTATAGATACAATAGTTATCTTGGCCTTCAGGATGTGTCAAACTCCATCTGTCCTCCTACTACATTTTCCAGGCTGATATTTTATTTACTACACAAGTCCACTTTGGACACAACAAACAACATGGGAAATTCATCAGCAACCTTTGTTCTTTCAATCATTGCCTGAATCCTCTTGGACAGGTTTATTAAATTTCCATGTGTGTCTGATGCCGTGGCACTTTATTATCTTAAACAGGTGTACTTGGTCATTTGAACAAATGAAAGTTCACAAGGTTTGTCTGGCATCCTGATTATGTAGTAATAGGGGCAGCTAGGTGGTGCAGTGGATAGAGCACCAATGCAGGAGTCAGGAGGACCTGAGTTCAAAACTCATCTCAGACATTTGACACTCTTTAGCTGTGTGACCTTGGGCAAGTCACTTAACCCCAATTACCTCATCCTAGGTCATCTGCAGTCATTCTGAAGAATATCAGGTCACTGTATTCAGATGGTTGTGGAGGAGAAGTGAGGATGGTGACCTGCACAGCCTTCCTGCACTCAAAACAAAGTCAACTGCAAGTCATGTCATTATTTCTCTGATGGCATGGTCTTCTTTGGCAATGAAGGACAAACACACACACAATATATAGCAATAGCCCGTATTCATATAGTGTTCTGATAAAGGTCTACAAAGGCCTGTCTTCACACTAATGTTGTGAGATAATATGGTAGGTGGAATAAACCCACACTATAGATTTATATTACCTGAGATCTAACCCTGGTTCTGCTACTTGGAACCTGAGTGACATTGAAAAATTCATATTGTCTTTCTGCCTCAGTTCCCTCATATGTAAAATGAGGGTGTTGGACAAGAAGCCCTCTAAATACCCTTCTAGCTCTAAGAACCATGATCATATAAGGGAGATTAGTATAGACAAGATGCATTTTATAGAAGAAGAAACAAGGGCTCCAAGAAGGTAAATGACTTGTCCAAGATAACATTAAGTTATAAGCCAAGGTTCTAGCCTATCTTCTTATGATAAACCCATTCTACCATGGCTGCCTTTCCACTTCCCTTTCCCAAATAACTAATGACTATTAAGTTGTATGGTTATCTATGACACTTGACTGCCATATAAAACCTGAGCTCTTGGAAGACTCATGCCAGAAATGGACATAGAGAAAATTTCCTACACCCATTTCCCTGTGGGTAGAAGGGATAATGTTAAAAACATTTCGTTTTAAAGGAAACAATGCAGGACCTGTGGGAAGAGCACTTTCACAGCAGGCATTAGTAAAGCCCAATCAACCTCCTTGTGGGAGGACAATTAACGGAATTAAAAGTTGGAATTTTAATTATCATACAAATTAGGAGGAAATTAATCAGCTCATATTTTATGACTTGCCTCTGCACTGAGCACTGCCAGTTGAGTTTTATGGCAAATTTTTGATTAATTGAGACGCAGTGTGAAAGCATAAATTCCAGACTCTGGTCGCATGTTAATGTTTCCCTTGTCTCATGTGTCGCCCCAAGGTTAGTGATGGCTAGAAGGAAAGATATATGGTGCTTAGAAATACGTTTATTTCTGACTTCACCTTAATTGTTTTCACATGTAGGATCTTGAGCTCAAAGGGACCAAAGAGCAGTTTGTATAATTATCATGTTTCTTTCACAAATAAGGAAATTGAGACTCAGTAAAGAGAAATGATTATCATATAATAAATAGTAGAGTCAAGATTTGAAACCAACTCCTGTGTCTCCAGATTCAAAGCTTGTTCTCAATACCTTGGCGGCTTCCTACAATAGTCACTGTTTGCCTTTCCCTTACATTCTTAGGTCCTTTAAGTATCTTCAGTGCCAACCTTTCATTCCATCATGTTCTTTCTGACCTACCTATTCTGACAGTCATCCTTTAAAGTAGAAAAGTTTGAGCAAGATCATCTCTAGGGCTTGACCACTTGTCTAGACCTCCAACATCATTGCAGGGCTATCCATCAGAAAATCATGTCTGCCATTCCCTGATTCCCATTCTCTTCCAGAGTCCTAGACCAAATAAGAAATCAGCATTTGGATTCTGGTCACACAAGGCCAGTCCAATATTTCCCCAACTTCAAACATTAGCTGGTCAGCCTTCTAGAGGTGAAGGGGAGAACATCATTGATCAAAGCAGCAAAGGGCTTTGAGAACAAAGATAGAAGGCAGACAATTGTACACTTGGGACTTGAATATGTTGCCCTGAAAGACAAAACCTGTTAATATATCAGTATAGTGAAAGAGGGGAAAACGATTTTTTTTTTTTTTTTTTTTTTTTTACAAATTATTACTGTGCTAAGCAATTCTCAGGTGGTGGGAAAAATTAAAGGCTCAGCAGTTCAGTCTTCCTGCAGTTAATATCAAGACTAAAATGAAAGTCCCCCAGAAACTCCTTTAAGAAAATCACATTCCTGGGCATTTAATAATATTTAGAATTCAAAATTGAAAGAATTTAACACTTCCATGGGGTATGGGTTATGGAGCTATGTAGTATCACTAAACAGTAGAGAAAGCATTGTGAACTCTAAGGTTGATAACAAAGCCCAGTTAATTATGATGTCATTTGAAGCATGATTCACAGGGCTGAGTCTGAAAATAATTGTGAAGTTACTGAAGTTGAATATGGATTCTAAGTTCCTTACTATTCTGAAAATTACTTGACTTCCAAGAATTCTTATTATATCAATATCTCTACAAATTACCTGATGTCTTCAAGTATCTTCAATCCTCCTTGATTCTTATTTACCCTGCTCCCTCCCAAAAAGAACCACAACTGTTCCTGGAAACTGTTACCTGAAGAAAGAAGAAACTATTTCTTCATTAACCACTGTCAAAAAGAGCTCTATTACTTTCATTCCTTGTATGGCCTTAGACAAGTCACTTTCCTCTTTGAGCCTTAGTTTTCTCACTTGAAAAATGAGGGCAATGGACTAGATGATCTCTAAAGTTTCTTTCAATGCTATAAATCATCAGATAGTTTTGCTGTTGAGACACTAACCTGATTCTATTCACTCCAAAAGGACTTCATTCTGGGAAATATAATTTTCTTTTAAATATTTTTTTTATTTTTGATTTATAGAATGAAACAAGCAATCCCATAACATAGTATAATAAAGATGATTGCACATGAAACTGAAAATCTATTATGTGCAACTTGCTATTATTTTTAAATATATAATAAAATTGTCTTGTAAAATTTATTTATTTCCATTTTTTTCTCTCCACCCACCGTAGAGATGGATATATATATATGTATATGCATATATGTATAAATGTTGTATATAGAAGCAGACACACATTTATATACATATATGTGTGTCGATGTGTATGTACATACACAAATATGTATACATGCATACACATATGTACATATATGTTTGTGTGTATATATGCATACATAATTATACACCTATATGTATGTGTGTATATATTATATATATATACATATATAATACCTACACATGTAATTATTCTGTAAAACTATGTATCAGTTTTTATTCTAGATGCAGATAGTGGCTTTCTTTATATGTTCTTTATAGTTAATTAAGGTATTAATAATTTTTAAAATGATCACTCAAAGTCATTTTTAAGACAATGTTACTCTTTTTGTATATAATGTTGTCTTGTTTCTGTTTGTTTTTTTCTTCATTATTTCGTGCAAATCTTTCCATGTTTGAAAATTTTACTTCCAAACTAAATAATTAGAAATATCATTTTCACACTCACAACTATGTGTTCTGTTTCACTGAGAAGGAATGCTAGAAAACATTTTATTCCCCACCTTCACTTATTCCCAGGTAGCCATATAATAATAAGTACTCCAAGATGCTGTTTTTTTTAATTTCAGTGTCTTATCTTCATGGGCATGCCCACCCTCATAGGCTATGTGTCAAGGGACAGTGAGGGGTTGAAGGTATGGACATCTAAGACATGGTGCATGTTATACTTATGCACACTCTCCTAAAATGATTTAGCAACAGCATAGTAGGGTGGATGCTGGAATTTAAATAATAAGATATTGGTTCTCATTCTATTTCTATCACTTTCCACTTGTATGTCATTTTTAAGTTACTTGCTCTATCTGGGCCTCAGTTCCCTCGTGTTTAAACTGAGGGAGCTGTGAATTAAGGGTTCTTCTAGGTCTAAATTTTTGATGCTATGATTCCTTTTCACTCTAAATCTATGAATTTATAGATGTTGTCCCATTCCTTACAGAATGAAGTCGAAATGCCTTGATTTGGCATTCAAGATTCTCTAACAGCTGTTCCCATTATGCTTTCCTGGTTTTATCTCCTGTCACCAACGAAACCAAAATTTCCACTAATGATAACAGTTTTCCACACTTTGCAAATTCATCTTACACTTTTACTTCCTAGCTTTTGTTCATTTCCTGATATCCCCATCACTCTTCGTTATTCAAATCTGACGCACTCTTTAATATCAATGAACAAAAATCCTTTATCTGTCCCCAGATAAAGGTTTTAAGACAAGTTATTTTGATGAGAGACTTCTGGAAGAGACTTTAATCTCAAAATGAAAGTAAGTGACCCTTTGGGATACCATAAATTCACAACTGGAAAGATCACCATTCCAAGACTTAGAAAGGTAGAGAGTAACTTACTCAGCATAAATAGATGACAGGGTAGGGTAGGAAATATTCTATATATTAACTCCCGATATTAACTCATGATTTTTTATAAGAAGGTTCTTTAAATTTTGGCTTTTCTGTCTAAGAAAGGTGTATAAGTCTTTGGGAGCCCTCAAGCTTCAATGCCCTGAGTCAAAGTTCCAGTAACCCTTCTTTAGTTATGGGTCTGAATCTGATGTCCAGAGAAATGAAATGATTTTCCAAAGATTAGTTAGCGAATAAGTAGCATAATAAGACTCATCTAAAGGACTTACTATTTCCTTTTTCTTGATAATCTCTTTGAGGACTGAGAAAATTTGTTATATGTGCATTTTCTTGTATTTATTTATTTATTTATTAGTTAATTTATTTGATATTTTATGTTTTTAAATTTATTTTAGTGTTCTACAATCACTACCACATAACTTAGATTTTTTTCTCCTCCCTATGACCTCCTTTCCCCCTCACTCCCCAAGATGGCATACAATTTTATATAGGTTCTACACAGACATTCCTATTAAATATATTTTAACCATAGTGATATTGTGTATAAAAATTAAAATATATGGGAGAAATCATATTACAAACCAAAACATAACACAAAAGAAAAATGATCTGTTATATTCTGTGATTGAATTCCATAGTTCTTTCTCTGGATGTGGAAGGCATTTTGCCTTCAAAGACCACTGAGAACTTTTTAAGTGCTTGTATTGCAATGAAGTTCCAAGTCTACCAGAAAAAACATCTCACACACTGTGGTCATTTCTGTGCCCAAAGTTCTCCTGGTTCTGCTCCTTTCACTCAGCATCAGATCATATAAGTCTTTCCAGGCCTCTCAGAAGTCTTCCTGCTCATCATTTTTTATAGCACAATAGTATTCCATTACATTCATATACCATAATTTATTTCAACCATTCCCCAATTGATGGGCATCCCCCTGATTTCCAGTTTTGGGCCACCAAAAAGAGTGCTGCTATAAATATTTTTGTATATGTGGGACCCTTTCCCATTCTTATGGTCTCTTGGGGATACGGTCCTAGAAGTGATATTGGTGAGTCAAAGGGTATGCACATTTTTGTGGCCTTTTGGGGATAGTTCTAAATTGCTCTCCAGAATGGTTGGATCAGCTCAAAGCTCCACCAACAATGAATTAGTTTTCCAACTCTCCCACATCTTCTCCTACACTTATCACCATCCTATTTTGTCATGTTAGCCAATCTGATAGGTGTGATGTGTTACATCAGAGCTGTTTTAATTTGCATCTCTCTAATCAATAGAGATTTAGAGCATTTTTTCATATGACTATAGATATCTTTAATTTCTTCCTCTGAAAACTGCCTGTTAACATCCTTTGACCATTTATCAATTGGGGAATGACTTGTATTCTTGTACATTTGACTCAGGTTTCTATATATTTTAGAAATGAGGCTTTTATCACAGAAAAAAGTTGCAAAAATTCTTTCCCAGTTTTCTGCATCCCTCTGAATCTTGGTTGCATTGGATTTGGTTGTGCAAAAACTTTTCAGTTTAATGTAATCAAAATTATCCATTTTACACTTTATAATGCTTTCTATTTCTTCTTTAGTCAAAAAGTCTTCCCTTCTCCATAAATCTGACAAATACACTATTGCTTCCTCCACTGATTTGTTTATAGTATCAATGTTTATACCTAGACAATGTACCCACTTGAATTTTATTTTTATGTATGGTGTCTGGCTGTTATCCAGTTTTCCCAGAAGTTTTTGTCCAACATCGAGTTCTTGTCCCAGAAGCTGGGGTCCTTGGGTTTTTGTTATATTCATTGCCTACTGTGTCTTGACTATCTAGCTTATTCCACTTGTCTACCCTTCTGTTTCTTAGCCAGTACCAAGTGCTTTTGATAATTGCTGCTTTATAATACAATTTGAGATCTGGTAGAGCTAGCCCACCTTCTTTGCATTTCTTTTCATTAGTCCCCTTGATATTCTGGACCTTTTGTTTTTCCAGATGAATTTTGATATTATTTTTTCCAGCTGTAGAAAATAATTATCAAATAGTTTGATTAGTATGGCAATAAATAAATAAATTAATTTAGGTAGAATTGTCATTTTTATGTATTGGTGCAGCTTATCCATGAGCAACTGATGTTTTTCCACTTACTTAGATCTGACTTTATTTGTGTGAAAAGTGTCTTGTAATTTTGTTCATGTAGTGCCTGGATTTCTTTTGGCAGGTAGATTCCCCAATATTTTATAATATCTATCCTAGCTTTAAATGGGATTTCTCTTTCTACCTCTTGCTCTTGGGTTTTGTTACTGATACATAGAAATGCAGAGGATTTGTGTGGATTTATTTTTTAACCTGCAACTTTGCAAAAATTGTTTATTATTTCAAGTGGTTTTTTACTTGAATATCTGGGATTCTCTTTAAGTATATCATCATATCATCTGGAAAGAGTGATAACTTGGTTTCTTCTTTGCCTATTCTAATTCCTTCAATTTCTTTATCTTCTCTAATTGCTACAGCTAGCATTTCTAGTATCATGTTGAATAATAGAGATTATAATGGACATCCTTGTTTCACCCTTAATCTTATTGGAAATGCATCTAGCTTATCTCCATTGAATATACTGCTTGCTGAAGGTTTTAGGTAGATACTGCTTATTATATTATGGAAAGCTCCATTTATTGCTATGCCTCCCAGTGTTTTTAAATAGGAATGGGTGTTGTATTTTGTCAAAAGCTTTTTCTGCATCTATGTAGACCATCATGTGGTTTCTGTTAGGTTTGTTGTTGATATGGTCAATAATGTTAATAGTTTTACTAATATTGAACCAGCCCTGCATTCCTGGTATGAATCCTACCTGACCATAACATATTGTTCTCATGATAAGTTTCTGTATTCTTTTTGCTAAAATCTTATTTAAAATTTTTGCATCTATATTCATTAGAGAAATTGTTGTATAATTTTCTCTCTCTGTTTTGGCTCTTCCCGGTTTAGGTATCAAAACTATACTTGTATCATAAAAAGAATTTGGGAGGACTCCTTCTTCCCCAGTTTTCTAAAGTAGTCTATATAGTAGTGGAATTAACTGGTCTTTAAATGTTTGACAGAATTCATTTGTAAATCCATCTGGCCTTGGAGATATTTTCCTAGGGAGTTCATTGATGGCTTGTTCAATTTCTTTTTCTGAGATGGGATTGTTTAAGTATTTAACTTCTTCTTCTGTTAATCTGGGCAATTTATATTTTTTAAAATACTCATCCACCTCATTTAGATTGTCGAACTTATGGACATAAAGTTGGGCAAAGTAATTTCTAATTAATGTTTTAATTTCCTCCTCATTGGAGGTGAGTTCAACCCTTTCATTTTTGATATTGGTAATTTGATCTTCTCCTTTCTTATTTTTAATCAAATTGACCAAAATTTTATCAATTTTATTGTTTTTATCATAAAACCAGCTCTTAGTTTTATTTATTAGTTCAATAGTTTTCTAATTTCGATTTTATTAATTTCCCCTTTGGTTTCCAGTATTTCTAATTTGGTATTTTCTTGGGGATTTTCAGTTTGTTCTTTCTTGAGATTTTTCAGAAACATGCCCAATTTATTGATCTCCTCTTTCTCTATTTTATTCATGTAGGCACTCAAAAATATAAAACTTCCCTTAATAACTGCTTTTTGCAGTATCCCATAACCTTTGGTAGGTTGTCTCATTACTGTCATTCTTTTGAATGAAGTTGTTGATCATTTCTATACTTTGTTGTTTAACCCATTCATTTGTTAGGATTAGATTGTTTAGTTTCCAAGTAGTTTTTGGTTTATGTTGCCATGGACTTTGATTACCTGTAAGTTTCATTGTCTTATGATCTGACAAAGATGCATTGACTATCTCTACCTTTCTGCACTGCATTGTGAGGTTTTTATGCCCTGGTACATGGTCAACTTTTGTGTATGTGCCATGTACCACCGAGAAAAATGTATATTCCTTTCTATCCCCACGCAGTTTTCTCCAGAGATCCATCATATCTACCTTATCCAGAGTTTTATTCACATCCTTAACTTCTTTCTTATTTATTTTAAGGTTAGATTTATCAGGTTCAGAGAGGGGAAGGTTGAGGTCCCCCACTAGTATAGCCTTGCTGTCTATTTCTTCCTGTAACTCCCTTAACTTCTCCTCTAAGAATTTGGATGCTATACCACTTGGAGCATATATGTTTAGTAATGATATTGCTTCATTGTCTATGGTGCCTTTTAGCAGGATAGTTTCCTTCCTTATCTCTTTACATTAGATGATTTTCTGCTTTTTCTTTTTCTGAGATTAGGATTACTACCCCTGCTTTTCTTAAATCAGCTGAAACACAATACATTCTGGTCCAACCGTTACCTTTACCCTGTGTGCATCCCCCCTTTCCAAATGTGTTTCTTGTAAACAACATATTGTTGGATTATGCCTTCTAATTCATTCTGCTATCTATCTCCATTTTATGGGAGAGTTCATTTCATTCACATTCACAGTTATGATTACAATCTGTGTCTTTTTCTCCATACTCTTTCCCACCATTTGTGCTTTCAGTTCTACCATCTCCCTTCCCCTTATCAATAGAGTTTTCACTTTTCACCACCATGTCCTGCAGTCTCCCCTTCCTTCTTTCAGCCTCCCCTCTGTTTTACTCCCCTTGACCCTTACTACTTCTTCCCTTCCTTTTAGCCTGCCCTCCCCTTTCTTTCCCCCTTCCACCCATACTGCCTATTGAGCTATTTAGATTAATGTACTTAATTAAGTTTATTGTTCCGTCTTTGAACTAAATCAGATGAGAGTATCTCTCAAACAATGCTCATCTCCCTCCCATCTTTCCTTCTACTGTAATATAATTTTGTACTTCTTATGATGTAATTTACCATTTTCTGCTTCCCCCTTTTCATATCTCCTGTTATACTCCCTTTGCATGCTTAAATCACTTTTTTATCATCGCATCATTTACTTTGTACACTTTCCCTCTATCTATGTATATCCCTTTTATATTTCAAAATAGATGTACAATTCTCAAGATTAACAAGTATTATCTTCCATTATAGGGAAGCAAACAGCTTTCCCAAATTGAGTAACAAGTTTTTCTTTTCCCCTATTTACCTTTTTATACCTCTCTTGAGACCTGCATTTGAAGATCGAATTTTCTATTGAGTTCTGGTCATTTTATCAGGAAGGTCTGGAAATCCCCTATTTCATTGAATGTCCATCTCCTTGCCTGAAATGTTATGCTGAACTTTGCTGGATAATTGATCCTTGGTTGTAGTCCCAGCTCCTTTGTCCTGTGAAATACCATATTGCAATTCCTTCAATATTTTAATGTAGAAGCTTCAAGGTCCTGTATGATCCTGACTATAACTCCTCAATATTTGAATGTTTTTTTCTGGCTGCCTGTAATATTTTCTCCTTCACTTGATAGTTCTGGAATTTGGCAACAATATTTCTTGGTGTTTTCAGTTTGGGATCCCTTTTGGGATGTGAATGGTGGATTCTTTTAATTTTTTATTAAATTATTTTTTATTTTACCCTCTGCATGTAGCACTTCTGGGAAGTCTTCCTTGATGATATCTTGGAAGATATTGTCCAGACTCTTTTTTCATCATGACTTTCTGGTAGGCCAATAATTCTTAAATTTTCTCTCCTGGGTCTATTTTCCAGGTCAGTTGTTTTCCCAATTATATATTTTACATTTTCTTCTATCTTTTCATTCTTTAGATTTTGTTTGACTGATTCTTGATGTCTCATAGAGTCATTAGCTTCTACTTACCAATTCTAATTTTCATCAAGTTGTTTTCTTTAGTTAACTTTTGCATCTCCTTTCACATCTGTCCAATTATTCCTTTTAAGGAATGATTTTCTCCAGTTACTCTTTGTACTTCCTTTTCCATTTGTCAAATTTTCTCACTTAGGTTTTGTGCTTCCTTTTCCATTTATTCAATATTTTTTAAAGAGCTGTTCTCTTCCGTGAATTCTTTTTTCATACTTTTAAAATCATTGATCATTTTTTCTTCTATTTCCTTCTTCAACTGTTCCAAGAGTGCTCTTTGTGCATGTGAGCAGTTTATAGTCCTTTCTGAAGTTCCAGATGGTAATGCAGTCTCAATACTGACCTCTTTGGTATTCGTATTTTGGTCCTTGTCCCCACAGAAAGATTCTATGATCTTTTCCTACTTTCCTTGCTTCTTCTTACTCATGATGATGAAACTTTGGGTACTATGGTCTCTAGAAGCTAGAGAACCTGGTGCTGAGCTGACTGGTGTGAGAAAGCAAAGGGCAGGTGTGTGTGTGTGTGTGTGTGTGTGTGTGTGTGTGTGTGTGTCCCTGGATAGCCCTAGAGCTAGCTTTTTAAGTGTGGGGGAAGGGTGGTCTGGTCATGGGAGAGCTCCTCAGTTGAGCCAGACCAAAGGCAAGCTCAGTGCCTGGTGATCCCCATGGCCTTAATGTCTTCCCATTTTTCCTGGAACTCTGAGGCACCTGGGTCCTAGGGCGAGGCTCCTCCCCACCCCCCCCAGGGCTCCTCTTGATTGGTTCACTGAGGTGGGGCTGTCTGGGACAGCTCGAGTCCACCAAAGTAAGAGGAATCCCCCTTAGCTATTTTCCTAGCCTCAGGTGCTATGAGATTGTTTGTCGCTTCTGTTGATCCCACTGATCCAGGATTTTTCTGGGGAAATATTTTATGGTCCTTTCGAGGTCAGCAAGGGGAGGGGAAGAGTGCATTTACTGATCATTCTGCCATTTTGGCTCCCAGAAGTTCAAGTAGGTGACTTACAGTCATTTAATCTTCAGGCTGATAGTCTCAGGAGTGGCTGCGGCTAATACCTGGGGCTCAGCATCTCTCATTTGCTCAGCTCAGCTGGTCTCCTGCCCTGAGCTGCAACTCTATCATTCTGCTTGCTGCACCTTCCTGTGTATCAGGCTGCCCCGGGGCTTTCCTGCTCAGCCATGCAGTCGTGGGGATGTGCTGTGCTGTGTGTTGTATGCTCCTCCACCTTCATGGAACAGATCCTTCCCATTAATCTTCCAGTCTGTCCTGGGCTGTGAATCTGCCACAGTCTGTCTCCTATTGGGTTCTGCACCTCCAAATTTGGTCAGATTCTCTTTTTAGAAGTATCTGAAGGAGTTTGTCTAAGAGTTTAGGTTAGTGAGTTACTCTCACTCCACCATCTTGGCTGTGCCCCCCATATGTATATTTTCCCCAACACTTTATATATAATGTATATTTTTAAAATTCATTTACATTTATTTCTTGATGATTTAACATATTGCTCTACTTATGGATTTTTTTTGTTTTGTTTTAAAATAAGGACCTGGAGACACAAATGCTTACTGCAAAGGAATAAATTCTGATGGTTGAACTTCTGATATATCTAGAGAAGCCCTATTCCACTTTTTTATAAGACTGAGCCCAGCAGCATCTTTTCCCAACATGATATTTCCTGGTGAGAGAGCTTCATCTTTGATTAGACCCTGAACTCCTTGATGTTTCTTTCATATTTGGGCCTATGGGGTTTGGAGGAGATTTAAATTGACTTTATAGAATGAAAAAGCTAAGCCAGGGTAAGAATCTTTCTTTTTTTGAGAATATTTGTGAGTATGATAACAAGATGTCTGATATTATATCTCCTTTTGGATCACTGATCTACATCATTTAAAAGGATAACCTGGATTCCTCGAGCCCTTCTATAAGTGATAAAAATTGAAAATCTAAATTAAACATCATTATGTTCTAATGTTGAAATAATTTTTAAAAAGAATGGGAGGAGAGAGGGGAATTATTCTCAGATTCTAAAACTATGCCAGATTACGTAGAACATCCCAAGTTTTGTATTCTCTTTGATGTCTACTACCTATGATAACTAGAACACCAAGCAGGAGTCTTTCCATTGGAGGCATTCAGGGTTGCAAAAACTGTAAGCATTAGACAGCTTGGCACATGCTCAGGTGGTGGGGTTGAGTGGGTAGCATAATCACTTTTAAGAAATCTTATATAAAAGATTCAAACATTAGGTATGGCTTTAAGTATATGGCCACTCTGATCTGTTTTGTAATGATGTCAGTTTGCCAAGGATACTTACACTAGGGGATTCAAAGACAGTAAAAAGTACATAAAATGATAGCCTTTTAATACTACATTGGACAGAAGAGATATGATTGGATAATAGATATAGAGTAGGACAACCCATAGAATGGTTACAGGGAAGTAACTCACGGCGAATTCCGCACCTAGAGGCCACGGAACATTGGAGCGAGGGAGATTTCTGTTCCAGAGAGACCTGCAAACCTCTCGCGGGGGGGTCCTTCGCGCTGCGGACTGGGCGCCGGGACTGGGAGCTGAGTACAGCCCTGCCGCGGCCGCGGCACCGAGAGGAAAAGATCCGAGCAGGCTTCACAGACAGGATCTCCAGCGGCCACGCGGGTCCCTCCACCCACAGAGGGATCTGCAAACCTCTCGCAAAAGGTCCGTGGCGCTGCAGACACAAAGCCCAGCCCAGACCTGCTGCGGCCACGGCTGCGGCACCGAGAGAAACAGATCCGAGCAGGCTTCAGGGACGGGATCTCCAGCGGCCGCACAAGTCCCTCCACCCACAGGTGACAGGGGTGGGTGAGAGAGTCTCTTTGGCGGGTCAAGAGGGGAGTGGGGTGCCCCCATAATTCAGGCCCCCCCCCCCACGGGAGGTAGAAGCTGAGAGGCGGCTGCAGACAGGGGCTCCCCAAGCGGGCGGGAGCCTGAATCCATTGTTGAAGGTCTGTGCATAAACCCCCTGAGGGAACTGAGCCTGAGAGGTGGCCCTGCCCCGACCTCAGCACCAGAACATAATCTCATACTGAATAGCAGCCCTGCCCCCGCCAAAAGCCCTGAGGCTGGAAGCAGCATTTGAATCTCAGACCACAAACACGGGCTGGGAGGATCAGGAGGTGAGGTGGGTGTGAGGAAAATATTCAGAGGTCAAGTCACTGGCTGGGAAAATGCCCAGAAAAGGGAAAAGAAATAAGACTATAGAAGGTTACTTTCTTGGCGAACAGGCATTTCCTCCCTTCCTTTCTGATGAGGAAGAACAATGCTTACCATCAGGCAAAGACACAGAAATCAAGGCTTCTGTGTCCCAGCCCACCCAATGGGCTCAGGCCATGGAAGAGCTCAAAAAGAATTTTGAAAATCAAGTTAGAGAGGTGGAGGAAAAGCTGGGAAGAGAAATGAGAGACATGAAGTCAAAGCATGAACAGCAGATCAGCTCCCTGCTAAGGGAGACCCAAAAAAATGTTGAAGAAATTAACACCTTGAAAACTAGCCTAACTCAATTGGCAAAAGAGGTTCAAAAAGCCAATGAGGAGAAGAATGCTTTCAAAAGCAGAAATAGCCAAATGGAAAAGGAGATTCAAAAGGTCACTGAAGAAAATAGTTCTTTCAAAATTAGAATGGCACAGATGGAGGCTAATGACTTTATGCAAAACCAAGAAATCACAGAACAAAGAGAGAAGAATGGAAAAATGGAAGATAATGTGAAATATCTCATTGGAAAAACAACAGACCTGGAAAATAGATCCAGGAGAGACAATTTAAAAATTATGGGACTACCTGAAAGCCATGATCAAAAGAAGAGCCTAGACATCATCTTTCATGAAATTATCAAGGAAAACTGCCCTGAGATTCTAGAACCAGAGGGCAAAATAAATATTCAAGGAATCCACAGAACACCGCCTGAAAGAGATCCAAAAAGAGAAACTCCTAGGAACATTGTGGCCAAATTCCAGAGTTCCCAGGTCAAGGAGAAAATACTGCAGGCAGCTAGAAAGAAACAATTCAAGTATTGTGGAAATACAATCAGGATAACACAAGATCTAGCAGCCTCTACATTAAGGGATCGAAGGGCATGGAACAGTATATTCCAGAAGTCAAAGGAACTAGGACTAAAACCAAGAATCACCTACCCAGCAAAACTGAGTATAATACTTCAGGGGAAAAAATGGTCTTTCAATGAAATAGAGGATTTTCAAGTATTCTTGATGAAAAGACCAGAGCTGAAAAGAAAATTTGACTTTCAAACACAAGAATGAAGAGAACCATGAAAAGGTGAACAGCAAAGTGAAGTCATAAGGGACTTACTAAAGCTGAACTATTTACATTCCTACATGGAAAGACAATATTTGTAACTCTTGAAACATTTCAGTATCTGGGTACTGGGTGGGATTACACATGCACACACGCTCACATACATAGAGACAGAGTGCACAGAGTGAATTGAATAGGATGGGATCATATCTTTAAAACAAAATGAAATCAAGCAGTGAGAGAGAAATATATTGGGAAGAGAAAGGGAGAAATTGAATGGGGCAAATTATCTCTCATAAAAGAGGCAATCAAAAGACTCATTGGTGGAGGGATAAAGAGGGGAGGTGAGAGAAAAACATGAAGTCTACTCTCATCACATTCCACTAAAGAAAAGAATAAAGTGCACACTCATTTTGGTAGGAAAACCTATCTCACAATACAGGAAAGTGGGGGATAAGGGGACAAGCAGGGTGGGGGGGATGATAGAAGGGAGGGCATGAGGAGGAGAGTGCAATTCGAGGTCGACACTCATGGGGAGGGATAGGATCAAAGGAGAATAGAAGTAATGGGGGACAGGATAGGATGGAGGGAAATATAGTTAGTCCTATACAACACAACTATTATGGAGGTCATTTGCAAAACTACACGGATATGGCCTATATTGAATTGCTTGCCTTCCAAGGGGAGGGGGTGGGGAGGGAGGGAGGAAGAGAAGTTGGAACTCAAAGTGTTAGGATCAACTGTCGAGTAATGTTCTTGCCACTAGGAAATGGGAAAGACAGGTAAAGGGGTATAGAAGGCTATCTGCCCCTACAGGACAGGGGAGAAGATGGAGACAAGGGCAGAGAGGGATGATAGAAGAGAGAGCAGATTGGTCATAGGGGCAATTAGAATGCTTGATGTTTGGGGGGGGAGGGGATAAAAGGGGAGAAAATTTGTAACCCAAAATTTTGTGAAAATGAATGTTAAAAGTTAAATAAATAAATTTAATAATAAAAAAAATAAAAAAAAAATTACCAATGGAAAAAAAAAAATAAAAATGAACAAAGTATGAAAAAAAAAAATAGATATAGAGTAGGGAGAGACCTAAGAGTATGTTCAGTCTAAATGCTTTATTTTATTGTTGTTGTGTTCATCCTTTGTTGCCAAAGAAGACTATGCCATCAAAGAAATGATGACGTGACTTGCACTTGACTTTGTTCTGAGTGAGGGAAGGCTGATATGTAAGGTCCAGAGAGGTTAAATAACTTCCTCAAAGTCACACGGGCAATGTCAAGGATAGGAATTGAACCCAGGTCCTCTGACTTAAATAAACAATCTTCTTTCTGCTGTATTGTATTGCCCCTTCCTCTGAGACTACAATCATAAGATACCTTGAATCCTGGCTCTACTAATTAATGTTCTACTCAAATGACCTTGGGAAAGTCAATTTTTCTCTACAAGACTCAGTTTCTTCATCTATGAAATGGATTGATCTATGTGACCTTTGAGATTTCTTCCAGTCCTGTTTTTTATATTGTAGTTCCTCAGTGTCTTCCCTATTACTTCATATACACACACACAAATACACACACATGTGTATATACATATATACACACATATGTGTATATGTGTGTATATATGTAGATATGTGTATATATACACAAATCTATACATACACACACACTAAGTCACACAGTTTACCTCAGTTTCTTCATCTGTTAAACAAACTGGAGAAGAAAACTGGAAGCTACTTCAATATCTTTGCCAAGAAAACCTCAAATGAGGTCACAAAGAGTCAGATATGACTTCAAATTGGTTGCACAACAAATATCTGTATCTATCTATCTATCTATCTATCTATCTATCTATCTATCTATCATCTATCTATCTATATACACTTATATTCATATATATGTATGTGTGATTCTTTGAACTCCTTTGTCAATTTGACTATTCACTTGTCACTCATGCTACCAACTTTGTTATTTATGGAAACGTGTTTCCTGATAAATTTTAGCTTCCTTCCCCAAACTGGTTTGCTTCTCCTTTCTTTGGAGGAAACTTAGTTGACTAATGTCATATGATGACATGAAAGGGACACTAGATTTGTTGTCAGAAGACCTGGGTTTGAACATTAATAAAATATTTCCACTGTGATCTTGTCAAAATTACTTTTCTGCTAAATTCTAAGTCTTTTTAAACTCTAAATACTATAACTATTAACCCATGCCTCTTTTCATGGACAACTTTTAAAAAATTCTTCCTTACAAGAATCTTCCTTTCCTGTTAAACCTCATCCTTCACTCCTGAGGGTTCCCTTGTAAACTAAAAGACAAGAAGACTGATGAACAGAAGCAGCTATGTGGTGTAGTGAAGAAAATATTAAACTGTAAAGTGAGGATTATCTGCATTCATACCCTGATGTATATACTTAATTAGCTATGGGACCTTGATCAAATCATTTGAACTCTCTGTCTAAGTTTCTTCATCTAAAATGAATATTATAATAACACTCACCTTATAGCATTAATGTAAAGATGAAATGAGATTATGTACTACTAACTTTCAGGTACTATATAAACTCCATTAGTATTAGTTAGATTCCATATTTCAGCAAATAGATGGGGTTCCAATAAGTAACAATTAAGCTCCTGGAATTCTGAGTAAATAGTGAGAGAATAATAAATGTTTGTTTCAAAGAATTAATGGTGGAAATATCTTATGATCCCATTCAGATTTCAGAGCTCATGTCTCCTACATATTTAAAGAAGCTTGCTTGAAAAAACAAAACAAAACTCACAGAGTGCTGCCATTTGTTTCACCATGTGCTACATCTACATAATGCCAAAATAATCAATCAGTTCTGGAAGAATGAAACAAAGACTAGTGGAAAAACAGCTGTTTGCTATTGTATAGAAAACAACAACTAGTTGATAGATTTATTTGTTTACGTTTCAGCCAGTTATTTAGAAATCTTATGAACATAAGAAGTTTGCATGTCTGTAATATGTCAGTGTCAGTTCCATTTTTAGGGCCAATAACACATTCTATGAGCTTGATATTTACTTTTTTTTGCATAATATAAACTTATTGTAGCAATAAAAGAATTTAACTATTTTCAAATACCACATACCAGCATAATTATATATAATAAGAACATAAATTTTGAACTAGAAAGGATTTTATTCATCTGATCAAACCTCCTCACTTTACAAATGAAGAAACTGTGGACAAGTGAGGTAAACTAGATTGTTCTAATTCACACTGGAAATTTGGGATTTGGACTCATGTTCCCTGACTTCCAATCCAGCACATCATCATCATCAAAAATAAAGCTAAAAGGCTTGGAGTCAGGAGATCTAAGTTCAAATATAATTTCTAATGCCTTTTAGCTATGTGATCTTTGGTAAGTCACTTAACTTCTTTGACGAGTTTAATTGCCTGTGAAAAAGGAACATTTTAGCCAAGTTTAATCTGACTGGTTTATATTCCAAGGTCCATTTTTAAGGGGTAATTAATAGAAGAGTGCTCACATTGAGGGAGGACTCTGAGTGGAATATTTGAAGGTAAATAAAAAGAGAAACAAAAATAGTAATCATCGCAAAGCTAGCTTACTTTTATCCTCCAGCCAATAACATTTGCTAAGACTTTGGAAGTAAAAGAATGACCTGTTTGGAATAGAACCTAGATCTGAGTAGAAATAATGAACACACAAAAGGTAAGTGAGAAGTGGAAAGTTCACAGAAAGCAGATAATTGGAGTAAACATTTCCAATAAACTGAGTTCCTGTGACAAGGCAAAAAGATTCCTAGTCAGAGAAGATGAATTTTCTTCAGGGAGAAGGTGTGTCTTTACAGGAAATTTACAATTGATGAAGTAAAAGGAGAAATCTTTAATTAAAGCTAACATTTCCTAATCAAGCATGATGATCCAAGTCTCAGAATCTCTCAAGAAGGTAGAAGGGCAGAGTACTCCAGAGGTTGTAGTCAAAAATAGTTTTGATGTGATGGGTGTATTTTAGCCCAAAAAAGCAGGTCTGTGCATCTCAGAGTAAAAGAAATCATGTAATTCTGAGGATGAGAACTGGAGCTTTTGATTCATATAGGAAATGGAATCTTCCTAAGGTTAAGAATCAGAGATTCTTAAACTGTGGGTCATGACCCCATCTGAGGTCACATAACTGAAGGTGGCTATAGTGAAAAACTTGGCAACAGTAAAAAGATTTCTGAACAAGTCATAACCGAAAATTAAATAAAAATCAAATGTGCAATGAATTTGCAATGTTTCTGGGCCATGTTTGCCAGTGTTGCATCACATAACTTCACTGTAATCTTGGTTCTGAACACACAACATGCACACTCTGTACTGTGCATGCTGTCACACCATGCAAAGGCAATGAATGCTGCCAGAAACACCTTGGCTCAGATCTGAGACTGTTGTATGTTATGAATCACAGCGTTTTTACTGTACATACAAAGTTTTCTGCTCTTACAGAAATGTATAGTTTAATATGGAAAATAAAGAGTTTCAATATTTTCCTACCATCATTCCTCAGCATGTTAGTATCAAATTAGTACATCTTTGGATTGTATTGTGTTAGAATGTTTGATTTTTTAAAAATGCTGTTATCTCCTTCTTTTACAGAAGCAAGTGTTCAATTGAAGCAAGTGAAGATAAAAGCCCTTTAATATTTCTCCACCATCATTGCTCTATGTATATGTTACTGTGAATATCAATTTTTAAAATTAAGAACAAATATAATTTCATATGCTAAAATTAGTATTTGAGAAATTATTAGCAATATTTATATTTTAGAACAATTTTTTGTTATGAATAAGTGGCTAAATTTGGACAGAAGAGGTAACATACTGATGACAATATGGCAGAGTTTTTGCTTCCAGGTTTTTGTACACTTAAATTGACAAGAAAAAAAATATGTTGAATCATTTTTGCAATATGAATTTATTTTTGATAATGATGATGGAAAAACCTTTTTGCTTAATTTGTAATGAAGTCTTGGCTGTGGAAATCATGATGCCAGCCAAATTAAAACATTTTAATACCAAGCAATAAACCAAATCAATATTTCAAACAACTTTTAACATCTTCAAATAAAGAAAAACAATATTTGAAAAATTTGCTTTCAATGAAAAGTGTTTACTTGTATCTTACAGAACTTCTTAATTCAAAAAACTGAAAAAGCTGCACATGATAGCAAAAGACATTGTGCTACCTGCTACTAAAATGTCAGAAGTAGCTCATGGGAAAAAGGTATGAGGAATGAATTCATAAAATTCCTTTATCAAATGGTGCTGGAGAATTGATGGGTAAGAATGCTGGATTTTTAGCAAAAGCCAGATGTGCATCATGATTCTATCAAAATCATTAACTTCATAAAAAGCCATGTCCTTAACAGTCATTTGTTTTCAGACTTTTGGAAAAACATGGACTCCAATTACAAAAGTTTATTTCTACATGCAGAGGTAAGGTGGCTCTTGATAGAGTGGAGTTTAAAGAGATTACTGAAATTGAAAGATGAGATTGTTATATTTTTGACTTAGCAAAAATCTGATTTTGTTAATTTTTTACATAATCACGGCTTTGGAAACTGTGTTATTTGTCAGATACTTCCAAAAGAAATTTCAATGGTTTAAACATGTCACTTCAGTAAAAATTGTAACATTTATGCTAAAAAATAAAATTGAAAATTTTAACATTAAAATATGGAAGAACAGAGTGGAAAATGGTTCTTTAGAAATGTTTACAGCAACAGATGATTTTATATTGAAAATTACCTTCTTAAATAATTAATTGTAAGAGATATAATTGGTCATCTGAAGTGCCTACAGGAAGAGTTTCAGAAATACTTCCCTTTAAATTTTAATTCTGAAAAATTAAGTCACTTTCATAAATTATACTAAAATAAATCATATGTTTGCTATTAAAATTTCACGAAGAATTTGCCCAGTTATCAAGTGAAACAGATTTAAAACTGGAGTTTCCTAAAAAGATTGCTAAATGTATTTTGATTTGGCTTTAAGACAGAATTTCCAACAACTTCTGAAATGGTCCTAAATGCACTTCTGCCATTTTGTCCTACATATTTATGCAAAGTGGCATCCTGAGCATTGACAATTATAAAATCAAAACATAGATCAACCCTGATAAACACTGAAGTTGTTTTACCTTCTTTAGTATCAAATATTCCACCAAGATTTAATTTTTATGTAAAAATAAACAAATATATCCAACTCATTTGTATGCAAATTTGCTTTTGTCTTTAATAAATGGCAAAATTATATGTATACCAAAGAACTGTTTTCAAATAAATTTCTTTATGACTTATTATCAGTAAATCTTTGATTTGTATACTTATTTCATACACCTATATACCTGGGATAGTGTAAAAATTTCGTGGATAAAAAAGGGTTGTTCTAAGTGGAAAAAGTTTAAGAAGCCTTAATCTGGAGGACTTCACTAGATTTCACATTGAGGGCAATGAGATTTATTCTTGCATCCAAATTTTAAAAGATATCTTCAAGTTCTTTGGCAAAAATTAAAATTTTATGAGGGAGTGAGTCTTATCCACAGGTGCAGCTATATCACCACTTATTTTATCTCTATCTGTGATTGAAGATTTGGAACAGAAAGGCTTGGAATTTAAAGAATTATAACTTGTAGTTGAGTTAACAAGTGAATGAAAGTTAATATTGATCCTCTGTGCTTATTTTACCTATTACTATGTTTTGGGTAATTTAAACATTTATTGTAACTATATATTGAGACTGAATAAAGATAAAACATGAGGATGGGATGAAGGGATGAGTGTTTATAATGAAAAGAACTTTGGGGACATAAACCCTGTTTGGGTAATTAACACATATAAATCCTAGCTTAATAATGTGACAAATCCCTTCCATGTGGAGAGTCACTAAGAGGAAGATAGCTATCTGAGAAGCAAAGAGAACTTGGAAGCTACCTCAGAATCTGATCATAACAGTTGTGCATGAGTATTTGAGTGACAGCAACTAGTACTTATTAATGAACCGATCTAAGTAATCGTCACCTGCCTAGTTATGACACCTACGTAAAACGGGGACAATAGTATTTTTTATTGTCTATCTTAAATAGGGAATGAAGACTTAAAACAAAATTCTTCCATGATTTTGATATTCACATTTAAATGATTTAGACAAATTGTTAGATTTCGTAGTTTAGTCTATAAAAGAAAAAGTGTCCAAGTCAAAATATGTAATGCTAATTATCACACCAAATATGGAAATTTCTGAAAAATGTGACAATTTATTTTCTGACTCTTTTTGATGGGAAAACAGGATGGTTTATAAAAGAAAAGAACTAGAATACAAAACTTCATTTTTACTCATTTAAATGTATTTTTAATAATACTTTTCTATAAATAGAAGAAGGTAGTTTCAAAATGTTAAATTTGTATATTTGATTTTTCAATGACACAATTGCTTCTAAGACATGTGGAAATTTCGTCCTGAAATCTGTTTCCCTCTGTAATCTGCACTGACATAAGCATAAGGAGAACAGATGTTCAACTGCAGAATATAAGAATCCCAGTTCCACATTTCTAGTTCCAAAAAGTACCCCAATTGGCCGCTGAATTTTTGTACAAAAGCCCTCCACCTTTTTCTCCTTTTGTCCTCCCCAGAAACACATTCTATAAGATCCAGATCTGCTCTTCTTCCCATGTCTTTCACCAATTAGTCAACAAATATTTTTGAGTGCCTTTTATGCGCTTTTTCAAACAAGCTGTTTTCTTGGGGAAAAAACTATTTCTCAGTGAAAGGTGTCCAAAATAATTCTGCTAAAATTTCCAGAAATGTTCCATTTCATCTGAAAGTAAATATGACCCATTTTTCTCAGTCCTCAGACCTTAAACCCCTTTTGAAAAGCCTTAAGTAAAATGTTAAGTGCTCATCTAGATAATTCTAGAGATTCATAGAAATATATGATATAGTCCCTACTTTCAAAATACTTACAATATGATTAGGGAAATGATTCAATGCAATGCAATAAATATTTATTGAGTATTCACTTTGTGCAATTCATCAGGATTATATTTTTAAAAGACATATTTCATTTCTGCAAGGATTTCATAATTTAACAGTAGGACAAGTCATGTAAGCAAATGACTATAGAAAATTAGAATATTTATTAATGTATACATATACACATATGTATACATGCATGTGTATACCCATGTGTATGCACATATGTATGCATGTGTTGCAATGCTAATCAGAGAATTAAAGATCTTTCCCATCCATTACTGGACCTGACCATTAAGGGAAGCTTGATTAGGGGAGACCCACACCTTTTGTTAATTTTCTAATGAGGCACTGGTTCTCAAGTGTTGTGATGACCTCTGGCTCTGTAAAGTGTATAAACACTCTGAGGTGAGGTTTAACTTTGGGGTTTTCCCTTTGGAAGGGTTTGTTTGGCCAGATAAAACTCTTGGCATCCACTAAAGAGCTCCCTGACTTTGAGAACACAGGTGTTGCTGTGTCTTTCTCAGGTAACTATGTATGACTGCTTATAGTCAGACAGTTGGAAGCCCTGTCTGTTGATTTCTGTTTCTATTTTCTCTGAAGTTCAAGGTGCTGGCTTTTTCCCCTGAATTAAGTGAATGATATATGTGCTTGATTAAAGTGATTATTGACCCCTCAGAAGTTGCTTTCCTTTTAGAAAAGTAGATCTAAGAACCTGTGATAGCAGGCCCTCCTGTGTATGTTGGAGTCCTTGCTGATACTTATGTATATATACTTATACACACACATGCATAGATACATACACATATACATGCATGTATTGTGTATATAATACATGTATGTATTATATATATATATATATAGTCACAAGATTACACATAAGTAGTTGACTTGAAAGCCTACAAGTAAGAGTAAGCAATTGCTTCTAGAGGAGGAAGCCCAACCCTCTTGTGAACAACTCCCAAGTAGGAAGCCTTTATTGGCATACAATGTGAATTTCTGTCTTTGAAACTTTCCTCTCTTTTTCCAGGCCTTGCTCTCTGAGACAGAGCAAAGTAATCTAATCCTTCCTTCACATGACAGCACTTCAAATTCTTGAGAAAGCTAACCTTTCTCCCTTGAGTGTATGCTTCTGCAGTTGCTTCAGCCATTCCTCATACAACATGGACTCAACACCTTTCACCATCCTGGATTTTTCTTCTGGATACTCTCCAGTGTGTAGCAATGCCCTTTAAAAATGTGGTACACAAATTTGAACACAATATTAGAGAGAGGGTGTGAGGAGAGCAGAGTACATTAGGACAATGACTTGACAGTTCTAGAAATTATGACCCTCTTATTACATCTCAAGCTCATGTTAACTTTTTTGATCATCATATTCCACTTCTGATCTCAGTTATACACTTTCGATTTGTGAGTTAATTTTTATACCCAAGTTCAAGCCTATTAAAAAGAATTATATTGAGCCCAAAGCTCTAGTAAGGCAAGATCTTTTGATTGAACAAATAAGGATTTGAGCTTGAGGAGAAAAATGAATCATTTTTTGCTGGGGAAATCACTTTTAGCAGCCAAGGAGGAGGTAACACCAGAGTTCAGTGAAAGGCAACTAGCCTGACGGTTTGACCAAAGAAAGGAAGGAAGATGTTCTTCACAAAAAAATAGAGGGAGATCACAGGTTGAAATCAGAAAATAACAAACAGATCAGTGTAGCTGGAGTATAGAGAAAATAGAATTGTATGAAAGGGAGTATTGTGTTGTAAGACTGGAAAGATAGTTTGTAGCTAGGGTGTGTGTCTGTGTGTATGTGTATGTGTATGTGTGTGTGTGTGTGTATGTGCGCGTGTGTGTACGTGTGTTGGGGATAAGGAAAGGGAAGTGAAGTACCAAGTTAAGGAGTTTGTCTTTTATCTTGTAGGCAATTTGAGTTACTGAATATCTATGGGGAAAATAGTTACAAGATAAGACCTATAAATAAAGACTGAACTTGTTAAATACAATACCAAGCAATACATAAATATCATTGAAAAATGCAAGCAGTAGATAGAGGAGAGACCACTGCAGGATGGAGTGAATGTGGAATGAGTCCTAAAGACTATGAGACTTTGAGTTTTTCAGGAGACAGAAATAAGATAAACAGAGTAGAAGGCATTCCAGATGGGGAGAGAAGGGCATGAACAATTAAACAGAGGCAAGAATGTGCAAGATTGTTTTCATGACAGTTTCGTTGAATTTAAAATTTGAAAGGCCTTTTAAAGTTTTTGTCCATTTCCTTATTTTATGAATAAGTAAACTTATCCATAAGTAGCATGTGAACAAATAATAATATAACCTAACAGACATTATAGAAACCTTTATGTTTCTAGAACATTCTATATATATATATATATATATATATATATATATATATATATATATATATATATATATATATATATAATCTCATTTGAGAGTTTCAATAATCCTGGGAAATAGACCCTACAATTATTGCTATTTCATGGATAAAGACAGTGAGTCTCAGAAAGTTTAAGTGACTTCCCCATTGTCACACAGTAAATAGTATAGCTGAGATTTGAGCTTTCATCCTCAGAAATGGAGAAGGTGAAGAAAGAGACTTGGCTTAGTCTTCCATTTAAAGTGACTGGTATGTCCATCCACTTAGGTAGACTAATTTCTTCCTTTGATTACTTTAGATCACTCAATACATATAAAGAAGCAAGTTCCAGAATATTTACTAAATACCTGCCTGTGTTCTGAGTCAGACTGATATTTTCCTCAGTTAGGGAAGGTCAATAGCTGGGAGTTACTGCAAGAAGAGAGGAACAGCATTATTTACCTTCCTTGAAATATCAATGCTTTACTCAGATAATTCTCAGGATATTCCTGAAACTCAGCCTCTTCAGCAAGCAACCTACAGCATCCTACGATTCAGCTGTGTGGACAACGTACTTGGCATTCCATAGATGGACTTCTAATGTTAATGCATAATAGTTTTAGAAAAACCAGTTATATTCTTGGGACCCTAACCGTTCAATTTGACTGGCAAATTTGAGAATTTGGACAAAGAGGGCATTAGGCAATCAGAGCATGATACACTTCAAGGTAATTTTCAGATTGGAGAATTTGAACAGAGAGGTCATTAGGACATTTTAGACAAAAGGGAATTAGGATTCGAGTGTGGTAAGCACAGGGAAGCTCCATTTGAGTGATGTAAGTTGTATGATTGTGGTTCCATATCTTGTAACAGGTTGCTTTCACCCTCTTTAAGGACAAAGGAGTCACTATATCTCCTTCTGACACAGACTTCTAACCCCAAAGCTAGTACTTTTCTCTCTACATTAGACCTTCTTCTTCATAAACCATCTTTACATAATCCATTATCCTCCGTTTTGCCCAAATTATCTGCGAACAACCTTATATAAATATGTAACTCCCTCACTCTTATTTGCACATAGTATTTTCTCTTTAAGTATGATAAGAACAATTTCTATTAGGGTTCTTAATAGAAAGAGTATATTAGTTTTCCCCTAAAAAAACAAAGAAGTTATCCTTAAAAATTGATTCAGGGAACTGACCTTGCTTGTTTTCTGTCATTAAAAAACTCTGACCCTCACAGGTTAGTGGTACAGGCAGTAAATCTACATTTTTTTCCATCTGTTTCTTGAAAACTGCTAAAGGAATTTTCTCTTTCTTATTCAGTGCAGTCTATTTAAAATCTGCATGTATTTATACTTTAAAGACAGTCAGGGCTGTGTAATGGACAACTTCCTACAGCCAATGATTATATTCCTCTGACATGGTGCATGTGTGCTTTGGAAAAGTAAGGGGAAAAAAACCACTGCTAAACTTGAATTACAGGATATGAAATGTGCATATGAAAGTAGTGAGACTGGTCAAATTATACCATTTCAAATTCAGAGATTTCCCAAGCTTGTGTGTGATGTGTAAAGTTTATTGCATTAAAAAACACATGAAGTAAGTCATGACATTGTTCAGGGTTTTCAAGTTTTTCTGGAGTAAAGATTATGATTATACTGGGAAAGCATGGTTATAACAGAAGTCAGTGTGATGAAGGGGAAAGAGTGCTGAATTCAGAGCCAGAGGGCCAGAGTTTGAATTCTTGCTTTTCTGTTTGTAACCTGTTTGACCTCAGGCAAATCACATTTCCGGGGCTTCAGTTTTCTTGTTTATAAGATGAGGTGGAATGGATTCCCTTAGAAAAATTCTAAGATCCCAGATCATATCTAAATTTAATTATAGTTTGATTGGCATTTAACTTACAACATAGAAAAAAACTTAAGGGGCACAGCCAAGATGGCAGAGTAGAAAGATGCACATATACTAGCTCTTCCCCCACAGCCCATAAAATACCTGTAAAGAAAGACTCTCAACAAATTCTAGAGCAGCAGAAGCCACAGAACAATGGAGTGAAGGAGATTTCCAGCCCAAGGTGACCTCAAAGGCCAACAGGAAAGGTCTGTCACACTGGATACAGAGCAGAGCCCAGCTCAGCCTTGGCCATGCAGCACAGGGGAGGACTCGAGCAGGCCTCCAGGGCAGAATCCCCAGGGGCAGTAGCGTGGTTTGCAGATCCCTCAAACCACAGGCTTCAAAGGTCAGTGAGAGTGTTTTTGTTCAGCTGGCTGAGAAGGGAGGAGGGTCTTCCCATAGCTCCAGCCTCAGGCAGAGGATGCAGAAGCCACATGAGGCAACAGCAGCTCCCACAGCAGCCCACATCCATTGTTGGATCATAAAGTCTCTGGAGGATCTGAGCAGCTGATCCTTACCTCAGCCCTGTGTGGCAGCCCTGCTCCCACCTAATGCTCCTGGGGGATTTGAACAGCTGATCTTAATCTCATACTGAATGGTGGCCCTGTGTCCACATAAAGCCCCTGGGGGAATTGAGCAGCTCATCGGAATCTCAGCCCCCAGTGGAACTGGAAGCCAGGTGGTAGTGGGAAAAAAAAAAAACTCTACTACTCAAAGATTCTGGGCACAAAAGCTTCTGGTTGCTCCCAGACCAGTGTATATGCTTGACTATGCCACCTTGGAGGTACTGAGATCTTGCAGATCAACAGAGTATACCTTACTCTTGACAAAGGACCCAAAAGTCAAGTAACTGGTTGGGAAAATGCCCAGAAAAGGGAAAAAAAACCAAGACTATAGAAGGTTACTTTCTTGGTAAACAGATATCTTCTCCCATCCTGTCTGATGAGGAAGAACAATGCTTACCATCAGAGAAAGACATAAAAGTCAAGGCTTCTGTATCCCAAACATCCAAAAAAAAATATTCAATGGTCTTAGGCCATGGAAGAGCTCAAAAAGGATTTTGAAAATTAAGTAAGAGAGGTGAAGGAAAAACTGGGAAGAGAAATGAGAGAGAGGCAAGAAAATCATGAAAAGCAAGTCAACAATTTCCTAAAGGAGGCCCAAAAAATGCTGAAGAAAATAATAGCTTTAAAAATAGGCTAACTCAATTGGCAAAAGAGGTTCAAAAAGCCAATGAGGAGAAGAATGCTTTCAAAAGTAGAATTAGCCAAATGGAAAAGGAGATTCAAAAGCTCACTGAAGAAAATAGTTCTTTCAAAATTAGAATGGAACAGATGGAGGCTAATGACTTTATGAGAAACCAAGAAATCACAAAACAAAACCAAAAGAATGAGAAAATGGAAGATAATGTGAAATATCTCATTGGAAAAAAACAACTGACCTGGAAAATAGATCCAAGAGAGACAATTTAAAAATTATGGGACTACCTGAGAGCCATGACCAAAAGAAGAGCCTAGACATCATCTTTTATGAAATTATGAAGGAAAACTGCCCTGATGTTCTAGAAACAAAGGGCTAAATAAATATTGAAAGAATCCACCTATCACCACCTGAAAGAGAACCAAAAAGAGAAACTCCTAGGAACATTGTGGCCAGATTCCAGAGTTACCAGATCAAGGAGAAAATATTGCAAGCAGTTAGAAAGAAACAATTTAAGTATTGCGGAAATACAATTAGGATAACACAAGAACTAGAAGCTTTTACATTAAGGCATCGAAGGGCATGGAATATGATATTCCAGATGTCAAAGGAACTAGGAGTAAAACCACGAGTCACGTACTCAGCAAAAGTGAGTATAATACTTCAGGGGAAAAATAGTTTTTCAATGAAGTAGAGAACTTTCAAGAATTCTTGATGAAAAGATCAGAGCCGAAAAGAAAATTTTACTTTCAAACACAGGAATCCAGAGAAGTATGAAAAGATAAACAGGAAAGAGAAATCATAAGGGACTTACTAAAGTTGAACTGTCTACATTCCTACATGGAAAGACAACATTTATAACACTTGAAACTTTTTTCAGTATCTGGGAAGTTGGTGGGATTATTCACACACACACACACACACACACACACACACACACATGCACACACAGAAAGAGAGACAGAGAGCACAGGGTGAGTTGAACAGGAAGGGATCCTATTTTTAAAAAATAATATTAAGGGGTAAGAGAGAAATATATTGGGAGGAGAAGGGGAGAAAAGGAATGGGGCAAATTATCTCTCATAAAAGAGGCAAGAAAAAGACTTCTCAATGGAGGGAAAAGGGGAGTAGGTGAGAGGGAAAACGTGAAGCTTACTGTCATCACATTTGACTCAAGGAAGGAATAAAATGCACACTCATTTTGATATGAAAACCTATCTTACAATACAGGAAAGTTGGGGAGAAGGGATAAGCAGGGTGGGGGGATGATAGAAGGGAGGGCAATGGGAAGAGGGAGTAATTAGAAGTCAACACTATTGGGGAGGGACAAGGTCAAAAGAGAGAATAGGAGAAATGGGGGGCAGGATAGGATGGAGGGAAATATAGTCTTACACAACATGACTATTATGGAAGTCATTTGCAAAACTACACTTATATAGTCTATATTGAATTGCTTGCCTTCCCAATTGGGATGGGTGGGGAGGGAGAAAGGAAGAGAAGTTGGAACTCAAAGTTTTAGGAATAACTGTTGAGTATTGTTTTTGCATACAACTAGGAAATAAGAAATACAGGTAATAGGGTATAGAAATTTATCTTGCCCTACAGGACAAAAGAGAAGATGGGGATAAAGGAAGGGAGGGATGTTAGAAGAGACGGCTGATTGGTGGTAGGGTTAATTAGAAGGCTCAGCGTTTTGAGGTGGGGAGAGGGGAAAGATGGGGAGAGAATTTAGAACTCAAAATTTTGTTATAATGATTGTTGAAAACAAATAAATAAATTTTAAAAACAGTTAATCACTCAAATGCAATGAGTGTTTAATGGAATTCTTCCTTTTTCTTTTACTAAACTTCATTTTATTTTCAGTTCTGAATTTTCTCCCTCCAACTTCTTTGTTCCTTATCCATTGAGAAAGCAAGAAAAACAAAAGCCATTACAAATATATATAGTGAAGCAAAACACATTTCCACATTAGCCATATCCAATGCATATGCATTTTGTCTGTCTGTCTATCTATCATCTATCTATCTATCTATCTATCTATCTATCTATCTATCTATCTATCTATCTATCTATCTATGTATCTATCTATCTATCTATCTATCTATCTATCTATCTATCTATCATCTGTCTATCTATCTGTCTTTCTATCTATCTCTCCATCTGTCTACACTAAATTCACCATATGTACGTGGGCAGCAAGATTCATCATAACTCCTCTAGAATTGTGGTTGGTTCCATTGTGTTAATCAAAGTTACCAAGTCTTTTAAAATTGTTTGTCTTAGTATTGTATAAGACTGTATAAAATCTGTACGATAGAGAATTGTATAAATTGTTCCTCTGGTTCTGTTTATTTCACTTTGCATTAGTGCATATCAGTTCTCCTAAGTTCATTTTCCTAAAATCATCCCCATCATTATTTCCTTCAGCACAATAGAATGCCATCATACACATATGCCACAATTTGCTCAACCATTCCCAAATTTATAAACTATGATGTTCTTCTCAAAGACCATTAGAAGAATTCTGATTTCATACTTTGTATTACTGTGGTATAGGAGAAAAAAACTCAGACTTAAGGAATATCTGCTCTTTCTATATCTACTGACAAATAACTGAGGGCTTTTGCTTCTTAATTTTGTTGCCAATGGTGAGTACAGTGTAGCCACAGAGTTAAAGCTTAATAAATGCTTACTGCCTGAATGATTATTCAGGCAAGTTCCTTCATCTTTCCCTACGATATTGGGATTAGACTAATAATTATTACTAATCATTATTATTATATTATTAATAATAACACAATAGTAATAACTGATAATAACTGACATTTACATAACACATAGTTTTCAAAACACATTATCCATATTTCCTCTTTGATTCTCATAACAACATGATAGCTTCATAGCAGCACATCTCCTTGTCCTACAAATAGAAGGGGGGAGGAGCCAAGATGGCAGAGTAGAAAGATTCACATATGCTAGCTCCGAACCCACAGACCGTAAATTACTTGTAAAAAAGAATTCCCAACAAATTCTGGAGCAGCAGAAGCCACAGAACAATGGAGCAGAGGAGATTTCTGTTCCAGAGAGCCCTGAAAAACCAACACGAAAGGTCCATTGTGCCCTGGACCCGGGGCCGAGCCCAGCCCTGCCTTGGCCATGTGGCACCGAGAGGAGTGGATCTGAGCAGGTTTCAAGGATGGAATCTCCAGCAGCCGTGCGGGTCCTTCCACCCACAGGCCCCAAAGGTTAGTGAGAGGGTCTTTTCAGCTTGCCAAGAGGGGAGAGGGGTGTCTCCATAACTCAGGCCCCCTTGGGAAGCAGCAGCAGCGGCAGCAGCAGACTGGGGCTCCCAATGCAGTAAGGAGCTTGGATTCATTGTTGAAGGTCTCTGCATAAACCCCCTGAGGGAACTGAGTCTGGTGTGGCAGCCCTGCCCCCACCTGAGCAGCTGAAATTAATCTCACACTGAATAGCAGCCCCGCCCCCACCCAAAGCCCTGAGGCTGGGAAGCAGTATTTGAATCTCAGACCCCAAGCCCTGGCTGGGCAGATCTGGAGGCATGGTGGATGTGGAAAGAAAACTCAGAAGTCAAGTCACTGGCTGGGAAAATGCCCAGAAAAGGGAAAAAAAATAAGACTACAGAAGGTTACTTTCTTGGTGAACAGGTATTTCCTCCCTTCCTTTCTGATGAGGAATAACAATGCTTAACATCAGGGAAAGACATAGAAATCAAGGCTTCTGTATCCCAGACCACCCAATGGGTTCAGGCCATGGAAGAGCTCAAAAAGGATTTTGAAAATCAAGTCAGAGAGGTGGAGAAAAAACTGGGAACAGAAATGAGAGAGATGCAAGAAAACCATGAAAAGCATGTCAACAGCTTACTAAAGGAGACCCAAAAAATGCTGAAGAAAATAACAGCTTTAAAAATAGGCTAACTCAATTGGCAAAAGAGGTTCAAAAAGCCAATGAGGAGAAGAATGCTTTCAAAAGCAGAATTAGCCAAATGGAAAAGGAGATTCAAAAGCTCACTGAAGAAAATAGTTCTTTCAAAATTAGAATGGAACAAATGGAGGCTAATGACTTTATGAGAAACCAAGAAACCACAAAACAAAACCAAAAGAATGAAAAAAATGGAAGATAATGTGAAATATCTCATTGGAAAAACAACTGACCTGGAAAATAGATCCAGGAGAGACAATTTAAAAATTATGGGACTACCTGAAAGCCATGATCAAAAAAAGAGCCTAGACATCATCTTTCATGAAATTATCAAGGAAAACTGCCCTGAGATTCTAGAACCAGAGGGCAAAATAAGAATTCAAGGAATCTACTGATCAACGCCTGAAAGAGATCCAAAAAGAGAAACTCCTAGGAACATTGTGGCCAAATTCCAGAGTTCCCAGGTCAAGGAGAAAATATTGCAAGCAGCTAGAAAGAAACAATTCAAGTATTGTGGAAATACAATCAGGATAATACAAGATCTAGCAGCTTCCACATTAAGGGATCAAAGGGCGTGGAATAGGATATTCCACAATTCAAAGGAACTAGGACTAAAACCAAGAATCACCTACCCAGCAAAACTGAGTATAATACTTCAGGGGAAAAATGGTCTTTCAATGAAATAGAGGACTTTCAAGCATTCTTGATGAGAAGACCAGAGCTGAAAAGAAAATTTGACTTTTAAACACAAGATTGAAGAGAAGCATGAAAAGGTAAACAGTAAAGAGAAGTCATAAGGGACTTACTAAAGTTGAACTGTTTACATTCCTACATGGAAAGACAATATTTGTAACTCTTGAAACTTTTCAGTATCTGGGTAGTGGGTGGGATTACACACACACACACACACATGCACATGCGCACACACACAGAGACAGAGTGCACAGAGTGAATTGAAGAGGATGAGATCATATCTTAAAAAAATGAAATTAAGCAGTGAGAGAGAAATATATTGGGAGGAGAAAGGGAGAAATGGAATGGGGTAAATTATCTCTCATAAAAGAGGCAAGCAAAAGACTTTTTAGTGGAGGAAAAAAGAGGGAAGGGGAGAGAAAAACATGAAGTTTACTCTCATCACATTCCACTAAAGGAAGGAATAAAATGCCCATTCATTTTGGTTTGAAAACCTATCTTACAATACAGGAAAGTCGGGGATAAAGGGATAAGCAGGGTGGGGGGGATGATGGAAGGGAGGGCATTGGGAGGAGGGAGCAATTTGAGGTCGACACTCATGGGGAGGAACAGGATCAAAAGAGAGAATAGAAGCAATGGGGGGCAGGATAGAATGGAGGGAAATATAGTTAGTCTTATACAACACGACTATTATGGAAGTCATTTGCTAAACTACACAGATATGGCCTATATTGAATTGCTTGTTTCCAAAGGGAAGGGGTGGGGAGGGAGGGAGGAAGAGAAGTTGGAACTCAAAGTTTTAGGAACAACTGTTGAGTACTGTTCTTGCTACTAGGAAACAAGAAATATAGGTAAAGGGGTATAAAAAGTTATTTGGCCCTACAGGACAAAAGAGAAGATGGGGACAAGGGCAGAGAGGGATGATAGAAGAGAGGGCAGACTGGTGATAGGGGAAATTAGAATGTGTTTTGGGGTGGGGACAAATGGGGAGAACATTTGGAACCCAAAATTTTGTGAAAATGAATGTTAAAAATTAAATAAATTAATTGAAATTAAAAAAAATATAAGGAAAAAGAATTAAAAATTTGAAATTTAAGACTTTCTATAATTTATTTCCAACCTAGCTTTTCAATTTTATTTTGCTGCCACACTAGACCACTTTTTGATTGTATGATAGAAAATGGAGAAATTTCAATTGTGCAAATATATACACTGAATGATTTAACAACCAAATTCTTTTTTAATTTTTTTAATTTTTCAAAATTTATTTATTTGTTTTTAGTTTTCAACATCCATAACCACAGGATTTTGAGTTCCAAATTTTCTCCCCATTTTGCCCCTCCCCCAATCCCAAGACACCAGGCATTCTGATTAACCCCTTCCCCAATTTACCCACCCTTCTATCACACACCTCCCTTCCCTTATCCCCATCTTCTCTTTTTCCTTGTAGGGCAAGGTAGATTTCTATACCCCATTACCTATATTCCTTGCATGCAGAAACAATTCTCAACATTCATTTCTCAAACTTTGAGTTGCAATTTCTCTCCCGTCCTCTCTCCGCACCCATCCCCACTGAGAAGACAAGCAATTCAACATATGCTATACATGTGTAGTTATGCAAAAGATTTCCATAATAGTCATGTTGTGAAAGACTAACTATATTTCCCTCCATCCTATTTTGCCCTCCCCCCATTTATTCTCTTCTCTCTTTTGATCTTGTCCCTACCTAAAATGTTTACTTCTAATTACTTCCTCCTCCCATTTACTCTCCCTTCTATCATCCCCCCACTCCATTTATCCCTTCTACCCTACTTTCCTGTAGGGTAAGATATATTTTCATTCCAAATTGAGTGTGCATGTTGTTCCCTCCTTAAGATAACTGTGATGATAGTAAGCTTCAAATTTTCTCTCACCTCCCCCTTTTCCCCTCCATTGAAAAAGCTTTTCTTCCCTCTTTTATGAGAGATAATTTATCCCGTTCATTTCTCCCTTTTTCCTTTCAATATATTTCTCTCACCCCCCTTAATTTAATTTTCCTTAGATATCATCCCTTGCTATTCAACTCACCCTGTGTAATCTGTCTATATATAAATCCCTCCAACTACCCAAACACTGAGAAAGGTTTAAAGACTTACAAATACTATCTTTCCATGTAGGAATGTAAATAATTCAACTTTAGTCAGTCTCTTATGATTTCTCTTTCCTGTTTACCTTTTCATGTTTCTCTTCATTCTTGTGTTTGGAAGTCAAATTTTCAATTCAGCTCTGGTCTTTTCATCAAGAATACTTGAAAGTCCTCTATTTCATTGAATGAACACTTTTCTCCTGAAGTATTATACTCAGTTTTGCTGGGTAGGTGATTCTTGATTTTAATCCTAGTTCCTTTGACTTCTGGAATATCATATTCCAAGCCCTTTGATCTCTTAATGTAGAAGATGCTAGATCTTCTGTTATCCTGATTGTATTTCTGCAATACTCTAATTGTTTCTTTCTGGCTGCTTGCAATATTTTTTCCTTGACATGGGACCACTGGAATTTGGCTACAAGTTTTACAGGAATTTGTCTTTTCAGATCTCTTTCAGGAGGTGATCAGTGATTTTTTTTCCATTTCTATTTTACCCTCTAGGTTTAGAATACCAGGGCAGTTTTTCTTGATAATTTCATTAAAGATGATATGTAGGCTATTTTTTTTTGATCATGACTTTCAGGTAGTCCCACAATTTTTAAATTATCTGTCTTGGATCTATTTTCCAGGTCACTTGTTTTTCCAATAATATATTTCACATTGTCTTCTATTTTTTTATTCTTTTGGTTTGGTTTTGTGATTTCTTGGTTTCTCTTAAAGTCATTAGCTTCCATCTGCTCCATTCTAATTTATAAAGAACTATTTTCTTCATCGAGCTTTTGAATCTCCTTTTCCATTTGGCTAATTCTGCTTTTGAAAGTATTCTTCTCCTCATTGACTTTTTGAACCTCTTTTGCATTTTGGGTTAGTCTATTTTTTTAAAATTTTATTTATTTTCAGTGCTCTACAATCATTTTTATGTATCTTAGATTTTTCCTCTCCCTCTCCCCTTCCCCCTTACCTCCCCATTCCCTCCCTGAGACAGCATAGAGTTTTATATAGGTTCTACACATACATTCCTATTAAACACATTTTCACTTTACTCCTGTTGCATAGAAGAATTAAAATGAGTGGGAGAAATCATAAAATAAATCAAAACATAATACAAGAGAACATGATCTGCCTCACTCCACATTTGATTTCCATAATTCTTTCCCTGTATGGGGAAGGCATTTTGCCCTAAGAGAACATTGGGAATTATTTAAATCCTTGTGTTAAAATGAAGTACTAAGTCTACCAGAAAATGTCCTCGCACACTGTGGCTGTTGCTGTGTACAAAGTTCTCCTGGTTCTGCTCCTTTCACTCAGCATCAGTTCATGTAAGTGTGTCCAAGCCTCTCTGAAGTCTTCTTTTTCATCATTTCTTAAAGCACAATAATATTCCATTACATGAAGCTTATTATCTTATGGAAGGTTCCATTTATTCCTATGCTCTCCAGTGTTTTCAATAGGAATAGGTGTTGTATTTTATCAAAAGTTTTTTCTGCATCTATTGGTAGAGCTGTGAGCTGCTCCAACCATTCTGGAGAGCAATTTGAAACTATGCTCAAAGGGTTACAAAAATGTATAAACCGTTTTACTCAGCAATATTACTTCTAGGACTGTATCCCAAAGAGATAATAAAACTGTGAAAGGGTCCCACATGTACAAAAATATTTATGGCAGCTTTCTTTGTGGTGGCCAAAAACTGGAAATCAAGGGGATGCCCATGAATTGGTGAATGGCTGAACAATTTGTTGAGTAGGACCAGGAGAACATTTTGCACAGTAACAACCACAGTGTGTGAGGAATTTTTCTGGTAGACTTAATCCTTCATAGCAATACAAGGACATAAAAAATTCCTAATGGACTTTTGAGGCAAAACTCCTTCCATATCCAGAGAAAGAACTATGGAATTGGATGAGAGAATGAAGCAGATCATTTTCTTTTGTACTATGTTTTGCTTTTTTTTTTTATGATTTCTCCCATTGATTTTATTTCTTCTATTCAACATGACTAAGGTGAAAAATGTCCTTAATAGGAATGTATTGTAGGACCTATATAAGATTGCACCTTCTGTGGGAGGGAGTTGGGAGGAGGAAGTGTGGAAGGAGGGATAAGGAGAGGAAAAAATTTAAAATATATGGTAGGGATTGCAGAACACTGAAAACAAATGAAATAATTAAAAAATATTTCTTTTGGTGGTTTTGGATGCGGAAGCCTTGGCTTTTAGGTCTTCCTCTGATGGTATGCTTTGTTCTTCCTCATCCAAAAGGAGGGAAGAAAATACCTGTTCACCAAGAAAATAACCTTCCATTTTCTTATTTTTTTCCCTTTTTTTGGCAGTTTCCCAGCCAGTTACTTGACTTTTGAGTCCTTTGTCAAGTGGAGGATATACTCTTGAGACCTATAGGCTCTCAGGTCCTTCAAGGAAGGTAGCATAATCAAGGGAGAGGAGTTACTCTTCTCCTAGCCTGCACTCTGGCCTGGACACAACCACAAGTTTCTCAGTCCAAGATCTGTCTGTAGAATTCCCTCCCCAGAGCCTCCACCAGCCAATGCTCTTCCTCACCCTAGGACTGTCACTCAGGACTGACACCCAGATCAGCCACTCCATTCCCCAAGCATCTTTAGACTGAGGACTCCAAAACGAATGTTGTGCCACAGTGATTCCTGCTGCCTCAGGGCTGGAGCTTGGGCTGGACCCTGCTCCCTTCTTACCCAAATGAAAAAGCTTTCTTACTGACCTTCGAATCTGTATTTGGCTTTTGTGGGTTGAGAAATCTAGGAACCACAGCTATTACCCATGATTCCATGCCCTGAACCTGCTCCAGTTCTGTGCATGTGGTGCTGCATGACCAAGGCTGGGCTGCACTCCTCTCTCAGCTTGGTATGACAGACCTTTCCTGTTGACCTTCCAGGCAGTCTTGGGCTGGAAATCTCTTTCACTCTGTCATTTCGTTTTGTGGCTTTTGCTCCTCTAGAATTTGTTTAGAGTCATTTTTTACAGATATTTCATGGGCTATGGGAATAGAGCTAGAGCAGCTCCATCCTTGTGGTCCTTCTACTCCACCATCTTGGCTCTGCCCCTAGCACCCAAATATTTAAAGGAAGAGTTAACTGACTTACAGAAAGATAAAAAAAACACAGTGAAACTAGTGGGAGACCACAATTTATCCCCCTCAGAACTAGATAAATCTAGTCATAAAATAAATAAGGAGAGGAGTAGAATTTTAAAAAAATGACATGATGGACCTCTGGAAAAAATGAATAGAAATAGAAAGCAGTATGCCCTTTTCTTATGTACATAGAAAAATTGAGCATATGTTAGGGCACAAAAACCTCAAAATGAAGAAAAATTAAAAATATTAAGTCACTATTTTGGAATAATAATGTGATAAAAATTACACAGCCTTTCAAGCATTGATTAAAAAGTAATTGGAACCCAATAATCAAATCCTAAAGCATAAGTGGTTCAAAGAATACATCATAGAAATAATTAATAATTTCATTAAAATAACCACAACAATAAGACTTCATAAAGAAATTATGGGATGCAGATGACTTAAGGAAAATTTATATCTCTGAACTCTTACATGAATCAAAGAGAGAAAAAGAAGATTAATGAATTGCAACTAAAATGCAAATAAAATAGAATAAAAATGAAAAATATGCAATTAAACAACAAAACAAAAATCATGAAAACATAGTCAGAGATAAAGCAGACATTTTAAAAATAAATATTTAATTAATAAATGAAAATAAGAGTTGGTTTTATGAAAAAATAGAATGTATAAACCTTTGGTAAATTTTATTTAAAAAAAGAAGAAAATCAATTGTAATTACTTATAAAAAGAGTGAATACACTATCATTGATGATGAAATTGAAAAAAATTATTAGGTATATCTGTGAGACAGGATAGTGGAGTCACCAGTAAATTTCTGCAATTCTTCCATATTCACCTCCAAACAATCATGTGATAACTCAGACAAACAAATCTTGGAATAGCAGAACCAGCAAAAAATAAGGTGAGAGAATTTTTAGACTGAGAAACTTGGAAGATTGGCAAGAAAGATCCATCTTACACTGGTAAAAGGGGAGTGCATTCCAGGATAAGAAGTATCCCAGTAAGCCAGCAGCAAGCACCACATAAGCAAAATATCTAGATATCTTTAGCCCAAGCATGGTAGAGCAGGCAAACACCAACACTAGGAACCTGCATGTCCCTTAGCATAGCTAGGAGAACTGGCATATTTCTGTCTTGAGAACTACCACATGCTTCAGGGTAATCCTGGGCAAACAGGTGTCCTGTGGAGGGCCGATCTCTGGACCGTGGTCCCCTGGTGAGCCCGGAGATGCCCGGGGGTGAGAACCCACCTTCGGGTGCTGGAAACGCCCCTTATGGAGCTGAGCTCTGCCTCCAGGGCAGAACATGAGAGGAGCTACAGCAGGGTATATAAGGGGGAACACGGGAAGGTCGGGAAGACTGGGGTAAGCAATAAAGTGCAGTAAGCAGCCTCCTCCAGTGTACTGTTTGGTCATTCCCCTCCCCCACAGGAGGGGGCCGGAACCACTGGAAGACCCGTATAGCGGGTGGCTTACAGAAGAGGTAAGTTTCTAGGCGACGGCCCCGGGCAGGCCCGGTGCAGTGTCCTTCAGAGGTTAAATCTCCATATGCCTCAGTGGAGCCCTGGAGAAACAAAGAAACACCCCACCAGACCTCAGCACAGGTCAGACATTGCCACTAGGAACCCAACTCAGCACCAGGTAAACCAGATCCCTACAGACTCCAGTAATACTAGCCACCCTCCCCAACAGCCTCAGCACAGCACCAAACACAAAGGGTCCCCCAGACCTCAGATAAACATCAGGGTACTACCAGGTAAACAGTCAGGGCCTACAGCCTCTGGCAGAAGAAACCTGAGACAGGACCCCTTCTACTTTGGGTGCAAAGCTCAAATTTAAAAGAAAGGAAAATGCCCCACCCAAAAAAAAGATGAGTAAAAACACACCAAAAAGAATCTGATCATAAAAAGTTATTAACAGGGAAGGAGGTCAAGACACAAACTCAGAAGAGGACAACAATGTCAAAACACCCATGGGCAAGACCCCAAAGTAAAATGGGATCTCATCTCAAGATCAGAAAGAACTCATGGAAGAGCTCAAAAAGGAGCTTACAAATCATATAAGAGAAGTAGAAGAAGAAATGGGAAAAGAAATGAGTCCGATGCAAGCAAATTAAAAAACAAAATTTCAACAGTTTGGAAAACTCCTTAAAATGTAAAATTGGCCAAATGAAAAAGGAGATATAAAAATCCACTGAAGAAAACAACTCCTAAAAGAGTACAGTTGACTAAACAGAAAAGAAAGTACAAATGCTAATTGAGGAAAGCAATACCTTAACAGTGAGAACTGGGCAAATGGAAGCTAATGACTCTATGAGACATCAAGAATCAATCAAACAAACACAAAAGAATGAAAAAAGTGAAAGAAAGTTTAAAATACCTCAATGAAAAAAACAACTGACCTGGAAAATAGATCCAGGAGAGACAATATTGGAATCATTGGAAGTGAAAGCTATAATGAAAAGGAGGACCTAAACAGCAACTTTCAGCAAAGTATGAAGGAAGACTGCTGCCATGATGTCCTGGAACCAGAAGGCAAAATAGGAATCAAAAGAATCCACCTCAGGAAAGAGATCTCAAAATAAAAACTTCAAAGAACATTATAATCAAATTTCAGAACTATTAGGTCAAGGAAAAAAATACTACAAGTGGACAGAAAGAAACAATTCAAATATTGGGGAGTCACAATCAGGATCAAACAACACTAAACAGCTGCAATATTAAATGCTCAGAGTTCATGGGACATAATTTCCCAGAGGGCAAAGGAGCTAGGACTACAAACATTTACTCGGCAAAATTAAGCATAATACATCAAGGAAAAAAAAACTAGTCATTCAATGAAATAGAATAATTTAAAGGTTTCAAAAGGATAAAACAAGAACTAAACCAAAAATTTGACCTCCACCATCAAGACTGAAGAAAAGAATAAACAGGTTAAAAAGGGAAAAGAAAATGTAAGGGATTCAATAGATCCAAACCATTTACAACCGTACATGGGAAGATGATAATTGTAATTCTTAAAAACTGTGTCACTAACACTACAGCTAACAGGAATATACATAAACAAAGAGTATGAATATAAGGTGAATTTGAGGGAATGGCATTAAAAAGAATAAGTAATGAGAAAGAGGATTGCAATGGGTGCAGAAGGAAGGGAGTGGTAGAATGAAGTAAATGATTTCACATGAAGAGATGCTAAAGACCTATTAGAGTAGAGGGGAAGATGGGAGGATGGGCAATGAGTATCACTTGAACCTTACTCACATCAGAATTAGCTCAAAGAGGGAATCATATACACAGTCACTTGAATATAGAAATCTTTCTTACCTGACAGAGGAACTCAAACAGGGGGGAAGGGGTAATGGGAACTGACAGAAGAGAGGGCAGATAAGGGGAGGTGAAGGACAGAAGCAAAACATTAGTGAAGAGTGAAAGGGTGAAAGGAGAGGACAAACATGAGAAAGAACTGGATGGAGGGAAATATACAGATATTAATTATAACTGTGAATAAGAATTGGATGAACTCTCCCATAAAATGGAAGCAGATAGCAGAGTGGATCAAAAACCAGAACCACATTTGAAGTAGAGAGACATACACAGATAAGGGACTGGAGCAGAATCTGTTATGGTTCAGCTGAAATTTAACAAAAAGAAAAAAGAAAACAGCAGGGTTATAATCCTGACCTCAGACAAAGTAAAAGCAAAAATAAATTCAATTAAAAGAAATAAGAAAAGAAACTACATCTTGCTAAAAGGTACAATAGACAATAAAGTTATGTCAGTACTAAATATATATGTATCAAATGTTATAGCATCCAAATTCTTAAAGGAGAAATTAAGTGAGTTATAAGAAGAAAGACATATAAAAACTATACTGTGGGGGAACTATACTGTCCCCTCTCAGAACTCAATAAATTCAACCAAAAAAAACCTCAAGAAATAAATTTAGTAGGCAAATAGAACTTTACAAAAGTTACACATGACAGGCCTTTGGCATGATTTAGACATAAAGTGTGACACTATCAGCAAATTAGAAGAGTAAGGTAAGTGTATCAGTCAGATCTATGGAGACAGCAAGAATTTATGATCAAACAAGAGATAAAGAGAATTATAAAATGTAAAAGAGATAATTTTGATCATATTAAATTAAAAAAACAACTTTGGTACAAACAAAACCAATGCAAGCAAGATTAGAAGGAAAGAAGAAAGATGGGAAACAATCTTTACAGCAAGTGTCTCTGATAAAGGTTTCATTTCTCAAATATATAGAGATCTGAGTAAATTTTACAGCAACGCAAGCATTCCCTAATTGATAAATGGCCAGAAGATATGAGCAGTTCTCAGTCAGTTCTCAGAAGAAGAAATCAAAACTATCTATAGGCGTATGAAGAAGTGCTCTAAATCACTTTTGATCAGACAAAGGCAAATTAAAATTACTCCGGGGTACTACCTCACACCTATCAGATTGGATATTATGGCACAGAAGGCAAATGATTAATATTGGAGAGGATGTGGGAAAAATTGGGTCACTAATTCACTGTTGGAGAGCAATTTAGAACTATGTCCAAAGGGCAACCAAACCATGCATAATCTTTGATCCAGCAATAACACTTCTAGGCCTGTATCCTAGAGATCATAGAAAGGAGAAAAGGACCTAAATGTGCAAATGTATTTATAGCCGCTCTTTTCATGGTGGCAATATATGGAAAGTGAGGGGATGACCATAAATTGGAGGGCGACAAAACAAGTTATGGCATATTAATGTAGTGGAATGCTATTGTGTAACAGGAAGATTTCAGAAAAAACTTGGAAATATTTGTACAAACTGATGCAAAGTGAAATGAGCAGAATCAGGAAAACATTGTACATAGTATCAGCAACATTGTGTTTTGATCAACTATGAATGATTTGATTCTTCTCAGTAACACAATGATCCAAGACAAGTACAAAGGACTCACAAAGGAAAATATTATCCATATCCAGATAAAAAGATGGCCTCTGAATGCAGATTGAAGCATACTTTTTCACTTATTTTGTTCTTTCTAATTTTTCCCTTTTGATCTGTTTCTTCTTTAACAATTATGATTAATATGGAAATATTACGTAATAGCACATGTACAAACTATATCAAACTCTCTACCATTTTCAGAAGAGGTGAGAGGAGGGAGGGAAAGAAAACTGGAACTCAGAATCTTGCAAAATGGATGCTAAAATTTTTCTTGACACATAACTGAGGAAAATAAAATACCATTCACAAACAATAATTAGGAGTCATTTTGCCTAATTATATGACAATAATCCTGATAATCTTAATCAAATAGAGGAATATTTACCAAAAAAGTATAAAGTACCTGAATTAACAGAATAGAATTCTTAAATAATCCTATCCTAAAAGAAATTGAATAAGTTATAAATGAGTTCAGTAAGAAAAAAAAAGTCTACAGGAGCAGATGGACTTATGAGTGAATTTGGTTAAATATTTAAGGAACACAATTAAAATACTACATACACTATTTGAAAAAAAAATAGGTAAAGAAGTTCTACCAAATTCTTTCTGTTACACAAATATTATTTACTACTTAAGCCAGTGATAGCTAACACCAAGAAAGAAAAGTACAGACCAATTTCTCTCATGAATATTGATGCAAACATTTTAAATGAAATATTATCAAGGAGATTACAACAATGTATTATGAAGATAATATGCTAGGATCAGATGAGAGTTATACCTGGAATGCAGGGCTGGTTAAATATTATGAAAACTGTAAGTATAATATTCCTGAATGGTATTCTTACATTCAATCTAAACTGATCAGTTTATAAAAAATGTCTTTGTGAAAGTGTTTCTTTCACACCTGGGAGGAAAAATATTTTCCCCTTCCAATCTCCTTTTCTTCTGTCTATTCAACTAAATTTTCAATTATATATTATAGATTAACCACGTACTATGTTCGAATCATCATGCTAAATACTTAGGATATTAAGACAAATGGAAAAAAGTCTCTGCCCTCTAGTAGCTTACGTACTAGAGGGGTGATTACAATATGTAAAACTAAATATATAAATTCAAAGAAGATTGAGAAGGCCGAAAGTAATGAGATATCTGGAAAGGATTCTCTTTCAGGCAAAATTATTGTCATTCTTACCCTTCAAAGCCAATATCTTGTACCAATACACCCTGAAGATTTCTTCCAAACTTTAGCCTTTACCCCTACTTCTCCCACTGCCTTCTTTACCTCATCATGCTACAAATATGAATTCTCAGGGTAGGGATTGTGCTATTTTTAAATTTTTATCATAGTTTCATTAATGCCTTCTGCAAAACAGATGTTTAATCAATACTTCTGAATGGAATTATTTGAATTGAACTGTCATTGGTGATAACCATGCGAGATCCAAAATTAAATGCTCTGATTATTGCTGTTGTTATTTTTAATTCTCAGAGAGGACCATGGCACAAATCTTAATTTAATACATGTGGAAATAGGTTGTCCCACCCCCTTTGGGGCTAAAGACCAACTAATTTTTAAAAAAAATATATTTTTTAATTTATGAAATAAAACAAGCATTTCCATCACATAGTAAAATATAAAGATGATAGTATATGAAACTGTAAAGCTATTATGTACAACTTGCAATTCCTTGCAAATATACAGCAAAATTGATATGCAAATTTATTTTTTTCTTCCCTCCTCCACCCCTAGACATGGATATCATTAGACACAAATAAGTATATATGTGTGAAATTATTTTATACATACTTCTATTCATCAGATCTTTCTCTGGATACAGATAGTGTCTTTATTCAAATGTCCTTTAAATTAATTTGGGTTAATTTGGTTTAAATTCACTCAAAGTTGTTCTTGAGACAATTTTGCTGTTACTGTAAATAATGCTCACAGTTCTGCTCATTTTTCTCTTCATTGTTACAAGTCTTTTCATCTTTTTTTAAAAAAATCTTTGACCTCATGATTTATGTAATGTTCTAGTAATAAAATAATAATAATATAAGAACAGTAGTATTCCATTAAAATCATATGCCACAACATTTTTTGGCAGTGATTCTCTAAATGATGGGCATTCCTTCAATGTCAAGTTCTTTGCCACCACAAAAGGAGCTGTTTCTTTTACAAAGACATTTTAGAATATATCAGTTATTTTCCTTTTTTCATAATTATCTTTGGAAACAAATTAAGTAATGATATTGCTGGGTCAAACGGTATAGGTAGTTTAATAAACCTTTCAGCATATTTCCAAATTACTCCTCAAAATGGCTGGATCAGTTCACAATTCCACCAACAATGAATTAGTGTTCCAATTTTTGCACATCCCCTCAAATATTTGTCACTTTCCTCTTCTATCACTTTAGCCAATCTGGTACATGTAAAATGATATATCAAGGTTGTTTTAATCTGCATTTCTCCAATCAATAATTATTTGGAGCATTTTTCATATAACTGTAAAGTGTTTTGATTTCTTCTTTGAAAAATTGCCTGTTCATATCCTTTGACCATTTGTCAGCTGGGGAATGACATGACAAAAGAATTTTGAAAAAAAAAAAAGGTTTATAACAATGGTGATGACCTAAAAGAAAGAAAATTTTCCTCATGTGTTTTGTTTTTACATTATAGTATTCCCCTTACATGAAACATCTCTTCTAATAAAGTAAAACTATTAAGAATGAATAATACAGTGTTCTCATCTCAGAGGGCATGAAATATTTCCACTAGCAATACTTTTCTATTAAAAATAAGTGAAAGCCATTGTCTTACCCTATAAACCCCCTTGCCTCATTGTCAAAATATTAAAAAATATTACAAATATGCAGTCAAGCAAAACAATCCTCTCACTGTGTTCCTATAATAATACCTATGTCTCATTCTGAGCCCTAAATCCATCACTACTTTGTAATGGATAGAATGTTTCATCATTGGTCCTCTGTGATCATGAATTGTCACTGTATTGATTATTTCTCAGAGCTTTTAAAATTGCTTATTTTTTATGCTGTTGTTTTTATACATACATATACACATATGTAAATGTATAATATATTTTATATATATATATATGTGTATATATATATATATGTATATATATATATATATATACATATATATATATATATATCTGCACATATGTGCCTGTGTGTGTATTTAGTTCTATTGGTCCTCCTCATTTCATTCTCCATTTACGAAAGTCCTCATAACTGACAAATGGTTTAAGGATGTGAACAGACAGCTCTTAAGTGAAAAAACCCAGGCTATTTATAGCATATGTAGAAAAATGCTTCAAATCACTAATTAGAGAAATGCAAAATAAGTAATTCTAAAGTTTCTACTTCACAACCTTCAGAGTAGCAAAAAGGACAATGATAAATATTGGAAGGGCTGTGAGTAAACAGGCATATTGATATACTGTTGATTGACATGTGAATAGATATAACCATTTAGGAAAGCAATTTGGAACTATACTAAATAGTCTCTGACCTTTGACCCAGCTACATTACTGCTAAGCCTATACCTAAAAGAAATCAGGGAAAGAGCAAAAGATCTTTTTATGTACAAAAAATATTTATGGAAGTTCTTTTGGAGGTAGCAAAAATTTTTGAAACTCAAAGGATGTCCAACAATTGAGGAATGACTGAAAAAGTTGTGGTGTATGAAAGTGATGAAGAATGAAGAAATAAGGAAATGTATGATTTTAGAAAGACATGAAAGACTTCATGAAATGGTGCAGAGTGAAATGAGTAGAACCAGAAGAATAATTAATACTATAATATCATTATTATAAAAATATGGATGAGATGTATATTAATGTCTTAGCTTAGTCTCAACTGAGATCTGATGGTGAAGCCTGAAACTAGCCCTCTCAGAATGAACTCATAAAGTTCTAGATTCAGAAGGTCTTATTGTCACACTGTTCCTTTCTCAAAAATGGCTAAACATTTTCATTTCAGTAGTTTAGAAATAAACACCTATTAACATCACATATTCTGTAACAAAAATTTCCCATTCGCCATCTCATAAAATCTAAGTTTTTGAGGGTGAAAATATTGGAATGCATATCCAAAGTCTAATCTCCTTTAAAGATTAGAAATTTCTTAGAACTATGGAACAATTTGTTTGGAAAGCTTCCAAGGGACAGTCTAGTAGCCTCCCTGACTTGGGTGTTCTCCGACTGACTTCCCCTAGGTAGGGTGGGAATTTACTGTTGTACTGAGGTTGAGAGGAAGAATATTTAGATAATCATGTTGTATGAATCTAGTCCTGAAATTTCACCATATGAAATTCATTCTTTTGGCTTATGGTTTTATGTCTAGGTATAGCGAAAATCACTCAGGGTGAATCACGTACAAGACTCTATCCATCGTTTTATCTCCCTGTGAATTAGGAAATCATGTTGCTTTAAGCAATATTGGTAGCAGCCCAATCTTAGGACTCTTAGCCTAGAATTAATTTATTTCCAATCATTTTTCTTATATAAAGGTGTGGGACAAATCGCCTTTCAAATCTTTGTTGGCCATATCTCTATGTGAATTTTTTAGGCAGGTAGCAGACACTCACTTGACCTTCTAGGATTACCTTTGACTTATCTATAACACTACTGGGTCTATGACCTCTAAAAAAGTTAAAGAAAAGAAGTGATAGACACACAAACAAACAGACAGATAGGTAGGTAGATAGATAGATAGATAGATAGATAGATAGATAGATAGATAGATAGATAGACACACATATATACACACAGATACATCATACAAAATATTTACAATAACTTTTTTTTCAAAATTCAGAAACTCAAGATTTATTTTCCTGTCTGGCAACTAAATAAATTACAGTTAATGAACATAATGGAATATAATTGTGCTACAAGAAATTTTAGAGAACAATTTCAGAGGAAATGGTTTATGGACTCATGAAGAGTGAAGTTAGCAGAATTTTGAGAACAATGTATATGACAAAAACATTATAGAGCAAAACAATTAGAAATATTTTAGAACTCGGATCTGTTCAATGATAAACCATAAGTCTAGAAGATCAAAGATGAAACACACTGCTCACCTGCTACAGAGGTGATAAACGTAACATGCCAAGAGAGGAATACATTTCAGATCTGGCCAACATAGGAATTTATATGGCTGGATTAGGAGTGTTTATGATGAGGGCTTTATTTTTTTATTTTAGGTTTTTTTTGTTTTTAATGAATCTTGCAATCATTGGACAAGTCACTTAATCATCATGGGCCTGAGGTTCCTCATTTTTGAAGTAAGGATATTGGACAAGACAGCCTCTGAGACCTCTCCAAATTTTGATCTTGCTTTTAGCAAGTCAAGAATGCCCTATCCTTTCCTCTAAAAACCATGTGGCTTGCTCCTGGAGCTAAAATTCTCCTGCTGAGGAACGAAGAAGGCTTAGTAGCCACAACCTTGAAGGAACAAGACAGCAAAAGCTTTTTGTTGATGCTAGAATATGGTAATATCCTCTGATTATTAAATGTAAATACATCAGTGGAGGCTCATGAGTCATGGTTTCAGCGCACAAACCTACAGAGTCATTTGTCTGCTTTGGGGATCTGCCACATGAATGGAGAAGGGAGTGACCTTACTATATTTTATTTTCTGTTGGCAGAGAGGAGATAGCGAGTGAAGACTACAGGAACCTCCAGCAACAAGTTGCTGAACAAGTTTCAGGGAAGCAAGAGACCTTTCAGTGCTGTTGCTGCTCAGTCATTTTCAGACGCTTGGTGACTCCATTTGGAGTTTTCTTGCAAAGATGCTAAGATGGTTTGCCATTTCTTTCTCCAGCTCATTTTACAGATGAGGAACTGAGGCAAACAGGGTTAAGTGACTTGCTCAGGGTCATACAACTAGCAATTCTTTGAGGTCAGATTTGAATTTAGGAAGCTAAGTCTTCCTGAGTCCAGGCCCAGTACTCTATGCACTGCACTACTTAGCTATCCAACCAAGCTATGAGGGAAGAAGATAACATTTCTCTAGTCCTTAGTTTCCTCATCTTAAAACAAAAAGATCCTTGAGACTTAATTCCTTTGTCTTATGATCCCGTGATAGATATCTCCCCTTCCACCCAGCAAGAACAACAACAAAAGACATTTTGTAGTCAAGTCAAATTATTAAGCATCTACTGGGTGCCAAGTAACATATGCTAAGCACTGAAAAGATACAAAAAGCTTAACAATCTTCACACTCAAAACACAGCTTCATTGGGACTACAACATGAAAACAACTACGCACAAAAGAAAAAAAAGATATATTCAGCACAAATTGGAGATAATCTTAGAATAAAAGGCACTAAGATTAAGTGTGGGAAAGGCTCCCCCCTCTCTCTTCCCCAAAGGTGGGACTTTAACTAAAACTTGAAGTCAAAAACAGCTCCTCCCCCACCCCACTTTCAGTTACCTTTTGTGTGTTATCTTTTCCCATTAGATTGTACTCTTCCTGAGGGCACAGTCTATCTTCTTTTTTTAATTGTTTTACTTAATTTTTTTAATGATTTGTTTTTTGGGTTTTTTAAAAATTATTAATTTATTTGTTTTGTTTTCTACTTCCATATATCTTTGTTTTTATTTGTATCCACAGAACTTAGCACATTGCCTGGCACATAGTCAGCGCTTAACAAATGTTTATGGGGGGAACCTGGGAATCAAGGAGGCAAGAGGAAGGAGAAGGTTCAAGGCACGGGAGACAACCAGTGAAAATGCTTGTTGTCTTTGACTTTCTAGTCAGTCAGGTAAGGAGGCCTTTTTCCTCTGCGGCACCTCCTGTCAACCTATATGCTTTGTGGCTTTTTTCCCCATATACTAGTGCTCATAACTTGTTATTTAAACTGATTATACTAATTTAACTTGGGGCAGGGAGCACTGCAAAAGAGCAAGAAAACATATTGGGTAATTTACATAGGATCTTGCACCCCTCCTGGGACGTTGATGCCTCCATATAAAGGGGAATAATGGGGATGGGGAGTGAGAGGGGGACTAAAGCTCAGTGGGCAGATGGTATGGAATATAGGAAGCAACTGCTTTGCTAAACTGCCTGGTGAAATGAAACAGATATTGCATATTTACCTGAGATCAGCTGGCCAAGAAGTGAATGAACCACCACCTCCCTTGACTGGAACTCGACTTCTCCATTTCTGCCAGCCTGTTGGATTGGCCCTTCATTTTCTGAGCTTTCTCTGACGCCTGTGGGAGCCCCCAGCATGCTTTCTGTAATGCTCTCTGTGGCTTTTCCCTTTTCTCTGCCCTGTCATCTGGCAACCACTATGTTGGCTATGATTCTAATGGCCCTGAGACTGGGGAAAGATTGCAGTCACCAGCTGTTACACCTGACTGGCAATTCGAACAGAGCTCTTCCCCATCATCCATCATTAGAGAAGGACACCCTGGTCTTTGGAGGGGCACCAAGAAGTATATATGCTATTTAGCCTATCCCTGGTTTCTTTGAACCATGTCCTGTTTTCCCCTGACTCCAAGTAGAATAGATTAAAAACATTTTGGAGAATAAGTATGCAAACCTCCTTCTCCCACCCCTCACTAAATGAGTTCTTCTGTGAGACTCCACAGGCATTTAACCATGGACTTTGTGTAAAATTGCAAAATCAGGAAGTTAGAGACAGTTAAGTGGTTCAGTAGACCAATGGGTCTAGAGTCAGAGAGACCTGAGTTCAAATTTGACAATCTAATAGCTATGAAACCCCGGGCAAGTCACATAACCTCTCTGTGCCTCAGTTTTCTCTTCCATAAAATGGAGATAATAATAGCACCTACTTCCTAAAGTTCTTGTGAGAATTAAACAAGATTATATTGCCCTCGAATTTAGTAGGCACTTAAATTATTTGCTTCTTTTATCTTTGACCTTACCTGCCCTACCTTAGCCTCCTAGACCAGTACTCTTTTCACACCTCTGCCCTGTTCTTTTATTGTCTAACATAAAATTCCCTCCTTTCATCCAAGCTTAGTCTCAAAAGGCAGTGCAAAAGAAGGGATACTGAGTACTACAGCATTGGTTTTGGTTTGGCTGCTGAGTCATTAGGTGATTTGGGGCAAATCCCTTAATTTCCCTGGATGTCAATTTCCCCATATTTCAAATGAAAATACTATTATGTTGTCATTTGGTTCTTTCCATGTCTAGCACTCCCAATTCTTTTCTATTTATGAAATATTTCTGAATATATCCTGAGTTTTCTAAGTATTTAACCAATTTTAAGACTCTTTTGTTCTTAAGCTTGAGCATATTTAAAAATATATATCATCTTGCATTGCTTTCACAATGAAGTGGCCTAATATAAACAAACAAACAAATAAAATGAGAACTCTGGACTAGCATATTATATGGATAAGCACTGTGTCCAGAATAACTCTATCATATACACTCTGCTGCTGCCATTCTTGTAACATGCACATATCTTTTTAGCCAATAGGGGCAATTTATCCACAAAATTTTTCCCTTAATTTGCTAGTCGATTGAACATCACCCCAGTCTACTCAGTTGATTGGCCAGGGTTGACCTAATAATGATTTTCCTCAAGTATGGCATGAATTATGTCAATTAATGGGTAAATACAGTGTCTGAAAGGACTAAGTTTGGCTACAGCCTCAAAGAAGACTGAACAAAAATTTGGCTTCAGTAAATCTTTGCAAAGATGCTGAAAAGGAGTATGCCATATTTGAGGATGGCATTTTGTCAGTCCAAAATTTGGTACTGCCTATGTATTCAGATACATTGGAGTCAAGGGACAATTATGTGGGAATGTCAGCTAAGGATCATAAGGAGTATTGTTAACCCAGATGAAAAAACATACTTTCCGCCCTTACAAGATCAATGAATGATATCTTTGATTTTCTAGTATTTCTTTTGAAGTATGAAGACTAGTCTACTCTAATGTCAAATATCAAAAAAAACTACATAAAAGTCAATGGCCAGAGACAACTGGATGATTAGTAAGATTCACTTACCAGTCACATTCTGTGAAACTTATTCATACCAATGTATTAATGACTAATACAGCAAAAAACCCTTCACATTGGTATATGCATTTTATTCCAGATCAAACACTCCCAAATGATAGAAGTTCAGGCATCACTGATTAGGTAAAGGAGGTATTTGTGGGGAGTGGTTAAGGCTTTTCTGATACCCTTGAATTTACATCACATAAGCAGTTCTATCAATTAGGGCCCTTGCTTTTGATACTCCTGAGGAACACAGGTTGCTTAATATGTTAGCATGTGCTACACATGTTAGCCTGGAAAGTGTGATGGTTCATTCTAAGGAAATTTAAAAGACTGAAAATGAGCACATTTCTTTTTTCCCTACTTAATATTTTATTTTTTCTAAGTACATGTAAGTATAGTTTTCAACATTCACTTTTACAAGACTTTGAGTTCCACATTTTTTTTGCAACCAATCTGATATAGATTATATATGTAAAATCAAATTAAAATTTTATACACCAGTCATGATGTGAAGGAAAAATCAGAACAAAAGGGAAAAACCATGAGAAAGAAAAAAAAGAGAAAACAGTATGCTTAGATCTATATTTAGACTACATAGTTCTTTCTCTGGATGTGGACAGCATTTTCCATCATGAGTCCCTTAGAATTGTTTTATATCATTGAACTATTGAAAAGAGTTAAATCTATCAAAATTGGTAATTGCACAATGTTGCTGTTACTGTGTACCATGTTCTCCTGGTTCAGCTCACTTCACTCAGCATCAGTTCATGTAAGTCTTTCCAGGTTTTTTTTTTTCCTGAAATCTGGCTGCTCATCATTTCTTATAGATTAATAATATTCTGTTACATTCACATGCCACAACTTGCTCAGCAACTCTTCAGTTGATGGATATCCCCTCAATTCTTTGCCACTATAAAAGGAACAGCTACGTGTATTTTTTACATGTGGGTCCTTTTCCCTTTAATGAGCACATTTCAATGACATATCACTACCAATATTAATTTATGAAATATTAGAGTGAGAAGGAACCTTGAAGATGAGTTAATCCAATTTTCTTTCTCAGATTATGTAAGAGAAGCCCAGATTATATAAATAAAGTCACACAGCTAATAATAAATTCTAGATAAGCTGGGTCTGCTGTCAGAAAGACGACTTCAAATTTGACCCAGACATTTAGTAGCTATATGACACTGGGCCAGTCATTTATCCCTATTTGCTTCAGTTTCCTCATCTGTTAAATGGGCTGTACAAGTAAATGGAAAATCATTCCAGTATCTTTGCCAAGAAAACTCCCAAATGGGTCACAAAGAGTCAGACATGACTGAAAAATGACCAATCAAACAAACAAATAAACAAAAAACCACACAGAGCTACAATCCAAATCTCCATGCGCAGGATCCTCATCTCAACTGCTTCCTGCTGCCTATTTTTTGGTACTTTTTAAAAGTTCTTGTGAAGTCAAGGAAGTTGTCAAAGGTGGTGGTGGTATCCCTCAGTGCTTCACGCTAGAAATGACTTGATGAATAACCAGATAATATGTGATTTTATTCCTTTTTCTATATCATTAAATTCACATGCGGCTGCTATTTTTCTGAGCCAGCTGCGAGATCAGTTCAACAACCTACCTTAATGTGATCTGGCTTGCCTAAAGACAGGTATTTCAAATTCATCATTTTCCCTTGGCCTAAAGCATCCCGTGAGCTTTCTAAATGCTTTAGTGGGGTTCACTCTCTTGCCTGGATCTCTGCAGTGCCTGAGAAAAGAATTCAAATGGGGGCTAGCTTCTCTCTGACTGGGGACTCCCCCACCCCTTCCCTGTGCTATTATCAGTAATGCGGAAAGGGCTATGCAGACTTCTCTCTGAATTCCATATGCTTACTGCAGCATTTGTACAGCGTCCCTCATGCACCAAGGAAGATAAGTATGAAGTGTGGCCAATCTGTTTTGCAGTTGGACCAGAACTTCCTAGTGACACTGTGTGCTTCGTGCTGGGTATAATGACAACCATACCGTGAAAAATCCTTTGATAATGCACAGTCCGCTACCCACAGGATGAGGTCTTCTTTCCACGGGAGAACAGACTGAAGCTTTTCCAGTGTACTTTGGACATACTGAAGAGGCTTGGGATGTGGGGCAGGGACTTTTGCATACCTCCTTCTGCTTTTTTCTTCCTGAAACAGTACTAACAAGACCCAGATGCCACAGTCCAAAAGAGCATTTCCAGATGTGAACATCTGTCTTTGGAGGCCTCTGTATATTGGTGGTTTTATTTTGGTCTAGGAAGGGTCTGTCACTAATTGCAGCTGCTAAAGGGCTCTGACATGCTGGCATTTGGTTCCTATTTTATCCATCACTCTTTCTAGGTCAGCTCCTTTAAGGTGAGCTGAATTTCTGATCAGAGTATGTATTCAAATCTTGACTCTCTCATTTGCCTTACTTAACCTTGGACTAGTAATTTTGCCTTTCAGAACCTTTGTTTCCTTATCTGTAAAAAGATGGGGTTGCATTAGATGATTGTAAGGATCCTTACAGGTTTAAATCCATGATCTTAGGATCACTTCAGCAACATCAGTGTATAGAAGGATATTGAGATACCTTTGGGTGCTTGGTTTTCATTGTGTGGGGAAGGCACTAGGTGGCTTAACATGCTATGAGGAAAATATTAGAAAAAAAATCTGCCAGGCATTACCTTTAAGGAGTATGCAATGTAATACATATTCAGCACACACTGAACAGGAACAAAATTAGTGAGGAAGTTGGCCCCAAAGCAAGGGCAACAGAAGCATATTTGTACATAGTATCAGTAAAGCATTTTCCTCTGACTCTCTAAATCCCACCACAGATGGCATGTTAGTGTAATGCATTCTTTATAGGCATGATTTTCCACAAAGACTACTATTGAACTGTACATTCCTTTTGGCAGATTCCTTTTAGGAATTTGATTTCTGAGAGAGAGAGAGAGAGAGAGAGAGAATCAGAGAGAGAGAAAGAGAAAGAGAGAGAGAGAGAGAGAGAGAGAGAGAGAGAATTTCTCAGATAGCCCATTATAGTCTAAGATAGAACAAAAGTATATTTGCATATGTAAGTATTCCCAAAAGATCAGAGATCACTTTGCTAAGGAGAAAAGGCCTGAGCTAAATTTAAACTCTGTATAGATTATTTGTGGTCTTTTTAAAAATGCCAATTTTCTTTGCAGCTCAAGTGTCTAATTGAATCTGACTTACCATGTATCACCAGCGCAGGTCCTCAAGGGGTGTGTGTGTTTGGAGTGGGGGGGGGTGTGTGGGAGAGAATAAAACAAAACAGGCAAAACACATAAGGGAGATTGCAATGTGGAAGCAAGAATAGACTGATCCATAAGTCACATTTTATGCATCTCTGTTTCAATTAGGAAAATGTGTCTATTTCTTCTTTTCCCCAGTGTTAATATCTCACTAATAAACAATCTTGTTGAATCAGACAATGAGGGAAATCAATCTTTTTGATTCACCAATTTGCATGAGCTGTCATCATGAAACCTGAATTACAGAATAAATAACAAAAATGGAAACTGCTCCAAAAGCTGGAGGACTGTCACTAGATTCACTTAATAGCACAGCATATGTATGTATGTATATATGTATGCATGGGTGTCTATATGTATATATAGTATGTATATACATATATATATAATTATTTCTAATGAGACATGAACACAGTTAATATTGCTGTCAACAGCCACAAACCATGTAATGATATGCTATTTGCTACAAGCAAAATAATAATGCCTTTATTATGTAGAATAAAAAGGAGCCTATCTTGATGACTACCCCTTGAGTGGCAAACTAAACATTAATGCAATTGACTATGTGGGTTGGGCTACACTACCACTAAGAATTCCTGTGTTTTGTTTTGTTTCCTGTGGTTGGCTACTGAAATATTTTACCAAGGACACATAAATAGCCTTTGTATGATGGTGGTAGCTTTCAGGAAAAAAACCAAAAAAAAAAGCTTAACCGTCATCGTAGCTATGTTTAAACTGGAACCCTGCCAAAACTGAAAATCTTAAAGGCAATCTAGTTCTACTGAGAAAAGACCCTGTTGGTTTTTAAGTGCCCCATATAGAGGGTTACCTAATAAATAGGTCAAGTATTTGGTGAAGTGGTAATTAATGAGAATTCTAAAAGAGCACTCAGGTTAGGCTGTAAGATGAAGAAAAAGAAGGGGAAGCTGGGAGGAAGAAAACAAATTCAAGGCTTAAATTAAGTGGTACTGAAGAAGCTTAATCACTGGATTCATTATATATTGGTAATGTATTTATGATAGTGGCACTTGGTGCTAGTGATCTGCTCTGGCTGGTTGTTTCCACTCATGCAGGGCAAGTTATCAATGAAAAACGTGATAAGAATTTCAAGAATGCTGCTATCAGGACTGTGCCCTTAAACTGTAACCCAATGATTTCAAAAGACTTAGCCAGGTGCCACATCCATTGAGTAGTGGAGCTCTGATTAAAATTTAGGTCTTCAGTATACCAATTTCCTCCTTTAGCAGTAGTGCAATAATGACTCTAGAAAAAAACTAACTATAGCTTACCTTTATAAAACATTTAACATTTAAACTTCTAAAGGTGAAGTAGTAGAGAAATCCTATGAAGAACTGGATAAGACTGCTCAAATCAAATCAATATACTTTATAACTTCAGGACAAAAGAGGATGGAGAGAAGTTTTGGAAAAGCATAATTACAGTTAAAAAATGAGAGATTAAAAGCCTGTAGAAGTCATTCCCCAACTGATAAATTGTCAAAGAATATGAACAGGCAGTTTTCAGAGGAAGAAATGAAAGCTATCTATAGTCATATGAAAAAATGCGCTAAATCACTATTGATTAGAGAGATGCAAATCAAAACAAATCTGAGGTACCACATCACACCTATCAGATTGGCTAACATGACAAAACAGGAAGAAGATACATGTTGGAAATGATGTGGGAGAGTTGGAACACAAATTCATTGTTGGTGGAGCTGTGAACTGATTCAACTATTCTGAAGAGCAATTTGGAACTGCGCCCAAAGGGCTACAAAAATGTGCATACCCTCTAACCCAGCAATATTGCTTCTGGAACTTTATCGCAAAGAGATCATAGAAATGGGGAAAAGTCCCACATGTACAGAAATATTTATAGCAACTCTTGTGGTGGCCAAGAACTGGAAATTGAGGGAATGCTCATCCATTGGGGAATGGCTAAATGAGTTGTGGTATATGAATGTAATGGAATACCATTTTGTTTTAAGAAATGATGAACAGTCAAACTTCCGAAAAACCTGGAAAGACTTATATGAACTGAGTGAAGTGAGCAGAACCAAAAGAACATTGTACACATCAACAGTCACAGTGTGCATGTACTGTAACTGATAGAGTAAGCCCTTCACAGCAATGTAAGGCCCTAAAACATCCCCAAAGGACTCTTGAGACAAAATGCCACCCATATCCAGAGAAAAACTATGGAATCAGAATGCAGAATGAAGCAGACTATTTTCTGTTATGTTTTGTCTTGCTTTGGGTTTTCTCATGGTTTTCCCATTAATTTTTATTCTTCTCTGCAATATGACTAATGTGAAAATGTGTTTAATAAGAATGTATGTGTAGAACTCATATAAGTTTCCATGCCATTTCAGGGAGGGAGGGGACAGGAAGAGGGAGAAAATTTAAGACTAATAGAAGTGGTAGTTGAAAACTGAAAACAAATCGATTAATTTTTTTAAAAAAACTTGTAGATCATACAGAAGTCTCATGCTTCTGTATCATGAACCCTTTCTTTAAAACGAATGAACAAAGAAAAACAGTGAATCAGTAGTTTTTGAACATGGCAAACAGAATAATATCCACAAAGAATGAAATTAAGTAAAAATGAAATTGTAGCAAACATTTTAACTACACCTTCACCAAGGAGAATAAGCCTGCAATATTTGGAATCAAACATCACAATTCCTGAAATACTTGTAGAGGATAAAGTTGTGACACTAAAGAGAGAATAAAAATGTGTGGGTGGGTAGGGGAATAAACAGAATAGATCAAGTATAGAGAGAAAATCTGGCCTAGAATCAAAACAATTTTAACTACATTGATGGATTGAAATTGGTTATTTGGTTGATTGTTGTTCTTAGTTTTCAAAGAAAGCCAACATGACATCACTATGTCGGGGTCAAAGTACAGTGTATATGAGTGTGACTGATCAGACCAATATGAGCTCACAGGGCTCTACCACAGGTTGGGCACAAGTAGTCCATAACATTTAGAGTGAAGATTAATTTGTTTTTACCTACAACTCAGATTTAGCAAATAAGTAAATCCTGCCTTTAGGAATCCAAACATACCATGGTAAGTACATAAGATAAAGGTTGTTAGGATGGGTCACACTGAAATTCTTCCTAACACGCTCCAAGAGTACCTATAGTTTTAACGAAGAAAACTGGAGGATCATAGAATCTCTATTTGGACAGGACTTCAAAAGGCATCTAGTTTAACTATGACAAACCTCCCCCTCTTCTGAACTTCCCTGTTATTTTCCAACATTATTACCACCATCCTCTGAGTTATCCAGGCTCAGGACTTCAGTGCCTTCCTTAACTTCCCTCTCTTCCTCACCCCATATATTCAATCTGTTGCCAAATCTTGTTTCTGCCTACACAACATTTCTTATATGCCACCCCTTCCTTTCATTTACATAGTCACCAAAACAGTTTAAGCCCTCTCACCAGCACTATGCTAATTACCTTTTTTTCTTTCTTTGCAAATTAATTATATATTTTTCCATAAGCAAAAATCCAAATTCTACCCCTCCCTCTCCAGTACCCCCCCTCCCACCAAACTAAGAACAACAATGAAAACAAAACTGTTTAATATGTATAGTCAAACAAAAACAAATGGTCCTACATTGACCATGATCAACAAATATATGCATTATTCTGCACTTTGATTCTCTCATCTTCCTATCACGAGTTTGGGTAACATTTCACCATTATTCCAGTGAAACTGTGATTAGTTATTATTCTAATTAGAGTTCCTAAGTCATTCAAATTTCCTTGTCTTTTCTAATAGTGTTGTCATTATACAGATCATTGTGGTTGTATCCATTTCAATCTGTATCAATGAATACAAGTCTTCCCAAGTTTTCTGAAGCCATCCCTTTCATTATTTCTTAGAGTTCAAGTGTATTTCATTACATTCATATATTGTGATTTGTTTAGGCATTTCCCAGTTGATGGTCACTCCCTTTTCCACCACAAAAAAGTTATGAATATTTTTGCATACCCTTATTTAAAGTATGTCTTGCTTAGGACTGATACTTTCCTTAATATATCCCCTGCCCATTCTTCCTTCTATGTTTTCTTCTCCAGTTTCCCTGTTGAGTGAAATTCATTTCTCTGGTCAACTATATGTATATATGTTTATATGCAAACACATGTCAATATTAATCTTTTGTTTGACCAGTTCAAATGAGAGTGAGGTTAAAGTGAACAATGTTTCGTAAATGTTTTTTCTTCCATCTATAGGTCAATGATTTTTCCTCTGGGATACCTTAATTTTAGTCTTTTTTCAGTCTTTTGATCTTATTTCCCTATTTATTTTTGTAACATGGCATCAATGACCTTTATTTGGTTTATTCTAATTTTCAGAAAGTTTGTTTGGACGAGGTTGCATACCTTTTCCGCAACATGGCAATTCCTTTTCCCAGTATATCTTCTATATCTCTCATTTTTTTTCAAATTTTTCATTACATTAAATTTTCTCATTATATTTACAAGCAAATTTTAAACTCATTTAAATAAAAAAACTGTTTCATCTATTCAATGATTTTTAGTTGAATTCATACTTAAGCTGTATTTTTCTTTGAGGCTTTCATTGCAGATGTTTTTGAGACATTCTTGTCTTTTGAATTTGTGTCTTGAGGGTTCCTGTCACCATCATAGCTTTTTTTTTTTAATTAATTTATTTAACTTTTAACATTTTAACAAAATTTTGGGTTACAAATTTTCTCCCCTTTTATCTCCTCCCCCCCTGCCCCAAACACCAAGCATTCTAATTGCCCCTATGACCAATCTGCTCTCTCTTCTATCATCCCTCTCTGCCCTTGTCTCCGTCTTCTCTTTTGTCCTCTAGGGGCAGATAACTTTCTATACCCCTTTACCTGTATTTTTTATTTCCTAGTGGCAAAAACATTTCTTGGCAGTTGATCCTAACACTTTGAGTTCCAACTTCTTTACCTTCCTCCCTCCCCACCCCTTCCCTTTGGAAGGCAAGCAATTCAATATAGGCCAAATCTGTGTAGTTTTGCAAATGACTTCCATAATAGTTGTGTTGTATAAGACTAACTATATTTCCCTCCATCTTATCCTGTCCCCCATTACTTCTATTCTCTTTTGATCCTGTCTCTCCCCATGAGTGTCGACCTCAAATTGCTCCCTCCTCCCCATGCCCTCCCTTCTATCATCCCCCCCACCCTGCTTGTCCCCTTCTCCCCCACTTTCCTGTATTGTAAGATAGGTTTTCATACCAAAATGAGAGTGCATTTTATTCTTTCCTTTAGTGGAATGTGGAGAGTAAACTTCATGTTTTTCTCTCACCTTCCCTCTTTATCCCTCCACTAATAAGTCTTTTGCTTGCCTCTTTTATGAGAGATAATTTGCCCCATTCCATTTCTCCCTTTCTCCTCCCAATATAGGTCTCTCTCACTGCTTGATTTAATTTTTTTAATATATGATCCCATCCTCTTCTATTCACTCTGTGCACTCTGTCTCTATGTGTGTGTGCGTGTGTGCATGTGTGTGTGTGTAATCTCACCCAGTACCCAGAGACTGCAAAGTTTCAAGAGTTACAAATATTGTCTTTCCATGTAGGAATGTAAACAGTTCAACTTTAGTAAGTCCCTTATGACTTCTCTTTACTGTTTACCTTTTCATGCTTCTCTTCATTCTTGTGTTTGAAAGTCAAATTTTCTTTTCAGCTCTGGTCTTTTCATCAAGAATGCTTGAAAGTCCTCTATTTCATTGAAAGACAAATTTTTCCCCTGAAGTCTTATACTCAGTTTTGCTGGGTAGGTGATGCTTGGTTTTAGTGCTAGTTCCTTTGACTTCTGGAATATCCTATTCCATGCCCTTCGATCCCTTAATGTAGAAGCTGCTAGATCTTGTGTTATCCTGATTGTATTTCCACAATACTTGAATTGTTTCTTTCTTAGATGTTTGCAATATTTTCTCCTTGACCTGGGAACTCTGGAATTTGGCCACAATGTTCCTAGGAGTTTCTCTTTTTGGATCTCTTTCAGGCGGTGTTCTGTGGTTTCCTTGAATATTTATTTTGCCCTCTGGTTCTAGAATCTCAGGGCAGTTTTCCTTGATAATTTCATGAAAGATGATGTCTAGGCTCTTTTTTTGATCATGGCTTTCAGGTAGTCCCATAATTTTTAAATTGTCTCTCCTGGATCTATTTTCCAGGTCAGTTGTTTTTCCAATGAGATATTTCACATTATCTTCCATTATTTCATTCTTTTGGTTTTGTTTTGTGATTTCTTGGTTTCTCATAAAGTCATTAGCCTCCATTTGTTCCATTCTAATTTTGAAAGAACTATTTTCTTCAGTGAGCTTTTGAACCTCCTTTTCCATTTGGCTAATTCTGCTTTTGAAAGCATTCTTCTCCTCATTGGCTTTTTGAACCTCTTTTGCCAATTGAGTTAGCCTAGTTTTCAAGGTGTTATTTTCTTCAGCATTTTTTTTGGGTCTCCTTTAGCAGGGTGCTGACCTGCTGTTCATGCTTTGATTTCATGTCTCTCATTTCTCTTCCCAGCTTTTCCTCCATCTCTCTAACTTGATTTCAAAATTCTTTTTGAGCTCTTCCATGGCCTGAGCCCATTGGGTGGGCTGGGACACAGAAGCCTTGACTTCTGTGTCTTTGCCTGATGGTAAGCATTGTTCTTCCTCATCAGAAAGGAAGGGAGGAAATGCCTGTTCACCAAGAAAGTAACCTTCTATAGTCTTATTTCTTTTCCCTTTTCTGGGCATTTTCCCAGCCAGTTACTTGACCTCTGAATATTCTGCTCACATCCACCTCGCCTCCTGATCCTCCCAGCCAGAGCTTGGGGTCTGAGATTCAAATGCTGCTCCCCAGCCTCGGGGCTTCGGCAGGGGCAGGGCTGCTATTTAGTGTGAGATTAAGTTCAGGTGCTCAGGTCAGGGCAGGGCTGCCTCTCAGGCTCAGTTCCCTCAGGGGGTTTATGCACAGACCTTCAACAATGGATCCAGGCTCCTGCCTGCTTGGGGAGCCCTGGTCTGCCACTGCCTCAGCTTCTGCCTCCCGAGGGGGCCTGAGTCATGGGGGCACCACACTCCCCTCTCGACCCACCAAAGAGACCCTCTCACCAACCCCCGTCACCTGTGGGTGGAGGGACCTGCGTGGCCGCTGGAGATCCTGTCCCTGAAGCCTGCTCGGATCTTTTCCTCTCGGTGCCGTGGCCGCGGCATTGCTGGGCTGATCTGGGCTCCGCGTCTGCAGTGCGACGGACCTTTTGTGAGAGGTTTGCAGGTCCCTCTGGAACAGAAATCTCCTTCGCTCCACTGTGCTGTGGCCTCACTGCTCCAGAATTCGCTGTGAGTTACTTTATACAGATGTTCTATGGATTGTGGGTTCGGAGCTATGTGTATGTGCGTCTTTCTACTCCACCATCTTGGCTCTGCCCCCCATCATAGCTTTTATTATAGGATTGTTTGGGTTTTTTCTCTCATTCTTCCAGCCTACTTCCTAATTTTGAAATTGATGTAAGGGCCAAGAACTGGGTACTAGTGAAGGAAATGCCTGTGCTGGTCCTGTTGTTTCTTAGAACACTGAGTGTTATTTTATTCAAAGATCTCAGGGACTGCTCAGTCTAGGGACCTACAAGTTTTTAGTGCTCACATAGTGGTCATACTCAAGGAAAATTTTGATGTTGTCCTCTGGTCTGAGTTTTCTGCATGTTCTTGACCTGGATTTGGGTCTGGGAAATAGTACACTATTGCTGGACTCAGCCACAATCAGGCAGCTAAAAAGCTCTACTGGTTCAGAGGTACAGAAGTAGAGGTTCCCCTTTGGACTAGAATTCCTGCTTTGGCTCTATAGGCTTAAGACTGGGCTGGAGTCGAACTGAGACTCAACTTTTCTTCAGGCATATGAACCACACTGCTGCTCTTGTCTCTTAATTTCTTCCTCTTTCAGTACACAGGCCAACTATTCAACCACTTATTATCCTAGAATGCCACCCTTAGGCATATGTACCCTCCTTCTTATTCCATTCTGGATCTGTGACCCCTGTGTATATCTTGTATGTAAAAGAAATTCATATTTTGTCTCTACCATTAGAACATGATTTTTGAGTTCAGGGACTATGTCTTTGCCTTTTTTGTGCAGTGTTGGAGGTTTTGAATCAAGAGCAACAGGGCCACATTATAATGAGACACCAATAGTGTCAGTGTACTGGTGTACCCTCCCTCCCCTTGCCCTCAATGTTCCTAGTAAGGGTATTACAAACCAAGTGGAGTGACTTCAGAACCATACTATGACTTTTACCCTTTGGTCAAACACACAGAACCTATTAGGACTCAAACTTATGTAGTGTTTTAGATAAAGAGCTTGCTAACACTAACAGGAGACCTACCTGTCTTCCATAGGGGAAGATATACAAGATAGATGAATTGAGAACATTTTCTAAATTGCCTAACAAAGAGTAAGTAATGATGGATGTTGGGAAGTTAACTCTTACTGTGCCATTCAGAAAAATATTAGGGGTTGGGGTAATTCTGAGATTACTAGCTTTATTATACATGCATCCTTGGGTGCTAGGGCCATATGAGTCAAACTGCTTCTCACAAATTCATATCTTACATCCTTATTATTTAGCACAGAACCTAGATGAGTGTAAGTAAGTGTTTGCTGTTGATGACTAACAGAAAAGTGGTCATTCATCCTTTTCTTAAAGGATCTCAAGTCATGAGGAACTAGATAGGCTCTGAGCTAGCTCATTCCTTTTGGACAGCTTTAATAAGAAAAAAAAATTTCTTATACTTGTCAAAATCTACTTCTCAGAAAATTCCATCCATTGGTCTTTTTCTATGTTCTGGGTCCAATTAAAATAAAGTCTAATATTCTTTCCAAATGATGGCCTTTCAAATACTAAGATAGATCATTCCTAATTCTTCTCTTGGATAAACATCTTTAGTTCTTTCAATAGCTCTCTTATTCTTAATGTCCCCTTTTGTTAAGAGTATCCACCTAGTGTCATACATAGCATTTCGTTTTCCATCTTCTCTAATGTACTGTTTATATAATATTTTATTATTGTATTTTTCATAACATTGTATATTATAATTATCCATATTAGTGCCTTATCTCCCTACTGAAATGAAAATCCTATGTAAGTAAGTACTCTGTCCTCCAATACCAATCACAATTCTCTACTCAAAACAAATCATGAATTCTTGTTAGCACAATATTATGGGGAGGCAGCTAGGTGGCACAGTGGCTAGAGCACTAGCCCTGGACTCACGAGGACCTGAGTTCAAATGTGGTCTCAGACACTTGACACTTACCAGCTGTGTGACCCTAGGCAAGTTATTTAACTGAAATTGCTTTGCCCCTCCAAAAAATATTATAATGGAAAGGACATTGGTCTTGGAACAAGAAGTCCTCAGTTGAAGTCTCAACTCTTAGACTACATGTCACTTTATCTCTGAACATTGATTCTGTTTTCTATAAAACTATAGCAAAAAACACTTGTGTGATCTACTTAACAGACTGTGAGGAAGGAGCTTTGAAGCCTTTAAATACTGTATAATTGGGATTTATTGTTATGGTTTTATATTTGCTCCCCACAGTGGTTTCTATCCTCTGACTACATTTCAGTTTGTCTACACAGTTCCTAAACTGGGGGCCAAAACTTATCATCTAAGCAATAAATATATCTAATACATTATTATATTATTAATTAATATACATTATTATAATATTAATATAATAATATATTATTATAGTATATATAATAATATCATTATACTATTACCTAATATCTAATAATATCTAAACAGTAATTTGGATGTGACCCAATGAGAGTAGAGCACAATGCAACAACAAGTCCTCATTTTGGAAATGATGCATCTAGTGAATTCAGACTGCCTGTTAAATTGTTGACTCACTGAGTTTGCAGTCCAATAAATCTCCCAAGCTTTTTGCATTTACTGTTATTACATTTCTAATTTATTAGATTCAACCCATCATTCTAGCTTGTCAAGGTCTTTTTGCATCCTTATTCTCTTACATCTGTTGTGTGAGCTATGCCTCCTAACTTCATGTCATCTGCAAATTTGATAAACGTGTCATTCAAATGTATAAACATGGCCACGGATAGAACAATTCACCTACCTCAAGGTTGTTAGCAGTAATAACAGTTCACTTTATGTGGCACTTTATAAGCTTTAAAGTGCTTTGCAAACATAATTTCATTTAAGCATCATGAAATCCTTGTGCAAATATTATTCTTATTTATGGATAAGGAAATTGAGCCTTAGCTCAGTTATAAATTGGGAGACAGGTGCCCTAAGGGATACAGTTTTAGACTTGGAGTTAGGAAAACCTAGGTTCAAACTCTGCCTCTATCACTTAGCTAAGAGACTCTGAGAAAGTCACTTAATCTTTCTGAGCCTCAGGTTTCTCATCTGCAAGATGGGGATATTAATATCTGTAATAGCCAATCCCATAGGATTTTTGTTAGACTCAAATGAGATAATGAAAATCACCTTGAAAATCTCAAAATATCATAGAGACGTAACCTTTTATCATGATTATATGACTTGTCAAATTTTCACATGACTAGTTAGTGACATAGTTGGGTTAATCCATATTATCTTTTCATTAATCACTTATTCTTTATGTTTTATTAGTCAATGCATTTGTAACATATCTAACTGCACTATCATCTATCCCATATCTCACACTCTAGTCACAAACATGTTATAAATTTTTTTTGTGAAATAGATAATTTTGATTATATAAATTTTCTTAAGAAGTTTGCACAAACAAAACCAATGCAACCAAAATTATAAGGAAAGAAGAAAACTTTGGGGGAGCGAATTTTCAACAAACCTTTCTGAAAAATGTTTCATTTTTCAAATGCATATAGAACTGAGTCAAATTTATAAAAAAATAAGTTATTTCACAATTGATAAATGGATACAGTAGATGAACAGGGAGTTTTCAGACAAAGAAATCAAAGCCATCTATAGTCATATGAAAAAGTGTTCTAAATCGCTAATTGTCAGAGAAATTCAAATTAAAGCAACTCTGAAGTACCACCTCACACTTATAAAAATGGCATATATGACAAAAAAGGAAAATGTTGGATGTAAGAGTGTATGTGAGAAAACTGGGATGCTAATGCACTGTTGGAACTCTGAACTGTTCCCACAATTCTGGAGAGTGATTTGGAACTATGCCCAAAGGACTTGAAAACTGTCCATACCCTTTGATCCAGCAATACCACTGCTAGCTCTATATCCCAAATACATCCAAGAAAGGGAGAAAATGACATATTTAAACAAAAATATTTGTAGCAGCTCTTTTTGTGTTGGTTAAGAATTGGAACTCAAAGGGATACCCATCAATTGGGGAATGGCTAAATAAGCTATTGTATATGATTGTAATGGAATAATATTGTGCTTTAAGAATTGAGAAGCAGGATGTAGCTACTCTAGGAAAAAAAACAAACAAACATGTATTCAGCTCTTACTTCAGTAAGCTGGTCTTCATTTGAGAGCCTTGTTTCATTCTGGGCTGCTATTTGGATGTGATACATACTGAGTTTTCTCACAAGAGCAGTTCATCTTTTAGGTCTACTGAATTCTGTGTTGTCTATAAATGAATACACATTCCAGGTATTGACAGTGAGTGGAATCATTTTTGCAGAAGTATTTGTATATTTGTGTGTATGTGTGTGTGTGTGTGTGTGTGTGTGTGTGTGTGTGTTTCTACCACAGGGTGGAATCCCTACCTGCTGCCCTAATCAGGCCAGGGTTGGGTAAGCAAACAACTTTTAGACACCTTTTATAGCCCCTTCATCACACCAAGAGGTGAGCAGTATGATCCTTAAAAAGCTTCTCAGACACCCAGGGCACTGCAAAATCCTACTGCTGCTTCCAGTGAGAAGATAACCCTTTGGCCTGAGCTGTCTATGTGCAAGGTTGTGACTACAACTCCCATTGTATCTGTACTGGCTGCTTTTTCACTTGCTTATTGCCCTAAGACTTTGAGATAGGTAAAAATGATAAAGTGGTATGAGTGATGACTTTTGATTCATGCATAAGTTGGATTTAAGTGAGGCAGAGTTGTGCTACATCATGAGCCTCACTCTCTCCTCCAGAGTCATCACAGTTCAGTACCAGGACAGTGTCCAGATGACTGGTGATGGCTCAGGGTTGGTGTTTTCAATGCCTAACCAAGCTCTAAGCACTCCACAATATCTGCTTCAGCTGCCTTCATGGCTGTTGGAACAAATTGTTCTCATCCACACATTCCACCAGGGGAGGTCTTCACATGATTGAGGTAGACACCCCCTAACTCACCTATGGGTTTGAGATCCTTTGGTTACCCTCAACCTGGTCTAAAACTTCTGCCAAAATAATTTACTAGGGTATGGCCTCTGTGCCTGCTATAGCTTGTTGGAGCCACAGGTGAGAATTTGGTGGATCAGGTAGACACACAAATGTGTAAAGCAGTCCTGAAAAGGGCTTCAAAGTCCTCATACCAGAGGCACTAGTCTTCCCTGAACATACCCTACACCCCAAGGCAGAGATAAGGAGGGAGAGACATGGGGTACAGTCAGAGAAAATGTAGAATTATGAGACAAGTGTCTTGTATAAGGAAGAGCAAAAAAAGCCAGTGTCCCTGGATCAAAGGGCACACGGGAAGGAATAAGGTATAAGAAGACTGGAAAGGTTGGAGTGGAGGGCAGGTAGTCTGTGCCTCTCTGCCTTGAGAAAGAAAGTTTATCATTAGCAGTAGTAGTTTTCAATAATTCAGCACATTTTTGTGGTCTTTATATTTTCATTGTTCTAGTTGCTTCATTGTTTCTCACATTCTGTTTATTTGTTTATGCATCAGCTCAGGAAAAAATGTACGGTTCTCTCCATTCTTAACACTTGTGATATCTTACTGAACAATAATATTCCATTATGTTGACATGTTGCATTTTGTTTAAGCATTTCCTAATTAACAGTCACTCATTTGTTTCTAGTTCTTTCCTATCATGAAAAAGAGGACCCAGTGTTTTAACCACTTCTATATTCCCCTTCTGATCTCTCTCTCTCTCTCTTCTCTCTCTCTCTGTCTCTCTTTCTCTGTCTCTGTTTCTCTGTCTCTGTCTCTCTCTCTTTCTCTCTCTCCTTTTCCTGCTGAGAGCCTGGAATCATGTTTCCTCTCAAAATTAGAAGCTAGAAAACCAGGATCTCTCCTCTCCCAAGACCTTACCAACTCTTATCTCTCACATAAGCTAGCAGCATGAAGTAATCATTTGCTCTATCAATGAGGACAACATTACACAAATTCTACACTCCAGCGCCAGGTAACAGTAGCAAAATAAGAATTTAGTATTTCTCCCTTCTTTGGTATCCATTATCGTCATTCCTTCCATCCAATTAGAATTCAAGTTCCTTTAGGGCAGGAACTATTTTGTATTTGCCTTTGTATCCACCCAATAAAGTAGATGTTGAGGGCTTTTGATGACAGAGATTTAGAAAATGGGTATAATGACTTCAACTGAAGGAAGTCCATATTTATTTCTCCCCAAAGAATGCCAAGGATATGAAATATCTTTTTAAAATGTTAGTTTAGTTCAATAAAACTTTACTTTCTATTTTCCTTTTTATTGAGAAGAAATAGGATAAGAATAATATTTCCTTTTATTGTAGCCTCATCTTTCTTGAGGATACTGGTCTTGTTTGCATTTGTAGGCCTTTCAGGGAAGAAAGATTAATTTCATATTAATTTCATATATACTATATGAACACTCTGGAAACAGGTGTCATTTAATTTGTATCTTTATATCCCCAACCTTTAGGATGGTGTCAGACACATAGTAGGCACTTAATAAATACTTGTTAACTGATCGATAAGCCCTGTGGAATTCAATTTCACTCCTTCCAAACTGACCTACTCAAAGTCTTGTAACTCCATTTTGCACTCCCCCTAAGAGCTGCCTGCATTCAGGCATCTGGTGGTTACCTTCAGTTCAAACACATAGCTTCCAGCAAAATAACAATTACAGAAACAGTCCTTCCAGCAAGACAGAAAATACCATAACAATAATTACAATAGTTGTCATCGATCTAGCACTTCAAAGTTTACAAGATGTTTTGTAGAAAACATCTTGTTTAGTCCTTAGAACTAAATAAGGTAGGCATTATAGACATTACTCAACATATGAGGATACAGGCTCAGAATAGCCAAGGAATCCACCTAGGGTCATATGAGTAAGTATCAGGACTGAGATTAAAATTTAGAATTCAGTGCCCTTGCTACCATAATATAGTTTCCTCTTTGTCTTGCATTTGGCACAATAGTACTTCATACATCTCTAAATGAGTAATTTTCACACCCACATATGTAGGATCTTACAAGCCTTCTAGTCAAACCTCCAGATTTAATCCTCAAAATCTATTTCTATTTCATTTTCTTTAGCCATTCTCTATCTTAATAAAGGAAGGAGAGTAGTAATTGAAATCCACAACTATTTATGCCATAAACTCTCTCAAAGACTTTCTCTAGAAGGATTGCTATGTTTTATTTACTACATTAATGGGACTTTAAAAAAAAGTCTGAAAAGTGCTATCTTTACTTTAGATGACAAAATAATCTTTCAACAACTCCTGTACAAGTGGGGGCATAGAGCTACTTCACATTTCCTTTGATAAAGCAGTTCTGAGCTAGTCTGTACAAAAGTGCTTCCAGAGTGAATATCCTGTAAGCACAGAAGGCCAAGACAACCAATTAGTCTCTTCTGCTGTTTTATTGACTTTGTTCAAGTATCCCTGTGGGAGAAACATCCTTTGTTTCATTCTAATTATATAGATAACTGGGTATCAATTGGGAACATTCCAAGAAGGAAGTTTCCTAGCATATTTCCTCCTCTGTTGGGCTGACCAATTATTACGCCCACCAAATATAAATTCAAACTTATATGTCTACTGGTATATGAGTCTACAGGATTTTTAATGAAGAGATGGAAGGAATAATGTTTTACTGAAAATATTAATACAAGAAAAATGTATAGTTGCTATTAAATTTTGCATAGTAACATCTAATTTTATATATAACCTAATTCAAAACTAATATTTAAAAGATATTTTATATCCTTCACATTTTTTGAGAAGCAAACTATGAACTTTCTTCAATTGAAGTCAAATCCATTTTCCAAATCTCTGTTCTTATCAAATTCTTCCATATTAAGTCTTTGTGGATGATGCAAAAGAATGAGAACTCAGAGTATTAAACTTGTCTTGGAATTTATTAAGTTCACCTGCAAAGGCAGGGACTCCCCAAACTTAGTTAACATTGGACTTATATATGCTTAAACAACGAAGGAGTAAGGCTTCAGGAGAGGGGAGATTGGGAAGGGATTTGCAAGAGTTGGGTTATTAGATAAGACATATTGACCGGAATGACCCAGTTCATCCCCAAGTCAGGGAACCTTTGAGCTTTCCCTGAACAGATGTTATCACATAGGATAATCCTGTGGAGGGGTCACTGAGACAAGGAGAATGACAAGGAGGTCCTTTAATTGGTGAGCTAATGCTTAACACCAGATGGAGGCAATTGTGCTCAGTTTCGGATACACACCTAAATGTGATGCTCCAAATAGTACCTTTCAACACTCGTAACTATAAAAGAGTCTTGTAAACACAAGGTTAGTCCTCAGTTTCTTTTCTAGAGGCATCCCCATTTGGAATCTTCTCATACTAATATTCCCATGATTTACTCTGTACACCCTTGTATCAGCTCCAAAATTAATATTCACAGGTTTCAAATTCTCTTTAGGAGCAGTTTCCTCTCTCTGATTTCTTATAAGCCCCTCTTAAAAGCCCCACTTTTTAGGAGGACTTAGAAGAATGCCATGGTTTCACCACAATATGACTATTCACTACCTCAAAAGGTTCTACACAAGAACATTCTGGAACTAACATAACCATTATAACACCTGACAATTCAAACAAATTCTTCATTACCATAACATTACCTGAGAATCGGTAGTCTCAAACTTCAATATATACATCAAAACCCAATAAAAACCCTGCATTTGGCCTGCAGTCTATGCTGATTATCCCTGTTAGGTAAAGATTGGGAACTTTTCCAAGACTTTACTCCATTTTAGCATTATTTAGATCTAAAACGTTTCAGGCAAAAATAGGATGATAGAAAGAACTTTTAGCTTATGCCTATCAGGTATATACAGTGTTCTAAAGCCCAAATATTGCTTCATGTAATGCATCTATCATAGAACTGAGATCCTCTGAGAGGACACAGTACTCACACGTTCCCTGGCTACCCCGATGCGGGTATCAAATGTGTTCTGCCTTAGTCAGCAAGGTGCTAATAAGAATCCTAATAGGACTTTTACTCAAAGTTTGAGCTTGAGCCAAACAAAAACAAAAGGAACCCACACTCTTCCTTTTATTGATTAGGGCTACTTATTAGGATGGGAGGGAGGGAGGGAGAAAGGAAAGGAAACAAGCATTTGTTAAGTGCCTACTATAGGTCAGGCATTGTGGCATTTGCTTTACAAGTAATATATCAAAACAACACCAGGAGCTAAGTGATGCTATTATCCTCATACTGCGGTTGAGAACTGAAGCAGACAAAGGAGGGATTTGCCCAGGGTCACACAGCTGGTAAGCATGTGAGGATGGATTTAAACTCAGATGTTCCTGACTCCAGGTCCAGTGTTCTATCTACTGTGCCCACTTAAAGGCTCATGAGCTAACGTGAGCTAAATCAGGAAAGCCTAATGGAAGTGTGCTACGGACTTCATATTGACCTGTAAATGGACAACTTCTCTGGCCTTCTATAATTTTACATTTTGTAACACACAGGTCAATTCTACAAACATTTATTAAATTCCCTCAGAGTGCATAGCTTTGCAGTCTGCCCTAGGTTCTAGGTACTGAAGGAGATATTGTCAAGTATTGCATAGGAAACAATCATTACTCTCATGGAGTTTGTAGTCCAGTAGGAAGTTAAGACACTTATGTAATGATACATGACGATCATATAAAATCAAATCAAAAAGCACTAAGTAGCTACTCGGTGCAAGGTTTATAGAGAGCCAGGGAAATTGGGGAAGATAGTATCATGTTAGGACTGAGAGGAGCACAAATCACTCACAAGTTCCCTGGTAGAGCTCTAAGAATGAGTACCAAAGCTACACACTTTAACATCCAGGCCTGGACTACACACACACACACACACACACACATACACACACACACAGAGCAAAAAAAAATAACTTCTAGAATCCTGAAGTATTGCAGAATGAAGGCAAACTAGGGAAGGTGCAAGGCACAAAATAAGTCTGACCTACAGTAGGAGATAGGGGAAGAGCAGCAGCTATTCCCAGCATGGGGTGTCCCAGTGATCCTATCCACAGCAGGAAATACAGCATCCAGGCAAACTGGTCCTTATCTGCAACAGGAGATGAGGCCAGGCCATTTCTGTGGAAGGCAAAGGCAATGGTTAGCTGCCCAGCTCAGGATCAAACAAGGTCTGCCCTTACTATTCAGAAGCATGGAAATGGAGTTTGACTCAAGCACAAGGCCTCAGTGTAGAAACTGTAGCTTGATATGTGAATAAAAAGAAGAAAACACTAAACATGATGAAGAAATACCTTGGACTGAGAGAAATTCAAGAGGTAAATAAATACAGAAGAGCAAGAGAACTGCACTAAGCAGATCCTCAGAGAAAAAGATGTCTTGACCACAATGATTGTGAGAGTATCTGGAATAAATTAAATGAGTTATAAAATGGAATACCTGGGGGTCAGGGAAAAGGCAAGAACAATTGATAGAACAGAACATAGAAGTGATAAACCTTGTTTAAAAATTGAACTCTTTGAAAATTACAGTAGGCCAAATTTTAAAAGACTCCATGAGAAAATAAGAAATATTCAAATAAAAACAAAATATTGAAATACCAGATGAAAATGTAAGGTCTTTATTGTCAAGGATATGCTAACTACATGTATTATAAAGGTATTTGTATAAATGAAATGAAATATAAAATGAAATACCTAGGAGGAAAAACAGAGAATTAATACCTCAGTACAGACAAATTTTGGTAAATATTGTTTAAGAATTAAAAAATTAGAATGCACAAATAGACAATGACTCTACAAGACAACAGAAAATGTTAAAATAAAAAGTATGCAAAATAAAAAAAGAAAAATGTATACATTATTAAGAGAATGATGTAGCCGATAAATGGTCTCAGAATTAGGAAGACTTCTATTTACAGTTTGCCTCTGACAAAAACTAGCTCTATGACCTGACTCTGGGAAAGTTATTTAACTTCTCAATGTCCCAGGCAGCTCCAAAATACTATAACCTATGGGCAAGGTGCCCAATTACATGGAAAAACAAATTTCCTCATCAAAATTTCCATATACCAATGAAATCAAAGATTTAGTAAATAAAGCAAAACAGAATAAAAACTAAACAAAATCTACGTAAGGCATCATACCTAAGGTCCAAAGCAGAAAGATGGAAGTATTTGCTTATTTCACAAATGGGGTCAGTTTGAACAAAATACACAGAGGCAGGAGATAGCAGTATTAAAAACTAGGCATGTGGAATATATGAAGCCGAGTAGAATGGGGTAATTACAAAGATAGGAAGAAGGCACATGATGAAAGCATAGGATGCCAGAGTCAGGAGTTTTTATTTCATTTTATGGACAACTAAGAATTAGGGAAAGTTTTTGAGTAGAGGGATATTATGAAAGATTACATGAAGAACAGTATGGAGAATGAAACTAAGCAAAGATAACTGGCATTGTCTTCTACCATATGCCCTATGAGGATATAATAATAATTCACATGGAAAACTGAAGGGTCTAAATTACATGTAACAGTGACAGAAGGAATTGAGATCAGGGAAAAGTATGAGAGCTATCACCATGTTATTTCTCAGGATTTAGAAACTGATTAGATGTTAAGTAGAATGGGGTAGGGAAAAAACGGGAAGACTCATTGTAGACTTCTAAGTTATGTATCTGGATAACTGGGAAGATGGATAAGGGAACCATTGTCAGAAATTGAAAAGTTGAGGATGACAACATAAATATTTATTTTGGTGGAGAGGGACAGATCATGGCTTTAATTCTAGAAATGTTGAGTTTGAGGTCCCAATGAGACATAATATATGATAATCAAGCAGGCAACTGAAGATACAAGACCAGAAATCTAAGAACAGATTGTAGTAGAGATGCAGATTTGGCTTGAGGGTAAATGAAAGAAGCCACAGAAATGTTAAAAAAAACAACAACTAGGGAACTGTCATGTATATGTGCATACAGATAATTACAGCACAAAATATTACAGTCTGAGTACTTTAGGGAAGTTCAAATCAAAGTTATGTGTTGAACATAGGGAGGTAGACTACGTAGAGAGGGTAATATTTGTCTCTTTTCAGAGAAAGAAAAGAGGAAAGAGGATATTCCAGGATGACTCCAAGGCTTGAGTAAAGGTGAAATGACAAGACCCTTCCCCCTTTCCCATGAGGGGAGGAGGGAAAGTCACTTGATTTCAATGAAACATAAAATTAAAAAGATCGAAATAATAGAAAAGGTTGAGTTCTCTCTCCAATGCTCCATTACCTGCTCTGGTTCACTTTGGTCCCTAACATACATGTGGCATCCACCCTAAATCTTCTCCATCATGATTTACCTTTTATTATTAAAGTCCTAGACCTTGCATTCAGATTCACGTTTAAATGAGTGAAACAGAAAATTATATTGAGAAAGCAGCAATCAGGTGGGATTAAAGTGGGGGACAGAGGAGGTAATATTGTTCCTCTTTCCCTGTGCTCTCAGTTCTACACATCTACACTTTTTGACAAAAGTCCTGACTCATCCTAATCTAGTGTAGTTTATTAGCCTAAAATCTACACTAATGACTTTTAGAGGTGAAAAGACTCTTAGGGAACATGTAATACAGCCTGTAGTCTTACACAGGTGGAAGCTCTGGCTTAGCAGGGTGATGTGACTTGCCCACAATCGCACAGATCATTAGTAAAAGAGCCAGAAATAGAACCCAGATCTCTCGAGTGCCAATCCTGTGTTCTTGCCAAAACACCATATGGAATCTCTAGGTCCCCTTTAGATGAATCCCTCCATTTGGCCTCATGAATGTGCTAAATTCCCAGGACTCTGACTTTCTTGAAGGTCGATGTATTGCTCAGCATCTCCTTAGCTCAGAAGCATTCTTAGCTTCCTTGGGAAGAAGGGACTAGTCTTTGCCAGTTGGCTGCTGGATGTATTGCTTAGTTTCTTTCAAGGACAAGGGCTAACAAAGCAAAATGATTTTTAAATTTTTTTTAATTTTTAATTTTTTTCCTTATTTGAAATTTTTGTCTATTTTAATTTGGGAATGTCTTTTGAAAGTTACTGAACAAAGATTCCCCTCCCCAGTATCTGAAGAATAAGACAGCTATAGAAATTTCAATCTAATAACTGCTGAAAATCCCTTTTGAGTCTTGCAACGACACCCGATGGAAGTAATAGGGCTATAAGCATAAATATGTTACTTTACTTCCCTGGACCTCAATTTTTTTCATAAAGAAAATGGGATGTTGGTTTACTTTTGATGTTCTCTAAGTCCTTCTTAACTTAAACATTCTATGGTGTCAAAAATATTTTTCTTCAGAACCAGAGCCAAGAGAGTGAAAGTGAAGGAGGAAAGAAAACAAAAGAGTAGGGAAAGGGACAAAGGCAGGAGAAGAAGAAAAAAATCAGTGTATCCGTCAACTAGCATTTATTAAGCACCTACTATGTACTAGGCACTGTGTACTTCCCAAATATCTTACTTGATCCATACAACAACACTGGGAAGTAGGTGCTATTATTATTTCCATTTGCAGCTGGAGAAACTGAAGCAGACAGCAGAAGATAAGTGGCTTAAACAGGGTCACACAGCTAGAAGCATCTGAAGCCAGATTTGAATTTAAGCTTTCCTCTGTCCTGGTCCAGTGTTCTATCCATTTCACTATCTAGTCATCCCTACTTAATCATTCATTTAACAGAAGAGGAAAACGAGACCAGAAGAAATAAACTTAGCTGGTATCAAATCTGTTAGTAAGTGGCATAACCAGGATTTGAATAAAGGTTTTCTGATTCTAAGTCCATTCTTTCTTCCTTTATGACAGTGCCCTAGTAAATCAAATCTAACCAATGGAATGATTTCAAGGTTATTCTACCTGGCGGAAACAAAAGGTATTTTGTTTTCTAAGTGTATTTTCTGCACAGATCCCTCCTCCCAGACCAGAGCCATAAGCTAAATGCATCCTTCCCTTTGGCATCCCTTTGTTTGTGTTGCCAAGAAACTCATCATTATTGCTTAATTCCTCTTTTGATCTAAATTTTAAGCAGTCCTTGAAACCCATTATACATGACAAATAACATCATTGTCATTGAAGTTCCAAGATTTTGAACAAAGTTGCCCATTGGAACTTGGCTTTACTTCCTTCTTCCCTCCTCCCCCTTACCCAAAAGCCTTAAAGCTACACATGGCCAAGTCTCATTTATCTCCGCAATATGGGAGTATTCCTGTAAGAATTTACATTCCAGGTGGGGAGGGAAAACTAGCTTATCCCCTCCTTCCCTTTATCTCCTTCATCCCCCAGCTAAAAGTTTAGAATCATCAGCTTCAGAACCTGTGCAGAGAAACTGCTGGGAAAGCTATTAAAATGCAAGACTGAGGCCTCACAGCTTGTATTACCAGATGCCAATCACAAGGGTGTGAGCTCCCCACTCAAACAGCTTAACATCTGTTTATTTCAGACAGATCTTTATTCATACTTAGGGAGTACAGAAGAAAGTAAATTAGTGCCAAAGAGATAGGAGAAAAACATCTTAGCCAAAAGCATTACAAACACACACGTGCACACACACAGAGCCTAGAAAGGAGATGTGAATGTTTCTGCTGCAGGAGGATGACCACAGTGGTCTGGTAGTTTGTGAAGAAAAGGTGTGGGTGTTGTTCTAAGCACATGGCCCCCTACAGGGGACATTAAAGAGAAAATGAGAACTGCTTTCAAGGCTTATCTGTTGGGGAGGAGAACTCAGAAGATGAGCTGCAGGCAGGGCTTCAAGCTGTAATGAGAATGGCAGCTCATTAGGATTAACAATGCTAAAAGTTAATGAGCAATGAACACATTTTGGCAGTTGTGTAGCGGATGATACCGGTGCTATTCAGGTGACTGTAGTTATAAGAATATAGCTCAGATCTCCATATTGAAGCCAGGTTTGAGTGGCTCCATCGTTGTTGCCAATGTTTCCATTCTTCCGACTGAATTAGACAGAATATAGTCTCTCTCAATGTCATTTCTTTGCCCCTGAACAACTCAGGAGATCTAGGGAGATAGATTGACTTTGAGATTGCTGGATTATGTGATTTAATTTCTAAGACAGATCTTTCTTCATTCTGATGAATGCCCCTTAGAAAGGATTCTTTATACCCATATTTGGCAGGGGTCACAAATAAACCGGGTATGATCAGTTTTCCCCAGATTGAAGGAATTTTCAGGTTTATCTGATTTCAGGTAGTTCTGGTCCTCAGAAAGGTGAAGGGGTAGAAAGGTGTGCTTAGGCTCCTTTTATGTCCTTCCTTTGCACCCTTTTCTCTCCTCCAACACTTTACCTTCAGGGATCTGTCCTGTGTTCTACTTATGTTACTATTAGTTCAAGTGGTTGACAGATAAGTAAGGGACACATCCCAGGGTCACATAAAGAACTCAAGACTGAAGGGAAAAAAGAAAACTCTGTAATGGTAGAAAAATAGGTGGTAGGGTTAGTGTTGGGAAGAAGAAAGGGACCTTCCCAGACTACCCTCAAAACAACACAGTTTTTGCTCTTCTGGACTGCCCATTATCTTTCAGTAGATGATTCTCAACTCTGTCTGTCTGTCTGTCTCTCTCTGTCTCTGTCTCTGTCTCTGTCTCTCTCTGTCTCTCTGTCTCTCCTCACTTTATTACTTTGAACAAATACATATATAATTTTTATACTTTGTTCCTCTCCAGGTGGAAGTAATAAACTTGTTATTTATTAAAATAAGAGGAAATCAGTCCATTGTGAGACTCAGAAAATGAGTAACCCTGAGGGGGAGGAAATCTGATTTCTCTAGATGTCCCTCTCCCCAACACTATATTCTTTGATACCTCGGGCCTAGAATGTTTTCAATTATTTTTCTGCATATACTCTCAATTTATCTCAGGTTCCAAACTTCACTTCAACCTCCAACTTATTTAGTTCTCACAGGGGCTAAATATGGTCAGCCAGCTTTGCTTAAGTGTCTTCAAAAACAGAGAAGTTTTCAGGTGCAGTCCAACCAGTCTAGGCCCCTTCTCTCAGCAAAAGAAAAGGGGAACATAGAGACAGAAGCATTTAAAATGATTGATGAATCTTTGAGAGAAGCACCTGACGATAAAGAAATCCTGCCAACCTCTGAATACACCTTATCTGGCTTATTGATGATTGGAGTCCCCAAAGATTCCTCTTTGCCTTAGAGTGGCTCAAGATCCTTTTGCCCTCTTGAGGTTAAAATATTGTCATTCTTCTGAGACTTGAGGTAGTGGTAGTGATAATGGGCTTTAACCATACAAAGAAATACAAGAAAGTATAAAGCATATACAAAGTAAGGTTAAATGGGAGAGAACACTAACAAATGGGGGAGGGAACATTAGTACTAGGAAAGTCAATCAACAAACATTTATCAATGTTTATTGACTATTATGCAACTACCATGTACCAGTCTCTGTGCCAAGTATAGAAGATAGAAAGGTAAAAGATAGTACCAGCCCTCAGGAATCTCCTAGTCTAATAGGGATATAATATGCAAACAATAATGTACAAATGAGTTAGATACAGGATAAAGTATAGATGATCAACAGAGGGAGGGCTGGCTGATGCAGAAGGAAGCACCTCAACTAGGTTGGGAAATGATACGGTTATTGTCTAAGGTGAAGGTGAAGAGGGAGAATATTGGGGAAATGAGAGAGCACTTGTATAAAGTTATGGAAAAGAAAAGATCTTATAGTGGAATATCTAGCAGGCAATAGTTATAAAGAGTTCATGAAGAAGTCTTATAAAATAGGACTAGGGAATATAAAGTGAAAACTTTAAATGCCAGACTGACGATTTTATGTTTTATTCTATAGGCAAGAGCAGACAAGCCACTGAACAATCTTTCAATGCATTTGATTAAATGAGGACAGTGAGCTCATTTTCCAGTGATGCTGAAGAGTCTTGGAGCATGGCCTAGACATTCTCAGGCCTGGTTAGAAGACATAGGTTTAGTCAAGACCTAAGGGGTTTAAGAGAGAAGAATCTCATTCTAGTTTTTTAGAAGGTTTATTTTCATTCCATTGCATAGGAACTGCTGGAAATCAACCTCTAGTTTCTTCTCATACTTCTTCTCATGCCTTATGGTCTCTTTTTTCTACTCCTCACAAGGATAGAGTGGGACAGTAGGAGAGAGAGAGAGAGAGAGAGAGAGAGAGAGAGAGAGAGAGAGAGAGAGAGAGAGAGAGAGAGAGAACTTTATTGTTTGCATATTATTTCCCTATTAGACTAGGAGATTCCAGAGGGCAGGGACTATCTTTTACCTTTCTGTCTTCCATACTTGGCACAGAGACTGGTACATGGTAGTTGCATAGTAGTCAATAAACATTGATAAGTGTTTGTTGACTGACTTTCCTAGTACTAATGTTCCCTCCCCCATTTGTTAGTGCTCTCTCCCATTTAACTTTACTTTGTATATGCTTTATACTTTTTTGTATTTCTTTGTATGGTTAAAGCCCATTATCGCTACCACCACCTCAAGTCTCAGAAGAATGACAATATTTTAACCTCAAGAGAGCAAAAGGATCTTGAGCTACTCTAAGGCAAAGAGGAGTCTTTGGGTACTCTAATCATCAATAAGAAAGAGAGAGAAAGAGAAGGAAGGAGGGAGGAAGATTAAAGAGAAGGAGGGAGAGAGAGAAAGAGAGAGAGAGAGAGAGAGAGAGAGAGAGAGAGAGATAAGGGGGTGGAGGAACACATATAGATTTCTCAGGACCACTGGTGACAAAACTGGATTTTTGTGAAATTCATTCACTCTTTCAACAAGAAGTATTTACTAAATGTTTGCATTTTTTTCAAAACATTGTGCTGGGTACTGATTGATATTCAAAGACTTTGGGTCTCTCCTTTCTGTGCCTTTTGCTACCCTCCACAGTGTTTGTGTTCTGCCATTCTTTCTCTTTTCCTCTCCCACCTACCTCCTGACACATGTTCTACATCTGTTACCAACATACACTTTCAGTGGGAGATTTAGTTCCAGAGCTTTAGCTGGACTAGGAAAGCTCCTTCTTGGTGTCTCTACTTCTTTCCTAGTTGTACATAAGAAGAAAGCTTTTTTTGGTTTTTCTAAGAATTTTAGCTACTAGGAATTATAGGAATGCTAACAGGAACATTAGCTCTAAAGTTAATTTTAGCCTTATTAGGGAAATGTGCCTAGATTTTGGGTTGGATTAAGTAAATTCTGGTCTGACTTTTTCTGTGCTCATTTTGCTACTCTCTTACAGTCTCATAATTTCAGATGACCATTTTTAATTTAGAGATCAGCTAGTGCATCATTTTCCCAAACTATGTTCTATGAACTGCTGGTATTCTATGAAATCTGAATAGAGGCTCCTAAGAAAAAGCTGATGCCAGGGATGTTTTGCCTACTGAAATGTTAAAGACACAATTATGTATGCATATGAGTACTTGAGTGCAGCTTTTTTTTCGTATAAAATTGGTTTAATTTCTGTATTTTGTTCTTAAATTTGCCTGATTCCCCTTTTAACTTGGGGCTATTCTGTATCCTCAGATGAACATTTTTACTTCCATCAATAAAATCCAAGTCCTAGCCCCAAAGTACAAAAGTGGTTTGGGAATAATTTAGTAGGGAAAAGGTTGAGCTAGTTCAACTTTCACATTAGCAGGTGAATAAAATGAGAGCTACAAAAATGATATGATTTGTTTATCATAACTAGACCTAGTTCCTAAATTCAGATATTCCATACTGGAGCTATAACTGAGGATTTTATCTTAGAGCAAATGAAAGATTGTTTTGTTTTTGTGTTCGTCCTTCATTGCCAAAGATGACCATGCTGTCAGAGAAATGATGACGTGACTTGCACTTGACTTTGTTTTGAGTGAGGGAGGGCTGTGCAGGTCACCAGCCTCGGTTCTCTTTCAGTGCCATCTGAATCCAGTGAGCAAATATTCATCAGGATGACAGAGAGGTAGCCCATATAATTACTTTCATTGATACCCATTGACACATCAAGTTTCAGCTGGTAAGGGTATCTATAACCCACAAGGAATCAAAGCTTCTAATGGTTTCCTGTTTTAACTAATATTATTGATAATAAGGTATTAAGGTTTTTTCTTCAGAATAATTAGCCTAGATAGCTAGAGATCACCTAGACTAGAGGTTCCTAACCTTGGAATTGCTTTTGGCGATCCATATAGAGTTCAAGGATTCCATAAACCCAAATGGGAAAAAGGATTTTAATTTTCACTGAAATTGGGCATTTCTTGCAATTTAATTATTTTTAGAAAACCATTCTGAGAAGGAGTTCATAGGCTTCAATAAGCTGTCAAACGGGTTCTTGACACAAAAAGTTCTCCTGATCTAGAATAATTTCATTTTACAGAGAAGAACACTCAGGCACTTTAGGGATTGCCCATGTTCAAAGAGGAATACTTATTTGAATCTTATAGAAACTGAGACTGTTAAAGAAAGGTCAGCTAATGCTCAAATATTAGAGTAATAAACTATTAAAGCTGTTCAGTAGCTTTAGAGATCGCCTTGTCCAATCCTTTATTTTCTCAGGAGAGTTAATATTAAAATAGGGGCTGGCAAGCAAGTTTTCTGACTCCTAGATATCACTTCCTTCATAGATTGTTTGAATTTGGCCTCCTCTGGGAGTATTGGCCCTTCTAGGTTTCCAGAGTGGAGGATTCAGAACAAGTGCTTAAGGAGAGAGTAGAGGTTTTGACTATTCCTAACACATCTTTCCCAGGCTGCCCTGCTTTTCTACATCTCTATCCCAACCCCACTACCAGCAGCAAAGTGTGGGAAGCTGGAGGATTACTTTGAGGGGAAGAAATCCCGGGTCTCTGCTTCCTTCTTCTACATTACCTTGCCTGAGGCAGGCCCTCCACCCCAAAAAACACAATAAGTGTACTACTGGGTCACTTGTGCTTAGAGGAAACAGTTAATTGCTAGTCTGGGGAGTAGTATTTCTCCATCTCTGGACTGGCTCACATCTGCCTCAATATTAGGTCTCTGGGTAGGGTTGGGGCACCACACTTCCAGTTTAAGTCTATATACCACTTCTGCCTAGGGGGGATTTTGAAAAGTCAGGTTACATAAGACTTAAAGGGAGAAAAATATCCCGATGGAAAAGATAAAGTTGTCCATCATAGGTTGAGTTGTTTTTTTCATTCTGTAGCCTTGTTCCCTTTCTCTTCAGAATTGCTGTAAGGCAGGGGTAGGCATATTTCTGTCATTCTTCTGACCTAACAGCTTCCCTCTCTCCTTAGTCAGAATCCCTTAGGGAAGCACTCTTGTGGTCACCCACCTGAAAGATCAGAACTGGTCCTCCTTCCCCACAACAATATTAGATAAGAGCACAGTTCCTCTATGCAGGATCTCTAATCTCTCTTCTTTCTTCTAGATTAAAGAACCAATGTAGTAAAAGGAGGCCAAGAGCCTGCTTTGATCCTCACTCACATAATGCCGTCATCTAAAACACCCTATGTCCAAAACTGAATCCATAATCTTTCATTCCCCAAACTCTCTCTTCTTCCTAAATTCCTTATTACTGTTGAAGGAGCATCATCCTTCCAGTCATCCAGATTCTGAAACTAGGTGTCATCCTCAGCTCCTCACTTTCACACCCTACATCCAATCGGCTCTTAGATCCTGTCATTTCTACCTTTACAACATCTTTTATATGACCCCTTTCTCTCCCTGACTCTTCAAACACCCTAGCTCTCATCACTTTGTCTTTCAACTATTGCAAAGATTACTGGTTTTTCCTCTCTGCTTACTCTTTCTCTCCATTCCAGTTTATCATCCATTGAGCTGTTGCATTTATTTAGCACAGATCTGATCACTTGATCACTGCTCCGCCTTTCCCCACCACACACATTTCAGTAAACTCCAGTGACACCTCCAGGATCAAATATAAAACTCTCTCTTTGGCTTTTAATGCTCTTCAAAACCTGGTCTTTTTCCTACCTTTCAGGTCTTCTTACACCTTATTCCCCTCCATGTACTCTGTGGCCAAGTGCCACTGGCCTCATTATTCGTTGCTCCCACAAGACTCCATTTTCTAATCCAAGCATTTTCATTGTCTGTTCCCTATGCCTGGGGTTCCCTCTTTTCATCTCCACCTTCTAACTTCCCTCACTTCCTTGTAATCTCAACTAAAGTCTCACCTTCTGTAAGAAGCCTTTCCTAATCCTCCTTCATCTTCTGAGATGACCGCCTTCCTTCTGAGATGACCTTCCAACATATCTTCTATGTATCTTGTTAGTACATAGTTATTTGTGTGTTGTCTCCTGTTTTGGGCTGTGAGTTCCTTGAGAGCTGAATTATTCTTATTCTTATTGCTGTTTGGCTTTTCTTTGCATGCCCAGTGCTTAGCACAGAACCTGGCACATAGTAGGTTTTTAATAAATGGTAGTTGACGGACTCTACTTTAACAAAGTTTTGTCCATTCACCAGGCTAATTCACCATACCTAATCCTTCTCTTAGAGGAGTACAGTTGATGTGAGTAACCCTTTAAATGTGCCAGACTGGGCAAAGTTCTGTCTCTCCATCCAAGTTCTGAATTTGCTCTCGATTCTGAGTTGTTTTAACACTAAACATCTCCTCTTCTTACTCTCTTTTCCTTTTTCCCCCTGTCCCACTTTTTTGCCAAGACCCCGAGTAACAAAATTGAATATCTTTTACCTGATACTTTCACCTCCTGATTGAGTGTAAGGTGGGGTGGGAGGAGTGAAGTAAGAGAGGAGAGGGTTGTAGGGGAGAGCCTACAGACAGATATCCAATACTAAACATTAATTCAATCACCACACCCAACTTTGTTCCTCAGAATTTGAGATTTTCATGGTATTCAATATTTCAAAGTCTTTATAATCTGTGATTAATGTAAAACTGGTTGCTTCAAATATTTTAAAGTAATCAGGGGGAAAAGGGCATGGTATTTTCCCAATAAATTGCACTTGAAAAGTGCCAAAATATTCTGGCACTTGGTGGTCTAGCTAATTTTATCTCACTCATCCTGGGACAAAATTTCAGTTGAAAGGGCAACTAGGTTACCCCAATGGTATAAACATAGATCATAACAGGAATCCATTCATCAGAAATCCATTCACCTATTTCTTTGATTTTAGGACCTTTCTTTTTGGGATAAAGGGGGAAGATATTTGACATTCTACATACTGCCATCAAAATATGCCATCTTACGTAAGATAGTACAAATAGTATTGAATTTCATAGTTAAACTAGCATTTGGAATAACCTAGTGAATCCTGATTCCCTGACTTGGCTAACTTGTAGTGCCACCACCCATGACCTCAAAAGACTACATCTCAAGAAAATAAGGGATAGCTAGAAGGTTCCAGAAAGTGGCCAGAGTGCATCTGAATCAAAAACATTATGAATTCACTTCAAGCAGTAGTTCACATGGGGAGACAATGGAGATCTGTGTCTTTCCTTTTTTTTCCTTGCCTTTTCTGCACTTAGGCAAAATCCTAGTTCCAAAATGTCTTGTACTTTTACAATTTTGGGCCTTTTAGGATAAACTGATAATTAAAGTATTATCTTTTACTATCAGTTATTAGGGTATTTCCCTGTCCACTGTAACTTTGAATATATTTTAAATGTTCTTTCTATTTGGTCATCCATGTATATGCGAGATGATAGGCTACATTGGAAAAGGCAATGGATTTGGAATCAGATAACCTGGGTTTAAAATCCCACCTCTGACTCTTACTATTTATGTGATCTTGGGCAAGTCACTTCTCTGACTTCATTCTCATCTGGAAAATGAAGGAGCTGGACCATATAGAATCTAAAATTCCTCTCAATCAGTCAAAAGGAAATTACTAAGCAACTATTACGTACCAGACACTATACTAGATCCCAGGAGTTAGAAATAGAAAAACAAACAATCCCTACTAACATTCTATGATTCTGTGATTCTATGTTATTCCTCCTATTAGAATGTAAGCTCTTTGAGGACAGGGTCTAATTCAGTCTTGTTCCTGTATCCCTAGCATCTAGTATGCTATGTTTGGCATATAACAATCAGAGGTATCAAACATGTGGCCCGCAACACTTCTGAATGCAGTTGGAAATAGATTAAAATATAGTGGTAGCATTTGTTAAACAAAATAAATAAAAAAATGTAATATAAATATAGATAATGCTAATTTGTGGTTTTCCTAATTTAATGTGTTTATGGCTATAGTTTAGTTTCTATTTGAATGAGAAAAATCATTTTTCTATTATATTAATAACAAATCATTAAGTTAGGATCCAGGCTTTTCTCCTTTGATTTCCTCATTTAAGGTCTGGTCTCTATAAAAAGTCAATCTCTGCGGGACATGGCTGATTAATGAGATTGCCCTAGTCCTCAAGATAAATGCTCTTTGATCTTGAACAGGATCCCACACATCTAGGAGACTTTATTTCTATTTAGAGTATAAACAGAATCCAGTCTAAGTGAGTTCTTTTCCCAAAGAAATGAGCCCCTGTCCTTGTACTCCCTCCATTAAAGTTTAAGTTGACCCAGCTCATGAAGGAGAGAACCAATGAGAGTGGTCTGGATAGAGATGAATTTTCCATCCAGATTGGTGAAGGTGGTTGAGTCTCATGATCAAGACACACATTCTCAGCAGGAGGAGCTGAAGACTTCTAGCCCACCTTGTCATTAAATGTTCTACCAATCAGGGCTCATTTTCACTTGTCAGGGGCATTTTCTTTCAAAAAATATTTAAAGCTTTCAGGCTTTTCGTATTTTGGTTATCAAGAAAAACTATCGATTGATTATTAGCTAGCCTAATTAATAAGTTGATTAACAATTACCTAGAAACTCTCAGGCTTTTGTTCATCACATGAGTTTGATACCATTACAATAAATCATCAATAGTCATTTTCATCATTGTCATAACTAACATTATTGTATAGCAATTTAGATTTACAAAAATTGTCTCTTTTTATCCTTAAGACAACCCTGGGAGATAGCCCCATTTTGCAGTTGAGGAAACAAGAAGCTAGAGGTTAAATGATTTGTTTTAGAGTCACATAGCTAGCAAGTGTGAGGTTGGATTTGAACTCACGTCTTGAACTCTAGGCCCAGAACTCTATCCACTATACTACCTAGCTGTCATATACTTTAAAAATGCCTACTGAAATAACTTGAATTGAATTGACAATGTCTTTCACGTAATTTTATGCTGGATATCACTTTTGTGGACCTCATTAGTCTGAGTTTTAATCTTGTCTGATTCTTCTTGACCCCATTTGGTTTTTCTCGGCAGAGATCCTGGAGTGGTCTGCCTTTTCCTTCTCCAACTAATTTGACAGATGAGGAAAGTGAGGCAAACCAGATTAACTGATTTGCCCAGAGTCACACAGCTAGTAACTATCTGAACCTGGATATGAACTCATGAAGATGAGTCTTCCTGGCTCCAGACCTGGTTGTCTATCCACTGTGCCACCCAGTTGTCAATAATTTGAACAGAACGACAATTCTGCATATTAGGCATCGTTGTAATTTATATGTTTTTTAACATCTTGGAGTTTCTCATCATCTTCATTGTCCAGAGAAAGGACATATTGAAGAAATCACTACTAATTCTTTTTTAATATATTGTCTGAGATTGTCTTCTAATTTATTTCCTTTAGTTTGCCTCTTCACTTCACAGATGATAAAACCATCTCAGAAAGATGAAGAGATGTGCTCAAGTCAAACAAGTAGTTAGTATAGGAGCTGTGGTCTTCTGACTCTCAGTTTAGGACTTTAACAATACAAATGCCAGATAAATGATTGGATTAAATTTTCTTTCAGTTAAGTAGAAAAATATTTCAGTCCTTTAAAATTCTACAATCTTTGTAATAATCAGAATCTAAGAGAAATTAAACCCATGTTTTTTTAACTTTATTTAAAGGTTTGTGGGATTTGTTGGAGCTCATGTTATTTGACTTTAATTCATTTTTTAAAGAGAATCATAGTTTTCAACATTGCATAAGACCTTAGAGATAATCTAACTCAACCTTCTTGTTTTTCAGCTGAGGAAACTGATACCAATCCTTCCCCCCAAAAGCAACAAGGAAAAGAAAAATACTTTCTGTTTGGGAAAATAATAGACCCAACCTTTCCAAATTGACAATGTCAAAATAACGATAGAGTCAACAACAAAGAACATCAGCAATAGAAAAAAATCACAGGACAGGATCAAAGGTGTAATTCTGAACTTTAATGTATCTTGACACTAGACTTTTTCAGAACCTGATTCTTTTGAGACTCCTGCTCATTTCTTTTAGACTTCTGGACTATGGATTTGTACTAATTTGCATGAGTGTATTAAAGTCATTTTTGCTCATTATCAGGCCAAAGGGAGAGAGGTGCTGCACTCTATGGGATTTATGAAATTGGATGGCAATGGGAATGTAACAAGAATATAGAACATTATCCTCTGACTATACCCAGAGAATTCACAAATGAACTTTAGTAGGAGACTGCTACAATACAGTCGTGTTGCAAAATGAACATAATTCGTATTCTGACCAGGACTTTCTTTGATCTTTGGGGGTTGCTGAGGAATGTGTTGAATAGGACTGGCCTACAGAGAGTAGAAATGCTGCAGTAAACATAGGCAGCTAGGTGGTGCAGTGGTTAGACTGTCAGGAATGGAGTCAGGAAGACTCATCTTCCTGAGTTCAAATCTAGCCTCAGACACTTACTAGACTTATGACCCTGGGCAAGTCACTGAACCCTGTTTACCCGTTTCTTCATCTGGTAAAATGAGCTGAAGAAGGAAATGACAAAATCACTCAAGTATTTTGACAAGAAAACCCCAAATGGGGTCATGAAAAGTTGGACATGACTGAATAATAACAAGATAGACTGATTTGCTTCTCCTTCTACCATAATCTGAGATACTATCCCAACACTATCTAATGAAAAGACTATTATCTCAGGATAGAAAGTTGTTCTCAAACGATCCACTGAATTTGGAGTTGTAAATTACCTTAGAGGTCTTATAGTGTAGCCTCTCTGTTTTAAAGAGAAGGGAACTTCACAGTCAGAGAGGGGGTAGTTCTTGCCCAAAATTTACAAAAGTGATAAATGGCAGATTCAAGATATAAGTCCCAATCTTCTGACTTCCTATGTGGAGCCATTTACCTTTCAACATTCCTGTTGTTCCTTTTAAGGACATGCCAGAGAGCAGAGGAGCCCTGACTTCTGAGCCCTCTCCCTTCCATATGACCAAATTACATAGCCGTATTCAAAAACCATCAAGTCTCCACTCTACTTGTTTTCTTCCTGAGGCCAAGTTCAAGATCACTTTTAATCAGAAGAATCAGTTATAGTTTACAGAGCCAACATTTAGCACCCGCATATTTTACTGGAAAACTTACTCTTTAATTTGTATTATTAGAAATATAAAGATTCTATCTCCTCAACCATCATGGGCAAAATTCAAATCTACTTCTCAGAAATAAAAGTTTGATATTTGGAAACATTTGTGTGTGGTCTGTGTATTCTATTTCCAATTAGCAAAGAGTATATATGGTATGCATCACATCATAGAAGAACAGTGATATTTTGGAACGTTGGTGTCATGGTTTCAGCACTTTCTGAATATTCTCAACAGCAATATTCAAACATGGATCGACCACCTTCTGGGTCCAGGGTGTTCATAAATAATAGATACTATTTTAGATTTAGATCTGAAAAGTACTATGGAGATCACATGATACCAGATAAAGTCCTGACAATCTTTATTTCATTCAATCCCTCATCTTACAGAGGAGAAGACTGAAGGCCTCAGAAGTGAAGTGAGTTAATCAAAGAAACATAGATAATGTATGCAAATGCTAGGTTTTAAAACTACCTTCTCTGATTCTAAATCCAATTCTCTTTGTGCTACACTGTGGCTATATATTCTTGCACTAGGCTGAAGACTGAATTCATTGATCTCTCAGATTCTAAGAGGGACTTTGAAAATGAACTTCACAACAAAATTCCTTCTTTTTATTTTTCTGGTCAGGAGGCCACCATAATTCTCATTTCAATCAATTAATCAATCAATCAGCAGTTTAAGAGCCTACTACCCACTAGGCCCAGGGCTAAGTGCTGGAGATCCAAAGAAAATGCAAGAAACATTTCCTGCTCTCATGGATCTTACATCTCTACCTAGTGCTTTAGGCCCTTTTCATGGTTCTCCTTTAGCCCTTTTGGTTTCTAGGAAGTTCTTGAGGAAGGGAAGTTAAGTTCATCCCATGCCTATAGTATACCTCGTGTCTCAGATGTTCCCTACTGATCTTTTCAAAGCTCTTTTTGCACACAGCTGACTGGTATTAGAAGACTGAATAACAAATAATATCAGAAGGGGTAATCAGTTGGAGAATGCCTGAATAAATTATGGTATATGCATGCAATGAAATAATGTTTTCCATGAGAAATGATGAAATTGACAGACTCAGCAAAATCTGATAAGACTATTTGAACTAATGCAGAGTGGTCACTAGAACCAGGAGAACAATTTATAAATTAACAACAACAAAGACAATTGTGAAAGACTTGAGAACTCTGATCAATTGCAGTGACCAGAACTATTCTAGAGGACTGATGATGTAACGTGATATCTCACAGCTCCTGACATAGAGGCACTAGACACAAAATGAGGCATATTTTTTGAAGAAGGCCAGTGAGAGTATTTATGTTGTGTGACCTTGCTTTGTTTTACAAAACCTTCCCCCCACACAAACCTTTTTCTCATGGAGGAAAATGAGATCAGAGAGAGAGAAATGTTTTTGTTAATTAAAAAAAAAGGTGAAATTAAAATGCTTAAAATGTCAAAATGACTGCCTTGCCCAGAGAGAGGAAGGCCAAAATAATCTGAAAATTATCCTTTAACCAATTGCTCTTTGTCTAGTTCTCAAGTTCATATTAGACAGGATATGCTAACTTTTTTCATGCTTTTAACTAGTTTTCCCTAAGCCTAAAATTTTCTCTCCCTTCATCTCTGTTTCTTGGCTTCCCCAGCTTCCTTCAAGTCCCATTTAAAACCCTATCTTCTACAGGAGCTTTCTGTAATCTCCCTTAATTCTAATACTTTCCCTATATAGATTCTTTCAGATTTATCCTGCATATAGTTGGTTTGTATACTGTATCCTCCTGTGAGCTCCTCCAGAGCAGAGACTCTCTTTTGCTTTTCCTTGTATTGCCAATGCTTAGCACACAGCAGATAATACTTATTTATCAACTAATTGACTAAAGATATACTGTGTTCTGTACTTAAAATTGTGTGACTAAGGGAGAGCTGACAATAAGACTGATATGTTTGTAATGAGTGGGAGGAGCTGCTAAGAGTGAAGTTTTCCCAGTGAGGCATACTCAGAGGAATTACTTTCACCTTTTTTTTTTTTAATTTCAGTCCCAGTGTCTTCCAGTCATTTCCCTTTCCATGTAGAAGTTAAAAAGTCTCATTTTATTGGCTTGTAATCACTTCAAACTGACACTTCAAATATCCAAGGAACTCAAAAGAGAACACTGAGACTCAGGACCAAAGGTCTCCAAACATTCCTAGGGACCATAATTGACTAGACGGTTGAAGGTGACTGGCTTGGAAGTAACTCAAGTATGCGTTCTCAACTAACTAATCAGATATTTGGCTAGCAGTTGACTACTTAATAAGGAAGTGAATCAAAACCAAATCTCAGTTGGTCTGAAGCCTTGTATTTTATATAACATTTATGTGACCTTCAGTGCTACACTTTCACCAAGAGGGTAAATTTAAAGGCTTTAAATTAATGTTTCCCAACCAATGCTCTATATATCATTAATGAGTTTGAATAACATCTTTATCAATATGCAAACTTTTACTACCAAGGCCCTAATTTCTCAAAGAAAAATTCATAAATTTAAGAAACTAATGCGTGATAGACAAGGTAATTTATACACTAACTAGATGTGATCATTTTACATAGAGTCTAACTTAATTAATTTTGTAGATGGAAAGTCAAGGTGGCCACATACATTAGAAGAAGAGGTCTCTTGTGTCTATGGACCCTTATAAGAAAGAAAATTAGGAATTATCCATATGTGGAATGAGATGCAAACAATTTCTTCATTATGAATGTTTAATTGATGTAAATTATATTAATTGAAATGCATCAAATTCACAGTTATTAATTGTTCCATATGAAGAAATAAGCTCTCAAAATATGCATTTTCTATTTCATCTTAGAGAATTTTGGAAAAAAAAAGTTTGTGTTATGAGAGAAAAGTGAAACTGTTTATTACTAAAAAGACCTAGAATCTAGCTAAATATTTTTATGAAAAAGAAGGGGTTGCAAAGCTCACTTATTTATTGAATATATTTTCACTTGTAAAGGAATTAAATTTAAGTATCCAAGGTAACATGACAACCGTCTTCAATTTGTGAAATAAAATTGAAGTACTTTTCTAAAAGTTAAAATTTCTGTGATATGCACACAGAAGAATAATTGCAAAATATTCTCCTCATTTTCTGAATTTTCAAAATCATTAGGCTTGAGTATTAGAGACATCACAAGCATTATTTGTTAACACATGAATTCACTTTATTTAATATGAGTGCTAATATCCACCAGTGAGAGTCTTGTACTGGAGAAATTTATAAATTACTAGTCCATTTGTGGATCATCAAAACAGCAACTTCACAGACATTAAACAAGTAAAAAAAATAGGATTATTTCCAGATTTAGGATCACAATCAATATTCAGTATGTGGTTAAAATCAAAGACAAGAATATCTAGCTTTCCAAAAAAATGCACAGTATAGATTATAACCTTTTTCAACTACGCTTCTATGAATTGAAAGAAGAAATAATTTGGCACCTAGCCCTTTTGTACATATTGAAGTCTGAAGGTTTGCCATATTAAAGAGAGATTAAACTTGTTGCTTTGTTCCAAAGAGCAGAACTAGGTACAAAGCATGAAAATCACAAAGGGAGAAGTTTATTTAGAACACACACACAAACACACATATATGTATACTATATCCTATATGTGAAGGTATATGTATACGTGTGTAGTGTATACATGCACACATACATGTATTGTATTACATATATGTATGTGTGTACATGTATACATGCATATACATACACATACAGAGAGAGAGAGAGAGAATGCAGGTAGGGGGTTCAGTGGATAGAGTGTCTGGCCTGGAATCAGAAAGACTCATCTCCCTGACTTTAATTCTGGTCTCACACACTAGCTATGTGACCCCGGGCAAGTCATTAAACCTTTTTTGCCTCAGTGTCCTCATCTGTAAAATGAGCTGGAGAAGGACATGACACACCACTCAAATATCTCTGCCAGGAAAACATCAAATGGGGTCATGAGGAATCAGACATAACTAAACAACAATAACATCTAAGGAAAAAACTACCTAACCAGAGCTGTCCAAAAGTGAACAAATGCCTCTAGAAATAGTAGGCTCCTCCTCCTTTAGCCAGAGACTATATGAGCATATGTGTGTGTTATAGTGGGGATTCATTTTGGAACAGGGATAAGAATAGAAGGCTTCTGAGGTCCTTTCCAGCTCTAAACTTCTGGAATTAAGTGAATGAATGAATACATTTTTAAAAATTCAAATACTTATTATGCACCTAAACCCTGAGGATATAAATTTTTAAAAAATCAAGTCAACCCTATTTCTCCAGGAACTTATATTTTAGTAGGAAAAAATAACACAAACAGAAAAGTGATGGGCAAAGTAAAGTTTTGTTTTCAAAGTCACACAGATCATGAGTGAAACATTTGGAAAGCTGATTGACAGAATACAATAGACCCTTTCTAAAAGTAATGGTAGGATTAATTTACTTATTTCCCAGAGTAAGAGGCAGAAAAGTGAGATGAAAGGACTACATATTTAGTGGTAGCACTGATGACAATATGGTTAACGTGAAGTAAAATCAGGTCTGTGGCTGGCTACATACTTGCTACACACAAATTATATGTACATATATGTATACACACATATATATGCACACACATATACATATACATGTGTGCATATATACAGACAAGACAACACAGCCCAAATGCTCAAAACTGAATGATTTGATTCCTCCAACCTTTAGAGATTCCCATCAGAGCATGTGGTTATCAGTGTCAGGGAAGATGGAATATACTAGATATATTTTAATTCCAAGGGTAAAAAAAAAAAAAAATGAGAAAGAAACATAAAGCCACAATGAATGGTTGTTTTCTACAATATTTCTTTTAAAATGATCATGGATGCCTTTATATTATGTTTAAATTTTAGCCCACACTTTCCCTTCATGGACTGAATTCATATTTGTGGGAGGTACTTTCTGGTAAAGGGGTCTCCTGTCGATAGAAGTCCCCACCCTGGTGTGAAAGTGACAACCCCTAAAATCAGCTCAGATCTAGATATACAATTATAATACTAATAAAATCTTAGGGGGGAAAATAGCATAGAATCAGTAATACCATTTCATTGGAACACAAAAGAAAACACCATCAACTAACAACAACGTAATTTTAGAAATATTCTTAGTAACCTTTCCCCCAAAGAACAAATTTCCACTTTTCTTTACCCTAGTTTGATGAGGAAGTTTCCAGATCTCCAGGCCTAAAGTTTAGGGAAATTCACAGTGTTTTGGCACCCTTGAACACATCACTCATACGTTAATTTGCAGGTCTTTGCAGCCTCTACATAGCAATGAAAGACCTGATTTTTTTTAAGCTTGGCTAGTTCATTCGTTCACTCTTAAAGTGTTTCAGTTTAACCAGTAGTTTAACCAGTAGTCGTTCCACTACTTGGCTTCTGATAAGTCATGTTGTCATGTTAGTGGCATAGAGTAGTCCACCTATCAATCAATAAGCATTTATTAAGTATCCAAATGCCAGGTACTGTGTTAAGCACTGGGGAAACAAAGAATGACCAAAAGACAGCCCCTACCCTTGAGGAACTCAGAGTTTAAAAGATAAGACAACAAACAAATGAATATTCAAAAACAAATTATATACAGGAAAAATAGGAGATAATCTACAGAGTTTAGGCACTAGAATTAAGAGGGATTATGGAAAGCTTCCTATAGAAGTTGGTATTTTAGTTGGGATTTGAAAGAAGGAGGTGGAGATGAGGAGGGAAATCATTCCAGGCTTAGGGTATAGCCAGAGAAAAAGTCCTTTGCTGAGCGATGGAGTGTTTTGTTCATAGAGCAGCAACTGTAACTGATTGTAGAGAACACAGAGAGGTATGTTATAAGGAGACTGGAAATTTGGGGAGGGTGGCTATGAAGTTTTTTGAATGCTAAACAGGAGATTTTGTAACTGATCTTGGGGTGATAGGGAAGCACTGCTTTTTTTAGTAAGTGATGAGGTATTTGAATCTACACTTGAGGAAAATCACTTTGGCAGTTAAATGGAAGTTGGACTGAAATATGGAGATAATTGTAGCAGGCAGAACAACCAGCAGGCTATTATAATAGTCTCAGCATTAAGAGGTGAGTGCCTGAACTAGGGTTGTGGTAGTGCTATGGTTTCAACTCTGCCCACTCAGGGATGCCAAAAACTGTGGCAGTTTCATGATATGTTTTGGTGGAACTGTCTCAAGGAATTCAGTCAGATCATCTCGAATCCAAGTATAGGCATTTATTGACATTGACACCTTTCATGAAGCGGGCTAAAAGAGATGGAAACTGTCAATTAAGATAGCATTGGTAAATTTGGAGAAAGCACTTTCAGTTGAATTATAATGCCAAAAGCCCAATTGTAGAGTGGGAGAAAAGGAAATGGAGACATCTGTTTTAGATAGCCTTCTCAGGCAGTTTATCCACAAAGGGCACAAGGGATGAGAGATGATGGTAACCTGGGATGGAAGGGTCAAATGGATTTTTTTTTTAAGGTTGGAATAAACATGGGTGTGTTTGTAGGCACTAGGGAAGCAGTCAGTAGATAGGGAGAGATTGAAGATAAGTGAGAGAATGGGGGTGAGGGAGGTGCCAGTTGTTGAAGGAGATGGGATGGCATGGAATTCCTTATGCTTGTGGAGGGGTGTACCTTGGCAAGCAGTAGGTCAACTTCTTCATGTGAGAAAGGAATAAAGAAGCAAATCGTGGCAGAAAGTATCTACATGATAAATGAAGAGGAGGAAAAAAGAGAACTCTCAGTGAATTGCCTCAATATTTTTCTGTAAACTATGAGACTTGATCCTTAGCTAAAACAGAAGGGAGGAGGGAGCAATAGCAGGCTTGAGTAGTTATGAAAAGATTTGGAACAGTTACTATGGAGAGTGACTTGATTAAGGACATATAGAAGGATTGCCTAGTGGCGGTGAGGATCCAGTTGAGGTTATGTAACTGTACTGATAATGCATTTTTGCTTATTGTTAATGTAATTTTCCTTCTTAATCGGAAGAACTTTCTAATCCATTAATAGACCCATGTGACCCCCCTTAAGTCACATGGAAACCTGAGTCACATGAGTCTAAGTCACAGGAAGAGCTGGAGCTAGAGCAGAGCTGAGAGGAAGTTAGTCAGAGACCAGTCAAATCTGGGAAAAGCAGCTGGTTAGCATCAGTGAGAGAACTTATTTGTTTAAGGGAGCTGGTGTGTGGGAAGCCTAACAGGGGGAAGGCTTGGGGCTGGTGTTATTTTCTGCATTATTATTGTGTATAGATTTCTTTGTTACTATGATGGATTTGGCTTTCTGTTGTCTGAATAAATGTTTTGGTTCTGTCTTCCATGTGGAGAGTGTGTTGTATTTCGCAGTTCAGAATTGTGCCAGCATATTCATGGCCACTGTAGGTGCTGTGAATATAGCATTGGTGCTACAGTAACTTAAATTTATAGTGGGTCAGATACGTATTTATTGACTCATCCAAATGGTTGAGTGGTTTTCCCCACTTCTATTCAGCAGCATCTGTGTAGGAACGAAGACAATGCATGGTAAAAGTGATACAAGATTGAGACTTGGCAGATTATTGTTAGCTATATAATGGGAGAGAGGAGGAAGGGGCTCAAGAAGGTATTAGATTTGTAGTTAGGAAGATGATTTATCTGAATCAGATACTTACCAGCTGACTGAAACTGGTCAAGTCACTTAATCTTATTTGCTTTAGTTCCTCATCTGTAAAAATGACCTGGAGAAGGAAATGGCAAACCATTCTAGTATCTTTGCCAAGAGAACTCCAAATGGGGTAATGAAGACTAAAACACAAGTGAAACAACTGAACAACAACATCTGATCCCTAACTTCTCTCACCTCATTCATAAAATAGCACCAACATACACCAAACACTTTACAAATCTTAAAGCGCTACATAAATATTGACTACTATGGTTAGCTATTACTGGAACCCCTCTCCCTTTCCCTGAGGTGCAATGTGACATGGCGGACTGAGCGTTGGATCTAAAGGTAGGAAGATGTGATTGTCATCATTGTCATTATTTCCATATCCTCTGTCTCTTTGGTGAAACATTCTTTTACTGCTGGGCTAGTGCATATATGAAAGCAGATCTTGGTTTTGAGACTTTTCTCTATCTATTTTATACATTGCTTCTATAAAAGAAAAATCACACACCCCTGTAATTTTAGCAGATCATTTAAATGTATCAGGCTTCAGGGCACTTTGGGTTGGCAAACAATTTTAAATCTCAGTTCGGCAATTTGAAAGCAGCATATTGCCCCATAAATTACCATTCCCCAAACTATCTCTCTGTGCATATATGTGTGTGTGTATGTGTGTATGTATACATATGTGTATATATGTATATGTGTGTATGTATACGTGTATATATAATACATGTATGTGTATATACATATGCTTTTATATGACTACTTATTTTTGTTTTGCCTTATTTAAGAAGAGTCAGTGATAGAATTATTAAAGGCAGTAACTGAAAAACCACAAGTGTCATGATTTTTAATGAGCCCTTTCCCTGAATGCTTGTCATACAGTAGTCTCCATTCGTGAAGCCAAGAAAGGAAAAAATTCTTCATTCGTAAGGATGATATATTGTCCCCATCTGGCCATCCTGGACACTGAATGATGAAATACTCTGTCCTCTCACTGCTGAGTCACTGTGTTGGGGCCTTTAATTAGTCTGGTGCTGATTTGAACGGAGAGTAGGGGCTGAGGAGAGCTGATGTTACACAGGAAGAACTTTCACAGCAGCTGGGGTTTCTCAAGGGAAATTTTGGAAATATGGATTCTAAGTATGTTATGTTCAGGGAAAGATATAGTCACAAGGCCTGAAACTTACAAAGGGAACACCTCTAAAAATATACATGCACACACACACACACACACACACACACACACACACACACACACACACACACACACCCCTGGGATAACTAGAATATTAGAAAATTTTACATTTTGATTAATTGAATTTTCTTGTTAAATGAGGGTTTACTCCCAATTCCCTTTTGTTTCTACCCTTATTTCTGAAAACCTTTCTCAAATGCCTGAATATAAAGGCATAAGTAGCAATTTTTGTAATCAGGCAAGCAAACTAAAATAGGCCTACAGTAAGTAGCACAAGGCATATTCTAAAATCAACTTTTTAAAACAAATTCAATTTTGAATGAAGATTTCCAAACAACACTGAATGTGAGGGGGATAAAGATTCTAGAACATAATGATGCTCTTACTGGGGAAACAGTCATTGGATTCAGGGGAGAAATATTGGATTGGGATGAAATTCAAAGAATTTACCTGGCATAGATGATATGGGGTAAGGAGGAAGAATACACACACATAAACGCACACACATATATACATATATGCGTATATATGCATGTATATATACACATACGCACATACGTGTACATTTATATTTTACTAATTGTTTAATTAGTATAATTGTCTAATTTACTAAATTTATACTATATATACTATATATAATATAGACTATATGTATATAGTATATACTATACTAAATAAAAATACTAATTGTACAATTTACTAAATTTACTAATTTACATTTAACTCATTGTTTTTGAAAGTTAGATACTAAACATAGTTGTTTCTGCCATGCTTAAACACTGAAAGTGCTCTCAGCACCCTCTAAAATTCAATACCCTGAAGCAAAACCCTGATCACTCACTGTACTTATATCTCTGCCTGAATCCATTTTCCTACGTCAGTGACTATGACTAAATACTTCTGTGCTGACTGAGTTTTGGACTCTGGGGTCATCAGTGATATAGTCTAGGCTCAAGAATCACAGAAAAGACTGGATTCAATGTGCATTGACTCTGGAGCATCACATGGAATTTGCTTTTTTGAAGAAATAACTGATTTTAATCTGTTTTATTCTTCTTAACTCTTTTTCCCTAAAATTGGAAGGTAGTAAAAGCTAGTCTGATTGGTGGAGACTCTTGATCTAGTAACAGAATTATGGTCAGGAGCTTTTTTTTTTTTTTTTTTTTTTTTTTGCTGGGGAAAGTCAAACCTGCTTCTATACAGAAGAAAAGGTTGAAAAAAGCATGAAGATGATCAAACTCTATAGTATGATTAGTGTGAATAACAAATCCCGTAAGATTTGAATTACCATATTTTATTAAAACCTCAATTAGTGTGAATTAAAATACATAGGACCACTTCAGAGAGCTCATTATTTGTTATATTTGGGGTCTCACTATAATTCTTATGTGAACTGGTTTTGTAACTTTGGATAAGTCAATTTCCTTGAGCCTTAATTTCCTTGTAAAATGAGGGAAATTGACTTCATGGTCTATGTGGCTTCATGGTCTATGGATCTATGATCCTGTAATATATGGGACAAACTAATGGATGACACTAGCAGGGTTAAGATCAAAAACAAAAATGGAAAGGTTGTCTTTCATGTCAAAGATGAAAAACAACTAAATGTTTTCTTTTTCTTGAAAATCTTTTATCTGATGAGGATAGATGGTGATTCCATATATACTTAACTGAAGTTTCACTTAACTTTAACTTAACTTCCACTTCATCATTTTAATGTTAAGGTCATTCTGGGTTCTGAATGGCTAGGCCAACAGACCTCAAACATTAATTAATATCTGATGCATTTGTTGAGGGTTTGACAACACCACTAAGCTGAAAACATTGTGAATCTGATTCTGGGTCTGGAAACTGAATATATGTTCTTTGTTTTTGGATCAGTCTAGATAAGTACAGAGGTATCTTACCAGAAGGTTGTCTACAAACTACTCTGTATGTGTGTGAGTGTGTGAGTGTGTGTGTGTATGTGTGTGTGTGTGTGTGTGTGTGTGTGTGTGTGTGAGAGAGAGAGAGAGAGACAGAGACAGAGAGACAGAGAGAGAGAGAGAGAGAGAGAGAGAGAGAGAGAGAGAGAGAGAGAGAGATTTTGTTTTATTTTTTTGCACTGCATCTCACAGGGATATTTTATTGAGGTGTAAGAAGTTTATGATCTGTATAAGTAAGGAGATTATTTATAATGATGAATTCATTTATTTGATTTTATTATACATACATGTAGAATTTAGTGTTTCTTTGAGTATCTTTGTATTTTATTTGTATTTGTAACCAAAGAGGTATACAGACATATGTTCACAATTTTGTATTTATATGCAGAAAATAACCTTTGATATAGAGTTAGAGGGAACCTTAGAAGCCATCTAGAATAACTGTAGCACCAGAACTTCAGCTCAACAGGCAACTCTTTTTTATTTTCATAGTGAATTTTTTGTTCTTCAAAGGCACATCCATTTAAACAACTCACAAATCTTCCAGGGCATAAAGTCATATGTATCAAACAACATTTGATTAGTTAATTGCAAAGGAATTCACAATTTGAGAAAGCTGTTTCTTTCTATTAAATTCTGGTTGATTATGTGAGACCAGAGGGTCAATTGTTACTGTTGTGTTGTTTCAGTGGTGCTGACTCTCCATGACCCCATTTGGAGTTTTGCTGTTAAAGATACTATAATGGTTTGTCATTTTCTTCTCCAGCTCATTTTTGCAGATGAGGAACTTAGGCAAACAGGGCTAACTGACTTTCCCAGGATCACATAGCTAGTACGTGTCCAGGGTTGGATTTGAATTCAGCTAAGGCCAACAGGTGATAAGAAATATAACATTAAGTACACTACAAGCATCCCAGGATGATCTGGGATATTGAGTAAACTCCCTCTAGCTAGGTAGCCTCTTTTAAGTCTAGACCCATGCACATGACCTAGGTTTAGTCCATGTGTAGGCTGGCATTTAACGAGAAGGGTGATAAGTTTGGCTTTTTGAGGTCCAGGAGCAAACTTACCTAAGCAGTGTCTGTGCTCACTTCCACAAGGCAGTCAAGGTGGGTAATTGGACAAAACAACCCACCTCTCCATCCTAAGACTGTTTCAATCCCAAAGAGAAGGAAGCCTTAAGGACAGAGTTACTTCTTATAATTTTTTCTTACTGCTTAGTGTCCCATTAAAGGGATAAGATTTCATCATAAAAAGCAAGAGTCCTTTCATACTGAGTTGTCTTAGGCTAGGAATAGCTTTCTTTCAAATAACTGAGTTACAGATGTGGATAATTTCCAATGTGCCCAAATGCTGTTAGTATATATGGTCATCTGTAATTAGGAAAGCCACTTTCATTGCGTCCTGTTCAACCTCCACTATATAAAAATGAATATAAAATAGTAATAACTATCAAGAAGTTTATGATATACTAGGAAAAACTACACAGCTTAGAGAAACCTAATACTGTTTTATTGCATGTAGTAAGGACAGCATTGGTTACAGAGGCTCAGGTGATTTCCATTTAAATCAGCAAGAAGGACATCCTTGGGCTTGGTCTAGAATACCTAGGGCATAAAAAGTCAACCTTATGACGATTTGGATGCTCCTGAGCTTCGGGAGAATGCCTACTGTATTATGAGAGTTATAATTTATAATTATTGTTGTCTTGAAGAGTATGGAGACAGAGGGAAACAGCGATTCTTTCTAATAAATTGTTTCTTTCTGATTATGTTTTGGTAAATTTATTTTATTGAATTTTACTGTCCCTAATTTTTTAATTATGTTTGATTCTGAAGCTTTAATCACTGGACTAGCCTGAGGTATGTCCAACCCAGAGCATTTTGATAATTATATAACAGTGGTACAAATAACATTCTTCTAAAGTTCCTAGGAGGGAGATTATTTAGCATACAAAGATTAATTTAGGAGAAATTGTTTACAAATTTTTCAAGGACAAAAGCTGATGATGGCTCAGAAAAATACATTTCAAATGAAAATTCAATGTACTATAATCTTAAACTAGTCCAAATGAGGGGAAAAGATTGAATCCATTAGGTAGCACATTTCCTGCCTAGAATGTCACCTAATAAAGAAGCCTAGGAATCAGAAACATCCCATAGAAAATCCTAACACTGATGGTCAGCCTGGTAACTCTACAAGTTCAGTTTTGAGGTTATAAATTATAACTTAATCAAAGATTATAGGCTAGTTCATGCTTTTGGATATTGAGGACAGGGTCTGACCAAGAGTACATTCTGTGGAGTAGTCCAGGGCAGAGAGAGAGAGAGAGAGAGAGAGAGAGAGAGAGAGAGAGAGAGAGAGAGAGAGAGAGAGAGAGAGAGAGAGAGATACTATGTATAAGGACAAGAAGGAACCCCAGATCTAGCACAAAAAGACTTAAACTTGTTTATGGCATAGGAACATGTGCCAAATGACAGCTTTTTGCTCAATACTTAGTTGAGACCCAGAATCAGGGCAGAACAAGGAGGGGATCCAATCCTGGGCCTGACATTCCACGATGTGGAATGGTTGCAGGATGTAATCTATCAAATAAGAGAGGATCAAGTTCAGCAGCAAGCAGAGGTTGTTACCAAGACACAAACCCAGAAGGAAATGACTCCAAAATATGTGCAAGCAAAGCCTCAAAGAAAAACACAGGTTGAGAATAAATTCAACTAGAATTGCAAGAAGAGATGAGGGAATAGTTTTTAAAAACACTTTCATTTTTTGTTTTTTGTTTTTTTAATAAAAAATTAGATGAGAGCCTTAGAGAAGGGGAAAATGGAAAGAAATGAGAACTAAGGAAGAATTCGAAAAAAGTATGGCAAAAGAAGCATAAAACTTTGCCAAGTCACAAAATCTAAAAGTTAGAATGGAACAAACTATTGGTAATGATTCTATGAGCCAGTGTGTGTTCATCTTTCATTGCCGAAGAAGACTATGCCATCAGAGAAATGATGACATGACTTGCATTTGACTTTGTTTTGAGTGAGGAATGGCTGTGTAGGTCACCAGCCTCACTTCTCCTCCAGAGCCATCTGAATCCAGTGGCTAGATATTCATCAGGATGACTGGAGATGACCCAGGATGAGGCAATTGGGGTTAAGTGACTCGCCCAAGGTCACACAGCTAGTGAGTGTCAAATGTCTGAGGTGATATTTGAATTCAGGTCCTCCTGACTCCTGCACTTGTGCTCTATCCACTGCACCACCCAGTAAGAAATATTGAAATACTGTTAAAATTGGGGGGAAAAGAGAAGAAAATATAAAGCATATCCTAGCAAAAATATCTTAGCTGGAAAACTAAGGAGAATAAAAAAAAATAAGAATCATTGGGCTACCTGAAAGCTATTACTTAAAGGAAGAATAAAAACAGCCTAGATATCATATTTTAAGAAATCTAAATATTAAACTGTCTAGACCTCTTAGAAGTAGAGAGCAAACTGGAAATAGAAGGAGTTCACTAGTCACCTCCTGAAAGAAACTTCAAAATGAAAACTGCCAGGAAACATTGCCCAAATTCATAGCTTCCAAGTCTAAGGGAAAAAATGACTACAAACTAGAAAGAAAGATTTCAAGTTCCAAGAAGCCATGAGTTCACTCAGGATTACACGATTTAGCATCCACTACCACAAAGGAATGGAGAGCTTGATATACAATATTTCAGAAGGCAAAGGAAATAAGTTTAGAGTCAAGAATACTCACCCAGAAAAACTGAATCTAGTTGTCCTGAGGAAAATGACTTTTAATGAAATAGAGAACTTATAAGTATTCCTGACAAAAAGACCATAGGTATATATAAACTTTGAAGTGCAAACAAAGGAGATAAGAGAAACAGAAAAAGGTAAACGTGAATGAACAATCAAAAAAGACTCAAGCAGAGCAAAGTGTTTATGATATAATACATGGATACACATCCTCTTTGAATCCTATTATCAACAGACAAAACAAGTTTTCACATGATTATGTCTGAAAAAGACTATGTCTCATTCTTCTCTCTATCAGAAGATGGGTAGCATGTTTCATCATTATTCGTCTGGAATTACGGTTAGTCATTATATTTCTAAGAATTTAGCACAGCAGTGCTTCATCACACCCCTATAACATAACTTGTTTTTCTATTCTCCAACTTATTGGATTCCTTCAAATTCCCATTCTTTGCCATCTCAAAATGAGCTATAAATATTTTAGTGCATCCTTAGAATTTATTTTGATTAGGACTAATTCCTCTCTTTATCTGCCTTATGTCCAGTTTTCCCAATCATGATTCCAGAGGACTAATGATGAAAAATGCTACCTAGCTCCTGATAGAAGGTGAAGGACTTTCTTTTGAACATGAACAATGTGGAAATTTGTTTTCTTTGACTTTATATGTTTGCACCAGTTTTGCTTTTTCTTTCTTTTTCAATTGGGGCAGATTTTTGCTGATTAAAAATAATTTAAAAAGATCAAATCATCGAGCCTAAAAGACAGATTAATAAAGGAACCTAATGGGCCAAATAAAATGCATAGAGTTGAAGAAAGGGAAGCTATAAGAAGCCACATGGATCAGAAGTAAGGAAACATAGGGAGAAGCAGGCTCTACTAAGAAAGCTCCGGGATACTAGAACTGAGGCTGTTTGGGCCAATCTGGCAAAGGTAATGTCAGGATAGACACTCTGTGGCTGACACCTCCAAACTACAGAATGAAGGTAGTATTTCTGTTTCTGTGTTCTCCTCTTAAACTTTCTTATGAAAGCTCAAAACTTTCTCTGTGGGAACAGGGAAGTTTGTTTACCTTTATTTGCTTTAGACATTTGCTTTGTACTACATAAAACTGTTAAACCACAGGCCATTGCTAGACTGGGTGTACTTGTTGGAAAAACACCTAGGAGGAAGTAACTGAAGAAAAAATTAAAAACATCACCAGAGGAGAGATAGAGATAACTCTAACACTTCTTTGTTTTTGCTGCAACAGCATGCTGTGTCTGACTTGGCATGTAGAACTAACAAAAGGTTAAAGAAAATGTTAGATATTTTTAAGCTACTCTTCAGAGTATTCATGTAGCATTTATCCCCGCCCCCCACCCAGTGCCAAATGCCATCTGAGCAATTCGTCATAGCTGGGTAAGGGACAAATAGGAGCGATTGAATATCTCCAATCACCACTGCACCCTACCAGTTCTATATTATAGAATCCATGCAGGTTGCCAATATTCATTAGAAAGGAAGACTTCATAAAAAAGTTCCCTTCAATGATAAAAAAAAGGAAATTCCCCTAAAGCTCTATTCTGCTTCCCATTGCGGTGTGGTATGGAGTGGACCATAGTATCTTGAAGTCTGTAATAAGAAAAGCAAAACTTCTAGCAGGAGTCAACAAGATAGAAATCCTTTTATAATGGTTGTGGTTATTGGATCATAAAATCATATTGTTGTGTATTCTTCATTTTCAAAGGAACCAACTGACATCACAGAGTGATTTCTTGATTTGTGCATGAATTGGATTTAAGTGAGGCAGGGATGAACAAAGTTGTCAGCCTCACTGTCTCTTCCAGAGTCATCAAAGTCCAATAGCAATACAAAATTCAGGATGACTGGCAATGGCCTTGGATGAAGTGGTTGATCTTGGCGTCTTTGATGTCTGACCAACCACTCCCCAGAGCCTATGTTAGCTACTTTCATGGCTGTTGGAACAAATTGTTCTCATCTGCCCACTCCACCAGGGAAAGTCTTCATATGCTTAGTGTAGGCAACCTATCCTCACCCTCACCCCTGCACTCACCAATAGGTTTGAGGCCTGTTGGTTGCCCTCAACATAGTTTAACCCTTCTGCCAAGATGATTTACTAGGGTGTGGCCATAGTACATGCTACAGGTTTTTTGAACCAAAGGTGAGAGTTAAGTGAAAGGTAGGCATGCTAATGCTCCTTTAACAGCCCCCATACAACTCATAAAATAATGTATTTAGAGCTGCAAGGAATTTTAGAGGTCATCTAACCCTACTCCTTCATTTTCATTGGAAGTGAGTGAAGCCCAGAGAAATTGAATAAATTGACTGAGGTCTGCTGTCTGAGGATTGGCCTGGTTGATTGTGGAGCATTATCAATAGAAAGTTGGGCATCTCAAGATGAATTTTCTAGCCAAAGTCACTTATGAAGTGGAGAATGGCATAGGCAGTAGACGATATCCTCCCACCAGTGAAATAATTGATTCATTTACTCATCCATTTAACATGCAAGCCTTTAAAAATTAAAGAAAAGTATCAAGAGCCTTTGTAGAAACCTTGGAATTGTTGCATCATCAGACTGTGTACTAAATACAATTAGATGAACTCATTCTCCATGCTACTTGCTTAGTGTTCATGCCTCCACAGAACTAATATGCAGAATCCTAATACCAAAACAAACTACCCTAGAACAAACAGCTGATTTTCACTTCAACAGATGTGGTCCTAAATTCCCAAAACACTACATACAGGTGTATGTGTGAATTATTCAAAAGAGAATTATTCAAAAATTAAAATTTTAATGTGTTTAAAATTGATTTAACTAAAGACAAAACATTATTAGAGTCATTAAACAACAACTTAATGGTATTCTCCTAAATAGTCTTTTCTCCTTTATAGATGTCTTGTGTTGTAGGACATAATTTTTTAGTGCTGGTCAAATAAAATATATATCTATAACTTACATTTATTGGTCTTCTACTTTACACAGAATCCCTAGGGCTCTGATTTCCCTCTTGAAACTCTGTGTATAACTTTGTCAACTGAAAAAAAAATCTCTGTAAATTGTAAGAAGTTGCTGATAAATTTTTGCAGCAGATATTTTCTTTTCTCATTTAAAAATCAAATCACTCCACTCACTTCATCTGGAAACAATACCTAGGGGAGCAAAATGCACCAATTTATAGTGTTGCCACACATTAAAAAATCACACATAATGTACCAGTTGATAGTAATTATCTTTTTTATACTTTCTTTTTGAACAGCTCTCCTATAAATAACCCTTAATGAAGATATCAACTATCAATGAAATGAATCAGCTCTTAAGTTGAGAATAAAAATGTAAACCAAAGCAAGCTCCTAAGTCACTGATTGTGGGATAACAGTGTTAGAAGGTTCCTCAAAGGCCACTCAGCCCAAACTCCTTCTTTTAGAAAGTACTAAATCAACTATTCTTGGCACAGTGGATAGAGAGGCAGGCCTGGACTCAGGATGACTGAGTTCAAATCCAGCTTCATGCACTTATTAGCTGTGTGACCCTGGGCAAGTCACTTAACTCTGTTTGCCTCAGTTTTTTCATTTATAAAATAAGTTGGACAAGGAAATGGCAAAACCCCCTCCAGTGTCCTTGCCAAATGAAGTATTTGTCAAATGAGATTATGAAAGTTTGGATATGAGTGAAAAAACTGAATGACAAAAATAAATTCATCATGCACTGTGCCACTGTGCTAGGTGATGGGAATATATATACAAAAGAATGAAGCAATGCCTATTCAAAAAGAGATTGCAATCTAATGAGGGAGAAATTAAGTACACACACACACACACACACACACACACACACAGCTTAAATGAAAGTAATAAGTAGTTTAGAAGGAGACCATTTATGCTTGGTGGGGATCTGGAAAGACTTCATGCAGATGATGGTATTTGAGATGCATTTTAAAGAGGAGGAATCTATAAGGAGGAGGAAAGGAAATAGTGAATTCCGGGAATGGGATCTGCCCACTGCAAAGTCATGGAGGTAGGAGATAGAGGGTGAGAAACAGGGAGATCAATTTGGTCAGTGTCAAATGTAGAAGAAAGATTGAGAAGGATTAGTGCTGAGAAAAGACTATCAGATTTGTCAGTTAAGAGATCTCTGATAATTTTGGAAGGAGCAGTTTTAGTTGAGTGATGAGGCTGATGGCAAGATTGCAAAACTCTGACAAATGATTAATAGAAGAAGTAGCAGAATTCAGTGTAGTCATCGTTTCTCAAGGAGTTTTGCTGAAAAAGGTTAGGGCTAGTAAAAGAGTCCAGGGAATCCTATCAAGGACCTTACTGCTCCCTCTCCTATCTTTGCACCCAGTCAAGAAGGGATTGACTTGTTGGGAAAACCATCATATGTGTAGGATCTCTGCACTTCCAAGTCATTCAGAAGTAAGACTCACAGAATAGGAAGGGAATCAAGGGTGCCATCTCGTCACAAAAAGGTGGGAAATTATTGCCCTTTGAATTGGTTAAATTTTTAGAAAGTCTGGGGTAGACTATCTCTTGAGCCTATCCAGTTTGGTCAGTGACTGGTCTTAGCTCAGTCCTCACTGTCTTAACCTGACAATAATTGTAGTACCTCCAACCTAAGAGGGGTACAGGTAAAGTTTATATAGGACAATCTATAGTAAAATATCTGTTAAATATGCTAACTAGGTGATTCAGGGTGAGATTAGGGAGTGGTTAATTTTTAAAGCAACACGCACTTTTGGTATCTACTGAGAAGACATTTTACCCAGAGTTCTTCGGGAAATAGACCAATGGGGGAGAGGGTTCCTGGGGATGTGGTTTTAGGCCTGAAACATCACTAAGTCAACTAATAGTCAGAACTGACTAAGGAATTTCAGGCTGCTCTCATCAATGTCTTGTTAGACAAGACAACTGTAAGGGAGTACACATATGTCTAAGTCTAGGATACAGTCAGTGAGTAGTAAATGTCATCATGACCCAGTACACATCTAGTTCAGCCAGTACACAGCTGGTTCAAACTAATCACTTGTATTGGTGCAGTTGGCTACTGTATCAGGAAGGGAGATAATGGTTGTTGCTAGGGCAGGTTGTATCCTTGGGCTGGGGAGAAAATGCCTGGGATAGTGTTTTGAGGCTATGGAAAAATGTGATTTTTAGAGAGAAATGTGATTTTAGAATTGGGGTCCAAGCACAAGCACCCCATCAGGGAGGGGTTGAAAATTAGATAGCAAGGAGTGGGAAGGAGGTTAGAGGATGCCATCTGTTGAAGAAAAGAGGAAGTGATGGGATCAAGTTTATATAGAAAAGGCAAAGAGTCCCCTCTTTTTCCATGATAGGAGTGGAGAGTGGGAGACAAAGTCAAGAGGTATTTAGATGAAGAGAATGAGAGTAGATGGCATTCATGTTGAATGATTTTTTTTCTTCATTGAATAAGAGCAAGTTTTTCAGCTGAGGGAGAAGAAGGGGAGATCAAGGAACGCTTTGGGAAGGAAGAGATTCGGAAGACGTTGTATGGGGAGTGAAATGGGGCATGAAATATAGAGAAATAAAAGGATTGCCTTGCTGCAGTGAGGACCTACTTTGGGTTGGATAAAATGAATTTGCAATGTACATGTCCAGCATAGTTGTGAGGCTTCCTCCAGCTTTGTTTAGTAGCTCATGAGCAGGAGTCCTGGGTGTAATCCAGGACTCAAGTTTAATAAGAGGAAACTGAATGCCTGGCAAGTAATGTGTGTTCATCCTTCATTGCTGAAGATGGTCTTCATGCCATCAGAGGAGAAATGATGACATGATTTGCACTTGACTTTGTTTTGGGTGAGGGAGGTCACCAGTCTCACTTCTCCTCCAGAGTCATCTGACCATCAGGATGACTGGCGATGACCCAGGATGAGGCAATTGGGGTTAAGTGACTTGCCTAAGGTCACATAGCTAGTGAGTGTCAAGTGTCTGAGGTGAGATTTGAACTCAGGTCCTCCTGACTCCTGCACTGGTGCTTTATCCACTGCACTACCTACCTGCCCCTTCCAGGCAAGTAAAGTTACTTGCCCAAGGTCCTAAAGTCGCAATTTCAAATGTAACATTTGAACCCAGGATTTCTGATTCCAGAAGTTCTGTTCTTTTCACTGATGTAAACAACATACTTATGGTGTTCACACACACACACATACACAAATTAAGAAAGTATCTTTCATAAAGTGTTAGAATTAGAAAAAAATTCAAACACAATGAGATTAAATGGTTATTATTAGTTTCAATGAAAAGCATGATGAACTTGATCTTTGATGTGTCAGGAAGTTACCAAATTTCCCAAGAAGAATAAGAAATAGAGACGTCATAAACCATCCTCCACAGTTGTGAAATCTTCTACTTAGCTGTCTCAAATCTGCACATGCTGAAATGATGCGAAAGTCCTTCATCCTGTCAAAAATGAAAATATATTTTCAAATCTAAAGACCACTTTCTAAGTGTTCCTTGCATGCTATTTTTGCAGTGGGTACCTGTGTTTAGCCTCAGATCTTTCTGAGCCTGTCTGGTTATTGTGCCATAAAGGAGGAATGACCTTGATGACACAAGAGGCCTTCTCCACCTCTGATTACCATTGTCTAATTTGCTCCTGATTAATGATGAAGCTATTTAAGTACTCAAAGGTGTATAAATGATTATACATTTTATATAATAGGTCTTACTGGCAGAGAGAGTTAGCACATTGTTATTACCAGTATTCACAGCTTTTCTAAATTGAAAATTAAAATTGAGGAGAAAATAATATTTGACATATTAAGCAAATCGCAGCATTTGTCTTAGATTATCCTAAATAAGAATTTAGATTTGGTAAAGATTTCAGACTAGATCTAATCCTCCCCATCCTATCCTTATTAGAGAGATAAGGAAAGGAAGATCCAGTGAGTCTGTAACTGGGCTAAGGTCATACAGAAAGTAGCGGAGCTGGGAGTGAAACCCAGGCTTTGACTTTGACACCCTGTCTGCTCTTTTCTCAGCAGAATTAGATGGAAGCAAGCCAAGAGAAAGGGCTAATATTGTGAAGTAGAGTGACATTAGCATTGTAGGCAAAGGAGGTCAGGAATAGAATTTCTGTTGTGTTTGCTAGGTGCTGGTCACTGTGCCAGGTGCTCTATCATTTATCACATATGTAAATTTAAGCAACTAGCATAACTAATCTGGGCCTCAATTTTCTGACCGTAGAAAGGAATGAATTAAATCACATTAGAAAGATTAGAGTTAAAACCCTCTCTCAGGCATTTAGAGCTGACTGTATGCTAGTCACTTAACCTCTCTCTGCCTCATTTTCCTGACTTGTGAAATAGGGAGTTTGGACTCTTCATTCATTCAACAGTGAATGTTATTTAGATAGGTAATGTGAGGGATGGACTGTAGTCACTGTGAGTAAGAAACATCTGAATTAAAATCCTCAAATGCTAGATATGTGATCCTTAGTTACTGATGAACTTTTATGTGCCTCAGTTTCCTCATTTGTAAAATGAGTAATACAATGGCAGTATCTAACTCCCTGCATTGTTTTGAAGATCAAATGTGATCATGAAGTGATTTGCTGAGTAGGTGCTGGGGATGAGGGGAGGGGCAGGGTGGGTATTGAACACTAATTGAAGCTGTCTGCTAAGACAGCAAATTTAAAGAGAACTCTCTCACTTGATGGTTATCCTTTCAAATTCAGATACAGTTTTGTCAGGTGTAGTAAGAGGGAAAGTGTGGAAGCAACCAGTCATATTTTGTAGAGAATAGGCCTATGTGCCTTTTGGGCATTTATAGCTACAGTTTCCAATCCAATTTCATTTGTAGGAAATTCGAGGTCAAATAGTCTATCAGGAAATACCTGCAAGCTTATCTCCTTCGTGCCTAGCATAGCCAGTTTCCAATCCCTCCTTCCTTCTTTTCTTTCCTTCTTTCTTTCATCCCTTCATTCATTCCTTTGTTCCTCCCTCCCTCCCTTATCTTCTTTCCTTCCTCCCTTTCTTCCTTCTTTTTTTCTTCCCTTTCATCTTCTTCCTCCCTTCCACAAACATTTACTAAGCAAATAGTTTTTTTCCACTTTATTGCCAGGCACAATTACTTACTGCACTCTAGTTACAGACACCCACACATTGGCACCGGTTCTGCCTTGTCAGGGAGAATGAAAACAGCTCCAAGGGCAAATAACCTAAGGATCAAGCTCATCTCCTGTTCTGGTTTTAAGTGGCACACACCTCTGCTTGTTTACCCACCTGGATCCCAAGGCTGCTTGCCTACTTAGATCTTCAACACCTGCCTATCCCTGACTGACCTCTAATACATAATGACCTTCCTAATACATAATCCCTGACTTTCCTGACTTCTGACACTTGTCTATTTCTTAGCCTTTATCATGACAACCTGAATCGTTTATGCTTTTATTTCTTAATATCTGATTCCTGCAGTCCACCAAGAAAGCAAAATTTATTATACACATATCATATACCGAACATCACACCTAGAGGTTGGTTACATAATTTAAATAACACACACACCCTCTCATGGTGATTGCAGCCTAGTTAAGGCAGAAGAGATAAACAAATTGCTCTAATCCATCATATTACATAGCAAGTGTATTAGAAGTCTGGGAAGAAAGGGAGAGAAGATTCTAAGGAGAAGATGGCATTTGATTTGAGGTATGTATCTTTCTGAATTTAGTCTGACCTTGTATCCTGTTCCTCTCCTTTCACACTGGGATCTTGAATGTTATTTAATCCTTAATTCTCCCACTTGCAATCTGAACTATGTATGACATGACTCTCCTACTACTGACCTCCACCCTGCAGGACCTCCTCTGTCCTGCCTATACTTTGGAAAGGCACAAGGAAGGTGGATACGCTTTATCACTCATTTCCCCATTATTTAATGTCAGAGGGATTCATCTGTTCATTTCAAGAATCACACAGGTAGTATCTAAGAGATCTGGGATTTGAACAGGATCTTTTGCCAGTGATAACTATTACTCAGAGCTGTGATATGCTGGTTGGATTGCCGCTCTAGTCCTATTCCTCTCTAGATCTACTGCCCACCACCCTTGGTACTATCAGAAATCAAGGCAACTGAAAAGGTGCTTGAATGCCCCTGACTTTTAAAAGTAAACTCCGCGGAAACCCATTAATGACAAAATGCCTCATTAGTCTCGGCAATCTTACACAATTAACAGATTTAATCATTTAGCATTCCAACACTTCCATTAAATGTGTAATTTCATGTGTGGAATGATTATTCATTTATCAATAGGAGATGGCTCTACTCCAGAGTAGAAGTAAAAACACAATTAGGGACACTATGGCAAAATACTTGTCTAGGAGTCATATGGGTGCACACTGAATGTGCAACCCTTCATAAGACTTTATAGCCGAGCTCATAACTCTCAGAGGACATAATGCCTCTAAATAGACTGGATCATTAGCAAAATTACATAGCTAATGAAGGGCAAATTAATGGAGCTCTGTAACATTTTATAAGCCTGTAAGAACAGCAACTTGTCGTACATCACTGGGAAATAATTGCAGGAGAGTTGCTCGAATGAACTCATTAAGTCTTAACAACACAAACTGGGCAGTTTATCCCCTATGGAGCAGCTCCTTCAAAGAGGTTTTCCTCTTTAGCCTGGGTTCTGGGAAGCAGATTTCATGCCAGGGAATGTAGATGTACATTCTAGCCCAACTTTCTATAATTTAAAATAATAGACTCAGAGACCATGCTGAGAGAGGGGTAGGAAAATAAAGATATTGTACCCCACAGCAAAAAGTTAGTGAACTGTCACATTACCAAGATATTAGATCTGTTGTTGTAAAAATAATTTCTTTCTCAGATTTTACTCTTCCTCCTCTGACCTACCTTTTTTTAACCAAAAGGCTGAAGAAAAAGAAAAAAAAAAGAGCAACAAAACTTATTTGGACTGATAAGGGCAGCAATCTGTAGAAGTTATACTCTATAGTCTTCAAGCATATACACAGAATAATAATAACATTTACAATAGGAGAGCATGGATGGAAATATATGTCTTAAAATAATTAGCATCAGCACAGAGCATTCTCATTAGGTCTGAATGTGACTAATCTAAATTTGGAACTCCTTTTGCAAATATTCATGAGTGCCTGAATTAGGCCTTTATGTAATTATAAGTAAAAGCATCGTATCAATCAAATGAAAGCCTACAATTCTGCTGTTCTCCAGCCATCTATCGAGAGGGAACCATTATGGCTCACAAGAAGAAAGGCCACTCCTTAGTGTGCTGCTACCAACCTATCTGAAATATCATGAAAAAGGCAGGATTACCAACATTTGTAGTAGGAAGGGAAGGTTACGTAGTATCAGCATCTAATTCAAATTCGTTTGAGAATTATTGTGATAATTAGGGAAGGATTGCTGGATTTGAAGTCACAGCATATTGGTTCACGTTATGGCTCTGATATCATATGTAAATATGAAAAATATTACTCAAAATCTATTATTTAAGTGTTAAGGGGAGAGAAAACTAATGAAAACTATCATTTCCTAGTCAAGCACCGTGACTCAAGTCTCTAAATGCCCCAGATATATAGAGAAGGCAGAGAAGTCTAGTGGGAGTAAAGGATAGGGCACATTTTAGCTAAAAGACAGAATAACGATGATTTGAAACTTCTTGGCCTTGGGCAAGTCACTTGAATTTCCTCAGTCTCAGTTTCTTCTTCTATAAAATGAGAAGGTTGGACTGGATTTTCCTGGTCATCGTTATAGGTCTATGATCCTAAGTCACTTGATTTTTCTGGCCATAGTTTCTTCATTTATAAAATGAGGTTAGACAGATGACTTTTAAGTTCACTTGTAGCACAAATTCTAAAATAATTCAGCAATGATTAATCAAAAACCCACTCTGTGCCAGCACTGTGCTAGATGCTGAGAACATAATGACATGGTGGAAAAAGCCCCTGCTTTAAAGCAATTTGCATTATACTGAGAGAAAAAAAAAGCTATATAACTCTCTAAAGCTATATAAAGTAAATGCTGCAGATGAGATGGGAAGAACCACTAATAACAAGGATCAGAACTTGTGGTCCTTGATATTAGGTTGAGAGTTGAAATTTGCTAAAAGATTGCGGGAAATGGAGTCAAGAAGGGAGAATATTCCAAGAAGCTAGAGGAAGAATTTAGCATATAAGAAAAGGAAGGAAGCCAATTTGACTGAATCCTAGAGAACATGAGTTGGAGGGATGTGATATCAGTTTAGAAACCTATGTTGGAGCCAGATTGTTAGGGAATTTAAATGTTTAACAGGGGATTTTGTATTTTATCCCAGAAGCAAGATGGAGCCATTCAAGTTTCTCCAGAAGAGGAGTGATGTGGTCAGACATGATTTTTAGGAATGGTAGCTGCATGGAAGATGGATTGGAGACAAGGAGAAATGGGAGGCAGAGAGACTATTATAATAGTGATGTGAGAGGTGATGAGTACTTGAACTAGGGTGATGGTCATGTGACTGGAGGGAATCAGAAAAATGAGAGAAATATCAAATCAGAATTGTGAGAGGAAGAAACAGAAAAAGAAATAGGGACCATACTTAGGAAGAGAAAATAGCCATCTTGGCTATCTTTGTGGGTACAGTTTTATCCCATGTCTATCTTTGATGGATCTATCAATATTCATTGGTACCTATTATAATAATGACTTATATTTACATGGCCCTTTCCAGTTAACAGGTTATTTTATTCCTTTTGACCACCAAAACAATCCTGAGATGAAGGTAGTATTATTATACCTATGTTATAGATCAAAAAAGTAAAAGTTGTGTGACCTGAAAGGCTGTGACCCACTTTGGTTCATACAATTAGAAAGGGGCAAAACTCATATTCCAACCTAAATCTTCTGATTTCAGAACCATTATTTTCCACTACATGGCAACAGGTAATGTGTAAGTTCCACAGTGTGAAGATACATATGAAGATATAAGAAACAAAGTATGTCACCGTGGGCTGGCCTATTTAAGGAAGGCTTTACAGAACATACTGAAAGTCCTTCTGTGTCACTCTGGTAGAGAGGATAGGGAGAATGTCAGGGGATAGATATATAGTTGTATGAATAAAGAAATGAATGAGTGAATGCATTTTAATACTGTATTTATCTTCTACACCATGTCTTTGCACTGAAGTGCTAAAGGAGATGGTGGTATCTAGGACTACTAGGAGTTGATGGGAAATGAGGGAAGGGGAAGACATGTCATCTAAATATTGGACCAAGTTTTTGTTGTTAATCTTCTGTACTTGAAGAGGACCAAGGGCATCATTATTTGGGGTCACACCACAGTGTGTTCGACTCTGGATGATTAGTCTCATAGGAGTTCAGAAGTTTTTCTCACAAGTCAGGCACAAATAGTCCATATGAATGCTTCAGATGGATGTATCTCTCATGTTTCCTTTCTGGTTTGCTTATAGAACACAGTGCCTTCTTTGATGCAGACATGCCATCCTGGGTTGTCCTATACCAGTATCTCCTGTGTCTCACCATCAATACTAATGTTCTTTAGAAAGAACTCGAGAGTACCCTTGTAATTCTTCTTCAGACTTCCATGTCAGTGTTTGTCTTGTATGAGTACTTTGTAAAATAATCTTTTAGGTAAACCTACATCCAGCCGATTGGAGTTGCCCTCTCTGCAGTAGAGTTTGAATGCAGTTCAGCTCAAGACAGGACCTCAGTGTATGGTCCCTTATCTTGAGAGATAATCTTCAGAATCTTCCTAAAACAGTTCAAATGGAAGAGGTTCAATTTTCTATCATGATGCTGGTAGACTGTTCAGGTTTCATAGGCATATAGCAAAGAAGTCAGCAAAACAGTTCTGTAAAACTTCAAGTTGGTAGGCGATCTCATACTTTTTATCTCTCATACTTTCTTTTGGAGCCTTCCAAATGATGAGGTAGCTCTAGCAATGTCTGTGTTAGCCTCATTATCTCCGTGTACATGCCTGGAGTGTATACTGCCAAGGCAAGTGAACTTATCTACAGCATTTAAATTTTCTCCATATTCTACTGATGGTTCCACGTATGAATAGTGTAGTGCTGGCTGGTGGAGAATCTGTGTTTTCTTAGTATTAATTGTGAGGCCAAAATTAGTGCAAGTAGTAGAGAATCGATCCATACTCTGCTGCATCTCAGCCTCAGAGGCTGCATTGAGGGCACAATCATCTGTGAACAAAAAGCTTTGCACCAGCTCTCCCTCCCTTTTAGTCTTGGCTTATAGATATAGATTTTTCATGTTAGTTTATTATCAGTGCAATAGCTGACCTTGTCATTTTCAACCTCATTAAAGGTAACTCACAACATCGTGGAAAACAAGCTAAAAATATGAAAGTAAAGACACAATCCTGATTCACTGCATTAGTGATTGGGGGAGCTTGAGATCATCGTCCTTTATTCAGAACCCATGCAAGCATTCCATTATGAAGCTGGCATATAGTCCTGATGAACTTCTCTGGACAAGCAATTTTTGCCATGATCTTCCATAAGCTCACAAGACTGACAATGTCAAAGCTCTTGGTCAGGTCAACAAGCAATGTTTACAGATTTCTATTCTGCTCCTAGCATTTCTCCTGGAGTTGCCAGGCAGGAAACACTATGTTGAATGTTTTTTTTCTGAAGCCATATGTATTTTAAGGCATCTTTTCTAGCCCCATCATTATGTCAGGAAGTGAGCAGTGTAGTCCTTTAAAAAGCTGCTCAGACACCTAGTAGACTGCTGAATTCCACAGCTGCTTCAGTCCAGTAAGAAGATGACCCTGATTCCCTGGGTCACCTCGGTGCAAGGTTGTGACTACAGTTCCCAGTATACTCACACTTGATGCTTCATCACTTGCTCCTTGCCACAGAACTTCAAAGCAGGTAATATAGCAAAATAATAAAAAAGTAAAATAATGAAGGATGGGTTGTGTCTTGATTTGTGAGTAAATTGGATTTCATTCAGGAAGTGTTGCACAAAGTGACCACCTCACTCTCTCTCCCAAAATCATCAAAATCCAATGACAAGACAAAAGTTAATGGCCCTGGGTCAGTGATAATGGCTCAGGATGAAGTGGATGACCTTAGTGTCTTCTATGTCTTATTAAGCTCTAAGTGTTACACAACTCCTTCATGGCCCATTGGAATTCACCCGTTCTGCCAGGGTAAGTCTCCTCATGCTTGGGGTAAACATCCCTCTCATCAATAAGTTTGAGGCTTGTTGATTACCATCAACCTGGCTGCTTAGTTATCTGCTGAAATGTTTTTTTACCAGGGTGTGACCACTGTGCATGCTACAGCTTCTTGGAAGTACACGTGAGAGTTGGGTGATAGGTAGACACCAAAGGTGGATGAGCAGTCTTGAAAAGAACTCAGTAATTTATCACACCAGGGGTACTAGTGCTCCCTGAATACCCCTTACACCTCATGATCAGAAGGGAAGGCAGCTACAGAGTTTCAGAGCAAAGGTAAAGTTCAGAAGGTAAAGGAGCTAGGAAACTACTTTATGACTGGAGAAAGAAATAATGAAATTAATAAAATAAAACAATTATGGACATTCTCACTGGCAGGTTTTGGGATATGCAAATATGATTACTCTTTTTTTTTAAAAAAAATTCTTACTGTGGAAACTAAAGACTCATAGAGGAAATTGAGAGGTCAAGTTTGGTAGATCTTCCCTGATATAGAGATAAAACCTTGGAGAGCTGTGACTGACCAATGAAAGGGTCACCTATGGAGCTTTGGAGACAAAATTGGAAGGGACTGTGGCACACTGAAATGCCGAATTTTTATTCAGAGCATAAATTCAAAGTCAAATAAGTGATTATTATAAATATCCAAATTAACTACAAAGGACATATGAAAGAAAAAGTTCTCTGTTTCCAGAGAAACAACTGATAAATAGAAATATGTATGCAATAATTTTACATGTACACCTATACATACATACACATGTGTATATGTAGGTATGTATATATACATACATTTATTTATATATGTGCATATCTTTGTGTATATATGTATAGAAGTATGTGTGGATAAGGGTGTGTGTGTGTATATATATATATGTATACATATTTATGTCTAATGGTAGCTATCTCTAGGATGGAGGGAAGGAAGAAAAAATAAAATAGAAAAATAGATTTATTATATATAAATGTATATATATATATTTACATATGTAAATAGGATAACAAGCTGTACATAATAGATTTTCAGTTTCATGTATAATATTTTTATATGATACTATGTTATGGAAATCCTTGTTTTATCTCATGTACTTAAAAAACAAACAAATCCAGGACATGCCATTTACCACTTATGTGACCTTGAACAAGTCCCTTCAGCTCTCTAGGCATCACTTTTCTAATTTACAAAATGAAGGGGAAGGACACAAGTAGATCCTTCCTGGCTCCATATCTGTGATCCTATTACTGGGAATATTGAAATCATAACTATAATTTATAAAAATATTTGATTCTCTTCAAAACTGGACAGGATTAATGATCACATAATACAGGGGTAGCTCAAGCAATGGTTGTAAAGAGTTAAGAAATTTAATTAAATTTGGATGTCTGTATTTCTTTTCCTTCCTATAATTATATGCATTTTGATATTAAATGTAGTGATTACTAACATTCCTTAATGTTTGTGCTTAGAGTAGCCATTTTTAATAAAAGCATTCTACTATTTTTCCTTCTGTACAATATAATTGAGGGGAAAATAGTCTATCTTTTTTCTCACAGTTAACTAAACAGAGTGTGATCTTTGATGAGGTATGTGTACATTGTTGTAGGCCAAAGCATATAAGGCTAGGCCTCTGCTTCTTTGTCCCTCTCTCCTTTCTGGTAGGTGATGAAATAAATGTGTACTGCAACTAGATGTATACAGACCCCAGGGGGCCTGCTGCAGCTTAATGGGTTGGAACTTTTATACCTCCAGGCATGGCATCACAATATTGGGATTCAAAGGAAGGCACAATCGAATTTATTCTCCTTATATGCTCGATTGATTGGATTTTTTAGAATTTCTGTGTTAGGACTTTATCCTTTCTTCTTTTTTTGCCCTTTAATTTGATGTGACCAGCCAATGAACTGACTGTATGTAAACAGCTAATTCTGAGATGACTGTTATAATTATAGCCAGTTGTTGTTTTTTTTTTGGTCAGAGTATAGTCAATTTCATTTTTTATAATTATTTATTTTTATTTTTTATTACATTTTTATTTTTATCATTATTATTTTATATTTTATGTTTAACTTCCATCTCACGTCTTGAAGAAAATATGCACAGTGTGTATATAAGTGTGAGGCTTCTTGATAGATACTTGATAAGCTTTTAGTTTCTGGCCATTCCTTTAAGTCAGACTCACATTGCCCCATATTATTTCAGTGTCCTTTCCTGTGCCTACTTTCATATTGGAGTTGGCAAATATCATGGTACGTATTGACTTGAATTGCCGAGTCTCATTTAGTAAGAATGGGAACTAACAGATGGACAATCTAAGTGGTGCAGGGACAACCTCAGGATGCAGAAAAAAAACAACAGGAAGAAATTCTAGAACATTATAGGGATTGCTCTCTTTGTCAGTGACAGATCTGCAAGGATCTTTAGGGACCATCAAATTCAATACCCTCACTTTACAAATGACAAAGATGAGATGCAGAGTAGTTGTTACTGAAAACTCTATACATACATTTGCATACATATGTGTATATATGTCTGTGCATCTAGGCATATGTGTATACTACACACATATATATGTATATACACATACATATATACATATGCATACACCTATAAACACACACTGGCAAATATTAAATACATGGGCTGTAATTATTCTTTTGTTTTCCTCTTCCTACCTATGGATAATAAAAGATTCACAAAGTCAGTGCTCAGAAAGTGCATTGAAAGCCAGATAACAGTTTCATTTTTTAGCCCCATTGAACATTATTCATTTTCTAATACTTTTAAATCTCAGCCAAACCAGCCTCTCTCTTCCTCACTTATTATATACTCCATCACATATTTCTGTACCTTTGCTCTGGCCATACCCCACTCCTGGAATACACTCACTTGTACCTTCACTTCCAAAACTTACCTTTCCATTTAAGATTCAATTAAGGCACCATCTTCTGTATGAAACCTTTGCTAATATTTCCAGCTGTTAGTTCCCTTCTTCCTTGTATTCAACTATTCTGCATAAATTTGTATTCATATCAGCAAGCATTATGTGTAATAGGGACAAGCTAGATGCATTTCCAATAAGATCAGCAGTGAAAGAAGGATGTCTATTATCACCATTGTTATCCAATATGGTATTAGAAATGCTAGCTGTAGCAATAAGAGAAGAAAAAGAAATGGAAAGAATTTGAATAGGTAAAGAAAACACTAACTTCTCACTCTTTGCAGACGTTATGATGATATACTTACAGAATCCTAGAGAAACAAGTAAAAAACTACTTGAAATAATAAACAACTTTGGCAAAGTTGCAGGTTACAAAATAAACCCACATAAATCATCTGCATTTCTATATATTACTTACAAAACCCAACACCAAGAGAGAAATAGAATTCCGATTTAAAGTTATGGTAGATACTTTAAAATATCTGGGAGTCTACCTGCCAAAACAAATCCAGGGACTATATGAACACAATTACAAAACACTTTTTGCACAAATAAAATCAGATCTAAGTAACTAGAAAAAAAAACGAGTTGCTTGTCAGTAGGCTGAGTTAATATAATAAAAATGACAATTCTACCTAAATTAATTTACTTAGTGCCATACTAATCAAACTACCAGAAAACTATCTTCTAGAGCTAGAAAAAAATAATATCAAAGTTCATGTGGAAAAATGAAAGTTTCAGAATATTAAGGGGATTAATGAAAAGAAATGCTAGGGAAGGTGGCCTAACCCTACCAGATCTCAAATTATATTATAAAGCAGTAATCATCAAAACCACTTGGTACTGGCTTAGAAATAGAGGGGTAGATCTGTGGAATATGCTAGGTACTCAAGACAAGGTAGTCATTGAATATAGCAGTATACTGTTTAATAAACTCAAAGATTTATGCTTCTGGGATAAGAACTCACTGTTTTACAAAAACTGTTGGGCAAACAGGATAATAGTATGGCAGAAACTGGGCATAGACCAATGCCTGACACCGTACACAAGAATAAAATCCAAATGGGCGAGTGATCTAGGTATAAAGACTGATATTGTAACAAATAAAGGGAGCAAGTGACAGTGTATTTGTCAGATTTATGGAGAATGGAGAAATTTATGACCAAACAAGAGATAGAGAACCTTGTGATGCCCGAAATGTATAATTTTGATAACTTAAATTGACAAGTTTTTGCACAAACAAAGCCAATGTAACCAAGGTTAGGAGGAGCAAAGAAAAATGGGAAAAAATTTTTTTCAAGGACTGTCTGTGATAAAGGCCTCATTTCTAAAATATATAGAGAACTGAGTCAAATTTACAAGAATACAAATCTTTCCCAAGTGATAACTGGTCAAAGAATATGAATAGGCAATTTTCACAAGAAGCTATCTATAGTCATAGGAAAAAATGCTCTAAATCACTATTGATTAGAGTTGCAAATCAAAGCAACTCTGAGGTACCACATCACATCTATCAGAATGACTAATATGACAAAACAGGAAGATGATAAATGTTGGAGAGGATTGAGAGAGTTGGAACATTCATTGTTGGTGGAGCTGTGAGCTGATCCAGCCATTCTGGAGAGCAATTTGGAACTAAGCCCAAAAGGCTACAAAAACGTGCATACCCTCTGACCCAGCAATATTGCTTCTGGGACTCTATCCCAAAGAGATTGTAGAAATGGGAAAAGGTCCCACATGTATGGAACTATTTATAGCAACTCTTTCGTGGTGGCCAAGAACTGGAAATCAAGGGAATGCCCATCAATTGAGGAATGGCTGAACAAGTTCTGGTATATGAATGTAATGGAATGCTATAAGAAATCATGAACAGTCAGATTTCAGAAAAACCTGAAAAGACTTATATGAACCAGTGCTGAGTGAAATGAGCAGAACCAGGAGAACATTATACACAGTTACAGCCACAGTGTGCAAGGACTGTTTCTGACAGCCTTAGCCCTTCATAGCAATGCAAGGACCCAAAACATTTCCAAAGGACTCAAGGCAAAATGCCATCCACATTCAGAGAAAGGATTGGAATGCAGAATGAAGAAGACTATTTTCTCTTGTGTTATGTTTTGTTTTGGTTTGATTTTTCTCATGGTTTCTCCCATTCGTTTTAATTCTTCTATGCAACATGACTAATGTGAAAATGTGTAATGTATGTGTAGAACCCAGATAATATTGCATACTGTCTTGAGGAGGGTAGGGAGAGGGAGGGAAAAAAATGTAAAACTTATGGAAGCGATTGTTGAAAACTGCAAACAAATAAATTAATTAAATTTAAAAAAATTAAAAATTTAAATTAAAATTTGAATTTCAATTAAATAAAATTAAAACAAAATTTTAAAAAATTAAAATTGCATTCATTAACTTTATATTAAACATATGTACATATTTTACTTACATTTATTTTCTCCCACATTGGAATGTAGGATCATTGCAAATCGGGATTATTTTATTTTTGTGCTTGTATCCACAGTGCTATTGATTCATTAATTTAGTGAGATTAATGTAATCCAATAAACATATATTAAATGCCTACCCTATTGCAGGCATTGTTCTAAGTGCTGGTGATACAACTAATAAAAGAAAATCAGTCATTGCCTTCAAGAAGCTTGTAGTCTGGTGGGAGGAAATAATACACAAAAGAAGGCAGGAAAGGATCCTGGAAGATACGAGGAAGTACATGGGACGTCTTTTTTCATGTAGTTGAAAATCATCAGGAAGTAGAAAGACGCACATACACATAGCTCCGAACACACAAACCACAGAATGGCTAGAGGGGACCAAGCCAGGGCGAATTCTGCACCCAGAGACCACGGAGTATTGGAGCGAGGGAGATTCCTGCTTCAGAGAGACCTGCGGACCTCTCGCGGAGGATCTTTGCACCACGGACTGGGCGCCGGGACGGGGAGCGGAGTGCGGCCCTGTCGCGGCCGCGACACTGAGGGGAGGAGATCTGAGAAGGCTACGGGGACGGGATCTCCAGCGGTCACGCGGGTCCCCCCACCCACAGAGGGACCTGCAAACCTCTCGCAAAAGGTCCGTCGCACTGCAGACACGGAGCCCAGCCCGGACGTGCGGCGGGGGCGGCAGCGGCCACGGCTCCGAGAGGCACAGATCTGAGAGGGCTCCAGAGGCGGGATCTTCAGCGGCGGCATGGGCCCCCCCACCAACAGGTGACTGACGGGGGTGGGTGAGAGAGTTTCTTTGGCGGGTTGAGAGGGGAGTGGGGTGCTCCCAAGGCTCGGGCCCCCCCCCCCGGGAGGTGGGGGCTGAGAGGCTGCTGCGGATGGGGGCTCCCCAAATGGGCAGGAGCCTGGATCCATTGTGGAAGGTCTGTGCATAAACCCCTACAGGGAACTATGCCTGAGAGGCGGCCCTGCCCCTGACCACCTGAACTTAATTCTCACACTGAATAGCAGCCCTGCCCCCGCCAAAAATCCTAAGGCGGGAAGCAGCATTTGAATCTCAGTCCCCAAAGGCTGGCTGGGAGGACCAGGAGGCAAGGTGGGTGTGAGGAGAACATTCAGAGGTCAGGCCACTGGTTGGAGAAAATGCCAAGAAAAGGGAAAAGAAATAAAACTATTGAAGGGTACTTTACCGGAGAAAAGACACTTCCTCCCTTCCTTTCTGATGGGGAGGAACAATGCTTGTCATCAGGCAAAGACACAGAAATCGAGGATTCTGTGTCCCAGCCCACCCAATGGGCTCGGGCCATGGAAGAGCTCAAGAGGAATTTTGAAAATCAAGTTAGAGAGGTGGAGGAAAGACTGGGAAGGGAAATGAGAGGGATGAGGGAGAAACATGAAAAGCAGATCAGCTCCCTGCTAAAGGAGAACCAAAAAAATCTTGAAGAAATTGGTACCTTGAGAACTAGCCTAACTCAGCTGGCAAGGGAGGTGCAAGGGGCCAATGAGGAGAAGAATGCTTTCAAAAGCAGAATTAACCAAATGGAAAAGGAGATTCAAAAGCTCACTGAAGAAAATAGATCTTTCAAAAGTGGAATGGTACGGATGGACGCTAAGGACTTTATGAGAAAGACAGATATCTCAGAACATACCTCGCAGATTCGAAAAATGGAAGATAATGTGAAATATCTTATTGGAAAAACAACTGACCTGGAAAATAGAATCAGGAGAGACAATGTAAAAATTCTGGGACTACCTGAAAACCATGATCAAAAGAAGAGCCTAGACATCATCTTCCATGAAATTATCAAGGAAAACTGCCCTGAGATTCTAGAACCAGAAGGCAAAATAAATATTCAAGGAATCCGCAGAACACCGCATGAAAGAGATCCAAGAAGAGAAACTCCTAGGAGCATTGTGGCCAAATTCCAGACTTCCCAGGTGAAAGAGAAAATATTGCAAGCAGCTAGAAAGAAACAATTCAAGTATTGTGGAAATACAATCAGGATAGCACAAGATCTGGCACCCTCTACATTGAGGGATAGAAGGGAATGGAATAGGATATTCCAGAAGTCAAAGGAACTAGGACTGAAGCCAAGAATCACCTACCTTGCAAAACTGAGTATACTACTTCAGGAGAAAAAATGGTCTTTCAATGAAATAGAAGACTTTCAAATTTTCCTGATGAAAAGACCAGAGCTGGAAAGAAAATTTGACTTTCTAACACAAGAATGAAGAGAACCATGAAAAGGCGAACAGCAAAGAGAAATCATAAGGGACTTACTAAAGTTGAACTGTTTACATTCCTATATGGAAACACAATATTTATAACTTTTGAAACATTTCAGTATCTGGGCACTGGGTGGGAGTACACACACACACACATGCACACACGCACACATACATAGAGACAGAGTGCAGAGAGTGAATTGAAGAGGATGGGATCATATATTTAAAAAAAATGAAATCAAGCAGTGAGAGAGAAATATTGGGAGGAGAAAGGGAGAAGTTATATGGGGCAAATTATCTCTCATAAAAGAGGCAAGCAAAAGACTTATTAGTGGTGGGATAAAGAGGGGAGGCAAGAGAAACACATGAGGTGTACTCTCATCACATTCCACTAAAGGAAAGAATATAATGCACACTCATTTTGATAGGAAAACCTATCTCATAATACAGGAGAGTGGGGGACAGGGGCACAAGCAGGATGGGGGGGAGGCTGGAGGGGAGGGCATGGGGAGGAGAATGCAATACAAGGTCGACACTCATGGGGAGGGAAAGGACCATAAGAAAATAGAAGTAAAGGGGGACAGGATAGGTTGGAGGGAAATATAATTAGTCCTATACAACACAACTAATATGGAAATCATTTGCAAAACTAAACAGATATGGCCTATATTGAATTGCCTGTCTTTCAAGGGGAAGGGGTGGAGAGGGAGGGAGCTAAGGAGGTTAGAACTCAAAGTGTTAGGACCAAATGTAATGTTCTTACCACTGGGTAACAAGAAATACAAGTTAAGGGGTCAAGAAAGCTATCTGGTCCTACAGGACAAAAGAGAAGACGGAGACAAGGGCAGGGAGGGAGGATAGAGGAGAGAGCAGATAGGTCACAGGGGCAATTAGAAAGCTCGGGTTTGGGGGGAGGAGGGGATAAAAGGGGAGAAAATTTGTAACCCAAAATTGTGTGAAAATAAATGTTAAAAATTAATAAAAAAAAATCATCAGAGGAGGAGTCAGAGCTAACATGACAGAGTAGAAAGGCACACATACTGTAGCTCTTCCCCCACAGCCCATAAAATACATGTAAAGAAAGACTCTCAACAAACTCTAGAACAGCAGAAGCCATAGAACAATGGAGTGAAGGAGATTTCCAGCCCAGGGTGACCTGAAAGGTGGGTGGGAAAGGTCTGTCTCACTGGACACAGAGTGGATCACAGCACAGCCTTCTGAAAGAGATTCAAAAAGAGAAACTCCTAGGAATAGCAGCCAAATTTCAGAGTTCCCAGGTCAAGGAGAAATTATTGCAAGCAGCTAGAAAGAAACAATTCGAGTATTGTGGAAATACAATCAGGATAACACAAGATCTAGTAGCTTCTACATTAAGGGATCAAAAGGCTTGGAATATGAAATTCCAGAAGTCAAAGGAACTAGGATTAAAACCAAGAATCACCTACTCAGCAAAACTGAGTATAACACTTCAGGGGAAAAATGATCATTCAGTGAAATAGAGGACTGTCAAGCATTCTTGATGGTCAAGAATTCTTGATGGAAAGACTAGAGCTGAAAAGAAAATTTGACTTTCAAACACAAGAATCAAGAAAAGCATGAAAAGGCAAACAAGAAAGAGAAATCACAAGGGATACTAAAGTGGACCTGTTTACATTCCTACATGGAAAGGTAATATTTGTAACTCTGGAAACTTTTCTCAGCATGTGGGTAGTTGGAGTGATTATACAAACACAAACACACACACACACACACACACACACACACACACACACATAAAGAGGGGGAGGGAGAAAGAGAGACAGAGAGCACAGGGTGAGTTGAATAGGAAGGGATAATACCTAAAAAAAATATAATTAAGGGTGAGGGTAATATATTGGGAGAAGAAAGGGAGAAATGGAATGGGGCTTCTCTCATAGAAGAGGCAAGAAAAAGCTTTTCCAATGGAGGGGAAAAGAGGGAAGGTGGCAGGGAAAAAGTGAAGCTTAGTCTCATCATATTCGCTCAAGAAAGGAATAATATGCACACTCAATGTGGTATGAAAACCTATCGTACACTATAGGAAAGTAGGGGAGAAGGGGATAAGCAGGGTTGGGGAGGATGATGGAAGGGAGGATAAATGAGAGGAGGGAGCAATTAGAAGTAAACACACTTGGGGAGGGACAAGGTGAAAAGGGAGAATAGAAGAAATGGGGGGCAGGATAAGATAGAGGGAAATACTGTTAATCTTATATACAACATAACTAGTATGAAAGTCAATTGCAAACTACACATATATAGCCTATATTGAAATTGCTTGTCTTCTAAGTGGGGATGGGTGGGGAGGAAGGAAGGAAGAGAAGTTGGAACTTAAAATTTTAGGAACAAATGTTGAGAATTGTTTTTGCATACAACTGGGAAATAAGAAATACACGTAATGGGGTATAGAAATTTATCTTGCCCTACAGGACAAGAGAGAAGATGGGGAAAAGGGAAGGGAGGGGTATTAGAAGGGAGAGCACATTGATGGAAGGGGCAATCAGAATGCATGGCATTTTGGTGGGGAGGGGAGAGATGGGTAGAAAATTTGGAACTCATAATTTTATGGAAATGAATGTTGAAAATTTAAAATAAATTAAAGAAAAAGAAAATCATCAAAGAAGCAGAATGAGTGAAGAGATAAGTTTTTGACCTCTATAAAAGAAAACATTGAGAGGAGTTTGGTACTCTACCCTACAGCCCTTCAATCAGAAGAAAGAGGAGACTGAAGGAGGTAATGTCAATCAAAGCTTAAGTTAGAAGAGATGAGATTATCCTGGTAGGGGCATCTTTGAGGTGGAAACTAGGCAGAGCAGCAGATGCAAAATGAATCACACAGTTTACAAGTATCTGAGACAGGAATTAAACTCAGATGTTACTGGCTTCAAGTCCACCACTACTCTGATGAAGTGGAATATAATGCTATTTTATGCATTCAATTCAATCAATTATGTTAAAGGTGCCATGTTGAATGCTAGGTCATAGCGATACGAAGAAGGGAAAAGGACACAGTCTTTACTCTGAGGAGGCTCATAATCAAACAGGGCTGGGGAAATGAGTTTCTTCTTGGGTGGGGATATGAAATTTATGCAGATTGCTATGACAGGTAAAAATGTGATTTAGACAAAGAAGAAATGTAAGAAAATTTGAGGAGAGAGAGATGTCTTTCATCAGCATAGATTAAAGAAGGCTTTATGGAGAAGGTGACAATTTATCTAGGATTGAAAAAGAAAAAAAATTTAGCAGATATGACTTTGGAAAGAGCATGGTTCAGGAAAGGTAACCATAAGCTTTTGTGAAAGCAAATAGGGAGGGAATATAAGTTAAGATAGTAGTTTACAGCTGATTTTGCCTGGAATTTAATCTCTGTGAATTAGAAAATAAAGCTGAAAAGATATACTGGACCCAGCTTGTGGAAGGCCTTAAATGCCCAGGCTGAGAAGCTGTGTTTATATTTTATCCTAGAATCAATAAGGAGCACAAAAAGTTTTTGAGTAGGAGAATGACATTGCCATATAATAGGAAGATTAATTTGAGCATTGTATGAAGGATAAATTAGAGGGCTAGAGGAGAGGAGATACCAGAAACAAGACAATCAGTTAACAGTCTATTTCATAGTCGGGGGCAGGAATTCTTGTCTTTTAAGCTATCTATATTTATATCAACATCTATAATATATCTATATCAAGCTCTGTCAATTACATATCCAACTATAGAAATATATATTATATATATGTACATATATATACATATACATAGATTACTGCATTTCAATATAATTAGTTCTCTTTCTAATCCTATTTATTTTATTTAAAAATATTATTCTGGGAAGGTGTTAAAGGAAAATTCTTGCATGTGCTTTTCACCCTGATAAAAGAAGGAAAACTCCAAAATAGAAAATTAAAAGGAGTTTATCAAAAACACCTGTAATGCTACATTGGCAGACAGGGCAAAAGAGATCAGGCCTAGGGATTCAAACAGAAGCTCCTTTAAAAGATAATTTTTCCTGACAAGAAAAAATAGTCCTCATAGCTCCACATCTCTAAAAGTAGATCAGCCATTGTGTCTCAGCTCCTCTCTAAGTATTGTGATTGGTCAACCTTTCAAATGAAGAGATAAGTTAGTGAACTTGTGTGGTAGCTCCTCTCAAGTACTCCATGCACAAGAAGATGGAACTGGCATGGAGATATGATTAGAGAGTATGTCTTGAAGACCATCCACTATGTAACAGAAAGGTTTTTCATATGAGTTATTGGAAGGAAATCAGAGCCAAAGAAATTACAGAGCCTTGAATGATTGTAGAGCATTCTGTTTCAAGACTAGAATTCTCCACATGTGATTTCTTTGGGGTTCAGTTTATCAGTATGCATTATTATTAATGTCAATAATCCCCAAATTGAAAAGAGCAGTTTTTAAAGAATATAAGCTAGTTAATGTCTTTGCAAGATCTGAGTAAATAAAGATGCTAGCAATTCTCTTATTTTCATTTCTAATTTTCTCAATAACATCTTGCCCTCTAGGAGAACAACATTGGGGGTGGGGGGAAGCACCATCACCAGAACCAACAACAATTTATTTTCCTCACCTCTGCTTGCTTTTTAAAGTACCTTTTTTACTCACATTTTAATCCTACTGTTTAGAGCCCTCTTGGCATTCCTCCTTACAATGTCAGCATGGCTTTCTGCAAAGCTCTGCTCACCTGTATAAAATATATATAGCTTAACAACTCACTGAAGAGCCTTGAAAACAACTGGAGAGAGAAACCAAAGCAATAACAATTGTCAGTTTTAGGAGTTTACCAAAAAGGTAATGCTAAAGGCTAAAACTCACCTCACCCTCCCACCAAAATAACAGTCCCACACTGGCCCTGACAAGGAAAAATACATCTCCTTTTTTCATAGTCTGGTTAGGATTGAGGGGGCGGTGTTCCATGGAGTTAAGTGAAACAGTAGAGTACAAGAGTTGGAGTCAGGAAGACCGAAGCTCAAATCCTGACTCAGACACCTATTAGCCATCAGTAAAACTTTCTCCAGTACGATGTGAGTGATACTAAGTGTCACTTCACAATGTTGTTGTGATGACCAACGTGATAACATGTAAAATATTTGGTAAATGTTAAAATGTTATATAAATACTAGCTTCTATTAAGAACTATTCCCATCATGGGTGGTACAGACTTCCAAGAAGTTCTCAATGTACTGAAGAGGAAGGGATGAACAGACACCAAAACTTTCCAAGGAAACTTGTATTTCATTTACATGAAGAATATAGATCTTCTCTCAAATTTATATTATACAAAATTAAATGTTACCTTCAATAAGTAGGACAGTCCTTAGAGCTAACATACTGGAGAAAAAAATGGAGAAACAAACTTGGTCAAGCCACAAACTGCTTGAGACTTATTTCGTTAACTATAAAAAATGATATTTCAACTAGGTAATCTCTAAGCACCAAATCTATGATACTGTGATCCAAGCTAGAAAACTTCCCAAGTTTCAGGGAAACATATTGGACTATTCAAAGGAGGATGGATAATATATGCAAATCACTATTGTTACTTTTAGCCCACCTTCTCTATCTCCCAGATACCTTTAATATTCTACTTATTTCTCAAAAATCTTCCCTTCAGTTTTCCCTGATCAGAGCTCAGACTCCCCTCTTTCCTGAACTTCCAAAGGTTATGCACTGCACACATACTATTTTAGAACTTGGCTATATTTCCTTTTGTGTTATTCACCAAACTCTTCAAGTATGTCTCTCTTTCTCTCTTCAACTAAACTGTGAATTCCTGGACCATAATTTAGGCTGGATTTTCCACAGATCCTTACACAAAGCTAGGTATATACCTCAGCATACAGTAAATACTTACTGATGGATTAAGTTTCTGGATAAATTGGGTTTAAGGATTAGTCAGGTGACAGAGAGGCTGGGCTATTGGCTAGCCAGATTCATCAGTTGTCTCAGCAGAATTCACAGAAATTCAGGAAAATCCTCAAAAAGTGACTAGGTCCTTAGAAAACAGTTTGAAATAAAACATAGTTGTTGTCATGCATTCCTGCCTGCTTCCTCTGTAAGTACTTTATTGTCATTGGATCAAAGTGGCTGGAATAGTGGGAAATAAGGCTGGAAAGATATTTTAGGTTAGGATGAGACTATGAAGGGAACATGAATGACTGCCTAAGGCATTCAGTCTTTATATAGGAGGATATGAAAAGTCATTCTAGATTTCTGAGAAGAGGAATTACATAGGGAAAGTGATATTTTGGGGAAATTTAATCTGGAAAGGGCTGAGGAAAAGAGATTTTGGAAGCAAAGAGAGAGTTAATAGGTCATTGAAACAGTCCAGAAGTGAGGTGATTTTAAATGCTTATCTCATGTGGTTGAATGGGAATGAAAAGTAATGAGGGCAACCTTTATTCTGGCTAATGGCCATATAAAGGTGGTTAAGTGATCCTGTTATACGATATTCAGTTATATTATTCTCCCCCTAATTATATCTTAGTATGCTAGCTTCTAATAAATTAAAAAGATAGTCTAAAACTATCACCTCTACCTTTTCATATTATATACAGCACTGGCTGAAGTTTCAAGGGAGTTAGATGTTTATATCAAAATGAATTTTAATTTTGTTTCCGAAAGTTGTAGAAAAATGCACTAGCAGATATTGGTATAGATGGGCTTGCCTCTTCTCCTCCTCTTCCTCCTCCTCCTCTCCCTCCTTTTTCTCTTCCTCCTCACTTTTCCTATTACAGTGGTAGGTACTGTTGCTGGTATTGAAGAAACTATGTTTCTTATGCTAGATAAATATGTACTACTACAGGTAGAGAGATATTCAAAGTCCTCCCTCCACCCCTGTCCTTCTGGGGCCTTCCCACAAGCAAACACTCAGTAGCCCAGCTGTGCCTGCTTGCCTGTGTCCTCACCTCCACTCTAACTGCTCTCATCAACTTCCTCCCAGTTCTGCTCCACCCTTCCTGTTCCACCCATTCAGCAAGCTCCTCCCAGCACATGTGACTTAGGCTTCCATGTGATTTAGGCAGGTCACATGAACCTTTTAATGAATGGGAAAGATCTTCCTATTTAGATTACCATTACAGTTGGTGGTGTTCAAATGCTCCTAAATATCACAGAATTGCCTAAGTGAAATTCTTAGCCAAGTAAAAGAAATACCATAAAATTCTCTTCTTTAAAAAGAAAACAATTGAATGAAAGGTGATTTTTTTTGTCCAGATTATATAATATGAAATTGAATGGACATGCTCACACACACATGAAAGGAGAGAAAGAGAACACTTTTACATCATATTTTTTAACACACAATTATCTCTTGATGTTACTAATGAATTATGGAATATTAATAATTTCTAAGAAATCAAAACTGTTAATGACCAAAGAGAAAATGGAAAGATGATTTATAGGCAAAAGTAGGCTGAAATATATCACTAATGATGACTTGGATTTTGTGAATATTGCCTTGGCAACATGTCAACTTTTCATAATATCTGGATACCTCCCCTCTAGACAAGGATTTTACATGATTTTTTGTGTCATAGACACTTTTGGCAATCTGGCAAAGCCTATGGATCCCTTCTCAGAATAATATTTTAAATGTACAAACTAGAAGACATAAGATTATAAAGGAAACCACTCATATTTAAATAATTATAGAAATAATATTTAAAAGTTCATAGACCATAAGTCAAGAACCCCTGGTCTATAGAGACTTTCTAGTTGGATTTTGTCACTATTGTGGCAGAAATTCTAAGCAAATACCTTTAAGAAGTCATATTTCCCTATTATATACTTCATTTGATATTGGCAATCAGAGCATTACCAATTTATATCTGTGGATGAATGTGTAATCTCATATGATTCCTTTGAGTTTAGTTTCCTTATCAGTAAAGAAGATAATAATAACACCTACCTCAAAGAGCTGTCATATGGATCAAATGTATGAGAGACTTTGTTGAAGGTCTGATTTTGCTCTACTAAACTTTGTTGTTAATCAATGAATAGTAAATTCAACAATGTCTCATATTCCCTTTATGTTGCAGTTGATTATGTACCTCTCTAAATGTCATTTGTTGTAGCAAATTATATTGTAAACACTGCTTCAGGTATTTTTTTCCAAAGGTATTCTTGCTACACCATTCATATATAAACTTTATGAAGTTGAGAAAGTTGCCTAGAGATAGAATGTTTAGAGCTGCATGACCAGGAGAAAACGATTAGCTAGTAATACCAGGAAAAGGAGGGATATTCAGCGAATGAATGGTCCATGTGCTCAATTAGTATCCATGTAATATTGGTATCACTAAAGGACCTTATTCTCCTATCATGATAGAACCAATGAGGAGAATAGATCATAGAATATTTTAGATCAAGTGAATGATGGGCAAAGAGGAGAGATTAGGATTTTGAGAAATTGAGTCAAGGAGGCAAATAGTGAAATCAAACAAACAAACAACATGTCTTTTACTAAAAACAAACATTCAGCAAGGACATAAATGATAAAGTGCTACTTTTCAAGTCCCTAGTTCCCTACCATGCAAGGACAAGTAAGTCATTATGAATAAAACATTTGCTTTGTCCAAAAATGACACCCTCTCCTTGACAACAGTTAATATGGAATTCAAAAAGGAGCAGGTTTTAGTGCACTTAGCTTATTCCCTTTTTGCATACTAGTCTTCTCTATATGTACTTTAAATAACTATCACCATATGGACCAGTCTGCCACTTATGGCCCAAGGCATGTCCAGAATGAATGACACCTGACACTGAGAACAAGGGTAAGAGTTACATAAGATGAGAAATGCAAAGTTGGCTTGTGGGTGGCATCACTAGAAAGGTTAGCCAAATTAGTGAGATCACAAGCCCATTTTAACAGGCATATGCTTCGTAGAATTAAAAGATCAAGAGCTAAAAAGGGTTTTAGACATCCTCTCATCCTAAATCTGACAATTTTGAGATAAAGAAACTGACTTCCACACAAGATTAAAGGCAGTCAAATAAATTTTTCTTATTCCAAATCAAACTTTCTTTAGCTTGACTACTTATGTTTGATACTTTCTGGTCAACCCTGCTGGATTGCATTCATAACACTGACTGATACAAAAAGAAATGTATAATAACAGAAATGTGAAATAAATTGCAAGCACACTAATGTAAAGATAAAATGATTAGAACTAATGAATTGTGAACCAGACACCAGCTACCACTAACTCCAGATAGGCCTCAGTATGAGTCAAATGAGAAATGAATGGGAAAACAATTTGAAGCTAGAAGGGCAATGCAGAAATGTAGTATGTTACATTATTGTTACCAGGAGTAGTAATTAATAGCATATAGGATGTTCAGGGAGAACTAGCACCTCTGGTGTGAGGGCTTGCTGATCTCTTTTCAGGGATGCTCATCCATCCTTGCTGTCTACTTATCTCCCAAATTTCACCTGCGGCTTCAAGAAACTATGACATACACAGAGGCCACACCCTAGTAAAACTGCCTCAGCAGACAGGCTAAAAACCAGGTTGAGGCCAACTGACAGACCTCAAATCTGTTGGTGAGTTAGTGGGGGTGTCATTCTCAAGCATGTGAAGACTTCTCCCAGAAGGGATGGATGAGAACAATTTGTTCCAATAACCAGTAAGTCAGGGAGCTTAGAGCTAGGTCAGACATTGAAGATGCCAATGTCATTCATTGCATCCAGGGCCATTACTAGTCATCTTTACTTTAGTCTTGTCACTGAACTTTGAATGATTCTAGAAGAGAAAGGGAGACTGATGACTGTGCAAGTCTGCCTCACTTAAATCCAGTTCATGCACCCATGATGTCATTGGCCCTTTTCAAAACAAAGAATAACAACAGCAGTGGGGATATTGTAGATATTCAAGAAATTTGTTGATTGAGTGATTCATAGAACCAGATGGTGTGGGCGAATAGGAAATGGTTCATGCTGTAATGAGGACAGATTAGCTCCCTTTATGGTTATTACCTGAGTAATTTCATTTATCATAAGTCTTTTATCCTACTACAGGGAGACTATAGTAAACACAAGGGACCTATGAGAGATATCTTATTTTCTTATCCTATCAATTTTCTCCAATTCAAGTAAGAATCCTAACTATTCAACATCTAACCTTCCATGCATATAATCATAGATTTAAAGCTGGAAGGTGATCATTTCCAGGATTCAAAACTGACAGCTGTAAAATCCAACCTACTCAGCCACCTTCCCTGGTTGTTAAAGAGAAGGATCATCTGAGGAACATGCTGAGTGTTTTAGAACCAAGGGCTGCTTGAACACTTGCCTTGAACCAAACCAACTGTGCCAGGAGATACAGGATCTCGGCCTTTTACGGTTTTATAATTTGGTCAGAGATATAGGAAAAGCATAGGGTATGATTAGAGGACAACTCATAGTAGTTTATAGTTAAGTGCTACAGATAAGATTGGAAATGGAGAACAGGGGCACACTGTACAAAACCTAAAGGTAGAATAATTATGGTATTTTCTAAAGAGGGAACAACATGGGGAAAATGGTATTAAGGAATTTGGATCTGGTATCAATGTACAGGGATGGGAGTGGATGTAACTGGCACTGAGAGGTCAGTTAGGAGGCTATTGCAATATCCAGGTCTGAGATAATAAGGCCTTAATTGAGACAATATGGAAGAATGGAAAAGATGGAAAACCTGAGGGACATTGAAGAGAAAGGTCAGGACACAGTACTAGATTGGGTAAAGGAGATGAAGTGATACCTGGCACATAGAAAAGTGCCTTATCTATCTGTAAAGAAAGGGAAGAATCAGAGAAAGACATAATTTTGATTTTTACTGTATGGAGAAACTGAGGCACAAAAAAGCTCAATGAATTGTCAAAGATCATACAGCTAGTGTCTGGGGTAGTATTTGAACTCAGGGACTACTGAGACTCCAGTTTCTTCTTATACACTCTACTACATCCACTCTTCATTAATTTCTAATCTTTACAATAAACTCCAGGCTAAATAGTGCCCAGGTTTGTAAGTTACACCTTGTTTTTCAAGATTTGATCTCAAAACTGTCTAATAAAAACTGTGAAGAGTTTGTATAAATGATGATACTGGGTGAATTAAGGACATACTCACTAGGATAATAAAATAGGTGCCCTGGAAAATCATGATTCATCGTTCAAGTCACTGGAAGCTGTGCAGGTTGTACTACCACTGGCACACAGAGGAGTCATATAAGCAGCTTTGCCAAATTACTGCCTTTGGCAGTCAAGTGAAGCAGATTGGATGGCCTCGAACTGTCATCTAGTGATTGGGTGCCTCAGTCTACCTGACCTTTCTTCCATCAAGGCTGATTTCATGCTTGCTATGTGGTGTGAGACTGTTGGCAGGTTATACAGAGCTTTTCACCAATGCAATGACAAAGAGAGTTACAGAGAATGAATGAGCAATTTTCTTGCTGGGCCAATATCAGTACATCTCAATTCACTTTGGATTCATAACATTTATAATAGAATTGAGCAGTGCTAGATCTCCTAGCCATATGCTGTGATAAGAGGGTCAATGACTGTCAGCAAGGTTTTATGATTTCCTCCTTTAAAAATCTTTTTAAGAGTTGTGTTTTGAAATCTTCTAGTTTTCATTTTCTTCGTCACACATTAGATATCACTGCCAGAATAGCTGCTTATGCATAATGGAAACTCATATTTGTACATATAGCCTTTTGAGAGTAACACTAACGTGGGTATCATTGATGTTAGATGAAATACCTTCCTAGTGCCCAGTACGTTTAAACTTTTTCTTTACCTTCTTAAAAAGTCAGTCCAAACCATCCACCAACTATATACAATAGAACCCTAGTACAATCCTGAGCTTGGCAAGGTAGGGGCTAACTATAATACATGTGTTTTCTGTGTTATACTGTATATCATTATGTGCCAAGTTGATATGACTCATAATGTAAGAAAATCCAGATTATGGTAAGGTCCTTTAAAGAAGAGTTGTTTTGTTTTGTTTTCCATGGTATTAAAGTATAAAGAAGTTAATTTATAGCAGCTCTTGAGAACCTATTGTGAAATTTTCAGTGTGAGCATTTACACGTCAGAAATTGTCAAACACTACAAATTAGAACTGGAATTACTGTTTTGTTGATTTTTTAGATTTAAGAAAATTATGGAGAAAATGTTGATAATGCAATTTAAACATAATTATTTCAAGTCCATTTTTTCCAGGTAGGTAGGTATTAAATATATACCAAATTATTACTGCATAGAAGCATGCAATACTGAAGACATGCATTGTGAGTATGTGTTTATATGTACTCTTAGTATTTAATATTTTAATTCGAATTCCAACCTTCTTAAGTTTTCACTTCTCTGAACTTCAACACTTAATGTAGAAGGTAATTTTTGATGCTTAATCAGATTTGTTGTTGTTGTTTAGTTGTTTTCACTTGTTTATGATTCATCGTGACACCTTTTGGGGTTTTCTTGACAGATACTGGAGTGATTTTCCATTTCCTTCTCCAGCTCATTTTACAGATAAGGAAACTGAGTGAAACAGAGTTAAATGATTTGCCCAGGGTCACAGAGTTAGTAAGTGTCTGAAGCGAGATTTGAACTCACAAAGATGAATCTTCTTGACTTCAGCATACTACCCAGATGACCACCTAGCTATCCACTTAATCAGATCCTCTTTTGTATATTTATTTTTATGTAATTCTTTTATATGTGTGTCATCTTTCTATCACTACCAGCAACATATTAAGCACATCAGAGAAAATAAAACCAAAAGCAGAAGTTTCAGATCAAATTCCCCTCCTGAAGGCTTTACTAGCCAATGTACCCCGAAACAATCTTTGTTTTCTTTGATCATTGTTAGCAAAATCTGGCTTACATTCTTTCATTTAAACTTTATTTTATTTGTATATAGTTTTGTTTACTTGAATTTCTCTTTTATTATTCAGAGTAGTGCCCAATATCGGTGACCTTACATAAAAAACCTATATGGCGACTAATTTTCCTTACCTTAGAAATTGTGGGATTAATGCCTTCCTTTTCTCATTTCTTATGGAAATGTGGATATAATGTGGAGGTCTGAACGAATCCATGACCATCCAGAAAAGTTTGGTCTAACAATCCACATAGCAAAAGCCAAATGGATATAGACCACATATTGCCAAGATGATGAGATTCAATTGAATGGATGGCCTGTTAACCTAGCCTCTCAGCACAAATATCTTAGACATGCATTGCTGACAGACCATATGATAGCCCTAGGATTGAACAGGAGAATTAGAATAGACTAGGAGAGATTTGGGAAATTTTGCTCAGCTTTTGATGATCTCTACTTTTTGACATACTAGAGCTGATCTCTTTGGCATCAGTATCCCTCCTGGGATCTCAACATAGCTGCAAATCATGAAATACCAAAAGCTCATAAGTATCTGAAAGTTAATTGTGAACTAAATGATAATAGAAAGGAGAACAATGAGTTTAAGTAATAATATTATGTATTGTACTTATGAGGTATTATACATAGGTTATATCATTTAAGCCTTACTATATAACCTGTTGAGTAGTGCAGTTATTTTTATCCGCATTTTACAGATGAGGAAATTGATGTTGAAGAAGTCTCTTATCTCCCTACTATTTACCTCCCTATTATCTCTAAAATAAAATACAAATTTTACTCTTTAGCATTTCACGTCCTTCCCAATCTGGCTGTAGTCTAACTCGACAGACTTGTTCGCAATGTACCCCCATACACTCAGTATTCTAGTCAAACCTGCCTATTTATTATTCTTCCCTTTAACACAAACCTATTTCCTTCTTCCATTTCTTCATATATTGTTTACAGGAAGCTAGGTGGTATGGAGGAATATAACCTTGCACCTTGGGTCAGCAAGATGCAAGTTCAAATCTGTCCTCTTGGGGCAGCTAGGTGACACAGTGAGTAGAGAACCAGGCCAGGAGTCAAGAGGACCTGAGTCCAAAGGTGGCCTCAGATACTTGACATTTACTACCTGTGGGACCCTGGGCAAATCACTTAATCCTGATTGCCTCAAACAAACAAACGAAATCAAATCTGTCCTTTTACAGTTAGTAGCTGTGTTAGGCTGGATAAATCCTTTCATCTTTGTCTGCTTCAGTACAGAAAGCCTGAGTTCAAATTTAGCCTCAGACAATTGCTAGCTGTGTGACCTTGAAGAAGTCACTTTAAACTCTTTTCCCCCTCAGCTTCCTCATTTATAAAATAAACATGATAGATAATGGTAGTAGCTATCTCCAAGAAGCATTGTGAGGATAAAATGAGAGCATTTTACAAACTGTAGAGTGTTATATAAATGATGACTATTATTATATTAGCTGTTATCAGTGCTAAAAATGCTCTCTCCTGAGCTTTGCCTCTTGGGATCCTTCTTTGGCTTCCAGCTCTGGCAGGTACACCCTTTGACATGAGGTCAAAGTTGCTAATGCTCTCCTCTCATCAAAATGAGATAGTACACATGCATGTTTGGCAAATTGTTACTGAGTTACCTCCAGCAGAGTGACAGCTCTCTTTTAAGAAAGGAACTATTGAATTTTTCTTTTTGTATTCCTGACCTAGCACAATGCTTGAACTTAATACTTGTTGAACAGAATTAAATCAAATGATAGATTGGCATCCACAAACTATTTCTTAAGTTGAAGATGAAAAAAGAAATCTTACATGTGTTGAATAGGTCATAGGCAAGGATAGAAGAGGATTAGAAGGTGTGGGCAGTGATGGGGTTCATGTAGACTCCTCAAAGATGTGCCCACTTGAATGACATCACAAATCCAGACCAAAGCAATGTGAGTTTTAGAGAGAAAGATAACATATTAGTCTAATGCATCTTTATATATAAATGCTTTACTCATAATACACGCTCAAGTTATTGAGTTTAATCACAATCCAAACAGGATATATTTTTAGTGTCTCCCTCCCCCAGTCCCATCTCCAAAGTCTTAAAGTGCTACCCTATCCAAGGATTTGTAATTGTGACAGGGAATAACCAAAATGGCCCAGTAAGGTTTAAGTTCCTACCAGAAGTGTGCTTGAGCCAGCTCTAATTAGATAGTTGAAAATTTGTACATTTTCAGCATGAAATTTATACTACAGAAATCAGGAACCACTAAAAATCAGGGCTTGATTGACTGTTTTAACTTAAGAAAATGTTAGTAATGCAGATTAAACTTATTTTCCCCCCAGAGCCTGATTATTAAGCATTTGTATCAGCACACTCTTGTATTCCTCTACAAACATTGCTTGAGCTCAGTAGGAGTACAGAAAAAGGCTCAGGGAAAGAACTCAATACCAGATTGGAAGCCTGGTAACTAGAAGAAGCTAATAATAAAATAATAAACATTTGGATAGCCCATTATAATATGCAATGTGCATTGTATACATCAACTAATCTGCACCTAAAAACATTCCTAGTTCCAACCCAGTTAAAATAAACATTAGTTTAGGCACATTGATCTGATTACACAAATTCAGAATTGCTGGGAGATGTACATAATCCTGACAAAAGTAGTTCTATGTGAAAGTTTGACTTGATGCTGCCAGAAAAGTTATTTCAAACCTAAGGGGAAAAAAGAATATATTATATCCATATCCAAACTTGGACTCTTAATCTGACCATTTGTTTATTTTTCTCACCAGGGATCATTACTCTAATAATCCAAGGTCCTGTAGTTTCCTTATGATTGTGTCCTCCTTTGTCCAATGGATATCATAGCTCCTCTAGGCCTTATTTGATTTTCCTTGGAAATGTCTGTATCCTTAAAATGCCTCACATATAGCCTTTGAGAATGTGTGTCGGTGGTCTTCTCTAGATCATGTGAGCAAGGCTTTAGTAGAGGAAATATATATATATATACATATATGTGTGTGTATACACACATGTGAGTGTATATACACATATACATATATACAAATACACATATACCTATATATCTATATGTGTGTATATGTATATGTATATAAATTTAATTTACATAATAAAAAACAAATAATTCTTTATTTCACATAAAAAAGCAAACTATCACTTAAGTAAGTATGCATAAGCTATTATATTATTTATGCATGGTCTGGAACATTCCCCTCCAAGGCTAGTAATTTATTGTTCATACTGCATAATGTGTTTGCACATTAATGAGATGAGTCAACATATAAGAATGGATACATTCATTTCTGTTGACTAAGAGAAGCTCCATTTCTGTACTGCAAAAATGACCAATTTTTAACCCTTAGGCTAGGTTATAAAGAGTTTTGAGTGACACATAGAATAGGAAAAAATAGATGCAAGAATGATTTATTACTTTGCCAGGCTTAACAAATACCTTTATAGGTTTTAATACAAAGGGAAATAAGCAAGGAAAGAGGGAGAGGGAAAGAAAAAAAAATAAACTGCCTTGTTGTTGCCTCAAGCAATGAAGGCCAGACATGCTGTTGGGTCTTTCATCTCCTCCATTATAGTCTCTGTTTTACCCTTCTCTAAGTGTAACAGCATGATGGACATTCCTATCATGATGGGCATTCCTGCCATTTAAATAACCAGATCCTCTGTGTTTTATTTATCATTTAGTGTACTCCACCTTACGTAGCATTCTGTGAACAAAAATATTGCCATGTGAATAGGAAGGCACAGTAAATTCAATAACTACGAGGAAAAAAAAAACACCAAACACCTGTTTTTGAACCTGGGGTAAGATAATTTCTCCTTAAATCCCATCTCCTTCAGAAAAGAAGTTATGTCTTTTTTATTAGTCATGACATTCCCTGGCATAAATCAGGTGCACGTCTAAGAAAATGACCTACCTGACTGGGGGAATGGGCCTCCACACAAAGTCTTCTGTTGTCCTATGATGGTGTAAAAGTGACACTGAGGTCTCAAGAGCTACATCAAAGGAGGTCAAACTCTGTCAGAAAAATAGAAAGCTTTTAAATTTCATCCCAGGGGTGAACTATGTCTGCTCCCCGAGAATGAGACTATATAACAAGGGTAGAGAAGCTCATTACCAAAAGGTAGATCTTCAGGCAATGCATCTTTTGACCACAGAAAAGGCGAAAATATATGATCTTATTCTTGTGCATGCCCTTTTGCTCCACCAATTCAGTGACAGAGTGATGGCAAGAGGGATGGAAGGTAATAAGAGTCACACAGAATAAAAAGGGATACGCCAAAATGTATACCATGTTGAGACTACTTATCTATTGAAGTTTTTAAACCCTGGGAGATTAAAGAGTGACCTGCAAAGTCTTTTATGTAGGGGAGAAGAAAGAGAAAAGATTAAAGAAAAATGAAGGGTCATATTATGAAGGGGTGGGGGGGTTGAGAGTCAGACTAAAGAATCTGGCTTGATGTGATAAGGAAATATTATAGGCATTTTAGGAAAATTAGTGTGTCAGTAGCATCCCAGATGGCTATAACAGTCTCATTCAGATAATGGAGTTGGTGAAAAAGTAGTAGATTTTCTAAAGTCATTACATATAAATATATTTTTTTCAAAAAAGAGATTGTATAGATATCTGAATATTTATATGTTTCTAACTGTGAAGGAAGGATAGTGCCTTTAGGGGAATAATAGTGCCTTGGATTTTTATGGTATCTTTCTAAAACTGAAATTGCTCTTGCATGTGTTATCATATTTTATTATCATTGTTCCTTAAAAGTAAGGATATATAGCTAATTCCATCATTTTACAAATGTGAAAACTAAACGAGTACTCATGGTCAGTCAGCCAGTTCCATTATTGTACTCTAAGAAAGAAGGAGTAGCGTCCCAGAGCATGCAGCTTCTGTTAACAGTCTATGCCAAACCTAATAGTGGTTCTGATTTTAATGCAAGACTGTTTGCTAGAGAAGCTTGGGTACCACAGAGTTAAATCTCACTCCACCCACCTATCCTCTCTAGTTTCTTTAGAAAACCTTTTATTAGTTCTTAAACTTGTCATTTTCCCATAGTAGCTCATATTTCTACAATGACTTAAAATTTACAAAACATAAATGTTACTATTCCCATTTTCAGATGAGGAAACTGAGTATTTTTTTTCTAATCACTGCAGCTATCTGTGCTCCAACATCTTCCTATGACAAGTATTGAAATAAAAGCGAGACCTCTTGTTTGATCAACCAATTAATAAGCATTTAATAAGTGTTAACTATGTGTCAAGCACTGTGCTAAGGGCTATGAACAAAAAGGAAAAAGCCAAAAAATCTCTTCTAATAGAAGTGAGAACACATCCACACATCTGTATGTTTAGGGATACAGGGAAAGATCTCCTTTTGAAGGTGTTATCTGAAGTAAGTTCAGAAGAAGTCAGGGGTATTTTCTGAAAGGCAAAGCCAAAAACGAAGATCAAATCAGACATGGAGGATACACCATTACAAAGGTATATGAAGCAAGGCATTACTATAAAGTAGTGAAGTAAGAAAGGATTGGATATTTGGGGGATACAGAGAAAGTTCAAGGTGGTGCGACTATAAAGTATGAAAACTGATTTTCTTGTTGAGTCAATTATGCAAATACATTATTTCTCTAAACTTGATTTCTCACCTCCATGTCATTGCTCAGACCTCTTTCTTTATATCTGCTTTATAAAAGGTTTAGCTTCTTTTAAGACTCAGCTCAACCATGATTCTCTACAGGGAGTCTTTCCTGATACCTTGTGTGTGTTCACCCTTCATTGCCACACGACTTGCACTTGACTTTGTTTTGAGTGAGGCAGGGCTGCACAGTCACCAGCCTCACTTCTCCTCCAGAGCCATCTGAATTCAGTGACCAAATATTCATCAGGATGACTGGAGATGACCCAGGATGAGGCAAATTGGGGTTAAGTGACTTGTCCAAGGTCACACAGCTAGTGAGTGTCAAGCGTCTGAGGTGAGATTTGAACTCAGGTCCTCCTGATGCCTACACTGGTGCTTTTATCCACTGCACCATCTAGCTGCCCTCCTGATACCCTTAGTAATTAACACAATCTCTTATCTCAAATCAGCTTGCATCTGCTCATCTGTACAAATGTTGTATCCTCCTCACAGAATATATGTTACTTGAGGACAGGGACCTCTAAAAATGTTATTACATCCTCATCACCTGAAATGTTATCTTGTAAATAATATGTACAGAATAAATGCTTACAGAATTGAATTTCATTATAAAATGACAAAATTGAAGACTATGTGGTACATTGGTGTATTGGTGACGTCAAGAAGAAGTAAGATATGGAAAGATTATGAGTTCTGTTTTGGATACAAGTTTCAAAGCCTGTAGGACATCTAGTTCAAAATGTTCAATAGGCAGTCAGGAATTCTTCTCTCCCCACCCTCTCAACACCATCCCCAATATCTTATGATCACTATTTTTGAAGGATATGGACAAAACTTGAACAGGACATCCAGGTGCAGTTGACTTGGAATATTTCACTGAGGTGAATAAACACCTAGCTGAGTTCACAAACCATTTGACTTTTGAACATTTGTTCTCTTGATTATTTTCCTATTTCTCTGATATTTTCTTCCAGTCTCCTCCATATCCTGGTCACCCATAAATCTGGGTATCCCTCTAAGTCTCTGCCCCGAGTCCACCTCTTTTATCTCTCCAAGCACTCAGCAATCTCATCTTCTTCTGTATTCAGTAATCATCACTATGTATATCTTCTAGATTTACATATCTAGCTTTCTTTATATAGTCTCTTTCCTGAGTTCCAGTCCCATACCACCAACTATTTGACACTCTAAAATGGAATGTCCCATATGCTTCCCAAATTCAACATGTCCAAAACAGAACTCATTATCTTTCTACTAAAACCTCTCTCTTCTGATGTTTGCTATTTCAGTTAAGAGGGAAACACCAATCTTCCACTCATTCCTGAGTATAACATTACAGTCATCCTTAATTCCTCATCATCTCTCACCTCACACAGCCAATCAATTGTCAAATCATGCAGATTTTACCTCAATATCACTTTCTGTATTTGTTCTCTCTTATCACCTCCTACCTGGATTATTTTAACAGTCTCCTAGTTATTTGCCCTGAGTAAAGTCTCCTCTCTCTTCAATTCATGCCCTACACAGCTACCAAAGTGATTTCACTAAAGCACAAGTCTACCCATGTGGCTTTTCAGACCTAAAAACACCAGTTATGATTGCATTCTCTAGTATTAAATCCTCTGAGATATTTAAATCTCGAAAAACCTACTTGCTGGTTGTTTTCCTTATCTCAAATTTTCCCCACTCCAAGCATCCTTCCTTCAGCTGTCAAAGTGAACTTCCTAAAGCACAGGTATGACTATATCACCTCCTTATCTGATAAATTTCTTTGACTCCTTATTACCTCCTAGATCAAATATGCAATCCTTTTTTATTTTAAAGCCCTTCATAATGTGACTTTCTCCTATCTTTCCGTTCTTCTTACACCTTACTCCCTTCTACATATTCTGGAGTCCAGTGACACTGACCTCCTTACTTTCCTTGCACAAGACATTCCATGTCCTGATTCTAAACATTTTCAGTGGCCATGTTTGGACTTGGCCCTCTTTTCATCTGTACCTCCGGATTTCCCTAGTATCCTTTGAGTCTTATCTAAATCTTACTTTCTGCAATAAGCCTTCATAATTTTAATGCCTTCCCTCCAGGGCTACCTCCAATTTATGCCATATCTTTTTTATTGGTATATAGTTTTTTGAATGTTGTCTTCGTATGTTAGACCATGAGCTCCTTGAGAACTGGTACATTCTTCTACCTTTTTTGTTTGTGGTTTTTGAATCCTAGTACTTAGCACAGTACCTGACACATAGTGGTGCTACATAAATACTAGCTGACTGACTTATTGTCTTCTCTCCAACCTTTTTCTCCATACTTTATACACATCTCCCCTTCACACCCACTATGTTCTAGCTAAACCAGCTTTCTTCCTTCCCCACCCAGACAACATCTCTATTTTCTGTTCCTTGCACAATTTCCAGGAATGCACTACTGCCTCACTTATACCTCTTGAAACCTTTTATATTTTCTTCAAAGTTTAGTTTAAATGTCACCTTTCCTTATTCTTCCTACACACTCCAGCCCCTACCTCCCAATATTAGCTTGCATTTCTTCTATATAAACTTTGTACATATTTATATGTGTAGATATTATTTTTCCCAATAAAATTGAAATTCTTGAGGACGGGGACTGATTTATTTTTGTCTTTCTAATGCTATGACTTAATAGTGTAGTTCTGCTACATAGTAGATGCTAATTAAGTATGTTGATTGATTAATTTACTCAGGAACGCAGCTTTCAATGTTAAAAAATATCTTCTTGTTTTATAGTTACCTCTCCTATGCCTTCATATGTAAAACAAGGAGAAATTCAAGGGCTCTATTAACAAAATAAATTTGCTTATAACACATCTGGAGGATTGCTAATCATTAATTAGGTTGATAAACATGACACTTTAATCAATTCATATTGCGTTGTGGCTGAAGTTATATTACTTTGGGTTTCTGAACTTTCACATTTCCTGAATTAAAGGAATTTCCCATCTCAGCATTTTGACTTAATCAAAGTTTCATTTTCCCTGCCCCCTCTCTTCCGTCCTTTAAGTGCACAAAAGATCCAGGTTTCATTAGTGACCTATTGACTATTGTCATGTCATAAGCCTTAAGAGTGAACCAAACCAGTAAAGAAGAGGCTAAGTGAGGCTGATTTCTGAACCACTAGCAAAGAGCATGTCTTTGGCATTTATTACTCAGATGAAGATAATAGTGAGCTTTGGTTGCCAGGTATGAGAGGGACTCTGGAAACTGGAAAGAAAACTGAATTTGGAATGGAAAACTCCAAATTCAAATCCTGGTTCCACCACTGACAATCTAAGTGACTTTGGGCTAATTACTTAAACTCTCTGGGCCTCTGTTTCCTAATTTGTAAAATGAAGGGTTCAGACTAGATTGTATCTAAGATCCCTCTCAGCTTTAATTCTTTGATTCTCTGAGTCATTAGCCATCTATACTGATCAAACTATAGGAAGATGGTTAAAGTGAAATCAGAGTGAATAAACAACTGCATTAGGGATTTTGATGACCTTAACATTCATGCAACATAAACTCTTCCTAATACTTGTGAAGGAGACCACCTTAGCAGCCTTATTTTCTTGTGCTTTTATCATATGACAAAGTAGTTACATAAGTAATGTTCCTGACTTGATTAAATTTTCATTGTTCTTTGGACATGCCTTTTCCAATCTTTGATCAGCCTACTAGGAGCCCCCAACACAAGCCATTACCATTCCTCTCCCTCTAAGTAAGATGGGGTTTTTTAGTGATGTGAATGCTGAATTTAGAATTAAAAGACCTGGTTCAAGTCAAATTTTTGCTCTGTTACTTATTAGCTATGTCACAATGGATCTGCCACTTTATCTCACTAAGCTTCAGTTTACTTATCTATAAAATGGGGGTACTTTTACTACTTACATTACAAGGTTATTGTGTGAATGCAATAAGACAATTGCTACATCTACACATTGTAAAATTTGCATAGCAATAGAAGGTTTGCAAAGCACTTTGCAAATATCATCTCCTACTATCATACTCACTTGAAATTTAAGAAAACTGATACAGACAGAAGTTAAATGACTTGACCAAGGTCACACAGATAGTAAATGTCTGTAAAAGGATATGAACTTAGGTCTTCCTGACTCTAAGTGTAATGCACCATCCACTGTGCCATGTAGCTATCTTGTGACCTCAAAGTGTATCTATTGTATTCAGCTCTTATAGAATCATCCAATTTTAAATCCTCTGCTTGCCTGATCCAGAATTAGTCTATGAATGAGAGTAGGGCAAGCCCTAAAGAGCATGTGAAATTGTCCATATAAGTAAAGCATAAGGGCAGGAAGCTTAGGGCTAGGCACTAGTTCCTTACAGTGATGAAATTGTCGGAGCTAAGTACTCTAGATTACCACTAAAATAATCTGAGTACATGTAGCTGAATTTTTCTTACCTTGGGGACAGTAGAATAGAATTTGTACTAAGTGAATTTTAAGTTTAGTCATCACACAGTGGTATCAGACAAAAATAGATAATGGATAAATCCATGAACAAAGACTTAGAAACAGGAAAAAGTCAAGTTCTAAGATTACTAATCAGTTAAAAGGCTACAGAATAAGTAGAGACACAGATGGCAGAAGTAGAGGCACAGAGGGGCACAAATGACAGAACTAAATAGCCTACAGTTCAGCTATGGTAACTACAGGAGCAAGCAGAGCAGCAGGGAGTGACTGAGATCATTAATTAATTGGAAGAGACAGAGGGTAGGGGAGATATCTCTAAGTCATCTGAAATAGAAAGTGAGTGGCCATTAGTGTGGAATATGGACTGCTTTTACCAAGATTTAGTGATGAGCTAGCTATGATAACTGGTCAGAGGTTTCTGCCTATGGCAAGATGTCCTCCAAGAATATGCTGTCATTTAAGAATTCTAATATATCTTGGATCCCAGGTTTTCATCCTCTACTGGAGAAATCCAAGTCCAATAATTGTACTAAGTTTCTGAATCAGCTCCTTACAGAATGTCAGGTTCAGCACTGTAGACTGTATGATGTTGCTTACGTTCTCTTGCCTGTTCAAAGGAGGAATTGGTGTGGAGAAATTTACAAGCTTGAACTGGGTATTCCCTAGAACTCCTAGGTTTCAGGTTGTGGATATCCTCCCTGGGGATCATCAAAATTGATTGGGGAAGAGGGAGAGGGATTGCATATAGTTCGGTAGTTTTTTCATTATTTATTGTTTATCAGTATATAGAATGTATACCAAGAATAAAGTTCCACATATAGTTAAGTATGTTTTTCTTTCTGTTCATATGTGGAGCTAACTGCATTATGCTAAAAGTATATGACTAGTGCTCAGGAAAATATACCAAATTCAAGGAAGAGGTGGCACTTTCCAGCGTTTAGAACTAGAATGTTGATTTTGCTTGAGTAAATTCGTAATTGTCAATATTCTCCCTCCATCTACAAATAGCACATCAGTGCTGTCCTACATAGGGATAGAAGGTTGTTCATTCTCTGAAAACAATAGAGGTTTTGACACCTTTCTCATAAATCTTTCCAGCAGGGTATGTACGTACTACTGCCAGGGTGAGAATAAAACTTGCCCAGCTAGGATTCTTATTATTGAATAAGATCAGGATGGTGGCTTTTAGCACCACCTGGTGGTTTTTACTAAGGCTGTGTAACTGTGTTCCACTCATCTCATTTGATGTCTTGTTCTTAGTGAGATCAAATATTACTCTCACTTGGGCTCCTCCAGTAATGCCTGTGTTTGGGGTTAGTGGAGCATTTATTAGAGGATTACTTCGTCAAACTTCAGACAATGCCCCCATCTTCTTTCCTGGGGCCCTTGGGTTTCCCTGTCTAAGAATCTGTGAGTGAAAAGGCTACCAAGTTAGTCATTCAGTCAGTAAGCATTTATTAAGCACTTATCATGTCAAACCTTGTAGAAAGCACTAGAAATACAAATTTGAGCAAAAAGAAAGTCCTACCTTGACAAGCTCAAAAAGTTTACAGTCCAATAGCAGAAGATAGAACATTAAAGTTAATTGAAAGAGGGGTAGATTTGAGATATCCAGAGCAGGGGGAGGATAAAGAAGTCCAAAATACACTCTGGATAGAAATAGAGAAATTGGTCTGGGTAGTACCCTTCTTAATGTAGGTTCTGGCAAGAGTCATCCAATTAGAGAGTACTTCTACTCTGTAAATTCCAGGGGAAATGTAAGATTCCAAGATGAAGAGGTTTCTTCAGCATTTTGAAACAGTCTAATGAGAAAAGAAGAGATGGCTGACCTGGCTACCCTCCTTAAATGGAAATTCTGGGAAGACCCATTCAATCATAATGTAAGTCCCTTCTAGATACAACTTAAAACCTCAAAGATGGCCTCAGTTAGAAGGAGTTCTTTTACTCAGGTGGTATAATTTTGTTCTGTTGGAATTAGAGACCAGTACATAGCTATTTGGATGATCCATCTGCTAAAAAAGGTGTTGTTAACCTGCTATATACAGATATTTCAGGATAATCAAGAACTTGGTTGGGAAAAATGCATTGATTTTTAACATAAATTATTGCTTTGCAATACTATTTCTTTTATTCTATGCATTTAAAAACATTATTTTGAGAAAGGGTCCATGGATTTCACCAGAGTACATAGCAGGGGTAGGGAGCCTGCACCCCCAAGACCACATGTGGCCTTCAAGGTTCTTGGGTGCAGTCTTTTAACTGAGTCCGAATTTTGCAGAACAAATCTTTTTATTTAGGGGAGTTGTTTTGTGAAGTTTGGATTCAGTCAAAGGGCCCCACTTGAGGACTACCCCACATGTGGACTCAAGGTTGCAGATTCCTCACTCCTGCATGCAAAAGAAGTAAAGAGACCTTGTTGGGAGAGATCAAACTCCCAAACTTCACACCATTCTGCAATAATCATTTGGTGGGGGTCAGGATAACACAAGAAGGCTACAAAACAACCTTTTGGTTTATTAAACCTGACCTTAAGCTCTGGAGTATAGTGAAATGTCTTTGGATGTAATCATCTGGATAAAGCAGCTAAAGTATCCCAAGAACCCTAGAAACTGCTATAGATCCCTCAGAGTGGTAATATTACCCTATTACAGAAGAGCCTTCATTTTCTATAGATTAATTTTTAGCCTCTGCCGGCCTATAAAATGTCCAAACAAGCCCCATTTCTACCCTTTTTAGCTAGCACTTTTGCAGCCAGACAAATAAGCTTTGCAACACAAGCATTCCAGGACTATCTTTAACATTTGGGAACATTGTGCAAGACCTTTAGAGTAAATAAGATGCCATCAACATATCTATGGTTGAGTCAATCTATGGTCCAAAAAGTCTTGGAAAAGATACCCCCAGTGTAGCCCTAGCATCATAATATTTTATTTATACTGGCCAAACAGCCTAAAAGATGGCCTTTTCAAATTCTTACTAGATTGAACTTCCCTTGTCTCTTCAACTTAGTTGGTTCAGGCGATTAGTCATTAAGCATAGAAGAAAGATAGATTTGGAGTGTGATGACTGCTTTTGGATCTTAGTTCTATCATCTACTTCTGTGTGATGTTGAATGAGTCTCGGCCTCAGATTCATCATCTTTAAAATGAAGGGCCCATAGTAACCAGACCAGTAGTAGTTTTCATAAGTCATCATTTCATCTCATTCAAGGCATAAATAATCATTACTATGACAAATCTCTTCACCTTCATTTTTTTCCATGTGGAGACAACTTGCGAGTTGATTATTGTTCAGATTAGCTTCATTTGTCTACATGGCCTCACAGAGTTTGAATTTTCTCCCTAACCTTAGAGTAGATACAGCCTTTTGACATGGAAACACCTAAAATCAGGTTGTTAGTAGAGACAAATTGCTAAGAAAGGTAGTGTGTGTACCTCATTTGAATTAAATGAAGTGTGGTATTCAGGCAGAAGATTCTACTAGTAGGCAAAGGGCATTGGCTACCAGTTTTACAAGAGCCCAGTTTTCATTTCTACCTCTCAATTACAGTAAAGAATTAAAATTTCTTTATTTCTGTACTGACTAATGATTTGAATCCCAACATGAAAGAGAACAAAGGATGGCTGATGCCTCTCCCAGCAGACTGATTAGGAGTATGTGCTCACTAACATGTATGTGCGTACCCTCCAGACAAGCAGAACTGAGAACAGTGAGGTTATTGAGTCAGCACATATTTCAATAATTTCCCCTTTTTGATATAAACCCTTAGAATGGTACAAAACCATAATCAGATTTGGATAATTTCTTTATATTCAACTACATCATCCAATCTAATGCTTGTGCCTAATCAATTAAAGAACTGTTATTGGCTATAAGTTAGACAAGTGAAATTCACAATAGGAAATATGTGGCTATGAACATTGCACACTCATAATCTTATATTTCCTTTGGTGTTATGAAAATTGAACAAACTAAGTTTAACAAAGTCATAATCTCATATATCCCTTTAGGAGACAAACCTTGTTAAATAGGCTCTATAGTTAAACTAGAGAGCCATTGGTGCAGTGAATGGAGTGCTGGGTATGGAGTCAGGAAGACCCATCTTCCTTAATCCAAATCCAGCCTCAGATACTTACTAGCTACATGACCCTAGCAAGACACTTAACTTTGTTTGCTTCAGTTTCCTCATCTGTAAAATGAACTGGAGAAGGAAATGGCAAGCCGTTTTAGTGTGTGTATGTTTGTCCTTCATTGCTGAAGAAGACCGTGCCATCAGAGAAATAATGACATGACTTGCACTTGACTTTGTTTTGGGTGAGGGAGAGCTGTGCAGGTCACCACCCTCACTTCTCCTCCAGAGCCATCTGGATCCAGTGATCAGATATTCAGCAGGAAGACTGGAGATGACCCAGGATGAGACAATTGGGGTTAAGTGACTTGCCCAAAGTCACACAGCTAGTGAGTGTCAAGTGAGGTAAGATTTGAACTCAGGTCCTCCTGACTCATGCACTGGTGCTCTATCCACTACACCACCTAGCTGCTCCTAACCATTCCACAATCTTTGCCAAGAAAACCCCAAATAAGGTCATGAAGAGTTGTACACAACTAAAAAATGACTGAACAACATCAGGTAAACTAAGTGCAGCTGTTTTCAGAGATAATTCTAGGGATCTGTAGGTTTTCAGTTATTCCAATTTTGTACGATCAAAGGAGAGGTATTTACTGCTTCCCTGGCTTGTACTCTGGTCTCTGAGTGACCACAAATACTCTTTTCTTACTTGGAACTGTGAGAAGGATTCCTTTTCCACCCCAGCCACAAGCCCCACCCCACCAGCCCTCCTCCTCACTCTACAACCTCCACCCAGATCCAAATTTGGGCAATGTGATACCTCATCGTGAGCAAAGAGATGCCTGCAATCACCCTCTAATTAGCTGCTCAATTCTCCCGCTATCTATGGGCTGAGAGCTCTGGTAGCAGCTACAGTGGCTGCCACCACCACCACTGCAGCCACACTGCAGCTGGGATTGGACCACACTCTCTTTTCACAGAGGTCTGATGAACCTTTCCTACTGACCTTCTGAGTCGTGGTTTGAGAAGTTTGGGAAACACCATAGCTACCAATGATTCAGTCCCCTGAGGCATGCTACAGTTTGCTGAGATTGGGTCTGTGTTGATGCTGGGCTATGCTCCTCTCTCAGACTAATGCAACTGACTTTTTCTGTCAATCTTCCAGGTTGTCTTGGGGTATAAATTTGTTTCACTCCACGATTTTGTGGGTTCTACTGCTCTAGAATTTGTTTAGAGTCATTTTACAGGTATTTGGAGGAGTTTGGGGAGAGCTCAACCAAGTCCCTGCTTTTGCTCCTGCACCTTGGCTCCGTGCCTCAGAAGTTATTTTTCTAAAGCATTTCTGATACAATCGTTTCTCAAATTTCACTATATAAGAAAAATAGAAACACAATAATGACATATATATTACCAGGTATTTAAAATATGAAACAAAACTTATTACCAGTCAAGTGACATGAATTCAAAGAAAAACATTTCTAAGTCATTTTGCCTAGAAAATATTTTATTACTTTTGATATTTTATACTGATTTCATTCAAGACCGATTTAGAGGACTTGAATTTGCTAACATTTATATAATGCTAGCCATGTGCCAGGTGCTATGCTAAACACTTTACAATCATGTGATCCCCACAACATCCCTGGGAGGTGTTTTTTAAAATCCCCTTTATTAATTAGGAAACCAGAGCCAGCAGAGGAGAAATATCTTGCTTAATGTTGTACGGCTAATCTATTTCTGAGATTGGATTTTAACTATTTTCTTGATTTTTCAGAACTTTTGCCTTAATTCCAATTAACTAATGAATTTTGCATTAAATGATGACTTATCATATTATCTTAAGAGAACACATCTCACTTAAAATGAGAGCGGAATTAATTCATTCATGTCTGGATCCATATTTGCAGAATAGAATAGCATAGAATCTCAATTTTCCCAAAAGCCGTTTACTGGTAGCACTGTAAATTATAAGGTCAGCTACTTTCAGTTATTTTACTGGCAAAGATCTTACATGACAGTTTTGCATTCTCAACCCTCTTTCAGGGTCCATGAAGATTTAGCAAAGCATGGGAATCATAAACATAACCTCTATTATGTAGTAATGAAATTATGAATGTATATGCCTACATGAAAAATAAAATATAGTCTTCTGATAATTTTTCAAGTACAGAATTTTTGCATTCTATCCCCAAATAATTCAATGCTGCAATTATATTTTGATATTGTCCATATCATAAAGAAAAACAAAATAAAGTTTCTTATATCATTCTTATCTGAATAAAATCAAACTTTTTCAAACTTTTTACTTTCAGATCTTCTGTGCACACTGCAAACTACAACTTTTCTTAACTCTCTACTCATTTTCTCTTGTCCCTTCTTAAACTTTCTCTTCCTTTCCTTTATAATCCTTCAAACTTAAACCTGCTTTGTTTCTTTCATATTATGATTATTTGATTCCTTTCATCTTCCCACCAAATATTTCCTGCCCCTCTTGGGCTATGTATAGAACTAATCTTTACTGTACTGATATTTTTTTATGTTAGCATATGTTTTTATTACACAATAGCAATGAATTTTCTTTGCTCATGCCTTTGGGATTGTTAAAGTCTTACAAATGCATGGTCTATCGCAATATCTTTTGTTGACTTGGCTTCTACTTTTGTTGTTTAGACATTTCAAGTATTTCTGACTCTTTGTGATCCCATTTTGGGGGTTGCTTTCAAAGATACTAAAGAGGTTTACCATTTCTCACTCCAACTCATTTTACATATGAGGAAATTGAGTCAAACACAGTTAAGTGATTTGGCCAGGGTCACCCAGTAGTAAGTGTTTTGAGGTCAGATTGGCACTCAGGAAGATGAGTCTTCCTGATTTTTTTTTAAATATATAATTTATATATTTTTCCATTCTTAGCATTCACTTCCACAAGAATTTAAATTCAAAATTTTCTCCCCATCTCTTCCCACCCCCTACCCCAGGACAGCATGCATTCCATCCACCCCTTCCTCCAGTCTGCCCTCCTTTCTATTACCCACACCCTTTCCATCCCCTTTCCCCTCTGTTTTCCTGTAGGGCAGAATAGATTCCAATACTCCGTTGCCAGTGTAGCTTAATTTCCAGTTGCATGCTAAAACAATTTTTAACATTCATTCTTAAAGCTTTGAGTTCCATATTCTCTCCCTCCCTCCCTCCTCACTCACTCTCATTGAGAAAACAAGCGATTCAATACAGGTCACACGTGTAACAATGCAAAGCACTTCCATAATATTTATGTTGTAAAAGACTAACCACATTTCCCTCTGTGCTGTCCTTCATTTATTCCATTCTCTCCCTTGATCTGTGCTCACACAATAGTGTTTGCTTCTGTTAACCCTTTCCCCAATTTGCTATCCCTTCTATTATCTTCCCTCTCCTACCCCCTACCCTTTTGCCTTCCTGCAGGATAAAATAGATTCAGCTGAGTGTGTTATCCCCTTCTTAAGCCAAATCCCATGAGAATAAGGCTCAATTTCCTTTCATCTCCCTCCCTCTTCTCCTCCATTGTAGAAGCTCTTTCTTCCTTCTTGTATGTGAGATGATTTGTTACATTCTACCTCCTCCTTTCCCTTACTCCTAGTACATTCCATTCACCAGTAAATTTTATTTTTGGGGGTATTCTCTCTTCATATTCAGTTCACCTTGTGCCCTCTGTCTCTCTCTTAATATATATATACACACACACACACACACAAACCTATATACACATACATACATATATATGTAGATACATATACATGCCTACACATATATAATGTACACATACAAACATACCCATACACACCTACATATATATGTGTGTATATATATTCCCACTAACTATCCTAATACTGAAAAAGGTCTCATGAATTACAAATAACATCATTCCATGTAGGAATGTAAACAGTTTGAACTGTAAACAATTCAAATTTAAGGAGCTCCTTAAGGCTTCTCTTTCCTGTTTACCTTTACATGCTTCTCTTGATTTTTATATTTGAAAGTCACATTTTCTATTCAATCCTGATCTTTTCAACAAGAATGCTTAGAAGTCCTCTATTTCATTGAAATTCCATTTTCCCCCCTGAAGTATTATACTCAGTTTTGCTGGGTAGGTGATTCTTGATTTTAATCCTATCTCTTTTGCCCTCTGGAATATCATATTCCAAACCCTTCAATCCCTTAGGGTAGGAGCTGCTTGATCTTGTATTAACCTGATTGTATTTCCACAATACTTTGATTGTTTCTTTCTGGCTGCTTGTAATATATTCTCCTTGACCTCAAAATTCTGGAATTTGGCTATAATATCACTAAGAGTTTTCTTTTTTGGATCTCTTTCAAGAGGTGATTGGTAAATTCTTTCCATTGCTATTTTACCATCTGGTTTTAGAATATCAAGATAGTTTTCTTGGGAAATGATGTCTAGGCTCTATTTTTGATCATGGATTTCAGATAGACCAATAATTTTTAAATTATCTCTCCTGGATCTATTTTCCAGGTCAATGGTTTTTCCAAGAAGATATTTCACATTGTCTTCTATTTTTTTCATTCTTTTGGTTTTGTTTTATAACTTCTTGGTTTCTCATAAAGTCATTAGCTTTCATCTGCTCCATTCTAAGTTTTTTTTTGAAAATATCTGTTTATTTACTTATTTTTAGTTTTCAGCATTCATTTCTTCAAAATTTTGAGTTCCAAATTTTCTCCCCATCTGTCCCCTCCCCCAACCCTGTAACACCTTGCATTCTGATTGCTTTATCCCTCAACATGTCCTCCTTTCTATCACACCCTTCCCTTCCCTTTTTCTCGTCTTCTCTCTTTTCTTGTAGGGCAAGATCGATTTCTATACCCCATTACCTGTATTTCTTATTTCCCAGTTGTATGAAAAAACAATTCTCAACATTTGTTCCTAATATTTTGAATTCCAACTTCTCTTCCTTCCTCCCTCCCCACCCATCCCCACTGAGAAGGCAAGCAATTCAATATAGGCTATATATATGCAGTTTTGCAAAAGACTTCTATAATAGTCATGTTGTGTAAGACTATTTCCCTCCATCCTATCCTGCCTCCCATTTATTCTATTCCCTCTTTTGATCTTGTCCCTTCCCAAAGGAGTTTACTTCTAATTACTCCCTTCTCCCATTTGCCCTCCCTTCTATCATCCCCTCACCCCACTTGTGCCCTTCTCCCCTACTTTTCGGTAATGTAAGATTTATTTTCGTACCAAATTTAGTGAGCATGTTATTCCCTCTTTAAGCCATATGTGAAGAGAGCAAGCTTCACTTTTCCTGTCTCACTTTCTCCTTTTTCTCCTCCATTGGAAAAGCTTTTTCTTGCCTCTTTTATGAGTGACAATTTGCCCCATTCAATTTCTCCCTTTCTCCTCCCAATATATTCCTCTTTTACCCCTTAATTTTATATTTTTAGATATCATTTCTTCTCATTTCACTCACCCTGTACTCTGTCTATATGTGTGTGTAAGTGTATGTATGTGTATAATCCCTCCAACTACCCAAATACCAAGAAGAGTCTCAAGATTTCCATACATATATAAAATCTTTCTATGTAGGAAGGTAAGCAGTTCAGCTTTAGAAAGTCCTTTATGATTTCTCTTTCCTGTTTAGCTTTTCATGATTGTCTTGATTCTTGTGTTTGAAAGTCAAATTTTCTATTCAATTCTGGTCTTTTCATCAAGAATGCTTGAAAGTCCTCTATATCATTGAATGACCATTTTTTTCTCCTGAAGTATTAGACTCATTGTTGCTGGATAGGTGATTCTAATTTTTGAAGAACTATTTTCTTCAGTGAGCTTTTGAACCTCCTTTTTCATTTGGTTAATTCTGTTTATTAAAGCATTTTTCTCCTCATTGGCTTTTTGGATCTCTTTTGCCATTTGAATTAGTCTATTTTTAAAGGTATTATTTTCTTCAGCATTTTTTGGGCCTCCTTTAGCAAGCTGTTGACTCACTTATCATGACTTTTTTGCATCACTCTCATTTCATTTCCCAATTTTTCCTCCACCTCTCTTACTTGATTTTCAAAATCCTTTTTGAGTTCTTCCATGGCCTGAGATCACTCCATATTTTTTGAAGGTTTTGAACGTAGAAGCCTTGACTCTTATGTCTTCCTCAGATGGTATACTTTGTTCTTCCTCATCCAAAAGGATGGAAAAAAAATACCTTTTCATCAAGAAAGTAACCTTTATAGTCTTATTTTTTTCACTTTTTTGGGGCATTTTCCCAATCAATTACTTGATTTTTGAGTCCTTTGTCAAGTAGAGGGTATATTCTAAGGACCTGTAAGTTCTCAGTTCCTCTGAAGTAGCACAATCAAGGGAGAGGAGCTTACTCCTCTCCTGGCCTGTGCTCTTTTCTGGGAGAAACCACAAGCACTCTTTTGTCCAGGACCTGTGAGTAAGATTCCCTCTCCAGAGCCTCCACCTGCTCCACCACGCCAGTACTCCTCCTCAATCCAAGACTGCCACTCAGAACTGAGACCCAGATCGGCTGCTCAATTTTCCCAGATTTTTTAGGCTCAGGGCTCCAAAGTGTACCTTGGGGCAGTGGCTGCTGCTGCCCTGTGACTGGGGCTGGGGCCAGATAGTGTTCCTTTCTCAGCCAGGTAAAAGAGCTTTCTGACTGACCTTTGAAGCTGTCTTTGGCATTTGTGGATTGAGAAATCTGGGAACTGCAGCTGTTACCCATGATTCCATGCCCTGAAGCATGCTGCAGTCTTGGCTGTGCCCTACTGCGTGGCCAAGGCTGGGCTGCACTCTCCTCTGAGTCCAGTGAAATAGACCCTTCCTGTTGACCTTTTAGGCTGTCTTAGGCTAGAAATCTCTTTCATTCTGTTGTTTTATTGCTTCTGCTGCTCTAAAATTTGTTTAGAGTCATTTTTACAGGTGTTTTATAGGCTATGGTAGCAGAGCTAAAGCAAGTCAGTCTTTCTACTCTGCCATCTTGGCTCTGCCCCTTGAGTCTTCCTGATTTTAAACCCATTGCTCTATTCAGTGTGCCACTCAGATGCCCATTTGCTTCTACTTTACCTAAAGTCCTAAACAAATGAGTTCTGTTACATAATTTTGTAGTGCCAACATGATATTCACAGCTCCTAGGTGGTCATGAATATGGCAGCACAATTCTGAAATACAATAGACTCTCCATGTGGAAGACAGAACTGAAACGTTTATTCAGACATCAAAAAAGTCAAATTCCAACACCAAAAAGCCAAATTCATCAAAATGTTAAAGTAATCTATATATAATAGCAATACAGAGAGCAACACCAGCCCCAAGCCTACCCTCTGTTAGGCTTCCCACAAATCATCTCCCTTAAACAAATCACAAACAGCCTCCCTTAAACAAAATGCCCAATCTCTCACTCATAGCCAGCTGCCTACTTGCCGACAACCTTCAGTTCTGAATGCTTTGACAAAATTTCCTCTCAGTTCTGCTCTAGCTCCACCTCTTCCTATTCTATCTGACTGAGACTCATGTGACTCAGACTTCCATGTGACTTAATCAAGTCACATGGGCTTGTTAATGGATGGGAAAGATCTTCCCATTAAGAAGCAAAATTACATTAACAATAAGCAAAAATGTATTATCAATACAAATTTCCTAAAAGAAAATAGAGTAGTAACACAAAATATTCTTCCCACTTATATTTCATTTATTTTTAAAGTTACTCCTTGATTTAAATGTGCATCTCTTTTTTCATAGAAAAGAACAGTTAAGAATAGGCAGTTTTCAAAATTTAAATTTCAAACCCATATTTTTTAAACTTTAGAACTTCACTGATACTGTCTTCTAAGTAGCTTCAGTTCCCTTCTTTAATCAGTGAAATTACTTTCTTTTCCTGAGTTAAACAATAAATCTATCACTATGCAGGGAAGGAGTGATAAAAGATCTAAGCACAGATTTCATGTTACTTTCAAGAATTTTACTCTTATATTTCCTTAAAATAATTCTACAGAGAGGAACATTAAAACTTAAAACATTTTTAACATTTATAACAACATTGAATCCACAATTTGGAAAATCACAGTAGACAAACTATGTTTCAGTCACAAATTTAGTCTCTGATTAATTTGCAATGACACAAATTCTTACAGACTGGGAAAAGATTCCTTTCTTTCTTCTCTGTCTTCTCTCCTCCACTTCCCCACCTTGACCATAGTTAGAAAGGCAGAGATTTTTTTTTGCTTGTTGAAGACTTTGAAAATACTGCAGAAGAGTTTTTACTTTTCACATTCATTTTTGCTTTGAAGACTTTGAAAATACTACAGAAAAGTTTTTACCTTTCACATTCATTTTCCCTTTGGCTAATCAAACCACAGGAAAAGTTTAGTGTAATTTACTAAGACACAAAACACAGACAATGCTAACAACACAATGAAGATTACAGAAACGAATACTTTAACTGCAACAGATGAGAGATACGTAGAATCATTTGCTGACAAAATTTCTTTCCTAATCTCACACTGTAAGTTTAATCAAAAAGTCCAGGAGAATATATCTCTGCTTGACATAATTGATTTAGGAGAGCTGTTTTGAAACTCCACACATCTATGGATGTCTCCTGTGATGTCTCTCTTTCTTTCCTTAATGCCTTTTCCTCAGTCTGAAGGGAATTCAAGTATCCCTCAAGGATATCCTGGTCTTAGTTGTGATGAAATTAATGTTAGTTTCAGTTTCTTTGAGTCTTGTTTAGAATGCACATCTAACAAAGTACCATCTTTTACTTTGCTGAATTTTCCTTTTCCCATATTATTTTTAGTACCCATAGAGACTCACTGCTCAGTTGTGGACATAACTGTCAGGATTCTATCAGGAAATCCACAAGAGCTTTGCCACTCCCTTTCCTTCTCTGAATATCTACATTCCATTTCAATAAAAGACATATGTAAAACCCTTTTTGTTACCTGTCTCCTTTCTTCATTTAAAACTGAGAGATAAAAAAGTCAAAATTTGGGTTTGGGAACCTATTTCTCCTTTTACTTTCTTCAGTTTGGGAAAGTTAAATTTCCCATTCCTTCACAGTTATCTAACCATTTGGTAGGGGATGCACTCTTGCCCACCTGCTGGCTTATGGGAGGGGGGGTAGCAGGCCTTCCCTCTGTGATACTTAGGACAAAAGGGTGCTCAAAAATGTCCTGACTCAAGAAAATCTTTGTTTCCAGCTCTTTTGCCTTGTTAAAAGAGGCAAAACTCAGGAGAAAGAATTAAAAGGAGTTTGCTAAATAGTACCAAGGCAGAAAACACATTGGTAGGCTGTTCACTGAGTATATGCCATTTGAGTTGTTTAAAGAGAAAAGTATTGATCAGATGGAATTCATTAACTATCTCATTTAAAAAAATAACTACAGAAGATTGAAATACTAATGTATAATGGGCTATGATTACAATAGTGTAGCAGAGCTCTGTAAGCACAGCATCAGGAAGGCTAAAACTCAAAATGAGCTGAGTAGCAATGAATGTTAAGCCCCCCAAAAAAACTTTTATATACATTAGAGGTAAGAAGAAGGTCAAAGCACTACTGTTTGTATTTCATAGGATAATGACAGCATATGACAGAGTGAAGACAAAACTACTCACCTCCTCTTTTCTTCTGTTTTCTCTACCAAGGAGAATAATAGACAGAAAAGGATAGAACAAAAATGGTTAAAATATATAGAAGAATAATGCTAGGTATGAACTCAGGGAAACTGGGTTCAAATCTGTACTGTGCCATTAAGTACCCCAGTCATGTCAGTTGGCCTAATTTGATTTATCTGGACTCTGAACAAGTTAGGATAAATTATATGTATAATATTAAAAAAAATATGAGGAGATGGTAAGAAACTATTTGCCTTCAATGACTTTAAGAAACCAACTTAGAGTTTGTGAAACTACATTAACTGTAGTAATGTCACTAATGGTCTCATTGAGCTCTGGAGAAAAAAATACTGAAAATGGAAAAGGTGCTTCATGACTATATATAAATATTTTAAACCAATTTTCAAAAAAATAGATTAGAAACTGTAAATTATGATTTTTATTCCAGTTCCTAGTGGAGTTCTAGAACAAATTGCCAAAAGAATCCATTAGGAGCATTTAGAAAAGAAAGCAGTTAGGGGCATAGTGAGTAGAGGTTGGACCTGAAGTCAGGAGGACTCATCTTTCTGAGTCCAATCTAACTTCAAACATTTACTATCTGCGGGTTGGTGGGGAAGTCACTTAACTCTGTTTGCCTCAGTTTCATCATCTGCAAAATTAGTTGGAGAAGGAAATGGCAAACCACTTTAATATCTCTGCCAAGAAAGCCCCAAGTAGGGTCACAAAGAGTTTGACTTTGTGATTGAAATGACCAAATAACAAAGAAAAGAAAGAAGTCATATTATTACTCAGCATGAGATTCATCAAAAACAGGTTATGCAGAGTGATTTAATTTCCTTTTATAAACAGATTTATTAGATTAGTAAATCAGCACATATTACATACATGCACATTTGATTTTGTGTAAACTATTCCCTGAAATATTGCCTCATGCTAAATTATATTTAGATTTCAGCAAAACATTTGAGAAAATTTTACCTGGCATTCTTGTATATGAAATGGAGAGTAGTGAAGTTAGATAGATATAGAGTTGGGTGGATGTTCAAACCGAAATAATAATGATGAATGGATCAATTTGAGCCTAAGGGATGCTCTCTAGTGGAGGCCTCCAGAAATCAATCCTTAGGGGTATGCTATTTAAAAAAAAAAAATCATTAACTTTTGTATCAGATTTATAAGAGATGCAAATTTGGGAAAGATAATATTTTGTTGACAACCCAGAAAAGAGGAATGTAATAAATTTCTTCCATAATTTCAAGGTTTGTCATGCAGAAGAGGGATTAGATTCCTTATATTAGAGTTCAATGGACAGAAATATGGTCAATGGATAGAAGGTACCAAAAATAGAACTTTAGATCTAAGGGGAAAAAACACTTTCTTGTTAGTAACTACTCAGTTTCCAAAATTGATCTGTCACTTTTTTGACGTGGATACTCACCTCAATGATAAAAATCATAGTCAATCCATGCCTGCTCATCCTGTGTCCCTTTTGTTTATATCCTCCACACAATCCACTCAATTGCTGTGGCCCCTTTTCAATTTCTCTTGACATTGTAAGCATACCAGATAAGCATCCAGGCTTTCTAGTGACTATCTCATGGTTTTACTACTAAACTAACTGGTTTTCTTTATGAATCCTCTTGCTTCTTAGTGACTTTTTTAAAAACTCCAGTCCTTATTTCAAGTTGTTTATGTTATGTTGTACCCTGCTCACATTTACCATATAGCTTTTCATTATCCTCCAAGTGCTGCTCATGTTTAAATTTGTAACCATGTAAATGTATCAATAAAATAAGGATATTACCAAGATAGGCTTTTGTTTTGGGGAGAAGTTTTAGGTCATTAAAAGTGATGTGCAATTTCCTTGAGGTAATACAGTCAGTTATCTTCTCCCTCCTTAATTTTGGGCCTGATTTATTTATGTTTACTGTCTGTTCATGGCATGTATGTGGAAGATAAATGCTCGTAAAATTCATGAACATATAGGTGAACCATCTACATATAATTTATAATATGAGTAATAAATGTGTAAGCATTCTGTACGCACTTCCCCACCCGCACACCCTGTGAAAAATTAAGTCAAATTATTTTGATTAGTGACAGGAGGATTTGCAGTTCCCAGGGTGAATCACCATCTATAGCAAATCGCTCATCAATTTGGATTCTTTGCTGGACGTTATCCATGAGAATGGGGAACATGCTGGGCGCACGTTTGTGTTCCTGTTTTTTTTTTGTTACCTGGTGTTAATAACCAGTGTCATCAAATAAGTTATCTCTGTTTCATATTTCAAAGAATATTGAATAATTTTGATGTATGGATGAGACACACTTTGTGCAAGAATCTTTAAGGAAATAGTCTGCTTCATCAAATAAAATATATATATATTAGCTGTCAATAAATAAATGTTTGTAAGCATGTATAGATATGCTTACAAACATTTATTTATTCCCATATATTTATGAATATTAATATTTATACACACACATCCTCATTTTATGGAAATATGTGTATATATATACCCCCACATAATACATACGTATATGTGTATATATGCATGCATACATACGCATATGTACATACATGTGTGTACTGAATTTTATATTTTCTACATCCTTAATTAGAAATTGATAAAGAAGTTACCTATTATGGAATATCTTTTGTGAAAGTCCACCTGTGCTCCACCAATGTCCCTGATGTTTGTCTAGGTAATTTTCAGTAAAAAAAATTAGGTGGCCATATAGGTCATTGGCTGTTGAAGTTCTCTAAGTTTCCTTTTTCAGTAGTAATAAGGGCTCAGATAATTTTTGCACAACTTGATTTGTTACAGCTTTTAGAAACCTTGAAAGTCCATCCCTCAGATGCTCAAAATTGTGTCACCTTGAATACCCTTTGCACCCTTGGTCTAATTCAGTTGACTTCCTTGTCTCTTCTCTTTAGTGCCATTTCTTTATCCTTTAGAAGCACGTCTGAGACTGAGGCTAGATTTCTTGTATGGTAACTCTGATATTCTTGATGGTGAAAAAAGTTGTTCATAAAAGTATTTTCAATCTTTTCTTATCCATATTCCTTATAAGTTACCCTCTCTACATTTCTATTTTTTTAACTACTGAAATAATTTATTATTTAGATCTCCCACTAGGCCAAAAAGTCAAACCAAACAAACAAAATACAATTAATTTTAGTCTCTAGTGGTTCTTTTTGTTTAGTGAGTTAATTGGGACAATAGTAGATATAAAAAAAGACCTTGTCCAAATGTGTGGCACCTCCTCCCACCCCTTTTACTGATGTGTCAACTGCAACCTAGGAAAATTTAATAACTTTTCCAGAGTTACATAATTAGTAAGTGACAGAAGGATTTAAACTAGGTTTTCTGACTCCATAGACTATGTTTTAAAGCTATATATACCTTTCTGCATCCTTATAAGTGTGTGTGTGTTTGCATGTGTGTGTGTGTGTGTGTGTGTGTATGTATGTATGTGTGTATGAGTGAGAGAGACAGACAGAAAGAAAGAAAGACAGGGACAGAAAGAGGCAGAGACAGAGAGACAGAGACAGACAAATATATACACAAAGAAAAAGAGAGACAAAAAGAAACTGAGACCAAGAAACTTATTTATGTTATATATGAGTAAATTTAAATTTCAATCCTGATTCTTTGCTTGTGCTTTGTTTTCAAACTGTAATATCATCTAATTTCCTCACAATTTTTATATAGTTAAGTTTTCATTCTAGAGATAATAAACATCACCATGAACTTTTAAATATACAAAAATATTGTATATGAAACTGTAAATGTATTAGTTGCATTCAGTTTAGTTTTTTCTGACATACATAGGTTTTTAAAAATAATTCAAATTTAACATAGTAGTTCTACTACTGTCTTGCTCAACTATGTTGAATTTTGAAATTCCTTATGCTTGTTTTGTTAATGACTAATTAATATTTTCTTTCCCTCCTTTCCGTTATCACTGTAACTTTTCTGTTCAGCAAATATTTAGTCACAGAGAACAAACTGAAACATTGATATTGTTGTCCTTATTTTACAGATGAAGAAAATGAGGTGACCTTGAATAAGTCACTTAACCTTTACAGTCCATAGATTCCTAAAGGGCAAAATGAAGGTCTTACACTTAGATAGCCTCTATGGTTCCTCCCCATTTTAATTTTATGATGTCTAATACTTTGTATGGTTCACAAAGAAAAAGACCTTGTAATCTACATATCTAGCAAAGTGCCATTTCCATATTGGATTCTCAATACATATCATTTGAGTTGAATGAATCTTTTCCCTGAGCAGCCTGGAATATCTTTGTGAATTTTTCATATATTCAGAAAAAAAGAAATATCAATTGGTTATGAAATAGGTGGTGTTTGCTTTTAGAAAACGAAGATTAGAGAAAACCATAATGGATTGGCCAGCAATTGAAGGACAATTCAGTCATTATCTGAATGAAAAGACCCATATGAATATGAGAAATGTGAGTTGGTCTATATCTTTAGGATAACTATCTACATGTCATATTACTCAAGGCATCAGAAGCCTAATAACACCACTTGCCCCCCCCCCCCACATACTGCATTCTCAATCTTCATCCCTATGCTGCTTCCACAAGTAATCAAGATTCTGACCTGAATGTTGACCTTTCATTCTATGACAGCTAATGGTGTTATATTTCCCCTAATTTATTTTGCTTTCCCTCTCACCCCAGAGACTAGCCACTCCAAGAAACATACCCTATTGCCCAAGGGTACCAATCTGGAGAATTGCTGCCAATTACCATGCAATGTACAGTTATCACTGGTGGGGGAAAAGAGCCATTGATACCCACAATAAATTTAGCAAGGCTGTTCATATCTAGAGTCCGATCCCAATGACAGCATATAATGCCATAAAAGATGAAAACACCAAAAAGGAGTCTCTCAAATACAATCTATCTGTTATGATACTGAGCCTCTGATGACAAGTTGATGGGGGAGATGGATGTGCACAGAGGAGCAAGCACTGAGAAATATAGCATTTTCACAAGAATATGTTTTCCCCTGTTACTGATATTCATGGATAGTTTTCTACCACAAATCTGGGATAAGGGGTGTTTGACCTCGAACAAACGGCTCAGATTAACAAGATTCAAAAACAGGAAAGAACTTGTAAATTTATGATGTATGTATTGTTATCTCATAAATGGAAAAGGGATTGTTGAATCATTATGTCCATGCAGATTAAGATGCCAGAGACAATGAAGAAGCATGGGCACTGGGAATTCAGAAGTTGAAAGGTGCTACAAATGGACTCTATAGGCTGAGCTTAAATGAAAGAAAGAGGAAGGGATACTAGAGTAGAAAAACAAAAGGCAAATTATCCCCTCAGTAGAATCACCTAGTGCTAGTAGAACCCTCATAATTGGTGTGCCATGCAAAATTGTAAAGCTGAACTAAAGCTCTCCTCTCTTGTCCTCATTATGAGCATAAGTTAGTCAGTGAGAGACATTGTCTTGGAACTAGCTACACAGTGAATCATTCAAGCTGTCATAATTCTTCAGAATGTTAACTCACCTGCCCCAACATGCAGTGGTAGTATCATATAGTGGAAGGTCCACTAGATTTAAAATCATATGACCTAGCACTGCATCTATCCTGCCTTTGCAATTTACTACCTCTGTGATGTTGGGCAATAATTACTCTAGGTTTCATCAGTAAAATGAGGGCATTGAATTAGATGAACTTTACGGCCCCTTCCAGATCTAAATGACTTCATACCAAGGTCTAGATTCAAATTATTTTTACCACTGATTATAGAGAGATAATGGAGCTCCTAAAGAAAATTTAGATTTTTCCCAGAGAATGAAGGAACCCATGACAACGTCAGGACCCATGACAACATCAGGACCCATGACACACAACTCTCCTGTTCAATCAATTGGGAATGATTTAAGGTATCTACACAGTAGTAAACAGCATCAATAGAAATCTTCAATAATTATCTATTATCCTGACCATTACTGCAACCATGTCAGGAACCACAGCCACCACTATGATCTCCCCAGCTAACAGGAAGATTTCTGAATTTTAAAAAGTACCTTCCATTAAATTGCTGCCACAGAAGCTTGGACCAAGCATTATACTACAGAGCTCATCATCAAAACTTAGATAACTAACTAATTAGGTAACTAACATGTAATTAATTAAAGTTTGGGAAGGGAATTGACCCAATATCATTAATCCTACATGACTGTACCTTTCTAAAATGTAATGCTCATTGTGTAACCATTAATGGAAGATAATAATTTCAGACCATGTATGGATATGCCTCACTTATACATTAGACAGATTCTTGAGAACTTAAGTCAAAATCTTTAAATCTTGTGTTCTTTTACATAGTTCAAGTGCTATGTGAGAAAATAATATATATGTATAAATGTGTATACATATATACATGATACATATGTATATATTTATACATATATCACATATCTGTGGAATCATAACCAGTAAACACACTTATTCAATGTCTATTAGGTGCCAGCACTACTAAGAAGTGTGTAGTAGAATAGACTCCTATACTGTTAAAATTAGAAAAAAGTCTTAGAAAACATCCAATTCAAATTCCCACTCTATATAGTTATTCCTTCTTAAATATTATCAAAATATGGAACTCTAACTTCTGTTTGAATGGTTCTAATGATAAGGAGTTTACTTTTTGATGAGAGAGGCCAGTGTTGACAGCTCTGTTAGGAAAATTTTGTTTTGTTTTGTTTTATTTTCCCCTGGTAAGTGGCATCTATTTGTTGGAACTTTGACCAATTCATCTTAGTTTCATCTTCTGGAGTCATATCTATTGCTTTGTCGGAATACTTTAGTCCTTGCCAGACTACTAATTGTATTATATGATTTTTACGATCTTTACCATTCTGCTTGCCTTTTTCTAGACCTAGTCTGTACTCATCCTAAAAAGATAGCTTCCAAAACTAAATACATTATTTCATATAAGGTGAAAAAAAAGTATGTTTCCCATAAAACAAATAATCATCCAGCAATTTGCCTTTTGGGTTAATTGGAGTTTTCATATATTGAATGTGTTTATACCAAGGCACGTAATATGCTGATAACACATTAACTGCTTGAGTCATCTAACACAAATTGGTCTACCATGGACAGCTACATCCTTATTAGGAGTTATCTACTCTAGTGGGGATCTCTAGCTCATCTTAATTAGTCAGAAGGAATAATGGATGAAATTAATGGAAAAATGAAAGTTCAGCAATTTGAGATCAATTAGCTGTCTTCTAAAAATTATTCCCACTGAGTGCATCCAACCACACAATAACTAATGTGAGATCATTTGTGTCCCTGACTCTAATTCTTTCTACGATGTGACATTTTGTTCAATTTTCTTCTTTGTTAAGACAAGAATAATAACACTGAACAATATCACAAAGGTGCTATAAAGATTATCTAACCTGGAATAATGCATGTATCCAGTTCAGTAGTGGTTCTTCAGTGAGGTTATCTTAAAAAAAATAATGCGTCTTAAATTTAGTGCTGATCACAGCATTTAAGTTCTACCTTTATTTATACATCTTAGTAGCCAACAATATTGCTTTGATGATTTATATTTTGATTGTGGTGACCTATCACCCTATACTCTTTTTTCTTCTTGAGTAGCTAGCATATTCCTTATAATCCTAGTAAATTTCATTTATTTAAAAGTATAATGGTAGCTTTTTAAATGAGCATAACATTAATTTTTCCCAATCCATATCACTAGGGTATGTTAGGGGAAATGAGCCTCTGTGTGAATGTGTCACTGATTGTTTTATCCTGGAAAAGGGTACTCTATGCATTCAAAAGGGGGGAAAAATAGATACCTTGAAGTTGGAGTGATCTCAAAGGAGATTGGAATGCTTCAGGAAATACTCCCTTAGTGGAAATCTTATAACAAAGACTGGATTACCACTTGTCACATAGTGTAGAAGACATGATTCTCATTTAGGTATGAGTTAGAAGCAATGAACTCTGAGGCTCCTTTTAAATCTGAACTATGATCTAGTCAGCACAAACTTCCCTCTTCTATCTAGAATGAAAAGTATCTTTAAGAAAGAATCCTCACACTAATTCATTGTTGGTGGACCTGTGAGGTGATCCAGACATTTTAGAGAGCAATTTGGAACTATGTCCAAAGGGCTACAAAAATGTGCATACCCTTTGATCCAGCAATATCACTTCTAGGACTGTGTCCCCAAAAGATCGTAAAAATGGAAAAGGGCTCCACATGTACAAAAATATTTATAGCAACCCTCTTTGTGGTGGCCAAAAACTGGAAATCAAAGGGATGCTCATCAATTGGGGAATGGCTGAATAAATTGTGATATATAAATGTAATGGAATATCATTGTGCTGTAAGAAATGATGAACAGGAAGACTTCAGAGAGGACCGGAAAGACTTATGTGAACTGATGCTAAGCCAAAGGAACAGAACCAGGAGAACTTTATATACAGCAACAACCACAGTGTGCAAAGATTTTTTCTGATAGACTTAGAACTTCATTGCAATGCAAGGACTTAAAAAATTCCCAATGATCTCTTAAGGCAAAATACTTTCCACATCCAGAGAAAGAACTATGGAATTCGATGGCAGAATGTAGCAGATCATTTTCTTTTGTATTATGTTTTGGCTTGTTTTGTGGTTTCTTCCATTCATTTTAATTCTTCTGTGCAACATGACTAAGGTGAAAATGTGTTTAATAGGAATGTATGTATAGAACCTATATAAAATTGTATTCTGACTCAGGGAGGGAGGAAGGAGGGAGGAGAAAAGAAGAGAGGAAGGGAGGGGGGAAAATCTAAATTACATGGAAGTGATTGTAGAACACTGAAAACAAATAAAATATTAATAAAAATAAACAAAAAGGAAAGAATCCTAGATTTAAAGGTCAACTACAGGGAAAAAATCCTACTCTACTTTCCTGACTTCTGTTTTTATGCCACATATTTCCTTGATGATAGATTGGGTCTAACTCTCTTAGCTGATAGATTTAGTCTGACAATAGCAGTTTTGTATATAGTCTTCCAAAATGTATGTCCTAGAATAGGAAATCCTCTCTCCATCTTTCAGCTCTTTACCCAAATTCAGTTTCTCTCCATGGGTTTTGGGTCAAGGGTTCCTCTTACCATAGGTTTGTTGGCAAGGGGTATGGAGAATTCCTCCTTTGGCATTGTCCAAATGAGAAAATATCTTCCTTACCCAGCCTCTCAAATTGTTTTCTCTTTGACTTTTAAGAACTCTAACTTCCTTGTCCTCTTTTTGAAATCTTTCTATCCTTTCTCTTCTCCTCACTACTCAGTTTGGTTAGCCTACTTTGTACAAATTGACCTAAACAGAATATAATGTCTGGATGTTCCCTTTTTTAGTTAGGTTGCCCCCTAAATGTCCTGAATTGGAATCAGACATTATGGCCATGGACCTTGAATTTAGGTTTCCAGTGCCATTCCTGTGTCCAGCTTTGGTCATGCTCTTCCTAGCTCTAGTTTCCCATTCAGACTCAATGTCTTTTGGGTTTTGACTTCTCATTCTGTGTACTGTGATGAGCAAGTAAAATCTGATAAGGAAAAAAAAAGCCTCTACTATTCAACAAATTTCAATGTTTCCTTTTTCTTTTGGGCAAACTATCTGACATTTAAATCCCTTTATTTAATTCTAGTTAATATTTCTAGGATGAATGTATATTACTCCTCCTTATATGATCCATATTGCAGTCAGATTGCACTACTTGCTGTTTCTTACGTTCAACATTCCATTTCCCATCTCTGTTCCTTTGTACAATTTCCCTTTCATGCTTAGAATGTACTTCCTTCTTAATTCAAAATTTGAGAATATTTAGCCTCCTCCTTTTTTATCCAAGGTGCCACATCCTAAACAAAGAATTTCCTGGTTTTCCCAACTACATGTCTTACCTTCAAGCTTTTAGCAATTGCTTTGCATTTATTTCATATATATTTTGTATTTATTTATATGTGGGAATTTTCTTTCCTTGAATGAAATACAAATCCCTGGAGGGAAACTCCTTGAGGTCAGGGACTGTTTTGTATAATCAGTGATGATTATACTGCCTGGCACATTATAAGTAATTAATAAATGCTCTTTGCTTGGTTAGTTGATTGATTAATAGCCCTTAACTTCTTTCTTTGTGGTTAGTGTGAAAAGGTCAACACTTCCCTAGAACCAAAATATATGTGGGATATCAATTGCTCCTTCCCCACTGTTGAATCTACTCTCTTTGATATTCTCACCAAGTCACTCTAGTTCGCTCTGGTTAATCTCTGAAATCCTATCCAGTCAGTTGTAAAATGTTTAATTTGACAATCTTCTTACCTCATTAAATACCCTCTTGTTTCCCTTGGAATCTGGATATGGACATTTCACAAAGTAGTTACCAATTTTTAACTTGTCTGGTTCTGGTTTACCCTACACAATTTGTGTTGCACAAATGTTTTAAATTTGATGAAGTGACACATTCCATAAGAAATGTAAATCAATTCCTTTTCCAACTACATAAAGTAACACTTATGTTTTTACGGAGAGAATCTGCTGTGCAAGCATTTTAGTCAATAAACATTTATTAAATGCCTGCTATGTGCCAGGCACTATGATCAGCATGGGGGATACAACGAAAGACAAAAACAGGAACTAATCTCAAAGGGATCACAATCTAATGGGGGAGATAACATGAAAATAATACAAACAATATATATATATACATATATATATAATATATAAAATATAATTTGGAGATAATCACACAAGGAAGACATTAGGATTAAGGGGAAATGAGAATGGTGTTTTGTAGAAGACAGGGTTTTAGCTGAAATGTAAAGAAACCAGGTAGGTTTTCAGGCTAAGGGGTGTGTGTGTGTGTGTGTGTGTGTGTGTGTGTGTGTGTGTGTGTGTGTGCGTGCGCGCGTACGTGTGAGGGAGAGAGAGAGAGAGAGAGAGAGAGAGAGAATTTAACAGTTGCCCCTCCCCCTTCTAGGGGATGCAGATGGAGGGTCTTGTTTGAGGAACAGTAGATTCCATTCTCAGTTGATCAAAGATTACATAGAAGAAAATTAGAAAGACAATAAAGGATTTAAAAGCTAAATAGGATTTTATATTTGATTTTGGAGATGAGTTGCTCTTGTCAACAAGGAGTCAATCAAGAAGTTAATTAAGCATATATTATGTGCCAGAGATTGTGCTAAGCCCTGGGGATACAAAGAAAGGGAAAAGTCCCTGACCTGGAGAAACTCAAAATCTAATCGGAGAGACAATAAGGACATGAATATGCCCAAAAAAGTCACATGGCAGATAAGTAGGGAATAATTAATAGAGGAAAATCACTACAATTAAATGAGCTAAGGCATGACTTCCTCTAGAAAGTAGAATTCTAGTTGTGACTTGAGGGAAGTCAGGAGAGTGAAGTGCCAGAGATTAGATGGGAGAGTATTCCAAACATGGGTAACCTTTAGGGGAAATACCCAGAGGTAAGAGACTGTCTGTCTTATTTATGGGACCATAAGGAGGCATGTCACTAAACTGAAGACTATGTGGCAAGGAATAAGATATAAAAATACTAGAAAGGTGAGGTGAGGGGAAACTCTCATTATTAAGGTCTTTGAATACCAGAACATTGTATACTTAATCCTAGGCATTATGATGAGTCATTGGAGTTTTTTGAGTTTGGGGGTGACAGAGTTGACCTGTTTTAGGAAAATCACTTTGCATACTGAATGCAGAATGGATTGGAGTGGGAAAAGACTTATGGAAGCCATGTCCGCCAGCAGGTTATTACAATAGTGCAAGTGTGAGGTGAGGCAGGTGGGCCTTCTCCAATATAACAGCAGTATCAAAGGAGACAACGGTGAATATTGGAAAGATGTTGTAAAGGTGAAATTGGCAGGCCTTGGCAACAGATAGGATATGGGGTCGCGATGAGACACAATGAGGGCTCCAGGATGACGCATAAGTTGAGTCTTGAACTTTGGGAGGGTTGTATAGGTTTAGAAGGGAAGAGTAGTGGCATGAAAACACAGTCAGAAAGACTATGAAGGAGGAGAGGGTAATCAGCAGTGTCAAAGGTTACAGAGAGGTCAAGAAAGATGAGGATTCACATAAGGGCCACTGGATTTGGCAATAAAGAAATTGTTTGTAAGTTTGGAGTTTAATGATAAGGTTGGAATCCAGAGTGTGAAGAGTTGAAAAATGAAAGGAAAGGGAGTTGAGGTTCCTATTGTAGATGGTCTATTCATTAAATTTAGTGACAAAGGGCAGAGGGGATATAGGATTATAGTTAGTAGGAAAGGAAGGATCAAGTTCATCAGGAGTGATACAATCACCAATTTGCAATCAGTCTGTTTCTGATAGACACCCAGATGAGGAAAGAAAGGGGCTTAGAAAAGGCACTTCTATATTCTTAGTTCTCTCCTGACCCTAATAAGAAACAAAGTAGAAAATCTTTCTAATATCTGTGCAAAGTTTTCCTTGGATCCTTAAAAAAGTCCAGTTGTCTTCAAGCATGTTTATCATTAGAATATGTTTCTCCTCAAAATAACTATATCTACATTACAAACACAATTATTTTTCCCCTTTCAGCAACCCATTTATATGACAAAGCATCAGTACATTACACTTGACTTAGGGCAGGAGGGAAGAGAACTTTCACCAATGGCATCATGCACACCTTTGCCACAGCCTGAAAAAATGGTGCAGTAACTTTTCTTTGATTGGGAGCTGACATGCTGACCAACTATGGCAGCCTTCAAAATTCTCACGCTGTGAATAGCAAGGCCCCTCACTGCTTTCTCTTTAATTAAAAGGGAGAAGAGCAGAGGTCACCAGAGCACAAAGTCCTGCCACAGTAAGATGACCAATCTTCACCTAAAAAGGCACCAACTGGAGAACAAAAAAGATTGCCCAGGGCTTTCAGAAAACCAACTGAGAAGTTAGTTTTTTTAAACCAATTCCTATGTCTTTCAGAGACTAAAAGAAGGCACAATGGATGTGCTGCTCGCCTAGTTCTTTGCTATCTTTTAGTGACTCTGTGCTTGATTTGATAGAGTTAATGAATATAATGCATATGCTTTAAATCCTAAAAAAAAGAATTAAAGCATAACCAATCTTTGTCACCCATTGGGTCTTGCACTAGACTGAGTACATTCAGTAAATATTTATATGATATTGTATGTTTGGAAAATATCTGTGTAAGTAGAATGATGGCAAATTACTTATGCATAGAACTTTGCACTTTTTCATTTGCTTCACAGAAAAGGGCAGGAGAATGAAAAGAGCACTGGATATTGAGTCAGACCACCTGGGTCCAAATCCCACCATTGAGGCATGTTAGTTATGTGACCTTGGACAAACGAGTGGGCCTCAATTTCCTCAATGGAAAAATGAAGGGTTTGGACTTGAGATGGCTTCCAAAGTTCCTTCCTGTTCTGAAACTATGGTCTAGTTGGATGACAGAAATCTAGATCTTTAAAAGATGGAAGATAGTCTTTTTAAATCCCTTCATTTCACATATGTGAAAATGGAGCCCTGAAGAAAAGAAATGATTTGGCCAGAGTCACAGAGCTAATAAGCAAATTAGCTGAGATAGGAGCACAGGGTTCCCTATTGGAAATCTAGTATTCTTTTTCACTATACCAAAGATAATTATCCTGATTCTGCAAATAAGTAAATGAAAACCTAGAGATGCTAAGTGCCCTACCCAAAAATTACAGAACTAGAAAGACAAAGAATGAGTATCATGTGCTTGGAACCATTAGCCAATAACCGTTTCCACTGTGATATTTAGGGACATTGCTGTTGTGGCAGGACAGGCTGGTATAGTGGGATGTGTTCCAGGACTTCAGTCAGGAGAGGCCCATGTTCAAATCCTGCCTCAAGTACTTATCAGTTCAGTAACCCTTAATAAGTTATTAGCCTTTCTAACCTTCGGTGATCTCATTGGTTAAGTGGGAATAATTATACACTGCATCTAGATCTTAAGATGCCAAATAAGTGCTATTACTACAGTATTATTGTTCTTTGTACAGAAATGGAATCATCTCCACCCAATTACAAGACAAAAGATTCTCCATCCAATTGTTAAGTATTATTATTATAGTGAATTATTATTTTTATTGTTATATTGAACCAAAAAGATCATTAGGATTTATTTTATTCAGTCTCTAAGTTATTGACCAACAGAAGGTCAGTCATTTAGGGATATTCAGATCTCCTTTTTCTCCCATCATGAGGTGTATATTGAGACATCGGATTCAGATTTTTGTGCCAGGTCCAGGCAAAATGAACAAAAGCAGAAAGATTTTTACCTAGCTTAGAAGAAAAGCTATCATATATCACTTCCCTCTTTGTCAAACTTTTAAAAAATTCTTTTGCAGATCAGGATGTGGTTCTCCCTCTCCCCACCTGAATATCTCATTCAGTCTACCTATAGGGATATTCCAATGTTTGAAGATAAAAAAATCCTTCCAGTTTGTGTGTTTTAAATAGGGCCCCCTCCCTGGGGTCCCTCCTCATCTAGAGTAAGGCTCACACCTGGGGCCTGATAACAAAATTAAAGTCCAGAGTGAAAGAAGAATTTTTCATTACAGTTCTTGCAAGAAGAGGGCACATTCCTTACTCTGAGAGAATTTCTCACCTTAAAAAAAGAACAACACTTGTGAAATCAGAAAAGCTTTGGTTAATTTTTACATTCATTCTCTCTGAATGAATGGTTAGCTCCTGGGGAGTGCTACTGAAAGACTATAATTTGTTCAGACCAATGCAAGTCTTTTATACTATTCCAAATTTGAACTTCCCACCACACCATCTATTGGCCAAGTGAAACCTCCTGACCATATTCTCCTCTCTGATAGGCTTTCCCTCAAGTAGCTCATCAAGCCTGCACACAAGTTTCTGACTTTTTACCTGACCATGCTAGGTCACAATTCTGATTAACTGCTATCACTCAAAGCTGGGAGGAATTTTAACCCTGTGGAAAGATAATTCCTTTTTTTGTTTCCACATTACGTCTTCTTCCTTTTCCATATTCTTCCCATCCTTCAAGGCTTTCATTAAATGCCTCTTTTTTGGGGGGGGTGGGGGGGAAATGTTTTCTTATTACTAAATGTTATTTACGTGTTTCTATCTTCCCAATTTTGTTACAAGCTTTTTGAAAGAAAATATTTAAGAAATGATAATACTTACTATTAATACCTACAGTAAAACCTAAATGAATGAATTGATGTGAGTTTAGGCTCAATGTCATTTAGTTTGGTGGAAAAAAGAAACAACAACACTGTACTGTCTCTGAAAATCTGTTGCTTTGTCAGTCTAGAAGGTCTTGGTCATGGGGTGAGTAGAGACACTAATCAAGGCAGAACATATTAGAAAGAGCTAAGAGGAACCTTAGAAGTCCTGTATTCCAGCTTCCTTATTTTACATAAGAGGAAAATAAGGCCCAGAAAGGAGTGTCACTGAGCTAAGTCTTCATGTCTCTTCCAAATCCAAAGCTAATCAAACTGGTTGCTTTTGCAACTACACCAAACTCTCAAGATTGAGTAAAAAAGAGAGACAGTTGGTAATCTGCTTCAAAAGGCTACAGTGAGAAAAAAAAGGCAAAATGAATCAATGAAAATGTTCGAAAGTAGAATCAGTTCTGCATGCAAATCATGTTTTTCTAAAAGGAAGTATTTGGGTTTTGATTTGTTCTGGAAAAACCAAACCCAAGTTCATTTCACAATGAACCACAGATTTAAAATAGTAAGGACCTTGGACATCACCTAGTTGAATTAGTTCATTTTAAAGAGGAAGAAACCAAGGCCTGAAGAGGTTATTTCATTTTCCTAAGATCATAGACAGCCAGGATTTGAACTCAGGGTAGTTTTCCACTATGCTGTAATGTCTCCCTAGTGATAGAATTTAAATATAATCTAGGCTGTCTTCATCATCCCTGATTTTATGAGTAAGAAAAAAGAGACTCAGAGATGTGATCTGGTTTTAAAATCAGTTATGTAATTTAAGACTTATTAAGTGAGCAAGTCACTTAATTTCTCTGGATCTCAGTAAGGAGTCTGACTAGGTGATAGCTAGTGTTCCTTTTACTTCTAAATCTCTGAGACCATGATTTGCCCAAACTCAAACAGCTAACAGGTTGCAATGCTGAAAACATGAGCCCACATTTCCTATTTACCATTGTGTTGGGTTTTGCATTATACCCTACATGGGGCAGCTATGTGGTACAGTGGATAGAGCACCAGTCAGGAGGACCTGAGTTCAAATCTCACCTCAGACACTTGACACTCACTAGCTGCATGACCTTGGGAAAGTCACTTAACCCCAATTGCCTCATCCTGGATCATCTCCAGTCATCCTGATGAATCTCTGGTCACTGGATTCAGATGGCTCTGGAGGAGAAGTGAGGCTGGTGACCTGCACAGCCCTCCCTCCCTCAAAACAAAGTCAAGTGCAAGTCATGTCATTATTTCTCTGATGGCATGGTCTTCTTTGGCAACAAAGGACGAACACACTACCTCCCATAATAACTGACTCCTAACACCTCTGGGAGGATGGTAGTGCAAGTGTAATCACCATCATTTTATGGGCTAAAGATAAAATCTTTTTTTGCATTTGTTTGAATACTTGAATCCTAATAGATTCAATCTGGATCCTCTCCCTGGCGTGTAATAAAGCAGTCATTCCCAAATTATGTGCTATGGAGTTACTGCAATGTGTCTACAAATCAACACATGTACCAAACACCATCATTATGGTCTTTATTCAGTTCCCCAAAATATGCAGCATGACTCTGAATAAATAATATTTTCCATATAGAGATTACTATTTTAAAAATTTAAGTAGGTGCCATTGAAATTGATGAAGTAAATTAATTTAAAGGCATTATTCATCTTCTAGTACCTTCTTAGCCATCATGTATTTTCTCAACGTACTAATAAAAAAATGCCATCATGTGGGAAGTTCTGACATTTTTCTGGTGTTAAAAAGTGGTACTCATTTTTGAAAGGGTTGGGAGCTACTATAATAAGACTTAAGGAAAAGCTTTGCTTCCCTTAAAAGTCAGGATTATGGCCATCACTCTTTCAGGAGTTTGTCATTGTACATCCATCAATAGGATTTCCACCAGTCATGCAGTTGTTACATCTTTCTATATCCTTTCAAATGAACTAGGTACTACTCTTTGTGGGAGAGAATAAAACAGAAACTGGTTGGAGCTTTCATACTTTAAAAGAAGAGATGCTAGTTCTTCCAAAGAAAATCTGATTTCTATTGATTTTATAATAGAGGGAATCTGGTCAGAGCCCAAGCTGCCCATAAAAGCTTTATGTCACCATTAATGTTGGATCATCTCTGGGAGTTCACAGTTTATTTAGTGTTGTTTTATACACTAAATGGCACTATGAGCATTTCTAAAGCATTCCTAAGCAGTACTTTATCTCACATGTGTCTTGGTCACATCTCTCCGGAGTGCAGGTTGTTTCCTGACTTATGTATACCTGCTTTATATAATGCACTGTTATATCAGTCAATGACCATAAGAATTCCTCTCCAGTATCCAGAGCTACCACTTGGTCTTTCTCCAGCTCTCCCCAGCTTGGCTCTTTCTGCCTATTGTTTCCTGAGATGTACCCACATTGCCCTTCTTTTGTTCCTACATCTCACCTTGCCTCAGAGGTGTTCAGTTTAATAGCCTTTATGAAAGAAGTACTGACAATTGAAATGGTAACTAGGTTGTAATGGAGTCAGGAAGATCTGAGTTCAAATCTAGCTTTGGAAACTTACCATGTGTGTGATCCAGACCAAGTCATTTAATCTCAGTTCCTCTCAGTTTCTTCAACTCCAAAACAAAGATGATAACAGCATTTACATACAAGAATTATTGTGAGGATCGAAAGTGCTGCCCGTATTAAGCATTATATAAATGCCAAATATGGTTGCTGTTTCTGTTGTTGTTACTACCACCAGCAGTAGCAGCAAGAATACCACCACTACTACCAGTAGTAGTATGCTATTGCTAGTGGAAGAACTTCTCAGTGAAAATAAATCATTGAAATTATTCTTACCTATTCAACCAGTTTCCTTCAGCCTCCTCTCTAGGCCCAGACCTGGTCTCTTTAAGCAAGCAACATTGTCAGTTCCTATTCCATTTGCTTCTTTTCCTATACTCCTAGTTCTATCAAGTTCAGGCCACTCCACTTTAGAATTGCAGAACCTTTACCACAGTCCTAACCTTGTGTTGGAAAAGCTACCCAGGGTAGACTTTCAACGTTTATTCTGAAATGCAAGTGAATCTTCAATCCTATGTATTTCCAAATACCATTTGTAATTGCATTTGCTAGGTCTAAGTGAACCCCTGGAACTGGAAAAAGAAATCAGATGGACAATAATTGAGGCCTAAGGTAGAAAAGAAAGCTTTTACCTGGTGTTGGAGCTATCCCTGAGAATGTAGCCTGGCAGGAGACTGTTTTACCATAACTGCTTACCACCTCCAGCTACATGTTTCCTCCCTACCTTTCCTTAGTGTAAAAGAAATTCTCATTTTCAAAGTAGAAATAGGAGAATACATGTTTCTCATAACCTAACCATTCTCTGTAACATTCTTTCTATAAGAAAATGAGTTGTGAGATCCAAATTGCTTCCTTACAAGTATAATCTTAGAATATATCATTTTCTGACTTAGACATTACCTGAATCTCTGATTAGGCCAGTTTTTAACTGGATTTCAAAAACTGTATTGCTACTGCCATGATTTCAAAGACTGTTCTACCTTGTCTTTCTAGATCCTCTGTGGAGTCAAATATCTGGAGGGTGTTCTAACCATGAGCTGAACAGATAAGGAGGAATAAGAAGATTTAGACTTGGCAGATTTGGGGGTTGCTAAGGGAGAAGGGCAATGAAACAACTGGACCTGTTGATTCCTATAGCATTATCTCCCTTGAGGTAAAGGGAAATGCTGAGGTTAAAAAGGGGGAGAAGAGAAGGAGAGAAGTTGGTTGACACATGGAAGACATAGAATAGTGTCTCTTGAGAATTATTGATATATGCTAACCTTGTATGGAAGCTCTGGACATCTATTTTGGAGCCTTACTTTGTTTCATTGTTATTATTTTGTGCTTATTCTTGACCTTTGATACTTCAGTGGATTCACAACTTTGCTTTACTATTAGTGCAGATCAAAAGCCCTTCTTGCCTTCTCATTGTGTATAGTTCTGGGTACTACTATCTTTTCATAAATCCTTTACATTGAGTCTATCCATTGCATTAGGTCTCTCTCTCTCTCTCTCTCTCTCTCTCTCTCTCTCTCTGTCGTCATTTTTAAATTTCATGGATACTAGTAGAGAGTTGGGACTAGACTCCATTTGTTTCTTACACTTCTTCAAAAAGAATATTAATAATGTTTCTTATGCCATTTCTCATGTGCAAGGCATTTCTCTTCATATGCTGTAGACTACTCAGCTTTATTACGTCTCTATCCATTGCCTTTAATGTTATCTGTACTCTATGTAAGTTTTTAAAAAAACACATTTAAGCGCCATTGTATCTGTACTGTTCAATCTGAGAACTGTCTCCTTTGTATCATTAAAGCTTATGGCTTTAAAGCACTTAGTCAAACACCAACCCAGTAAATTTATAGCTCTAGTCACACAGGGCTAGGTATGTACACCTGGTCTCAGATCCTGAACCCTTGATAGAGGTCGATAGAGAGTAGAGGTGGAAAGAGATTGAGGGCAACTAGTAGATCTTAAGAGACATAAAGAACCATCTAGGGAAAGAAAATATTGGAAATTTTGTTTTCATAAATATTTGTTGATTATGAAACAAGTTTATCTTAATCCTTTCTCTCCTCCATACATGCTCTGTGCTTTTTTTCAAAAAATTCTTTTTGCTTGAAAGATCCCACTTTGATCTCTCCATGTTGAATTTCTAAATATCCTTTGTAATCTATTTAAAATGCCACCCCCTCAAGTAAACATTTCCCTCTTTGGAGCATATATATGGTTGCATAATTCTTAGTAATAACTGATAGTTATAGGTAACTTTAAGTTTTATAAGACCTTTTCATAGATCATCTCATTTGATCTCATAGCCATCCTGTGAAGTAAGTAACAAAATTGTTACTATCTCCATTTTACAGTTGAGGAATTTGAGCATCAGAGGGTTTAAGTGATTTTTCCCATGGTCACAAAAACAATCTGTCACAGTCAGTCAATCAACCAACAACATGCATTTATTAAGTAACAGTCAATATGCTAGGTGGACAGGGTGAGGGGAGGAGTGAAGACACTAGTAGAGATAGAAAACAATATAGTCAAAGAAAGGTTCATGTAGAAGAGAGTGCTTAACCTGACTTTTGAAGTGCACTGGGGATTCTAAGAAGCAGAAATGATGAGAGAGTTCATTCCAGGCATGAGGGATGGCCATTGCAAAGGCACAGATATGGAAGATGGAGAGTTCTGTATGAAGAATAGAAACCTAGATGTTCACTGAATCCAAGTCCAATGTGTTTTTATTATACCTTGATGTTTCTCAAACACTTGGCAAGTATTACTTTATATTGTAATACAATATATATGGATATGACACTGTATTTTTGCATGCATGAACTATCACCACATTTACCTCTGAGTGACAACTCATTTGGACCCAGTAACTCTCAAAATTTATATCTACCTAGCCAATAGAGTTAGTATCTATTCTAGATTCAAAGAGTGCACATGTAGATCTTTGAATTAATGAAATAAATTATTTGTTTGGGTGTCATGTTCCCCTAATAGACTTGTAAATCCCCAGGTTTATTTAAACTTTATATCTCCTCTATTTTCTAGCCTAAGTGCTCTGCACAAATTAGGGATGTAAGGGACAATTCTTGAATTAAATTGAGTTTCTTGCTTTCCTAGAGCGCATGACAGAATAGTTCTGTTGGAGATTCTGTCAAATAAAGAGTTCCATATAAACTCGACATTGATTCTACAATCAATGTAATACATAGAAGAGGTAGCATAATTCCTCAAGAATTTTCCATGTAAGTTATTATTATTTTTTTACTGAAGCTTTGAACTTCTGTTTTAGAACAATTTTTTGCTTCATTTTTGTATCTTGAACATTTTCTTGACCTTAGATATGTCAGTGGATCCATGATAGTCCCTCCTTGACCAGAATCCCTCCTTGCCTTCTCATTATATCCAATGACAATGCCGTCCTTCCTCTTTCCTGATGTAATTTCCTCTTTTCAAAATATTTTCCCCCCTAGTCAGAGCCTCCTATGACATTTCAGTTAAATTTAATTTTGAAAGTTAATAAGTAACTACCTAAAGAAACTGCCTGAGGAAATGTATAGACTCAAAAATGAGATACAGGTTTCGGAACTAGTACCCAAGAATCTCTTAGCAAGAGGTCAAGCAACAATGAAACCCTGTTAACAAAGATGATCACTAAGATCCTTTCTAACCCTAAATGTTCTCTGTGTGTGTGTGTGTGTGTGTGATACTAGGACTAAAAATCCTCATAGTCTGCCATGTCTGGAAGGTTAAGATTCCCCCTATTCTCCTAATCAGCTCCTGCTCTCACAGTTGAATCCACAGCTCTCTCAGCTTCAATTCCAGCATTCATTCCACTGCACCATAAGTTGGCACAATCAATATCACCAATACCTTATATGAGAACCATAGAAGGCTGCTTTTACTACAATCTGGAATTCAGTCACCAAGTTCATACAGTAAGCATGCTAAACATCTATTTCTGTACAGATTACATCACCACACAATACTTTTCTCCTCCATTTCTCTGTTCTTGTTTACTAAGAAAATATTTGTAACTCCTGCTTGGCCAGGTTTCTTTTTTGTTTATGTTTGACTTGTGTCATTCTTATGCTGAGAATGCCAAAGAGTTTAGAAGTGCAGAGGTGGAACTTCTTAGGGCAGAGTTTACATTCTTTTAAAAATTTTCTTTCAGAGCTTATGGTCCTTTTTTGTGGTTTTAATATATTCATAGTTTACATTCTTAAATAGAACATCCCATTATGTGGAAGAACCTAGTTGTTTCTGATATCTTGATGTGAAAGTCCCTTTAAAAAATGGAACAGGAGTTCTTCTGAACCTTCAGAAGTGAGAAGAAAGGTGATGGCTAGAGTACTTTCTCTCTTTTCTCTTTGGGCTCCTGGTACTTTCTAGGAATTTTTGCATGGAGAATGATTTGACAAAACCTTTAAATCCTGGCACTTTGCTTACATGTGATATGCTCTCTTTTATGTCCTGGGTAATCCAAGATGGATCTCTCTGGTTTAATAATTTACATATTTAAGATTTCTTACATAGCTTGACCAGATCTGGGATATGTACTGTGATTTCAATGTACATCCTGTTGACAAATAAATTCTTGAAATTTTAATTGAAGTCATTTATATGAAAATGCCTTAGGTTTTTCATTCCACTATTGTTTCCCCCTCCTTTCTACCAAATGCACTCATTTTATAGGCCATCAATAATTGATGGGTCTATTGGAGACAAATAGAGATTTCTGAATTTCATAGATGTTAGAATGCAGAAATGGTTAGAAAAGAAGGATGAATTTCTAACACCTGAAGAATTACCTACTCTAATCTGGAGTACTAATTTGGGTACTACTATTTCCCATTGGGTAGAGAGATCCCAATTGTCAATGGAAAGTTTTCATTTATTCATTCATAGATTAATTTACTCATGGATGTTATGGTTAGTTGTTTGTTTTATATCATAATGAGGGTGAATTCCCAACATTTTCAAACGACTTTATTAGGAAAGTCTTGGATTTCAACATACTGATTCTGATGTAGAAGGGAATATTCAAGCAATCTAGAGTTTTGTTCTCTGAAACACTTGATGGACAGAAAGGTGTTGGAAATGCATCTTGTCTATTGGTTTCCCTAAAGTAAAAATAGCATTTCCTTATTCTTTTTTGCCTCACAATTCTTAGTGTAGGGCTTAGCACAAAGTACACACCCAACCAATGCCTGTGATCTGGCTAGTTGAAATGACTAAGCAGTAAGTTGATGATAAGTAGCACATAGCCAAGAACCACACAAATAGGGAGATACCAGATTCAAAATTCTGAAGGAATGTAAAGGAATCATGAAGTTCTACCCCATGATTTTAGAGAGTTAAGGTCTTATTGACTCTCTTTAATTTTTAAGTGACCTGATACCGAGAAACTTTAATTAAATTGTTCAATGTCATTGACCTACTTGATGACAAATGTGAACTAGAGCCAAAACCTACTACTACTAATGCTCTTTACATTGTACCAGGCATCTTCTGATGCTGTGCCTCCCCCATCATGGTACATCTTAATGGTTAAACTAAAATGAGTATTTTATTATAGTTAACGATAAAAAGAGTGCAACTAACTGAATAAAGTTTTGCCCCTCCCCCCTGTGTATGATGCACCAGCAGAATTAATTTAATCTGTTTTGCTTCTAGCCCTTAACTCCTATCCTTTGAAGTATTTTATTGCTGCTTTAAAATGAAGGAGTACAGTTTATTGTTTGGATATTTTTGAAACAGCCTAAATGTCACAGACGTCCTTGCATTCACATTGAACTCACTCTTTAACCTCTGGGTGTGTTGGTCCTACCTTCTAACTCCCTATCCTTAACACTAAGTATTCTTTTTCTCTTGGTAGAGACTATGGAGAGCTCATAAAATGCCAATTTGAGGCAAAAAGGTTGAGGGACTTGTGCAGGGTCACACAGCTAGTGAGCATGAATGAACTCTCGACGTTCACTTCAATTCAATCAAAAGTCAAGACATCACCTACATGATGTCATTGCTTCTCTTTGAGAATGAAAGATGAAAAAAATTCAGTTAATAAAAGCTGCTCTCTGGGGACCCAACCTGCCAGTTCAAGTTGGGCAATGCTGCTATTCTCCTTCTCTTCCTCTCACTTCTCCTCCTACTCCTTGCTCTTCCTTAATCATATATGGTCCCTCTGTGCACATGGGGAGTCATATCCTTACATGTGAGTGCTCTGTCCAAAGGAACATAACTTCTGGGTGCTTATATTTTTGGTTACTTACACTTTGAAAGATAGTAGGGTTTGGGGGCTAGATTTTTTTTTCAATTTCTTATTTATTTGTTTTTCAAAAAGTTGGGACAATTATTTTCTTGCCTTGCAGTTTTCACTTATGGTTCCTTGAAGGACAGTTCTGAAAAAAACAGAATTTTAAAAACCCTTTGTGATTCAAATGGAGCTACTAGACTACACCTTGAAACCTAAATTACTCTGGTCAAAAATAGGTTCCAGGTCAAGCCTCTCTCTCTTTTTTATTGTCTGTACTTTAAAAAAATATTGATATTTAATTTACAGCATTTCGTTCCACAAGCTTGTGAATGTTAAACTTTTTCTCCCTCCTTTCCCTTCCCTCCTTCCCCAAGACAGCATGCAATCTGATACAGGCTCTGCATATACATTCACATTAAAGATATTTTCACATTAGTCATGTTGCAAAGAAGAATCATAAGCAATGGGATGTACCATGAGAAAGAAGAAATAAAACAAAACAAAACATAAAAAAAGAGGTCAAATCATATACTTTGATCTGCATTCAGATTCCATCATTCTTTCACTGGATGTCAATAGCATTTTCTATCATGAGCTTTTTGGAATTGTCTTAGAACTTTGCATTGCTGAGAAGTTAGTCATCACACAATGTGGCTTAACTGCACAATGTTTTCCTGGTTCTGCTCCCCTCATCAGCATCAGTTCATATAAGTCCTTCCAGGTTTTTCTGAAATCTGCCTGCTCATCATTTCTTATTGCATAGTAGTATTCCATTACATTCATGTATCACAACTAGTTCAACCATTCCCCAGTTGGTGGGTATCCTCTCCATTTCCAGTTATTGGCCACTACAAAAAGAGCTGCTATAGATATTTTTGTACATGTGGGTTCTTTTCCCATTTGTATGATCTCTTTGGGATACAACCCTAGAAGTGGTATTGCAGGGTCAAAGGGTATGCACATATTTATAGCCCTTTGGGCATAGTTCCAAATTGCTCTCTAAAATAGTTGGATCAATTCACAACTCCACCAACAATGCATTAGTGTTCCAGTTTTCCCACATCTTCTCCAGCATTTATAATTTCCCTATTTTGTCATATTAGCCAATCTGACAGGTGTGATGTGGTACCTAAGAGTTGATTTTGCAAATTTTGCAAATTTTGCAAAATGCAAATTTTGATTTGCATTTATCTAATCAAAAGTGATTTAGAGCATTTTTATGTGACTATAGATATCTTTAGTTTCTTCCTCTAAAAACTTCCTGTTCATATCCTTTGATCATTTATCAATTTAAACCTGAATCATTTTAGTTTTCATTAAATGGCCAATAATAGGTCCCAGCCCAAGCCTCTCTTACCCATTCTTTGGATTTTGATGACTCTGAGTGAATATAAGTAGCAAATGTTTTCTACTCTGGCCAGAAACTCTGAGGGTCTTCTCCTTTGGATTGATTCTTTTATGATGACAAAATAAGCCATCTTTTCTCTCAATTCTTACCTATCCCTTAATCACTGAATGAACATTTCCTCAGACAAACTGAGATCTGGGAAAGACCTTAGTTTAAAAAGTCTGAAGTTACCACCTGCATTGTAAGCCATCCTAATCATCTTGACTTTACTCTTGCCACTGAACTCTCATGACCCTAGAGGAAAGAATGAGGATGATAATTTTGCATAGCTCTTCTTCACTTGCAAGTCAAGACACCCTAGTGATATCATTGGTCCTCTTTGAAAATGAAGGATGAACTATAATCCAACTTGGTATCATTGTGTGGAAGGACATTATGTTCCACAGATTTTAAAATATCTAGGTATAAGTGGAGCATGGTAACATCCTAGTACTCAGTCTCTCCATGGTTCATTAGGTCACATCTCTCTCCTGCACACAGACTTAATCCTTCAAATCAAAACTCTTATAAAAATCTTTTGAGATTCCAACATTCATTTATACATGCCAAGCAAATCTCAAAATTTGTACAACCCCCCAAAAATTCTATATGTATTTATTTTCCTTTTTCAAAAGTTAGTTACCTCTACTGCCTTTCACTAAAAATAATTTAAAGGTTACATCCTTATTCCATTAAATAATCTTGGTGCATAATTGGCAGTTTCATGCCATGAACCAGAGACTCATTATCCAGAGCCCTTAAGTTGATAGGTTTTGTTTTTAAGATAAATTTGCTAAATATATGTGTAATCAAAAAATGACAAGTTGGCAAGAATATAGATGACTGCATGCAAATTTATTCCCATTAGTGGAAAAATCACTGAAAGTTTAAAGTTAATGCTATATTGACATTCTGTAAGGTTTGCTATTTATAACTTTGGGTTTGCAAGATTAGCATTGTATTTTTTTTCTCAATACTCTGCCTTCTGTTGTTGTAAGTAATAATTAGGTATATGGTAGTACACATGTTTGATCTTGTTATGTGGTAGGTTTCATATGTATTATTGACTTAGAAGATAGAGCATTAATTGCATGTGTTTTTTTAAGAGTTCTCTTAAAATACAAAAGAATATACATTAACTATAATTGATACAAAGAGTTTAAATAATTTAGAGCAAGATTTGAAAGAATATAAACATCAGGGCACAATTGGTACTTTTCAGCCAATAGTCTTCAATTGCTCTTAATCATCACTTAATCTAACTTTTGCAATACATGTAGGATTGAGCAAAACTGAAATTTGTATTTTCTTTTATTGTTTAACTCTTCTGGGACTTGTCCACAGTTCCAAAACTTCTAAATAAATTCTCATGGAAAGTCCCCCAAACTTTTGTCTGAAGTTTCTTTTGACTATGAGGCAGATGTCGTGTGATCAAATTTTAGTTAAAGAATTCAATAGCAATTTAACTTGGCCAAAGACAGATAGATGGGGCAGTAGGTAGAGCATAAGGCCTGGAGTCAGGAAGACTCATCTTTCTTAGTTGAAATCTGACCTCAGACACTTACTAACTGTGTGACTTTTTGTTGAAGAGAGAGATGGGAGAGCTGGTTTAAAATGTGAATGAGTTCACTCAGACCTTCTCTGTAGACATTGGGAGCTTTATTGAAGCAAAAGCAGTGGGCCTGAGATTTAGGAAGGAGCTAAATAAAGATGGTGATATAGGAAGAGGACCAGACTGATATAGGATGATTTTAGAGTTTCCTTATGGAGGTTGACGATGTAGGGTAAGTCTTGCAAGATAAAGAAATTTTGTAAGACAAAAGGCCTGGGAGAGACAATTTAAAAATTGTGGGACTACCTGAAAGCCATGATCAAAAAAAGAGCCTAGTTATTGTCTTTCATGAAATTATCAAGGGAAACTGCCCAGATATTCTAGAACCAGGAGGTAAAATAAATATTGAAAGAATCAAGCGATCATTTCCTGAAAGAGATCTGAAAAGAAAAACTCCTAGGAATATTGTAACCAAATTCCAGAGTTCCAAAGTAAAGGAGAAAATATTGCAAACTGCCAAAAAGAAACAATTCGAGTACTGTGGAAATACAATCAGGATAACACAAGATCTAGCAGCTTTTATGTTAGGGGATTGAAGGGCTTGGAATATGATATTCCAGAAGTCAAAGGAACTAGGATTAAAATCAAGAATCACCTACCCAGCAAAACTGAGTATAATACTTCAGGAGGAAAAATGGTTATTCAATGAACAGAGGACTTTTCAAGCATTCTTGATGAAACAACCAGAGCTGAATAGAAAATCTGGCTTTCAAACACAAGAATCAGGAGAAGTATGAAAAGGTAAACAGGAAAGAGAAATCATAAGGGACTTGCTAAAGTTGAACTGTTTATATTCCTATATGGAAAGATAATATTTGTAACTCTTGAGACTTTTCTTAGTATTTGGATATTTGGAGGGATTATATATATATTGACAGAGGGCACAGGGTGAGTTGAATAGAAAGCATAATATCTACAGAAATAAAATTAAGGGGTGAGAGAGGAATATTTTGGGAGGAGAAAGGGAGAAATGGAATGGGGCAAATAATCTCTCATAAAAGAGGCAAAAAAAAGCTTTTTCAATGGAGGGGAAAAGGGGAGAGGTGAGAGGCAAAAAGTGAACTTACTCTCATCACATTTGTCTTAAGGAGGGAATAACATGCACACTCAATTTGGTATGAAAATCCATCTTCTACAACAGAAAAGTAGGGGAGACGGGGATAAGTGGGGTGTGAGGAAGATGATAGAAGGGAGGGCAAATGGGAGGAGGGGTAATTAGAAGTAAACACTTTTGAGGAGGGAGAGGGTTAAAATAGAGAATAGAATAAATGGAGGACAGGATAGGATGGAGGGAAATATAGTTAGTCTCACAACATGACTTTTACAGATGTCTTTTGCATAACTACACATGTATAGCCTATATTGAATTGCTTGCCTTCTCAGTGGGGGTGGGTGCGGAAGAAGGAATAGAAGTTGGAACTCAGAGTTTTAAAAATGAATGTTAAAACTTGTCTTACATGCAACTGAGAAATAAGAAATACAGGTAATGAGGCATAGAAATCTATCTTTCCCTATAAGAAAATAGAGAAGATAGGGATAAGGGAAGGGAGGTGTGTGATAGAAGGGAGGGCAGATTGGGAGAAGGAGTAATCAGAATGCGTGAGATCTTGGGGTGGGAATAGAGGAGAGATGGGGAGAAAATTTGGATTTCAAGATCTTGTGGAAACTAAAAATAAATAAATTAATTAAAAAAAAAAAGACAAAAGGCACTGGATGAGGACTATGAATGACATAATATAAGGGAGATAAGGAAATTCCATTCCCCAGAATGAGAGGTGGGGACAAGGAATCTTATGATTCCCCCAGAAAAAGGGGAAATTTTGTGGTAAGAGGAGACTTTAGGGCACCTTCAGGTTAGAAAATAAACCAGGAACTTCACAAATTCAATCCTTAATATGATTTTTAACTCTCAGGGTACTGTTTCTATCCATATCATTTGGGCAAGTCACTTAACCTTGTTTGCCCCAGTTTTTTCATCTGTAAAGTGAACTGAAATAGTAAATGGCAAACCACTCTAGTATTTTTGACAAGACAACCCCAAATGGGGTCACAGAGCTGGATGTGACTCAATTGGTTGAACAAATACACTGGACAAATCATTTAACCTTAATCAACTCAGTTTTTTTTTTAATTGGTAAAAATGGGTGTAATGATATTTTGTAAAGAAAAACTATTTTAATTTTTATTGTTCAATTTTGCCTCACTATATTTCCCTATATATCTCTACTCTAAGAAACTATCTCTTATAATGAAGAACAAAAACAAGGGGGGGAAACAATTTAACCAAATCAAAGAAATGAATTTTTCCAAATTAATTTTATGTCTTTTACCTCTCTCTATAAAGCATTATTCAACTAATTTGATTAGAATGGCACCAAATCTGTTAATTAATTTTGACAGTATTGCCATTTTCATCATAATGGCCCAGGCCAGCCATGAACATGAAATAATCCTCTGATTATTTAAGTTGCATAATTTTTAAGGAACATTTTGTGATTGCATCCATATAAGTACTGGCAATTCTTTGACAAACTCATTCTCAAATACATTATGCATGTAGTTATTTTGAATGAGTCTTTCCTTTCTTTTGTGACCTCTTATATTTTGTTATTACTGTATAGAAATGCTACTAATTTTCATAGGTTTATTTTTAAAACTTGCTACCTTACTGAAGCCTTTAATTGTCTTAATTCATTTATTTCCTGATGTAACACATAAGCTCTAGGGATGGCTCTCTCTACCCACACTCATATTGCTAGTTTGGGTGCCCGGAATGAGACCACTAAGTCGCTATTCCACTTCTAACTTCCAAGGTTATAAAGGTAACCCTGAGGGATTCTAGATTTCTTCTTCTATCATTATTGCTTCTGAGTCCCTATCCCTTATTCCTTCAACATAAATCATTTACCTAATATATTTTTACCAGTTCCCTCATATCATCTTACTGACTCTTCTCCCTATTAATTAGGCAATTAGCATCAATCAGTTTTCTAAAGGAATATTTACCAAAAAGATATAGAAAGAGCCAAAATACAAAAACCTCAAAAACTAGTACTCTCCTTTACTATGTCAGTAGATGTATGGGATATATATATATATATATATATATATATATATATATATATATATATATATATATATATATATATATATATATATATATATATATATATATATATATATATATATATATATATATATCTCAGGAGTAGATATGGGAGAGTTGAATCAAATCTACAGTGATTGTTTACCAACATTCTCTCCTTCTCACCCTCAATATCACCTCTAAAATGTGCTATCATTTATGAATGTTACTCCTTTTTTGTGGAATGATCTATTTCAGTTGCTAGGTGACCATCAGTGGGCTAAGTTAATCAAAACCAGATTCTCCCTAGGTTAAACACCTAAGGCTACTGAGAGATAGACCACGCTATTGATTCTGGTATCCGAACTTCTGATGACTCTTCAAACCTTTCACAATTCATAAAATCATAACTTCATTCCATTTAAGACACTAAGATCAGGAAAGAATGTATACAAAAGACTGAAAAAGTTGCAACATGCATTCATAGCCACATGGTGGCCTTAAGCAGAGAAAGTAGATAGTTGGCTACGAGCTGCTGCTCACTGCTAGTTTCACCATAGCTACATCACTCTCTACTCAGAGATTTAAAGCAGTTTTATTATTCTTCATGCAAAGCTCCCAAATAAGCATTGATGCATTTATCCAAGTCTTTACACATGTCCTTATCCAAGGAAATTCAGTTGTGGATTAATAACCATTTACAAGACTTTTCTTCACAATGAAGTAAGCCTAGAGGAAACTGTCACTACAAAGTTGAGAAAAAGGTCCCTCCATCATGAATTTCAGCAGGCTCACTAAACTACCCATGGGTTAATAAAAGGACTAAACATATTTTGTATACTATAAGGACTGGCACAGCAATGACCAGCACCTCTGTTACACTCACTTCCTAAGTAAATCATCATGTAATGATCACATTGGGCCCATTTTGGTTTCCGTTTAACTATATTCCTTTAGTTTCTTTCTATTGTCTGATCACCATTGCTAAAGTTTCTAGAACTATGTCACATAAGTGTGCTAGAAAGGGGACATTATTGCTTAACTGGGATAACTTCCAGTGTTTCACTCATTCAAAGTTAGCTTTTGGTTTTACATAGCTTTTTTTTTCAGCAAATATAGTTCTATGCTTATGTGTTTCATATAGATGCATATATGTATACACATATGTATGCATTTGTATACATATATTAGCATAAAATTATTATACTTTTTCAGAGAACTTTTCTGTATATATTGAAATTATTAATGACATTTTGGAAAGCTTTGTATTAATATGATTAATGATGTTACATATGAATTATTTTATATTTTCTCTGTTATAACTGCTATTAATTTGTTCAGTTTTAAACTATTAGATAAGGAGAGACATTATTTCATTTGTCAATCGTAGATTCTCTGATTCAATAGAAGTTCCATGCTATAGCAATATTATCGTCTTTCAGCTCATGTCAAGTCAGAAAAGGAAAAGGACCATTACTGTTATTATGAAGATATGCAGACCTTATGTTTTCCACTCAGTTACCAGTTGTCTATTTTTTTTAACTTTTTTCAAAGAAATTGAAGGAGGAATTCTGATTTGGGGGGAGGTGAGTAAAGTATATCACATTTCCTGATGGGATGGGAGTAGTCAATTAGTAAGAGAAACATGTATAGTACATCTATTATCTACTGTTGACTGCAGCTGTGTGAGGAAGATGAGGCAAGCAATGTTTAAATATGATGCACTAGTGACAATCAACAAATCAAAGGATCTCATAGGGCAAGATCAAAGGCATTAGTTCAGCAATCACCTAGATACCAGATTCAGGAGCCAGATATGCCAACACTATTCAAGTTTTCTTCTGCAGAGTATAAGGGACTAAAAAACAACAATACAGAACATGGAAAGGGGATGTAATGTTTTTTTTTTTTTTATTAAACTTTTAACATTTATTTTCACACAATTTTGGGTTACAAATTTTCTCCCCTTTTTTCCCCCTCCCCCCCCAGACCCAAGTTTTCTAATTGCCCCTGTGACCTATCTGCTCTCTCCTCTATCCTCCCTCCCTGCCCTTGTCTCCGTCTTCTCTTTTGTCCTGTAGGACCAGATAGCTTTCTTGACCCCTTAACCTGTATTTCTTGTTACCCAGTGGTAAGAACATTACATTTGGTCCTAACACTTTGAGTTCCAACTTCTTTAGCTCCCTCCCTCTCTACCCCTTCCCCTTGGAAGACAGGCAGTTCAATATAGGCCATATCTGTTTAGTTTTGCAAATGATTTCCATACTAGTTGTGTTGTATAAGACTAACTATATTTCCCTCCATCCTGTCCTGTCCCCCATTACTTCTATTTTCTTATGGTCCTTTCCCTCCCCATGAGTGTTGACCTCGGATTGCATTGTCCTCCCCATACCCTCCCCTCTATCCTCCCCCCCATCCTGCTTGTGCCCCTGTCCCCCACTCTCCTGTATTATGAGATAGGTTTTCCTATCAGAATGAGTGTGCATTATATTCTTTCCTTTAGTGGAATGTGATGAGAGTAGATCTCATGTTTTTCTCTTGCCCCCCCTCTTTATCCCACCACTAATAAGTCTTTTGCTTGCCTCTTTTATGAGAGATAATTTGCCCCATATAACTTCTCCCTTTCTCCTCCCAATATTTCTCTCTCACTGCTTGATTTCATTTTTTTTTTTTTTAGTATATGATCCCATCCTCTTCAATTCACTCTGTGTACTCTGTCTCTATGTATGTGTGCGTGTGTGCATGTGTGTGTGTGTGTAATCCCACCCAGTGCTCAGATACTGAAATGTTTCAAGAGTTATAAATATTGTCTTTCCATGTAGGAATGTAAACAGTTCAACTTTAGTAAGTCCCTTGTGATTTCTCTTTGCTGTTCGCCTTTTCATGGTTCTCTTCATTCTTGTGTTAGAAAGTCAAATTTTCTTTCCAGGTCTGGTCTTTTTATCAGGAAAATTTGAAAGTCTTCTATTTCATTGAAAGACCATTTTTTCTCCTGAAGTATTATACTCAGTTTTGCTGGGTAGGTGATTCTTGGCTTTAGTCCTAGTTCCTTTGACTTCTGGAATATCCTATTCCATTCCCTTCTATCCCTCAATGTAGAAGGTGCCAGATCTTGTACTATCCTGATTGTATTTCCACAATACTTGAATTGTTTCTTTCTAGCTGCTTGCAATATTTTCTCCTTCACCTGGGAATTCTGGAATTTGGCCACAATGCTCCTAGGAGTTTCTCTTTTTTGGATCTCTTTCATGCGGTGTTCTGTGGATTCCTTGAATATTTATTTTGCCTTCTGGTTCTAGAATCTCAGGGCAGTTTTCCTTGATAATTTCGTGGAAGATGATGTCTAGGCTTTTCTTTTGATCATGGTTTTCAGGTAGTCCCAGAATTTTTACATTGTCTCTCCTGATTCTATTTTCCAGGTCAGTTGTTTTTCCAATAAGATATTTCACATTATCTTTCATTTTTCGAATCTGCGCGATATGTTCTGAGATATCTGTCTTTCTCGAAAAGTCCAAAGCTTCCATCCGTACCATTCCAGATTTGAGAGATCTATTTTCTTCAGTAAGCTTTTGAATCTCCTTTTCCATTTGGTTAATTCTGCTTTTGAAAGCATTCTTCTTCTCATTGGCCCCTTGCACCTCCCTTGCCAGCTGAGTTAGGCTAGTTCTCAAGGTGCCAATTTCTTCAAGATTTTTTTGGTTCTCCTTTAGCAGGGAGCTGATCTGCTTTTCATGCTTCTCCCTCATCCCTCTCATTTCCCTCCCCAGTCTTTCCTCCACCTCTCTAACTTGATTTTCAAAATTCCTCTTGAGCTCTTCCATGGCCCGAGCCCATTGGGTGGGCTGGGACACAGAATCCTCGATTTCTGTGTCTTTGCCTGATGGCAAGCATTGTTCCTCCCCATCAGAAAGGAAGGGAGGAAGTGTCTTTTCTCCGAGGAAGTACCCTTCAATAGTTTTATTTCTTTTCCCTTTTCTTGGCATTGTCTCCACCTAGTGGCCTGACCTCTGAATGTTCTCCTCACACCCACCTCGCCTCCTGGTCCTCCCAGCCAGCGTTTGGGAACTGAGATTCAGATGCTGCTTCCCGCCTTAGGATTTTTGGCGGGGGCAGGGCTGCTATTCAGTGTGAGAATTAAGTTCAGGTGCTGAGGTCAGGGGCAGGGCCGCCTCTCTGGCTCAATTCCCTCAGGAGGTTTATGCACAGACCCTCCACAATGGATCCAGGCTCCCGTCCGTTTGGGAAGCCCCCGTCCACAGCTGCCTCTCAGCCCCCACCTCCCGGGGGGGCCCGAGCCATGGGGGCACCTCACTCCCCTCTCAACCCACCAAAGAGACTCTCTCACCTACCCCCGTCAGTCACCTGTTGGTGGGGGGCTGGTCCAGCTGCTGAATTTCCTGCCTCCGGATCCCTCTCAGAACTGTGTCTCTCGGAGCCCGGTCACTGTCGCAGCCGCAGGTCCGGGCTGGGCACCGTGTCTGCAGCGCGACGGACCTTTTGCGAGAGGTTTTTAGGTCCCTCTGTGGGTGGGGGGACCCACGTGGCCGCTGGAGACTCCATTCCGCAGCCCTCTCAGATCTCTTTCCCACGGTGTCGCTGCCGCGGCAGGCCTGCTCTCCTCTTCCCGCCCAGGTGCCCAGTCCCCGGCGCAAAGGACCCCCCGCCAGAGGTTTGCAGGTCTCTCCGGAACAGAAATCTCCCTCCCTCCAATATTCCGTGGTCTCTGGGTGCAGAATTAGCCCTGGGTTAGTCCCCTCTGCCGTTCTGTGGTTTGTGGGTTCGGAGCTATGTGTATGTGTGTCTTTCTACTTCGCCATCTTGGCTCTGCCCCAGATGTAATGTTTTGATGATGTTATTTTTGATGGTGATATTTTTCAGCATGTCTTTGCAAGGATTAATCTTAAGCAATTTCATTTTCTGTCAGATAGTGTGTTAGCCATGACAAACTCTGCCCCCTTCTACTCACTGCAGGTAGAGGGTGTCAGTGAATGAAATAAGTCAGAGTGTCTGCCTACTTTTCATTCTTTTTCAAATGCTTTTTGATAACTTTTGCATTTATATCATATGTATTTCCAAATATGTCTCCTCTTCCTTCCCTCCCCAACAATTCCTTTGTTACAAATATTAAATCAACCATATCTGACAGCATATGTGAGATTCCGCTACTGTGGAAGATCTCCTACCATTTCAATGAAAGGAGGGAAGTGCATTTCCCCATCTCTTCTCCTGGGCCAAACTTTTTCATTATAATTATAGAATATTCACTTTTGTTTTACTATTTTTTATTATAGTGCTATTGTATAGTTTTCTTATTTTTGTTTACTTCACTTTGCATCAGTTCTCACATCTACATTTCTCTGAATTCTTCACATTCATATCTTCTTACTATGCACTAATAATTCATTACTTTTATATACCACTATTTGTTTACTTATTTTTCAATCAATAGATACCCATTTTTCTCAATTTGTTGCTATAACACAGAAAAGTGTTGCTATTCATATTTTGGTGTATATTTTAGGATTTTTTTGCTCCCTCTGGGTAAATGCTCATCAGTAGGATATTTTGATCTGTGTCAAATTATGGGAACATACTATATTACCTGACCCACTCAATCCAACCCAACCCACTTTTATTCACAGAGGTACCACTTATAATATCCAATAAACTCCCCTAGCTAGGATATAAACCTCTATTTTGTAGATACCCTTATCCCTTGGATTCAAAACCAATCCTTCAAAATCTCAACCTGCTATGCTCATATCAGTAAAATGACTTCTAAATTGCTAGTGTTAGGGTGAAAACGAGATGCCTGCTTCAAATTTTGAGAAATATTTCAAAATTTTTTTTAAAGTACCAAAGATCCATGTTTTCTATATTAAACAATTTCTCTGGGAGCAGAATAGCAGCTTACACATAGTATCTGGCTACTCAACTAGCTCATTTTTGATGCCATATCTGCAAGTTATTAAACACAGTATTTCATCCTAGAAGTGGAATGCCTTTTATTGCTGAATCATGTTTTATATTGATTAATCTAAGATGACTCTATCAAGTATTATCATGCTCATTATATGCTCAGATGTTAGCTGATGAGTGTATAGCACATTTTTGTTGAGTGAATGCAAGATTGAATGGATTAATAATTGCTACGTATTATGTTATATAATTATTATGTTATATCATGCTATTATATTTATTATATTATATAATTATTATAAATTTCTAGAAAACATGGTACCTGAATTCAATAAACTTGAATTCTTTCCTTTTAAAGAAACAAAGGTATCCATGAAGCAATCAGAGAAAAGTATAAGAGAATATAACATAGAACAATAAATTCATAAATTCAATGTTAGAAGGAAATCCAGTAATTGGAGACAAATTGGTATAGTAATAGAAAGCTACATAGTCAAAAACTCCTCTCCAAAAACTTCTCCTAACAGACCTAGAAAATGCACCTGACTGAATCCTGAGGGAAATCCAGAAAAAATCACAGAAAATCATTTATCCAGTCCATCTCAACAAAGAGAGACAGATATTGTGGTCTTTCGGCATTGGAGACAGGAATAGGCCAGGGGCATACTTCCATGTAGTACTCTAGCACCCAGAAAGAGACTATATACCAGACCATGTCAGGGCACCCTCAGACCCACATCAGAGCAATGTGACAACAGGTTCCAATTAGAAGTTTTGTTGCCCACTATCCAGTCCCAGGTCTCAGGTCCAAGAAGGAGTGAGAAAGGAACCTGAACACCAGCATTAACTTTCCTGGCTATAAGGACACTGTACAGAGAAAGGAGGAAATTCAGAAGCCAACAGCAGAAGCAGCAGCAGAAGCAACAGCAGTATGGGTTGGAACTCAGGTGCAATGCAGGGTATCTCTTCCAATGTCTAGCATAGTCCACAGAGGAACAACCAGGACAAAGGAGAGTCTACAATTCTGCTGCTCTGAGCCAACAGTGCTTTCGATTGGCTGATGAGGTGGAGCCACAGGGCAGTCGACTCTTGCTCTGATTCAAACTCAAAACAAAAACTTAGAGATCTCAGACCAGAAGGGCAGCAATCAGGCTTTTCCCTCCTGAATCAGGTTATTTTGGAAATCACTGAAAGCTTTCACATCTCCAAACTCTCCCTGGTGTAATGGAATAACCCAACACTAAATACCACAAGAAAACAGCAGCAGGAGTGCTGCAGGCTTTCTCTGCAGAAATGCTTCAGAATTTAGAAGATCCCCCCTCCAAAAAAAAAAAAAAACTACAACACATCACACCTAAATTGCCACACACCCCCTAAACTCACCATAATGAACATAAAGGTGATCAATATTCAAGATACAAATGTAGATCAGAATGACCCCAAAATATCTACATGCATTTCCTCAAAGAAAAACACATCTTGGCTACAAGAATTCTTGGAAAAGAGAAATCAAGATTTTTTTCTAAGAGTTTAAAATATATATATATATATATTTTAAATGGAATGAGAGTCCTTGAGGGAAAAATGGAAAATATGTGGAAAGATGTGGAAGAAAGAACTGGGAAAGGAATTAATAACCTCGCACAAGAGGAATAGAAATTTGTCCAAACCATAAATGCCCTGAAAATTCAGAGACCAAATAGAAGTCAAAGACACCATGAGGCAAAAAGAAATATTAAAACTAAATCAAAAGGCTTAAAAAATAAAAGAAAATGAAAGGTATCTTAATAGCAAAAACAGCTGACATGGAGAACAGATCAGGAACAAAAAATTAAGAATCACTGGACTATCTGAACATCATAACCAAAAAAAGAACTTAGACATCTTATTTCAAGGAAATTTCTTTTTTCCTAATCCATCAAACATTTATTAGTTACCTGGTATGTGCAAGACAGTGCTAGGGATATAAAGACAAAACAAACAATACTTGCCCTGAAGAAACTTGCAACCTACAATCAATAGTTAAGTGTATGTGTGTCTGTATGTATACATATACACATATACATATAAATACAAATACACACAGCTACATAGTTATTGTAGCCCCAATTACCTTGATCAAATCACTTCTCTCTAGGCCACAGTTTACTTACCTATAAAATGAGGAACCTAAGCCAGCTCATTTCTAGGGTCTTTTTCTTTCTTTTTTTTTTTTTTCTTTTCTCAATAGTATTTTATTGTTTCCAATGACATGTAAAGGTAGTTTTCAACATTCACTTTTATAGGATTTTTGAGTTCAACTGTTTTTCTCCCTTCCTTCTTGCTTTCTTCCTCAAGACTGCATACAATCTGATATAGGCTGTATATATACAATCATATTAAATTATTTCCACGATAATCATGTTGTGAGAGAATAATCAGAACAAAGGGAAAAACTATGAGAAAGAAATAAGAAAGAGAAAATTGTATGCTTCAATCTGCATTCAGACTGCATAGTTCTTTCTCTGGGTATGGATAACATATTCCATCTTGAATCTTTTGGAATTGTCTTAGATCTTTGTATTGCTGAGAATAGCTAAGTCTATCAGAGTTAGTTATCGCACAGAGTTTTTACTGTGTATAATGTTTTCCTGGTTCTGCTCACCTCATTCAGTACCAGTTCATGAAAGCCTTTCCAGGTTTTTCTGAAATCTCTCTGCTCATCATTTCTTATAGAACAACAGTATGCCATTACATTCATATGCAAAACTTGTTCAGCCATTCCCTAAGTGATGGGCATCCCCTCAGTTTCCAATTTTTGGCCACCATAAAAATGAGTGCTATAAATATTTTTGTACATGTGCATCCCTTTCCATTTTTTATGATCTCTTTGGTATACAGAACTAGTAGTAGTATTGATGGATCAAACGGTCTATGCAGTTTTATAGCACTTTGGGCATAGTCCTATTTGTTCTCCAGAATGGTTGAATCAGTTCACAACTCTACCAACAATGCATTAGTGTTCCAATTTTCCCACTCAAAGAAATATTTTTTAAAAATTGTCCAGATCTTTTAGAACAAGGAGACAAAAGTGAAAATACCCAGGAGTATTATAGTCAAAATGTAGAACTTCTATGTTGAAGAAAGGTACTGCAAATAGCCAAAAAGAAAGAATTCAAGTAGAGAGAAACTACAGTCAGTATCATCCACTATTTAACATCCACCACTATCAAGGGGTAGAGAACTTGAGATATAATATTTCAGAAGGAAAATTACATGGGTTTATAACCAAAAATAATTTACTCAGCCAACCTGAATATAGTGCCACAGGGGCAAAAATAGACTTTTAATTAATAGAGGACCTCTGGGCATTCATGATGAAAAGATCAGAGTGTCAGAGAAACTTTGAGGTACAAACATATGAATTAAGTGTTTGCAAAACAGAAAACTTGAGCAATCTGATTAACATAAAGAACAACCTCATTTGTGAAGATTTGTGATGAAACATGCTAGCCAGAGAGAGAAGTTATCTACTCTGTGTGTGCATCTGTGTGTATGTATGTTTATATGTATATATGTGTATGAAATATATACCCACACACACATATATATGTGCATATATGTATATATTTGTGTATGTGTATATGCATACATGTGTGTGTGTGTACATGGTCAATGAGAAATTATATTTTGCTTGACTACACATGTTTGTAAAGGGTTTCATTTTTCTTGATTTTTCACAGTGGTGGGAAGGGAGCAAGAATGAGAGAAGGCTAACTTTTAAAAAAATTAAATAAGATTTAATTAAAAATAATATGAGACATCAGAGGTCATCTGCCTCAATCCATCATAACTTATTTGTTGTGAATACTTTCTTAATCAATGCCTCTATTCTCTAGCTCCCAAGTTTTTGTGGCTAACGATTTTCTCATTTTGCAACATAATTGTTGATAAACCTCTTTAGACAACTAGAATGTTGTTGTCATTGTAGACATTTAGACATATAGACATTATATTATCACTGAATCCATACTTAAAAGATTTCTATCTCGGTAGGTCCTGCTAAAATTTGAACTTTCTAGTGGAAGATAAATAGATGTCACCTGTTGAACAGAACTAAAATCTCTGGGATTACATATTCTAGGTTCAGTCTTAAGGCTTTAACAAATACTCTTTTTTTGGTTCATTCTCATTAAACATTTCCTCTGAGAAAATCAGAATGTAACTGATGCCTAGATCTCTACAGAGAAGTTCAGTGGATCTCACATCTCATGAAAGCATTCAGGCTAAAAATACACTGAATGCAGAGTAGACTAATTTAAGTTGAAAGAAGCATGGAGAATCCCAAAAGACTTGATATATAGCTCTTGAAAAATTATCTTTTTCCTTCTTTAGTGAACCTGTCCTCAACTTCCCCATTGCCAAAATCTTATATATAATTCTCCATCCTTATAGTACCATCTTATGATTGTGTCCCCTGTCTCATCCTGCCACCCCTGGGGAAAATTGAGGAAAACTAAAAGATATCAAAATATAACCCTTCAAACCACAGCATCAATGATGCTCTGTGTTCATGTTCATTTGGCCACATCATTCACTGTCCCTACGCATCATGCCCTAATTCATTCTTGGCATGAGGAACTCAGAATTGTCCAGCAATTCCTCCTGTCTTCTCTCTAGGAGACATGGTCCTAAAAGTTCACTATTTGTTTAAGTATTCCTTGTTCTGTCACCACCATGTCCTTTCCTGGGACTGTACGCTCCTCTGGAGAGATCTTTCATATTTCTAAGTATTCCTTCCAGGGAATTATAAACAAATCTATATTTGTAACTCCTTACCAATCTGTGTTTTGTGCTTCTGGTTCTCTCTGCCTGTTAGATTTATTTTCCAAAGCTTTATCTAATCATGTGACTCACATGCTCTGATACTGGCCATGTGTCAATCAATTGTCTTAATAGTTCTATCAGTAGGCAGGCGATTTATTTCTTTTTTATACATTTAAAGTAAATTATTCCTATGTAGCTTTTTAGAGTATATATTTTTTTATTTTTTCCTTAAATATTTTCTAATTATATTTAAATTTTAACATTCATCTTTTGAAATTTTGAGTTCTGAATTCTCTTCTACCCGCATTGAAAAGGCAAACAATATATCAATTATTCATGTGAAGTTTTGCAAAAACACACACTCAAAAGCAAAAAAAAAAATAAAGTGAAAAGGGTATGCTTCAATCTGCACTCAGAAAATACCAGTTCTTCTTTCTCTGGAGGTAGATAGCCTTTTACCTCATGAGACTTTGGGAGTGGTCATAGATCATTGTCTTCATCTGAATAGTTAAGTCTTTCACAGTTGATCATTGTTACAAGATATTTTATACAGTATTTTCCTGATTCTGCTTACTTCATTTTGTATTCATTTTTATGTCATTCAGTGTTCTTTTTTTCCCCCAAAACCATCCTGCTCATCATTTCCTGTGGTGTAATGATATTTCATCAAAATCATTTTGCTACAATATATTAAGCCATTCTCCAATTAGCATCCCCTCAAGTTCCAATTCTTTGCCACCACAAAAAGGGCTTCACTACATATTTTTTGCACAAATTCATCCTTTCCACCTTGCTTGATCACTTTGAGATATAGACCTAATAGTATGGTTGTGTCAAAGGATACATTCAGTTTTATATCACTTTGAGCACAGTTCCAATTTTTTTTTCCAGAATGATTGGATCAGTTCACAACTCTGAGTTCATCAGTGTCCCTCCAACATTTATCATTTTCCTTTTCTGTCATGTGAACCAACCTGATATATATACACACACACACACACACACACACACACACACACACACACACACACATATAATTGATATTTCCCTAATTAGCAGTGATTTAAACCATTTTTATATGGCATTTAATAGTTTTCATTTTTTCTTCTGAAAACTGCCTATTCAAATCCTTTGACTAATTATCATTTGGGAAATGGCTCTTATTTTTTCTTATAAATTTAACTGAGTTCACTATATACTAGAGAAATGAGACTTTTATTAGAGAAACATGCTGTAAATTTTCCCACAATTTCATTTTCCTTCTAAATTTGTCTGTATTCATTTTGTTTACACAATTTTTAAAAATTTCATGCAATCAAAATTAGTTATTTTATTTCTTGTGATCCTCTCTATATTTTGGTTGGTTGTATACTCTTCCCTTCTCCATAGACTTGACAGGTAAATATTTCTATGTTCCTCTAATTTATTTATTATAGTACCCTTTATGTCTAAATCATTTACCTATTTTGACCTTATTTTGATATGCAGTTTAAAATGTTGGTCTATGACTAGCTTCTGCCAGTTTTCTAGTTGTCTCAGAAATTTTTGTCAAATGATGAATTTTTGTTTCCAAAGCTTGGATACTTGGATTTATCAAACACTAGATTTCTATGGTCATTTTGTTTACCTAAACTATTCTATGAGTCCTACCATTCTGTTTCTTAGCTGGTACCAGATTATTTTGATGGTATCACTTTGCAATATAGTTTGAAATTTGGTACTGCTAGAATCCCTTCCTTCATATTTTTCGTATTGATTCCCTTAATATTTATGATCTTTTGTTCTTCCATATCAATTTTGTTATTATTTTAGTAGCCCCATGTAATGGTAATTGTGAGAGTTAAAGATCTTCCCCATCCATTAATGTGCCTGTCCACTAAGGGACAGGGGGGATTAGGGGAGATTAGAGGAGATTGGTTTTGTATGAAGGCTCACACCTTTTGTTAATTTCTAATGAGACTCTGGTTCTCAAGGGTTGTGATGCCCTCTGGCTTTGAAAAGTGTATAAAAATTCAGAGGTGAGGTTTTACTTTGGGGCATAATTTTTAGAAGAAGATTTGTGTGCTAATTGAGACTTTGGGAAGGCATGAAGGAGCCCCCAGCTTTTTAAACCCAGATGTTGGTGCTTTTCTCCCTGATAACTATATAAGTATGGTCAGACAGTTGGATCTGTCTGTTGATCTGTGATGTATGTATTGCTTATGGTCAGACAGTTGGAAGCTCTGTCTTTTGATCTTTATTTCCTCTGTTTGTATTTTCTCTGAAGTTCAGGATGCTGATATTTTCCCCTGAATTAAGTGAATGATATATATGTTCTTGATTAAAGTGACTGTTGACCCCTCAAAAGTTGCCTTACTTTTAGAAAGGCAAATCTAAATACTTGTACAGTAGGACCTCCTGTGTATGTTGGGGTTCTTGCTGTTACACTCCACAAAATAGTTCTTTGGTCATTGTTTCATATGGAATTGAGGAAGTAAATTAACTTAGGTACATTTTTCATTTTTATTAAATTGGGTCAGTGAATTCTTGTGGATAGAACAAATCACATGCCACTAAAGAGACTTCTCTAGTCCCAAAACAAAATCCCAAATGTTACATAAATTGGGATGCTTATGTCCTGCCTGGAGATGCATCTTCAATGACAAAACAAAAAACCTTATTCTTTAGCTTTCTTAACTTTGGTTAGCCTCTTGATGGGCCACAACCTTGTTACAAATCAATTCTGCCTGATATTGCAGAAATCTACTAAAGAGAGATAAAACACTCCTACTCAAGAAATGTTAGATAGCACTAGTAAATATGGGAAAAATTTTGCAAAGATTTGCCAAGGTGTCCGCAATGAGAAAGAACTTGAACTAAGTGACATGTTGTTTTTTTTTTTTCCTTTCACTAATTATGCAAAAAATTCATAGTGTTATAGAAGAGTGTTAGAAGCATGGGGAAATGCCTCTTTACTCTCTTTCTTATCAGAGAGAATGAAATGTTCCTTAAAACAATGGCTAGATTATTTCAAAAGAAAAACAAAGAAAAGCAATCCACAAGGTAGTGGAAAAGCCAAATTTGTGTCAGGAAGTTGGAGAATGAAATAACGTGACAAAAAAGAAAATTGGGAAAAAAACTCATCGAATCATTGTAATTACAAAATAGGTATAAAGTGCTTCTCAGCTGTACCCTCTGATGAATAATCTGCTGCCTTTGTTCCACAGAATGACTCAATTCAATTAAATAGTTACTTTTAAATGCCTGTTATGTGCCAGGTAGCATGTTCATGGTTGGGGATACACAGGTGTTACCAAATAAAGGGACATCTATACTATTGCCATCTATAAAGAAGAAGAGTACTTACTAAAGTCTGCCAAGGCCATATATTGATTTGTGCTGTCAAAAATCCACTGTTTTCCACAGGCATGTATGTACTTTGAACATACTTTCTAAGACTTCTCATGCCTGATAACTCACTTCCAGTAATTTCAATTGTGGAAATGTTTAACAACAGAAAAAAAGCAACCCAGAAAACATCTTTAGGCATTATAATGTCCTGAGTATAAAAATGAAGACTTAGAAATGGACAAAGATATGCTTTTATAAGTATTTTTAAAATTTCAACTGTTGTTTGACCTTCATTTTTTGAAGAGGACCAATAAAATATCACTGGTGATATTTTAATTTCTTCATGAATTGGATTTAATTGAGATAGAGTTCCATAAAGTCATGTGTCACTCTCTCTTCCAGAGTGCTCAAAGTCCAATGGTAAGACAATACCCAAGATTATTGGTGATGGCCTGGAATGCAGTGGATAACGTTAATATCTTTAATGTCTGACCAAGACTCCACAGTGCCTGCTTCAGCTGGCTCCATGATTATCGAAACAAATTGTTTTCATATGAACATTCTTCTGGGAAAAATCTTCACATACTGAGGTAGATGCATCCTAACTTACTGATGGGTTTGAGATCTGTAGGTTGCTCTTAATCTGGCTTAGTTCATCTACCCAGAAGGTTTATCAGGGTGTGGTCTCTACTCATTCTATAGCTTCTTGGAGCCACCCATGACAGTTGAGTTCCAGGTAGAACCCAAAGGTGGATAAGTAGCCCTGAGAAGTGAATGGCAAGTTCTAACCACACTAGAGGTTCTTGTCCTCTTTGAATACCCCATGCATTCCTATTTAATTTAATTTCTTTGAAAGAGAGGGAAGGGAACATGAAAAGTGAATAATTGGCTAAGAAGGCATCAGGGAAAATAATTTTGGCTTCTTTTTTATATAACTAATTTATTTGTTTTCAGTTTTCAGCAATCACTTTCATAAGTTTAAAATTTTTCCCCTTCCTTTCCCTCTCCCTTCCCATGAGAGAATGCAATCTTATATGGGTTCGACACATACATTTTTATTAAACGCATTTTCACATTAGTTATGTTGCATAGAAGAATTAAAACATCTTGGAGGAAAGATAGGAAAAATGAAAAAATAGTCTGCTTCATTCTGTGTTCTGACTCCATAGTTCTTTTTCTGCATGTGGATGGCATTTTACATCATGAGTCCTTTGGAAATATTTTATGTTCTTGCATTGCTGTGAAGGGCTAAGTCTATCAAAAACAGTCCTCACACACTGTGGTTGTTATTGTGCATATTGTTCTCCTGGTTCTACTTACTTCACTCAGCATCAGTTCATATAAATCTTTCAAGGTGTTTCTAAAGTCCTCTTGTTCATCATTGCTTTTAGCAAAACAGTACTCCACTACATTCATATACCACAACTTGTTCAGCCATCCTCTAATTGTTGGGCATCCCCTCAATTTCCAGTTTTTGGCCACCACAAAAAGAGTTGTTATAAATATTTTTGTACTTGTGGGTCCTTTTCCCATTTTTATGATCTATTTGAGATATAACCCTAAAAATGGACTTCCTGGGTCAAAGAGTATGCACACTTTATAGCCCTTAGGGCATAATTCCAAATTGATCTCCAGAATGGTTGGATCAGCTTGCAACTCCACCAACATTGTATTAGTGCTCTATCTCTCCCACATCTTCTCCAACATGTATCATTTTCCTGTTTTGTCATGCTAGTCAATCTGATAGGTGTGATGTGGTATCCCAGAGATTTTTTTTTTTTAATTTTCATCTCTCTAATCAATAGTGAGTTAAAGCATTTTTTCATATGATTATAGAGAGCTTTAATTTCTTTCTCTGAAAATTGCCTATTCATATCCTTTGACATTTATCAATTGGGGAATAACTTGTATTCCTGTAAATTTGACACAACTCTCTATATATTTTAGAAATGATGCCTTAATCACAGACAGATTCCCAGTTTTCTGCTTCCTTTCTAATATTGTTTGCATTGACTTTGTGCAAAAACTTTTCAGTTTAATGTAATCAAAATTATCCATTTTGTGTTTCATAATGTTCTCTATCCTTTGTTTGTTCATAAATTTCTCCATTCTCCATAAATCTGACAAATACACTATTTGCTCCCCTAATTTGTTTATAGTATCAATCTTGATGACTAGATCTTGTACCCACTTGAACTTTATTCTGGTAAATCATGTCAGGCATTGGTCTATGCCCAGTTTCTGCCACACTATTATCCAGTTTTCTCAGCAGTTTTTGTGAAGCAGTGAGTTCTTATCCCAGTAGCAGGGGTCCTTGGGTTTATCAAATAGTACACTATTATAATCATTGACTACTCTGTCATATGTACCTAACCTATTCCACTCATCTACCCCTCTATTTCTCAGTCAGTACCAAGTAGTTTTGATGATTGCTGCTTTATAACACAATTTAAGATCAGGTATGGCTAGGCCACCTTCCCAAACATTTCTTTTCATTAATTTCCTTGATATTCTGGAACTTTTGTTCTTCCAGATGAATTTAGATATTTTTCCTAGCTCAATAAAATAATTTTTGGTAATTTGATTGTCATGGCACTGAATTAGTAAATTAGTTTAGGTAGAATTGCCATTTTTATTGTATTAGCTCAGCCTACCCATGAGCAACTGATGTTTTTTCTTTTCCGGTTATTCAGATCTGACTCTATTTGTGTGAAAAGTATTTCATAATTGTGTTGATACAGTCCCTGGGTTTGTTTTGGCAGGTAGAAGAATTTTGGTTTCAGTTGTATAATTTAAGATAGGGAAATTATTTTATGACTTGAAATATAATAAGTCTTAATTATGATAAGGAAGAACAATGTTCTTGAAGTCTTTGGACTCTGATGCAAAGGGCTTTAAAATGAAAGTTATGAAGATAGATACTCTAGGAAGATATACTAATAATTCACAAGAGACTGAAGAAAAGAGACAGTAATAACAATACTGATATTAATATGAATACTTTTATTAATAATTCCATACTACCTCCATGCATTACAATAAAACTCCATTTCATTTTATCAATTCAATCTTTATGAATTTGTGGATTTATTACAGTTCCTAAAGCATCATATAATATGATGGAAGGGAGTATCATATTGTGTGATGCAAGGAAAACAATTTTACCTCATGACTATAATTGAAACTTGGTAGAATGTATGTGTCTTATAATGTAAATATGAATGTATTAGACAAGAAGGACTGGCAGCAAAGCATTATGTATCATTATGCATTATGTATCGAATGTTATGCATTATGTATCTGGGATAGGTGGCACAATGGGTAGAACATCAGGTTTGGAGTGAAAAAGTTCTGAAATCAAATCTGGTCTTAGAAACTTACCAGATATGTCACTCTGGGCAAGTTACTTCACCTCTGTTTGCCTCAGTTTCCTGATCTGTAAAATAAAGATAATAAAAGCACCTACATCATTGGCTTACTATAAAGATTATATGAGATAATTTTAAGGCACTTAGTGCAATGCCTGTCACATAATAGGTGCTATGTAAATGTTTGCTCTTATTACTTTCAAGATATCATATTCTTGGTCTTCATAAGGGTAAGTTATGGTGGAAAACATTTGGGCAAGCAAAATTAGGAAAAGAAACATTGGAAATATGTTAATATTGCATTACACACTATGAAGCCATTAGGAAGAGTTCAGTAATAAGTTTCATAGATAGATCACAAAGTTGATATGGAGCAAGAATTTTTAACATGAAGTGTCCAAGCTTTCTATACATAGAGTTCAGTGGGTTGCTGAAGTTGGGAGAAAGCTTACATCTTTATTTTCATTAATGTCTTATCAAAATTACATATTTCCTTCATTTATGAATTTATAAAAAACAAACATCATACTGAAATGAGATATATAGACTTTGCCAGTCTTCCAAAGAAGTCCATGACACAAAAAAAGTTCAAGAACTTGAAAGATAGAGTTGTGACTGGAAAGTTCAACTAGAAAGGAGAAAAGCAAAAGAAATCTAAAGGGACATATATGAATAAACAGAGAACTCATTTAAAAAACTTGAATTTATACAATTCATGTGCAGAAGATGGAAGCAAGAATAGGTAACTAAGGAAGACTATGTAAGAATGATGAAGTTCTAAAAGATAATGTAAGGCACAACAAATCCCATAACAATGTGAGGCTTATCTTAAATGGTAAGCACAACAGAAAGGGTGATGAAAGTTATATTGGTATAAGAATAAGACCAAAGAAGGGATAGAGTTTGAGGTGGAATGGGATAATAATGATGATTAATACTGGAGTGATTCTAACATACATTGGCTCTTATTTTGCTAGTATTCTTTGCTAAGCAGAATGCTCTACATGGTGTGAAATGCAGGGGGAAATGCTATTAAAAAGTGGAAAAGGAGATAAACAATGCTATGGCAAAGAAGCATTGTGTTGTCTTCAATGAGTTCTAGTCATATGAAGTAAACCTCAAGGCATGAGGAGAACATATGAGTGTGATAATTGAATTACTATCATTGTTAGGTAACTCATGGAAAACAGAAGAAACACAAGAAAAGAGAGTTGGGAAAATAGTATCTTAATTTTTTCTTTTTTATAAAAGGAGAAAAGAACGTGGAATCACTAAAATATAGGTCTTGTTAATTTTGGTGTATGTTAATAAAGAGATGGGGGGCTTGGAGGAGAACATAAGGAGGAAAAATAATTTGAAAAGGAAAGTTGGGGTCCAACCACATAGTAGAGGGGCTTAAAACATAGAATTTGAAAATGAAAATGGCTCTTTTCGCCATTATTCTTAAAAGAAGTCTCTGGAGGGCCAATTCAGACAGAGTGTAGATTGAATTAATCCTTATTTGGATCATTTGAGAAAATGGGACTCAACTTTCTCAACTAACGAGTGGCATGACTCTTTTACACAGTGCCTAATGATTTCATGTATGGCATGTCTTTTGCATACTATTCAGTTCTTCTGTTTTTCCATAACCCCGACCCACACCCTCAATATAAAGCACATAACAACTGTGTTTTATCATATGAAATTTATAGAGAACCCTGGAAGAAAAACATTGTCTATAGTGAAATTTAAAGGATAAAAAGAAAACAAAACAAAACAAAAAAATGAGATACTCTGCTGTAATTAAGTCTCTAGGATTTTTTTAAACTCTAGAATACTCTGACAGTGTCAAAATGTCCTGGGATTCCTCCTTTGAATTTGACTAACAAGAAGATGGGGAGCCTAAATGTGACTGTGATAGAAAAGGGAGGAAATAGAATGAGAAGGTACATTATTTCATTAGTATATATATTGTTACATATGTGGCCTTGGACAAGTCACTACATTTCTTTGGATTTTAATTTCCTCACCTGTATGGACTTGATTTAATCTGAGGTCCCTCAGAGTCCTATATCTATGATAGATTGTATAGTATATAGACGTATATGTAGAAGTCATTGTTTCATTTACTTAATCGAGCATTGAGAGATAATTAAAAGTTCCACAAAACTGACTTTTCTAAATAGTAGAAGCTTAACTGACATTTTTTACATTAAAACTATCTCATTTAAAGGAATAAAACACCTTCTGAAAACAATACACCTTCCCTACATTTCTAAAATAAAAGAGTGGATAGAATTTAACCTTTTATCAATGATTAGAGATTATAATAATGGGCATCAATTGCTACACTGAAGTCCTGGAAAAGTCACTTAATCCTCCCTGAGCCTGAGCTTCTATCCTGTGGATAGTAATATTCCTTCTACAAACTATCTCAAAGGTTAGTTGGTAAGAAAAACACTTCATAAATTTTAAATCTTTCTATAAATGTAAGTTAGTGTTATTGATGCTAAGTATGAGTGAAAAAACAGATGGGCTGGCCACATGGCATGAGTGAGAGACAGATATTCCATGTGCTACTTTGGGATCCTTTTGGTATAAAAAGAAAATAAAGAAGAGCTCCATCTTGTTAGATGGATTCTTTGTCATGATTATATGGTAGAAAATGGACAAAAGTTCCACGTGATTAACAAGTATGGATAAATTGGAATATGCACTGCTAGAGGGGATAGCTACATTAATGAATTCATGTGTTCATTGGAGTATTTGAGTCTTGTGAAAATCTTTAAAAGCTTTTCTTTTCATATTGAAAACCAGTCAAGAGGATCTTGCAGTATTACACTTTTAAGATGGTAAGGACCTGGACTGAAGTGGTAACAGTGTTAATGGAGAAGGGATGAATTCTAAAGATGCTATAAAAGAGAAGAATGCTATAGGACTTAGTAGGAAATTTCTGAGGACAATGAAGATGATAGTAATCTATTAGTAGCAAGTAAGTCATATTGTGATCAAATCTGACCTTATGAGCTCTCAGCATTCTCATCTTAGCTATAATCTATTCCAGGGAAAGGTCAGTTATGCATCAGAGCTCATTTATGGAGATATTCTTTCTGTTCCATTGTCAATTTCAGCTGGCATAGCTGGTAATCAGTAGGTATGAGGAGAACATATGAGGTAGGTATGAGGAGAATGGTAGGTAATCAGTAATCAGTGGCTCTGACCCTAATAAGCCATGTGATCTCAGATTCCTTTCTAGTAAAATGAGTAGTATGGGCTAAGGGTCTCTTAAGTCAAAAAATTCATGATTTCTGATCCTATGAATGCCCCTCACACCCTCCCTTTTCAATCCCTGTAAATGCTTTGATCAATAATAACAACTCCCCATTGCACAGCTCTTAAAATTTACAAAGTGCTTTTTTTCAATATCTCTACAAGGCAGAAAGTATGCATATTATTACCCTCATTTAATTGTTGAGGAAACTGAAGAGTAAATGAAATAGTTGTCTTAAATAACTAGAAACAGTAGAATTTTTAGTTCCCTAAAACCTTTGCCTCCTTATTCAGGGGTCTGTCACTAAATCAATTGGCATAGAAGGGAGACATAATATGGGATGGAAACCATCAAGATTGGCATTGAGGATTTCGGTTTATTATCATTGGACTTAAAACTATCATGAATCTTAAATATCTGTTCCATTGAACTAATTTTCAGAACCGCTTGACAGTATCAGGTTTAGTGAACCATCCCCTTTTAAATCTTTTTGTTACAAAGGATGATTTGCTGGGTAGCATAGGGGGAGATATATTCAGAAATAAATGTGATTTTTTTTTGAAAGGCCACAACAGGAAAAGAAAAATTTAAGAGTCATAACATTAAATTGTGAATATCTGTATATATATATATATATATATATATATATATATATATATATATATATATATATATATATATATATCTCAACCCCCTCATTTTACAAATGAGGAATCTGAAACCTTGTAAGCAAAGATAAGTTGACCAAATTTCCATGAATACTAAGTCGCAGAGCAAGAGAACAATTTGAAACTTCAAGTAGAAATGATTCTTATGAGAAGGAAAAGGAAAAGCTACCTCAAGCTTGATGTGGCAGGGTTGGTAAAGAGCAGCTGTTGTTTAGTCATGTCTGACTCTACATGCCTCCTTTCTTGGCAGAGATACTGGACTGATGTGTTATTCTCTAGTGTGTCCTCATTTCATAGATGAGAAACCAAGACAAAAGGGGTTAAATGACTTTCCCAGAGTCACACAGTCAATATGTTTCCAAGGCCAGATTTGAACTCAGATCTTTCTGATTCCAGGTCCAGTGATCTATCCACTGCAACACCTAGCTGCCCCTCTCAGGGTTAGTACCTCATGCTAATCCCCATTTTTACCCTAACTAACCTATCCAGGACTTCTGAAATTTAAGAGACTTAGGATCTCTTTTTCTATCTCATCCAGAGGTAGACCTATGTCTCACAGAGCTATTTCTAGCTTCATTTCTCTAAGTCAAATAAAATCAAGGACCTGATAGCTATTTGTGAATAAAATTCACATAATTTCTTGTATGAATGAGTATATTCAAATGATTTGCATATCATCCAAAAAACCCTATCATCAATAGGATTTTGCATTGATGCATTAAAAAATTAAATTTTAGCTAGCACAACAGTATGTGATTTTTTAAAATTCATTATTAGCCATATTGCTAATTGACTGGCGGAAAGAGTAAAGCCAGCTATAGAACCTTACACAGAGACCAATTGGATGTGTAGAAAGATCACTGGACTTAGAATCTGAAGACTTGGACTTTGGTCCTGTTCTTGACATTATTAACTATGTGACTGTGGGAAAATCATTTCCCCTTTGTGGACCTATCTATTCATGTACAAAATGAAGGGATATGGAGTTAGGATGTTATCTATACTTTTAAGCATGTTTTAGTCTCATGCAGATATGACAGACACTGCAATTCTTGAAAAAAGTGATTCTCTTAAGTCCTCACAATTCATTTTAATAGTAATATTTGGTACACATGGAGGTACTAAACTCAAAATTAGGGATATAGAAGGAGAGGAAACTGGTTAGGGGTGGTGGTTATGGTGGGACTGCATTTCGTAAACAACCACAGCTAGAATTTTTAGAGTAATTTAAGATTTACAAGGTATTGACATAGATCTTATAATATGACTTTTACAATAACTCTATAAAGTAAGTTATTGAGGTTCAGTATCCATACTTCAGAGATAAGGAAACTGAAGTTCAGGGATGTTGCCATTTGTTCATGATTAATTACACAGCTAGTGTCTGATCTTCCTCTCTCTCTCTCTCTCTCTCTCTCTCTCTCTCTCTCTCTCTCTCTTTCTATCTCTGTCTCTCCTCTCTTTCCCTGTCTCTCTATATGTATATATATATATATATATGTACACACACATATATATAACTATATCATATCATTCACCTATATCTATTTCTATCTTTATCTATATCTAATCTATATCTATCATTTATGTATATTTACAAATACCTATACTTATATCAGCTATATCTACTTGTACATGCATACCTATACTTATGCATACAGTATATATGTGTGCATTTATAGACAATAATTAATAGAAAATTAATAGAATGTGTCTGTTAATAGAAAAACAGACACAAAATAATAGATACACACAAAGAATTAAAATTGTTGATCACCTGAAAAACACTGAGGATAGATGTGCCATGAGCATAAATATGTTGCAGCACATTAACAATGACAAATACAGACAAGGTACTTTATAAGTATAAAATGAGAGAGATCTATCATTTGGAAAGAGCAGGACCACTTGCAATGAAAGATTGAGGAACAACAGATAGACAACTCTTTTGAAATATAACAACCTAAATAATGTCAAGAGATTTAAAGGGCCTCTTCCTTTAAGGAAATTGCATGAAACCCTAGTACAAGATTTATGTAAGGGCAAGTCAAACATTGCCCTATTTGGAAGTTATAGATAACTTATATTTTACACTTTTGTGACAGATTGTCCCAATCAGTGATATTGAGATCCATCAAAGAATGAAATATATATCTTTACAAATAATTATATTCATATGAGTCCTTGTGGCAAAGAGTTAATCTTTGAGTTCTTGAAGGTTATGCAAGCATATACAAGCTCTAATAGGTTCCATCAAGCTAGGAAAAAGTTTTTAGTATGGAGCAGGTGCTATTTATAAGCCTGTTATCTGAGGACAAGAAGAGCTAAATTCAGAAAGGCTAATGACCAGGTTGATTACAGAGTGATTTTTTTTTAGCTATTCTGGAGAAACAGTGAAGTGGAGTGGAAAGAACATTAAATTTAGGTCCAGACAACTTCAACTGAAATTCCTCCTCTGTTCCTTACTCTGTGTTACCTTAAGCCTGTCAATTCATCTCTCTGGGCCTCAGTTTTCTCATCTGTGAAATGAGGGGCCTCTAATGATCCCTAAGGGCCCTTCCAGCTTTGATCCTATGATACACACACACACACACACACACACACACACACACACATCATATAACCAATGGACCAAAGACACATCATGACACTGCTTTTATATGAGGGGACACTGCTTTGTCTTCACGTAGCAGAATGCAAACTCTTTATAAGCAGGAATTGTCTCACCTTTGTTTCCATATTTCCAGAACCCAGCACAATGTCAAATATATAGCAGAGACTCCATAAATGCTTGTTGATTGATTATTTGGTTGCAAAGGGAGCCAGTTCTCCTTGTAGCTGATATAGATGTCATTCACAAATGGTGGGGGAAAACTGTTGCGAATAAAGGGACTGTTAACATTCTACAAACATTTCCCATCTCAGAAGCAGAAAGCACAATTTGGATGGAATGTGCTGGTTTACTGAGCCTTTGGTATTATGTATACTTGCTGAGATGTATCTGGGTTTGGATATGCCTTGGAGGACTATTGTGCAAGAATATAATCAAATCACATGTGAACTTGATATTGCTTTTGCTATGGATTATTTGGATGTGGCTGTAATAAGAATGTTTTTCCCCCTGTGGGTGAATCATTGCTATGTGTTGCCATCAAATGCTGTTCCACTTCTACTTTATTGCAGATTTAAATTACTTAGATTATTTTGTTGGACACTCATTCCCTGAAGCCTCATGAATCAAATCATTAATTACTCTTGTAATGTGCATGATCCATTGAAGGACATTAAATTTTACTCATGAGCGTCTCTGGTTGTTACAGATACTCTGTCAAACTCGATAGTATCAGGTTGGTTAGACACTTTTATATTAGAAGAGTCTCACTTTTTCATTACATTATTGCAATTCAATGAATTATAATATAGGATATAAAAAGTGATTTGGTACCCTGGCCATTTCTATCTTGGAAATATAAATTATATCATCATTCACTTTGTTCATTCATTCATTCATTCATTCATTCATTCATTCATTCATTCATACAAGCAATCATTTAGTAAGCAACCTTAATGAAGCTGGAGCTAATCAGCATGTAACCAGGTTGGAAAGTATAAGATGAAGAACACATGAGCTTAGTGTAAGAAAAAAATCTTAGCGATTATCTGATCAAACACTCTAATTTCCCATAGTAGTAAACTGAAACAAAGTAAGGTTAAGTGATTTGCCCAAGTTGAAGGAGGTGATTTTTAACAAAACTGAAATTACACTTCCAATTTCTTGAAAGTGTTATTTTTACTATGATATGGTCAAACTAGTTGCTTGGTCTTGGAGTTTACTACCGGGGTGGAGATATAAAATTATATATAAAAACAATTAGTGAACTTATAAAGGGACAGTAAGTACTTAATAAATTGAGTTAGAGAAACTACATAATATGTAGAGATTAACATGGGGAAGCTTCACAGAAGAGTCTTGATTCAGTATTAAAAGATTTAGATAGGAAGAGAACAGAGAAGGAATTAGGAGGAGGCACTTTAGCTAAGGCATGGAGGAAGGAACCACTATGGTATATATAGTAGCAAAGAGTAAGTCTAGCCTGAGTAGATGCATTTAGAGAGTAGTGAATGATGATACAGAGTTGGATAGATAGGGTGGAACTAATTATGGAGACCTTTGCAGGCTCGATGGAGGAATTTCAACTAAATACTAGAAGGGCTACATGCTGTACTCTAGCTGAGGTTTCAAACTATCAGCCCAAAAGCCATAAACTACCTGCAAAATTCCCAAGTGTGGCTAAACCAGATTAAAATACAATTGGGAAATGTTTAATAAGATAAATAAAAACAATACAACATAGTTCATATTAATCCAGTTTTCTGAGTCAATATACAACCTGCTGTATTTAAATATGACTCCATTGCAACAGAACATATTGGATTATGATGTCAGGGAGAGGAAATTGATGGAATCATGGAAGCATTCTGAATCCATCTTGTGAGAGTTTTAAGACTAGTTTAGATCCCTTTCTATTCAATTATGGGTCTATTCCAGTTTCTGTCTTTGTTCAATTATGAGAATCATGAGAAAATATTATTACATTATTTGAAGCTAGCCCTATCCACCTGGCAAGCTAAACCACTTTTACCTGTTGCTTAGAGAGTCTTAACTAAGGACCTAAGGATAGGCTGACCAGAAATTCAGGCAGATCTGAAGATTGATGCAAGGAGTTTGCTCATAATCATATCTCTCAAGCCACCCATGCATATTATCTGAAAACTGGCTGCATACTGATCAGTTATTGTTTCCATATTCCTTTGATTGAATACAGATGGTTGGGGGGGGATTGGAGGGAGTGGGACTCCTTGTGATTTCAGGGAATTGCACTGCTCGCTCTTTTCCTACCACCTTGGAAAATCCCTAATCTTTCCTCCAATTATAAATCAGATTACCTAATTTGGTATCCTGGTTTGCATCCTGTTGTTTCCTTTTAATTAATTGGTTTTGTTTAATAAAGTGTTTACATGCATAAAAATGCCATTCCCTGTATTTCTGGTCTAGTGCTGAAGATGAGGGGGCCTGGTTCAATTTGTTATGAAGTTGACATTCATTATTTAATAAATCAGTATTCCCAGAATCTCAAACTTTTGTTTCCTCAGTCATTTTATCTTTCATCTGCCACAGGGGTAAGAGTTCAAATCCCAGTTTCAACACGTATTTTGTGAATACAAGAAATTCATTACCTATCTGAGCCTAAGTAAACAATTACCTACTTCAAAGTCACTATAAAGTCCTTAAATTGTAAAGCTGATAGAATTTAAACAGAGAAATAACATGCTAAAAGTGTTATTTAAAAAACAAGTTGAAAGACATACAAAAATATACTGCAATAGACGGAAAGAGAGGAGTGAGGTGAGTATTGTTTAAGAGGTACTCTCATCTGATTGGATTCAAGGAGGGTACAACAAACTCAGTTAAGTATAGAAATACAACTAGCTCTATAGGTAATAGGAGGGGAAGGGGGAAAGAAAAGGGAGGGGAAGTTTAAAGGTAGGGAAGTAAGTAGTAAAGGAAAAGGGGATTAAAAGAGAGAGGGACTGAAAGAAGGGAGGGAAGACTGAGGGAGGAGGAGGTCAAAAAAAAAAAAGTCGATCAGTAGTATGCAAAATGAACTAAAGGAGTGGATGTAGACTTTGGAGAACTATGAGGAAACCCTGGCTGGACTCTATATTTTACATGCTGAGTATCTGGACATAACATCATAACATCAGAAATGAAAAAGTAGGAATGAATTCAAAATACTGTAAAAAAAAAAAGAATCAACAGAACTTGATAAACAATTGGATATGAGGGATAAGGAGAAAAAAAATTCAGTTAAAAATGACTAAGATTTTGAGCCTGACTCTTGAAAAAGTTGGATAGATATATGTATTTGGAGGCAGATGGAAATGCATACTATTTTTAAAATGCAAGGTAAACTTATATAAAACATCCTCAGGGTACAATAATTGGTTTGCTGGGTTTGTTTGAGAAAAGCCCAAATAAATTGATTTTTATAGGTGAATCAACCTCACAAATACTCATACTCCCCTCTCCTAGGCTAAATTATGTTTATTGAGCTAAAGATAAAGATTTTTTTGGCGATTCTTTCTCAACCACACATATTGACCACCTCCAGTATATCTTCCAGCAATGGGAAGAGTTACAAAAGACACTGGATTCATGCAGGTACCTAGCTCAAACAGTCTAAAATCTTTTTAAAAAGAAATAAAAAAGAGAAGGTTATCAAAAAAAGAGGTTATCAAATATCTTCTTATAACTGGTTTGCCTTGGACCCCTCTGTTATGATTTGTCTTGCTTCTTAACCATTCTTTCACCTTGACCCTTGGCTCCTACTAACTCAGGAAATAGTCCCTTATTATTCCTCCAAGATTATTCTGCTTAACACTATTAATAATTAATTGGATGAATGAAAGGAAAAATATTTACTAAGCTACTAGTAATTTACATGCAAGATACTCTGCTAAGCTCTGGGCATTCAAATATAGAAAGTAAGAGAGTCCCTCCCTCAAAGAACTAATTATCTTATAGAAGAATGGATATAAGAAGAGTTGTGACCCAGAAAGGGTGTTTTGGTCTGATAAATCACTGGAATGATAAATGGAGCCATAGGGTAAGAGAAGAAGCTGGCTTCTACTTGAGACCATTAGTAATGAGCTCCTTCTTCTTCCCTCCTGCCACTATCTCCTTTTCTCCCTTTAGTCACATCTAGAAGCAGCCTTACTCCTTACCAAAATCCACCCTTCCATGAGGATGGGCCAACTCATTCCATCCCATTCCCTCTAGAAAACTGCCCCCCTGTGGTATTTCTACACTGTCACTTACCTTCAATCTCTCTGTCTATTGACTCCTTACCTACTTCCTACAAATATTCCTAAGTCTCCTTTATCCGAAACAACCAAATAAACAAATAAAAAACAAATCTTCACTGGATCTTTCTATTACTGCTAGTTATTGTACGGTACCTATTCAGACCTTTGTGGCTAAAATATCTGAAAAAGTAGTTTACAACAGGTGCCTACACTTTCTCTCCTTTCTTTCACTTCCTGACCTTTTATAACCCCACTGCAGACCTCATTAGTTCATTGAAACTCCTCTCTCCAAAGCTGGCAATGATTTTTTACTTGCCCAGTTCAATAATCTCTTCTCAATCTTTATCTTCCTTGACTTTGTTGCAGTCTTTAATTCTGCTGAATGCTTTCTTTTCCTTGATAATTTCTTCATTCTAGGCTTTTGGGAAATCACTGTCCCCTGACTTTCCTCCTATCTGGTTGCTATTTAGTCTTCTTTGCTGTATCCTTATCCAGGTTACTCATAATAATAGTAAATGTCCCACAGAGTTCTGTATTTCAAAATAAGAGTGGTAAAGAAAAAATTAGGTAAAGAAATGAAAGAAAATCAGGGAAAAAATAACAGGTTGATAAAAGAGACTTAAAACATACTGAAGAAAACAACTTTAAAAACAGAATTGGTCAAATGAAAAAAAGAAGTTAAAAACCTCACTGAATAAAGCCATTGTTTAAAAGAAAGAATTTGACAAGTGGAAGCTAATGACTGTATAAGACATCAAGAAACAAAACAAAGTCAAAAGAATGGGGAAAATGGGAAAATGTGAACAATTTAATGGGAAAAAACAACTATTTGAAAAATAGATTGAGAAGAGATAATTTAAGAATTATTGGACTACCCAGAAGGTATTATCAAAGGAAGATTTTAAACATCACAATTCAAGAAATTATTGAGGAAAAATTCTCTGGTGTCTTAAAAGCAGAGGGTAAAATAGAAATTGGAAAATTCCACCAATTGCTACCTGAAAGAGATAAAAAAATGAAAGTCCCAAGGAATACTATAGCCAAATTCCTGAGTTCTAAGTAAAAGAGAAAATATTTCAAGCAGCCAGAAATAACCCACCAAAATATGATAGAAACATTGTCAGGATCACACAATATTTTAAGCTACAAGAAGTGAAGTGTCTGAAATATGATATTTCATAAGGCAAACGAGTTTGGATTGCAACCAAGAATCATCTACCTAGAAAAGTTGAGCATAATTATTCAAGGGAAAAATAGTTATTTAATCAAACAAAGAATTTTCAAGAATTCCTGAAGAAAAGACTAGAGTTAAATAAAAAAAAAAGACTTTCACTTATACATCTCAAAAGAAGCATCAAAGGATAAAAATGAAAAAATAAATCATAAGGAATTCAGCATTAAAATGTTTACCTTTATAAATGGCAAGATAATACAAATAACTTTTAAGACTTTGCCATCATTAGGGCAGGCAGAAAAAGTCTAGAAAGAAAGAGGGCATAGAAGTGAGTTGATTATGTTAGGATGATAAAAAATAAATAGGCAAAAATGGAGGATGCTCTAGAAGAAAGGGAAGGAGTTGAAAATGGGAGAAAATTATTTCACATAAAAAGGAAGAACTTTTACAGGAGGGGAAAAGTGGGGGGGGGAAGCAATGCATCAGTCTCCCATATGAATTGGTTCCCCCCCTAAATTGGGAAGAAAATCTATTTTATTCAACAGAAAAGTAGGAAGACAAGAGGATAAGAGAAAGGAGGGGTGATAAAAGGGAGGGCAGATGAAAGAAAGCAGTCAGAAGCAAAATAGACTTTAAATGAGGGACATGATGTGTGTGTGTGTGTGTGTGTGTGTGTATGAGAGAGAGAGAGACAGAGAGAGAGAGAGAGAGAGAGAGAGAGAGAGAGAGAGAGGAGGGAGAGAGGGAGAGAGAGAGAAGGGTAAACAGAAGAAAAAAGGAATGGATGGAATTACACAGTTAATCATAACTTTGAAAATGAATGGGATGGGGAGGAGTAAAAGCAGGAAATTCTCTGAGCTCTCCCCCAAAGCCCTCCAAATAGCTGTAAAAAAAATTATGCTAAACAAATTCTAGAGTTATAGAACCTACAAAATGACAGAGTGAAACAAATCCCCATTGCAAGACAACCTGGAAAGTTGACAGGAAGGATCTATCATACTGGGCATGTAGTAGAATACAGTCTGGCATGGGCTGCACTGGCATAGCAGACTGGAGAAGGCCTAAGGGGATTGAATCGTTGGCAGCTGGGGAAGTTTCCAGACTTCTCAACCCACAAACACCATAAAGGTCAGTGGAAAAAGACTGTGGGACTTGGGTGAAAGAGGAACTTGAAGTCTGGTGAGTCCAGCCAAAGCCCCAAGATGGTGATTGAAGGGCCAAGTGGTGGGGGAGTGGCAGCAGCAGCAGTGTAAGCAGCAGCAGTGGCAGAGGCTGCTTCTGGAGCTCTGTTCCCATAGAACATGAGGGATCTAGCAGCTGATACAAAATCCCTGAAGCCTGGGAAAATTCACTCATCTCTCTCCACCCTAACTGGAAGCAGAGTCCTACCTTGACAAAGAGTTAGAAAGTCAAGTGTTTGGTGGGGAAGATGAATAAACATTATAAAAGAACTGAGACTATAGAATCTTACTTTGGTGACAAAGAAGATCAAAACGTACAAGCGGAAGAAGACAACAGAGTCAAAACTCCCATATCAAAAGCCTCCAAAAAAAAAGATGGATTGGTCTCAAACCACAGAAGAGCTCAAAAAAGATTTTGAAAATCAAGTAAGAGAAGCAGAGGAAAAATTAGGAAGAGAAATGAGAGTGATGCAAGAAAATCATGAAAATCAAGTCAACAGCTTGCTAAAGGAGACTCAAAAAAATGCTGCAGAAAATAACACCTTAAAAAATAGACTAATCTAAATGGCAAAAGAGATCAAAAAGCCAATGAGGAGAAGAATACCAAAAAAGCAGATTGGGAGAAATGGAAAAGGAGGTCTAAAAGCTCACTGAAGAAAATAATTCCTTAAAAATTAGAATTGAGCAGATGGAAACTAATGATTTGCTGAGAAATCAAGAAATTATAAAACAAAACCAAAAAAATGAAAAAAATAGAAGATAATGTGAAATATCTCATTAAAAAAAAACAACTGATCTGGAAAATGTATCCAGGAGAGACAATTTAAAAATTATAAGACTACCTGAAAGCCATGATAAAAAAAAAAGAGCCTAAGCATCATCTTTCAAGAAATTATTAAGAAAAACTGCCCTGATATTCTGGAACCAGAGGGTAAAATAGAAATTGAAAGAATCTAGCAATCACCTCCTGAAAAAGATTCCAAAAAGAAAACTCCTAGGAATATTGTAGCCAAATTCCAGAGTTTCCATGTCAAGGAGAAAATTTTGCAAGCAGCCAGAAAGAAATATTTCAAGTATTGTGGAAATACAGTCAGGACAACACAAGATTTAGTAGCTTCTACACTAAGGGATTGGAGGGATTGGAACATGATATTCCATATGTCAGAGGAGGTAGGATTAAAACCAGGAGTCACTTACCTAGCAGAACTGTGTATAACACTTCATGGGGAAAAAATGGAATTTCAGTGAAAAAAGAGGACTTCCAAGTATTCTTGTTGAAAAGACCAGAGCTGAATAGAAAATTTTACTTTCAAAAGCAAGAAACAAGAGAAACATGAAAAGATAAACAGGAAGGAAAACCATAATGGACTTATTAAAGTTGAACTGTTTACATTCCTTCATAGAAATAATTTGTAGCTCATGAGACCTTTCTCAGTATTAGAGTAGTTGGAGGGAACATGTATGTGTGTGTGTGTGTGTGTGTGTGTGTGTGTGTGTGTGTGTGTGTGTGTAGACAGAGGGCACATGGTGGGCTGATTATGAAGGGATGATGTCTAAAAATAAAATTAGACATTGAGAGGAATGTACTGTGAGAAAGAGAAAGAGAGAGGTAGAATGTAGTGAATCATCTCACATAAAAGAGACAAGAAAGAGCTTTTGCAGGGGAGGGGTAGAGGGGGAGGTGAAGGGAAATAAGTGAACCTTACTTTCATATGACTTGGCTTCAGGAGGGAATGAACTATACACTCAATTGGGTATGGAAATCTATCTTATCCTACAGGAAAGCAAGGGGTAAAAGGATAAGAGAAGGGGCATAATAGAATGGACAACAGGTTGGGGAAAGAGGTATTCAAAAGTAAACATTTTTGTGGAGGGACAGGTCAAAGGAGGAAACAGAATAAATGGAGGGTGGCATGGGCAAGAGGAAACTATAGTTTGTCTTTCACTACATGACCATTATAGAAGTGTTTTCCAAGACTACACTTATATAACATATATTGAATTGTTTGCCCTCTCAACGAGGATGGGTAGGGAGAGGGAAATGGAGAGAATGAAGAACTCAAAGCTTCAAAAATGAATATTAAAAATTGCTTTTACATGCAACTGGGAAATAAGACATACTTACTCTTTTATTTTCCCCTAGCTCTAGGATTCTGGTGGGTGCTATTAATTCTGCCTTTTGGGCAGAAATCTCAACGGGCAGAGGTTCAGCTTTCATGGTGTGGTGGAGACTGACAACTGTATGCCTAGCTCTCCTAATGCCTTGTTTTGTGTACCACACTGCTTCAGGGTTCAGGAGTGTATGGCACACTCAAAAAATTAGGTCCAGGGTATCTAACTGCAGGCTTGATATTTGGTGCATGTGTAGCTAGCTAACCACTGGTGGCCTGTTTGAATTTAACGGGGACTCAGAACTTCCAGGGGTTGGCCAAGTATAAGTTGAGAGGCTTCCTCCATTTGGAATGGTTGTAGTAGGCACTGCCTGGAAACAAGAAGGGCATCTGGCAGTCACTGAGTATGTTTTGCAAAATAGGTGACCAGCCTTGGTTCAGATCCTAAGGACTTGGTTAGGACTTCCAAAACCTATCCTCTCCTTTTATTCACATACAGGGTGAAAGGTTCTCTAGACTGGGTAGGGCTAATGTTGGAGTGGTGGTCAATTTTGTTTTTAAAGTCTCAAAAGCTTTAGCCTAGTTGGTATTCCACTCTATAGGGAGTAATCCAGGGCCTTGAGTAGCAATTAATGGTTGCAGTCCCTTCCAGGCCTTGGGCTTAATTGGATATTGGATATTAACTGGATATCTTCACACCACATATTCTTCAAAAATGACTGGTAAATCTCCTTTTTCCTATCTTCCAAACCTTCCCAATATATGCCCCCTTCTTTCCACTCTCATAGGTACAGGATCTCATGTAGACTATTGAAATAGCCTTTTAACTTTTCTCTCTGGCTCATATTTTTCTCCATTCTAATTCATCCACCATTTGGGTGCCAAAGTATTTTTTCCTAAAACAGATCTAAAAATAACAGTCTCACTCTTTTCCTATTCAATACATTCCAGTGGCTTCTTTTTACATTCAGGATCAAATAGAAAATCCTTTGTTGTTTAAGCTTCTCATTGCCTTCCTCCCTTCCCAGTCTTCTTATACATTACTCACTTTTCCCTTTCCCACCTCACCACCACGTACTGTACTATCCAGCCATGATAGCCTATTTGCTGGGTTGTGCACTTCACACAGTCTTCTGTTTCCTTGCTTTTACACTATCCCCCTTTCCTGGCATGATTTCCCTCTTCACCTTCATCTCTTCTAGACCACTTAGTTCCTAGTGCCTTCTCCTCTGACATTACCTTCTATCTACTTTGCATAGATCTAGTAAATAGTTATTTACATGTTGTCTCCCACATTAAAATGTATCCCCAGAAGATGATAAAAGCTGACAGAATGATTGATGGATCCCCATTATCATCAAATCTTATATCTGAATCTGTATCAGTGGGATGAAATCACTTATTTTCAGTAAAGACCTATTTAGATTTAAGGAAGAAAGGCATCTCATGTTTATAAGGTATTCATGAAATTATAATTAACTAGTGTTTTGCAAAAAAGGATGCCAAGAGAATAAATGCATTTATTTATGATACAGTCACTTAAGTCTCTTTGGTCCTAATTCGGAACATGCCACAGAACACATAAAGTCCATTTTCTGAGAGGTAGGAAGCTGTTACGACTACAGGCAGTCTTTACTGAGTCATGAATGGGTTGAGTTTGTGTTGTTTTATACGTAGGAGGATGGAAGGATCAAGAGACTTTACAGAAAACACCAATCTAGATTAATCAAGCCCCATGGACCTTTATACATCCCAATCACAAGTAAACAAGTTAAAAATACCTACAAATGACTCACTAAAATTTCTCCATCTATCTATTTCTTTCTATATGTCCCCCTCCTGCTAGATTTGGGTTCTAAACAAAACATACTACCTTAATCTCTATATACAAATCTTGTCAGGTAATATTTTAAAATCTTTTACTCTGGAAGACCTTCCTTAAATTCCAGCTCATAAGCATCGATGTAGAGGTGGAAAGAATCTCAGAAGATATCTTGCCTGCTAAATTCATTTTAAAAATGAGAAAACTGAGGCCCAGTGATATTATCTAACATGTTCAAAGTCACACAGTAAGCATCAAGTGACATATGAACACAGGTCTTCCCACTACAGAATTTGTGTTCTTTCCTCTGCAGCATACTACATGATACCTTTCTGTGATGTGGAGGTTGCTGGGTTAGCGCACTGAAATTTCCAAAAGCTCTGACAAGTTATAACAAACTGATAAAAGGTTTTGGTATCACCATTTAATTGGCTATGTAGCTATAATATAAGGACCAAACTAGGTAAGTGCAGAGAGGCTTATAACTCCAAGACTTAGCTACTAGGTGATATTTTGTTTGGCCTCAAAAACTCATGAAATTGGATACTGAGGAATAGAGGAGATGGAAATCTATATTAATTTTTAGAATGGATCATAACAATAAATTCTGGGGTAAACATAACATTTTTACCTCTTAACTTTCATCACCTATGGACCTTCACAGATTCAAGTTCAAATCATGGAGAATTTTGCTGGCAATTTATCTGTCTTGCCTTATTTGAAATTCTAGCTCACCAATACAATTTTGAATCCTGTTGAATCAAAGGGTTAGCTAGTCTTCTTTGCTTTTTGCTTTAAGTTATCTGCAGGATTTCTGAAGTTAATTCAGGCTGAGGTATTAAACTTCTCCCCCTGATTACAGAACTATGCAAGGAACAACTTTGAAACATTTTTTTTTCATTGGACAGGTAATTTCATTAGTAGGGAGTTCTTGGTGATGAATTCCCTCTACTGATGGTGATTGGCACCTTTCTAGAACTTAGAGTCTCAGAGATTTACTTAAAATAATAAAATATTTATTTGGGACAGAAATAAATAGTAATATAATGAAAACAGTATCAGCACACACTCTTAGTATCTAGTGAGAGTAGATATATTTTACATCTTTCAATTTCATGGAAAAGGAATGGAGAAATGTTATTTTTTTCCTCCATGAAGGGACATGGACCCATAGAAAAGATTAACTGAGGCCCCACACAGGGAACTACTTTTTCTCCTTTTTCAAGATACAAATCAATGTTTTGATACTAATTCTTAAATCAATAATCCTGTTTTTAAAAGTTATACATATATATGTATATATGTATGTATGTATTAGCACTTTAGTAGATACAGGACCAATCTTAAAGAGTCAGAAAGAAGTGGGTTAAAGTGACGCCTCTGACACATACTTATTTATTTTCAGTGAAGTAACTTAAGAGCCTCAGGTGACTTTCTAACCATAACTTACAGAGGTTGCTGATTCATATCAGTGGAGTGAATTTTTATTTTATTTTAATTCATTTGTCAGACATAATGTCATATCCCATTTCCCTCCCCCAAATTAAAAAAAGATAAAAAAAAAATCCTTGTAACAAATATAATCCAACAAAACAAATTTGTATGTTGGCTGTGTCCTAAATATATTTTTCATTCTGTACATTGTCTATCACTTCTTTGTCAGTAGATGGGTAATATATTTCATCTTATTTCCTCTGAAACTTTAAATGACATTTGCATTGATCAGAGTTCTAAAGTCTTTCAAAGTTATTTTATTTTCTATCTTTGTTTTATTATATAAATTAATTGCATTTTTCTTCACACTTCATTCTGCATCAATTCATAGAATTTTTCCTAGTTTCCTTAGAACCTATTAATTTTGTTATTTCTTATGGGTCAGTTATATTGGTAGAAGGAATTTCCACACAGATAGTTCCTTAAGCCAAGTGAAATTGTAGGCTTACATATAAAAAGTAATAAAACAAACATATTCAAATTCCACATTATGGACAGCTAAAAGTATGGAAATGGGAAGAGGGCTAGCACCAGGGAACAGAGAGAGGCAGGAGAGAAATTTATACAGAAAAAAAGACATGGAGGAACAAGGATGGAAAGGTAGAGATTCACACTGCTAAAAGGAATTGGTTGAGTATTATCACTTATTCTTACTGAATTTGAAATGTTCGTTACATATGTAGTTACTCCTCAAAGGTCTGATTTTCACCCTCCCTTACATTCTTATATCTTCAGAGATTCTCCTCTGAGAGGTAAAATGAGTAACCCATAATGAGAGATATTAACCCTTGATTTTCAGGGGTAGTGACCAGAGCAACATTATACTCTAGGCATCAGATGAAACTAAATTAATGGCTTTGGACTAGAAATTTTTCACCTCTGATATAGGAGAAATAGGATAACAGACGAAGCTTAAATTTCATCCTCTTACTTTTTTTTTCTCTGAACAGTCACATAAGTCATATAATCATCGTTTGGATTCACAAATATTTCAAGGCTGCATTTACTTGCAGAAGACAGCGCATTAATGATTGGAATTGTTATGTAACTATATATAATAAGACTTCTAATTATGATTCATATGTTGAATGAAAATTCAATTCAATTTTATCCCAAACTTTGTACTTTACAAGCTCTGATTATGTATTTTTGCGTTCAGTATCAGGTTACGTTTTTTTTTACAGTCATTTCAGCTTCAGTGAAGTAGAAGTTAAAAGAGGTCATATATAGTATATCTTAGATGTTTTCAGTCAGTCCTCAAGATTATAAATATAGCCCTCAGAGGAAATAAAGCAAGGTTATTAACTGATGACCAATTCCCATTTTCTTTTAAAAGGAAAAGACGTAATCATTTCAAATTAGCTTCCATGGAGAATTATTTTCTTATTTAACTAAACAACATTTTGATTCAAGTGAAATTCTTTTAAAATATATGGGAGTGACCTGTTGTATTTTACATGAAACTCAGAGCTACATGGTATATAATATTTGAATTTATTAAACACTTTCCAGATCTTGAGAAGGCAAACATTTTCCAATAACATAAATAATTGGACCAAAGTGCTACCTGATCTTGAAATATCTGCCTAAAATTAGCTTACATGCATGAGCTCCCATGTATCTGGGGTGTTAAACTTTGAAAGCAGATTTCCATCCCTGATATCATTTGATCATCACAATAACTCTATGAGGTAGGGTTCATAATAAGCCTCATTTTATAGATGGGGAAACTGAAGCAGAGAGAGATCAAATGACTTGCCAAAAAATACATAGCTATTAAAATCTGAGGCAGTATTAAATTGTCATCTTCCTAATTCTAAATCCAGTTTTTTTATTCATGATACCATTTCTGTATGTCTATAAGGTAGAAGTCATGCAACTTAGAAACAGAAGAGAACTTATTATTTAATTAGCAACCTGATTTTTAAAACAGAAATGGAGCATTAGAGAAGTCATGTTACTAATGCGAGATCACAAGGTAATAATTTATATAGCCTAGATTGTCTGATTTATAATCTAATATTCTTCTTCCTAAATCAGCTGCCAAATTTATGATCAGTGAGAGAATTGGTTTGAATATTCTTGATGTTTAATACATGATGGCTTAAAGGCACCATTTTTTTTTAGTTAATAAGTGATGGTCACTTCCTTGTTTCTTATGTTGAGAAGCAAGTTACAAGCAAGACATGTAGTCAAAGAAAGTTAAAACTGCAAGAGAGTTCAAGTATAATTTAGTCTAATTCCCTCATTTTATAGAAAATTTTTTAGTTCTTTACACACAAACAAATAAAATTTCCGTGAGCTGATTAAGTGCTCTAGGGCATGTAGTCACTGTCCTATGTGGGGCTATTGATGACTTCCCAAATTAATTATTTATGAAGTAGATCAGAGATATACTAAGCAACAAAGTAAAGATTTTATAATGTCTTCTAGAATACGTAGAGCAGAAGTAGATATTTTGCATGCTCACACTAATAGTAACGAGGTGATGCAATGGATAAAGTGATGGACCTGTAGTCAGGAAGACCTGAGGTCAAATTTAATTTTAGACACTGTGTGTTTGCTATTAACTCCGTGATTCTGGACAAGTCATTTAAGTTCTGTAGGCCTCCATTACCTCATCTGTAAAATGTGGATAAGATTCTCAAGGTTGCTATGAGGATAATGTAATATTATATTTGTAAAACATTTTGCAAACAGTAAAGTGCTGTATAAATGCTAGCTGTTATTATTAATGCCCAGAGTCAAAGGAGGGAAATGGGGGATTTGAGATTCTTTTTAGTGTTCTCCAGTGTCAGTGTGTCTCCATTCATTGAATGGTAGAGTTGTTAATAAACAAGAGGTCAAGTGGCAGAGCATAATGGCCACTCAAAATTGTCACTGGCTGTAACTGATTGACAGGTTAGTCATTCTATGACATGTATAAAAAGGAAGGGAAACCACGGTCTCCTTTCACAAAGTCTTGTACTCTGCAACTATTTCTGGGGCCTCATTACTACTTATACAGAACTTACCTATAGTTATGATGGTGGGAATACCATTATTAGTCAATTACTCAATCAGTAAGTACTTATTGAACGCCTCTCTGGGCAAAGCACTTTGGTGAATGCTGTTGGATGCTTTGGAGTACCAGAAATTCCTGGGCTTTAAATTACAATCCTATTCAAAACCATCCTAGTTATACACAAGGGTAGGACACAGCATAAAGGAGCGCAATTGAAAATTAGAATCAGTATGTGATTCTTAAGAACATGCTATGAAATAAAATATGTTAATTCCAAATAAGAAAATAGACGCAAGATATTCTTCCAACTGAATTCAAGTGAGACAAAATGTGCCTACACTGGAGATTTGGTTGAATTTACTCTCTGGATAACTTGGATTTCTCTAGGATGTCTCTAGCTGTGATAACATATCCTTACCTCACTACTCTACCAGATGAATGTTGGCACTTAAATGCGCAAGTAGTATGAACTGGGACTGCAGAAGATATACAGAATTATGGATGAAGTGATCCAATCTGGCCTCAGAAACTAGCTGCGTGATCCTGAGCAAGTCACTTAACTCTGTTTGCCTCAGTTTCCTCATCTGTAAAATGAACTGGAGAAGGAAATGGAAAATCACTTCAATATCTCTGCCAAGAAAATTCCAAATGGGGTCACAAAGATTCAGACATGAATGAAAATGATTACATAACAATAACAACAGTAAGATTTAGCAAGAACTTTCTGGAGTTCCACCAGGCTAGAAGGGCCAGGAGTACCAGATGTCCAAGCTAGCAGGTCAATTTCAGGGAAGTCAGTTAAGGCAGGGAGACTCAAGCATTTTCCTTAGGTACAGATTGTCTGGATCCACAGTTTGTAAGGTCAGTCAATTAGCAAGAGTAGTACTAGTGAGGGAGGGCCATCAAAAATGAGATCTCATCTTGGCGTAAAAGCTGTTTGATCTCTTCTTTCATGTTCCCCAATATGTGTGGGTCATTGGCCTCATAGCTTTGTCTCTACTGCAGAAGGGAGAAGCAGACATAAGCAGATATAGTCTGCTCCTGAATAAGAAAGGTAAAACAGGTAAGATATTCTGGGAGATTTTTATATCCAGTAAGAACTAGAGATAGAAAATAGGGTCTCAGAATTTCCAGTGCATAATTCTTTAAGCCTTCTGTGAGGAAATAGATATTATAGTTCATTAAAAAAGTAATAGTGCTATGGAAATATAGGGGTAGCATTCTTATTCTTATTCATAATTTTATGATATGGCTCAGCAACTGAAACCAGGAGTGATTGGGTCAGGGTGATCCCTTTTTCCCTCTCCTTCCAATCCCAAGGGCATCTTTAAGTATAAACATATTTGGTGGAAATCTGTTCAGAAAAAGAAAAAAAAGTTACTAACAAGGACATGAAAACCCACAGGGAGCACTTTTAGCCCCAATGGTGCCTGAATCAATGTCAGTGTTCCATTTTCTTTTACAAATAAAAGCAAAACAAGGAAAGATGGACCAATTCAATTAGGCTTTATTTATGCACTCTGGCTGGTTTGCAGATACGGGTAAAAATAAATCTGAAAGGTATCTTCTGTCTCCAGGAACCTTAATAGATGTAACCCAGATTTTTGTGCTAGATTGAATGTTGGAAGATTTATGAAATCTTGAAGTGCATAAAATAGGACATGTTTTCCCTCCAAAAGTTGATGTGTTGCATAACACATTTTTGAGTGTGGCTGTTTCCATTTTTACATATGTAGGTATCTGTTAATAGTATAAATCCTGGAGGAAATGTTGTGGGTTGGAACTACATGAGCAGTAGTAGAATATGCATATTGCTACTTTCTGTAAGTACCTAATTGGCTAATTTTTGGGATAAAGGAATATTACATTTGTTAATAGGAATCTTGGAAACCAACAGGAATTTATCTGGGTGGAAGAATATGAAACAAAGGATAATTCACCCTATTTAGGTGCAGTTGAAACCAGTTTCCAAGGTTTCTGATTCCAGCCTCTGGAGCATAAGTAACCCCAATATCTGTGAGAGAGTAACAAGTCAGGCTGTATCTCAATGGGTGAGGGGTGGTACAATCCAGAAAAAAAAAAAAAAGACTTTCAGGAGTGATGTTGTTCTAGGAAGGAAGCACTTCCCACCCATATCAGTGACTTGAGGTTGGTCAGTGAACCCTGAACTCAATCACTGCCTTCTTTATGATGACTTTTCTGATCCCCTTAGCTACTTGGGTGTCCCCTTCTCAAATCATGTTGATTCCTTCATTGTTTAATCATTCTGCCTGTGCTCATGTGTGTAAATGCTTTCAATCTTGAGAGAATTTAAACTCTTTGAAGGCTTTAGAAACTGATTCACCTTTTTTTTGTTGTTTACTCCCTTACTTACAATGGCTCCCAAATAATGTTTATTAAGTGCTAGTATCATATGGGTGGGCACTGAATTGAGTTGATGAGCTTAATCGTCAGTGAAGGAAGAAAAAGAAAATACCATTTGACCTCTTTTTCATTCTTCAGATTCTCCAGAATCCTCAGTAGCACTTTCAAAAGTGGCACAAAAAAAGAGAAAAGGGGAGAATAGAGAAAAAATTAAATGAAAAGAAGAGGGAAAAAAAGTCAAAACATAAAAAAGAAAAGAATTAAGAAAAGTTTTAGCATAATCTGCATTGAGAGGAAAGTCTAATGAACTAAACCATGGGAATCAGGAATCCTATTGTAAATAAGATTTGGCAGCAAAATACATTTTAGCAAGTCAGCATCATACAAAGTACTCACAGGGTCCTCTACATATTCATGCCAACACTAACCAGAAGTTTAAAAGTGGGGAAGGGCAGCAGTGTCCATATTGTGATGTTGATAGTGCAAAACTGGACCACACCATTGTGCTTATCTCCACTTTAGGGAGCTTCATGATAGACAGTTGACCAGACCCCAACTCTATTCCTTTGTAACTTCTTGGCATCTTCCCCCCTCTCTTTAATTCTATCACAAAGCTAGGAGTGAAAACATGCTAAGTTCCTGTGCACCAAACAATTTACAACGTGCTTCTTATAAATTTATGTTTTCCGGTTGAAAATCTCCTGCACATGGAACGAGGGGATATGACATCCACTAAATAAATTTGCTAAAATCATCATCATCATCATCATCATCATCATCATCGTCATCATCATCATCATCATCTTCATCATCATTACTTGCATTCCTATAGCATTGTAAATTTTGCAGAACATTTTCATGTTGACAACGTATGAGGCACATAGTGGTGGTATTACTATCCCCCAGGTTATAAAGAAACAGAGACTATGAGAAAATGAGTAACTTATTTCTGACCACACAAATAGCAGTCAACCTGATTTTGCAATTGGTTTACTTTTTGGTGCCGTGGTTTCTTCATCTGAAAAAATGGAAGTAAAAATAATACATTATGTTGCATTTTCATCACAAGAATTTTAGTGGATAATGTATCTGATAGCCTTTGAAATGCCTCAAGTACCCTAGAGGTATTTGTTATTATTATTCCCTTTCTTTAGGTATTTTAAGATTCATTCTAGTCATATTGATCTTGTCAACAGAGCATGAACATGAGAATCTTGCTCCCCAGGAGCTTATTTGTTTTCTCTGTTCTGTGGTGCTTTATTAATTTACTATTGAGCATTTCAGCTTAAAAGTTAAAATGGAAAGTGTATCTCTTTCCCTCTCAGGAAAGGAAAAGAAACACATTGTATTAAAATATTTAAATGTCCATTAACTTGATAAATAATAATAACATTAATATTTAACATATTAATGCAAATTTTTTCCAGTCAAAATAACAGTTTCTGATTGGAGATCTGAATCCTTTTGTTTTTAATTTGTCCTCTTCTAAGTTTCATTGACTTGGAAGTTACTTTTTGTAATGAATCTTCCATTTTGTTGGTATAATATGGTTGTTTTGGTCCTACTCTCTTATGGTCATCTTTTTTACATTTGTCCTCTTTCCAAGAGGTTCTACAGTAATGAAAGGGAAGGGGAGGGTCATTTCTCTGTCATAAACTTAAGCCCTCACCAATTGTGTTCACAAAATTTTAAGGTCTTGTGACTACTTCATCAGTTCCATTTAAATACACCATCAGATGAATATTTAGAAAGGGATATTTACTTCAAAGACATAACAAGATCAAATATACAAGCATTTCTGCCAATGTATTAGGGGCATAATTCCTATATCATTTGCTAAAGTGGGGAGAGGGATTAGGTACAGAATTCAGATCACTATATATGTTAACTATTTAGTTCTTATTTAGCATTAGTTTTCATAATTTCAAGGTCAAAATCCCACTGGGCTTACACCTCTAGACTTACTCCTCAGGACTTGCCTGTGGGTTTGGCAACATCCAAAACCTTGCGTTCCCAAGTCAGAGATTCCACTCCCTTACCCTCAGAAAGAAAAGGACAAAGGGAAGGGCCAAAATTCCAAGCCTATTTCTCAGAGCCACCTGACCTAAAGGTGAGGAAGGGGTTAGGTCTCAGGCCTTCTCTCCATTAATTTACAGAATGAGTGAAGGAGTCCATTACCCTCAGATGTGCAGGCATGAAAAGAGACTTTAGTTGATAAGCAAAGCTCTTTTAAAGACTCAGGCATTTTCAGGTAATGCGCCAATAGGAAAAGTCAATGGAGTCCATGCACATGGCAATTTTTCTATTTCTCAGAATCAGGTCCCCCAGCATCTTCCATATGGATATTACTATCTAATGGTGATCTGACCATGACCCAAATCCCCATGACACAGATGGAAATGGAAGGGTATTAGCATTAGGCATGTGAATGTCATTTAAGGAAGAACCAAACTCAGATCCTACTTCAAACATTGATTAGTTGTGTGATCCTAGGAAAATTGTTTAACTCTAAGTTTCATTTTCCTCATGCATTTGGAGAATAATAATAGCTTGTGCCACACAATGCTATTCTCAGTATAAATGAAATACTATGTGAAAACTATTTTGAAAATTGTAAAATGCCATAAAGATGAGACAATTATTATCAGTGCGTTTTCTTAGTGCCCAACTCAACTAATGAAGCCATCATATTGGATGCTCAGTTCTGTGGGCCACATTTACCACATTTGTGAATCTATACAACCACTCCCTTGACATCACTAAGTCGGGGAAAATTGGGCCCTTGCTTAGTTAAGGACAGCTGGTAACGATGCCACAAATGGGATTATGCACTTTAGGGGAAACACCTGAATATCTGAATCATAACTACAGAGACAGATGTACCATCTGTGTCCTCAGATGGCAGGTTAACCTGTCAGGTTATTGGTATGCCAGAGAATGAAAAGAAAATGTATGATGAGCGTGCCCATTTCATTCTCCTGTAAAGAGCTGGTCTAGGTCTAGAAGTATATTTGGGGATTTCTGTTCTTATATTCAAATATATGGCCTATACGGTTCATTTCTTTTTATATCCTCCCTAGCCCAATCTCCAGCATATACTGTTGGAGACTGAATTATTCCTAGTTGTGACAAAGATTTGAAAAATGAGTAGATGTGCTAATTATAATAAGAACCACAACATGATTTTTTGTACATGTAATTAAGGACTATTGTATCAAAGAGAGAATTCTGTGAATATGTATGGGATTGATTGGGAAAATAGTTAAATCAGAATTAATCTGATCTTAGAAGACCAAGGCATATATACAAGTCAGGGAGATTTCTATAAAGTGCTACATTTAGCATTGCCAAACATTGTGGTATAATTTGAGAGCTTACATTTACAAATATGGTAGTTGTAATGGCCATAACCTTTGACTCAGAGATTCCACTGCTAGCCATCAATAAACATTTATTAAGCACCTAATCTGTGCCAGGCACTATATTAATTATTGGGGATACAAATACAAAAAAAAAAAAATGAAAAGTAACTCTTGCTGTCAAAGAGCTTACAATCTAATGGGGAAAATGGCACAAAAAATGAGGCTAAAAAAGGATGGGACAATTTGCCTGATGCAGGGACGTGGTGAAAAAGTCAGTCATAGAAGTCCCAAAATAATGCAACCACATGAAAAAAGAGATGTCTGAGATGAGCTCTGGCCTTAAATAGAGGCTTGGCAGTCATGGACCCACCTTCCACTTGTAGAAGCAAATCATAGTGATGAGGTGAAATACCAAGAGGGCAGTGAGGAGATTTTGCATGAACGAGAAGGTGAGCTTCTGGAGAATTGTGGAGACATTAGTTAGAGTAAGTGCTAAAATAGGGGAACCAGGTAAGAAATGAGGAGGCATATACCTTCAAGAGGTCCTTGAAAAAGAAAAACTCCATATGCACTAAAATGCTTGTAGAACATTTTTAGTGGTAGCAAAGAATTGCAAAGACAAAAGATGATAATCATTTGGAGAACGGTTAAACAAATTGTATATAGCACATGAACATAAAGGAATATTTCTGTTTTCTGAGAATTGATGAACATAATAAATACAGAAAAACAAAGAATGACTTTATGCAAATTGAAGTAAGCTGAAGTAAGGTGAGTCAAATGCAAATAGAAATGACAACAGATAGAAAGTAATTGAAAATTTATGTTATACAATTATAAAGATAAACTTGACTACAAAGAGGAGTTATGGATAAGAATCCCCCCTTTTTTTCAGATATAGGAGGAGCATAGACACAGAACTATGTATGCAACACTTCAGTTTTTGGATACATTGATAGATTTTGCTGATTTTTCTTTCTTTTTATTAAAAAAGATATAAGGGTTAGATTTTGGGGATGAGCAAGAGGTGGGATTCAAAAGGATATCTATGCTATTTGAAAACAAAATATGTTAACAAAACATCTTTTTTAAAAGTTGGTCTGAGATTTTGTCAATAAGGTTATTCTTATCAATGATGCAAATCACAATTTATCCATACTCAAGTTCATTCACAATGAGTCTATCTAATTTAATGCATGTTTTTCTCACTTTATCCTGGTACAGCAAGGACACCAATGGAGCATGTGAAAGTTATCCCTAACTTACTCCTCACTTTTACCACGTAATTAATTCATCTTCTATTTTTCTTGAGAGTATTCTTTTTACAATTATTGTAAATCTTTGCTGAAGTATTTTCTCATATTACTATAGTATTTTTATTCAGAAAAGATCAAAGCTTGTTTGTAAAGAATATGGCATTAAAAATAATGTCCCATAGTAATAATGCTGGATCAAAGGATGTAGATATTTTATTTACTTTTCATCCATAATTCTAATTTTTCTCAGAAAGGTTTAATCAAATTGCAGTTTAATCAACAAAATATAATTTATTCCATTTTCTTAGAGTCCCTCCAATGTAAACTATTTCTGTACTTTTTTTATTTTTTTATAATTTAACAGGCATCAATTGAAAATTCTAACCTATTCTAATTTACATTTATCTTAGTGATTTTGAAGCATTTATATGATTATTGATAGTTGTGATTTCTTCTTTTAATAATTCTTTAGTCAGAACTTTTCACCAATTATTTATTGAAGATTGGCTCTTAATCTTAAATATTTTTATCAATTACTTAGGAGTCTTGGATGTCATGTTTTATCAGAGATATTTCATCAAAAAATTCCCGTTCAATAACTTCTTGGGAGCCAAGATGGTGGAGTAGACAGATGCACATACACTAGCTCCGATCCCACAGCCCATAAAATATCTGTAAAAAAGAACTGCCAACAAATTCTGGAGCAGCAGAAGCCACAGAACAATGGAGCTGAGGAGATTTCTGTTCTGGAGAGCCTGAAAACCTCTCGCAAAAGGTCCTTTGTGCTGCAGGCGTGGAGCCAAGCACAGCCCTGCCTCGGCTGCCCGGCACCAAGAGGAGCAGATCCGAACGGGCTTTGGGAACGGACTCTCCGGTGGCTGCGAGAGCCCCTCCACCCACAGGTGGCGAGGGCTGGTGAGAGGGTCTATTTGGTGGGTCAAGAGGGGTGTGGGGTGCCCCCATAACTCAGACCCCCTTGGAGGCAGCAGTGGAGGCAGGAGCAGACCAGCGCACCCCAAGCAGGCAGGAGCCTGGATCCATTGTTGAAGGTCTCTGCATAAACCCTGTGAGGGACATGAGCCCTGTGAGGTGGCCCTGCCCCCACCTGAGCACCTGAACTTGATCTCACACTGAATAGCAGCCCCACCCCCACCAAAGCCCTGAGGCTGGGAAGCAGCATTTGAATCTCAGACCCCAAGCACTGGCTGGGCAGATCTGGAGGTGAGGTGGGGGTGGAAAGAAAGCTCAGAAGTCAAGTCACTGGCTGGGAAAATGCTCAGAAAAGGGAAAAAAAATAAGACAATAGAAGGTTACTTTCTTGGTGAACAAATATTTCCTCCCTTCCTTTCTGATGAGGAAGAACAATGCTTACCATCAGGGAAGTCAAGGCTTCTGTATCCCAGCCCACTCAATGGGCTCAGGCCATGGAAGAGCTCAAAAAGGATTTTGAAAATCAAGTTAGAGAGGTGGAGGAAAAACTGGGAAGAGCAATGAGAGACATGCAAGTGAAGCATGAAAAATAAGTAAACACCCTGCTAAAGGAGACCCAAAAAATGCTGAAGAAAATAACACCTTGAAAAATAGGCTAGGAGAGTGGCGGGCGAGACCAGCGGAGCAGGAGATAAGCCAGGCTGAGCCGTTGAGAGCCGCTGAGTGCCAGACATCACCGCAGCAGCCCTTGAAATATTCAGCCTGAAGATGGACTTCGGTGGGTCACTACTTGAACTTCCAGGAACTGGGATGGCAGAGTGATGAGTAAGTGCTCTCTCCTCCCCCCTGATGACCGTGAGGGAACCATAAAATTCTTCCCCAGATTAATCCTGGATCAGCGGGAACAGCAGAAGGGGGCGGGTGGTCTCATAACACCAGAGGCTAGAAAAGTGGCAAAGGGGGATTCTTCCTACTGTGGTGGAGGCGATCTGGAGGGACAGACGACCCAGGGCAGAGAAAATTCGCACTGAGACCCAGGCAAGCCTCAGAGCCAGGAGACGAGCCCCAGGAGGGGCGGGAACACGCGTTAGCTTCTAGGCGTGCCCCAGCCCTCCAGGGGAAAAGGGAAGACAATAGGGAAGCTGGGATTACCATCCCCTGACCTTGCCTTTGCCTCAAGTCAGCTGAGGAGATAGCCTGAGACCAGACCACACCTCCCACACACGTAACAAGCTAACCCCAGGGTTGATCGGGGAAACAAAAAACAAAAGCCTGCTTTTAGCCCAGACACACATCAGCTCAACTTAAAGATCTATACCTTCTGACTGAAAGAACCAAAAGCTACAACACTCAGCCAACATCATGAATCGGAAAAAGCAGACAAAAAGTGAAAAAAACATAGAATCTTTCTATGGGGATAAGGACCAAAACACAAACACCAAAGAGGTTAGGGCTGAGACTGTACTTCCATCTGAAACCTCAGATGGGACTATGAATTTCTCGCAAGCACAACTAGATTACCTGGAACGTCTGAAGAAGGATATAAAAGAAAAACTGTCCAATGATTTTAAAACTATAAAAAAAGAATTCACTGATGAGAACATCACCCTGAAAAGGAAAATTGAAGAAATGGAAAAGGAAGTTCAAAAATTAACTGGAGAGAATAATTCCCTAAAAGGAAGAGCTAATCAAATGGAAAAATAGGCTAACTCAATTGGCAAAAGAGGTTCAAAAAGCCAATTAGGAGAAGAATGCTTTCAAAAGCAGAATTAGCCAAATGGAAAAGGAGATTCAAAAGCTCACTGAAGAAAATAGTTCTTTCAAAATTAGAATGGAACAGATGGAGGCAAATGACTTTATGAGAAACCAAGAAATCAAAAAACAAAACCAAAAGAATGAAAAAATGGAAGATCATGTGAAATATCTCATTGGAAAAATAATTGACCTGGAAAATAGATCCAGGAGAGACAATTTAAAAATTATGGAACTACCTGAAAGCCATGATCTAAAAAAGAGCCTAGACATCATCTTTCATGAAATTATTGAGGAAAACTGCCCTGAGATTCTAGAACCAGAGGGCAAAATAAGTATTCAAGGAATACACAGAACACCGCCTGAAAGAGATCCAAAAAGAGAAACTCCTAGGAACATTGTGGCCAAATTCCAGAGTTCCCAGGTAAAGGAGAAAATATTGCAAGCAGCTAGAAAGAAACAATTCAAGTATTGTGGAAATACAATCAGGATAACACAAGATCTAGCAGCTTCTACATTAAGGGATCGAAGGGCGTGGAATAGGATATTCCAGAAGTCAAAGGAACTAGGATTAAAACCAAGAATCACCTACCCAGCAAAACTGAGTATAATACTTCAGGGGAAAAATTGGTCTTTCAATGAAATAGAGGACTTTCAAGCATTCTTGATGAAAAGACCAGAGCTGAAAACAAAATTTGACTTTCAAACACAAGAATGAAGAGAAGCATGAAAAGGTAAACAGCAAAGAGAAGTCATAAGGGACTTATAAAAGTTGAACTGTTTACATTCCTACATGGAAATATATTATTTGTAACTCTTGAAAATTTTCAGTATCTGAGTAGTGGGTGGGATTACACACACACACACATGCACACACACACACACAGAGCACAGAGTGAATTGAAGAAGATGGGATCATATCTTAAAAAAATGAAATCAAGCAGTGAGAGAGAAATATATGGGAGGAGAAAGGGAGAAATGGAATGGGGCAAATTATCTCTCATAAAAGAGGCAAGCAAAAGACTTATTAGAGGAGGGATAAAGAGGGGAGGTGAGAGAAAAACATGAAGTTTACTCTCATCACATTCCACTAAAGGAAGGAATAAAATGCACACTCATTTCGGTATGAAAACCTATCTTACAATACAGGAAAGTGGGGGATAAGAGGATAAGCAGGGTGGGGGGGATGATGGAAGGAAGGGCATGGGGAGGAGGGAGCAATTTGAGGTTGACACTCATGGGAAGGGACAGGATCAAAAGAGAGAAGAGAAGTAATTGGGGGCAGGATAGGAGGGAGGGAAATATAGTTAGTCTTATACAACATGATTATTATGCAAGTCATTTGCAAAACTACACAGATTTGGCCTATATTGAATTGCTTGCCTTCCAAAAGGAGGGGGTGGGGAGGGAGGGAGGAAAAGAAGTTGGAACTCAAAGTTTTAGGAACAACTGTCAAGTACTGTTCTTGCCACTAGGAATTAAGAAATACAGGTAAAGGGGTATAGAAAGTTATTTGGCCCTATAGGACAGAGGAGAGGATGGACACAAGGGTAGAGAGGGATGATAGAGGAGAGAGTAGATTGGTGATGGGGGCAATTGGAATGCTTGGTGTTTTGGGGTGGGGGGAGGGGACAAGGCGCGAGAAAATTTGGAACCCAAAATTTTGTGTAAATGAATGTTAAAAGTTAAATAAATAAATTAAAAAATATTTAAAAAATATTTAAAAAAATAACCTCATTATTATACTGACATTAATTTTGTTTATACAAAAATTCTTAATTTAATATTAGCAAATTCTACTATTTTATCTTGCAGGTTCATCTCTATCCTTTCTTTGATTAAAATGTCCTCCTTAAACATCCTAGTACTTTTCTAATTTTTATTTATACCCTTTTATGACTAGGTCACTTACTGTTTAATTTTGCTTTCTAATTTCCATCTCATTCACTTCAGTTTTCTAGGTAGCTCATATTTATACTTATAAATATTAGGTTTGTTTTTTTCTTCTATCAAATCTTATTATAACATTAATTTTCTTCCTCCTACTGACCAGCTTTCATGAGAAGGAAAAAAAAAAACAGGGAGATGACAAAGAATGGAGAGAATATATAAGTCTTTAATGCTTGGAATAATCTGATTCCACTCTTCTCCATTACATCGTATACCAGATTCAAATTAGTGATTCATAAATGACTTTTTTCTTTTCTTTTCTTTCCTTTTCTTTTTTATTTTCCTTTCCTTTCTTTTCTTTTCCTTTGTTTTCTTTTCTTTCCTTTCCTTTTCTTTTCTTTTCCTTTTCTTTCTTTCCTTTCCTTTCCTCTTTTCTTTTCTTCTCTCTTCTCTTTTGGTATTTTACAAATAGCCCTTCATTTTCTAGTTTGATTTAATGATGACTCTTCATCCCCCACTTAATTCTCTCTCAAACATCTCTTCTATCCTTCCCTGCCCTTGACGAGTGCTCTCTATAGAGTGGAGGAAATTGAGGCTCAAAGAGATTAAATGACTTTCTTACAGTCACATGGCTAATAAGACACACGAAAAATCTGACTCCAAAGGCAGAATTGTTTTCATTATAACGTGTTGTCTCTGTTCTCATGTAGCAAACAGAGAAGAGAAAGTCAAATGCTATAAGCCCAGGTCAGGCTCACCTAGAGACCAAAATTTTTGTGATTTTCTGGTTTATTGCTCCTTCTTTGATCTTTGTTTCTGCCCTTAATTTATTTATCTAGTAATGAAATCACATTGTCAAAAACATGTTATTCTTTTCTGCATTTTATAAACTTTATTGCCTGTACAAAATTATGCAATGTATTTTTGTTCAGTTATTTCAGGTGCTTCTTGACCCCATTTGGTGTTTTCTTGCAAAGATACTGGAGTGGCTTGCCACTTCCTTCTCCAGCCCATTTTACAAATGAGGAAAGTGAGGCAAACAGGATCAAGTGACTTGATCAGGGCACACAGGAAAATGAATCTTCCTGGCTCCAAACCTAGCATTCTATGCAATGAGCCACCTAACTCTCCCTAAAGAAAAGAGGGCCATGGACTGTTCAGAAAGAAAAACAATCTAAACATACCAAATGAAAAAGAAATGAAATAAAAGCCCTATATAAATTAATTTTAATTTCTCTAGGCCTCAGTTTCTCCATCTGTAAAATGATAGACTTGGATTAATTAATCTCTAAGGCACCTTTTAGACAGAGCTATGCTGGTAAAAATTTCAAAACTGGCTTTCAAAACAAAAAAAAAAAACCCATAACACACTTTTAAGTTAAATCTGCATTATTAACATTTCCCCCCAATCTTTTCTTAAATGTAAGCAATCAACACAGCTATAAATCATGTTCTGATCTGCAAAGTTTTCCAGGTGTACATGCTCACATGGAAAATTGAACAATCAACTCTGAGAGACCATTCTGAGCTGGCTTCATCCAGAACACCATTGCTTGCTCAATGTACTTTGGTCCTCCGATTTTCTCACTGAGAAAGCAGAGAGCTGACACAACATGTTGAGAGAGGTCATAGTTTTTAAAAGGTTGTGAGGAAAATGACAGCTGTTCTTCAAGTAACAGATAATTCCTGAGGAATTCCTCTTTAGGAAGGGGAAAAGATATATTTAACTTAATTAAGATAAAGACTCTTTAATTAGTTAAGGGAAAACCTAATGTTAAAATATTAGGCTTCTGTCAGATTCCTATCAGAAAAAAAGGCAAGATGCTTACTGATAGCTCTTCCAAGGAAAAGGAGTTTAACCTGGAACAAGTAATCATTTAGCAGAAGGGGGTGGGGGGCAGGGTTGTTAAGTTACATTTAAAAAATTGAATTTCAAAGAGAATTCTGGGAATATGGTATAGTGGTCAAAAAACTTTTAGCTCTCCAAGTTTCCTCCACAAGGTAAAGAACTTTGCCTCAGAGATGTAGAAATAAACATGGGGTAAAACAATTGTCCTCCTAAGACAGTTTGAGATGACTCCAGGAAAGATCCAACCTGTAGAATTGCAGGTCTGGCCCCAGTGAAGTGAAAACACTTCCAAGTCAGCTCTGCAGAATCAATAAACAGAAAGTCCTGGAGGCAATTCGTTTGAGAGGCAGTCATAGTCCTAGAAACTTTCATCTTGCAGATAGTGTGGAGGGTTGGGTCTGACCTCTAAGTAGGAGAAGAATGAAGGATCTTCTTCTGTTGAGGGAAGGATGCCAACTTGACCAGCACCCCATGCTGTAGCTGTGTGGAGAAAGAACAAGCATACAGCTAGTGAGTGCAGTAGGGAGGGGCAGGGATGCTGTTGGCTGTGGGCACTTGCAGAAGAGCAGACTCCCTGGTTTTGGTTCAGAGGCAGAGAAGAAAACTGTATTTTGCAGCCATCAAAGGGACCTCAGGGAGCAAGATCATTTGTGGGACAGTGTGGGTGGGAGCAGTTGCCATGGCTTAGGAGTGGACAGGAGAAGCCAAGGTCGCATCCTAAGATGGACTTCAGAAAATAACAGTAAGATGGACCTGAGGCTAAGAGCATCATTCTCCATAAATTGGTACTACAACTTGATTACTTAATAGCTGCTAAAAAATAAAAATAAAAATGAGTAAGCAAAGGAGAAAGAACCCAACCATAGAGAGTTATTATAGTGATAGAAAAGATCTGGATTCATATTCAGAGGAAGATAATGGAACTAAAAAGGCCCTTCTTTTTCAATGACAAATGTCAAATAGTCCAAAGCACAAAAAGAGTTCTTGGAAGAACTTAAAGGGAGTTTAAAAATCAAATCAGAGAGATCAAGGAGAAAACAGAAAACAAAAATAAAAGTAATCCAAGAAAATCAGGAAAATTCTGAAAAGAAAGTCAATCAATTGGAAATAGAGAATCAATAACTTAACAAAGAAAATAATTCCTTGAAAACTAGAATTGGGCAAGGGGAAGATAATGACAACAAGAAATCATAAAACAAAATCAAAAGAATAAAAAATAAAGAAGAGAAAGTGAAACATTTCATCAGAAAAATAATTGATCTGGAGAACAGATAAAAGAGAAATAATTCAAGGATAGTTGGAGTACCTGAAAATTATGGTTTTAAGAAAGGATCTTGATATATTACTAGATGAAATTATCAAGAAAAATTGCCCAGAAATTCTAGAACAAGAAGGCAAAGTAGAAATAAAAAAAAAAAATCACTGCTTACAATCTGAAAGAGATCCCAGGAGGAAAACTTTACAGAAATAGCATAGTCAAGTTTCAGAGTTCTCAGATTAAGGAGAAAATATTGGAAGCAATATGAAAAAGAAACAATTTAAATATCATGGTACTACAATAGGATTATACAAAACCTAGCAGCTACTATCTTGAAAGACTAGGTCTTGGATGACTATATTCTGTAGAATAAAAGAACTGGGATTATGACCAAGGGTAAATTATCCAGCAAAGTTAAGCATAATCCTGCAAAAAAAAGATAATTTAATGAACTCAGATTTTCAGGTTTTTGTGACAATAAATCCAGAACATAAGGGAACATTTGACATTTAACATCTAGGAAAAAATATAAGGTAAACATTACGTACAAATTACAAGGTACTCAATAAGGTCAAATTGTTTGCTTTGTGTGACTCTTATGATTGGAATTATTTGGATAGTGTGAAAGAAAGGCATGGTCTGAGTATAATGGGGTGACTCAAATTAAACTATGTCGGAGAGATAAAAAAGTAATTATCTCACACAAAAGAGGTATAAAAGGAAAAAAAATGATCAGAAGAAGTCAGTGAGTATAAGAGGGGTTAGTGCTTGAACCTTACTCTCATTGAGCATGGGTTAAAGAACAACAACATATATACCTAGAAGAGTATAGAAATCTAAATTCAGAAAGAAATAAAAGAAAAAAAAAGGATAAGATGAGGGGGAGATGACAAGGGAGGGACTTTTAGAGGGTTAGGTAGGTTAAAGAATAGAAGAGCAAGGCAGAGGGTAGAAGTAAAACAGAACAGGGTAAATAGTGTGAGAAGGATAGAAAGGAATAATAGGAAGGAGAAAAATACACAAGTATTTGTAGCTTAGAATGAGAAAGGGATGACTTTATCCATAAAATGAAAATAGATAGCAGATTAAAAATGAATTCAATAGTATGTTGCTGTGAGGAAGCATTATAAAAATGAGAGATACAAAGATAAAATAAAAGGCAGGAGTTGAATTTTTCATGTAAAAAAGCAGGAATAGTAATCTCAGATAGAGTTAAAGTTAAAACAGATTTAATTAAAAGTGAAAAAACAGAGAAACTATACTACATAAGCAATATTATTCAATATTGTTTTAGACCATTTAAAATATCTAGACAGTATAAAACATCTAAGCATATACCTGCCAAAACAGACAAAAGAACTATATGAACATAAACATAATAAGTTTTTATACAAATAAACTCAAATCTAAAAAAATTAAAGTAATATTTATTCGTGTGTAGGTAATGCCACCAACATTTTAAAAATATCACTTCTACCTAATATATTTATTCACTCTCTTCCCAATTTAATTGCTGAGAAATATTTTACTGAGTTAGAAAAAATAATAACAAAATTCATTTGGAAGAACAAAAGGTCAGAAACTTCAAAGAAACCAGGGGAAAAAAATATAAAGGAAGTAGATTCAGTAGCATCAGACCTAAAATTATATTATCAAGTAACAGTATTGTTGAAATGTAAAAAGGATAATTTTGATTATTTTAAGTTAAAAATTTTCTCATATAAATAAAACCTATATAGCCAAAGAATAGAAGAAAAGCAGAAAATTGGGGGAAAATAACTTTCATTGGAAATCTCTAAGATAGGATGTATTGGGGTTCAAACATTGCTATGGTGTAGGAAATGATGAGATGGTTGATTTAGAAAAAACATGGAAAGACTTAGAATAATGAAGGAAGATTTTAACCACCTTCAGAAAAGCAGATAATAGAAGGCAATAAGTATAATATAGTATGTGTGTATATATATATTATATATATATACACACATACATATATATGTATATATGTATGTACCCATACATATGTATATATGTGTGTGTACATATAAAGTATGTATATGTGTGTATGTTCACAGATATATGTGTATATACCCATATTTAATGTAGCCCTTTCTTAAGGGTGGTAAAAGGAGGGAGGGGAAAAGATAAAGTAAAAGCGTAAGCCTAGAACCAAAGAAAACCATCAAGGAAGCAAAGGTAGGCAACTTTTAAAGCAATGAGTAGTTTTTCTTATATAGGTTTTCTTGAAATGGAATATTTTTTGTTTTATATTGAATTCTCTCTTATAGTCTATTATATACATGGTAGTTTTTTTCTCATTTTGTATTTAAGTTTAAAATTTTAAAAACATTACAAAAATTGTTTTTATTTTTGAATTACTGTGAATCACATCCAACCAATTCGTTTTTTAATTTATTTTTTTATTTTTTTAAATGTAGTGTGAAGTTTGTAGATGTGTATTTGCATTTTTTTTTTTTTAGCAGATGGTTGCTTCACACTGATTTGAATTCTCCCAGGACATATAATTTGCACAATTTCCCCCCAAACCTAGTTCTTTATGTTATTCCTAACAGCCTCAACACTCAGACCTCCCACTGGCTGCTATAACAGGGAGGTTGGGGATGACTCTCAAAATCAGATTTCTAATAACTTAGTTGAGAACTGCTACGTAAATCTTCTAAGAGACAAAGTAATGAAGTACACCTCACACATGTCTGAACACAAGGCCCCAAGTCGCTGATTTCAGAACAGCTTCCCATTCCCTACAATGGCCTATACAGTGCACTCAGAAATTTTCAGGAGGCCCTTCAGATATATCCTCCTGTTACATACAACAGAAGGCAGAATTACATGGCAATAGGGAAATAGGTAGCTATAATGCCAATACTGTTCACATGAGAAGCAGAGAAAGTATATTAAAATTTGTGAGATTTTCAAAGGCTCTAGACCAAAAGTCTATCCCTCACTGATGTGCAATGGTGATTAATTCCAACATTAGATCCATTGCTTTAGATTGAGCCATAATATACACAAAGAACAGGAAAAAGATTTATAATTTCAGTACCATCATGAATTCTCAGGTGAGAAAACTCCCTCTGTAAGTTCAGGTGGGAATATTCTTCTCAACTTTTTGTCTTAGATAATTGCCTATTCCAGTGACAGTGAAATGACTTCTCCAAGGTCACATAGTTGTGGCGGCATGAGTTTAATCCAAGTCCTATTAGTTCAAAGGCCACCTTTCTTTCTACCATGTTATAGGACCTCTTTTAAATCTATACCAGGTCACTGTTAAAATGCACATATCAAACCCAGGCAGGCTAACATATTAGCCACTGTTGACTTGAATGAATTAGGTTAGGTTCTTTTATATTTAGGAGAAATCAGACTGATAAAAAGATAAGATAAGGAAAAAGTAATTGTTAATGAGGAGATATAGAGGGCTGGGTAGGGAGAAACAGCATGAAACAATTCAAATCAAGAGGAGACTGAATCTAGGTAGGTAAGCCACTGATGAGCCCTGTATAATAAGAGAAATCAGAGGTTAGAGGTAGTCAGTGAAAGGAGGTAGGAGGTATGTGTTTGAGTGACAGAGACTGAAGAAAACTTTTTTACTTCACAATTTTACTGAAGCCTGCCTCTGCATTATAATGAAAAGAAGACTTCTTTGGCTACCAGGTTGCTGAAGTGCGGTGGCACACTCTTGATAAAATTCTCTAAGCTTCCCATACTTAAAATTTAGGGAAACATGTTCTAATGGAAGAAACATTAACCATTCCTCATTAGCTAACCAATAACTTGGGGAAGCGAGAAAGTTTTGTGAATTTACAAAGAAATCCAGGAAGTGGAGAGGCAACCTTGCATGGTGGATAGAAGAACCAGACTTGGAGTCAAAAAGATCAGGGATCAAGCACTACCTCCACTATATACTACTAGCTGGGTGACCACCAGTAACTCACTTAAACTCATAGCTCCTAAAGAAACCCTCAGATTATATTATGTAAGGTATAACCAAGTTGTTCATCTGCATTGGTGGAGAGAGTTTCTTTATCATGGAGGTTCCCTATATCTATAAAATCTCATTAGCAGAATGTCGTAGAAAGTGATCGATTACATGACACAATTATTTCTTTAGAAACTTGATTGAGTCAATGAAGATTGCCAGAGGAGAACCTCTTGGCTCCTTGGGGACTGGAATATATCCAGCTAAAGACATAGCTCATAGATAGAGAACTGGAAGGGATCTCAGATGCTATCTAGTCTAGCCTTCCTGTTGTACATACAGGGAATTAAAGCTCATAACGATTAAATGACTTGGTCAAGACCACCCAGGGAATAGCTAATAGAAGTGAGATTTGAACCCCGGTGCTCTGGCTACACAATTCTTGTTCTTCTTCCTATATTTATTGACTAAGTGAAAAAAAAAAAAAAACAACACCTATTCATTGATAGCATTGGGACTGCACTTTCTACCGCATGGGAATCAAATTGATTCTCTGTAAATAAGCAATAAATACCCTAAGTGGTGAGTTGTTTTGGTTAGTTAGAGTTAGTTCTCTGAAAGTCTCCCCAGGAGGCTGGAAGAAGAAAGAGGAAGGCCTTGTAAGAGATCTCAGTAGCACTACAATCCAGCAAGTTCAATGTATAGCCTCTGGTATTTATGGCACTCTTTGAGCAGGTTATACTCTTTCGTTAGGTAGATCATCCATTATTTTACGTGGGTATCAGGATTTTATATTTTTCCTACTGTAGCATAAAACAAATAGAGTGGAGAACATTTAATCTGCTTTAGTTAACAGTCCTAATAAATTTCACCCAAAATGAAGAACCAATATGACACAGAGCTAACCATGTAAGTTATGTTCACACTGTTGCCACAATAAAGCACAACAACTCTCAGAAAAATCTGGAAATTGCTTTTATTTTCGTGTTGGTCACTGGTTTTCTAGGTTGGCTATTCATTTTTTCATTTCCTAAACATCTGGTTTGGGAGGACTACTCTTTTGATTAAATGGAAGCCTGGAATTGTTTTTAATTAGCATTTGCCTCTCTTTGGAAATATGTCTATCTTTGAGTTGAAAGTATTGCAGTGCTCATCTAGTTAAATATCATGATATCAACAACACAAATATGTATTTAGCAAACTGCTTTTCTTTCAACAACTTCATGAGAATAGTTGATGAAAATGTTTTCCTTCCCATTTTGCAGATAAGGAAGCCAAGGCTGCAGGAACTTAACATTCACAGTCTCATAGCTAATATGTGACACTGACCTCCCAGGACAATGCTCTTTTTATACCATATCTTATTGACACTCATGATTATTATCACTGATATAATTTTATACTTTTCCACTATTTTGTTGTTTCCAGTGCACTTTCCCATTAATCATTTTATGTGCCGTATGAAATCAGTATTAAGATTATTTTCCTTTACAAGACCTGGATCTCTGGACACCTAAATGCAAGTCCATTACTTTATTGATTACCTCACATTTCCAAAAGCCTGAAGATCTTCTATAGAATGTGTCTGAAGAGTTATCTTAACTCTGTAATAAAGAATGGACCTGTAATAAAGTATGGACCTTATTTATAGTATGGGATAAAGAATGATGTGCTCATTTTTAGAGGTGCTGGGGTTGGAAGCTAAATTCCGTGTGGGCGGTCTCGGGCGGGTAAAGGTGGGAACTTCTAAATCTTAGAGTTCTCACGAGGCCCCCCAGGAAACGACTGGGAATCGAGGTGAACCGAGCTATCTCGTGTATTTCCGCCTCTTCCCGTGAGAAACGTGATGGGAGAGAGCTCTCCCCGCCCTCGAGATTGTCCCGGATTGGAGCACACCTGTTGTTACCTAACAGGCTCGGTATTGACGTGCAAACTACGCGACGGGAGAGCTTAAGTAGGGTCAGGAAAGCCTGAAAGTTCTCTTGGGCGGAGGGGCCACGTGTGAGGACACAAGGCTCCGCTTTTCCTCTCTCCTCTCTTCCCTCCCCCTCTCTCCCCACTTACACTTCTACTTCCAATCTCTTATTGTAAGATCTTTGCCTCCTTGGGAGATCTTTCTCTCTCCCTCCTAAGGAAGAATTCCCCTGCACTTGTAACTAGACCCTGAAATAAAGCTCAACCCTTGTTCGACTCTGGAACGTCCTTTCTCTCATACGAGCATCCGGTTTGGCCAGCCGAAGACCTCCGATAGAGGTAAGGTAAGACTCGGGTAGCCCTCAGGCCTCTAGGCCTGGCATAGAGGTACAACTCTTACTAGTTGTGTGACCTTAGGCAAGTCAGTGAAACTTTCTGACCTTAATTTTCCTTACCTGTAAAATTATAATCACCATTCTAAGTCCTTTAAAAATATGTACTCATTTAATCCTCATAAAAACCCTGGGGAGTAGGTGCTATTTACATCCCTATCATATAGGTGAAGAAACTAAGTCAAGTAGAGTAAGTTACTTACCCAAGGTCACACAACTGGCAAGTATCAAGAACTGGCTTAGAACTCAGACCTTCCTGACTCCAGGTACAGTACTCTACCCATTATACCATCTCACTATGGTGGATGGAAGGAATCAATTAAATGATGAAATGTAAGGAATTAACAAAATGATATAAATTGTTTATCTGGTTTAGAGAATAGCATCCTGGCTTAAAAACTGAGCATTCTTTCTTCCTTTCTTTCCCCCATCATAGCTCTACAATTTGAGTCAAAATTGTAATGCAGTTCCAACTTGGGGCTTGACCTAGGGCAAGAACCTATTATTCTCCTCTGTAGAATGAGTAGTATGATATTAGGAGAGCTCTAACATCCTTTTACACTCATGGTCTTGTACAACAACAACAATAATAAAAACTAAAATCCATATAGCACTTGAAACATGTCAGCCATTATGCCAAGTACTTTAGAATTATTGTCTCATCTGATCCTTATAATGACCCTAGGAGGTAGGTACTACTATAATCTCTATTTTAAAGATAAAGAAACCCTGGAGGGGTTAAAAGGACCAGCGTCACACAGCTTCTAAATATGTGAGGCCAGATTTGAACTTGGGTCTTTCTGACTCAGACCTAGAACTTTATCCACTGGACTATCTAACTGCCTAATTCAGCCAAGCTACGTATGGCTCCACCACTGATTTACTACTAACCTTATAACATTTAGAAATACACAAAAGCCCAGATAAGGTTTCCCAAATCTAAGAAAAAGCCAAATCCTTAGATTGCTACTTCATAGTACAAGATGTTGCTTACTTTACAAATAGGGGACAAGAAGGGGATACTTCCTTATTGGAACAATAATTGTACCTGAAATGAAATCATATAAACAAAAGTTTAAGAAGTCTAGGGAACTAGACTATTTGCATGTAATCTTGGCTCTATACAAGGCAACATATTTCATCTCAGGATGCTTTTTGTGGCAAGAAATTCCACTTACTATGTTATTCACACCATCTCTGAATGTTTTCTTCTTGTTCTACTATCAAGTACACTAGTGAAATGAACTTAATTTTATTTTAACTTTTGAAAGATTAAAAATTCTTCAAGTCTTAAAGAAATTGAAAGAGCAATCTTAAAATGATGACAGGTGGTGGGGTTAATATCTTAGGGCAGAGGGTACTCCCAAATTTCCCCTTTAAATCAGACCATAGAGAAAGCTGTCTATTTATATGATTGGCCATGGCTCCCTCTATTAGTGAGACCACCCTTTCCATATGTCATTTTTGGTTACTACTTCCAATGATATATTTAGATCTACATGTTGGGCAGCTAGGTGATGCAGTGGATAGAGCACCAGTGCAGAAGTCAGGAAGACCTGAGTTCATATCTCACCTCAGACACTTGACATTCACTAGCTGTGTGACCTTGGGCCAGTCACTTAACCGTAATTGCCTCATCCTGGGCCATCTCCAGTCATCCTGAGGAATATCTGGTCACTGAATTCAAATGGCTCTGGAGGAGAAGTGAGGCTGGTTACCTGCACAGTCCTCCCTCACTCAAAACAAAGTCAAGTGCAAGTCATGTCATCATTTCTCTGATGGCATGGTCTTCTTCAGTGATGAAGGATGAACACACACAGATCTAATGTCACATCATGGTTCTTACGTAATTTTACATACGTTCTATCATTTGATACTGACCACATGGCAAATTTTGTTCTTCTGACAGGTGAGTAATCTGAGCCTCAGAGAGGGACCATTACTTAGAAAATTAAGTTGCAGAATCAAGACTTGCACCCAGTTCTCCTGGAGCCAGATCTAATGTTCTTCCCATTATCTTGCAGCCACTTCTCTCAGCAACTGAGAAAAGTAAAAAAACAAAAAAACAAAAAAACCCCAAAAAAACAAAAAAACAAAAAAAACCCACCCACTGTCTTTCCTTTCTTCAGAACCAATTCTCTTTGGTCATTTCATTTTAGGGCTAATACTCAAGGAAATACATTAGCTCTTCTGTCGTCTGCCCTTCAGACGTACCCTCTGGCTTTGCAATGCTTTCCCTTATTTGATTTTCAAGACCTGCAAATTCCCTTTTTAATATCTTACTGTTCTTCATTGCTGCAGCAACTGAGAAGCTTGTTGAGGCCATCATTCCTCCTTTAATCTTTAGGAGAAAAGACATTTATTAAATTTTAATGAAACACTCGGTGCCAAAAATGTAAATGCAATCATCAGGTTAGGAATTTAAATACATAAACAGGGAGATATACAAAGGATGAAGTTCTCATAATGAAACATATTTTATATTGCACAAGAAATAATCAGTTTGTGGCTAAACTATAGTATCTATTTTCTTAGACTCTAATAAAGGAAAAGTAAGACAGGCTATGTTACCACAGAGCCTGGATTTTTTGTGTTTCTGGACTTGCTACACTTAACTGTCTAGTCTTACTGTATTTTTACAGCCTTTCACATTTAATTTCATGAATTATTTAAAATCAACTTGCACAGACTTGGTAAACAAACACTTTTAAGTGGTTTTAAACTGTCTTTTTGAGGCAATTTAGAAATACCATTGGGAAAAGGACTTATTCAGTCATCCAGTTAAAATCCTTTCTAGTTTAAACATTCTCAGAAATATTTGTAGGGGTGGTTTTTTGGGGGGTGTGCTACTGAAATTATTTTCAACTTGCCTGTCAATGAAAAATAATTAGTTTCTTGCTACAAACCTCACTTGAACTATGCCCTTACTTTTTGTGGCTCAGTCATTTCAGTTGTGTCCAACATTTCTTGACCCCATTTGAGGTTTTCTTGGCATAAATACTGGAGTGGATTGTCATTTTCTTCTGTGGCTCATTTTACAGATGAGGTAACTGAGGCAAACAGGGTTAAGTGACCTGCCCAGGGTGACAAATGTCGTAATTATATAAGGTCAGATAGGAACTTAGAAAGATTGGTCTTCCTGATTCCAAACACATTGTTCTGTTGTCTGCACCACTGAACTCTTCCTATTTACTTATTTTATTCTCCTTAATTTAAAACCTATTTATTAATTACTGTGTAACAATCAGAATGAAATCCACCTATCTTTGAGCTTACCATGAAGAGGTACTATGCCAGGGAAGTGCTGAGGATTTAAAAACAAAATGTGAAATAGTCCCTATCTTTAAATTCTATTGAAAGGTGGAGGGAGGCAACAGATATACAGAAGAATAAATCTGAAACATTTTCAAAAAAAAATATGAAGTGATTTTTGACGTGGGGACCAGAGAGAAGACATTTAAGCTGAAATTTGAATGAAGCCTGGGGTTTCAGAGTGTAGAATTGAGTTGGGAGAGTATTTCAGACATGGAAGACAAACAGTAAATGTTTGATAACTATTTGTTGACTTGAACTGAATGACCAGAGATGAGAATGGATAAAGTGAAATGTTATGTCCTAACTCAAATGTTTGGTATAGGATAAAGAATTCTCAGATTGCCCTCAACGTAACATATTGTCTACCTTATACTGCTACTGCTCCTATGCTCCTCTGTTAGCGGGACATTAAATGAGATAATGAATGTAGAGTATTTTGAAAACCTTGATATTCTATAGTATAATAATTCTATAGTAATATAATCTATGATTGCTGTTATTCTAATTCTCATCTTAATTTCAACAGTTGAGATAGAAACAGTTCAGTGGCAACCTACTGTCCTATATTTTTAATATTAGATTATTGTGCAAGTAGATAAAATAACAGCTTTTTAAAATTTGCATAAAACCATTCATATTTACATAAACTTATTCTTTAACTATAATGAAAGTATCTTTGGGATCATAGGAGTAGCAGGCAGCACAACAGGTATATTTACTTCATACTTCATACGTACTTCCCAAATTGATTTGATTTCTTCTCCAGTATAGGAGGGTGTTGACCAAATTAAACATTATATCCTACTTAAAATAACTACCTTAATCAGGTGGGAACATCTCTATTGAATGAATCAATCCAATAAAGTAGATATAAAGATCATACTTAATTTGAAAGTAGTGAAGCCATTGAATAAAAGGAAATGACATTTTAGAAGCATATTAGAATTGGCAGAAGAGAGTCTACAAAGCCCTGTGGGTATTACATGAAATTGCAAGCCAGTTTAGAACCTGAACATCGGAGGGGCAGGAAAGCCTAGATGAGAGAGTAGTCCAGCTAAGCCCCTGAAGGAGCAATGCTTGGGGTAGAGGAAAAGAGACAGTTTCCTCTTTCCCCCTTGATTAGATAATACCCTTTGAGAAATTCAAAAGGTCGGAAGATTTTAGAATTTACACTTAGCAGTGTCGTAGAACAGCCGCATCCACAATGGAAACCAAGAACAAAATAGCTAAAATGAGGAAATATAGCTTTTTAAAACTCTGTAAGAATATCAGTAGAAACCCATACCCTGCTTCCATGATTAAGCTACACTATAGGCTTTTAATTTTTTTTTGTTTAGTATTTTATTTTTTCCCAGTTTCATGTACAAACAATTTTTAACTTTCATTTTTAAAATTTTGTTTTCCAAATTCTCTCCCTTCCTCCCCCTGACCTACCACTGCCAACTCCCCTCATTGAGAAAGTAAGCAATTAAATATAGGTCCAATATGTGTAGTCATGTAACATATTTTCATATCAGTCGTCTTGTGAAAGAAAACATACAAAAAATGTTAAAAACCTTAAAAAGTATGCTTCGATCTGTATTCAGACCCATCAGTTCTTTCGCTGGAAATGGACATTTTATTATATTTCATTACAAGTCCTTCAGAATTGTCTTGGATCATTGTACTGTTAAGAATAGTTATGTCACTAACAGCTTATTATCTTACATTATTGCTGTTACTTTGTACACGGTATATTTCACTTTGCATCAGATCTTTTAAGTCTTTCCAGATTTTTCTGAGAACATTCTGTTCATCATTTCTTATAGCATTACAGTACTCCATCATAATCACATACTACAGTTTGTTCAGCCATTCCCAAATTGATGAGTATCCCCTCAATTGCCAATTCTTTGCCACCAGAAAAGGGCTGCAATTAATATTTTTGTACATGTAAGCCCTTTTCCCTTTTTAAAAAAAATCTCTTTTAAGATATAGATCTAGGAGTGGTATTACTAATTGAAAGGCATACAGGGTTTTATAAACTTTGGTCCTAGTCCAAAACTATTGGGCAGAATCATTGAATCATTTCACAACTCCACCAAAAGTGTATTAAATATCTCATTTTCCGCACATCTCCTCCAGTGTTTGTCACTTTCCTTTTCTGTCCTCTAACCCAATCTAATAGGTAGGAGGCAGTTCATCAATATTGTTATAATTTGCATTTTCCAATCAATGTAGTGAGTCAGAGCACTTTGAATATGGCTATAGAGAGCTTTGTTAATTTCATATGAAAACTGCTTATATCTTGTGATCATTTATCAGTTGGGGAATGGCCCTTATTTTTAAAAATTTGTCTCAGTTCTCTATATGTTGAATAATTGAGGACTTTATGAGAGAAAGCTAGTTCAAAAATTTTTTTTCAAGATACTATAACTTCTTGTGTTTCTGTCCATCCTATTCCTCCCACTGTTTATTCTATTTTCTCTCTTTTTACCCAGTCCCTTCTCAAAAGTGTTTTACTCCTGACTAACCCCTTCCCCAATCTACCCTCCCTTCTATCACCATCCTTTTCTCTTACCCCCTTCTTCTTTTACTTTCCTCTAGGGTAAGATAAATTTCTATAACCAATTTTGTGTGTATGTTATTCCTTCTTTGTTCCAATTTAGATAAGAGAAAGGTTCACTCTCATCTCCATGCTCTTCTCCTCCACTGTAAAAGTTTAATATGAAATAATTTATGCCATTCTACTCTCTTTCTCCTTCTCCCAGTACATTCTTCTCTCTCATCTCTTAACTGTATTTTTTTAGATATCATCCCTTCATATTCAATTCACCCTGTGCCCTCAGTCAATATATATTCCCTCCAACTGCTCTAATAATGAGAAAGTTTTCATGTGTTACAAATAGCATCTTTCCATGCAGGAATATAAACAGTTCAAATTTAATAAGTCCCTTATGATTTTTTCCATGTTTATCTTTTCATGCTTTTCTTGAGTCTTGTACTTGAAAGTTAAATTTTCTATTTAGCTCTGGTCTTTCCATCAGGAATGACTTAAAGTCCTATATTTCTTTGAAGGTCTATTTTTCCCCTGAAATATTATACTCACTTTTTCTGGGTAGGTAATTCTTGACTGTAATCCTAGTTCCTTTGCCCTCTAGAATATTATATTCCCAGGCCTTTGATGCCTTAATATAGAAGCTGCTAAATCTTGTGTTATCTTGACTGTGGTTCCATGATACTTGACTTATTTCTATTTGGTTGCCTCCAATATTTCTTGACTTGGGAACTCTGGAATTTGGTTATAATATTCCTGGGAGTTTTTTGTTTTGGGATCTTTTTCGGGAGGTGATTGGTGGATTCTTTTAATTTCTACTTTACCCTCTGGTTCTGGAACAACAAGGCAGCTTTCCTTGATAGTTTCTGCAAAGATGAAGTCCAGGTTAATTTTTTTTTGCTCATGAATTTTAGATATTTCAATAATTTTTAAATTATCTCCTCATGATCTATTTTCCAGATTAGTTGTTTTTACAATGAAATATTTCACACTGTGTTCTTTTCTTCATTCTTTTATTTTTGTTTTATTGTTTCTTGATTTCTTATAATCATATAAGCTTCCATTTGCTCCATTTTAATTTTTAAGGAATTATTTTCTTCATTGAGTTTTTCTATCTCCTTTTGCATTTGATGAATTCTACTTTTTAGGGAGTTTTTTTCTTCAGTAAATTTTTGTGCCTCTTTTTCCATTTGGCCAATTCTTTTTTTCTTTAAAGCATGCTTCTCTTTATTGTTCTTTTATACCTAATTTACCATTTGGCCTAATCAGTTTTTTAGGTGTTATTTTCTTCAGTATTTTCTGTCTCCTTTACCAACCTGTTTAACATGTTTTTTATGATTTTCTTCCATTACTCTCACTTCTCTTCCCAATTTTTCCTCCACCTCTCCTTCTTAGTATTCAAAATCCTTTCCGAGCTCTTCCATGACTTGAGATCAATTCATCAGTTTTTTCTTGTAGGCTTTGTATGTAGAAGCTTTGACTTTGTTGTCTTCTGAGAATGTGGTTTCATCTTCTTTGTTACCATAGTAACATTCTATGGCTAGATTTTTTTTTTCTGTTGTTTGCTAATTTTTACAGCCTATTTCTAGACTTTCAACGTTTTGTCAAAGTATGTCTGCTTTTGGGGTTTGGTGTAACTGTTTTCAGAGATATTACATTTTCAGTTATTCCAAAGCAGTTTTATCTAAAGAGAGGTGTTTACTATTCTTCTGGCCTGTGCTCTTGTCTGCAAGTGATCATATATACCCTTTTCTGCCTTGGAACTGTGAGAAGGGTCCCCTCTCCTCTTTGGCCATAAGCTCTATTGTGCTAGCACCCCTCCTCCCCCTGGTAGTGCCACCCAGGAGAGTGACGTGGACCCCAGTTTGACCAAAGCAACAGTCTTACCTCAGTGCTAGCAAAGAGACCCCTGTAATATCCTTCTGACAAATTGTTCAATCTCCTTATAGTCTCTGGCCTGAGAACTCTGGAAACAGCACCTATCACTGCTGATTCTGTTTGCTAGGCCCATGTTTGTGCTGGTGCAGCCTGCACTGGACCCTTCCTTTCTTATCAAGGTGTGACAGACCTTTCCTGCTGACAGACTAAGTTGTCTCTGGCATCTATGGGCTGATAGGTCTTGAAACCACTACTGCTAACATTAATTCAGTGGCTCCCAATCACTGGCAGGGCCTGCACTGAACTTTACTCATCTCTCACTCTAGTGCAGCAGTACTTTCCTGCCATCTTTCTAAGTTGCCTTAGGCTGGAAAAGTTTCATTCTGTCTTTTTTTTTTAGGTTCTGCTTCTTTAGAATTTGTTTAGAGTCACTATTTGAAGATATTTGGAAGGGTTTGGGGAAAAGCTCAAGTGAGTCCCTGCTTTTACTCCACCCTCTTGGAGCTGCCAATGAAATTACTACACTGTGAAGGGGAATTTCATGAGGAAATGTGTTAGACTGAGTGGTAACATTGGAAAACTGCATTTGAGGGCATGGAATTATTGGCCGGATCATCTTTGTCTGCTGTCATTTTCTCAGCTTCCAGGACTGTAGACTACTTACCAACTTACCTGCAATCAGATCCTATCCTAGCTCTTTTACACTGCTGATTCTCATGCCATAAGGTGCAATCATTTCACCCACAATTCAATAGTAGTAAGTAGAAAGTAAGAACTTCCTCAGTTTTTCATTAGTGTATGAAGGTAGAAAGGGATAAAAATGAAACTATCATAAGCAAATGTGTTGCAATATGGTTTAAGCATTAGATTCTTTTAGACAACTTTTGCTCATTTTTCCTCCTACTTTCTAGTGAGTGTATTCATCAAATACTCTTTTTCCTCTCACTTCCCACTCTTGAATCTAGTGTAGAAAGGGGATAATCACATACACAGTGTGATTTTTTTTCATCTTCTATTATGCCTGCAGAAATGTGTTGGACTCAACTCAAACCAGCTTTGAACAGCAAGAGCTGATTATTAAATTTTCAGTGTGAGCATAAACACTATAAATCAGGGTTTGATTTATTGTGTTGTTTGTTGCCTAGACTTAAGAAAGTTATGGTGAAAATGTTAATTAACTCAGATTGAATTTAAAAGTGTATTCTGAGTATATTTTTCAGAGAGTTACCTGTTAAGCCTTTACCAACACACAAGGACAATATATTTGTATGTGTGCCCAGATTTTTTTAATATTAGTTTTGTTCTGGGGGAAGGTGGAGTGGTTGAATGAGAAAATAACAAGGACCTGGTTCATTTGTTTTTACTGTTACTCATTGTGGAAAACTCAGATTGACTTGAATCATGATCTGAGAAGAGTCTTTCCACTGCTCAGAACCAGGGACCCTATTGGAAACCAACAAAGAATTTCTCAGTAGAGTTGATCTCAATTTCCTGTGTCATTTCCAAAACATTACTTAGATTTAGATATGTTTGCTATTGTGTGTTGACGGTCACAGTACATTGTCTGCTGTTTGTTTTTATTGGAAATATTGAGGAGTAATTGCTCAAAAAACTTACTGCTGTTTAGAGTTATTTTTCTATCCATAAATCATCATGCAATTTTTCACTTTATGTTGTGTGCTTTTTTATAAAATAATCCATTTGTGAAATTCATGGAAAAGAAGTTGTGGCTGATTAAGATCTGAAGCAATGACAATTAAAAAGGTAATCTTGATCTATTGGTCTTCATTTCTCCTGAGAAAAGGAAGTATTGTATTTGAAAAAAAAATACAAGTATACCTCAGAAGTATAACAAGCTTGTTTCAGTACCACCACAATAAAGTGAATATTTCAATAAAGTTAATCATGGGAATATTTTGGTTTCTCAGTGCATACAAAAGCTACATTTACACTATACTGCAGACTACTAAGTATGCAGTAGTATTATATCTAAAAAAAAATGGACATATCTTGATTACAAAATAATTTATTACAAAAAGTTGTAACCACTATCTGAACCTTCTTTGAGTTGTAATATTTTTAGTGGCGCAGGGTTTTGCCTTGGTTTGAATGGCTGCTGACCAGAGTGATGCTTACTGAAGGTTGGGGTGGCTGTGACAGTTTCTTAAAATAAGACAACAATGATGTTTGCGACATCTCTTGACTCTTCTTTTCACTTGAACACTCAGATGGCACTGTAGGGTTATTAACTGGATTAATTTCAATATTCTTGTGCCTCAGGGAATAGGGAAACCTGAGGAGATGGAGAGAGATAGGGAATGGTTGGCCAGTGAAGTCAGAATATACACAACATTTGTGGAATAAATTCACAGTATTATATGGGTATTGTTGATACCTAAAACAATTCTAATAGTAACATTAAAGATCACAGATCATCATCATTGTTGCTGTTGCTGCTAATTCTCCATTTTTGAAGAAGACCAGTGATATCATGATGTTGCAGTAAAATAGCAGATGATATTTTGAGTACATAAAGGGGTCAGCCTCACTCTTTCAGAGTCATGAAAATCTTATGACAGGAAAAACGTCGAGATCACTAACAATAGCCTGGGATGAAACAGATCACCTTGCTGTCTTCAGTATCTGACCAAGCATTAAAAACTCCACAGTGCATTTTTCAACTGCCTTTATGGTCATTGGAACAAATTGTTCTCATCCAACTATTCTGCTGGAGGAAGTCTTCCTTAACTTAACAATGAGTTTGAGGCCTTTTGGTTTCCCTCAACATGGACTAGCCCACTTGCTGGGACCATTTTACCAAGGTGTGGCTGCTGTTCCTGCTACAGTTTCTTGGAGCCTCAGATGAGTGTTGGGTGACAGGTGGATACCAAACATGAATGAACAGCCCTGAAAAGGGCTCAGCAAGACCTTACACCAGAAGTTCCAGTCTTCTCTGGACACCCACACAATCTAACAATTTATGATAATATAATATAACATTGAAAAGGTTTGAAATGTGGCAAGAATTGCCAGAATGTGCCACATGTGATTGGAAAAAAAATGGTGCCAAGATGGCAGAGTAAAAGCAGGGATTTTCCTGAGGTCTCCCTCAAACCAATCCAAATACCTGTAAAAATGACTCTAAACAAATTCTAGAGTGTCAGAACCCACAGAAAGATAGGATGAAACAAATTTCCAGCCCAAGACAATCTGGAAGGTCAATAGGAAAGGTCTTTTCATAAAGCTGAGAGAGGAGAGCAGTCCAGTGCAGATTGTGTCAGTATACACTGGTCCCCTGGAACAGGTCTCAGGGAACTGAACCACTGGCAGCTTTGGAGGTTTTCAAATTTCTCAACCAACAAATGCCAAAGACAAATGAGAAAGTCATTAAGAAAGGTCTGTCAGACCTAGGTGAGTGAGAACAGTCCAGCACTTATCCCAGCACAGCTCTAGTCTCAGCAAATCAGGAGAAGGCCTTGGGAGTGACTGAATTAGTAGTGGTGGTAGTGACCACGATAGTGACCATTGCAGTAAGTACTTCCAAACTTCTCAGCCCATAAATGGTAAGGGTCAAACAACTCCGAAGATTACAGATGTCTCTTTGCTGGCACTGAAGTAGGATTCTGTTGTTTTGCCCATACTTCTGATATGTGTCACACTCCTGGGTGGTAGTCCTAGGGTGAGGAGTACAAGCATAGTACAGCTTATGGCAGCATTGGAGAAGGGACCCTTCTCACAGTTCCAACTCAGAAAAGAGTGCATGTAGTCACTCACAGGACAAAGGACAGTTCAGGAGTGGAGTAACACCTGTCCTTAGATCAAACTACCTTGGAAGAACTGAAAACCTATAGGTCCCTAAGAGTATCTCTGAAAATAGCTGCACAAAATCCCTGAAGTTTGGGACAGAATGCCCTCCACATTGGAAGTAGAGCTCTACTTTGAAAAGAGTTTTAAAAATCAATTAATTGGCTGGGAAAATGAAGAGAAATGAAAAAAACTCAGCTATAGAAACTTACTTTGCTGACAAGGAAAATCAAAACATACACTCATAAGAAAGTGTCAAATCCCCTATATCCAAGCCTCCAAGAAAAATATGAATTGATCTCAGGCCATGAAAGAGCTAGAAAGAATTTTGAAAATCAAGTAAGAGAAGTAGAGGAATAATTGGGAAGAGAAATGAGAGTGATGCAAAAAAAAATTATGAAAAATACTGAAGAAAATAGCACCTTAAAAATAGGCTAACTCAAGTGACCAAAGAAGTCCAAAAAGTCAATGAAAATAAGAATGCCTTACAAAGCAGAACTGGCCAAAAGGAAAAGGTGATACAAAAGCTCACTGAAGAAATAATTCCTTAAAAATTAGAATAGAGCATATGGAAGCTAATTATTCTGTGAGAAATCAAGAATTTATAAAACACAACCAAAAAAGTAAAAAAAAAAAAAAATAGAAGACATTCTGAGATATCTCTTTAGATAAACCACTGACCTGGGAAATAGATCCAGGAGAAATAATTTTAAAATTATTGGACTACCTGAAAGCAATGTTCAAAAAAAAGATCTGAGACATCATTTTTCAAGATATATCAAGGAAAATTGCTCTGATATTCTAGAATCAGAGGGTGAAATAGAAATTGAAAGAATCCACCAATCTCCTCCTGAAAGAGATCCCAAAATGAAAACTCCCAGGAATATTATAGCCAAATTCCAGAGTTCCCAGATCAAAGAGAAAATATTGCAAGCAGCCAGAAAGAAACAATTCAATTATTGTGGAACACAATCAGGATAGCACAAGATTTAGGAGCTTCTGCATTAAGGGATTGGAGGACTTAGAATGGGATATTCTGGAGGGCAAAGGAGCTAGGCTTGTAATCAAGACTCACAAACCCAGCAAAACTGAGTATAGACTATGAGGGGGAAAATATTAGCAATCATTGACATAGAGAAATTTAATACATTCTTGAGAAGAGACTATAGCTGAATAGAAAGTTTGGCTATCAAATACAAAAATCAAAAGAAGTAGAAAAAAGGAAAAATAAATCATAAGGGACTTATTGAAGTTGAACTGTTTACATTCCTATATGGAAAGATGATACTTGTAACTCATACAACCTTTCTCATTATTAGGGTAGTTGGAGGGAATAGACATAGATGAAGGGCACGAGCACACTGAACATGAAGGAATGATATCTAAAAAAATTAAGGGATGAGAGAAGAATGAATTGAGAGAAAGAGAAAGGGAGAGGTAGAATGGCATGAATTATCTTACCTAAAAGAGACCAGAAAACGTTTTTACAGCGGAGTGGAAGAGTGAAGAAAGGTGGAATGAGTGAACCTTACTCTCATTGAAATTGACTTAAGGAGAGAAGAACCTACACATTCAATCAGATAAGGAAATCTATTTTAACCTACAAGAAAGTAGGGGATAATGAGAGGGGTGATAGAAAAGAGGGTAGACTAAGGGAGGGGGTAACCAGAAACAAACACTTTTGAGGAGGGACACAGTGAAAGGAGAGAATGGAATAAACAGGGCAGGATAGGATGGAGGGAAATGTAGTTAGTCCTTCACAACATTAATATTATGAAAGTGCTTTGCATGACTATACATATATAACCCATATCAAATTGCTTTCCTTTTCAATGAGGATGGGTGAGGACGGAGGAATGGAGAGAATTTGGAACTCAAAGTTTTAAAAATGAATTTTAAAACATTTTTTTACAAGTAATGGGAAATAAGATACCCAGGCAATGGAGTACTGAAATATCTTACACTACAGAAAATTAGAAGGGGAAGGAGATAAGTGAAGGGGGAGTGATAGAAGGGAGAGCAGAGTAGGAGAACGGGTAATCAGAAGCAAAACACTTTTAAGGAGGGACAGGTTGAAAGGAGAGAGAGAATAGAATAAATAAAGGGAGGGAATAGGATGGAAGGAAATACAGTCAGCACTAGCACCTGTGAAAAAAAATTGAAGCAAGTTTCTCTGAAAAAGGTCTCATGTCTCTAACAATAAAAAACTGTCAAATTTTTTAAAAAATGAGATGTTTCCCAACAGATAAATGATTAAAAGATATAATCAGTTTTTAGATAAAGTAATTAAAGCTATCTATAGTCATATGAAAAAAATATTCTAACACTGTCAATTGAGGAAATGCAAGTTAAAACAATTCTGAGGAACTACCTCATATCTATTAGATTAGATAATAAGACAGAAAAGATAAATGACAAATGTTGGAGGGCATTTGGGAAAAATGAGACATTAATGTACTGTTGACAGAGTTGGGAATTGATTAAATCATTCTATAGAACAATTTGGAACTATTCCCAAGGGGTTGTGGAACCATGCCTACCTTTTGACATAGCAATATCACTACTAGGTCTGTATCCTAAAAAAGATATAAAAACAAAAAGGAAAAGGACCTATATGCACAAAAATATTTATGGCAACTCTTTTCCAGGGGTAAAAAATTAGAGATGTTGGTGCTTTGATCAGAGTTCCAAACACATTAATTGGGGAATGGCTGAATAGGTTGTAATGTGTAGTTATGATGTAATACTATTGTAGTAAAGGAAATTAATAGGATGCTCTCAGAAAACCCTAGAATGACTTATTGATGCAAAGTGAAATATGCTGGGTACAAAGTAACAGCAATATTGAAATTTAATCAGCTGTTAATTACTGGAGAAGGAGTGTTGTATGTGCTGAGTCACAAAATGTGAGAGAGGAAAGAACTTTGCTTTTACTATATAGAAGAGGGAGGGAAGACAGGAAAAAGTACCCCTACTTTCAAGGTCTAGTGAAAGGTCCAATGTTTTCCCCATTTTGCCTCACTGTTATCACCTGTACCCCCACCATGGACTTGCTTTTACTTTGCTTTGTATCACAGGCACTAGTTAACTCCTCCACTTCCTCAAGGTCTAAAGAGTTGGTAAAGTTTACCCACGAATTAGCTTGTCTAACCTGAAAGCACTGAGAGGCAGGTGCCCTCATGGACTTAGTAAGGAAGCCACATTTCCCCAGGGAAACAGAGAGTGTTCTCATCAAAACCCAAAGTTGAGTCCCAAACCCAGAACTGGATATATATATTCTGACATCAGGAAAATATAAGGTTGCATATTTAGATGACTACAGAGAAAATGGGAGTAATATTTGTGAATAACATTAAAAAGAAGTCTGCCAAAGTAGTCTAGTTTGGGCACTAGAGGAACTGGGCCAGATGGGAAGAAAATATATAAAAACAGAATCCCTTAGTAAGCAAAGATCCTGCAGGTTCTGTAGGCTAATAGCCCCCCAGCTGTGTGAACAGTGACTCTTGCCTTAATCAGCACAGCTAGCCTGTTGTGTTTCACAGCTGGATGCAGTCCCGATGATGCTGAGGGCTTACTTCTGTTAGATCCATATCTTGGACACTGATTACCTGTTGCTGTTTTCCATCTACTTTTCATTTACTAGACTGTAAGGTCTCAGAGTTCGGGAAAATTTCACCTACTTGCTGGGTCCACAAGTCTTCAGTATAAGGGTGCAAAAATAACTTACCTACAAAAAAGTGACTGAGGAATCCAGGAAAGATATTTCCAAACCAAAGGTTATGGAATAGAGGTAGAAATGAAATTATATGTGTTAAAGAGTAAATGGGGGGAGTCATTTGTGTTTTGCATATTTTAAAGTGCAGTAAAGGGGTAGCTAGGGGAAGTTAGGTGGATAGATTGTTAGAACTGGAATGAGGAGTTCAAATCTAGCCTCAGACACTTACTAGCTATGTGATAGTTTGCAAGTCACTTAACTTTTGGTTGCCTCAATCTCTCCAACTGTAAAAATCAGGAAAATAATATCATCTACCTCCCAGGGTTGTTGTGAGGAATGAATGAAATAGTATTTGTAAAGCACTTCATACAGTACCTAGGATATAGCAGTGCTATGTAAACGCCAGTTATTATTATTAATATTAGCCATTATTATTTATATGTGTATATTGTTTGAGTTATCTTAGGTACTCTGTTTTATTCTAATACGGACACATATAGACATACCCATACACCCACACTCATCCCTACTCACACCTATCTATCATACACATACACACACACATACACACACACACATATATTCTTTTCAGTAGATGAAGACCTACAAAATACCTTGAGGATATTGAATTTGTCTTAGCTTCTTAACTATGTTTGGATTATTCACTTTGCAGATTAGGTAGCTACCTCCCGGTAATATGTAATAAATGGTATGCTATTCAATAAGAACATAGTTACATAGAAAGACTTTGGTGGGATGGGCAAAAGGGTATCAATGACATAATGAAAGACAATTGCATATGAGTGGAGCATAGAGAATCACATTATTCTAAGCCCAGAATAGGGAAGAAAAGCATGACTTTTTCCCAGCCTATTGATGGTGAGAATAAAACTCTCATGAAGAAATATCTGGTTTATTGAAATGTTGGAAGAGTTGTCACTTATAAAAATAAATAATTTTAATTTAGTCTACAAGTCAGAAAACTTTCCTTAAGCACCTGAATGTTGGAGTTGAAAGTAAAGTTATAGATTAATGTGTCCAAATCATCCACTTCAAAGATGAAGAAACTGAAGAATGATGAAGTGCCTTGCTCAAGAACAAATAGCTAGTTGCTAGAAAATATGACATTAGAACCCAATTCTGCCTCCTGCTAGGTCCTTGCTTTTCTCACTACTCCAAAAGAATTCAGCATCTTAGTGCTGAGAAAATTCTTTCCATCAATATAGGTCACAACTCATTCATACTTTTTCATCATTTAATTTTTTCTTCAACTCCTTTCATAGATTTTCCATAGGCAATCTATTTAATGCACTAGAGATATTCTTATAAGGATTTTTAACATTTCATAGATGTCAAAGTAATGCCTAGACTCTCCTTTTGATGATGAAGATGACAATGATGATAACTTATTAAGTGACTACTATGTTCTAGGCAATATTCTAACGTTAAAAAGATGGACCTTTTTGATACATTATATTGTCCACTGTTGTTGTTGTTGAGGTTTTGGAATCTAAGTTTTGATCCATTGGGTCAACATAAATTACATGACCCTTTACTTCTTTTTGCTCCATCAATTTGAAAGTTTACAAATGTATTTTATTATCATGTCTTATAAGCAGATCTGTTTATGATCTCATAAAATGGAAAACCCATGAGAAACATTCCAGTCCATATTCAACAAGGGTTATATTATCTAAGAGCTTCTCCATAGTCCAGCCTCCATAGTTGAAGTGTGAATCCATAGAAAGGGGTTCCAACAACTTCTTTGAACCACTGGGCTACAGTATTACAATATCTAATCACTCAATGCAAAATTAAAATAGTTTAAAAAAATTTTGAAAACTGTCCAATTTAGGCCACCTGAGTGGTTGGTACAGGAGGAGATTGAATTTTCTAGCTCTAAGTCCACTCATCTCTAATTTAGGTAATTTTCACTAGGGGTTTCAAAAGCTCTTGACTATTAAAAGTGCAAACCTCTGATAACATTAAAAATCTTAATGTACTGTAAAGCCCTGTAAGGGATAGAAATCTCACCTGGGAGAGAAAAAAAAAGATGAACCCATAACGGCTGGCTTTTCATCTTCTAAACGGATTTTATTATGGCAGTAACAAGAGCAATTCCAGTTAAAAGGCCCTTGTCAGGCAACAGTTACTGTAGATTATAGCTGCACAAGAAACAATCTGAGCCCAATACAAATTCAAAATGACTCTTAAAAAATGACTATTGGTAAGGAAAAGTTCCCCTTTTATTAAAGTAGGTGAGCTTTTTTCTAGGAGAAGTATGTATGAATTAGCCATGAAGAGAGCTAATTAAATAGACAAGTTGCATGACTCTGTTAAATCACAAGAAGCCTGGCTAATAAAACTCCAAATGGGCTTTTAGAAGACAATTTATAAGCAGCAACATAAAAAGTAGACATCTTTGGAAAACTGGCTGTGATACGTGACCTGGGCCCAAAAAGTTTGGTAGTACTCTCTTCCTGCTCATGAGTTTAATAAAATTTTGCCACAGAGAAATTGTACATACTGTTAGAAAGAGCCTACCCATCAGTAATGAAAAATGATTATGTGACATCATTGGCTTGCTTATGTCAAAAGTTTTTCTCAGGAATGGAGCTATCCAAGTGTTTACTCTCTCCAAGGTTAATGTAAGGTTAATGGCGGGTGGGGGAAAGAGTTAAAGATCTTCCCTGCCTATTAATAGGCCTCAGATATTTTTTGTGAATTTCTAATAAGGCACTGCTTCCTACCTTCCAGCTCTGATAAACATATATATACATATATATAAGATTTGTGTGCCTGATGAGACTCTGGACAGCTGTTTTAAGAAACCCCCTGGCTTTGAAAGCCCAGATGTTGGTGCTTCTTTTCTCTGGTAATGATGTATGTGTTACCTATGATCAGGCAGTTGGAAGCCCTGTTGATCTTTTTGTTTGTAATTTCTGCTTGTAATTTCTGTTTGCATTTTCTCTGAAGTTCAGGGTGCTGACTTTTTCCCCTGAACGAAGTGAATGATATGTTCTTGACTAAAGTAAATTATTGACCCCTCAAAAGTTGCTTTCATTTAGAAAAATAGATTTAAGAATCTGTATAGCAAACTCTCCTGTGCATGGCAGGTTTCCTGCTGATACCGCCCCCCCCCCCCCCATATCTGGCTCTCCACAGGGCAAATGAATTCAATTTTACAAAAACTCATGGCTAACACTCATTGCTATGTCCCAGGCACTTTTTGATATAAAGAGAGGAAAGAAAAAGAAATGAAATGGCCCTTGCATGTGAAGAGCTCATATTTGATGGTGGTGAGCAGTTACAACATGTACACCAACATTTAATCATAGAGCAAATACATGGAAATCAAAATGAATGTCAAGAAAGAAAGAGAACAAAAACAACGAGGAGAATCAGGAAATAATTGGCATAATGAGTTTACATCTGAGCTCTGTTTTGAAGGAAGCTTGGGTTGTTAGAAGAGTTAGGTGGGTAAATACTAAATTTCAGACATATGGTATAACTTGTGCAAGAACATGGAGAAATGCCAGATTTGTTTGAATTTTTTTTCTAGAGTAGAGTTAAAGTTTTACCTCTACCTTCTAAAATTTTAATGCAGTTGATTGACTTGTTAAATATCCCATCGATACCTATAACATATAAATATTTAAGAAAGGGAACTGGGACTTTTTTTGTTATGTATTCATTTCATTAGCATGTAGCCAGGTCATTCTGTACCACAAAACTAGAAGGTAAATATTCATCCATTGTTTGTACAGATGTGACATGTGATTTGGGGCAATTCTATCAGTGACAACCTCTTTCTTTCCTCCTTTGATCCTAGGAAGATATCAGTGCTAATTTCCAAAATGCTTCAAGGAAACCACCAGTGAAAAGATTACTTTCAATTTGTTTCTGTTGCAAGGGAATTATTTCTACTCTTTCAAAGGGGAAGCTTCTTTCTTACTCTTTCATACGTTAACATAATTAGAATACTATAAGCAACTGATTTCAAGTGTTATAAAAAGTGTCATATTTGACAATGAAAAAATAAATTTTATTAAAGATGCAAAAAATTATGAATACTAAGGAGAGCTTGCATATATGAATATGCAAAAGTAATATGCATATGATTAAGACAACAAACTGATTTTCCTGAGTAATGTTTTGGATAAAGTAAATCCTCAATTTTTGTGCAGGTAATATTCCTAGAAAAGAGTATGAAAGTAAAAAACAAACAGATTGGTACATTGAACCTATGGGAAATAGGGTCCCTGAAATCAGCAAAAATTATAATCTTTCTTAGAATTTGCTGAAAATACACTTTTCTGCATACAGTTCTTTATAATAAAACATTAATTTTGGGAATATGCACTTTTCCTAACATAGTAACCATAAAATAACCCATAAAACGCAGTAGACAAATAAAATTGGTAACATGCAAAACATTTTTTTCACTTCTAATTCCCTTGAATTGTGACCTTTTATTCTAATATCTCCATACAAATATGACAACATTGATTTCAGAAAATACAATACTGGTGTAAACCTTTCTACTGTGGCTGCCCTCTTAAAACCAAAAGAGAGTTTCTGGGACTTTAATCACTGCTGTCAGAAGACACCAACAAAGGTGAGGTTGCCGCAGAACCAACAAAACTCCAAATGCACAGAGAGCTCTTTACTCTATAAAAATACCATGAACAAGACCAGTGAAGCAACTGGAAGCTTACTAGTTACTCCACAAACTTCCATGCATTAGTCCTCCCATTTTCTTTTTCTTTCTTGTGAATTGCCAGGAATATGTGAGATTGCTAACACAAAGGTGAAATGTTGTTTCGAATAAAGTCACAGGAATGTTGAAGATTCACTATATTTCTCTTCTCAGATATATTTAGGGATGGAGAGCAGGAGTGACTTGAACTTGAAAGACAGGTATCAGGCATGAGGAACCCATAAACTTATCATTCACACAGACAAAAATAAGAAAGAAAATGACTAGAAAGAATAAAGAACCAGAAGAGAAAAAAACAAGAGAGCAAACATTGTTTTTATTTTTTTAAGAATAAACTTAACAGAAAAGGAACAATTATCTTTTCTTTCAGAAAAAAAGAAACTTAGAATGAGGCACAGTGTCTTGTACAACTACCTCCTGATTAATATGTATAGTGAATCCCATGAAATGATTGTATTTTTGAATTCATACTGAGTATTTCCATTGAATTGGAAACTGTTACCACATTTTACATAATTACAACGACATCAGACTCTTAAAGTAAGTTTTTATTGATATTTTCTATTTCTTACTTCACCATAGTATCTTATATATTCATCCTTTTACCCTTTGCTGAGAGCCATCCCACATAAAGCTGCCTGTCATGTCTATATTTTAAACCATTCTGTAGAAACTTAGATATCAAATGCCACCTTCTTAACAAGAATTAAAATCCTAAATTTGCTTTTCTCTACTGAAATTCATGCTATCCACTGGTAGCACCTTCATCATCATCTTAAAAGCCATTCAACCATTGACAAAAGTTGTCAGAGCTTTGAAAGGATATAAAAAAAGAAGATTGCATTATTTAGCTTGGGTAGATAACTCTCCTCTCCAATCTCATTAGAAGAATCCATATAGTCAGAAGGGCATAGTGTAGTACTCCAGTAGTCTTGGTATATCTTCTGAGTCTGAACTACCCTGATTCTGTGTAAGTGGAACCTTTTTTTTGCCATGTTGCATCAACAGAGAGATGGCTTGAATCTTACCCCCTGGGCCAGTCAAATTCCTCAGACAGATTCCTTTCCTTTCAGGGAAAGAGACAGAGGAGAGAATTGGTGAAAACATTGATTGATATTGATCTTCTCATGGCTTCATATTTGTTATTCCCGAGTATCCAGTAGCCCCCTTATCATTTATTTCCTCTCCTAAGCTAAAGTTTTCTGCAAACCTCAGTAACTGGTGCTCTCTATGTCTTATCAAATACAATTTATTTGTCTACTCATTTAATATCCTCTGTCTCTATAGGAGAATGTCGTTTTTTTTTTAGTGAAAGAACTACGATATTTTTGTCTTTGTATGCCTAGCAGTTATAAATACACATTATATATATGTATATATAGTACATATATTTACATATATTATATGTGTATCATATATAAAATACATTTTTGTAACATACGTTTATGTGTATATATGTATATGTGTGTGTGTGTATTTGTTTGCATTTAAATTATGCTTGTGTTTGTCCTTAATTCTTGAGGAGGACCATGATATCAAGATGATGACATGACTTGCAGTTGACTTTGATTTGAGTGAGGGAGGGCTGTGCAGGGTCACCAACCTCACATTCTTCTCCAAAGCCTTCTGGGTCCAGTGGCTTGATATTCATCAGGAAGCAGATGGGTGGCTCAGTATATAAAGCACCAGATCTGGAGTAGGAAAGATTTGAGTTCAAATCCAGCCTCATACACTTATTAGCTATATGACCCTGAGCAAGTCACTTAGACTCTATCTGCCTGAGTTTTCTCATCTGCAAAATGGGAATAATCATAACAGTTAGCTCCCAGAGCTGTTGTAAAGATCTTGTGAGATAATATTTAAAATATTCTTGTACATGGTATACTTAAAGATGCCAGAATGGATTGAATTGAATTGGTATTTCTTCCATTTTTTTCCAGGTCATTCAGAATTGAATAGAATCCTGTGTTTATCCCTGGGATACACAAATGAAAAAAAGATGTAAGGAACCAAGACCTCATAGGCCAAAGTCCAGAAACACATAAATGTTTTAAGACTATATCTTACTGGGAGATAAAAAGACTAAGAAACCAAAAAACCTGGAAGATGATTATAGAACGATTGAATAAGTGTCTTTAAGTTTATAAAGGACATATTCTATATGGTAGATTCAGACAGAATCTTAAAGAGCATTTGTTCCATGAGTTCATAACAGGCAGTTCATTAACTTCTTGAAACAATATTTTGTTCGTTGCATTTCGTTGTCATTGGCTTCCTTTTCAATCCTATGTATTTTATTTTGCGCATTTTAAAACCTTATTTTGAGATGTGGTACATCACCAAAGTGGTGAAATGGCCAAGAACCCAAAAGATTGAAGAATTTCAGATCTAAAGTAATGCATTTATGTTTATTGATAAAGGAAATGAGGCTTGAGAAATTAAATGATTTTCTCAGTCACAATAGGCGGTATGTAAGAAATCAGGGATTAAAACTCTGCTTTCACTCCAAATAATATTACACCACATAGTAATTTAAATCTGAGGGATGTGTGTAGGTGTGTGTGTGTGTGTACACAGTGTTTATGCAGTGTGTGTGTGTGAAAGAGAGAGAGAGAAAGAGAGAGAGAGAGAGAGAGAGAGAGAGAGAGAGAGAGAGAGAGAGAGAGAGAGAGAGAGAGAGATGTGAAATATTGAAACTGGTGATACGAAATAAGGTTATGAAATTTCTCCTTGGATTCTACTTAAAAACTAGCTATGATTTCCATCTGTTTTAACTGTTAGACATGGTCTTCCTGAAAGCAAAAGGCAATAGATAAGCAAACCTGCTGTTGATAATCTGATATATTTTGTGTTTTTCTCTGATATTGGTCTTTTTAAAGCACTTCCACTTTGAAGAGAGTTTTTTTGGGTTTTTTGTTTGTTTGTTTTTTCCCAGAGAGAACAGAGGATCATATAATTAGGGCTGGAAAGATCTTGATATGTGACATTCCATTTCCTGTCAACATGCCTTTGGTCATTCCCCATGTCTCCCCACAATTCAACATATTGGAATTCCTAATTTCCATCAATACTCAATTCAAACATGTGTCCCCCAATTGCTGATGCCTTCCCCCCAAATACTTTGTAGTTATTTTGCATATACATACATGCATATTATATACATGTGTGTGTGCATGTGTGTATGTGTGTATATGTGTGTGTTGATATGTACACACATACATATTATCTCACAATAAAGTATGAGTGCCGTGAAAACACTGGTGACGGTTTTACTTGTATCCCTACTAATTAATACATTACTTTATAAATAGTAGGCACTAATTAAATTCTTGTTGATTGATTATAAATCATGTAATCTGTCCTCCTTATTTGATAAATGAAGAAACTGAGGCCCAAAGTGTTTGAACAACTTACATAAAGCCACACAAGCAACAAATGATGAGGTGGGTTTTGAACCAAGGTTCTCTGACTCCAAACCCAGAATTCCTGCTATTGTACAAGCCAAACACTGAACGTGCTAAAACTATTTGCAGTGGTATAAGCTACCGAACCACGTTTTAGGAGCTGCAGGATACTATGACTTTTCAAATGGCACTATAAAATTGTTTTGAAATTTACTTGAAAAAGAAAAAAACTCCCTTGCATGACAAGTTTCGTCTTGGAGTGACTTTTTATGATCGAGTTATAAACCCCCACAGTAGCGGTACTCGTAAAACTGCTGACAGACCCTTAACTATAGTGGCCCAAATGTTGCTACTACAGTAAAGGGAATAAGAACATTGTCAGGTCTACCTCTTTTACATATTCTTTGATGTACTCAGTCTTCAGGAGAAGAGCCTAGGCTGATTATATTCATGGAGTCCTTCTAAGAGTTATAAAAATAGTGACAAATATATGGCCACATACAGAGTACCTAAAATGAAATATTTTCATTTGGCAATTCAGTAGAGGCTTGCAACAAAGGATCCAGGGAACACCAAGCCTCTAAATTATTTATTATGAACGCTGAGTCTCTTTACAAAAGCATGAACGATATTAGAAAGCACCTGAGTGGAAAAACTGATTATTTTGTAATTCAGTACCTTTGTTGCATGTCATTTTTCATGTTTGTTATCTGCAACACTTCACACTGTTAGTACAGATCATTTTTCCCCATGCTGACACGACTCTGTTGTACAGCAAGATGCTAATCTTACCATTTATTAATTTCGCTTCATCAAGAATAGGGCAAATGTTATAGGAAACATATTCAACTAATTCCTTGATGGATTGGTAGGACCTGAGTTCAACTCTGAGCTGTATTCCTCATTACCTATGTAATCTTAGGCTAATCACAACCTTTCTAGCCTATGTCCCCTCATCTGTCAGGTGAAAGATTGGCAGGACCTGGGCTCTATTTCCAGCTGTACCTCTTTATCACCTATCTGACTGAAGACTGGTCACTTTATTTCTCTGTCCTTAGTTCCTTCATCTCTAAAATAAGAATGTTGGACTAAGGTCTTGCATGTTTAAGTTCTCTGTTAACTCTAAATCCTTGAAATTCCATAACATGTAGAATCCAACTAGCAACTTCCAGGTCCATTTTCCTTCTGGATGTTGTCCTAGTCAATAAAAGATGAGCTCATTACCTTTGATGAATTCTCAGAAAAAAAGAGGCAAAGAACAGAAAGATTTTGGAAAGAATTGCAGGAAAGACAGAATTAGAAACTAAATTCCTAAATGTCATGGAGAGGTTTCCAATTCTTTCTTAAATTTCCATGCTGTCCTCAATGGGATAAACTACTGTGATAGATTGAAAACAAATTAGACACCATGAATCTAGTAACAAAGAACTTCCCCTGATCCCATCTGGGACTGAGATGTAGGATCTGGGGGAGGTGTCCATTTGGAGAGAAAGAGCCAATTTGAAGAACTTCTACAAATATGGAAGCTGCTGATCCCTTGATTAATAGGCAAAGGATAAAGGAAATTTATTCAATATGTTTTTCTTGTACTTCTGCCAAAATAACTAATTTGAATGCTATAGTTCTAACTAAAACTGTTTATACTAACTCGTATTAGAAACTCAATCAGGGCAGCTGCTTTATGAGTTGGAACTTCCCTAACACTGATGGTCTTCAAATAGATATCCACAAATTAAGGGTTGCATGTGGTTCAGGTAGGATTTGGAAAGGATGATCCTTCCAATGCTAAAATTTTAGGATTCTATGTTCCTTTAAGCTAGGAGTTCTTAACCTGGGATCCATGAACTTTGTTCTTTCACTTTTACATTTTGATAACAATTTCAATAGAATCAGTTTCCTCTGCAATCCTTTGCATTTTATTTTATTTAGTTATAAACATTATTCTGAGGAGTCAATAGGTTTCATCAGAGCCCTAAAGGTATCCATGACAGGGAAAAAGGAAGAGAACCATGTCTTTAGATGTCTTTCCAAATCTGTCTTAGGTGATTAAACCATGTATATAATATAAAACTTGTTTAAGACTTAAGAGCTATGAATTCCATCAAAATCTGCTACTAAATTTTGTAACCATGAGCATGCTACCAACCTTGCCTGTGTCTCAGTTTCTCCATCTAACTCAAAATGTTTCTATAAGGTTAAACCAATCTATGTATGCAAATATAATTTGAGAAAAAAGTCAAATATTTCATAAGTCAAAGGTTTCAAAAACTTTTCTTACAACCAATAAAATGATTATTTACTCTAGCAAAGTCTACCTTTGATGCTTCATCATGTCATAAGGATAATTGGGTTCTTATAGATTATGCCAGAAGAACCCAAGCCATGATTGATTCTATTAAGCCACAAAGCCTGTCTTTAGGTCTGACAATGAACTCTGAGAATCAACATGAAAAAGTTCAAAGACACTCATCACCACAGTGGTGGGAAATCACCCTCTAAACCATATACTTAAAACCTGGAGGGACTGTAATCTGCATTGTATTTCTCATTTGTTTATATGCTGGTATGCAGGAGATCAAGACTAACATTGTGTGCAGTTATTCAGCTTTGTGCTGCGATTTTAGAGAGTGTAGGATCCTTTTGTAGCATTCTCTTCTCTCCCTCAAAAAAAAAAATCCTATACCAGTAAAGGCATTTGGATATGCCTTTACTATGATAGAACCATGTGTTTAGAGTTGTATTCAAAGGAACTTAAGATTAGAATGGTCATAAATTTAGATCTGGAAAGGACATTACAGCCCATCAAGTCTAATCTCATTATGAAGATGAAGAAACTGAAGCTGATAGAGGTCAAGTGACTTGCCCAGGGTCACATAGCTAGTAAGTGACCAAGGCAAGATTTGAATCCTTTGTGACTCCAAGTCAAGCACTCTTCACTGTGCCACCTAGGTACCTCTGAAGATCCTGAAAGTACTGAAGTAAGTATAAGCATCCCTCAGGTTACTGACTACTCATAATGCAAAAAACATTCCCTTCATCCAAGCACGCGTTTGTCCCATAAGGTTTCTGAGGACTTCCATGCTTCCTTTCAGTTACTCTTGTTAATTAGTAAGAGTCAGAATGTAACAGTTTGTAGAAACCCAGTCTTAAGGTTCAAGTCCTGCTCCTAATATATACTGACCATGTGAACTCAAGAAGAATAGTTTCAGGATCCCAGGAAGCAGCAATTCTTAGAGAAGAAAATCTCCATTTTCCATGGTAGAAGAAGCACTTCTCTGAGAGTGATTGACACTGACAAAATAACCAAGTCTAGTCAAAATTATTATAATCAATAAGAAAAATAATATCTTCATTCTACAGTGTGGCAGAGTTTCTCAGATGCAGTCTTATGGTTTGGATATATCATAAACTTTCTCCAGTGTAAATGAGTGGAGACTCATTTGGGTATATAATCTCCACTTTACAATTATAGATTCATTAATAGATTATAGATATAGAGTTGCATGGTTTTGAATACTCTCTGAAATACTGCTTAACCTTTTCTTTGATTTTGGTTTTCTTCCTTCCTTCCTTCCTTCCTTCCTTCCTCCTTCCTTCCTTCCTTCCTTCCTTCCTTCCTTCCTTCCTTCCTTCCTTCCTTCCTTCCTTCCTTCCTTCCTTCTTTCCTTCCTTCTTTTCCTTTCTTCTTTCTTCTCTCTTTTTATTTTAGATTTCCTTGCTTTTCTGTTTCCCCTTCCTCCTATTTTCTAAGGAAAGTTTCAGGAAAAATTTTCCAGGGGGAAATCCTGGGGTATTCTAGGGGGAGCAGAAATACTTTAAAACCTGGAGGTTGACTCTCCGACGACACAGGGATAACATTTAAAATCATGGCTTATATTTATGTAATGCTTTGGGGTCTATAAAGTGTTTTACACATATTTTGTATCCATTAGGTACTAGGGAGTAAAAATAATTTGAGAAAAATGTCAAATGTTTCATAAGTCTTTCAACTATCTTGCAGCTTAATTGGGAAGGAAGACACAAATACAGGCATAAACAGATATCACACGCACACACACGCACCAGAATTTCAGAGTTGGAAGAGACTTCAGAGGCCTGTAGTACCTGCACTTATCCAATAGTTTCCTCTACATTAAACCAAAGAAATGATGTTCCAGTCTTTTCTTAAAGACATGTAGTGAAATAAACCATTTCCTATGACAACCCATTACATTTTCATTTAATATTAATAGTTTGGAAGATTTTTCTTACATTTAATCGAAATCTACCTCTCTGCAACTTCCATATGGCAGCTTTTCAAGTCATCTATGTCTTTTCTTCTGGGTAAACTGGATTAACCAGTCATCTTATGTTACAATCTTGAGACCCTTCATCATTCTGTCCATCTTTCTTTAGGCCCTCTCTGGCTTATCAGTAGCTTTTCTAAAATCTGATAATCAGAAGTGGAGATATTATTTTATTTATTTTCTCTGTAGGATAGAGTAGCAGGATGATGTCATCTCTAGTCCCAGACACTACACCTCACTTAATTCACTCTAAGATAATTTTAGTTTCTTTGGACCAATTTTACCTTTCACTCATACTTACTTTCTATTTTACAAAGACATAACTATATATACACATATGTATACATATATATGCAAACATATATGTTTTTTTCTATAAAAATGGTGGATTTGTGAAATTTGCTGCAGATCCATAGTTGAAAATTACTAATAAAGAATAAATTTTGAAGAACTTTGGGGAACAGAAATATATTTTAATTAACCATATACCAGAATATTTGAAATTCAGAATTATATGGGACCATATAATAAGATCATGTAATCAATGTGCTAGAATTGAAAAGTACTTTTGGAAACTATCTAGTCTACCTCATTGATTTTTTTCAGATGAGAAAAGTGAGTTCCAGAACAAAATAAAAATGTTTCTACTGGCAGAATTAGGAGTAGAGTTCCCAACTCCTATAGAACGTTCTTGGCTCCTTACATTGCATTATGCCTACATTTTAGCACTATGGGTGGTAGCAGAGCAGAGATAACTAGAAAGATGACTCAATTTATGAGCTGGATAGTATTAAGGAAGAACATAAGTATCAGACTTTCAAATAGGGGAGAAGTCAGAAAACTGAAGCTTAGTCACAGTTAAAGTATTAACTGTCAGATAACAGAAGAGATGTGTAAACTGGGTCAAGATGGTAGCAATCAAAGTATTATGATATCAATCTGATTCTGAGAGGGAGTACTTCTGAGATAGGGGGATTTTTATGTGCTAAACTGCTAAATTTGTTCCAGGATGTTGTGAAGTTTAAGTCTGTAAGAGTGGGGTATGTAAATCACTTCAACTGACTGTGAGACTAGACTGAAAATTTATTGGCAACAAGAATCAGGTCTTCATCTTTGTGTCCTCTACAATGCATTGTATAATAGGTGATCAGTAGATATTTGTTGAATAAATGAATGAATGAAGGTATAGACAGAAGGATGAATGACTAGGAAAAAAAGAGGCATTAGGCTCTGAGAGTTTGGTTACATAGTCAGTGTTGCTTTATCCCGCATTGACTGTTATATGGAAAACCCAAAACAGTAGAAGTGGAAGATTAGTGCATTTTGTAGACACATTTCACAATAACAAAGTGTCCTACCATGTAAAACCATTAACATTGGTGAGTGTGACCATTACTTCTCCATTTCTTGGCAGGTAAGTGATAGTATTCACACACTCTCCAAGATGCTGAGTACTAGCAGAAACATTTATAGATCTGTCCTTGTAAGTGCTGCAGTTCATTTCACACTCTTATAAGTCTTGATGACAGATGTGTCAAGTTGGCAAACGAAAACCAAAAAATACTGGCACTCCAATTCCTCAAAGCAATGCCCCCTCCAAACCCACTCTGAAGATAAAAATTGCTTGCTCTACCAACTTCCTTACTTATATTCCTCTCCGATAAAATGGTTTGGAAATGTACATATTTCAACTAATGGTATTTTTAATTTAAAACAAAATGGATTATAGTCATTGCAATATATATATATGTGTAACATGAATGACATATGTTTCATGCATGAGCTATTTGCTATTTACTTCCTTCACTGATAATAGATTCCAGAGAATTGTCTCTTTTGGTTCCTTAACTGTAACAATGTCACTGACAAAGTAAGTAATGGGAACAAAAATATTTTGTATGTTTATGTGTGTTATATATGTATATATACATATTAGCTACACATTCTTATGAGATCATCTATAATTCAGAGACAACAGATTTTCAGACTAAAAAAAAAAACAATTAATAATCTATCCAGAATATAATCCATCTTCCATGCAATTACCATATCGATATGCCTGACACACAGATTTGACCATGCTTCCTTGTCACTCACAAGTCTTCAGTGGCTTCCTATTGTCTTCTCACATATATTTTAAAGCCTCCAAAACATGTGTCACATCTCTTTTCCAGTCACAATCTATATTCCTTTCATTTCTGTAGTCACAGTTCTAATCAAATGGCTTAGATGATGTGCTTCATAATGACCTCTGTGCCTTTTGTACAAAGGGTATCCCCATTAGTTAAATGTACCTTTTACTATCTCTAAAAACATGCCCCAATTGTCATTTCTCATATAAGACTTTCTCTGGTAGCATATTCTTCTTCTACAACTTTCTTTCTACTATTTTATTTGTGCATGTGTCATATCCTCTAAGTAGAATGTCAACTTCTGTTTTTCTGTTTTATCTCCAAAATATATTCTCTCCCCTGCATGGCTAGCACAGTGTCACTGACAGAATATCTGCTTCATATATTGTTTACTGAATTGACTTGAAATAAAAACCTTGGGGGCAGAGCCAAGACGGTGGAATAGAAAGACACATATACTCTAGTGCGTCCCCAACAGCCTACAAAATATCTGTAAAAAATGACTCTCAACAAATTCTAGAGCATTAGAAACCACAGAACAACAGAGTAAAAGAGGTTTCCAGCCAAAGGTAACCTAGAAGCTGACAAGAAAGATCTATGTCATGGGATGATGAGCGGAGCAGAGCCCAGCCCTGGCCACACAGCACCAGGAGGAACAGGACCTAAACAGACCTCCAGGCAGAGTTCCCAGCAGGGAGGCTCCCAGAAAACTCCAACCCACAAGCATCAAGGGGTTTCCCAGCTGGGTGAGAGGGGAACTCCTCCAGTAATAGCCCTAGGCAATGGCAGAGGGGGCAGAAGCAAACTGCAGGCAGCTACAGTGTCCAGGGAGCAACCTGGGTCCATTGTCAAAGCAGCTCAGCTTAAAGCCTCTGGTGGTAAGGAGTGGCTGATCTAAACCTCAGCCCTGAGTGACAACCCCACCCCACCCAAAGCCCCAGGGAAATCAAGCAGCTAAGTCAAATCTCAGTCTTGACCACACTACTGGGGAAAGAAGGGCCAACAGGACCATCCTATTGACAAAAGATTCAGAAGTCAAGTAACTAGTTGGGAAAATGCCCCAAAAAGGGGAAAATAAATAAGACCATAGAAGGTTACTTTCTTGGTGAACAGTTGTCTCCTCCCATCCTTTCAGATGAGGAAGAATAAGGCATAATGTCAGAGGAAGATAAGGCCCCTGCCTCCAGGGCCTCCAAAGTGAATTTAAATTGCACTCAGTTAGTAGAAGAGCTTGAAAAGCGAGTTGGCAGATTGCTAAAGGAGAACCAAAACAAAGGCTGAGGAAAATAACAATTTTAAAAAGAGGCTAACAATTGGAAAAAGAGGTCCAATGAGGAGAAGCAGGCATTAAAAAGCAGAATTAGCCAAATGGAGGAGAAGATTCAAAACCTCACTGAACAAAATTCTTTGAAAGAGAGAATTGAGTTCAGGGAAATGAATGACTATGAGATAAACCAAGCAGTTAAAAAACAAAACCAAAAGTTTGAAAAAATAGAAGATGATGTGGAACATCTTATTGGAAAAACAACTGACCTGGAAAATAGATCCAGGAGAGACAATTTAAAAAATATAGGACTACCTGAAAGCCATGACCAAAAAAAGAGCCTAGACATTATCTTTCAGGAAATTATGAAGGAAAACTGCCCTGATGTTCTAGAACTAGAGGGAAAAATAAATATTGAAAGAATAATCCACTGATCACCTCCTGAAAGAGATTGGAAAAGAAAAACTCCTAGGAATATTGTAGCCAAATTTCAGAGTTCCCAGGTCAAGGACAAAGTACTGCAAGCAGCTAGAAAGAAACAATTCAAGTATTATGGAATTACAATCAGGATAACACAGGATCTGGCAGTTTCAATATTAAGGAATCAAAGGGCTCAGAATAGGATATTTCAGAAGTCAAAGGAACTGGGACTAAAACCAAGAATCACCTACCCAGTAAAACTGAGTATAATACTTCAAGGGAATAAATGGTCATTCAATGATATAGAGGGCTTTCAAGGATTCATGATGAAAAGACCAGAACTGAAGAGAAAATTTGACTTTCAAACACAAGACTCAAGGGAAACATGAAAAGGTAAACAGAAAAGAGAAATCATTAAAGACTTTCTAAAGCTGAGCTGTTTACATTCCTACATGGAAAGAAAATATTTATAACTCCCGAGACTTTTCTCAGTATTTGGGTAGGTGGATGGATTGTACATACACACGCACACACACACACACACACACACACATGCACACACACATATATACAGAGAGAACAGGTTGTGTTGAATCAGAAGAGGTGATATCCACAAAAAAATAAAATAAAAATTAAGGGATGAGGGAGGAAAATACTGGGAGGAGAAAGGGAGAAATGGAATGAGGCAGGCTATAACTCATAAAAGAAATAAAGAAAAATCTGGTTCAATGGAGAAGAAAAGGGAGAAGGGGGGAGGGCAAACGTGAAGTTACTCTCTCCACATATGGCTTAAGGAGACAATAACATACTCACTAAATTTGGTATGAAAATCTATCTTACACTACAGGGAAGTAGGGGAGGAGGCAAGAAGTGGGGTTAGGGGAATGGTAGAAGGGAGGGCAAATGGGAGAAGGCAGTTTTGGGAAGGGACAAGGTCAAATGAGGGAATATAAAAAAATAAAAGGGGATAGAGTAGGATAGAGGGAGATATAGTTTGTATTATACAACATGATTATTATGGAAGCCTTTTGCAAAATGACACATATTTAGTCTGTATTGAATTGCTTGCCTTCTCAGAGGGAATGGGTAGAGAGGGAGGAAGGAAGAGAAGCTAGAATTCAAAGTATTGGAAACGAATGTTGAGAATTATCATTGCATATAACCAGGAAATAAGAAACACAGATAATGGGATATAGAAATTTATCTTGCCCTACAAGAAAAGAGAGAAGATGGGGATAAGGGAAGGGTGGGGTGTGACAGAAAGGAGGGCTCACTGAGGGAAGGGGTAATCAGAATGCAAGATATTAGGGGGTGGGAGGAGGGGAAAGATGGGGAGAAAAATTGGACATGTTACAAAGTGATATAAAAGCAATTAGTATTAAAACAATTGACTGAATTAATTACTGAGATTAAATCAGAGACATTTTTAGCTTGGGGAAAAGAATTTTAGTCTAAATTTCCTAGAGGCAGGTAACTTCAGGTAAAATTTGGCATTGACAGAAAAGCTAAAGTGTAAATGGTAAATTTGATTTTATGATTATTATTTAAGCAGGAACTAAAACATGTATAGAAAGCCATGTAAGCCACTTAAGACTTGTCTCAAAAGATGTTCCTTAGCCAAAGTGAAATTATAGTCATATCCGAAACCTGGTTATTGGAACTTGCTATTTTAAGATGCTATGGGACTATTAAGTGACTGTTCTTCTGAGTCTAACTCCGGGTATGGGTAGCAAGAAAGGTGGTCTGAGCCTCCAATCCACAATGCCAGTAAGCCTGTGAGATGCTGGTATGGACTGAAAAAGGTGACCTCATGGGAAGGGTGGGAGAGAGGCTGTTCAACCTGGGCTGAGGTAGGATTCTCCTGACTCAATTTCCCCACTGACACCTGGCAGACTTTAAGCCTGACTGAATGCAAGTTGACAATCTCCTCCTACCTGGAACTGACATGAAGTTGGGGAGATATTTTTTTCCCTCTTCTTAATGGCAATTTCCTGTAGTCAAAAGGTTTGTAAGCTTACTACCAGATCTATTAAATTATAGATTGTTGGTAGGGGAACATCCAAGGTTAGGTTTAAAATTAAGCTATTTGGCTTAGGACTTTAGACCAACAACAACATGGAGTCCTTTAATTCTTAGTAATAGTATAGAGATAATTAGGTCAAGGGCATATGAAGTTAGCATACACAGTTATTTTTTGTGTCTCAGTTGGTTAATGTTAAAAAAAATTCTTTTGTGGCCTATATTGTAAATGCTTTAAAAGAAGCATCACCTAACCAAAAGCTGGAATTGTTTTATGTGATATGAACTGTGTTAAAAGTGAAAAAATAAATAAATAAATAAATAAAAACCTTGTACATTGTAACCATTTTATTTGATTTGGAAGTCGGGGCAGGAGGCACTTGGACCTAGTGCATGGATGAGGAAAGTGAACCCAGGTGCACTCAGTGCACAGACGTCCAGCCTCCATCACCTTGGAAAGAGGGGACTGAGTCCTGTGCTCCCATGAGGCTCTGTCCATCCTGTAACCAGTTTCAGAGTCCGTGCAGTCATGTAGTTGCCTGTCATGCAAAAGTCAGTCTGCCCCTATTATGAGCTGTGGCAAGGCATGACAGACTGACTCACACCACTCAGGATCACGGGTGCCAGGAGCTGTGTCTGCCACCTGGCTGGCCCTTGGCTTCAGTTTGAGCTGGCTGCTGCTGCTACTGCTGGGGCTAGGGCTAAACCCAAACAGCAAGGAGTCCTGGATTCAAGGAGATTCCCTCATGGACTTCCAGCAACGATTCTTTGAACAGATTTTGGATCATTTCAACTTTGAGAGCTATGAAAATGATACTTCCCTTCAGCAGTTCCTAGTGACAGAGAAGTTCTTGAAGAAAGGAAGAGGATCAATATTTTTTTATATGGGAAATGAAGCCGATGTCTGGGCCTTTGCTAATAACTGTAATTTCATTCTGGAGCTAGTATCAACTGAGGAGGCTTTGGTCATCTTTGCTGAACATCACTACTGTGGAAAGTTGCTCCCATTTGGGATCCAGTTCAGCAAGAAGGGAAATACAGTCCTACTTACAGTGGAGCTGATGTTGGCGGACTTTGTTGTACTGATCCAGGCCCTGCTAAAGGAATACAAGGCTGAGAATATGCCTATCGTCACCTTTGGAGGGGGTTATGGAGGGATGCTCAGGGTATATATGAGGATGAAGAGCCCCAACCTAGTGGCTGGAGCACTGGCTGCCAGTGCTCCTGTGCTGTCCATTGCTGGTATTGGAAATTCTCATCAATTTTTCAGAGATGTCACTACTGATTTTAGGAACTCCAGCCCTGAGTGTGTCCAGGGAGTGTGACAAGGCTTCAGACTAATCAGATCTGTATCTACAAAGAACCTTTGACAGAATCAGCCAGGAAATGGGCATCTGCATGTAGTCCCCAACGGACTCAGCCATCACCCAACTGTTTGAGTTTGCCCAAAATGCCTTCACCATGGTCACAATAATGGACTTCCCCTATCCCACTATTCCCAGTCAATCCTGTCAAGGTAAGGTGTATTTGGCTACTTAGGGCAGAGTCAGATCTAGGGACTCAGGGAATTGGCTGGATAACTTTACAACTTTACAACATGGCTCCTGGGACAGAACCATGTTATGATATCTACAAACTTTACCAAAAGTGTGCTGAACCCACAGGTTTTTAGCTATGAATAAACCCACTGGGATTATCAGGCTTGCACTGAGATCAACCTTATCTTTGACAGTAATAATGTACCTGCCATATTCCCTGAGACCCCATTCACCAGGGACCTCCAAGAGAAGCATGGTTTTGCTAGGTAGGGTGTCATGCCCCAGAAAAGCTGGATGAAGACCAACTTCTGGAGGAATAATCTTAAAGCTGCAAACAACATCGTATTTTCAAATGGAGACCTGGACCTCTGGGCAGGGAGTGGGATAAGGAGTAATCTAAATTAATCCTTGATCTCTCCCACCATCTGGGATGAAGCTCACCATCTAGATCTCAGAGGATACAATCCAGCAGACCCTATATCTGTCACAGAGGTCAGGAAGCTAGAAACTACATATATCCGTGAATGGGTGAAAGCAGGAAGACATGATGTCCAAAACTTGGGACCAGCCATCAACATACTCTTAACTTCAGTGCCAGGACCAAAGCAGAGGCTTCAGATGTCTATTCACACTCAGGGTTAAACTTTCAAAGGCTTGTCACTATGTCAGACAAGGACTACCACTCAGTCCCCCGGGATCAGATATTTCATTTCCTAAACTCCCTGAGCAGGATCACAAAGCTTGGCACCTGATCTCCAATAGTTTATGGCATCTGGGTTGTGAAGAATTATTTGTACATAGGGTTCCCTCCTAGCTGGGCTGAACAAAACCTCCCTTTCCTGCTGCTCCCACACAACCCAAGTTCTCCACTTTAGAGAATCTGGGGGAGGAGAGGTAACAACATGTTTAGGATTTTCCATTTGCACCATTTGCAAAAGCAAACAATAGAACTTTTTATCTTGACTAGGGTAAACTTCTACGTTATTCTGGGTCTCTGATGAATTGAAATTAGCTATGGGTGTCCTCTGCCCCCATAATTATAACTGAAATTGGAATTTTCTCTCCCCTACTTTTGAGTAACAAATAGCACCACAGTGCTGCAGAAGACTAAACAGAAGAGTGAAGGTTCAGTCAGTCAGGACTCAGAAGAAACTTTGCTTAAGACTGATGGGAAGAGGAGTCATGCCACATTGCCTCTGTAATGAAGAGGCATTTTGAAATAAAATTTCAAAAAATAAAGAACATTTGGAAGTTGGGTCAAGAAACAATGCCGTCTGATGAAAAATAGAAAATCAGCCAAGGATTTGAATGGATCAGAGATCTTGAGAATTGATTGATCACTTTTCCACTTTTTAAAAAAAAAATAATCATCCCCAATGTGTTGGCCATCACTTAAGATAGAACCTGGATTCTGGTTTTGGATTTTAGGGATAAATAACTGAACTGTTATAGGTCTCAGTTTCCTTGTCTACAAAACAGAGGCAATAATTCTCTGCTTTTCTTTCTCCTGGTGTATCATCATCCGTCGGTTGATCAGTCAATAAACAGTTAATGGGACTAGTTGTGCTCATTTCACTTTTTGTGAGTTTATTTGAGTCTTTTCAAGTTTTTCTGAAACTACCCTGCTCATCATTTCTCATAGCACAACCATAACTTGCTCAGCCATTCACCAAATCTCAGCCATTCCCTCAATTTTCAAATCTTTCCCATCACAAAAAGAAGTCATATAAATGTTCCTGGACAAAAATAGGTCTTTTTCCATTTTCTTTGATCCCTTAGGGATATAGACCTAATAGTGGTATTGCTGTGTCAAAGGGGATGGACAGCTTCATAGCCCTTTGGCATAGTTTCACCAACTGTGCATTAGGGTACCTATTTTTCCAAATCCCATCCAGAATTTGCAATTTTCCTTTTCTGTCAAGTTAACCAATTTGACAAGTGTGAAGTGATATGTCAGAGTTGTTTTAATTCACATTTGTCTTATCAGTAGGGATTATTTTGTGTGGCTATTAGAAGTTTTGATTTCTTCTTTTGAAAAACTGCACACTCAAATCCTTAGACTACTTATCAACTGCGAAATGGCTCATATATTTTTTGAACAATTTTGGCACAGTTCCTTATGTATTTGAGAAATGAGGTCTTTCTCAGAGAAAAGCCACAAATTTTTCTCCAGTCTCCCATTTTCCTTCTGTTTTTTATGCATTAGTTGTGTTTGTAAGAAAGTCTTTTTTATTTAATGTAACCAAAATTGTTGATTTTATTTCCTGTTGAAATCTCTATCTCATTTGGTCATAAGTATTACTTGTCCAAAAATCTCAAAGTACATTTTCCCATGTTCTTCTAATTCATTTCGCATATCGTCATTTATGTCTAGATCAATGATCAATTTATGACCTTATCTTGCTATATGGTATGAGATGCTGCTGTCTGCCTAGGTTCTGCTAAACTATTTTACATATTTCACAGGAATTTTTGTCAAATGTTAAATTCTTACCTCAAACAATTAAATCTCTGATTTAATCAAAAACTGGTTACTATGGTCAATTACTACTCTGTGTTGTGTACATAATCTATTCTACTGATCCAGCACTCTATGTCTTAGCCAGTACCAGTGGTTTAATGATTACCACTCTGTAATATGGTTTGAAATCTGGAAACACTAGGCCACATTCCTCCCTTTTTTCTCTTAAATCCCTTGATATTCTTGACCTTTTGATCTTCCAAAGGAATTTTATTACTATTTTTTTTTCTATTCCTCAGGTAGTTTGATTGGTATGGCACTGAATAAGTAAATTAACTTAGGTACAATTGTCATTTTTATTATATTAACTCAGCCTATTGATGAGCAATTAATATCCCTTTGATTGTTTAGTTTTGGCTTTATTTGAGGGAAAAATGTTTTGTAATTATGTTCACATAGTCCCTGGGTTTGTTGGAAGCTAGACTGCCAAGCATTTTATATTGTCTGCAGTTATTTTAAATGGAATTTATCTTTCTATCTCTTTCTGTTGTGTTGATAGAATATAGAAATATTAATAATTTATATGGGCTTGTTTTATATCCTGCAACTTTCAATTAGCTCTTTACTTGATTTTCTAAAGTTCTCTCATCACAAAAAGTATGATAGTTTTGCTTCCTCATTGCCTGTTTTTATTTCTTCAATCTCTTTTTCTTGACTTGTTGCTATAACTGGCATTTCTAGTGCAATGTTGAAGAATAGTGATGATCATGGAAAACCTTGTTTAATTCCTGACCTTATTCAGATAACTTCATGTTAATCCAATTTACAGATAATACTTGTGCTTGATTTTAGATAGGCATTTCTTATCTTTTTGAGGAAACCCTCCATTGTGTTGTATTTTCTCAGAAAGCTTTTTGTGCATCTATTGAGAGAACCAAATGATTTCCTTGTTATTGTTCTTGGTGTGGTCAGTTATGCTGATATTTTTCCAAATATTGAACCAGCCCTGCATTCCCCATAAAAATCCCACCTGGTCATAATGTTTGTACTTTGTGATATGTCGTTGCAATCCCCTTGCAAATATTTTATTTAAAATTTTTGCTTTATGTTCATTCAGGAAATCAGTGTTTAGTTTTCTTGTTTTGTTGTTTTTGTCATTGGTTTAAGTATGAAAATCATACTCATGGCATAAAAGAAACTTCACAGGATTCCTTCTTTACTAATTTTTTTCAGATAATGTATATAGTATTGTGATTACTTGTTCCTTAAATGCTTAATAGAATTCACTTGTGAATGCTTCTGGTCTTAGGACTTTTTACTTAGGGAGCTCATTGATGGGCTGTTCAATTTCTTTTTCTAGGTGAGGGTTATTTAAATATATGTATAAATGTTCATCAATTTCACTTAGATTGTCAGATTTGCTGGTGTATAATTGGGCAAAATAACTCCTATAAATTTCTTTAATTTCATCTTCATTGGTGGTAAATTCATCACTTTCATTTTTGATATTAATAATGTGTTATTTCCTTTCCTTTTAAAATAAAACAATGTTTTACATATTTTGGTGTTTTTTTCTTTGTGAGAACATCTCCTTTCATTTATTAGTTTATTTTTTTTAACTTTCAGAATTTTTATCTTGGTGTTTAATTGGAGATTTTTAATTTGCTCTTTTTCTATGTATTTTTTTAATTTGCATGCTCAATTCATCTAACTGTTCTTTTTCTCTTTTACAGATGTACATTTTTAAATATATAAAATTTCCCAAGTACTTCTTTAACTGTATGCCTCACATTTTTTAATGTTGTCTTATTGTTGTAATTACCTTTTTTAAATTATTTATTGTTTCTATGATTTATTCTTTTAGCAAGTCATTCTTTAAATTAGATGACTAAATTTCCAGTTAGGTATTAAAGTATGCTTACGTGACCCTTTATTAAATATAATTTTCTTTGCATTATTGTCTGAACTTCATGCAATTAATATTTATACATTTCTGCACTTGTGTGGTTTTTATGCATACAACCTGGTCACTATTTGTGAAAGTATCATGAATAGCCAAGAAAAACACATACTTTTTTCTATTCGCACCCAATATTTTCCAATTTATCATATCTAACTTTTCTAAGATTCTATTCATATCTTTGACTTTTTTTAAAATTTATGTTATGGCCAGACTTATCAAAGTCTGAGCAGGGAAAGTGATGTCCCTTACTAGTTTAGTTTTGGTGTCTATTTACTCTTGTAACTCATTTAACCCTACCTTTAAGAATTTAGATGTTGTGCCACTTGGTGCATATATGTTTTAGTACTGATATTATTTTGTCTATGGTGCCCTTTACTAAGATAGAGCTTCACTATTTCTTCCTTCTAATTATGTCTATTTTTTGTTTTTGTTTTGTCTTGAGCTGAAGAATAATAGATTGTGCTCCAGTCCCTTATTTTAATTCTGTTTGTATCTCTGTTTCAAGTGTATTTCTTGCAAAAAACCTATTGTTGGGTTCTGATTTCTAATCCATTCCACTATCCATTTCTCTTATATAGGTGAGTCATCTGACTCATATTCACAGTTATGATAACTAACTGTATATTTCCTTCCATCCTGTCTTCCTTTGTTTATTCTTCTCTTGTTTTCTATCCTGTAATTCCTCTAAAGTTTGTTTTGCTTTACCAGGGAATCTAGCAGTGACAGATCTTGAACTATATTACCAAGAAATAATTCTCAAAACATTTAGGTACTGGTTAAAAACAAAAAGATTAATGAGTGGAAAAGATTAATTATGTGACAAAGAGAAACAAATGCAATTAGTACCCATGTATTCAATGAACATAATAATCCCAGCTATTGGAATAAGCACCCATTATATGGTAGCTCCTCTAGATTAGTTTCATTTTGTTCTTTGAGAGTGAATGATCAAAGATCTCATTTGATGTTCTTTTAGTACGGGTATTTTTAAGAGGTAATCTTTTATCTCTTTAGTGTCTATTTTGTTAGTATTTAAAATGTACATTATAGAAGGCAGAGCCAAGATGACTGAATAGAGACTTGCTAGAGCTGTTCCCTCAAACTCAGAAAAATTACCTGTAAAAATGACTCTAAACGAATTCTGGAGCTGTAGAATTCACAGAATAAGAGAGTGAAACAAATCTCCAACCCAATACAGCCCAGAAAGTCAACAAGAAGAATCTATCATGCCAAGTTGGAAGCCAAATGCAATCCAGCATGACCATGCCAGCACAGATGGGACATGAGCAGGCCTAGGGAGGGGGGGACTCAATCACTGGCATCTGTGTTGGTTTCCAGATTTCCCAACCCCTAAACCCTGAGGACATAGTGAAAGATCAGTAGAAAAAAACCTGACAGACCTGTATGAGAGAGTAGAGTGGTCTGGCCCCAGACCCAGGACAGCAGAAGGGGATGAAGGATCCTGCAACAGCCACAGCAGCCTCGGCAGCAGCAATAGGAGCAGCTGCAGCAGCTGTTTCAGGAGCATTATACTCACTAATTGTGGTGGGTTTGAGTGACTGACACTACACCCCACCCCACCCTCACTGGAAACAGAAAACTTTGACAAAGAGCTCAAAAGTCAAATAAATGGCTGGCAAAATGAGCAAAACCTGGAAAAAAGAATCAGACTACAGAATCTTACTTTGGTGACAAGGAAATCCAAAATATACAAACAGAAGAAGACAACAAAGTCAAACTTCCTACATACAAAGCCTCCAAGGAAACAATATGAATTAGTCTCAGGCAATGAAAAAGTTGAAAAAGGATTTGAAAGTTAAGTAAGAGAAGTAGAGGAAAATTTGGGAAGAGAAATGAGAGTGATGCAAGAAAATCATGCAAAATGAGTGAACTGTTTGCTAAAGGGGACCCAATAAATGCTGAAGAAAATAATTCCTTAAAAAGTAGACTAACCCAAATGGCAAAAGAGATCCAAAAAACCTATGAGGAGAAGAATTCCCTAAAAAAGCAGAATTGGCCAGATGGACAAGCAAGTCCAAATGCTCACTGAAGAAAATAATTCCTTAAAAATTAGAATAGAGCAGTTGGAAGCTAATGACTTTATAAAAAAACAAGAAATTATGAAACAAAAACAAAGGAATGAAAAAATTAACAGACATTGTGAAATACCTCATTGGAAAAAGAACTGACCTGGAAAATGGATCCAGGAGAGACAATTTTAAAATTATTGAACTATCTGAAAGCCATGATAAAAAAAAAAAAAAAAAAAAAAAAAAAAGAGCCTAGACATCATATGATATTCCAGAGGTCAAAGGAGATAGGATTAAAGTTTTAAAAACCAATGTCAAAAAATGTTTTTACATGCAACTGAGAAATAGGACATACAGGCAATGGGCGTAGAAATTTATATTGCTTTATAAACAAATAAAGGGGAAGGGGATGAGAGAAGGGAGAGTTGTGACAGAAGGGAAGGCAAATTGGTGAGGGTAATAATAATGCATTATGTCTTGGGGTTGGCAGAGGGTAGAAGTGAGGAAAAAATTTGAAACTCAAAATCTTGTGGAAGTGAATGTTGAAAAGTAAAAATAAATAAATAAAATTTAAAAAACTAAAATGTATGTTATAGGTGTGGAAAATTCTTTTTGTTTCTTATAGTATTGTGATTTTGTCTTATTCATTTGCTATTTTTTTCACTCCATTTTCTTCCTTCTTTTAAATTACATAAGCCACTTTTTACCAAAAGTTTGTCTTGTCAAATTACCAGGTTTTAGTTTTATCACTTATATAGTTTTTCTTAGGAAGGTCTCAATTTATCCATTTCTCCTTTAATTTTCAAGTCCAATTCTATTGTATTTATTCTAATATTTCTTGGTTGATTAGTTCAAAAATGTTTAAATGCACATTCACTTAATTAATCTGTTGTTTTGGGGGTTATCATTTTTCTTTTGAGAATTGCTTTAGTTTCGTTCTAGCAATTTTACCTTGATTTTTAATCATGTTAATTATCTTTCACATAATTATTGCCTCTTTGATTTGCTTCTTGGTCCTCTCATTATTTAGAATTCCATTATTAAATCTCTATTTAGGTCCTTGTCTTTTGTATGATCTTCCTAAAATTCATTAATATTATCATAGTGAATTTTATTGTGGAAAGGATGTTTGATTATTTTACATTTATTTACAATACTTTGTGCCCTAATACCTAATGAGTTTGTGTAAAAGATGCATATGATGTTGAGAAATATACATACATACACACATATATACATATTATCCACACATATGTACATATTCATATATGTGTGTGAATATGTACACACATATATAATGAGACAGTATTTTTTGCTCTAAATTTTCCCTTAATTTAGGTTTCTGATGGACTTGCTAAAATCAGAAAGAGAGGCATTGAAGTTTCCTGCTATTGAAGTATTACTATCTACAAATTTTTAGAAGTAATTTATTTTTTCCTATACGAATGCAGATATTCCAAGATTTGGAACATAGAAAGTTCATTTTAATACTGGTATGGTGTTGATGGTTTTTGGACCAATGTAATTTCCTCATTTATCTCTTTTTATTGTGATTTTTTTTTTTTTGGCCTGATAGCACAATTTCAATTCCTATCTTTTTTCAAATCATTTGGCTCACATTTTTTTTTTCTGGAGTCTCATTTTGTTGTTGTTGTTGTTGTGTGTGTCTTTGCTTTTTAGATGTGTTTCTTGGACAAATAAGATTGTAGGATTTTGTTTTCTTACCCAATGTCTCATTCTCTTTCATTTTATAGGATTGTTTAATCCACTCATATTCAAATTCATGAGGTAAGTTTCTATTTTCTTCCTTTTTTATTACTGGTCATTTTTTAATATTTAAGAAAAATCATCTGTCTCATTAAAAACCACATTTGTCCCAATGTTTATTTTTCCTTTTTTTTAATTTGAGACAGTCCTATCCGTGATGGATCTTACCCTTTCACCATCATCACCTCTTAACCTCCCAAGTCACTTATCAAATCTTTTTCTAGTTTTAGGGGTTTACTTTTTGATTCATTTTTATTTCTTTTTTAAAAAATTAATTTAAAACTCTTCATTTTTTCCCTCTCACCCCTTCTGACTTAGTTAAATGTTAAGTTTAAATTTCTTCCTTCTCTCCTCCCTCTAATTTATCTTTTTTTAAAAAGATTAATATTTTTTCTAATAATGATTTCTTTACATTTTTTCTAATTATTTTTCTTTTCTATCTACTGAAAATATTCTTTTACTCACGGTATTTTTTTGTTATTTGTTCCTTCTTTACTTTTATTTTGTTCCTCACAGAATTAATGATTCTAAGTACCAAGTTTGAGTTCCAATTGCTATATTATTATCTTAAAGATTTCCCCTCTGTGGTACCATCATTTTTTGTTGTTATACCTTACCTTTAAAATTACAAAATCTAATAGATCCAATAAGAAAAAAAAATGCCCCATGATAGAAATTTCACTATATACCAAATTGTATGGTCCAGTACTGTCCCCCACACTTCCCATAATCCCTTTTATTTTTCCAACTTGATGTACAACTCGTTCTGTGTTTCCTTGCCCTCCAAGTCTTTGATATTCTGGTTACTTCTAAAGACATTGATTTCCCTTCTACTGAGGCTCAATGTTGTTTATGGATGCAAAATACTCTCTTAGAGGAACTGACCTCTGTAGGCACTAAATCTCTGCATATTAGAAGTTTTTTTAAAGTAGTAACATCTCATTACAGAATATATTTGTCTTCAGTGGGACTCCATTGAATGAAGTTTTTGCCACACCACCAATTCTCCTGAAATCCCTCCTTTTACTTAGAGACTATATTCCAAGTTGGGTTCTGTTCATCATTAACCATAGACTGTTTTAGGTTATATCATGCATTACATGGTATGTTCTCCCTCCTTTCTGGAAGTCAACGCTATCTCATCCTTCTCTAATTTTCAATTGCTTCATGCAGTTTCTGGGGGTAGAAGTATACATTCAGCTCCGTGCTAGTCTCCTATCTTTTAGGACTGATGTAGGTCTACGTAATCGCCTCCAGATCCAATTACCTTCATTTCCCCTCCTCTGTTTGAACTAGTAGACTACTTGGAAAGGATATATATTATGGAAACCTTTATCTCTTGAATTACACACAAAAAAATCTTTTAGATCCATACAAACTTATGATGTGTCCTTTGTTTCCTATCTCCCCTGTTCCTGAAGGGTATAGATATTCTAACTAGACCTCAGATTTGGAAAGAAGCAGACTTGGTTTTCCTCCACTCACTATTCTTTCTCCATTTTCCACTGGGGGCAACTCTAATAAGACATGTAAATTATCCTATGCTATTTCCTTACAGTGTGGATGTGTGAAAGCTGAGAATGGACAGGAATTTGTTATCCCTGCTAGAGATATCAATGCTGAAAGGACTATTGAAACTTCTTAGTCACACTGCATAAAGTCCAACCTGTGTACCTCATAGGACTGCTCGATGAATTAAGTGAATTAATAGACTTGAAAGCAATAGTGAGAGAATGGTGATATTATAATTTATTGATTTTTATTACTGGAAAAGAATTTAAAGGACATGTGTTTAGTACAGGATGTATCACTGGTGTTATCCAAAGGATAATACAATATAAAAATATTGTTAATAATAATTAACACTAATGAATAATATTGATATAGAATAATAAATCATTAAAGTTGACATTTACCTAATTCTTTAAGGTTCACAAAACACTTTATATCCCTCACACTATTTGATTCTCACAAAAATCCTAAAACAAATCATGCCCATTTTATTTCTGAGGAAACATAGCTCAGAAGGATTGAATCACTTATTCTGGGACACTTAATTGTCTGAGACAGGTTTGAATGTAGGTTTTATTGACTACAAGTCTATCAGACAATGACATGTCTTTACTCATCTCAACACCCTTCCAAATGCACCTGAAAATTTTCATATTCCTTTGTGATGGAAACTGGCAAAGCTATAGCTCTTGCAAATTGAAGTCAAACACTAAAAAACCCTAAAATTATTTTTTATGACAAGTACAGTTGTTTATAGGAATATTGGCACTCATAGATAGATATGTCTTCAGAGACAACTGCCAGTGGCCCAAACACCTGACATTTACTCTTAAAAAAAGGGAAAAAAATGTTTTCTTTACATTGTCAGATTTTCTGAAACCATGCTAATTAGAGACTCATTTGAGTTAATAAATTATGTTTTTTAAATGCCAGTAAGAGTTAAGGGACTCTCTATTAGTCATACCTTAGGTAAATCAAATTGGTTTTGTCCTAACACCCTAGTTGAGAGTAGCCAAATTGAAAGAATGTGGATTTTATTGAGAGAGGAGGAGGAAGAGTTATTTGGGAACATAATTAGTGTGCAGAAGAATAGTCAGAAAACAACATTTAAGTCTTAAGTTTTCGAGCAAGCATAGGAAAGTGCAACTTGGAGTTAGGAAGAGTTTGAGTACTAAAAAGTGTACGTGAGGTGGTATAGTAAAACAAGAATAGATTTGGAGATAAAGTATCTGTGTAACTATGGGCAAATGACTTCACTTCTCTGGGCCCCCATTTCCTCAATGGTAAAATGCAGTGAATGATCATCATGATGACCAATATGCCTTCCAGATCTATAGCTTGTGATCCAGATTTTGAGAGGAAACTTAAATATTTTTTCTCATATTGGAAGTTGCATTAGACTGGTAATCAGAAAATGCTGAGATCAAACCCTGTCTCAAATACTTCATTTCATCAGTAAAATAATAATCTAGTTAATGCTTGTTCAGCACTGTGCTAAATTTTGGGGATACACAGAAAGGGAAAATGTGTCCCTGCCCTCAAGAAAGTCAGATTTGAACAGAAGAGACAACATGCAGATGAGGATGGGCATAACACAATGCAAACATTATATTTATGTATATGTATATGTGTGTATGTATAAATGTGCATATATATAACATAATGCATACATACATATATTTGCATGTATATATACATATGTATATATTTATGTGTGTATATTCATATATATATATATATTTGTGAGGGGAAAGTGAAAGAAGATAATGAAGAAAATCTCAGAGGATGGTTGTAATAGTAAAATGGGATGACAAAATATCTCTTGAAGAAAATGATAATTGAATAGAGTTTTGAAGAAAGTGATAAGGTGAAAGGAGGAAGAGTGCTGTAAGCATCTGTATACATAGTAGGTGAAAGAAAAACAACGTCAGGTGATGGATTATCTTGTTTGAGAAAAAATGAATAGGCCATTGTGTCTAACTTGGGGAGTGCATAGAAGGACTTAAAGTATGAGAAGACTGGAAAAGTAAGAAAGAACTTTAAATGCCCTACAGAAATTTATATTTGATAGCAATTTATGTTTAAGATAATAGGTAGCTACTACAATTTATTAAGGGCAGGGATTTGACACAGTGAGACTTAGGCCTGAGGAAAATCATCTTGGCAGGCAAATGGAAGATGGATTGGAGAGAGAAAAAGAAAGACTTGAATGGAAAAACTATCTGGAAGTTGATTGTAATTGCCCAAGTGTGAGGTGATGAACAAGTACAGCAAGTGGCAAATGGAGAGAAGGGGACATATATAGGAGATACTGTCAATCAATAAACACTTATGCACTTCATAAGTGCCAGGCACTATACTAACTGTTAGAGATAGAACAAAGGGCAAAAATACATTTTTTGTCTTCAAAGACCTCATATTCTAATGGAAGAGACAAGAATGTATTTATTATTTCTGCCTTTCCACATTTATTTGCAATATCTTTGCCCTATTATATGGTTGATTTTTGAATAAGTTCCATGTGATGATGAGAAATACGTACTTCCTCTAGTGGCTCCACAAAGATGTCATTTTTTACTCTAATTTCTCCAGTGATTTTGTAAGTTAAATATGTTCTATTTTGTTTATATTTCTGTTAGATTTGTTCAAATCTGAGAGACATTGATATCCCCTAATTTTATTGGGTTACTCTCTGTGTCTTTTTGCAATTCATGTCCAGGTATGTATCCTTCTACTCCTTCGCAGAGCATTTTGAAACTTTTTGGCTGTCTTCCACTGCATATTGTAACATTCCTTGGGTACTAAGGTAACACAAGTTATCCCTGTGTTTTCCTTTACCCCTACTACATGACCACCTATACTCTTCATGGTCCTTTTTATATCACTCATTGAACAAAAGTCATGGTTGCAAATATGTTCCAGACTGCTTTCATGTACCATGAATCTTTTCATTTTTCTATTACCAGAAATTGTAATTCTTCAGAAAATGTGGTGTTTTATGATGTAGCAATCTTGTATCACAATGTTGTGTACTATGGAAAAGATAGTATGCACAATGAGTAGGGATGCAAGATAGCCTGTATTTGAGAGCTATTTCTAACATATGCTCACTGTGTTTCTCTAGGCATATTATAGAACCCCTATTTGTCCCAAAATGATTCTGTAAAACTATGAGTTGTAAAATAGTTACCAATTCAGACTGACATGTGTCCCTAAGTGAAAAACTTCCTACCCTCTTAATCACAGATCAAGAGAGAGAAAAAAGAATAAGTAGAAAATTGATGCTCAAAACAGAAGATGGTACCTTTGTATACAGAGATGGGATGAAATTCCCCAAAGACAAAACAATCCCCTTGTCTTTCAAATAAATTCTGGTACTATAAAATTTTCTATCCACAGTGCCTGTCCAAGACACTGGTACTGTTGAACTTATTGTTGGAGATAACCAGGAAGTGAGAAAGAAGAGGTCCTGGATCTTGGGAAGATGAGGTGAAAACTTGCTATTACTGCCCAGAGTGATTCTAAGCATAGAGTTCAAGGCTCTAGGTAAGAAGGAGGGCATCACTCACACTGGAAAAATAGTACCAGTAGTCTTACAAGAATGAGTTAAAAATTATAAGGAAATGCTTGGAAAAGTATAAATTGCTCAGTTACTACAGTTTCATATATCTTTTAAGTGGAGGAGGGTAGGTAAAGGTAGAGGTGGTGGTGAGGTGGTCAGGTCATTTACATGAGAACACCCTCTACTGGTACTCATGAAGAAATTGTCTATAGCATTAGATTATAGATTTAAAGTTGTAACTTCTTATTTTATAGATGAGAAATCTGAGTCCCAGAGAGGGTAGGGCAAATGTAAATAGGCTATGTAAATAATGAAACTGGATCTTCAACCATGGTCTTTAAACTCTAAATCAAATTCTTTTCTCATTGCACCATGCTGCTTCCCTTATATATTCTTAAGACAATTGCCTGGGGTGCTGTGAGGTTAAGTATTTTCCCTTGTCCATGGACACAGCTAGTAATTTGTCAGAAGCAAGACTTGAAAACTTTCTGACTCCGAGGCTAGCCCTTTCTCCTCTACATTTTGATGGAATCTTAGTGAGATGAAAATTCAAACTTGATTTTTCAGACACACAGTTAACTCCCGAAATCACACTAGCTTTTTAATATGTTGTGAAATAAATGCCCTTTCATTCAGTTTGTAGAAGTTAGTCTCCACCTATGCATGCTTCTTGACGTTAAAGAGGTAGATGAATGTAATTAAATTTTAATGTTGTATGGATAATAAATCAAGATTATTTGACATTACTGATGTCAAAGAATCAGAGCAAATGGATACTCCGAAAATGAACTGAGAAGTAAAGCATTTTCTGGGATTTCTGAGTCCCTCTCCAGTTGTCTTTCTGATACACTGTGTAATCAAAAATGTCAAAGCCTTTTTCTTTTCAAATACAAAATCCTTTGCTGTTTTGTCCTTTTACTTTTTTTTTTAATTTAAAGCACTTTTTAACCTGAACACCCAAATCCTCCTCCCTTTTTAGTCTTCTTATATCTTATCCCTCCCCACGTATATTTTTTGATCCAGTGATGCTGGCTTAGGCATTATTCCAAGAACAAAACAGTCCATCTCTCAGCTTCTGGCATTTTCTCTGGCTGTTCCACATGTCTGGAATGACCTCTTTTCTCAACTTCACCTCCTGGTTTCCCTGGCTCTTCTCAAGTCCCAAGTAAATCCGACTTTCTAAGAAAGTTCCTCCTAATTCTTGTATCTTTCATCTGCGGATATTTGTTATTTATATTGTTAATAACTTGTTTCTACATATTTGCTTACTTGTTTTGTCCCCCATTAGATTGCAAACTTTTTGATGACAGGGGTTCAATTTTGTCTTGTTTTGCATTCCTAGTGCTTAGTGCTTGGCACATAGTAGGCACTTAATAAATTTTTATTGTCTGATACTATTCTGTTTCTCTCCATATATCTATTAAAGAATCTATATACATATACATATATATATACAGATATATATGTGTGTGTGTGCATGTATATATATATACGTGTATTCCACTAATGTTTTCCCTTCTTATCGTGGAGTGACTGTTGGTGACCCTGGATTCTCAAAGGCTATGCTTATAAACTTCAAGCTCTAGCAAGTCTTCCCAAGCAAAAAGGTTGAAAATATGGATCATGGAGCATGTATCAGAAGTCTAACTAAAACCCTGAACACTAGAAATCTGGTCAGCAAATTCAATCTTGATTGCTACAGCCACTCATAAACACCATATACCAAGGTTACGACCTACAGATCTTGAAATATTAAATACATAGTACTTTCCCTAATGGTTCTATCAAGGAACTTGAAAGCAAGATTTGATTTGCAGATAATGGAGAAAAATTGTAGATGTCATTCTCCTAACTCTGATTATCTCATATGCATGCACATTCCTGTCTGGAAGGTCACCCCTACACAGTGCCATTCTGTCTGAGCTACAAATGTTTCCTGTACACTAGATTCCATGATTTAAGCTGCTGGAAATTTGTCTTAATTTTTCACATATGGAAATATTTTATACTATCTCAGCTTGAATGACTTTGGGAAAAAAAATCTTCCTCTCCTCAGTGTACCCTAGAGCTTCTCGAAAATCTCTCTGGTTTTGTGAAGGGACATTCTACTCAAAGTCCTACAGTACATCACCTCTCTTTGAAATTCTCATGCATGAATAGAGTTTTAATAATTGATCATGTCCATTCTTTGGTGTTACCTTGTCTTTTTAAATTTTTTCTTCCTCTTTATCATTCCTTCCTTGTCTTGCATGTACTGTACTCACAGAGGTACTCACATTAATCAGAAGTTTAAGTTTCAAATAATTCAGACCTCAGAGTCATGGGGGCTGTAAAATTAATCCTAGAATTTCTTAGCAGGAGAAGGAATTGCCTGAGCACTGTGACATGACAAATGGCTGGTACTTCAACATAAAAGTAGAGAAGTTCTTTGAGATGGAGGTGATACTGGCACAGTTCTAAAGGAAAGCCTTTTTACCTCTAAAAAAGCCATGGGCTGCTAGGTAAGGAAGTTACAGGACTCTAGGTCACAAAGCTTCAAAGTAGAAACCTATTAGGGCATAGATTTTCTTGATTCTATCATCCTGCTTCCAGAAGAGACAGAAAGGAAGGCAGTCTGAATTCTTCAATAATCTACAAAGACCAAGAAAAAGTCTAAAAAATAAAACAAACTCTCAGGTTCTGGTGATGAATGATCCATATCATGGCTTGTTAGGATTGCCTCTTGAAGGATAAATTATCTCCTTCAGACAAGCTAATCACTGAATTAAACTAGGAGCAGTTATTGTGAATCAGGACCAACCTGAGCAAAATTGAGGAGATAAAGATTGTATTTTATCCAATGGTACCAAGAATATTAATAACTAGAATTTATGTAACACTTTGAGGTTTTCAAAGTGCTGTAAAAATTTGTCTCATTTTATCCTCACAACTACCTTAGCAAGTAAGTACTATTTTCAGCCCCATTTTACAGATGAGGAGGCTGAAGTAGACATGTTAAATAACCTATCCAGGATTACATAGTATTTCTCTAAGGCAGAATTCTAACTCAGCTCTTTCAGACTCCAGATTTAGGGTTCTACTAAGTCACTTAGTTGTCTTTTATTTAACATTATCCCTTTTGATAATAATAACTCATTTTCATGACACTTTTAGACATTTAAACTACTTGTGAGGCAGGTTATACAAGTGGAGTAAGTATACCCCCTTTTATAGAAGTGGAAACTAGGGCTTAGAGAAGAAACTTCCCTAAGTTCACGTGGCTATGAAATAGAAGAGACAGAACTCAAACCCAGGCTTCTGATGCTAAGTTTGGGGCTTTTTCCACTGATCATGCCAATTCTCCCATGTATAGTTTCAAACATGAATTCATGACTACTGAAAGCTTATCTCTCTGATCTGACATATCATGTCTCTATTCAAATAGCTATAATAACAATAATTATAATAAAGATCATATCTATAACATATACAGCACTTTAAGATTTATAAAACACTTGACGTGTTATCTCATTTTACCTTTACAACACACCTGTGAACTAGGTGCTATTGATTGTACCAGTTCTGCAGATGGAGAAACTGAGTCTAAGGAAAGTTAAGGACTTACCCAGTCAGATTACTGATATCTTTTACAAGAATTATCAACAAATGTATTGATACTCCCTTAAGAACGCTAATTTCCAACGTCCTCCATCTACTCCTTTCTCATGACCTATTCCTGTAATTTATCTCAGCTCTACACAGACTTGGTCATGCCCCAAAATGTTCCCTCACTTTATACTTCTATACTCGTAAATTCTTCCATTCCTTTATTTGATCATAATCATTTATCACTCCTTGCTTCCCTATGCCTTATGATGCCTACCCTTACTATTGGTCCTCATCATGCCTACCAATATCTCTGTACCTCATTTCGATCATAAGCCACAAAGCCTGTGCTATACTACTTCACTCTACTACCTCAATTCTTTAGTGAATCAATGAAATATTATATTCTTCTCTATACTTGAAACTTTTCCCTGTTTGTCCTATCATTAATTGTGCCTTGATTATCCCCAAATTTGAATTATTTCTACTAAACATTTTTTTTTTAAACTTGGATTCAAGTGTGAATGAGCTGAGCTAAAGAAAGTCATGAAACTATATTGACTGGGTCTGTGACAGATTGTGCTACACAATCTGAACTGGCCCCTCACTCCAACAAATGCAATCCTTTTTCATTAATTGATTTGCTATTTTATTCACAACAGTGTCTCTCCTTAAACTTTTAATTATTTCTTAAGCTTCACACGATATCTTCTGTCCCCACCATCTCAGACTTATCTTATCTCATATTTCATTCAAAAAATGAAGTCCATTTACCTATACATACCTATACAAATGATTTCCAAAGCTACATGTCTGGTCTAACCTCTCTTTCATGCTATCAGTTGGCTTTTTGACATCTTAAATTGGGTGACCAAAGACATCTAAAATACCATACTCAAAATATTACTCATTCTCATACCCCCAAACCCTCCTGTCTTCCCATTTTTCTGTCTACTATTGTGTATATCATCATCCCACTATCAGTAAACCAGACTTGCAATCTATATGTCATTCTGGACTCCTCACTTGTACTCATACCAAATATGCAGTCTGTGAGATACTGAATACAATACTCTTGTTTTATCATTTCTAATTTCATAATATCTCATATTACATATGTCCTCTTATTTCTACCACTCACAAAGCTAAATTCTGATAAAAGCCTTCCTTATCTGATATCTGGACTATTACAGTAGTCTTCTGTTTATTTTCCCTTTCTCAAATCTCTTTCCCACTCCAAATTCTACCTCCATATAATTAGCACAGTGATTTTCCAAAATTGAGTTCTGATGATTTCAATTCTCCCCCTCCCTCATGCCCCCACCATTATCTTACTCAATAAAATTCAGTTACCTTTAATTATCTATAATAGCAAATAAAATGCTCTGTTTAGCACTATATAGTCTTTAAAACTTGACACCTTTCTGATTTTCTAGTCTTTGTATAATTTGGCTCTCATCTCCTTAACCGCTCACTTTAAAAAAATCATATATTTTCCTACTAGTTACACTGGCTTCACAATCTTTCTTGGATACAGAATACCACCTCCCTACTTCATGCCTTTTCAATGGTTGTCCTCTAGGTTTGGAGTGTTCAATCTTCTAACCTCTACCTCCTAGCTTCCCTATCTGCCTTCAAAACTCAACTCAACCCGATATTTTGCAGGGGGCATTTCCTATTCTTCACCACCCCCAATTATCTATTCATCTACTTCTCTATGTTTATCTACCATCTATCTACCTGGAAATTACATGGAGATTTGCATGTTGCCTTTTTCAATAAAATATGAACTGCTTCACGCCAGACAACATATTTTTGCCTTCATTTTTGTCTCTAATATTCAGCTCAGTGCTTGATATACATAGTAAACACTTATTAAATGCTTCATGATGAACTGACTGAAGTATTTGGGGTAAAATTTAAATTTAGGTTTTCTTAATTCCAAGTTGAGTTATATCTTGTCTATGAGAAATGTAAAAAAAGCTATTTATTCCTTCTATTTTCTACACCCACCATACACACACACACACACACACACACACACACAATCTGGATCACAGTAGAGATCTGAAATGCACCTTAAATGGCATGGTGTTTACCTACCTCATTTTGCAGCTGAGGAAACAGAGGTCCAGAGAAGTCAAGTGATTTGTCCATGGTCACAATTGTTCCCTGACTCCAAATCTATTTTCTTTTCACCATTCCATTTCCCACTTTCTTTTTGGTGCACTGATTTCTTTTCACCTTTTACTTTTCTTTAATGACATACCTTACAATTTTATCTTGTCGTCTTGGTACACAAAGTTCCCCATTCTTGCACTCTCCTTGTGGTCCCAAATCATCCTCCCTCATCCTTTCTTAATAAAATTCACATTCCTTCAGTGTGGCTAATCTCAACTAGGTTATGAAAGAAAAAAATCAATTTGATTAAACTAAGGTGTGAATGGCAGTGACACACAACTCTTCTTAGCAGTTAAAAGATGTAACTTGTGAGCTCAAATGAATGTCTATTTAGCATGGCTTTGAACAACTTGATGATATAAGGTAAAAGATTTTTTGAAGAGTCAAGGAAAATGTCTGATCTACTGGAAGTTGTCTCCTGAGAAGTATATGTCCATGAGTGACACTATCTCAGGGTTGCTCCCTGTCAACAGCCAAACTTGTCTTTTTAAAAATTTCTTTGAGGCCACATTCTGTTATACTTGCCTTGGGTACTGAATTGGTTGGTGACAACTCTACCAAATCCCATCATAAAGCGTCTGGGAAATGATCACTTGCATTTGAATGGGGGTTTCAAAGGGTAAAGGCTTCCTTTGTTAATGAACATAGAATTCTGCATTTCTACTACAGAAAACCTAGTTACAAATTCTGTGTCCCTAAAGAACTGTGAGTTCGTGAACAAGCCATTTAAACTATTGGAACTTTGGTTCTTCATCTGTAAAACATGGGCATGATAGTAGCCCCTATATCCTAGAATTATTGTGCATCAAATGAGATAATATATGTCAAATGTTTTGCAAACCTTAAAGAGCTAGATAAACATCAGCTATAATAATCCATTTTATTATTATTTGTAACTTAGCAATGTGGTGTCCTTTGATAGCACTAGGGATTCATCTTCTGTTGAACACATTTGCTTTGAATTATTTTCCCCAAAGTGAGTAAATTATGCTAACGTCATTCCTTCATTTTGCTTTCATACCTGTTAACTCATTTAATTCATATAGTAATCCTGTGAGGTAGGCAAGTTGGGTTTTAAAAAGAATGCCTGTAAAATATCAGTATTTCCTTGGCACTCATTTATAGAGCAGGGACAACAAATTCCTACGTCTTTTCAGCTTTGCGGTACCCACACTGGAAGAGAATGGTGATACTTTCTCTCCACTTTGTCAGAAGCAGGGCAAAGTAATTTGTCTATCCTACCACATAGATAGGGAACAAAGTTATAGCTGAAATGAAATCCTGTATGCATCCACAAAATGGATCTAGTGAAGATGGTTGTAAGCCATTAAGTCCTGGGGATCTCTTGGCAATGTTACTGGAGTGGTTTATAACTTCTTTATCCAGCTCATTTTACAAGTGAGGAAACTGAGGCACACAGGGTTAATTGTCTTGTCTAGGGAAACATAGCTAGTAAGTGTCTGAGGCCAGATTTAAACTCAGCAAGGTATGTCTTCCTGACTTCAGGCCCAGTGCTCTATCTACTGGGCCATCTAAGAATTACCATGCCCCTGCTCCTCCCCAGGTACCCTATCATGTAAGATTTGACATTCTATGAAATGTGGACAAAAGATTGCTTTTTTTAAATTGTTGGAGTTTTTTAACCTATTTTTTTTTTAAAAGCACTCATATGAATATGCCCCATTTAGGCCAAGCTAGAGGACAAGTCCTCTGGAAGGCGATGAGCATCATTTGAAAACAGAGACTGGAACAGGGAAAAATAGTAAGCAAAAGTAGAGCTAGGTAGCAAAAACTAGGGTCTGGGAGTGGAGGGAGGGTCAGGGTCAATGTAATAACCAGGAGGGTGCAGTGACTTGTACAGCCTGCTGATATTTGTGGAAGGGAAGAGCTGAGAGTCAAGTCACATAGCAAGCAGAGCAGCAATAGAGGAGAACACTAATGCGTGGGAACAATAAACACTCCCTAAGTGAGAATGACTATACAGAAATGTGATTCTGAAGGGACGATTGTTCCCTTACAGATTTTGTTACTTTCTTGGGCTCAAATGAAAATTCTATTTCTATTAACTCCTATAAAAGAAAAAGAAAACTTCATGTGTTGATCCTTGTCTGAAAGTCAGTCAACAAATAGTTATTAAACATTTTCTCTATGTCACACATTGTATTAATGGACTTGGAATCAGGAAGACCTGAGTTCAAATCCAGCCTCAGATACTTACTCACTGTGTCACCCTGGCAAGTCACTTTACTTCCGTTTACCTCGGTTTCCTCACCTATAAAAAAGGAGATAATAGTGACTACTTTTTAGCTCTGTTGTGAAGATCAAGTGAGATATTTGTAAAAAGTTTTAGCTTTGCATCTGACACAGAGTAGAAACTATGTAAATACTAATTCTCTTCTCCTTACTTGCCCTATTATTAGAGACTAGCAGGGTAGGATTGAGTCATACTCTTCAATCCAGTGACATTGGTGTCCCTCTGGTCCCATGAATGAGAAACTCCATGTGTTGGCTCCGGATGTTTTTCCTGGCTTTTTCTACCACCATGTCTGGAATGCTCTCTTTCCTCATTTCTGCCTCCTACTTTCCTTAACTTCCCTCAATTCCCAATTTAAATCTCATCTTAAACAGGAAGCCTTTTCTAGTGCCTCTTAATTCTAGCATCTTTCTTCTCTTATTTTTTTTCCATTTATCCTATATATAGCATGTTTCTACATATTTGCTTATTATCTTTCTCCAAAATCTTCTCCCATTAGACTGTGAGCTGGTTGAAGACAAAAACTGTATTTTGTAACTTTCTGTTTCCCAGGCACTTAGTACAGAGCCTGGCACATAATGAACACTCAATAAATGCTTAGTAACTAGTTGACATATGAATTACCATATTAATGAGAAATGCTAAATAAAAAATTAGAATTGATAATGATCTACATTTTACATGTAACGTTCTTCTGTGTGAGATTCTAGTTTTGTTTGGAATAAAAGTAAAATTTTTGCTTTAATGCTTTGTAATTCATGTTGGAAAGTTGCATTTGTTCATTCCTTAATTCAATAAACGTTTCAAAACATCTGTCATGTACATGACTAGGTACTGAGTGCCAGGTAAGCTGTAGTGATTAATAAAAGGGTAACTTTACCATTAAACAGAATTATAGGGTCTGCAACTCAAAGATCCTGTAGCCAAGCCTCTACCTTAAGTATGAATTATCCAACAACATTCCTGACAAGTGATGATACAGTGAACTTTAAAGTTAAGCTAAGGCGATATAATCGTACTGTTATCCTCAGGACTTGTTTGCTTGCTTTTATATGAAAGAGCAAAAATACAGTCTATTATACAAGTTTCAGTAATCATAAGATGTTGGATAAGGGATTCATAAATTTGTTTGTGTGTCATTGAGACTTTTGGCAATGGAGTAAATCCTCTGGAGCACTTCTTGGAATAATAATATCAGAAGCAAAAAAGAAAACATAGAATTGCAAAGGAGAAGAGTTATATTGAAGTATGTTTGTCAAAATTTTTTTAAAAAAAAGCTATGTTGAAGACCTGATTTTTTTTTTTTATGTCTTCACATGGGTATTTGGTATTAGGTAACCACAATGAGTTTACAGTGAAAATGTTAGGATTTTATTCCTGCAGAAGGTCCATGTTTTTATCTGTTTTCTTTCTCCTCAACCAATGCAAAAAACACTCTTCATAAGTAGAACAGTTCCCCTATCCCCCCCAACCAAATCATCACCTTGTAGCCAACCTTCTAATGACAGGTTTCTGCAATCACCTGGAGTGCATCTTAGACTACAGACACACAGGCTATAGACGTGCCTCTACTAAAGCCATTCCCTTTCAGGAAAAAATTGCCATTGCTTATAACTGTGCTCAGAAAACCGATGACCTACATGACATGATGGGGCAATAAAACAAAACTTGGACAGAGTGAACAGAAGAAATCTTTCATGTTTTACTGGAAAATGTACTTCTGATGAGCCTTGTGACTAACTGTTTTTCTTTTTTTTTAAATTTTAAAAGGCTTTTCACATAAGGAGAAGTCAACAAAATACCTTGTCCATTGGTATATATTTAAATTACGGTGCTATCAGGGATTATGAAAATTATAATTGTTCGTGCCTCTTTTTCCCTTTTCCCCATAGTGGGAACTTCCAGTATGGAAACATCCTTCACTAAGAAATTTGCATTAAAAATGACTTCTCTAGGGTTCTTGTATATTCAGAATTGTCAGGTACATTAAAAGTCTCTAACTTCCTATCCATCCAAGAATTGTATTGTTTATATTTTAATATTTCTCACTTTTATTTTTATCCTTTTTATTTTCCTGTGATTTCATCTGCATTGGCAGCTTTTTCATGGACACTCTCTTAACCAGTAATAGAATATTTAGTAATGTAATGTTTTAGAAAATTGCTTTAGGGGACCAAGAAGCTAAGGTAACTTGGCCAGAGTTCTATTTTCTTATATTTTATATGCTCTACTATCCCAAAATATATGACTATCAACAGCATGACTACAGTATGGTTGACCCCAAAGCCAGGAAGTCCTGGGCTCAGGTCCTACCTCTGACAGGTTGTGTGTGACCCTTAACCATTCATTGCTTTTGGTAGCCATTTAAGACTATACAGTGATGGCTGATCTGCATTAGTGAAATGAATTTTTTTTCACCAAGGAATTCCATATACCCAAATCACAGGTCCAGGTCCTATCCCTATGATATAGATATTTCAGTTTAAGAAACATTCATCTAAAAGAAATCACTAGAGAATTTTATTTCTCATTTGACATCATTCCATTCGCTTTTAGGTTAGATAATTGAGTTGACAATCTTATGCAACTTTTTATGATTAATTATCGCCTCCAAGGATATGCTATGTTTTGAGAAGTGTTAAAGAAAATTCCTTTAGCCTTAATCTGGTTAAGAAAGGAGGAAACTGCTTCTCACTTATCCAAGTGAATTTATCAGAATTGTTTGCTTGCTTTTTTGGCCCAACTTCAGTTTCAGACTTCAAATGTGATTATCTCCTTAGTTTGGAGGAAAGTTTTAAAAGGACCTGGTTAAGAAATAAAGAACATCAAAAAGAGAGGAATCATTGCACATACAGTCAAACTAAGTCACTGGGCAAGCATTTTGGACTTAAATGTAAATAGCAATTGTGAGGGACATGGCCCTGTCTGGAATAGTGTTAGCTTGGAGGAATTTTTTTTTCTATTAAATAAAAAGAAATAGGAGTGGATATGCCCTGGTCTGAATAAATAAAAAAAAATACTTTCTACTGTCTCCATCATGCTTTTCCAGAGCTTGTCTCCCAAAATTTAAGTTATAGAGTTATCTGCATATCAGCCTTCTTAAACTGATATTTAGGGCCCTTCAAAATTTATTAGGATGCTAGAGTTGGAGAATTACCTAGTTTAACCCAATTTAACCCCAATTTCAGTAAATTCATGAATCTCACCTATGACAGCCCTGAAAAATGGTCATGCCAATTCTGTTTAGAGACTTCAGATGACAGGAAATGCAGTAGTATAGCAAAATTAAAAAAAAAGAATAATAAATACATAAAAGAGGAATATCAGGACCTTAACTCATGGTGGGGATTTAGAGGGTCAGACAGCACCATCCAGAGGCTTACTTCCTTATTCCTCCTCCTCCTCCTTTATCTTTCCCTCTTCCTCTTCCTCCACTGCCCAAATCTACTGCTATAAGTCAGGAGATTTCTTTGGCTGAGGAATTTAGAGGCTGAGGACAGTATCATCTCAAGTTTCTTTCCATGTACTCCAATAACATAGAAATTCTGCTTCATGCTGGAGTATACTTCCTTCAGTGACCCATTCCAGGTGATATCTACTTACTTCAGCTACAAAAATTAATATTTAGGGTTCTACTCATTAGCCCCTAAGATTGCCCATAGTATTTTTGTATAGCTCCAATCCTAAGTAGTTCGTGCCCCTTATATTTAGAGTTGAGGAAATAGGGAGAAGATTGCAGCTAGATATAAGGAAAAAATTCATGGATTGGAGGTTAAATGTTGAAATCCTACTTCTGATGTCCATTATCTGTGTGACTTTAGGCAAATCATTCACCCTCCTAGTGTCTTATCTGTAAAACTAGTGGACTGGATAAGATGACCTCTGAAGTTCTTTTCAACTCTAGCTCTATGATCCTAAATAGTAGAACTATAGGGAACAGAGTATTTTACACATAGTTGGTGCCTAATTCATGTTTATTTAATTGAAAGCTGAGTTCTTATCCCAGCTCTGCCACCATTTGCTATTGCTATCAATAAGTAGAATCCAGCTTCAAGAGAGTGAAGAGATTAATTCCGAGATCTTACCTATCCCAGCCATCCCCACCTCCAACCAGCAGCTACTTCTTTAATCTGTAAATAGTACCCAGAGTAGGGGAAAACCATTGTCAGAAACAGGGAAATCTGGAGGCACTACTGTTTGAATGGAAAGATCATGAGATTAGTTTGGGACAAACTGATTTTTTAGTGAGCAATACACTACAGAGATACTCTGTAAGCAGTGGAGATATGAATGGAAAATCTAGAATTAAGATCAGGGCCACAGATGGTCATAACATCATAGGATCATCATGAAAATAAAAATTGTAAAAAATGGGTAACTTCTTCAAAATTAACTCTGAAGTAGTTGCAAATATGCTATTGGGAAAAGGTCATGGTATGGCCAAAGAGGGGGGGGTTGAGAAGAGAATAAGTATTTATGTAGAATATACTGTATGCCAGACACTGTGCTAAGTGCTTTGCAAATGTTATTTCATTTGATACCTCACAGTAACCCTGGGAGGTAGCTGCTAATATTATCCTAATTTTACGATTGAGGCAGTAGAAGTTAAATGATTTGGCCAGTGTCATATAGTTTGTTGACTGTTGTCCTTCATTCTGAAAGAGGACCATACTGACATAATGTTGAAGTCAAGGAAGACAATGTCTGACTATGGCTGATCAGACCAATATGAGCTAGGAAGACTTTGTCACAGGTTGGTCACAAATATGAATATTTGTGTCCATATGAATATTTGGGATACAGATGTTTCTGAATTTGTGCATCTCATATTTCTTCTGAGCTAATGCAGTACTTCTTTGCTCAGAGTATAGTACCTTCTTCAATGTGAGCATGTTATATTGGGTGGGCCTTTTCCAGCATCTCTCATGTCATGTCATCAATTCCAGAGTTTTTCAGAGAGACCTTGAGAGTGTTTTCATATGACTTCTTCTGACTACATATGAGTGCCTTCCTTGTGTGAATTCTCTGTAGAAAAGTCTTATCTGCAAAAGCATATTTGGCATTCAACAATGTGGCCATCCAATCTGAGTTGTGTTTTCTGCAATAACTTGAATGCTTGGAAGTTTGGATTGGGAAAGGACCTCAGTCACATAGCAGCTAGTAAGGGTCTGACACTGCATTTGAACTCAGGTCTTCCTGACTTTTGGCCCAGCATTCTGTCCACTGTGCCCTCTACCTGTCTCTGAAGGAAAAAAAATTGAAACTAGGGTCAGAAAGGCTAGATCCAAACCCTAGTTCTGCCACTTATTTCTTTAATAACTTTGGCCAAGCTTCTTAATGAATGTATAAAAGAAATTATTAAGTGCCTTCTATGTGCCATCAACCATGCTAAGCTCTGGGTTTACAAAAACAAGAAGCAATATAGTTATTGCCCTCGAAGATGTTATTGTATTCAACATATAAATGAGTCCTAGGTTTGAAAAAAGGAATGAAGATACACAAATAGTGGCATGGTTTGGTAATGACAGGAAAAGCAGCTTGCCAATCTTCTAGGCAATAAGACTAAAGCTCCCAGGGAAGATATAGGGTATGCAGTGGGTAGAATGAGGAAGGCTAGAACACAGTCAGCATTGTTTAGAGATGGCTAGGAAGTGGTATGGAGCCATAAGCTCTCTGGGTCACAGCTACTTCCCATTGGAAAAGATGAAGTTTGGAGTAGATACATGAATATCCCTTCCATTTCTCAATCTTTGATAAGCACTATGACAGGGTAGTGATAAGAACACAAAAATAATACAACTACATATGTGTATATATGTGTATATGATATAGTAATTTATAGCTATATGATGTTTTAGGTATCTTCATATATATTATTGAAAGTTAGGTTGTATCAGTAACCCCTTGTTCCACCTTAAATGTCAATCAGTGCTGGGGGAAGCTCCGCTGGGAAAGGCAACGCTGAGTCTATAGCTTTTTGCGTTACCTGCATTACCTCTTTTGCATTATGTCTTTGTCACTCACCCCTACCTGTGATGTTGCTACCCCTCTCTGTAAATTGTTGCATACTTTGCTACCTCGGGAAGGAACTGAGATGCAAGGGCCTGAACTCTTTTGCTGATATGGACATATCTGAACTGTATCTCATTTTGAAAGTGTCTAATATAGGCTGATCCCCCCTTGAAGATATCACTGATCTCTAATGATCATTCCATCAATGTGCTACTACCTTAATACATTTATAATAAACCCCTTTAAATACTCTTTGACTTTTGTTTTGCCTCATTAATCAGGGTAAAAGCCCAAGTGAAAATTTTTACACACACACACACACACACACACACACACACACACACACACACACGCATGCATGCACACACACAGAGAAAGAGAGAGAGAGAAGAGGAGAAGCTAATATTTAGGATGATGGGATGATCTGGAAGTACTAAAAAATTAAATAAAACAGAATATTTGGAGATTCAGTTAAAAGAATCAGGAAAGTCCACATGGTGGAAGTGAAATTTGAACTTTCTTTGCCCCACCAATAGTACAATTACATGTAGCTTTCAACATTCATTTTTATAATATTGTGGGTTCCAAAGTTTCTCCTTCCCTATCTTGCCTTCCTTGCCTCCCACCTCCCCAAGACAGTAATCAATCCAATATATAGGTCATATATATATATATGATCATGCTAACCATATTTCCATGATAGTCACGTTGTAAAAGAAGAATCAGAACAAAAGGAAAAAACCACAAAAAAACGAAACAAAACAAAACAAAAAAGACAGTGAAAATAGTATACTTTGATCTGCATCCAGATGCCATAGTTCTTTCTCTGGATGTGGATAGCATTTTCCATTATGAGAATTTTATTTTCTTTTATTGCTGAGAAGAGCTAAGTCTATGATAGTTGATGATTACACAAGGTTGATATTACTGTATACAACATTTTCCTGGTTCTTCTCACCTCACTTAATATCAGTTAATGTAAATCTTTCTAGGTTTTGTTTTGTTTTTTTCCTGAAATCCAGCTGCTCACCATTTCTTATAGCACAATAGAATTCCATTAGATCTATATGTCACAACTTGTTCAGCCATTCCCCAATTGATAGGCATTCCAATTTTTGCCACCATAAAAGAGCTGCTACATATGGGTCTTTATACCTTTTTTATGAAGATACATACATCTTTGGGATACAGCCCTAGAAATGGCATTGCTAGGTCACAAGGTATGCAGAGTTTTGTAGCCCTTTGGACATAGTTCCAATGTTGGATCGGTTCATAACTCCAACTAACATTGCATTAATGTTCCAATTTTTCCACATTTACTCCGACATTTGTCATTTGCCTGTTTTGTCATATTAGCCAATGTGATGGGTGTGGTGTGCTACCACAGAGCTGTTTTAATTTGCCTTTCCCTAATCAATAGTGATTTAAAGTATTTTTTTCATTTGACTGTAGTTAGGCTTAAATTCTTCATCTGAAAGCTACCTGTTCATATCTTTTGAAAATTTATCAATTGGGGAATGACTGATATTCTTATAAATTTGACTCAGTTATCTATGTATTTTAAAAATGAGTCCTTTATAAGAAGCACTGGCAGTAAAATTGTTTCCCAGCTTTCTGCTTTCCTTCTAATCTTGGCTATACTGTTCAAAACCTTTTTTAGTTTCATATAATCAAAATTAAACATTTTGTATTTAATAATATTCTCTACTATTGTTTGGTCATAATTTTTTGTAAATATTCATCCATTTCACTTAGATTGTCAGATTTATTGGCACACAGTTGGGAAAAATCACTTTAAATTATTGTTTTAATTTCTCTTCATTGGTGCTGAATTCACTCTTTTCATTTTTTGATAATAGTGCTTTATTTTTCTCCTTTTAAAAAAGTATCAAATTAGGGAGGGGAACAGAGCCAAGACAGAGGGGTAGAAAGATGCACCGACTCCACTCTTCTGAAAAAATAGCCCCAAAAATACCTGTAAAAAATGACTCTAAACAAAGTATAGAGCAGGAGAAGCCACAAAACAACAGAGTGAAAGAGATTTCCAGTCCAAGGTAGCCTGAAAGACTGACAAGAAAAGTCTATTGCATGGGGCACAGAGAAGAACACAGCCTTCAGAGACCAGTCCAACCTTGCCCCATGGCACCAGCAAGAACAGGACCAGAGCAGACCTCAGGAGCAGAATCTCCAGCAACAGCTGTGGTTCCCAGATCTCTTAACCCACAAATGCCAAAGAAAGCTTCAAAAGTAAGAGAGAAAGCTTTTTCACTTGGATGAGAAGGGAGCAGGGTTCTCCCCTAGCTCTGACCCCAGGCGGCAGTGGAAACAGCAGTAGCATCTATTTTTGGAGCCTTCGGCCTAAAGACCCTGGAGTAATTTAGCTACTGATCTGGGTCTCAGACCCGAGTGGAGGCCCTGCAGTGAGGAAGAGAGCTGGTGTGGTGAAGCTGGTGGAGGCTCTGGAAAGGGAATTCTACTTGCAGATCCTGAGAAGAAAAGCTTTGGTAGCTCCTAAACCAGAGAGCAGACTTGATTGTGCTACTTTGTAAGAACTGAGAGGTTACAGGTCCCCAAAGGATATGCTCCTCTAAACTAAGGACTCAAAAGTCAAGTAACTGACTGGGAAAATAAATAATACTATAAAAGGATACTTTCTTGAAGAACAGGTATTTTCTTCCATCCTTTCAGGTGAGGAATAATCAGAGGAAGAAATAAAAGTTAAGACCTCTGCATCCAAAACCTCCAAAATAAATATTCTATGGTCTCAGGCCATGGAAGAGCTCAAAGAGGATTTTAAAAATCAAGTAAGAGAGGTGGAGGAAAAATTCGGAAGAGAAATGAGAGAGATGCAAGAAAATCATGAAAAGTGAGTCAACAGCTTGCTAAAAGAGACCCAAAATTGCTGAAGAAAATAACACTTTTAAAAGTAGACTAACACAAATGACAAAAGAGGCCCAAAAAGCCAATGAGAGAAGAATGCTTTAAAAATCAAAATTAGTCAAATGAAAAAGGAGGTTCAAAAGCTCACTGAAGAAAATAGATCTTTAAAAATTAGAATGGAGCTGATGGAAGCTAACGACTTTATGAGAAACCAAGAAATTACAAATCAAAACCAAAGGAATGAAAAAATAGAAGACAATGTAAAATATCTCTTTGGAAAAACAACTGACCTGGAAAATGGATCCAGGAAAAACAATTTAAAAAGTATTGGACTACCTGAAAGCCATGATCAAAAAAAGATCTTCAACATTCTTTATAAAAAGACCAGAGCTGAATAAAAAATTTGACTTTCAAACACAAGAATCAAGAGAAGCATCAAAACATAAATAGGAAAGAGAAATCCTAAGGGACTTACGAAAGTTGAACTATTTACATTCCTACATGAAAGAATAATATTTGTAACTCTTGAAACTTTTCTCAGTATTTGGGTAGTTGGAGGGATTATACATACATACACACACACACACACACATACACACTACATATAAACAGAGGGCACAGGGTGAGTTGAATAGGAAAGGAAGATATCTAAATAAATAAAATTAAGGTGTGAGAGACAAATATATTGGGAGGAGAAAGGGAGAAATAGAATGGGGCAAATTATCTCTCATAAAAGAGGCAAGATAAAGCTTTTTCAATGGAGGGGATAAAGGGAGAGGTAAGAGGGAAAGAGTGAAACTTATCATCACATTCGACTTAAGGAAGGAATAACATGCACACTCAGTTTGGTATGAAAATCTATCTTTTACTACAGGAAAGTAGGGGAGAAGGGGATAAGTGGGGTGAGGGAAGGATAGAAGGGAGGGCAAATGGGAGGAGGGAATAATAAGAAGTAATCACTTTAGGGGAGGGACAAGATATAAAGAGAGAATAGAATAAATAGAGGGCAGGATAGGATGGAAGGAAATATAATTCGTCTTTCACAACAAGACAATTATAGAATTCTTTAGCAAAGCTACACATATATAGCCTACATTGAATTACTTGCCTTCTCAGTGGGGATGGGTGAGGAAGGAAGAAGAGAGAGAAGTTGGAACTCAAAGTTTAAGGCATGAATGCTGAAAATTGTTTTTGTATGTGACTGGGAAATAAGAAATACAGGTAATGGGGTATAGAAATCAATCTTGCCCTACAAGAAAAGAGAGAAGATGGGGATAAGGGAAGGAAGGGGTGTGATAGAAGGGAGAGCAGACTAGGAGAAGGGGTAATCAGAATTCACAGTGTTTCAGGGTGGGAGGAGAGAGATGGGGAGAAAATTTGGAACTCAAAATCTAGTGGAAATGAATGTTGAAAACTAAAAATATATAAACTTTAAAAAATAAAATAATCAAATTAACCAAAGGTTTATCAATTTTATTTTCCCCATAAAACCAGCTGTTTCATTTATCAGTTCAATAGTTTTCTTAATTTCAATCTTATTAATCTCTACTTTGATTTTCAATATTTCTAATTTGGTGTCTAATTTGGGGTTTTTGATTGTTATTCCCTAGCTTTTTTAGTTACATGCTCAATTCATTGATCTGTTCTGTCTCTGTTTTACTCATAGAAACATTTAGAGATACAAAGTATACCCTAAGAAATATTTTGATTGCATCATATAAATTTTGTTATGTTGTCATTATTGTCATTCATTCTCTTTGTTGAAATTATTGATTTGTTCTTTGGCCTACTCATTCATTAGGATGAGGTTATTTGATTTTCAATTAACTTTTTAGTCTACTTTTCCATGAGCCTTTCTTACGTGTAATTTTTATTGCATTATGAATTGTAAAGGATACTTTTAATATTTCTGCCTTTCTGCATTGAATTGTGAGGTTTCATGCCCCAATATACATGGTCAAATTTTGGGTAGGTGTCATGTATCACTGAGAAAAATGTATACTCCTTTATATTTTCATTCAATTTTCTCTATCATATCTAACTTTTCTTCAGTACTCTTCACTTCTTTATCTTCTTTCTTGTTTATTTTGAGGTTAGATTTATTGATTTCTATGAGGGGGAGGTTGAGGTCCCCACTAGTGTAGTTTTGCTCTCTATTTCTTCCTGTAACTCATGTAACTTCTCAAAGAATTTGGATGCTATACTACTTGGTACATATATGTTTAGTATTGATATTACTTCTTTGTCCATGGTACCTCATAACAAGATGTAGTTTCTTTCCTTACCTCTTTTAATTAGATCTATTTTTGCTTTTTGCTTTGTATGAGTTCAGAAGTGGTATCCCTACTTTTTAAAATTCAGCTGAAGCATGATATATCTTGCTTCAGGCTTTTGCTTTTTCTCTATGTGCGTCTCTCTGCTTTAAATGTGCTTCTTGTAAACAACATATTGTGGGATTCTGGTTTTTAATCTATTTTGCTATCTGCTTCCATTTTATGAGAGAGTTCATGCCATTCACATTCACAGTTATGATTACTAATTGTGTAATTCCCTTCATCCATCCCCCTTCATTTATACTTTTCTCTCTCCTTTTACTCTATCCCCCCTCACGAAGGTTTTGCTTCTGACTGTCTCCCTTAACCTGACCTCCATTTTATCAATCCCCTCCCCTTTTATATTTCCTTTCTGCTTCTACTTCTGTTCTCCCTTCCACTATTCCCCATTTCCTTTCCCCTTTTCCATTATCCTTCTCTATAGGGTAAAATAAATTTCTATACCCAACATAGTATGTATGTTGTTCCTCCCTTGAGTAAAATCCAAAGAGAGTAAGGTTCAAACTATACTTACCCCTTCCTTTCTTTCCCTCTGCTATAATAGGTATTTTGTGCCCCTTCATTTGATGTCATTTATCCTATTCTGACTCTCCCTTTCCTCTTCTCCCAATACAATCCTATGTTTTCACCCCTTGATCTTTTTGTATCATGATAGCAAAGTCAGTTTAGGCCCACACTCTCTTTCTATATACGCTCAGTCTAACTTCCCTAATAGAGATACACTTCTCAAGAGTTAAAAGTATCATCTTCTCATGTAGGGATGTAAACAGTTTGACCTTATTGATTATTATGTCTTTTTTTTTCTTTTCTATTTATTTTTTTATGATTCTCTTGAGTCTTGTATTTGAAGATCAATTTTTTTGTTCAGTTCTTATCTTTACATCAAGAAAGTTTGAAAGTCTCATATTTTGTTGAATGTCCACTTTTTCCCTGAAAGGTTATGCTCAGTTTTGCTGACTAGTTGCTTCTTGATTGCAATCCAAGCTCTTTTGCCTTCTGCAATATGATATCCCAAGTGCTCTGATGTAGAAATTTCTAAGTCTTATGTAATTGTGACTGTGGTTCCTTGATATTTGAATTGCTTCTTTCTGGTTGCTTATACTATTTTTTTCTTGTCCTGATAATTCTGGAATTTAGTTACAATATTCCTTGGAGTTTTTATTTGAGGATCTCTTTCAGAAAGTGATAGGTGGATTCTTTCAATCCTTGTTTTACTCTCTGGTTTTAGGATATTAGGGCAATTTTCCTTGATAATTTCTTGAAAGATGGTGTGTTGGCTCTTTTTTGATCATGGCTTTCAGGTAGTCCAATGATTCTTAAATTATCTCTCTAGGATCAGTTTTTTAGATCATTTTTTCCAGTGAGGTATTTCATATTTTCTTCTATTTTTTTTTATTCTTTTGATTTGGGTTTGACTGATTCTTGATGTCTCATAGAGTCATTAGCTTCTACTTGCCCAATTCTAATTTTTTAAGGAATTATTTTCTTCATTTTTTTTGTACCTCTTTTTTCCAGTTGGTCAATTCTACTTTTAAGGAGTTGTTTTCATCAATGGATTTTTTTTTATTTTACCAATTAAATTTTTCAAGGAATTGTTTTCTCCAGTCAATTTTTGCGTTTCCTTTTCCAGGCTATTGATTCTTTCCTGTATAATTCTCATTTTCTCCCAATTTTTCTTGTACCTCTATTACTTGACTTTTAAAATTTTTTGAGCTCTTTTAATAAGGCTTCTGGGGCTTCAGACCAATTCAAATTCTTTTTTAAGGTTTTATATGTAGGCTTCTTGACATTATTGTCCTCTTCTGAGTTTGTGTTTTGATCTTCCTCATCACCATAGTAGCTTTTTATAGTCAGGACTCATTTCTGTTTTTTTTACTCACTTTTTTTTAGTCTATTTCATTACTTTTAAAGTTGAGGTCTGCTCCCAGGTCACAGAGTGCACTGTACTAAACTTTTTGTACTGAGAGTCATTGACTTTCTGTATTGAGGCCTCCAGGACTGGCAATTTGCTTTCTTTGCTGGGGCTAGAGGCCTCAGAGTCAACCTGCTGTGCCACTGGCCTGCTGATCCTAGACCAAAGGGCCTTAGCTGCTTAGCTGTGGCTAAGAAATCCCTCAGTCTTGCCTGAACACCATGAGTGCTGGTCTGCACTCCCCTTTTACCCAAGTGACAGTTCCTTTCTGAAGTCCTTCTAAGTTATTCTAAGCTAGAAAATTTTTCTATTCCATCTTTTTTTAAGTTCTCTCATTCCAGAATTTTTTAGTCTTGATTTACCATTGTTTTGTAGGAACACTAGGGAGACCTCAGTCAACTTCCTGGCTTCTCTCTGCTATCTTGGCTCTACCCTCTTAAGCTGAGTTTTGAAGGGAGCTAGGGATTCTCAGATGCGATATTGAGAAGTTCCTGCATTCCAGGCTTGGGTGACACTGTGCAAAGGTGAGGAGAAAAGAGGTCAAATAAAAGAAGTAGACACTGTTACTTCTGCTGCTGTACTTGAAGTTCATAGGGAGGAAATTATGGCTACTGTCCTTCCTAACCTCAATCCTCCTCCCTGGGTAAGTGATTCGCCATATTTCAGGCTTACCAGAAATAAAAAAAGCATAGAACCCTTAAGTAGGGCTGCATTTGACATCAACACATGACATCAGGGACTGGTCTCCAGTATATTCCTTGGTCCCATGGAGTCCCTCATCTTGGCTCATCTGTGTGATCTCCCTTGGAAATCATTGAATTTTAGATATCTGAAGATGTTAGTCATTAAAATCCTATGTTCAGCCTCATCTGTGTTAAAAAAAAAAAAAGCACTTTGCAACTAGATGTCAATATTGTTACACAATGTTTTATTCAAAGGCTCAAAAATATTTATTAAATAACTGCTATGTGCAGTGGTAGGCAAGGGAGATAATGTGATATATACATAGAATAGTGCAGGCACAAATTTTTAGAGCTTAATAAGAACTCAGAGATCAACATTTTAAAAATGGGGGAACTAAGACCTTAAAAGATTAAGTGAGTTGCATAAGGACAAAGAGTGTGACTGAGTTACCACAAGAGCCTGATATAAAACAACAGCAAAGTATACCTGAAGTTTTCCTCTACCTATTGTCCTTCATTGTCCTGATTAAGTCCCAAGAATAACCTAACAATCAATTAGTGATTTTTAAACAAGTGACATTTTAAACCATTCTCAGTATTAATATCTTCTGTAAAGAATTCCTGAGGGCGGAGCCAAGATGGCGAAGTAGAAAGACGCACATACACATAGCTCCGAACACACAAACCACAGAACGGCTAGAGGGGACCAAGCCAGGGCGAATTCTGCACCCAGAGACCACGGAGTATTGGAGCGAGGGAGATTCCTGCTCCAGAGAGACCTGCGGACCTCTCGCGGGGGGTCCTTCGCTCCGTGGACTGGGCGCTGGGACGGGGAGCGGAGTGCGGCCCTGCTGTGGCCGCGACACTGAGGGGAGGAGATCAGAGAGGGCAACGGGGACAGGATCTCCAGTGGCCACGCGGGCCCCCCCACCCACAGAGGGACCTGCAAACCTCTCGCAAAAGGTCCGTCGCGCTGCAGACGCGGAGCCCAGCCCGGACCTGCGGCGGCAGCAGTGGCCACGGCTCCAAGAGGCACAGATCTGAGAGGGCTCCGGAGGCGGGATCTTCAGCGGCGGCACAGGCCCCCCCACCAACAGGTGACTGACGGGGGTGGGTGAGAGAGTCTCTTTGGTGGGTTGAGAGGGGAGTGGGGTACCCCCAAGGCTCGGGCCCCCCCGGGAGGTGGGGGCTGAGAGGCGGCTGCAGACGGGGGCTCCCCAAATGGGCAGGAGCCTGGATCCATTGTGGAAGGTCTGTGCACAAACCCCCAGAGGGAACTATGCCTGAGAGGCAGCCCTGCCCCTGACCACCTGAACTTAATTCTCACAATGAATAGCAGCCCTGCCCCCGCCAAAAATCCTAAGGCAGGAAGCAGCATTTGAATCTCAGTCCCCAAACGCTGGCTGGGAGGACCAGGAGGCGAGGTGGGTGTGAGGAGAACATTCAGAGGTCAGGCCACTGGTTGGAGAAAATGCCAAGAAAAGGGAAAAGAAATAAAACTATTGAAGGGTACTTTACCGGAGAAAAGACACTTCCTCCCTTCCTTTCTGATGGGGAGGAACAATGCTTGCCATCAGGCAAAGACACAGAAATCGAGGATTCTGTGTCCCAGCCCACCCAATGGGCTCGGGCCATGGAAGAGCTCAAGAGGAATTTTGAAAATCAAGTTAGAGAGGTGGAGGAAAGACTGGGAAGGGAAATGAGAGGGATGAGGGAGAAGCATGAAAAGCAGATCAGCTCCCTGCTAAAGGAGAACCAAAAAAATCTTGAAGAAATTGGCACCTTGAGAACTAGCCTAACTCAGCTGGCAAGGGAGGTGCAAGGGGCCAATGAGGAGAAGAATGCTTTCAAAAGCAGAATTAACCAAATGGAAAAGGAGATTCAAAAGCTCACTGAAGAAAATAGATCTTTCAAAACTGGAATGGTACGGATGGATGCTAAGGACTTTTCGAGAAAGACAGATATCTCAGAACATACTGTGCAGATTCGAAAAATGGAAGATAATGTGAAATATCTTATTGGAAAAACAACTGATCTGGAAAATAGAATCAGGAGAGACAATGTAAAAATTCTGGGACTACCTGAAAACCATGATCAAAAGAAAAGCCTAGACATCATCTTCCATGAAATTATCAAGGAAAACTGCCCTGAGATTCTAGAACCAGAAGGCAAAATAAATATTCAAGGAATCCACAGAACACCGCATGAAAGAGATCCAAAAAGAGAAACTCCTAGGAGCATTGTGGCCAAATTCCAGAATTCCCAGGTGAAAGAGAAAATATTGCAAGCAGCTAGAAAGAAACAATTCAAGTATTGTGGAAATACAATCAGGGTAGCACAAGATCTGGCACCCTCTACATTGAGGGATAGAAGGGAATGGAATAGGATATTCCAGAAGTCAAAGGAACTAGGACTGAAGCCAAGAATCACCTACCCAGCAAAACTGACTATAATACTTCAGGAGAAAAAATGGTCTTTCAATGAAATAGAAGACTTTCAAATTTTCCTGATGAAAAGACCAGAGCTGGAAAGAAAATTTGACTTTCTAACACAAGAATGAAGAGAACCATGAAAAGGCGAACAGCAAAGAGAAATCATAAGGGACTTACTAAAGTTGAACTGTTTACATTCCTACATGGAAAGACAATATTTACAACTCTTGAAACATTTCGGTATCTGGGCACTGGGTGGGAGTACACACACACACACACATGCACACACGCACACATACATAGAGACAGAGTGCACAGAGTGAATTGAAGAGGATGGGATCATATATTAAAAAAAAATGAAATCAAGCAGTGAGAGAGAAATATTGGAAGGAGAAAGGGAGAAGTTATATGGGGCAAATTATCTCTCATAAAAGAGGCAAGCAAAAGACTTATTAGTGGTGGGATAAAGAGGGGAGGCAAGAGAAAAACATGAGGTCTATTCTCATCACATTCCACTAAAGGAAAGAATATAATGCACACTCATTTTGATAGGAAAACCTATCTCATAATACAGGAGAGTGGGGGACAGGGGCACAAGCAGGGTGGGGGGGAGGATGGAGGGGAGGGCATGGGGAGGAGAATGCAATACAAGATCAACACTCATGGGGAGGGAAAGGACCATAAGAAAATAGAAGTAAAGGGGGACAGGATAGGATGGAGGGAAATATAACTAGTCCTATACAACACAACTAGTAAGGAAATCATTTGCAAAACTAAACAGATATGGCCTATATTGAATTGCCTGTCTTCCAAGGGGAAGGGGTGGAGAGGGAGGGAGCTAAAGAAGTTGGAACTCAAAGTGTTAGGACCAAATGTAATGTTCTTACCACTGGGTAACAAGAAATACAAGTTAAGGGGTCAAGAAAGCTATGTGGTCCTACAGGACAAAAGAGAAGATGGAGACAAGGGCAGGGAGGGAGGATAGAGGAGAGAGCAGATAGGTCACAGGGGCAATTAGAAAGCTCGGGTTTGGGGGTGGAGGGGATAAAAGGGGAGAAAATTTTTAACCCAAAATTGTGTGAAAATAAATGTTAAAAATTAATAAAAAAAAAAGAATTCCTTAAAAACATTAATTTATTAAATATTAAGGTCATCTGTTGGACTGCAAGTTTTTTGATGGCAGTAACCATACCTTAAAATCTACTGTATATCCCAAAGCACTATGTTTAGTGCTAGGTATAGTAAATGTTTGATAAATGAATATATCAGAGCAGGGCATCCTTCAAATTAGGACACAATTTAGATTTCATTTTTATTTTTTCTGATGAAAACATATTAAATGCATGTGATTGCAAATAAATTAAAATATTAGGCTTTTCCTTTTGTAAAATGGCAAAAAGCAAGAAATTTTGTCCAGTAAATTCATTGCTATATTAAAGATTCCATGCATTTAATTGACCAGTCCATAATCTTGGTAGAGGTTTTGTTTTGTTTTGTTTTGTTTTGGTGGCTTAAAAGGGTTTCCCAGAGAAATCAGACAATTTTAACTCAAGGGAATGAATTTCACATATCAGCTGATAGTCCAAGGTAATAGTATTATAGCTTATGGAACTTCTGGTACCCCTCAAATCATAACACAGTGGCAGTAAAATAGTTCAACAATTCTAAGGTTAATTCATCAAATATTCAGAATACTACTCATAGACCCAAATCTCTCATCTATGCTATAGATATTTGTGAGTATCAAACAGATGGACCTTGTGATAGGTTTTATATTTGGAAACCAGATTGAGGTCTATAATCTGTGGAGGTGAAGGCAAAATTAATTTGGCTGAGCCATTAGGGTTGAGTAGAGAACAAAATTCACACTTGGTTTCTTTAACCCCAAGCTCTGAGCAACACAGACAAAGGAGGTGAATGGTTTGTTTTTGTTTTTTTAAGAGAATTATGCATTTGTCTCATTATATAGGCTAAGAAATAGGAGGACATCACAAGAGAGAATATCATCTTACAAAATTATATAACAGTGTTAAAAGTAGATAGGAGATATATATCCTCACCCTCAAAATCCAAAATGTAAATTCCTTAATAATTTACTGTTTTTCATTTTTTCCTTTGTATCCTCAGTGTCTAGCACAGTGCCTTTACTGAATAAAATACTGTATAGATTAGAAATCATATATTCCAGTCCTTCATCTTGAGTGAAATAAAGTATTATTATCTCCATTTCACAGATAAAGAGACTGAGTTCCAAAGAGAAGAGTCTAGAACATACATCACTGTCCTTTTTGTGAAGAACAACTGTCATTGTGCCAGACTGACTTAGTTCTTTTTAGTTATAATATTGTATTCTCTGCTATTAGGGATGGAGATTTTCAAAAATAACCTCATATGGATTATAGAAGAAATAAGTATGACCCCCTGACCCCCATCATGGGGTCTTCTTGGGCTAAGGAGCTTTAAGGAGTACCACAATACCAGACCTGAACATTCATAAGTAATGAAGTCATTATTACTAAACTTCCCCAAGAGAAGTTAGATCTACTTCTCAGCAACTACAGTGATGACTGCAGCAGGTATCACTCACTAACTCCTTCTGATGTTTAAGTGTTCCAAGAATTTAATTTCCTCTTATGTAGAATCTACATTTATTTCCAGTTTAAGCTTATTCCTGATACTTAGTCTATCCTCATTACATTTTATTACATTCTATATCACTTCATATACTTTAGACCATTATCATTATACCACTTCATATATTTTAAACCCTAACTTACCATTTATAACCTTCTGTTCTCATTACTTAGGGCACTTTGCCTTTCTTTAAGCTCTTCTATGTAGCTACCCTCCTACTCATTCCTTTGCTTTAAGTCAATTTCAGACCTGTATTTAATTTCCAGAGAATTTAGTATTTGGTTTCTGTTTCCTATATCCTTCTATTTTCTCTCATATTATTTGACCTCTTGTTCCCTTTTCTCTACACATGGACATATTAACTTTCTCTATTGCCTCCATGCATTTGGGCTTATTCTTCCTAGTAGAATCAGAGCCCTAAGCAAAATTATTTTGCACCTGGTGTAGAGAGAGGGCAAAGGTCAGGATGGAGAAGAGCCAAGAGTGTGGTGGTAAATGCTTAATAACTAATTCTGGAAGAAAAAATATACAGGACAGATTTTTAAGTTTAATCTGCATCAACAAAATTTTCTTCATCAGTCTCTTAAGTCTTGAAAACCAACAAACCAATAAATCTTGCCCTAATACATAGCATTACTGATTTCTAATTTCCATGGTATAAATGTTCAATGTTAAAAATTTAACAACAGACTTCCCTGAACCTGTAAGAACTGGCTCTAGGGCATCACAGAAAGAACTTATATTGAATTTGTTTGTTCAGGGAGAAGGTATGCCTTTCAGCAGAAATTCTAAGGAGTTGGTCATTGCTGGGAAGATGTATGCAATGTGCCCATGTGGAGGTAGAAGGGAAACAGGGCTATAAATGCTTGAGGGAAGATACATGCATTGGGATAAAGGTTGGGCTGGGAGGAATTCACCTAGTTTGTGACTGCCAAGTGAAGTAGGCACCCCCCAAAACTGCTTGCAAAGTCATCCATCCCTCTGTGGACAGTTGTGCCACACTATTTATGACTCTGACTATAACTGAAAAAAGCTAGATTCAATTATGACCCCTTTTCTCTGAAATCTCTTCTTAAAATATACCTTTCAGTGTCTTAAGTGTCCTGTTTGACTGTGCCTTGCCTAGTGACAAAGTTAGAATTTGAAACACAGGTCTTTTCATTCCAAAGCCAGTGCTCTTTCCTGGGGACTTTTATACTTATATCTGAGATTTAGACAAAAGCTATTCATAGATTGTATTCAGATATTTGTTGAAGTAGAGACTGTCCATCACTTAGAAAGGAACAGTCTATACATTTTATTTTGATAATATATAGATGTTCATTTCACTAGTGCAGACTGGAAAACTCAAATATGCCTGGTTAGATGACTTGGTATATGAGGAAATGGTATACTTGAATTTAGGAGAAAGACCTGGTTTCATATCCTTATTCAGTTAAATGCAGGATGTGCAAATTTGGGATATCCACCCCAAATATTCGTATGTACCATCTGCGTTCAACCTGTGGTAAAGCAATCCAAGCTCATATTGGTCTGATCAACCACATTCAGAAACACTGAAATTTCACATTACAATGGTGATATAATTTTGGTCTTCTTTGAAGATGAAGGACAACAACCATAAATCACAATGTTTTATATAAATATGAACTATTTTTATTAGCACCATTATGAGCAGATGCTGAAAACTGAAAATCTAGTGGTCAATCCTCTGAAAATAAGCATCTTTTTAGTTAGCTAGGCTGATCTTTCGGTGAAAGACATACAACTCATTGCTGGGGAAGTATTCAAAGCATTTCCAGCTTGGTAAGACCTGTAAAAGTTTAAGCTCTGATAGGATGAATTCTTTTCAACGATTCAAAACCACTGTCACATTCTCATCATGATGAAGTATTGAGGAAAACCTTAGTAGAGGTTATCTTAAGTCCTCCTCTGCCTCCTCTTTCTTGTTCTTGTTCTTCTATTTATTGTTCTTCTTTTTGTTATTGATATTCTTGTGGTTGTTGCTCTAATGGAGGAATATACAACTTTATCCAGAAATTGGGGGAGGGAGGGAGGGAGAGAGAGAGAGAGAGACAGAGAGAGAGACAGAGAGACAGAGACAGACAGAGATTTCTCTTTGTTTCTACATATATAAAATTTGGAACACAAAAAAATAGTGCAGAATGCTTCCTTTGAAATGCAAGTTATTGGTTCTGCTAGAGATTAAGACAAAAAAATTCTTGTTTCTATAATAATTTAAGTTTTGTAATGTATTTTTTCCTCATAATAACCCTATGAGATAGATAGTTCAAGTATTTTTATCATCATTTTACAAAAAAGGAAACGGAGGCTTTAAGCTTATAAATAATATGTCACATTGACAGAGAAGCTGTGGCTAATTTCACACTCAAGATTGTTAATTTCAAGTCCAGTACTTCCAACAATGGTGTCATGTCACCTTTTATAAAATGGCAAGGTTCAAGGCTTTGCATAAGAATTTCATATCTATTTCACCCCAGAAACAATTATGAGCCAGATAAAATATAAATAATTAGGAGATGATCTTCCAATTGGCTTCTGGATATTCCTGACTGTGGCATTTAAGAGATCTCACATGTTCTAATGAAATTCTGTCCTTGACTGAGTGACTCAATCCCTTTTTATCACTTTTCCTTATTCAGTTGTATTGTGTGCAAAGTGGAACTATAGTAGTTTTTGTGCCTTTTATATCTAATATGATGATAGGTAGTTGATTTAACTCTTGTCCCTCAGCTGATTTGACTTCCTTGTTGAATTGCCCAGTAAATTCTACTATTTTAGTTTTCATATTTTCTTTTACTTTAAAATAGTTGCAACATACAGTTTCACTTTCCTTCCAGTTTATAAAGGTTAAAAGCATTGGCAGGGCTTAATAATGTCCTCATATTCTTCAGAAACATGAAAAGTGAGTGTTAAATTGAAAAAGACAGAGAGAACAAGGGTAACATTCTTTCTCCGGGCATTACAATGCATTTCTTCGCAACCTGGAGTCTTCAGACTCCAACCTTCCTGTGACATGGCTGGTGATGAAGACTAGAGTGAAAGGTAGTAAATATAACATGTAGTCTCACTATTCTTGAGGATGATAAAATTCAAATGATCCTGAAGATCTGAGGCACTCTTAGTTATAACCAGGGCATCACAGGAATTCTCCAGATGAATATAAGGGCCCTACTACAGGATGAACTTACTCTGCTGTATGGAGAGCTAGCAAATCCTTTCTGAATCAGGTCACATTAACAATGAATATCTTCACTTTGATCTCTTTACCTAAAATGAGTGACAGTGGAATATGAGAACAGCCTGCTCTATAGGCATGAAAGTTATTGGATCTGGTCTTAGCACTTCTACATAATTATCATACATTACATATGAAATATAATTATATTATTAACTAATATATTATATACTATGCATATACACATGCTATATATGTATATATGTGTATAATTTTAATACTTTATAGTCAAAAACTAATGTTAGTCATACCAACCCTAAGAATAGCATTCCATTTAATAGATGGAACTGAGTCCCAGAGAATTTGTCTTTTGCCTGTCAATATATAGTAATTTTTTGGAGCTTGTCATGTAACTTATGGACTTAACTCTGACTAATGTCTGCTTTTAAAATTAGTAATTTTGTATGTAAATTCATACATTTTGATTCCTTTTATCTTTCCATTATAGATTGGGTCCCTATATATTATAACCACCTATGAATATATCATATCCCCCTAATAAATGATAAGTTTCAAGAAAGGAGGGACCATTTCTCATCTAAACTTTGAATATTCTAACACAGTCCTTTACCCACAGTGGGTTGTAAATGAGTTATTTAAATTCAACTGGACTGAGAACCTGACTTATAACCCTAACTCTATCAATTCCTACTTGTCTGACCTTGAGTAAATCACTTGAGTCTGAGTCTCAGTGACCTCATCTATAAAAAGTGGAATAATGAACATCCTATCTGCCTTTCGAGGGGTATGTGAGGATCAAATGTGGTAAGGGATAGAAAAGTACTTTCTATATACTTGGAAAAAGTGGAGTTGTGATGTGATAAGAAGAAATAGCAGATGGATGACAAAGGATGTAGAAGATACAAAAGAGTTGGTATAACTTCATTTCTCCAGAATCTTTCTCTGGGCAATAATTATTCCTAGTATTTGGAAGTTCCCCAATCAAGTGAGATGGGCACACCATTCATTATGCAGCCATTAGAAGAATAATATTAATATCCTCCCCTATTTTTGTAACTTGTACTTTGTAGGAGAGATGAGGTTCAACAAACTCATTTTCATTGCAAATGACCCTAATTAAGATAGAATCTTTTAGTTAAATCAACAAATAGCCCAGAGAAAAGAAGATAAAAATTAGATGCAATGGATAGATTTCTTAATTTCCTCCCCTTTCTTTGGACTTCAGCCAGACTGAGGTCTTCTTTCTAAACTACTTCAGCATTGAGTATCTCCAGGGAAACTTTATTGGAAATCAGGTTGCTCAAATACTCCTGGGAGGGAGATTCAATCCTGATGTGATTTAGCTAGATGTCATCTGTTGCTAAATGCCTGTTGTTTGCAAAAATCTGGATGAAAATAGAAAATCTCTTACCTCTTGGCCAGTGAAATATTATTTTTGGTAAAATTGAAAATCCAGAATACATCGATCCTTTGCCTGGAATTGAATAAGGTCACTGAAAATATATCACAGATGAGCTCCTAAAAGGTTGCGGAAGTCAGAAACATTTGCAGATTCCATTAGCAAACGCACATCTGCTTGCTCTCAGAATGCAGAATTAGACTGAAAGCAAATTTCTGGGAATACTTTAAAAAAAACTGGCTCTATGTGAAGAATTAACAGACTAGGACAAGAAGAGATTGCTCTAAAACTTGACTTTCAGTTAAGAATCGTTTATTTGGTCAAATTATCCATTATGCTGGAACCACTATATGACTAATCTGACTAGCCTGTGGTGACTGACAATTATCTTATTGTACTTATGTGGGGACAATTGAAATATACAGGAGATTGGTTGTCTTTTTGGAAGTGCAGAGAGCAGCCTAATGGGAGAATATGCAACTTTACCCAGAAAGAAGTATTGCAGAGAGAGGAACATTTTAAAGAATCCTTTAGTCCATAAATATTTGGGAATGTCAGTGTGCTAACCTGCTCTTTGCAGTTGGGGTTGCAATCAGTGAACAGAAATAAAATTTGACTGCCATCGGAAACTTTTATAGCTGACAATAAACACTAACTGTAAGCATGGCAATGTCTGCCTGCAGCATGATCTCTCTTTCTCTTATTTTCTGCCTAAGGTATTCAGTCTGAGCTTTTGCACACTGAGTTATCTGGTTTTAGGCTTATCTGGAGTCCTAGGGGAATGTGAGAAGTAACAAAAGCTATTTATGATTTCATTCTTTCATATGGAACTGCCATTATGTGTAGGCAGCATAGACCATCACTTATTGGGGTGTGGGATGTGAGCAGTACCAGGAAGCTCACACTTGATCCAAAGTCTGGTCTCTCCTCCATTGAACTTTCATTAAATTTCACCATTTGGCCTAAATATTGCTCTTTTTAGGCAGTTCTTTCAAAATAAGAAAGTACACAAAATCCCTTATACATTAATGTGAATGAATCTATCATATCACTTTCCTCTATGACAAGAGGAAACTGGAGTTGTCTTTGCAACTTTGGGGAAGATGGTTTATTTTTCACTTTATGTTAAATTTTATTTTATTTTTATAAAAAATCCAAATTCTCTCCCTTTGACACATTTTCATCCAGAAAGCAAAAAAACAAAAACAAAACACCTTATTATAAAGAAGAATTTTCAAAAATACAAATTTTTGCATTGTCCATGTCCAAAAGAAAAAAATGTCTCAGTCTGTACTCTGATATCTTCACCTTGCTATCATGTTTTATCATGAATCCTCTGGAATGATAATTGGACATTGTAGTGATCAGAGGTCTTAAGGCTTCGAAGTTGTTTGAATTTACAATACTATATTGTATAAATTATTAGAACAATCTGATTCAAATTCACATAAGTCTTCCCAGGTTTTGTCTGGAATTTTCAAATATTGTAATTTGCTCCATCATTCTCCAGCTGATGGACAAGAAGAAGGAGAAAGATATATCTTAAAAAAGGGAGATGGCATCATCAAATATATCTTTGTAAAATTCATAATTTTGCTGAGATATAGACATTACTAGAAATTTCAGGAATTATCAGCAAATATTAAAAAAATGCTGCATTTAGTAATACTTTGGATATGACCTAGCGTTTCTGTCAGATTCCTAATGGGTATTTCCTTTCTGTGGCATTTTTTTTTCTTTTAGTGGAAGCTTAGACCTGACAAATAACCTAGATCATGGGCAGCCATAAATGTGGAATTGCTATGGGAAGCTGGGATATAAAAATGATAGAGAGACTTGTCAGATAAAACATAGGAAGAGTGTTCTAGGCTTTGTGTGGAGATCTGTGACAGTCAAGGAATCTGAAACTAAGACATCCAGGTAAGGATTATGAATCCTCTACTATGAGATAGAGTTGAATGCAATCAATCGAGGCCACCAAGAATTTGAACAACTAAATTAGTGGAACTAAAGACAAAGACAGGCAAAGCCAGTTTTTGTGGTTGAGAATGTGGGATGTAGTTTAAATAGCTAGGCAAGAGCATCAATACACAATGGACACAGAGGCTTAAATTCAATGAAGGAGATTTAAATTCATTTATCTCAGCATGAGCCAAAAGTTCTACTCAACAAAGTCAGGTCAAATCCAGCCATGGTTATGGTGATATCAGGAACAGGGACAGAAAGAGCAGTGTAGTAACTTTGAAATAGTAATCACCTTTCACCTGAATTATTTCAATGGTCTTTTAATTGTACTCCCTGCCTCCCATCTTTCCTCAACAATGCATCCTATATGCATCTGTCAGATTGATATCTCTAAAACAGAGGTTTGACCATATCAGTTCTCTGTTCAAAAAGCTTCACTGGATCTCTCTTCCTCTGGAATAAAATATAAGTTCCTTTGTTTGGAATTCAAAGCCTTTCACAATCTGACTCCATCGTGCCTTTCCAAACTGAATGACATCATCATGGCAACTAGAGTATAAACTACTCAAAGAAAAGGATTATTTTACTTTTGTCCTTGTATTTCCAGAGCCTGGCACCATGCAACATAGGAGAAGTTTAATAAATGTTTGCTTGTTTATAGGGCTAGCTAATTAATATACTTGGTTACCTAGGTAAACTTGCTTTTTACCATACAGGACCTCCCATCTCCCACCACCATACATGTACACAGACTATGCTAGTATTTGGAATTTCTGCTTCCTTAATATTACCTTTTAGAATGCTTAGGTCACTTTAAAGCTTAGTTAAATAACCACCTGTTACATATCCTTTATGATCCCAAATTTTTAAATGTCTTCTCCATCTCAGAATCACTTTGCAATTATTTTCAAAATAATTATTTGCTAATATCTTTTGTTTTTGATATCACCAAAATTTTCCTCATTATCATTTCCCTTCATACTCCCAGAGAACTGTGCCATATAACAGATATTTTTAAAGCAAAAGAAAAAAATGAAAGAAAAATAATCAACAAAAACTGATCAATATATGAAAATAATCTGAAAATATGCAGTGTAGCATATGTGGGGATCTCTTCAGATGAACAGGGTGGGGATGTGTCCACATCTCTTCTTTGTTCTCCATTATTTTATTTTGGATTCATTTTTATAGTGTTTTAATTTATTTATTTTTATTTATTCATTATTTATTTGTTTGTTTGTTTGTTTGTTTATCTTGTTTTTTATACCAGTAGTATGTAAACTTCTTGAGGTCAAGTGTGGTTTAATTTCTTTTTTGTCTTCTCTCTCTTCTCATCTCCCTTTTTCCTTTGTTCCCTTCATTTCTTTCTTTCCCTTTCCTTTATTTCTCCTCTTTTCTCCTCTCTCTTCCTCTGCCCACCTCTCCTCTTCTCTCCTCTTTGGCTTTTATTATATTTAATAAATGATTGACTGAATCATTCATATCCTGAGAGAGAGAGAGAGAGAGAGATTGAGAGAAAGACAGAGAAAAAAGAAGATGAAGATGAAGGAGAGGAGGAGGAGGAAGAGGAAAAGGAAGGAAGGATGGAAGGAAGGAAGGAAGAAGAAAGGAAGGCCTTCATTGATCAGCAGGCAAGGTAACCACAGTGACTGTTATTTGCTCTGTCACCCTTTCCCTTCCTTACCCATTAGCTTAAAACCAAATACCTTGCTGAGAATCCAACTGAAACATAGGTAATCTTTTCTATCCTGGAGTAAGCCATAGAGCAGCCCTAATTTAGCTGGTGATTGGAGAGTGTCCCAAACATTCCTCATTTCTTTATACTCCAGCCAAATTTTTCACCAAACCTTTCCTAAGCCATTAGTCAGGACCAAGGATTCTTCCTCTTCTATCCTATCTGCTACCTCTCTCCTATTCTACCATGCCTTCTTCCACTCAAACAAACACTGATGCTCAAATCATCTTTACTATTGCTTCTGTGAAGAACACAATAATTCATTACCCTATATCTGCACTCAAAAATCTCTGTGATTCTGAGTACTTGGCTGCCTATTTCAAAACTCTTTTCCCTGGCTACTACTCCTCACACCCTCATACCCATCCATGTCAATCATATGCATCCTATATCACTGTTTCCCTCTGCTCTGTCCTTCTGTTGTGCCTTCTGGAATTCCAGTTCTATTGTTAATAAACTACTCTTTATTTTAGATATGTGTACTCCTTCAGGACAGTGCCTTGTAATTTGTTCTTAATTCTCTATGTGTTGTTTTCCTCAATTACAATATGAGCTCCTTGGGGACAGGGGTTATCTAATTTTTATCTTTGTATCCTCAGAACCTAGAAGAGCATCAGGCTTATAGAATGAATTTAATAGATATTTATTGATTCAAACTGAAGTAAACAAACAGAAAAAAAGCAAAACAAAACCCCTAATTTCTTAATGTTTCCCCAAAGCCTATTTTGATCCTAATTTTTTACAAAATCCAAGATTAGAATGTCATGTAGGAATTCATCCTGTTTGCAAAAGAGGGAGTCCCAGACATCTTGATGGTTTTTTTGGGGGGAGAGAGGTTGTTTTGTTTTGTTTTTCTGTTGGTGTATTCATTTGCTTTCAAAATATCTGAGTTTCTTCAGTCAATGATGGAAGGCTCTATTTCCCATTCACTTGGTTTCTTATCTATTACAGCAAGAAATTAAATAGGGAAAGGACATTTTGCATAAAAACACATATTATCTGGTTTTCTTCTTATTTGATTCAAGTTTTCTTACCTCCACATGACAGAATTAAAAAGAGAAAAGTAAGCAAGAGCATGGAGTGATGCAATTGAAAATATGACTGATTTAAAGTCCAAACACCCCCTTGAGGATCCTTCCCAATAAGTACATTCAAAAGTAACTTTCCACTTTGTAGTTGTTACCCTTCCCCTAGACTTCCCTTCCCCAAGCTGTTTCCAGTAAGAACTGCCTACTGGGATTAACTTGCTTAAGTTAATTTGCATATATTTGGTTAGCTGTATCTCAGCTAAACAACCCTAGTAACAATTAGCAATCTGTAACTTTTGCAGACTGTTTCACAAAGAAAGCTCTTTAGAAATCGTATTCTGAAAGAGTCTGCATCCTTTATCCAGAGGAGAATATATCTTTTAGCAGTGACTTTGAACATAGATTTCAAATGGCTTTTGAAAAACAGTTGTGTTAAAATTAAACCAGGAAGGCTAACACATGAAACTATAATTGCTCATTGATATCTATTTTTCCTATTTTTGTTGAAAGATACCATATCCTTACAATAACCCAGGTTTATAAACTAGAGTGCTTATCATTCTTTACTTTCCCTAAGGTTTCCTCTTAAAATTGTTTGCTAAATCTTGCTGACTCTATGCCCGTGATCTCTTGTATGTATTCCTTTCTCTCTATTCATGAATAGACACACGCACAAATATGTATATATTCATATAATCTCTTTTGTCATGCTATGACTAGAAAGTTGACCATACAATGATTATTTTTTCAACCATGGCAATTTTCAAATATCATCTGTTTAGTCATAGAAAGGCTGAAATTTTATTCCTTAGAAGGAATATTCAAAATGATGAAAGTACATTTCCTTGAAGTATCACACTAAATATCCTGGTCCTAGGGTGATCTGTCCCTAGGCCATACACTGAAAGTCATTCCATCTTGGTAGAATTTCCTAGAGATTATACTCTGCTTTAGATGGAAATCATCTGCAAGGACAATGAGGATTTCAAATGATCCCGAACTACCCGGAAGTATGGTAAGAATATATTTGACAGAATATGATGATTAAATTGTAAATGTGTTTCACTGTGGAGATTTTCTAATTCTCTATGAAGGAATCATTCAAGACAGCATTGGAGTGGAAAAGAAACCATCCCATTAAATGCATGCAAATGTACCTCCACAATCTTGCCTAGCATTCATGCTTTGTAAAACTGTAAATTAGATCTAAGGGATTTCTAGAAGATTCAACCTTCACTTCTGAGAAAGATTTTTTTTTTGCATCCAGCCTTAATATTTGATTATTGAAAATTTCATTGTTACCACACAGAGTTATCTCAGTTCCAAATTCTGTCTTTAATAGGGGCATTAAGGAACAAAGTAAAGAAGACTTAAGTTATTTTCTATTATATCAAACTCAAAAGATTAAGATGTACCCCATCCCAAATATGTTTCTATTCTCTCTAAATTAATCTATGACTTGACCTAAGTACTTCATGAAATTCTTCTTAAATTTTCAGTCTCTACCATTTAGTTTGGTAATGAGTTTGATAAGTGCCCCCTACACGACCTTATATATAGAATTTTCCTTATTCTATCACTAAATTTGCCACGTTCAAACTTCAAAGGATGTCTTCTCATTACATTATTCTAAGATTTGGTGACAGAGTTTGGACTCATCACATAATTAGAAGGAATTTCAAAAGTCATCTAGTCCAAACTATTCCTGAAGCAAAAATCAACATAAAACATGTGAGAAGAGTAATGACATAAAGGACAGAGCTCTGGAATTGGAGTCGAAAAGATCTGGACTCAAGTCTAGCCTCTTAGAGACTTGCTAGGCATGTATGAGCAATCAACTTAATTACTTTGTGCTTCAGACCTCTTAATTATAAAAGGAAGGATTTGGAATTGATCACTTTGAGTGGTCCCTTCCAGCTCTCAGTCTATGATCCTTTGATATTTGACAAGTGGTTCTCTATCCTGTATTTGAAGACCTCCCAGGATAAGTAACCCTCTATAAATAGCTAGCATTTTTAATGTTTTTTGGAAAGTGATCTAGCCACTGTGCCAACAAGGTACAAACTGCTGTGATCCCTCCCTCCCAATTCTTCTCCTCACTAAACATCTTCAGATACTTAACTCATCATCTACCACTCTCTCTAGTCTCCTCATCATCCCGGTTGCATTATGCTGGACCTTTTCTATTTTCAACATGATTTTTAAGATTTAGATTTTGTCTTCTTCTCAGCCTTCATTGTTCAGCACTGAAAAGTCTCTCCCATTCTTCTCCAGATCAAAACAGACCTCAGAAATTCTTATGAATATATAACATACTTTTGCTTTTTTAAAAAAAAAAAAAGGAGGGTAAGATTTGAGGAGAATAAGGGTAGGAATTTCCTGTTCTTTTTCTGCAAGTCTCAACATTTTGTTGACCCTCTCCCCTACGCACACACTTTGCAGTAGCACAATTAGCCAATGTCTTCAGTGTACAAAGATTCAAATATTTTTAGAAACTTTGTTTTCCTTTTTTTTTTAACCTTTTCAGAAGGAGGTAGTCCTAAGATGTGTCTGTTATAAAGGAGAGTTTGAACTTACACCTTTAAAAGTTGGCACTTAGGACACTTAAGTCATAGAAGCTGGTATATAGAAAGGACTTTAGACATCATTTAGTTCAACTATCATTTTTCAGGTGAGGAAACTAAGGACCGGAGTGTTCATGCCACTTGCCCAAGGTTACAGAGAGAGTTAATGTGGTGTAGCAGCTCTAGAAATAGCTCTCATTCTCATTCACATATTTCACATTTAAATTACTTGTCCCTTTTGAGAGAATCAAATTCTGAAATCTTAGAGGAAGAAAATTTTTAAGAAATTTCTAACAAATACATGCATTCATTCATTCTGCAAATGTTTATGAAACACCTACTATGTGTTAAAAATTCTTCTGAGTCTTGCAGGGGATGCTCTGTGATATGTCACAGAACTATCGGTTCAAGTGGAGATTAGAAACATCTTTAAGTAGCTCATACAAATCAAAACATCATAGCTACAGGAAAGAGCTGTAGAACCCTGTTAAAACTTTGACTAGTGAAAGATCATTTTCAGTTGGAAGAATTCATGAAATTTCAGAAAAGAGGCAATACCTTTGGTAGGCAATGAAGAATGGGTATTAGGATCATTCATCACTGATTCATGGCTTTTTAGAGACATTAGTAGGGGCAGTACTCCCATGGTCACACCTCATCAGAAGGAACTTGCTTCTTGTTCTACGTTTTGACTAGACACTTTGGCCCTACTGTAACTGACCTCCAATTGCCTATGTGTTTTTTTTCTATGATCTTGACTTACCATCCCTTTAGATATAGTTTTCCCTTTCATTTTTCCATTCAGTTTTATTGTTTTCACTGAACTCATGTTAGGATTTATTCAAATCAGACTCTCAAATCAAGTTGCCCTTTTGGCCTTTGGATCTGGTGTCTTGGTTTCCCTTGGTTTTTCTTTACATGAGAACATAAGATCTGGTATGCATATCTAATATCCTGGCTCCTCTACGGTTTGGTAAACCTTGTTGACTGCGTAAATAGCACAAAATGTATTCTACTTGGCTCTAAAGTTGCCCTTCTCTGCTAGTTTCTGAAGTGTTTTATCACCTTTTTAACCTGTTCCCTACTATCCCTCTGTACTGTTATACAGAGATATGATCAAGCTCTGACAAAAGAAAAAAATTCACTAGGTCTCAATTGTCTTTGGAGGTGGGAATTGAGTAGGCAATGGCATAGGGTGTAGTGTTGAAGGTTGGAGGAACAGAGTACTATTTGGAAGAACCAAGAAACCTAGTTTGATTAGAAAATAGGACTCATCAATGGAGGTAATATGAAATAAGACTGAAAAGGGAGGATGGTACTAGATTAGTTAGGACCTTGAATGCCAGGCTAAGGAGTCTGGGAATTGTACTATAGCTAGTGTGTTATTTGGGGAATACAGGGAGGGAGGAAAGTCACAGTGGAATGGTTTTGGAGAGGACAGAGACATGATCAGAACTGTTCATTAGGAAAATAATTCTGGTAGCTATATTAAGAATGGATTAGAGAAGAGAGATCCCAGAGCAAAAGTTCTTAACCTGGTTCCAAGGAACACTTTCAGGTTATTTCACAAATCTTGTTGGAAAAAGATCACTTTATTTTCATTATTTTTAACTGTAATTTAGCATTTTTTTCAATTATTTAAAAGAAAAGCACTATTCTAAGAAGTTCGTAGACTTCACTAGGCTGCCAAAGGAGTCCATAAACAATCCATACACAGAAAAGGTTAGGAACCCTTGGCCTACAGGGAAGTCAGAAAGATAATAATCTCAGGCCTCAGTTTTTTGGGTTTTTTATGTATGTAAAATGGGCAACTTCTAATTAAGGATGTCTAATGTTGATTTCCTTACTAAGGTGTGATTTTAAGCAGTTCTGGAATAAATCCAAGCTTTTCACACAGATATGAAAATGTCTGTCATCCCTGTAACTCGCTACTGAATATGGAACAACTTGCTCTTTCCACCTTGTGGGAATCTTTTTGACAGGGCAGAGTTGAAAATGTAATTTATGAGTTTTGTGATGCAAAACATTGTATGCCAGTTTTAACTACATATTATTAAGTTTTCCATAAAGTAATCCTAGTGGAAACCATGTCAAGTACCTTCTACGTAGCCACAGAATTTTAGAAGTCATAGAAACGAACCCTAACAGCATTTCTGAGAAATAGGAAGTTTGATGACTCCACTTAATATTTTCTGGGCAGTGCTTTTCTTTAAGTATCAGTCATTGTGTCAGGTTGCACTACTAATAATGCACTTCATATTTCTTTTCCAGTTCAAACTCTATAGAACTAAGTGATCACAAAGCAACCCAGAAGAAAGGGCTTGTGAAAGCACATATATCAGATTGTATTCCCTTCCTCTTACCATGAAAGTGTGGCACTCTCATCCACAGAGACCAAAATTACCTAGATTTGGCAAGAGAGAAAAGACAAACAATTCCTTTGGGGAATCTTCAGAGTTGCAGAGAATGTTGGATGCTGGCATATTTTCCAGCAAGTTCCCCCTAGGGAAGAATATTTTTTTTTCTTTTCTTTTCTTTTCTTTTTTTTTGATCAGGTTATTTGGTTGAAGAAGCAACCAGGAGAAGGGAAGAAAAGATTCTAGTCATAAACTCACTGCTAACTTATGTCAAAAACCACTTAATCTCTTTGCTGTAAAAGCACTCTGAGGTGCTATAAAAACAGAACACCTATTTATATGGCAAGTGAGTGTTTTGTATACTTTATCTTGGTTTTTTACCTTCTTGCCTTTAGTGAATATTATGCAAGAGAAAAAAATTCATTTATTACATAGATATCTATTGAAGACTTATAAAAATATTAATAATAATAGTTTTAGCATTTACATAGTACCAACCATTTTCCAGGCACTGTGCTAAGTACTTCACAGGTATTAATCCATTTGATCCCAAAACATCTCATGGAGTTATGTGATTAATACTGTGTAGAGTAGGCCCTAAGGGAGAGAAAACAGAAAGTGAGGCAGTGAGACAGAAACAGGGCTACAGAGACCAAAGACATTATTCTTTCCCTCTTGAAACTTACAATCTATTTAAGAAAAAAATAAAATATACATAGATTAACTATAAAAAAGACATTAGAAAATATCCTAGGACAATTCCAGAAATATATATTAAGCATCTATTATATATAAATCTATCTCCTAAGAATTAAATATTAAAAGATTAAAAATGACATATTTTTGCGTAAAAAAAGGACTACATTCCATAGAAAGTATAAGAAATTTTAGTGCAGTTTTAAGCTATTAAACCTAAAAAACTGCATTAAGACTTTGGGGACATACTATACTAACATCACAGCTTTGAAACTGGAAGGAACCCTAGACCAGTCCCCTTGTTTTATAGTAGAAGAATCAGGGACCCAGAGAGGCAAGAGTTGTCACACAGGAGATAAGTGACAGTGTCAAAATTCAAACCCAGGATCTATCTCCAAATCAGTGTTCTTTCTGTTGTGTATTGGAATTGAGTCATTTAAGATCAAACAAGGTCAGGGCTGAAGCTTAACATTGGCATCCCCAGGTGCTAACAAAAGAGAGATTATTTTACAAACAAAATTTCTGTACTCTACCCAATGCATGCATCAGTAATTGGCATTATAAAATTACTTTAAAAAAAATCTAGTCATAAAGTTTTGCATCTCACTTCTCCCAGTGGATCCACTGGGCTGACACTGTTGCTTATACCCATAGTATCTCTCATATTTGCCCTCTTCTCTCCCCTCCCTTGACCCTTTTTCAATACCTCATTACTTCTTCCTTGAACGATTAAAATAGCTTCCTTAGAAGTCACCCCACATTCAATCCCTCCTACACTCTCCTGCCAAAATCATTTCCCTAAAATACAGCTCTTATATGACACAAGACAGTATGGGTAATAAATGCTCTGAGTTCAAATGAGGAAGAAGTTCCATACTGGTTGGAGTGGTCAACAAAGATTTCAAAGAGGAAGAGAGGATTGGTCTGGGACTTGAAGAATCAACAGGATTTAGATAAATAAAAATAAGAGAACAGACGGAGGAAAAGGAAGGTCAAAAGAGACATTACAATTGCCATGCACCTACCTATTTAGTGGGTCACCTAGGTGGCTCAGTGGATAGAAGACAGGGATTGGAATCAGGAAGACCTGAGTTTAAATCCAGCTTCTGACACATATTAGTTGTTTAACCAGGTCAAATCCCTTAACCTCTGTTTGCCAAGAAGTCAACTATGCCGCTCAGCAGAGAGAGTGCAGAAACTAGGGTCAAAAACACCTGAGTTAAAACACAGCCTCAGATACTTCCTAGCTGTGTGACCTTGCAAGTCATTTAACCTGTTTACTTTAATCCACTGGAGAAGGAAATGGCAAACCACTCCAGTATTTTTGCCAAGAAACCCCTATGAATATTATGGGCATGTTATGGTCCATAGGATCATGAAGAGTTGGATACAACTAATCAACCACCAGCTTAGTGATGGAAAGAAATAAGATTTTCTGTTCTTCCTTTCTATATTTCCTTTCTGTCTCCTTAGCTCCTGGGAATTCATCAGCGGAAAGAGCTATGTGCCTGCTAGACCTAGGTGATTTTATTTTCTTAGACAATCCATATGGGAGCAATAGAAAGTGAAACATCCCATGTTTCTTCCCTGAAGAGATCCCATGATTGAAACATTCTATAGATGACTCCCTCCCCCTGCCCATGTGATGGGGTGCTTGGTTACATGTACTTGGGACCCAATTCTAAAATCACATTTCTCTTTAAAATCACATTTTTCCTAGCCTCCAAATACTATCTCAGGCAGTTTCTCCCTAGCCCAAGGACACAGGCTGCCCTGGCAACAACCATTGTCTCCCTTCCTGCTATAGTAGCCAGCTGAACCTATAGAACTCATTAGGCTTAACCAGCTGTGTACCAGCTGAATAGGCTGTGCACTGGGTCATAATGACATTTGCTGCTCACTGACCAATCATATGTATTCTAGACTTAGACACACCTATTCTCCTTTACATTAATCTTGTCTAACATGACATTGAGGAGAGAAGCCTGGTTTTTCCTGGTCAGCCCTGACCTCTAGTTGACTTAGTGACATTTCAGGCCTAAAACCACACCTCCAGGTAGCTATCCCCCAGCCCTTGGGCTATTTCCCGATGAATTTTGGGTAAAATAGCTATACAGTAGATGCCAAAAGTGCATGTTCCTTTAAGAACTAACCATTCCTTAACCACTTTGTAATCCCACCCCAAAACACCTAGTTAGTATATTTGGCACAAGTGATACTATAGAATATCTTATATAAACATTCCCTGTACTCCTCTAAGGTTACAGTTTCTCTAAGAACTTTTGCCCGCTGAAAAGTGTAATAAATCTTTACCTTGACTTAAACATTGCTTGAGTTCATGAATGCTTCTCCAAACGACCTGCCCCTGGTCTTTGTGGGGGTCTCACATTCCCTTTCTAGCTCTCATCACATTCACCTCTAAGTATGTTAACATGTAGTGGTCCCTGGCTAATATCTGTTAGCCTTTCCCTTTACATAGAGTCTATATTATCAGTAGTCAAAGTAAACAACTGGTAGGGCACACATAAATGGAGATGTGGGAGAGGGGAAGTACAAGAAATATTTTTAATATTTTTTTTAGTGAATGCATTTTTATTATTATATTATGCTTCAACATCATTCTCCCAGGGCAATGGTGTATTTTGTGTGTGTGTGTGTGTATATGTGTGATATTAAGTCATACGTATTAGAGAAGAATCTCACATCCGTAGAAAACAGTAGTTAATCTCTTATTGTAGTATATTTTTAAAATTTATTTTAAGGATTTTGCAAGTACATGCAAAACTTTTTTACACCTACTTTTTAAAAATTTTAAGTTTCAAAATATCTTCCTTCCTTCTACCCTGCCCCCACCCCTTGAGAAGGCAAGCAATATGACATTTATTATATGTGTGAAGTCATGCAACATATTTCCATAATAGTCATGTTACAAAAGAGAACACAAACACAAAAATGAGAAATAAAGTAAAAAATATGGATACTTCAGTCTGCACTCAGACTTCATCAGTTCTCTCTGTAACCTCTTTTATTATTATTAATATTATTATTATTATTATTACTATTATTTATTTATTTATTTATTTATTTATTTATTTTGTTTTCAAAATTCATTTCCACAAAAATTTGAGTTCTAAATTTTCTCCCCATTGCTTCCCTCCTCCCACCCCAAAATGACAAGCATTCTGATTACCCCTTCCCCAAATCTGCCCTCCCTTCTAACATCCCTCCCTTCCCTTATCCCCATTTTCTCTTTTGTCCTGTAGGGCAAGATAAATTTCTATACCCCATTATCTGTATTTCTTATTTCTCAGTTGTATGCAGGAACAACAATCAACATTTGCTCCTAAAACTTTGAGTTCCAACTTCTCTTCCTTCCTCCCATCCCCACTTAGAAGGCAAGCAATTCAATATAGGTTATATATGTGTAGTTTTCCAAATGACTTCCATAAGTCATGTTGTGTAAGACTAACTATATTTCCCTCCATCCTATCCTGCCCCCTATTTCTTTTATTGTCTCTTTTGATCTTGTCCCTCCTCAAGAGTGTTTACTTCTAATTGCTCCCTCCTCCCATTTACCCTCCCTTCCATCATGTCCCACCACCATGCTCATCCCATTCTCCTCTGCTTTCCTATATTGTAAGATAGATTTTCATACAAAATTGAGTGTACATGTTATTCCTTCCTTGAGTCAAATATGATGAGAGTAAACTTCCCTTTTTCCCTCTCTGCTTCCTCCTTTTTGCCTCCATTGAAAAGGCTTTTTTTGCCTGTTTTCTGAGAGATAATGTGCCCCATTCCATTTCTCCCTTTCTCTTCCCAATATGTTCCTCTCTCACCACTTAATTTTATTTTTTTAGATATGATCCCTTCCTATTCAACTCACCCTGTGCTCTCTGTCTCTGTCTCTCTGTCTCTCTCTCTTTCTCTCTGTCTCTCTCTGTCTCTCGCTGTCTCTTTCTGTCTCTCTCTGTCTCTGTCTCTCTCTGTCTCTCTGTCTCTGTCTCTGTCTCTCTGTCTCTCTCTATATATACATATGTATATATATGCATATATATACATATGTATATATATATATATATATATATATATATATATATATATATATATATATATATATATATATATATATATATATATATGCATGTGAGTGTGTGTGTATGTCTGTGTGTGTGTATATAATCCCACCAACTGCCCAGACACTGAGAAAAGTTTCAAGTTACAAATATTATCTTTCCATGTAGGAATGTAAACAGTTCAACTTTAGTAAGTTCTTTGTGATTTCTCTTTTCTGTTTACCTTTTCATGCTTCTCTTGATTCTTGTGTTTGAAAGTCAAATTTTCTTTTCAGCTCTGGTCTTTTCATCAAGAATGCTTGAAAGTCCTCGATTTCATTGAAAGACTATTTGTCCCCTGAAGTATTATACTCAATTTTTCTGGGTAAGTGATTCTTGGTTTTAATCCTAGTTCCTTTGACTTCTGGAATATCATATTCCAAGCCCTTTGATCCCTTAATGTAGAAGATGCTAGATCTTGTGTTATCCTGAATTGCACTTCTACAGTACTCGAATTGTTTCTTTCTAGCTGCTTGCAATATTTTCTCCTTGACCTGGTAACTCTGGAATTTGGCTACAATGCTCCAGGAGTATCTCTTTTCAGATCTCTTTCAGAAGGTGATTGGTGGATTCTTTCAATATTTATTTTGCCCTCTGTTTCTAGAATACCAGGGAAGTTTTCCTTGATAATTTCATGAAAGATGAAGTCTATGCTCTTTTTTTGGTCATGGTTCTCAGGTAGTCCCATAATTTTTGAATTGTCTCTCCTGGATCTATTTTCTAGGTCAGTTGTTTTTCCAATGAGGTATTTCATATTATCTTTTATTTTTTCATTCTTTTGGTTTTGTTTTGTGATTTCTTGGTTTCTCATAAAGTCATTAACTTCCATCTGTTTCATTCTAATTTTTAAAGAACTATTTTCTTCAGTGAGCTTTTGAATCTCCTTTTTCATTTGGCTAATTCTTCTCTTTAAAGCATTTTTCTCCTCTTTGGCTTTTTGAATCTCTTTTACCAATTGAGTTAGCCTATTTTTAAAGGTGTTATTTTCTTCAGCATTTTTTGGGGTCTCCTTTAGCAAGCTGTTGACTCACTTTTCATGATTTTCTTGCATCTCTCTCATTTCTTTTCCCAATTTTTCCTTCACTTCTCTTACTTGATTTTCAAAATCCTTTTTGATCTCTTCCATGGTCTCAGACCATTGCTGATCTATTTTGGATGTTTTAGATGTTAGAAGCCTTGACTTTTATGTCTTTCCCTGGTGGAAAGCATTGTTCTTCCTCATCTGAAAGGAAGGGAGAAGATACCTGTTCACCAAGAAAGTCACCTTCTATATTTTTTCTCCTTTTTTTGGACATTTTCCCAACCAACTTGACCTTTGGGTTCTTTGTCAAGAGTAAAGTAAATTCTGTAAGATCTCAGTTCCTCCAAGTTGGCACAATCAAGCCTGCACACTGATCTGGCAGCAACCAGAAACTTATGTGCCCAGAATCTGTGAGTAGTAGACTTTCCTCTCCACAACAGACTCACCTCCAGTTCCACCAAGTCAGCACTCAGGGCTGAGGTTCAGATCTGCTTCCAATTCACCCAGGATCTTTACAATGAGGCCTCCAACAATGGATGTTGGCTGCTGCAGTGGGAACCACCACCAGCTGAGGCCTCTGCCACCATCACCTTGGGCAGGAGCTATGGGGGTGTACCCTGCTCCTTTCTTTTCCAGCTGAAAAAGCCCTCTCACTAACCTTTGGAACCTGTGGGTTGAGAGATCTGCAAGCTGCTGCTCCTACTTCCAGGGATTCTGTCCCCAAGGCTTGCTACAGTCCTCCTCCCTGTACACAGTCAAGGTAGGACTGGGTTTTGCTCCTCATCTGTTGTGACAGACCTTTCCTGTTGGCCTTCCAGGTCACGCTGGGCTGGAAGTCTCCACCATTTTGTCATTCTGTGGCTTCTGCTGCTCTAGAATTTTTTGAGAGTCATTCTTTACAGGTATTTTATGGGCTGTGGGGGAAGAGCTAGAGAACATGTGTCTTTCTACTCTGCCATCTTGGCTCCACCCCCCTCTGTTGCCTCTTCTAATAAAGGATATGCAATTTTGTTCATATCATCATTGGCAGAGGGAAGCCTTTTTCTTTTACTTTGGGTAGAACATAAGAATGTCTTGTGTTAGCTCCTTCACTATGTCTCATAGTAATAAATATCTGCTCATAAATTACCATCTGCCTGGTCCGTTGCAGTAGACTCCTAATTGGTTTCTTTGCTGGCTAGGATCAGGCTTAATACCATGATCCTGTCCATTTTCAATGTTCAGATTAAATGAGGAATTCAAGTCATTGCACAGCTAACAAAAGGAAGTTTATTTTGCTGTGATTCAGCAAGGATATGCGACAAGATTACTATGGCACTTACATTTTTCTGGATATGATCCTTGTCTTTATGTGGAAATAGATCTGGTTGGCAGGCAGGGTATGGTGACTTGCGTGTTCTTCAGAAATCTAAGTCAGAGGGCCCCCAATTTCACATGATTGAGATTTGTTATACTCTTAGGTGACCAGGAAGTTGGCTCAAGGGAGGGAAGCATTCTAAGAGTGACTCTGGTCCAACCACACTACTTCTGGCCCCTCCCTTCTTCAGCTCATACTTAAAACACTATCAGACTAATCACCAAAAGTGAACTTTCATCATAAGCACTTACTGCCTAAAAATCTGGTAGGACCTCTCCTTGATCCCACGGTTACATTCAACCTTTTAATCCTGGCATTCAAGGTCTTCCACAATCTATCACAATCTCTTTGTAACTTTATCTCTAGTATGCTCCCACAAGATGAGTCCATTGGTTACTCCTTCCGCCACCCACCCTCATGACATTATTTGGACCAAACATTGTTATGTAATGTTCTTCACTCCAACCTACTCTAACCCTCTCTGAACCCTAGATCTTCTAGTCTTAGCTCCAGTTATACTTTTCTATGAAACCTTCCCTTACCAATCCCACTCCAGTTACTTTGCATTGTAACATTAAATTCATACTTACGTAATTTTTTAAAATTTAAAAACATTTAGTTTACCTTTGCATGTATACATCTTATTCATCCTATCCACTTTCTATATCTCTTGCAGGCAAGATCTGTGGGTTTTTTCTCTTGTATTTGGTTTTTCAACTGGGCAAACCAAATAGTACATATCATAATTTCTTGGGCACAGCAGGTTCTCAACAAACATTTGCCAGTTATATAACAGATATGAGCAAGAGAATCCTGGTTAAAGCTAGTGAGATTAAAAAATGACATCTTTCTGCTGGCTTTGGATATCTTTCCCCACTGAAAGATCCCAGACTTAGTACTTGAAGGAACCTTAGAAAACTTTTGAGTCTAACCTCATTTTGCAAATGAGGAAACTGAGGCTAAGGGAGATTAAGTGAATCACCCAAGATCACGTAGCTAGTAAAAGTCTGGTATAGAATTTTATCTCAGGTCTTCTTGAATCAAAGTTGGCAACTCTACCCACTATAACAGGCTGCCTATCACAGAAAGAATGAACAGCCATCAATGTCTGATTTGAGATTTTATTCTGGAATTGACAATATCTCCTTGATGAGGTGTGAAGGAATACCCTTGCCTGAGGTTCTCTTGATCCATTAACACCACATTAAGGTTGATTGATTGAGTCTTAGTCATTGGGAATTATAGATTTATGACTAGTTTATCTAATCATAAACCTGAGTCAATGCTTGCAGTTGTTCTATTAATGAGAAAACAAAATAAATAAGGAAAAGAAGGAAGAAAGGAAGGAAGGAAAGTAGGAGGTGGGAAAAGGGAAAGAGAGAGACAGAGAAAGGAAGAAAGAAAGAAAGAAAGAAAGAAAGAAAGAAAGAAAGAAAGAAAGAAAGAAAGAAAGAAAGAAAGAAGAAAGGAAGGAAGGAAGGAAGAAGGAAGGAAAGAAGGAAGAAGGAAGGAAGGAAAGAAACAAAGAAAGAGAGAGAAAGAAAGGAAGGAAGAAAGAAAGAAGGAAAGAGAAAGAGATAAAAAAAGAGAAAGAAAGAAGTAACAAAGTAAGTGTTAATTGGGAAATGACTGAATAATGTAATATATTAATTGAGGACAGAAATAGGGAATGAACTTGTAATCACCTTGGTATAGACCAGTGGTGTCAAACTCAAAAGAAAGTTGAGGCCAGTAAATGATACATGATGATGCACGTAGGCCACATATTCACTTAGAAAACTATATGAAAGCATTATCTATGCTGTATTGTTTATTTATTTTGTTAAATATTTCCCAATTACATTTTAATCTAGTTCTAGCTGCACTAAGGAGTGTTACAAGCTGCAATACAGCCTGTTGGACAATATGTTTGACACCTCTATACTGTAGACAATTCCTTCAACAAATTATCCAATTCAGATGGGTACCTTCTTTGGCATTTGTAATCTAGGAGAGCTGCCTAACACACTGAGAAGTTACGTGACTTGTCTAAAGCCACACGGAAAGGTTGTATTAGAGATAAGACTTGTATCTAGGTTTTCCTGGCCTGAATTTAGTTCTTTATCCACTGTTTCATAATGCCTCTCCTATACATGTGGCAGAATATTACTATAGAATTCATTACAAGGAAAGTTCATTTATTCTTCACTTCTTTATGGAGAATCCTTAATCAATTCATCACTCCAGAAGGAGTGATTTTGACATATTTAGACATTTCCATGATTAAAAATCAAATTTTACCAAACTTTAAAATAAAAATGAATACAATAAAAGGAAGAGTACAGAGAGCTGGCAGATGAAAAGAATAAAATGTGTGAGATGCAGAGATGAGAGGGAGATACATAGATACGTAGACTCTCATTCCTTGGAGAAAACTCCTAAAACCCCACTTCTCCATAGTCCCTTGAGGGAGTCATATTCTCCAAAGAACCATGAGTCCTTGGGAGTGGAAAAGTCTCTTGGTGACTGTGGCTGTAGGCTGTGGCTACAGGTAGTAGAAAAACAGCAAAGAATTCCTGAAATAATGCTGGGTTCCTGTACCCAGCATCTTGGAGATATTACCAGTACTGAGAATGAGGAAAAGACAGTCATTTCACTTTGAAGGACCACATTAGGCTTATATTCCATTCCTAGGTATATACTAAGATCCTCCTGGGTGCCCAGTTCCATGCTAGGAGAATTCAAGAGAAAGAGAACACATGGTCCATTGCTTCTCATAGGCATGTGATTCAACATTACTCTAGAACTGTCTACATCAATGATATTCATTTTCAACAAAATATGAGTTAAAGAGATCATACTGTCAATCAAGTAAGAATTTATTAAGCACCTAGTACATGCTATCCACCTTAGGTAGCATCTGGGCTTTGACCTGAGGATGGGTATGAAAAAGCAAGCGCATAGGGCATGAGGAAGATAGATAATCATAAAAGATAGGGGACACCTACCTTGAATCAAAATTAATGTTGCATTGCTTTTACTGATAATGAAGAAAAGGCAGTCATTTCATACTGCAGTCTCATATTAGACTTCTATTTCATGACCTTCATGTGTCCACTAAGATCCTAATGGTACCCAATTCCATGCTAGGTGTTTTGAAGGTTCCAAGGGAAAAAAAGTCCCAGTCCCTTAATACTGAACACATACTCTGGTTGAAGAGATAAGCTGTAAATACATTAAGCAATTAGAGGACAGGACAGAAAATTGTATATTCAGGCACTAGATTTAATATTTGCAATTGCTAAATTTTTTCATGTAGGTGATAACTCAGATTTACATAATCCTTTATGTTATGTTTTACATAGCACTTTCCTCAGCATAACATTGAATATTATGGGATACAAGAAGTCAAGAAGGGGAAGCATGAGTAGGAGCTGGAAAGTCTGGGAAGAGCTTCATGGAAGATGTAGGACTTGAATTAGGCATTGAACTATCCCCACTATTTGGATAGGTGGGAAGGAAGAAATAAAAAGGGTGAAATAGGTTGAGTGAAAGCTTAGAGTTTGGAATGAAAATGATATGTCTAGGGGTAGTGAGGAAGTCATATTGACAGAAGGAGAGGAATCTTGTAACATGAGAGATAATGCTAGATAGGGTGAGAGAAGTTTATGGAGGCTCTTGAGTAACAGAATGTGGAGCCTGGATATGATATAATAAACAACAAGAAGCTATTCATCATAGTTGCTCAAAAGTAGAATGAAAAAATGCTAAAAATAATTCAGAATTTATTCAAATGCTTTAGCAAACATATAGATTTCAATGTTGGACATGATAAGCTTGAGATATCTATGAGACATCAAAGTGGAGATAACTTGCAGGCAATTACGATACTTCAAAAGAAATTAAAATTAATTAGAAATTAGAGTAAGGCTGAATGAGAAAGCAAAGGAGAAGAAAGAATAAAACAAGAAGGAGAAGGAGGCACTGGTAAAAAAAGAGAAAGAAGAATGAGGGGGAAGGAGGGGAACAGGGAAAAGAGGGAGGAGGAGAAGGATAAAAAGGAGGATGAGGAAAAGAAGATGGTGATGATGGGATGTGTGGGTAATAATCTATTTAATGATGATAATTGAGCCCATGAAAACTGGCGAGAGCACTGAGGAGAAGGGGTAAAGAGAAAAAGAAAGATAATCCATGGCAGAACCTTGAATGACAACTACAGTTAGGGAGAGTTCATGAGTCAATTATTTGATGCCTCTTCTCAAGTCATTCTAGATGTATGGGGGCTGATGGACACATGGCTTTCAACTAGAAGTAGTTAATCTATTTGTTTTCTACTGCATAATTATTGTCACTAAGTCTGCCTCCAAAGAAGAGATAAGAAAGTTCTATGTCTCCTTCACTATTACATCTAGAATATGTAATAAACTCACACTTGAATACAACTTGCTGCATTAATAAGAACACTGGACTTGAAGGTCACTGGACTTGGGTCATGTGCATATACTCCAAACTCTCTATCTCTCTCTCTGTCTCTCTCTGTCTTTGTCTCTCTCTCTGTCTCTCTCTGTCTTTGTCTCTCTCTCTCTCTCTCTCTCTCTCTCTCTCTGACTTTGTCTCTCTCTCTCTCTCTCTCTGTCTTTGTCTCGCTCTCTCTGTCTTTGTCTCTCTCTCTCTTTCTCTCTCTCTCTCTCTGTCTTTGTCTCTCTCTCTCTCTCTCTCTCTGTCTTTGTCTCTCTCTCTCTCTTTCTCTCTCTCTCTGTCTTTGTCTCTCTCTCTCTCTCTCTCTGTCTTTGTCTCTCTCTCTCTGTCTTTGTCTCTCTCTCTCTTTCTCTCTCTCTCTCTCTGTCTTTGTCTCTCTCTCTCTTTCTCTCTCTCTCTCTCTCTCTCTCTCTGTCTCTCTCTCTCTCTCTCTCTCTCTCTCTCTCTCTCTCTCTCTCTCTCTCTCTCTATCTCTCTCTCTCTCTCCCCCTCTCCCTCTCCCCTCCTGACCCAGAAAAGAGCTAAGTGATTTCTCTTTGTACTTAATAGAAGAACTGGGATTGTAACTATAATGCTTCAGATAAATGTGAGTTATTATTATTGCTTCAGAATTTTCTTTAGTTTTGTCACAAAAAGGAATATTTTTCCCATTATGGAACCAAGAATTTACATCATCAAGAAGAATATTTCCTTCTTCATCTATATATTCATTAATATATTTGTTAATTTGTTCAATCAAGACAATTTTTGCTACCATAGGATCATAGATTTAGATGTGAAAAGTACCTCAGAGGTCTACTACTTCAATCATCTCCTTCCTCTCCCTCTGCCTCATTTTACATATGAAACTTCTGAAGCTTTAGGTATTGAAGTAGATTTTTCCAAGGTCACCCAGATCTGAGGTTCAAACTCAGATCCTATGACACTCTTTCCAGTATACCTTGTCCTTTCTATTCAAGTGCCCATTCATGCCCTATGTACCAAGAGTTCAAAAATTGTGTCTGTCCTCAAAGAGCTTACTAAGTGTTGGGTCAGTGGATGGCTGGGACAGAGAACAGAAATTTTCACAATTAAGAAAATACAAGACAATGTTTTCCTTGCATTCTTTTGTGATCAAGTTCATTAAAGGCTAATTAAAATATTATTTTAATTATGAATAAACGAATGGATGAGAAGTCTTCATAGCGCAAGTGATTATAGCCTTCAGAATTGAAAATAAATTTTGAACAGTAGAAAAGCCTTGCTTTCTTAAATCTCTTGTTCATGACATCTAACTACCCCTCAGTTAAGCAGAAGTTATTCCCATTAAGTGTCATTAAAATTAAATAAGTTCCCCAGGAGACATGGAGATTAAAGAGTATGTTATATTGTATTCTATCACCTACATTCTATGATGAGTTTTACTGACTACATCTTGATGATTTTCCAATATCTGCCAAAGGATTACTGGGCTTTTTTCTCTTTTAAGTTTAACTAGATAGAATCATTCAACAAGTCATTCCTTGGCAGATATATAAACTTCAAACTTTTATTGCCAGTTTCCTCACATGAATTGAGGTACTCTATCCTGGTAGAGTTTCCAAATTATCTAAAGTCATCTATCCTATTACCCTGTTGCATCTGGATCATATGACCATAAAACTAGCACCCTCAACATCAGAACTGGAAAAGTAAGGAATTCATATCCTCAGTGTCTAGGCAGTCAATCTACTCATCTTTGGAGCTTTGGTGACAGTAATCTTTGGTGACTGAGCAAGTGTAAACTAGCCCTTCTTCCCAAGGGACTTACTTACATGTCCACTGAGAAATGCAACTCAAAGAAATAATAAACTTCTTACATTTCTATAACATTTTAATACTCACAAAACACTTCCCTCATTCTTAAAGCAGGTAGTATAAAAATTATTATTCCTATTGTTCAAAATGAGGGAATGAAGTTTCAGATCAGTGTAGTGACTTGCTCAAAGTTCTGTCTGGTTGTTCCAACACAAGCCTAGCTGAGCGTAGGGAGTTGGAGCACGCAAAGAGTGACCAGTAGGCATTGTTGTTAGTGTTGTTGTTTTTATTGTTTGGTCCCAGCAACTCCTGAATCCTGACTTTTAAGATGTGAAAGAATAGGGGTCTGGTGCAAAGCACATAGATGGTGATAAAATCACTATTAGTTTGAAAAATTAAAATGATGTTTCATCTTTAAGCTAGACTATAAACTTCTTGACAAGAGGAACGATTTGTAAGAGTTTATATATGTAGTAAGAAGCACTTTTGATTCATAGCTAAATTGACTCCCAGTCTGATGGGAAAAAATGCTTGGGAACAAGGTGTAATTTCAGCAACCTCCCTCAAATTACACCCCACAGTCAGAACCTTATTTTAAATACCTGTCAGGACAAATGTTGTTCTTTTTCTGCCCTCTATGGCTGTTCCTTAGATGCTAAAATAGGACACATATGAAATAAAGGTCTGGCTATTTCTGGGACAGATGACCTCAGAGTTCCAATGTTCAGGATTCCCATTTATGCATCCTAGTATATCACACACTTGCTTTTGTCCTTTCCCTTTGTGGGCTCTTTCTGCTTTATTTGGCTACCAAAATGAGTTTCCCTTTCTAAAAGTATTTATTCTTGTTCTCAAGACCTCTGAGCAGTCCCCTTGGAATCACGCTAACTCATCTGGTTTGGAATATTTTAGCTTCTTTGTGGCTTTGAACTCCTTGCCTGATAGGATTGGAATTTGTCTTTTATCCTGAAAATCTATTCTAATTTTGCCATAGTCACAATAAAGTAATAACAACTTGTATTTATAAAGCATGCTTCCTCCAAGTGACTGATTTTCAATCTCTGAATATGATCTAAGTAATCTTCTCAGTGCCCATGGGGAAAAGAACACAGGTCAGTTTTATTAATCTCAAATTAACAATGGAGAAAGCCGTCAGAATTTAAATTCATCTCCCTTCCAAACATGAAGTTAGCAGTAAATCCTAGTCTCCAAGTCTAATGCTTGATTGTCTAGGAGCAATTTGCCTCCTGTAGCCTTTCTTCCTAGTTTATTCAGTTAACCAGTTTCTATTGAGTGCTACCTGATGTTCAGTCAATAAATCCAAAGGGCTTTACCAATCACATAGTATATGCCTAGCCCTGTTCTACCTGCTGTGCAGGAACTGATGCTCTAATCAGTGAGAAGAGACCTATTTGTAGAAGATTTAGAAGAAAACAAAAGAGCTCACTTGTATTGACTTCAAGGTCTGTGGGATCTCAAAAGGCTGGGGAGGTGAGCTTAGCCAAAGAAGATTATATGGAAGAGACGTGACTGAAGCCAAGCCCTTCACAAGGGTATGTTTTGCTTTGCATGGAGAGAAAAAGTAGATGGATAAAGATGAACAAAAACCCAGAGGCAGAAAAGACATTCCACTTTACATAAAATCACAAACTTGTATTTATGTATGTATATACATAGTCACATATGTGCACATATATGCATGTACAGTGCATATCTATGAATGTAAAAATGTATCAAACAGTATATCTCATGATATATAGAACTATGCAATATATCTATGAACATATCTATAACACATCTACGTATATGCAATTAGGGGGATATCTATGCCAAGCACTTGAAGACTTCTCCTTTGGAATGAATGATTGCGAAAAATTTATTCCAATGACTATGAAGATGGCTGAGCACTTAGAGCTTGGTCAGTCATTGAATACCGCAAGGTCACCTGCTGCATTTCAGGCCATCACTAGTCATCTTGATTTTTATCTTGCCACTGGACTTGGAGGACTGTGGAAAAGAGAGACTGACAACTTCATGTACTCTGCAGCACTTAAAACCAATTTACATATGAGTCAAGACATCACTTCATGGGGCAGCTAGGTAGTTCAGTGAATAGAAGCAGCAGCCTTAAAGTCAGAAGGACCTGAGTTCAAATCCAGCCTCAGACACTTGAAACTCACTAGCTGTGTGACCTTGGGCAAGTCACTTAACCTCAATTGTCCTGTCTTCCCTGCCCAAAAAAAATAATAATTTAAGACCTCACCTCATGATGTCATCGGAACTCTTTGAAAACAGAGGACAAACAACATTGTAACATGTATCACCTGCATGCATGCATATGCATGCACACACATAAAGATACACATATATCCATAACTATATACATGTGCATATATAAACAAAAAAAACCCTCTGGAATGATAATCAAAAAATCTACATTCTTGTCCCAATTCCTTCAATTGCCAATTGCATGAATTTAAGTAAGTCACTGCATCATTTTGGGTCTCTGCCTCTTCATCTTCAAAGTTGAACTGGGTAATTTCTAAGGTCTTTTTCATTTCTATAATTCTATGAAATCTATGATCTATGAAAGTATGTATTTGTGTATGTGGAGAAATCAGGATAGTGAACAAGAAAAATAGGGTTTTATTGTGGAGAGGTTTAAGAGTTAGGCAGTGAATAATAAGAAACCATTAAAAAAATTGAACTAAGGAGTGATTTCATGAATGTGGCGTTTAGGGACAATTGATACGGAAGTGATCTAAAGAGCACAATGAAGATGGAAGAGACTGAAAGCAGAGAGTTCAGGCAGGAGAGTATTTCAGTAATCCAGGCTTGAAATAATGAAAGCCTAGATTGAAGTAGGGGCTCATTCTGCATTTATGGCCCTTTTAACCAAAGGCATTACAGCATTACTCACTTTCCTATCAGCCTGGTTCTCTTTGAGTGCTCCAAGATCCCATCTGGCTATAGATTGTCAGGCCTGTTTGTGGGTTATAACTGTATTAAATGACATAATATATGTAAAATGCTTTGCAAACTTTAAAGCACTGTATAAGTGTCAGTTATTATTATTATATTCTTATGCTACCTGCATATTCTTCTGTCCCTCCTCCTACGGTGAATTGCATCTGTCAGTGTTTAATAGCCCACTTTTAAGAATCTGCCATCCCAGCAAATTATTGTCTACTGCGTTGGAAAAAAAAATGGGCCAGTTTTTATATGCATAACTGTCTCATTGAATTCTCTCCTCCAAACACTGCTTTCTAGTGCATAGATACAAGTACATAGAAAGCATGATAATATCATTTGTATCTCACTTTGAAATTTGCAAAGAATATGTATATATATGTATATATACACATATATATTATATGTATAATATATATGTGTGTGTGTGTGTGTGTGTATGCACACATACATAATGTGTCAGGTAAGACAAGCCATTAATAGGTCTAACTACTTGCAGTCAAGTGGAATCACAGGGCATTGAGAGAGAAACAAGTTGATGTCATTCCAGGATGATTCCCTGTGGATCTAGGAGAATCTGGAGGGATGGTACTTGAGAAGTAAGGAAACTATAGGGGTTGTGTGAACCTCTGGATGACAGAGGATGGAGTTATTTCTCAACTATCTTTCTGGGAATCACCCTGGGTATCCAGAAGGCTTTTCCTTCATCCTCAACTTCATACATGATCACCTAGATACTTGTTTTCCCTCTAAATCCTGAAGAAAGCTATAATGACGGGTAGGGGAGGGGGTTATTGAGATCATAGTATCATAGCCCTGGGAGCTGAAAGGGATCATATAGATCATAGATTTAGAACCTCAGAGGTTTGGGGAAGGACCATGCTTTTGCTTCAGCAGTGACTAATATATAGTAGACACTTAATAAGTGCTTATTGAAAGATTTACATCCAATTTAAACCCTTATTGTTCAGATGTTGAAACTGGGGCCTAGGCAAATGATGCAGTTAACCAAATGAAACACAAAACACACAGAAGACCTGAGATTTGAGCCCAGGTCCTCTGATTGAAAAGCCAATGATTTTTTGGCTATGTACATTGGTTAGGGTATGTACACACTTGTCACCCTCTAGAGACTTAATGACACTCTAGAATAAATAGATTCTACAGGAATCATGGAAGGGAGAGAATGCTGTTTTAGCTTGGTCAAGGAAGGTTTTAATGAGAAAATGAGACAAATTTGGTCCTTGAAAGATAAGAATATGTGGCAAAGTCAAGGGGGAGATCCTTAGACATGAGCATAAGCATAAGAGTAGCAAAATGTAAACATGACTGGAAGATAACAGTCCACTTTGCAAACAGCTCAGGTAGGAGAATAGAAAAAACAAAAATGGAAAGGCAGGTTGGGGGCTAGATTATAGAAAGAACCATGAATTCCAAGTGGAGTAACTCTGGACTTTAACTTGCAGATTATGAGAAGCCATTTTCCATTTTTGACAGAGGAATGAATAGAAGGATGATAGCCACATTTCAGGTGGTTTTATCTGCTGAAGTTGAAAATAGTGATTGGAGGGGGAGACTGAAATTATGAAGAATGATTAGGAGGCAGCCAAGTTATGAGGTGATTAAACCCGAGATATTAAAAGTTCAAACTTCTGGCTGAATTGACATTGAGAAAGAAAGCTTTGCTTTCCTGGTTTCATTAACGTTCTTTTCCACTGTTTGTTACTTACCTTTAGTACAATGCCTGAAGCAGATGTGCTCAGTGTTCACTGCTATCGCTGCTTATGCCAAGTGTCTGCAGAAGCACTCTGCAAATTGATTCATTTTTTTTTCTCCCAGAGTACAGGTTCCCCAGACAACCCTGTAGTCATTTTCTAACTCTGATTGGTGTTTAGAAGCAACAGGTCACTGATAGTCAATAATATGGGTCAATATATGAGGAAGAAGTTAGATCAAATGGAGCTGCAGAGACCCTGAGCTATAGAGGGATAGTAGGTGGCCATGACCTACAGGTATGTAAGATGAAAATGTCAAGAGTGGAGTGGTGTAGGCTGTGCTACACCCCTCCCACCTATGTCAGTTTTCTGTTCTCCAAAAGTATAATTACATGACAGGAGCAAAGCAAGACCAATTTAGCCTCATGTGGAAATGTTAACCTCTCTCTATTGCTTTCTGCAACATTGGAAAAATCATTTACAAAATGAAAATTACAACACTTGAGCCTGTGTCACTTGGCTTGGAATTTCAGTTCAAATACTGACTCTATTATCTGTGTGACCATGGGCAAGTAATTTAATCTTTATGGGCCTCAGTTTCCTCATCTATAAAATGAGAATATTGGACAAGATGGTTTCCAAAGTACTTGCAAATTCTAAATCTATGATCCTGTGATTCACTATCATCCAGGTGAGCTGTTATTTCTTAAATCTCTTAAAGAGATTTAAAGTTTCTCAGAAGTGGAGTGCCAATGGTCTATAATGACGGATGTATGGAGAGCTTTGAAAATTACCAGGAACAAGCTAAAATACAAGCTATGTATTCCACATAGACAGCCAGGGATATTCTAAGTAATGCCAAATGTGGAAGGCTGAACAAAACTCATCTAGTAATGGGATATTACTAACACATGAGAAATAATGCACAGGAAGAATACAGAGAAGCATGGGATGACACATGAACTGATGCAAAATGAAGTTAGAATTAGGAAAATAAAGTATATAATAAATGTAAGAATGCAAATAGAATAATCAAAATGATGAATGAATGAGTTTTGACTACTTGCAATGTGCTATCCACTAAACTAAATGCTGAGGATAAAAATTAAATATTTTTAAAAAATGAAACTCAACACATAATTATAATGATTAATTTTGATCAATAATATTAGAGTTTTGTACTTTTCACTCTTCTTTGCAGAGGTAGGGGACTATGGATGTGAATCAATTTATGTACAGTCCAAACTTGGTTGCTATATTAGTGTTAGTTTGTTTGCATAACTGCTTTATCCTCCTCCCCTTCCCTTTTTATTCTTTCTTACAAGAGAAGACTCTGGGAAAGGAGCACAGATATGAAAACAAAGGTAATGTAATCTCTCCTCACATACATAGATATGTGTGTATGTATATGTTTATATATGTACACAATGCACACATACACATAAGTATGTAAGTATATATTTATACATATGGCATATGAAACACACATGTTATATACATGCATGCATATATACATATATGTATACACACATACATATATGTGAATGTCAGATCATGAATTCCATAGCCTATGTTGGTGTTTCGGTATTTCTGTAGGTGGTGAGGTAGAAAAATCCATGAATCTGTAGTCTAAGAACCTGAGAATTAGACAATTATTTCCTTTGAACAAATTACTTGAAGTCTCTGATCTTCACTCATTGAATCTAGAAAATGAAGGGTTTCTAGCCCAGCAGGACTCAATTTTTTTGGTCTTTAGGCTTCTCTACATTACAAAAATTATTGAAGATCCCAGCCAGCTTTTATTTATGTTTCATGTCTATTCATATTTACACATTAGACATTAAAGGCAGTTAGGTGGTACAATGGACAGAATACTGAGCCTGTATTCAGGAAGACCTGATTCCAAATCTGGCTTAGCAATGTGATGATGGACAATTAGTGTTACTGCTACCTATTTTATCCTCCCCAATAACAATGAAATAAGATCATAATAGCACCCATCTCATATAATTGTTGTGGGAATCCTAAGAAATATCTGTACTGCTTGATAAAGCATCTGGCACACAATAAGTGCTTAATAAATGCTCATTCTCTTCTGCACCTCGTTTTTCTCCCCTTCCCTTTCCCTAGAAAGTAAAAATGATGAGTCATTAATTTATTAAATAAAATAAATATATATGAAACAATTTATTTTATTAAAAATATTTATGAAATTTAAATGCATTTATTGTTAATATTAAATTGAGCATTTATTAAAATAACATATCTAGTATACATGAACAGAAATAATATTTTATTAAAATTATATTTTCCAAAAATTTGAAAATAGTGTTATTGTTTTACATAATTTGCAAATCTCTATAATTTCTGGCTGAATAGATGGCAGCTGAATTCTTAAATATGAATTTATATTCAGTCTGTTTAACATACTAATTGTTTTGGTTGAAGTATATGAAGAAATTCTGCCATCTCAAATATATGTAGCTGGGAAAGGGGGAACATTTTAATATTCAAATAATATCTTAGAATTATTACAAGAATAAGTTTGATCTCTTGAAAGGGTCTTTGGGACTCTCAGGGGTTCTTGGACCACCCTATGAGGATTGCTAATTTCCTCTAAACTTGCTTCTAATTCTGACATCTCTGTTGTGTGATCTTGCACATTTACCTGTTTAAATATCAGATGTAGCATTGTTGTCATCAACAGTTACTTTGTAGTCTGTATTTGTAAAAGGAGATCACAAAGTAAAAAGTATTGTGTCTGCTCTTGTCCTTTCTCCACCCCCTTAACATCTTTAAGAAAAGTTTTTTAAGAGAAGGGTACTTTGGTAAAAAGGGGAGAGTCTGAGATCATGACTTTTTCAGTCTAAATGGATTAGGCTATCTTCTGAACTCATCTTGATGTTGTATGATGCATCCTCAGATCATGATGATAATCTTGGCTCACATAGAGATTAAAATGCAGATAGTGCAGTTTCTTATGTCTGCTCTCTGGGGAGATGCTGCAGAGCAGGCTTGCAGAATAGCTGACCTTTAAAGTTTCTGGAAGTACTGGGACAGAAACTATAAAGAAGGATAGTGATTTTTGTCATATTCTCTTACACATGACCTCTGAACAAATTGAAAGTGATGGGAGATATGAGTTCACATCTGCCTTGTCATTGCAAATCCCACCTTCTCAATTAGTATGGCACTCTCAGGACCAGGCATCCAGAGACTATTCTCATGTACCCCTTAATCCCTCACCCCTTGATCCATTCAGTTTTGGAAGTCTATCCTTGGGTTGAACTGTCCTGAGAGTTGGATGATGAATGCAAACTTACAAAGCTCACTATATCTAGTTAGTAGCCCACTAACATACTTTCCAAGAAATGTGGCTACCAGTCAGGTTAAAATATTTTACCTCCCAACTAAACTTCCATGAACCCTCATTTTTCGAAAGTATATTTTTAAAATGTTAAAACTCAAGAAATAATAAATTAAGTGAGAATTTGCATATCACTGTAGAAAAGGAATTTTATACATAAAATTTGAAACTACATGATGTAAAACTTGTTTTTCCTTTAAATATCTAAGAAATTCAGCATTTAGTCCTAAATACTGTGCTGCTTGTGATTCTTTCTGGTCTTCCTTCGGTTCTCTTCTGTTGTGTTGCTGCTGCTGTTTTGTTTTTGTGGAGAGGTTTTATCCATAGTTATTTCACCTTCCCCCCAAAAAAAATCCCCAATGAAAAACAAAACTACAAACTTTCCAAAAATATGCACAGTTATGCAAAACAAATCTTCACATTGATAATGTCCAAAAATATGAATGCTGCGTATAGATTCCACCACCTCTCTGTCAGGAGATGAGTGACATTCTTCATCATTACTCCTCTGGACTCATGACTGATCATTTCATTAATCTGAGTTCTTAATTCTTTCAAAGGTATTTTTCATTACGTTGTCGTTATTGTAAACACTTATTTCCTGATTCTGCTCATTTAACTTTTCTTCAGTTCATAAAAGTCTTTCCAGGTTTCACTGAAAGGATCTCTTTTATCATTTCTTACCACACGGTAATATTTTATTGCATTCATATAGCATAATTCGTTCAAGCATCCCTCAATTTATGAACCACTCCCTTAAATTCTAGCTCTGGCACTACATAAGGAATTGCTAGAAATATTTTTATATCTAGGCATGGTTTTATTCTTTGATCCTTTTCAGTATAACCCTAGTAAGGATATCTAGAGGCTCAAAGGTATACATAGGTTAGGGACCTTTTCCATACAGTTCCAAATTGCTTTATATAATGGGTATAAGAATTCACAGCCCTAAAAATACAGAATTAAGATGACTGTTTAGTCACAGCAGCTCCAACATTTGTCATTTTCTTTTTTGCTGTCTTCACTACTCTGTTTTGTGTAAGGTAGAGCCTCAGCTAGTTTAATTTATATGTTTCCAGTTATTAGCAGTTTAGAGTTTTTTCTTTGTCATGTAGTAATGGTCTTTAAAAACTGTGTGACCATGTTCTTTTCCCATCAGTCTAATGGGAAATGTCTTATAAATTTTAATCAGTTCCTTATATATAGTGGACATATATAGAGAAAATTGCTGCAAAGATTTCTTTTTCTAAACAACTATTTTCCTTCTCTAAATCCAGTTAACTTCTTGCTCTACAAATACTAATCAGATTGATATTAGAAAGTACATGATAATCAACTGGTCTTTGACTCCATTTGCCATTGCTGTGACTCTCCAGAACCAAGCCTCCTTCCCTGGATGGTATTCTCCTTTTTGGTTATCTCCTACCATGAAAATGTAAGCTCCTGGGGGGCAGAAATTTTTTCTCTTTTGGATTCATATGCTAGTACCTACCACATTGCTTGGCATATAATATGACCTTAAAACATTTTCATTCATTTATTCATTCACAGAGTCAGCTGGGTGTTGCAGGGGATAGAATGATAGACTTGGAGTCAGGAAAACGAAGTACCAATCTAGCTAAGTAACTTTAAGCAATTCACTTACCCTCAATTTGCTTTAATTCCTTTATCTATAAAATGAGGAAGATAATATCAAATACTTCAAAACGTGAAGAGCCAATGAGCTATTTATGCAGTAATCAGTCTGGCACATGATAAGTGTAATATAGTAGCTATTATTATTCCTTTATTATTATTTTATTATGTCTACTACTATTTAATTATTTCACATGCAGAGGTATGTAACAAGTAGCCAATGCTGTACATTTGCATTTTCTAGCCTCTTTGATATTCTGTGTCTTAGAGTTCTCACAACTGACATTGAAGTATTTGAACACCCAAAGACTTGGTCATGGATCCCTACTTATAGCACTGGTTTTGAAAGGAATTGGAGAAACATTTTCATTTTAGATATTCCAGTCCCAACTGATATTAGTAATATAGCAACAGACAGTTTTTATTCTCAAACTACTTCCTGGAACTTTCTTCTTGTATTGATTCAGTGTCCAACAAAATCTAACACTCCTGCATTGCCTGCCCTTATTGACTGAGTGATTACCTAGCATTATTTTTCCAGTCAGCTATGGTATAAGAACTCATTAAAGCTCTTGTTGAATGATCTGCTGCTGACTTTCAGCTTAGGTCACCTATGACATTATTTAAAAGGGGAGATGGTGGCTGTTTTTCTTCTACTTACATTTTTATATACCTCACAGTTATTTCTAGAATACCATTAGTATCAAATCCCTGAATATTTCCCTGGCTATCAAATTGCAGACAGGGACTCAAAAGAAGAAATTCAATAATTTAATTGAACATTTTTAAAAAATTTTTAGGCATTCAATATTAGAAACATTCACTACTGCAAGAATTTCTTCCCATATATTTTACCAATTAGACATTTATTTTTGTGTGGATTCAATAAGTTTCTCTATTAATGTCCACGGGCCTTAAGGGGATTATACCTTAGTGTGAATTACTTAAATCACACATGGCAAACAAAGAATCATAGATCTGGAGTTGATAAGGACATGAAAAGTCATCTAATCCAACCCTTTAATTTTACACAGTGACACACTCAGGCCCATGTAGGTTGAGTGGCTTTCTTAAGACCAGTTAAGTAATAAATGTCAGGGATAGATATACAAATCAGGTCCTGTCTAAGTTCAATGGTCATTCCATTTCATCAAACTGCCTTCTCAAATTTCTGACCCTCTAGCAACTGAAAATAGTTATTGTTTCTTTTTTCCCCCAGAAATAGCATTTTGATGGAAGAGAGATGAGGCTGATAATTTTTAAATGTATTGCACTCTGAGAAATAGTAGCTCTCACTGGACCACAATGTTGAAACTCTTTGAGTCTTCAGAAGAGAGAATGTACCTTTGAAAATGGCTCAGAAGAGGAAGAAGGACAGCCTTCAAAATAAATTTTGTCAAATTTGCTATAGTGGCATTACTGCCCAGTAGACAGTAGAAACATTCTCATAAGCCGTGGTTTCTTGGCACTGATTTGCTATCTGATTATTCTTACAGTTTCATAATTGGAATAATAGTTTCTTGCAATTCAACATGTTGTGAATATTAAGTGACACTGAACATTCATCTTCTATGAAGTTCAAACTGTTATGGAAATAAAATGCTTGACTCTCTGAGACAAATAGATTCTCCCAGAGTATTAAATGGCCACCTCACCCTACTCTCATGATGGACATTTGAAAATCTAAAGAGATCAACTGACTTATTTAGGGTTTCTCAGATAAGAAGAGCTCCAGCTGAGAGTCATTCGTGGCTTTCTCAACTCCTTCCTCATAGCTAGATCATACACTCCTCCTATGGGGAATGGATAGCAAGGCTCAGGGCATAGTTATTTGTAAACTATGGATGGTTTCCAACACAGGTAAGGATACCTAATGAGTTAAAAAAAAATGAGATGAAATAATCTTTTAAGGGTTCTGATAATTGTAGCTGAATTGCAATAACATATTCTCTCTCAAGGTGAACTTGTACTGTTGTTATATATTTAGCTATTTTAAAAGAAGACTATTAATTCTGCATTATTTAAAGTACTTTCAAGCATGCTTCTATTTAGAGAGTGGTACAATTCCACTTCTTTCTCAAAAACATCTTAATAGAGATAATCTGGCCCTAGAGCCCAAAGAAGATATTTTCATTCTCTTTTCCCACAAGATCTCAAAGCACTTTCTTAGGTAATCCATAAGGAAGTAGAGGCTCATGAAGGGTAAATGAGGATTTCAGCTTTATCATAAGAAGAATTGGTATGAATAGTTTCTGATCCAGTTTAATCAGCACCTACCTTAAATAGAGAATGAATTCTCTTCCTTCTTTTCTTAATTGTCCTAACAGTACATATGAGTAGAACAGGGCTGACACAAAGGAAGTATATGTGAAATTCCAAATCTGACACTTTCTGAGAACATGTTGATTGATGGAATAGAATTCTCTGAACCATTGTCAACCTACCATTGAATATTTTTACACATTCTATTCTCACAGTGGCTCAGCTTTTGGGGGCAGGAAATGAGTAGTAAATAAGCAACAATAATCACTACTTTTTTTTCTTCTGTCAGTTCACGCCCAGATATTTATATTTCTTATTTTTAGAGTGCCTTAAAAGATCTGTTTTATTATTTAACACACACTTTATGCTTGTTATAAAATCTTTTTTCTTTTTTCTTTGTTTATGTAGTATTTCATTTTTACATGTAAAAATGATTTTTAACATTTTTTTTAAACTTTGAGTTCCAAATTCTCTTTCTTCTTTCTCCTTCCTTAATGAGAAGGCAAGAAATTTGATATAGGTTTTACATGCGCAGTTATTCAAAACATTTCCATAACAGTCACATTGTGAAAGAAAATGTAGATTAAAAAAATCAAGAAAAATAAAGGTTAAAAAATAGTGTGTCAATCCCAGACTTTAATGCCTGGTTTTTAAGATCCTTATAATCAAGCTTTTCTCTCCTAAATAGCATTAACTTCCATTCTGATTTGTCTTCTGTGACCTATTCTGGTCTGGATTAGTAACTACTGAAGAAAGGAATAGTCTTTATCTGTTTGCAGAGGCTAACCAGGAATGGATCCAAGATAGCTCCTAAGCAGAAATAATAGGTCCCTCTACATAGGAGACAGAAAAATAAAATGGGGTCATTGGCAAGATAAACAAACAAGTGTAGGAAAACTGGAAAGAAACGTGATACAGGATTTGAATTCCTTTAGTTCTTGCCCCTAGAATTATATTTCATTCCGGGATGGTAGATTGCCACTATCTCTTTCTCCAACAAACCCCACAAATGTGTTTAGTTTAATGCACTACACGGACAGATCAAAAACACTCCAGAATTCACGTAATGCCATAATAGTTCTTTTTTCTCCACTATGTACAAACTATGTTCACTCTATCACTTCTTTCTTTTCCTCTTGTCTCCTCTCATCTCCTCTCCTCTCCTCTCCTTTCCTTTCCTTTTCTTTCCTTTCCTTTCCATACTACTGTGGTTGCCACCTAGATGTTCTCTGTTTCAAAGGCAGGGACCTGCCAAAAGAGCATCCAAAGAATATTACTACCTCCCTGGTGGAGAAGTGAAATAAAGGAGGGTTCCTTGGAAAAACTGTGGTTCTTTAGTCATTTTCAGTCATGTCCAACTCTTTCTGACACCATATGGTGTTTAAAGATACTGATGTGATTTGCTATTTCTTTCTCCAGCTCATTGTACAGATGAGGAAACTAAGGCGAGAAAGGTTAAGTGACTTGCCAGAATTAGACAGCTTGCAAGTGTTTGAGACCAGATTTAAACTCAGGATGATGGGTCTTCCTGATTCCAATCCCTACATTACATCCACTTCACCCCATAGCTGACCCTCAGATACCCTATACCAAGGCAATCAAGTGGTCTAGAAAGCCCTGAGACCATTTTGACACCATTCTCTTTACCTTGCTTTAAAATGTGTTTTATATGATTGATAAATATAGCATATCAAGCTGCATATCCATTTTAGAGATGGAGGAGGAGAGGGAGGGAAATATTGGAATTCAATTAAAAAAGAATATATGCTAAAATTTGTTTTCACATGTAATTGAAAAATTAAATAGTACTTTTAAAAATCTACTCCCCCTCTCATATACATACCCTTTTTTGTTCTCAGCTGTCCCCTTCCTTGATGATTCAACTCATGATACTGCATGCTCAAGAGTCCACTATTTGCCTGCTTGCCTGTCCATGGCCTAGGTACCATGGGCTAGGTACCATGGACAGTGGAATATGAAGTAAAACAGTGTCTTTGCTTACAGTCTGTTTGGGGGAGGTGAGTAACACACATTTTTAAAAAAATGCAATGAATGCAAGGCGAGAATACTAAGTGGCAGAGGAGAGGTTCAGAGAGTGGTTGATCCCAGAAAGGGTTCAGGATATACAGTAATCAACAAAGGCTGGAAAAGACAATGAGTGAAGGGTGAAGTGGTAGGCAAGATGGTGCAAAGAAATAAAGAACTAGGAGAGGGCATTGAAAATACAGCTATGAAGCTGCTAAAGACAAACTTTGTCCACTTAGTAATCCTTCCTAAGACTGGGCAGGTAAAATCTTGGAGCATCATCTCTCTCACCTTCCTTGCCCTCCATATTTTTCACTCAGATACTTCCCCTAAGGGACATATTCATCTTCTATTGGACATTTTCCCAGAAAATAGAGAGGAGGTTTGGTGATGGAGGTGGGTAGGGTGGGATTTGAGACCTTGTTAATAACGCTTCCCTTCAGATTTTGTATATGGTGCTACGCACTAATTTCCTGACACCCTGACAATTTATTACTCAGTCTTTGTAAGAGTTGAGCCTGGACACATGGACATGTAATTGGTGGGTGCAACACAAAATGAGGTATTCCAAAGGAAAGGAGGAGGTAGGTGGAGGCTATGACAGCTGCCTTGAGAGTGAAATGTTCTCATCCTTTCTATTAAAATACACATTACTTTCACAAAGGATAATGGCATCTAAATAGTGTTAGAATTAATAGCTATTCCCTACCCACATTACACCTACATCATTATGTTGTAGCTGGAGAAAAGAGATGATTTTGCACTTTGGGAAAGTGGGGTACTAGGTAGGGTGGAGTAACTCAATCTAACATGAAGCATAGGTAAAGGCTATAATCCCCATCTTCCTTTTTTATTGTCTAAACAGAAACTTGGCTAAATAAGTTAATAGGATCATAAATGTAAATAGATTTGTGCAGGACCTCAGAGGTCATAAAGCACAGCCCTTTCAATTTTTTTCTAATGAGGAACAGGAGTCCAGGGAAGCTAAAGTGGTTTTACAAAGGTTACCAAATAAATAAGTAATAGAGCAGAAATTTGAACCCAGATTGTTTGACTTGAGGTCAAATGCTTTTTCCACTGCATCAAAATGGACAGGGTATTTATACAAAGGAAGAAGCAGTGCAACTTCCCTTTCTGGACCCCAATCAGGAAAACAGTTTATACAGGCTTTGAGTAAATCTTATTATTTTCCTTTCTAAATCCACCCTTCCTCAAAATTTTCCTATTTCTATTAAGGACACTTAGCAGTTTCATTCTGCCTCACAACCCATATGCAATCAGTCCCTGAGACTTATATTTTATACCTCCACAACAACCTTCTCATATGTTCCCTTCTCTCTGTTCACATAGTCATCATTTATGCTGAATCCCTCATTACCTTTTCCTTGGATCATTAAAATAGTTTTCTAATTGATCTCCCTTCTTCCAATCTCTCCCCTGTCCAATTCAGCTTTCACACAGCTATGGAAAGTCCCTGTGTTTCCTTGAAGTACTGGTTTGAATATGCCACTTCTCTTCAAGAGGCTTCAGTGGCTCCCTATTGCTTCCCTATTAACATACAAATTCCTAAAGCTGGCATTTAAAGCCTTTCACAGGCTAGCTCTATACTACCTTTCCATTTTCATCTCTAGTTATTCCCTCCTTTAAAAAAAAAACAAACTATACATTCTAATCAAATGTCCTACTTACAGTTCCTCAAACTTGGCGTTCCATCTGTTGTTTAATGTGTTTTATCTTCATCTCTTCCTCTTAGAAACTTTGGCTTCCTTTAGGATTCACCTCAGCTGCCATCTCCTTTGTTAATCTTCTCCAGATCCACTCTCCTTTCCTTCTTATCAGTGCACTTATCTGGCTCCTCAAATGATACTATATTTCCTTAGCTATATGCATATTTCCCTCCCCTCCTCAACCCTGGCCTCCTACAGAAGAATACATGCTTTCTGAAGGTGTTAACTTTTAATTTTGTATTTGTATACAGCTCTAGCAGAACACTTTGCATAAAGTATTTAACTAAATGTTTATTGGATTAGAATTTTTTTGCTCGTGTCCATATGAAGTGATTTTAACCACTGTCTTCTCCTTGCAAATGGGTCTACTGGGTCAACATTACAAAGATTCCCCTGCTTTTTAGATTATTAGTCTAGTGGGAATAATTTGAAATTCCAGCTGTGCTCTTGGTCACTATCCCTTTAATGAGAAAGGACTGTCCTGAGCTGTTTCCAAAGGCATGCCTCCCATTAAATCAAATACCAGTTGTAGTAAAACCATCACATATAGCAAATAGCCAGTAAATGCATGAATGTAAGATGAGAGCAAAAAGAAATCAGAGAAGTTATGCAAATTAGAATATACCAGAAAATACACAGAGCAAAGGAGTCCTTCCACTACACAAGATATTTCAGCTCAACTGAGAGAGAAATAATTCTCATCTCATCCATGTGGAAATTCCCCTAAGTCCCTTGTGTGGTAATCTTAGAATAGGGATGTGATTGGGCTATTGACTCTTCCATATATTGAATTATTTCAGGACTCTCTCTCTCTCTCTCTCTCTCTCTGCCTGTCTCTCTCTGTCTCTATCTCTCTCTTTCTCTCGCTCTTCAGAAAAGACTATCTGAGGATACTCTAAAACAGAATTCTTCATATTCTTTCTTGAAGCTAGAAGCCAGAAAAAAAAAATACAATCACCCCTCTCCCAAACTCTCTTGAACTCTGGGCATCCACCATATTTTTCATAAGACATTGGTAATTGATAAGCTGGATGGGTCCTAGGGACCCAAGTATTGAGAGGACTAGAAACCATGCAGTACAAGGAACTGAGGATGTTTAGTATTAATATGTATGTACATGTATGCGTATATAATCCACTTCAAAAACAAAACATCTGACCAAAACTCCTAACTCCCAGTACTCAAAACTAATAATTCAGTAATTACAGGGATTAAAGAGAAAATAAACCTTGAAGTACACATTGAATATTCTTATCACCAGCCTTACTATTATTAAACACTACTGAAATAATCTTTTCAGCTACCCACAGGATGCTTCAGGCCATTTTCAGAGCACTGGCCCATCTGTGCCCTCCAGTCCTCAGCTGCTTTTCTGGGTGCATTTGTTAATTACTTTCTCAACACCTCCCTGAGACCTAATTGCTCTTAATTGCTCCAGGTAACAACCGTCTATGGCCTACCATCTGGTTATCCAGAAACCACATTCCCATCAAGTGGTTTGCTGAGGTTTTGCTACCAAGTATCTATAAAAGATGGAATTCCTCCCAAAAGGAAGCGATGTCAAATATATGTCTTTGTAAAATGACTTCTAAGAGTCCCTTAGCATCCCCACTATAGTGGAATGCTCACTATATCTTTTAAGTTCCCTAATGCTATAAGTTTCACAAAGGGAGATTTTTTTCTCTTGTCTTTTTGAGAGTCATTAGCTAAAATAATAATAATAATAATATTAATAATAATCTAATATTTCTATAATGTTTAATATATGCTAGACCCTCTGTTAAGTACTTTGGAAATTCATTTAATCCTCAAATCTCATTAGATCCTCACAACACCCTGGGAGTAGGTGCTCTTATTATCCTAACTTTTCACATGAGGAAACTGAGGCAAACAGAGATTAATTGACTTGCTTACAGCTGCTGATTGAGGCCAAATTTAAACTGAGGTCTTCCTCACTCTAGGCAGGTACTCTAACCTATTGATCTACCTAGCTGCCAACAAGAGACAAAATACATACAATCTGAACAAACAACCAGTGACATCAGCATTTGCACACACACACACACACACACACACACACACACACACACAGGTCTTTAGGGGTGCTGATGGGGGCTAAGCATCAGCACCCCTGTGATCTGTAGATGCTTTTCAGACAAATAACACTATTAAGAAATCCCTAATCTGATCCCAAATTTGACTGATAACTACTAATCGCTATAAAAGGTAGTAGTATTTGAAATTTAGATCATATCTTGATACCCTTTAGCAATTTATCCTAATCAAAGAGATGGAAGATATCTCAAAAGTCTTCTGTTCCAACCCAGAAGAATTGTTTTTGCAACAACTCAGACAAGTGGTATTCTAGCCTCTGCTCGAAGCTTTTCTGTGAAAGGAAATAGGTTACCTCCAATGATATTCCATTTTACTTTTGCATAACTCTAATTATCAGGAAGTCCAAATAAAAATAAAACCAAAATTTCCCCCTATGTAACTTGTATCCAATGGTTCTAGTTTTGCTTTCTGTGGCAAAGCAAAACAAATCTAATTCCTTTTCCATAAGATAGCCCTTCAAGTATTTCTAAATCATGATCCTATCAATACCAAGTCTTCTATTTTCCAGCCAAAACATCCTCATTTCCTTGTATCACATGGTCTCTAGTTTTATCCTTATCCTGATAACCCTCCTCTGGATGTACTCTCATATTGTCAATATCCTTAAAACATGGTGCACAGAATTGGAGATCAGTCCTTCTGTATAGCTTCAAGGTCAGCCAACAGCTTCAACAATCATAGAACAGACAGACATGAATTTCTGAGCAGTCCAGTAATAACAGAGGTTATGCTTCATTTACTCAGTGATTTAGAGAGCATTTATGGAGCAACTACTGACTGCTCAGCTTTGTACTAGTCATTAGAGGAGCATCTGGTCAGAAGAGAAGCACAGTTATAATCCAGTTGGGGAAATAGAATATATACATACATGTGTATGTATATGTGCATATGTGTATGCATGTATATGTATATATACACATATATGTATATGTGTATATATATACACATAGCTCAACATATTTATAATATTTCTATATATATTGCAATATCATATCATTTACAAAGGCAGATATTTCTTAATTTATTCATCCACTCTTTAATACACCTTTAAAAAATATTTGTTGAGTAACCACATCTGATATTTCCTAGCCGTGTGAAAGCATGCAAGTATCATATCCTCTTTGGCCCTCAGTTTAAGTGCAAAATGAGGAATTTGAACTCTATAACTTCTAAGGTTGTATCCAGTTCTAAATCTATGATCTTACTATATGCAAAGCAGAGTGTCAGCTCTAGTAATGTTTTGAGTTATTGTACATAAACAGAAATTAAAAAAACAGTTTGAGAATTAAAAATGATTTGCTACAGAAGGACAGAGATGATGAAAATCAATTTTGACTGGAAGGTCACATTAGAGTTGGGAAGCATAGATGGATTTTGATAGAGTAAAGAGTAGGAAACAGTTTGATTAGAGTAGAAAGTGATTGATTATGGGCATTGGAACAAGGTGAAATAAAACTTTGATAAAATAAAAATAAAACTCAAATAAAATTTGAGATTGTTGAGTAATTTGAATGACAGTCCAAGTAATCTGGAATTTATTGATTTGGCAATGGGGAGCCATGGAAGACTTTGATGTAAATGTATGATCAGATCAAAGAAAAACAATCAGGTTATGATACATAAACTCTATCGAAGGAGGAAAGACTAGACCTAGCTAGAACAATTAGGAGACTATGAAAATAGATGTACCATGAATACAAAACATAAGAACATAGACTTGAGGACACATATGAGGACAAAGGAATGCATCCTAATTAAGAAACATCTGGAGTAGGTGAATTTTGAAATACGTATTAAAAGATTCAGTGTCTACGCTTATTAGGGAAATGAGGTCACAGATATGTCTTATTGATCTTTCTATACCTTTTAGTGCCTAGCATAAGACTGTGCACATAACAGGCAATCTAGAGACCTTTGCCAATTTTATCTTCATTTAAATTGGCAGGAAAAAAGCAGCTAAACTAGGGAGCAAATTGAGTCATTGGGTCAGTAAGTGCATTCACATGCAGTGTTTTTAATATTGTAGACAAAGAGCAAATCTGTATAAGACTTATCTCTGCCCTTATGGAACTTAGTCTAGTAGGGAGATGGCAAAATATTGCTAAACACTGCACATCTCTAATGAACATTGAAATCTAACTAGGAAGATATAATACACAGCTGAAAATAAAACTAACAACTTGAGGGGGTACATTAATATAAACTGACTTTTCCAATAATGCATATTCTTCCTTGATGATATGTTTTATATTTCATTTTCTCCATCATTTTTATAATGTGCTGAAGACTACTCCTGTAGCAAATAATTTGTAATTATCAGGCTGTTAGTTTTTTTAACTTCTGTTTATGTACAATATCATCTCTCTTCCTAGTTTAATACATTACTAGAGCTGACGTTCTGCTTTGCACATAGTAGTGATGAGGGTTGGAAGGGAGATGTGAGATTTCCACAAAGACTGGGGTACCAGGGACAGGTCGCCTGAAGAAGAATTCATGGACTCAAGCATTGTTGAGGTCAAGGTAAAGATTTATTATGTTTTTCAGAAGGTAAGAGTTCTTAGGGAACTTGCAACCTTAGAGGACTATAGGGAAAGTATATAGAATATTCTATAGTGAAACATCTGCCAAATATGCTAACTAGGTGTTTTGGGGTGGGATTAGGGAGTGGTTAAGGAGTGATCAGTTCTTAAAGGAACATGAACTTTTGGTATCTACTGCATAGGTATTTTACGCATAGTTCATTGGGAAATGAGGCAAGGGCTGGCTACCTAGAGGTGTGGTTTTAGGCTTGAAACCTCACTAAGTCAAAGAGAGGCCAGGGCTGGCTTAGAAATACCAGGCTGCTCTCATCAATGTCTCATTAGACAAGATAAATGTAATGCAGTATACGTATGTCTAAGTCTAGGATACATATGATTCGCCAGTGAGAAGTAAATGTCATTATGACCCAGTGCACAGCCTGTTCAGCCAGTCACAGCTGGTTCACACTAATAAGTTCTATAGGTACAGCTGGGTCCTATAGCAGGAAGGGAGATAACAGTTGTTGCTGGGCAGGCTGTGTCCTTGAGCTGGGGAGAAACTGCCTGGGATAGTGTTTTGAGAGTAAGGAGAAATGTGATTTTTAAAGAGAAATGTGATTTTAGAATTAGGCCCCAAGCACCCCATCAGTAGTATCATATATTTAGAACTGTACACAACTTTAGAAGTTATAGGGTTCAACTTCCTTGTTTTATACTCAAACTGGGGGTTGGCATGTGCCAGGCTAGTTAATCTAACACCTCCACCACCATTTTGACCACCATCTTTCCTCAAGTCCTGAAGGGGATCTCCGGAACTCTCAGCTTTGGAATACCACTTTTTTTTGGTTTTTTTTTTTAGCCTAGTGCTCTCATTCATCATCTTTGTCAGCAACTGCTGTGGATATACATTCTAACAACTGTTCCTACAGGTGTTATACCCACAGCTACTGAAGACCCAGAGAAGAAAACTTTCCACTGAAGTAGTCAGTGCTATCAAATGGATCAACATTAGAAACTGATATTTTTATCCAGTGGAATGACATTAAGGAAGAGATATTACCATCTCTTTGACAGTAAACCCTAGGGACTTTTCCATCTTATTTATAGCAGAAACTTTCTATATGTGTTTTCTCTTCCAATAGAATGTGAGTGCCTTAAAATCAGAGACTGCCTTATTTTTCTATTTTTGTCCCCAGCATTTAGCTCAGAGCTTTGAATATAGTACATATTTCATGTATATGTCTTTCCATTGCTTTTTGGGTCACCAGTAGCTTTGTTCCTTCTGAGAACATGATATAACAAGATTCATAGCCAGGTAGCATCACCTGGAGAATGCTGATATTAAAAGGATGAGTCTTTGCAGCATTGAGCAGCTTGGGATCATTTGTGCTGATTCCATTGAGCCATGAATGTCATTGCTAAAAAAAATTCTTTTGAGAGCACCTACAACCTTGAAAATTAATTGTAGTTTAAATTCAGCAAGAAAGGCATTTGTTGGCATGTTTACAGGATTTCGTTTTTCTTCAGGCACCTGTAATCACTTAGTCACGCAACAAATAACAAGATAAAACTTCCATATCTAAGAGCTCATACAATTCTAAAATGACTACATTAATCGAGTTTTAAGGTTTGCATTTAATTTCATCCTCACAACAATCCAAGGATGAAAGTGTTATTACCATGCTCATTTTACAGTTGTGGAAACTGATGTTAAGGAAGGTTAAATGACTTCTCCTGGATCATGCAGATAATAAGTGTCTGAGACAGGATGAAAACTCGGTTATTCCTGACTCTGAGGCCATGACTCTTTCTACTTTACTGCTTAGTTGTCATCATCCTGATGCCCCATTTTTGGCATCAATTAATCTGTTATTGCCTGAGAATTCTTTAATATGATCCTTTATATGTTATGGTGGCTAATGAATTGCCTTGCCTCTGCTTTTTATGCCCAACCTTTCAGGGAAGGTACTATCTTATCTGCCACCATGATTGCTTTTGATGATTCTAACTGCCTGCTTTAGACTTTAAAATAATTCCTTACTAGTCAGCTCTTTAAATCCAAACTCCTTTGCCTATCTTTTCATAATTAAAGTGGCATGATGCAATAAAAGGGTCCTGGACTTGGAATTAGTAGAATTTGAAGCTTGGCACTATTATGTGATCATGGACAACATATTCTTATCCTCAAGAAGCATATAGTCTATGATGCATGTAAGAGCAAGCAAAATAGGATCTTCTGCTGATTTGGTTTTACTAAAAGTACCTCTCATTGAATAATGCCATTGAGGAGGATCTTTCCCACCCATTGATGGGCCTGCCCATTGAGGGAAGCTTCATTAGGGGAGTTGTTTTGTAGGTGAGTCCCAAGTACCTTTTGTTTTTTCTATTGAAGCATTGGGTCAGAGGGTCATGCCCCCTGGCTCTGAAAAGTGTATAAACACCCTGAGAGTGTGGTTTCACTTGGGAACTTAGTTTTCGGAAGAAGGCTTGAGTACCAGATGACAGTCTGGGAAGTGATTAAGCAGCTGCTCTCCCTCCGCCTTTGAAAACCCAGATGCTGGTACTTCCCGCTCTAGTACAGATGTATGTATGCTAATGGTCAGACATTTTGGAAGCATGTCTGTTGACTTGGTTTCTCTGTGTTTTCTCTGAAGTTCAGGGTGCTGACTTTTTCCCCTTAACTAACTGAATGATCCATGTACTTGATTAAAGTGATTGTTAACCCCTCAAAAGTTGCCTTTCCTTTTAGAAAAGCAAATCAGAGAACCTGTGGAAGCAGACCCCACATAGGTATGTTGGTGTGCTTACTGATACAACACATCACATATGAATATAAGAAAGATCCAAAGCAAAATGTAATGGGATGATGGCCTCGCCCCACAGAGATATTGCCATGGAGATGTAGCGAGTGTCTTGCTGCCCACTGATGGAAAACAACATGCTGAGTCATCTTATCCATCCAATTACTTACAATTTAGCTTTCATTCAGTGGTAGGAGATGTGGAAGAGGGAAAGGTTCAACCCTCTGTATCCATCATTAACTATAATAGAAATCTATTTCTTTAAATTCTTGTGTTCCTATATTATTTGACACTGCTATTAAAGTTCATGGTCATTTACAATGATTTAAGTCTAAGCCAGAAAGTATATGGCTTAAGATTCAAAGAGGGGAAAGTCACGAAAAAGTGTAGGTTTTTCCTCACCAAAGGCCTTGGTCAGGGAGAATTGATTAGAACGAGAATTTCTGCACTGTAAGTAGTCTTTGAGATATCCACACTTTGAACCTCCTTTTAACCCAGAGAGTGATTTAATAAGGACATGAGACAGTAACTGGAGGAGGTGGAGGTTGGTATGTTTGTTCAGATATTCACAGATCCTGCCAAGAACACCTATCCATCCTTCACCTAGCTCAGGTTGAAAGTAGAGTTCTAAAATTGTGAAGTCTATAAGTGTAAGGTCAGACTATATATATCTGGACTGCTGTTCTCAGCTATTGATTCCATAATCAGAAAATACATTTTCAAATCAAGAGCATCCAGAGGAGTATGATCAGGATGGACAGTAGTAAGGAACCATTCTATATGAAGATCATTTGAAGAAAAGGAGAGATTTAAGGAGAACAAGGCAATTGTCTTCAAGTATTTGAGGAGCCATCTGGTGATAAAGAAATTAGAATTGGTTTTTGTTCTCTCCAGTGGACAGAATTAGGAGAAATGGGTCAAAGTCACACAGCAACTGCTTTTTGTAAATCATTTTAAGGGAGACTTTTATAGTAAAGATATCACAAAATAAAATAGGCTTCTGTGGTGGATAGTGAGCTTCCCCTTACTGGAATCTTCAAGTAGAGTCTTACTGATGACCCCTCATCAGGGATACTTACTCAGATATGAGTTGGAGTACTTGATTTCCACATCTGGTTATCTATGATTCTAGTGGACTGAGAATACAAGAGGGCTTGATAAGGGCCTATTGAATCCCAAGTCATCAGCCAACCCACATCTATTATACAGCAGGAATATAGCCCAAGTGGGAAGCCCAAGCGGGAATCAGAAAAAGCATGAATAATTCAAGAGGTAGTCCAGCTTCTGGGATCTTAACTCCACTGAACATCCTAAGACTCACTGACCACTAATTTGAGGTCTAAAATGATCTTTGGGATTCAGGGAACAGAAGCTAAGCCAGGCTCCACTTAACAATTTTCGCTTTTCTTAGGGCATTTATTACCACTAAAAACCTCAAATGGAAAACCAGCATTCTGATCCTTGGGATTGCCTGTAGCTATGTTCACTAAGGTACTGTGAAGTTAGAGAAGGCTTACTTTAGGGACCTTTAGGTCACTAACTTGCTCCTCTTTCTCATTACCTTTTCCTCACCCCTATCTTCTGTAGTTTCCCAGTCTATATTGCTTCTCTTTTAGAAAGCTAGTGCCTTTCAATTTCTTCTTCCTTTTTGAATCTTATTCTCAGTAAGTATTAGATGTCAGTCATTTACGTTATGTTTCCTCCCCCTATATATTCAAACTTAATCCTTAAATTCAGGATGAGAGGCTTTGTCTCATATTAAAGGATTTTCTATAATCTGAGAACTGGAAGGGAGTTATTTCCTGAGAGCAACACAATATAGGGAAAGAACACTGAACTTGAGAGTGAGAAGAACTGGGTTTGAAACGTGGCCTACACACTGACTGAATGGTGAAAGGCAAGTCACTAAATCTGATGGAGCCTTTGTTTTCTCTTCTGTCAGAATAAGACTAATAATACTTCTATTGCCTAGCTCCTGGGCCCTTGAATAAAATGAAGTATAAGCTTCCATGAATCATGGTAAATGGAAAAGAGTACTGACCTTTGAGTTATGGGACTGAATTGCAAAATCTGGTCCTTCTAATCCCTAGTTGTTTCACCTTGGGCAAGTCACTTAACTACTCTATTATTTATGTTCCTCCTTTATAAAACAAGGGATTTGGATTAGGTGACTTGTAATGCTAATTCCAGCTCTATTGAGCAAAAGAAAATTTAGATTCCAGGATTGGTAGGTGGAGTAGACCATCCTCAGAACTAGGAGCTCATAATAGGCATTCATATTCCACAGCAGCCTAGATTTAGAGGCAGAATGAACTTTACAAGTCCTCCTGACTCCTCTTCTACGCTACTAGAGCTTTCATCTGTTTGAACTCCTGTATGAAGGAACTCTCAGCTCCAAAGGACTAGAGAGTGAACCAACCTAAATCCAAATCTAATCATTTTCCTCACCTATGCTACATGTCAGCAAATATGACAAAGGTTTCACTCTGGCTTCCTACATTCATTGCTAGAAGGGCAATTCCCCTACCCTCAGTGGAACAGTGGAGCTAAGCTACACACAGACAGTAGATTTCCAGAAACTCTAGTTCTGGCTCAAAAGAAAAGCAAAAGATTTTTCTTTTCTTCTTTTTTTAAGCCCATTGTGTCTCTTCCATCATACATCATTGTGCATTTTCAAGTTCAGGGTCAAAGCTTTGAATCAGAGGGCACCAGCAGTTCATTTGTAAAGCTCTCTCCTCTCAAGCTCAGGGCTGCAGCATTCCTGCCTGAAGCAACTATCTGATTGGCCAGGGTTTGGTAACCTTGCTCTTGGCTAACACAGATCTGTGGGCAAACAGAGGTCATCCCAGATTTTCTAAAAGGGAAACATGCCATATGTGAATACTATATTAAAAAAAAATAACTGTGGTTTCACTTAATAATTTCAAGCAAAAGTTTACAGTCAACATAAAAAAGGTCCTAGAACAGCAAAATGCAAATACCTATTATTAATGTGTCAGAGTGAAACTACACATACAGAACTAGCATGAGAGCTGCTTCTAAACATGTTCACATTGCCCACTCACTGTTATACCCGTAACACACCTTCATAATTCACTTTTCTAACAGGGGTCTTGAGTGATGTCAAGGAACCTAAGATTTATAAATGTAGAAAGCAATCCATATTCTCTCATTGTTAACCAGTTTAGTAGAAGAATGGGACTCCCCAACTTTAATTGTTAGGCAATATGAACTATTCCCACATCTGTGGACCAGGAACTAACCCAATCTGCTCGGATCTTTGGGTCCCGATAACAAAGTTTCTATATCTGCAACACTAACCTCACAGTACAAAGATAAAGTTATACAGAAAGAGAGCCCTCAACGGCACATGAGCCGTTGTAATGAGCACATGTACTATTAAGGGCAAAGAAATATAAAACTAGAAAAAGTCAAACTACCAAATATACTTGGGATAAGCCCTAATTATTAACACAATAGGGCATAAAACTATCAAAATGATTTCTACGTAATGAACAATAAATTATTATCAAGTTTAAGCACTCAACTCTTTGTGAAAAGATAAATGCACAATATTACCCAGAGAGCCATCTGTTTACCTTTGTCTAACACAAAGTATTCTAGGTTCTACTACCCAACTTGAATATTTGCTAATTCTTCAGCCTGTTGGAAAAGAAGAGAAGAAGAAGGAATATTCAAGAGCAAAAGATCACATACCCTTAGGTACTTATGACTTCCTCTTGGCATGCAAGGTCACATTCTTTTAGTCAGATGAGTGCGTGTGTGTTCATCCTTTGGTGCCGAAGAAGACCATGCCATCAGAGAAATGATAACATGACTTGCACTTGACTTTGTTTTCCAGCCTCACTTCTCCTCCAGAGTCATTTGAATCCAGTGACCAGATATTCATCAGGATGACTGGAGATGACCCAGGATGAGGCAATTGGGGTTAAGTGACTTGCCCAAGGTCACACAGCTAGAGAATGTCAAGTGTCTGAGGTGAGATTAGAACTCAGGTCCTCCTGACTCTTGCACCACCTAACTGCCTAACTTCAGATACTTCTAAATTGGTTGCTCCTATCCCCCTCCCGAGAAAGACAATGTTTAGCCATATTGTATGCTTGCAAGCAAAAGGGATGACCTGGAAAAAAGGAGAATCTGAGCCCAGATGATAAAAAAATCATCTTTCTCGGTCTAGTCTGACTGGCATTTTGAGGACTTTAGTACTGAATTGCCATTTTAAAAATGTTTTCTTTTTACTAGTATTTTATTTACATTTTTCATTGTATGGCAACATGGAAACTCCTCCTGCTGAAGCTGTTACCACTCTGTCCTCTTTGATTTCCATGTTGAGACAATAAACTTCCCCATTCAGTACTTTGGGCTGGGCAGCCACATCTGAGGGGACCTTCTTGCTCAAACACAGATGGAGTTATTTCTAGAATTAACTGAAGGTCAGACATAATTAGAATTTTCAAATGTGATCTGCCACATTGAGGCTTTAATATTTTTAAACTAAATTTTCTAAATAGTCTGTCAAGATGCTCATTTATTTCACAATTACCCAGGACCAAACTGAATAAAGCAGATAAGAGGTCAACTGGCTACTGACAACAGAGCCATGGCTGGGCTTGAGTGAGATTCTCCTAAAGTCAGGCTCTCACTCTGTTTGTGCCAGTGTTCAATCTCTCTACATAAAAGCAGTCAATTTGAAAGAGTGAAGGACTAGGGAATCAGGAAGCCATTTTATATCAGAAAGTCACCCCCTGAAACCTATGACACATAAAAGTGAAAATACTTGTTGCAGGAACTAGATGAGGAAGAGATTTCCCTTACCCTGAAAACATCTTTGAGTTCTGATCATTAAACATGACAATGACAAGGAGATCTGAAGATGGGGAGACTTATGTTTGTTCCCACTTGTGGGTACCACATACTCAGCTGTAATACTCTGTCCTCTTCCATCTATGGAAATATCCATCAGTCAGTCAATCAGCATGCATATATTAAGTGCTTATTGTGTGTCAAGCATTGAAATAAAATCCAAGTCATGGACCACCTGTTTCATGGAGCTTTTCTTTACTAATCAAATGAGAGTATTTGTAAAAAAACACTTTGCCCAATGTCTGGAAGATAGCAGACACTATATAAATTGCTTATTCCCTTTCATAATTACATTAATTCACATTTCTTACATAATAATGCTTTGCTAAGGTCTTTTAACAAAATATCTTTGAAGCTACCTCTCCAGGTAAAATTAGTACCTAATATTATTGATTAGTACTATAATATTATAATGGCATTAAATGTATCATATCATATCATATTATATATTGCATGCTATTTATAATATAATTAATACTAATCTGTACTAATGTTTTTGTTTCCATTTTTCAAGGGAGGAAACCTACTCACAGAGGTTATTATCTATGATCATCTCAATAACTAAAAGATATGATTTCAACACAGATGTATTGATTTCAAGTTTAACACTCCCCTTTGTCCCCTTCTCAATCAAACTAATTTATTAATTAGCAACTTATTAAACACCTAGAAAGTGTAAGACACTGTGATAAATGTTGTTGGGGATATAAAGAAATGTAAAGCAGGCCTTCTGTGAAAAGAATTTACAGTTGTCCTGAAAAGAAAAAACAATATCTCTTATACATATGAACATGTGCACCTACCTTGTATACACATGGACAAATAGATAAAATTACAAAATATTGTATGACTCATCTCAACTCAACCATTCGGTTAAAGTAAAATTTTAGTAAGTATTTAGTCTACACTGGACATTGGTCTAAATGTTGTTGGGAAAACACCATTTTAGAATTCTTTGTTTTAGTAGCATTTTATTTTTTCCCAATTATCAGTCAAGACAAAGTTAACATTCATTTTTCATTTATTTGAATTCCAAATTTTTCTCCCTTCCTCCTCCCCCGCTTTTGACAAAGTGGTAGTCAATTTGATATAGATTATACATGTGAAATATGTATATCATGTAAAATATATATATTAGTCACAATTGTGAAAGAAGAAACAGATCAAAAGGAAAAGAAAATGAGAAAGAATAAAGTAAATGAAAAAATGTATGTTTCAGTCTACATTTCAAGTCCATCAGTTCTTTATCTGGATGTGGACTGAATTTTCCTTTGTGAATTCTTTGTACTTCTCTGGAATAATTGTGAGAAGAGTTGTCATTCATTGTTGATCATCACACAATGTTGCTGATGCTGTGTACAATGTTTTTTTCTAGTTCTACTCATTTACTCTACTTAGTTCATACAAGTCTTTCCAGATTTTTCTGAAATGTGCCTGTTCATCATTTCTTATTGCACAATAGTATTCCATTACATTCACATACCACAGCTTATTCAATCATTCCTCAATTCATGGACATTCCATCAAATTCCATTATTTTGTTACCGTATAAAGTGATGTTATAAATTTTTTTGCACATATAGGTCGTTCTCCCTTTTTTATGATCTCTTTGAGATATACATCTAGAATTGCTATTGTTGGATCAAAGCGTAAGCATAGTTTTATAACCCTTTGGGTATATTGTTCTCCAGAAGGATTGGATAAATTCACAACTCCACCAACAGTACATTAATATCCCAATTTTCCCATATCTTCTCTAATATTTATCGTTTTTTTTTTATCGTATTAGACAATCCAATAGATATGAGGTGGTGCTTCAGGGTTTCTTAATTTGAATTTTTCTAATCAAAAGTTATTTAGAGCACTTCTTCATATGCTTAGAGATATCTTTTATTTCTTAATCTTAAAACTGCTTGTTTATATTCTTAGGCGATTTATCAATTGGGGAATAGCTTGCATTTTTATAGATTTGACTCAGTTCTCTATATATTTGAGACATGAGACCTTTATTAGAACCACTTGCTATAAGATTGTTTCCCAGCTTTCTGCTTTCCTTTTAATCTTGGTTGCATTGGTTTTGTTTTTGCAAAGGCTTTTTATTTTATTTTACTACAATCAAGATTATCTATTTTATACTTCATTATGTTCTCTATCTCTAGCTTGATCATGAATTCTTCCCTTCTCCATAGATCTGACAGGCAGACTATTCCTTGACTCTTTCCTTTCACCCTTTCCCTCTTCAACTGTATTTTACTTCTGTCTACCTCCTCCCCTGGTCTGCCCTCTCTTCTGCCAGTCCATCCCCTCCTCCCATACTTGATTATCTCCCCTCTTACTTTTCTGTCAGGCAAGACAAATCTTTATATTCAACTGACTGTGTATATTATTTCCTCTATGAGCCAATACTGATGAGAGTAAAGTTCAAGCGATGCCCATGACCCACACTTCTATCTTCCTCTCCACTGTAATAGGTTTCTGCTTCTCCTCATGTGAAAGAATTTACCCAATTTTACCTTTCCCTTCTTTCTTTACCCAATATACTTTTCTTTTTAATCCCTTCTCTTTATTTTTATTATTCCCTATCATTGTTCCCTATATAAAATAATATTTTATTATTCACCTTATACTCGTACTCTCTGTCTACATATATTTCTTCTAGCTGTACTATTAGTAATACAATTTTTAAGAATTTCATGTATCATCTTCTCATGAAGAAATGTGAACAGTTCAGTTCCATTGTATCCCTTGTAAACTTTTTAGGACCTCTTGGCTATTGATATAGGAAATCTTTTTGTTCAAATCTAGCCTTCTGTTTAAAAAAAGCTTAGAATCCTATTTCATTGAATGACCATATTTTTCCTTGAAGTAGTATGCTTAATTTCACTGGGTAGGTGGTTCTTGGTTGTGGTCCTACCTCCTTTGCTTTCCAGAATATCATGTTACATGACTTCTGATCTTTTAATGTTGTAGCTGCTAAGTCCTGTGTAATCTGATTGTGGCTCTCTGATTTTGAATTAATTTTTTGGACACTTGAAGTATTTTTTCCTTGATACTCCTGAATTTGGTTATAATGTTCCTTGGAGTTTTTTATTTTGCCATCACTTTCTTTTTTACCCTCTGGTTTCAGGATATCAGGACAATTTTCCATAATAATTTCTTGGAATATGCTGCATCCAGATCCTCCCGTTAATTATATCTTTTAGTCCAATGATTCTGATATTGTCTCTTCTGGATCTATTTTCCAGGTGAGTTGTTATTCCAGTGAGGTGTTTTACATTTACTTCTCTTTTTTTTTCATTCTTTTGAATTTGTTTGATTGATTCTTGATGTTTCATAGAGTCATTAGCTTCCACTTGCCCAAGTCTAACTTTGTAGGGGTTGTTGTCTTCAGTTAGTTTTTTTATTTCCCTTTCCTTTTGGCCATTTCTATTCTTCAAGCAGGTGTTTTCTTTTTCCAAGCTGTTGATTCTTTTGTTTTTTAAACAATTGTTCTTGTATGTCTCATTTGTTTCCCTATTTTCCTTCTGCCTCTCATATGATTTTTAAGCTCATTTTTGAGCTTTTCCATGAGTTCTTTCTGGGCTTGAGATCACTTTGTTTTGGGGGGAGAGGGAGGGGGAGTTTTGCCCATAGGTGTTTTCACATTGTTGTCCTCTTCCAGTTTTGTATCTTGATCTTCCCTGTCATCGTAGTAACTTTGTAGGATCAGAAACTATTTTGGTCTTTTCTCTTTTCTTTTATATTTGAGTTCTGATCCAGGGACGGGAAGAGTACTGTCTCAGGCTTCTTGTGCCAGGGGCTGCAAGGCATGGTTGTTTACTGCATGCTTCACAGATGCTTCCCTAAGGCCCCTGGGGGACCTTCATTTCTGGTGTTGTGCTGAGGGGTGGGGTAAGGGTAACTGGAGACACTAGAGGCCATAAGGGTCTATCAGCTTACCTGGTTCCAGGGTACTAGGGCTGGTGTCTGATATTTGCTAGGCTGATGAAATGTTTTTGCATTTCCACAGGGGCTGCATGCTGAAGCATGCATCAGTCTGACAGCTGCCTATTTGTCTGGGGCTATACTGAAGCAAGTAGGGGATCCCACTGTTGGCATTTACTTGCTCCACAACACTGGGATTCAGGATCTTCTGCTGGTTTGCTGAGGTCAGGCTAGCTACTGGCTTGTTGGGATGCCTCCTGTTCTGTATTGCCCACCCCTTTTACCTGAGAGAGACTCTTCCAAATATCTTTGGCTAAAAGATTGTCTCTCCCAATCTTTTTGCTCATTCTGCTCTTTTAGGATTTATTTTAGGGCACGTTTTTATGTTTTTTTGGAGATGAATATGGGAGAGTTATGGTAATTTATTTCTTCCTCAGACATCTTGGCTTCTAGATGCCATTGAGAAGAGGTCTTTAGGGAAGATGGTCATTTTCCCCCCATAAATCAATCAACACTTAAAAAAAAATTAGTGTCTTCTTTTTTGTTTGATTTTTAATTTATGGAATAGAACAAGCATTTCCATAAATATAGTCCAATTAAAAAAAGATGATTCTACATGAAATTTTAAATCTATTATGTACAATGTGCTAATCTTATTAAATATGTAATAAAGTCATGTAAATTTCTTCCTTTTCCTCTCTCATCCCCTACTGAGAGATGTCTACCATTAGACACAAATGTGTGTGTGTGTGTGTGTGTGTGTGTGTGTGTGTATGCAAAATTATTATCTGGATGGAGACAGTATCTTTCTTCATATGCCCTTTACAGTTAAGTTGGGTATTTATAATAGTCAAAATGATTTATTTACTCAAAGTTCTTAAAACAATATTCCTATTACTGTATACAATGTTCTCTAGTTTCTGCTCATTTCACTCATTATTTTATGCAAGTCTATCCATGTTTTTTTTCTAAAAATCATCAAACTCATTATTTCTTATAGAACAACAGTATTTTATCACAATCACATACCACAGCTTCTTCAGTCATTCCCCATGTGATGGGCATCCCTATAATTTCTAATTCTTTGCCACCACAAAGAGAGCTGTTATAAATATCTTAGAACATATAGATTCTTTTCCTTTTTCCCTAATCATCTTTGGAATCAGTCCTAATAGTGGTATTCTTGGGTCAGAGAATATAGGCAGTTTAATAATTTGGGGGGCATAATTCCATACTGATCTCCAAAATAGTTGGATCAATTCACAACTCCATCAACAATGATATAGTCATTTAAGGCTCGAAATTAGTTGGATAAACAATTGATACTTTAGGATCTTAGGGAGATCACTTCAAAGGATCCTCTATTAAGGAAATGCAGTTTTAGCCAAGATTTGAATCACAAGTCACATTGATATAGATGGGGTAAGCAGGTAGGAGGGTATTCAAGTTGGAGGAGATGACATAGGCAATAGCACAAAGACATATATATACAAAAAACGGTTAAGCAATAGTCAGACTGATGATGACTCTAGTTGGAAGGCTACAGAATTTGGACTTTCTTTTGTAGACAGAGGGAAACACTAATATTTTTTGAGCAAGCAGTGATGAAATAGGATTGATTAGAGGGAGAAGATATTGTGGAAAATATGACCGGATGGATGGTAATACTGAAAGTACCTGAAGCTTAGTAGAGGAGAGAAGAAATGAAGAGATGGATAAGTAGATCTTTAAAAAGCAAGAACTGACAAGACTTTCAAGTTTCAGTTCAACTCAGTTTCTACGTAACACACTATGATAGGTATCGTCCTAAAGGAACGCAATGTACTGTAGTAAAAGAGAGGTGACAAAAACGCAAATAAATATAAGTCAGAATGTGATAAACGCTATAGGTTAAGTAGAAGAAAGACATGGGATTAAGAAAAAGGAAGAAATGCATGGAACTGGGGAACTGGGAAAGATTTGGGAAAGTAGGTATCTGTCCTAGACTTCAAAGAATGATCCATGGTACTAGAACCCCCAAGACTGTGGGCTCACATGGATTGGGTCTGATTTCTGTTCTGAGCCCAGAGAATCATTTTCTCTTTAGCTAATTTCCCCAAACCAGGATTTACCTTACAGACATTTCCAGGTACAGTGTTGCTCTAATCTAGGTTTCCACAAATGCGGAATAGGATTAATAGGTAACAGGAGTCCCCATATTCTATACAAGTATTCAAGGTACAACAAATGCATATTGCATGTGAGACCACCCTTATTTCACCTCCAAAAATGAATAAGATGATAAAGATGCATAGGAGCTTCCAAACAGGTACTAAAAACATCTAATGCACTCACTTCGATTTGTAAACTTTCCTTAAGGCAACTTTTTTACATACCAGAGAAATTCTTCTCTCCCACAGAGTCCCTAGAAGGCAGAGGTTTCTGAACAAGCAGCCCCCTTCCCATCAGAATGACACTGCCTGAGTAACTCACTATAATAGCATGAAGGTAACACAGTTCCATTTTCTTGCCATCAATGACACTGCTTTAAGCCTTGTTGTGGCTGTGGCTACAGGAAGAATAACTGCATATGAGAGAGAGACAGAGAGAGAGAGACAGAGAGAGACAGAGAGAGAGAGACAGAGAGAGAGACAGAGAAACAGAGACAGATACAGAGAGACAGATAGAGACAGAGAAAGATAGAGACTGAGACGGATATAGACAGAAACAAAGACTGACAGAGAGAGAGAGACAGAAACAGAGACAGAAACAGAGACAGAGATAGAGGAGACAGAGACAGAGACAGAGAGAGAACACAGGCAATCTTCTTTTTCCAAATGGAAAAAAAATGCTCACATGCTCATTAAATTCCACTTCTTTCTTTAGAAGATCAAACTTTTCATCTTGGAGCCACACTCAAGGTTCATGCTGACCAAGAAATCTTCCCTTTGTTGTTAGTATATCACTACATCAAGAATTCCCCTTCTCTTGTTTGAATAAGTTCAGTTCCAAGACTCTTAAACTTTGGGTTACCCATGAGTAAACTCCAAAGCTAGCACTACCCAGGAAATCCCCCATCTTTATTTGGAAGGCTAGATTCAAGTACCATATGTCTAGGAGATTAAAATCTTTCCTTTTCAATAGAGGTAAATAAGGTTCAAGAATACACCTGTAAACTCCTATCTTAGGTAGAATAGGCAAACAGGAGGAAGAATACAAACATGAGAGGTCCTGAAGGTTTGTGAAAGAAGTAATGCCATAATCAGGACTATGTGTTTATTCAGAAGTCACCTTCCTATATGCTTTGTCAGGAACTCTATCGTTGCTTGTCTACCATCATCTCTTGAGCTGGTAAAGTCCACTATAGTGTTACCAGTCTCTGATCTGTGCTCATAAGCTAAGAGGGAGCACATTCAATTTACATACTATTCTGACCCAAGGTCATCATTCACAGTTCCTGGTGGAGAAAGGGGAAGACTACACCCAAGCAGAGGAAACTGCTTTCCCAACTTCTGTAATACCAACCCCAGAATACAAGTGTTCTCTGTTGCACTCTGATCTGTCCTCTGGATGGGTGTGTGGGGGGAGGAATGGTATAAAAGAATGAGGGAAATAATTTCAACTCTCTTTTAGATATCATCCCCAGTGAAAGTATACTTGAACAACACAGTCTACTATCTTAAGAGTACCAACCTGTCAATCACCTGGAAGCAGCCCTAGTTATTCATTGAAAACTAGTCAGGAGCACTCCATTGTCTTCATAATAGGTGTCCAACAGAGATACCTGAAAAGTTCATGAAATTGGGAGAGATTATATATTGTGATCTTCAGGAAACCCTCCAGTCACCATCTTCTCCAACCCAGCTCCCCGTGACCTATGAGTAAAATCTTGTCAAGAAAAGAAGTGGAAGCTGACATTGTATGTGCAGGAAATACCATGAGGAATAAAATAAAGATGGAAAGTCCTAAAGATTTGTGAACAAGGAAGCAGAGTGGTTAGAATTATGTATTCAACTTGACAGTGATATTTTTAGAATGGAAGCAGGGAGATCAATAAAGAGGCTTGATAGCTGATTGGGGTGGTGGTAAAAGGGAGGGAGTGAAGTGCTGACAAAGAAACGGGAGTAAGATTAGACAAGTTTCAGGACTGAGTGTCTGAAAGAATAGTGCTATAATAAATACCCTTGGAGAAATATTGATTGATAAATGGTGACCAGGATAGATTGAGCTAGGACTAGGGTGGGAAAGGCAGATAGTCACTGAATATGTAGGAAGATACAATAAGAGACGCTTTTACATATTTTTAAATGTACATATTTTTGTATCCCTAGTGCTTAGCACAGCATCTAGCACTTAGAAAATGTTTGAGGAATTGTTGTTGATTGATTGATACCAGAAATTTCCATTCTTCAGGACACAAGTATGTATACAGGAAGTAGTTGTGTTGCAGGTATTTCAATGAAGGTTCAAAATCTTCAGTGGACAATGACTCAGAAGGTACATGGATACCCTTTGAGGCTTTGCTTGAAGATTAATGGTAAGTGACTTGCCCAGGGTCCTACAGTTAGTAAGTATCTGAGATCACATTTGAACTCAGGTTATCCTGACTCCAGGGCCAGTGCTTATCTACCAAACCACATAGCTGCGCTACTTGTAGATGTTTTTAAGTCGTTGTTTCTTTTTGTGTTTGTCTTTGAGTTTCCTGTCACCATGGTAGCTCTCTCTGGTCAGATTATTTTTTTATTACTCTTTCTGCCAGCCTCCTTCTGGACTTTGAACTTTTTGTTAGTGCTAGTTTTTGCTCACTTCTGGGGTGGGGTGTGCTTGTGAATTTTTATGTCCTTCTGCTGCTTTCACAGCTTATTCTGCCAATGAAACTTCCAAGTTTCATTGTTTCCAAAGTGGTATGATCTGGGGAGAGTCTTTCTCACTGCCCTCCTGTTCTGAGTTCTTCATGTCCTTGACTAAGATTTCCATGTCTTGACTTATATGTGGTTGAATTTTGGAAGAATGTTGTTAGGCTTCATCATCATTAGTCTTTCTGAAGGTTCAGAGTAACTGTATTTTTGGATCCCCTTTGGTCTAGCTCTCCTGCCCTGGTTATCAGAACTAAAGGTTAGAAATGATCCCCAGACTACTTTTAGTCACAGAGTAACACAACCATGTTTTCGGAAATTGGTCCTTGTTTAACACATAGTTAAGGTCCTTCCCACTTGGAATCGGTCCTCTCTGCCTTAGAACTGTGACCTTGAATTGAGTAATCAGAAACAGAGCAGGCAGATGTGTCACATGCTCTCAAGGTAAGCCCAGGTATCCCCTGGCATCCTTTTTAGCTTTTAGCCCAAGTGCTTCCTGCCCTGGTATTCAGTCTCAACCTCCTAGTCTTCCCTGTATGCTAGAATGTTTTTCATGGCTGCCACCACACTGTGCTCATATACAGTCCTTGCTCCAGTATCTGCAGAAGTCTCCTTGTGTCTTACTAAGTTGCCCTGGACTAGAAAAACAAAATGATTTGTTATGCCTTTTTAAATTTTGCTTCATGATAAAAATTCAATTTGGTATGTTGCCTAGTTTTGGGTGTGTTATTTATTTATTTTTATGGAGGAGGTGTGCTGGATGAACTAGGCAAAAATACTTATTCTCACTCTACCAACTTGATTCCACCTCTGTGCCTTGAGGATATACAAATGCTTTGTCATTATTCTTGTCCAGAAAACTAGTTTGCCCAATGAATGTTGGACTTAAGAGTCAGAAAGAACTGAGTATAAATTCTGATTCAGACATTTTCTCAATGTACCCTTATTAGTGTAATCCTGATGAAATTATTTAACCTCTATTGGCCTCAGTTTACTTAACTGCAAAATAGGAATAACAAGAGAAACTCCTTCACCAGGCTATCATGAGGATCAAATGAGATCATATATGTAAAATGTTTTCCAAGACTCAAAGTGCTTTATAAATGCTACTAGCATTGCTGTTGCTAGTAAGTTCTGTCTCTAAATAGTTATGGGAGCTATGGGAGCTGGAAGTCAATAGTATGAAGTGCTAAATTTTAGACATATTGAGTTGAAAATGATAGTAGGATGTCCAAGAAAACTGTCCAAGGGACATAAGGAAATATAGAACTCAATCTAGGGAGAAAAGATTTCAGAGCTATCACAATTTAGTATTTAATTGTAGACTTCTGTGTATTATTCTCAAATTATACCATATTTGCTAGATTTGCCTCCTGAACTAATATTGCAAATTCCTTAAAGGAAGGAATGGTTTCTCACATTTTTATACCTCCCATGATATCTAGTCTAGGACTGAGGAACAGTAGATGTGTGGTAAATGTGTACTAGCTGATTGATTATTTTCAACTTTATGCTCCTAGAGGTCAGAGGACAACTTGTGTTTCTGAGCTCCCTGCAGCATCAGATTTTGTTGTAGAAGTATAAGAGATACATGTTATTGTTTTACTGGTCAGTATCCCTAAATTTTCAGTAATAGTTTAAATTAGACTTGGAAATAAATATAACAATTTGATCCCCTTACCATTTTACTTTGTTGTTGCTTTTTACCCAGCCTTCCTTGTCTCTATTTAACCTACAGGATTTCATAATGGCTCATTGAAAAGAATGATGGATTTGGAGTCTAAAAATCTGACTTTGAATTCTGGCTCTGCAACTTAGTCATTTGTATGACTTTGGGATCTAAACATTTTAAAAATTTAATATATTAGGGCCTCAGTTTCCTAATCTGTAAAATGAGGTTGGACTAGAAAATATCTTGAGAGGCTAAGAGTCTCTCCAGCTCAGGTTCTGTCTAGCTGAGATTCTATCTGGTCTGCTTGTATTCACAAGCGGTATAAATGCTTAGACTCCTTAAGGGTCAACCCAATATGGTGAATCTTTAAAAAACGTTGTTTTTCTTTGGTTTAAAGAAGTCTTGAGTCAAATTCATTTGAGCAGGACTCAGCATGTCAGTATTTCAGGGTCCCCAGCACCCCTAAACCTGAAGATTTTGGTTCCCTGACCGAGAAGAACTGCTAATCTCAAGTTCTGCCAAGACTGGAAAAAGTCTTTGTTGAATTCATTCGAGTAGGACCCAGTGTGTTGGTATTTCGAGGTACCCAGCACCCCTAAACCTCAACAGAGCCACTCCCTGGTACCCTGTCCTCCAATCTTCTCAAGACTTGGAACGACAGGAAAGCCTGTGTGCTGGCAGTGCTCCCACTTTCTCCACCTGTCTAGTCAAGCCTTGAGAAAAACAGAGGCTGAAGAGTACAAGCCATCAACTTCCAGATGACTGCTCAGGCTACATACCCCTTGAAAAGGACCCATCAAAGCAGGGACATCTCTATGCCCCTTGCCAGCAGGAAGCCATTTCAGAAGCTGAGACCTTCATCCTTTACCCCAAAAGAATCTGGGTCCAATGTGTTTGAGGGGGGAATGATGGGGTTCAGACTCTGGAAACCTCCCTGAACTCCCCTTGAATCTCCCCACCTGGCCTTTGATACTCAAATTTGTAGATAGTTTCCCTCTGAATTCTATGACTTAACCTGGCCTTTCATACTCAAATCTGTTGCCCTTGGCCTAATTTGGCCTTTCATTGTCTGTTACCTCTGGATTGCCCTACCTACCTCTCACCCAAGCCCTCTATTGTTTGATATCTCCTGATTGCCTCCAACTGTTTCCCTGGATTACATCACTAGTTACTCCAGTCTCATCAAGACCCTCCTTAGACCTTCCTCCCAGACCACTAGACCACCTCTAGATCTTTCTCACAGACTTTCTTCATATAAGTTCCATCTAGCCTCCATGAAGGTGTTCAGATTCAATCCAGTTCAGACTCTGATAGCTGAGATTCTATCTGGCCTACTTGTATTCACAAGTGTTACGAATGCTTAGGCTCCTTAAGTCAGCCCAATATGGTGAATCTTTAATAAACTTTGGGGTTTTTTCGGTTAAAAAAAGAAAAAAAAATATCTTGGAAATCTTTGAGATAAAAATAAAGATTTTTATAGAAAAGAAAAATATATCTACCTTGTCAAAGATCTAAGAGCATATATAAATAAAATCAGTGAGGTCACTGAACTTGGAGACAAATAATTTGTTGTCAGTCCTGCTTCTGCCAATTAGGAGCTATGTGACCTTCCTTGAACTTCAACTTCCTCATTGGTAAAAAAAAAAAAAAAAAAAAAATTAAAATAGAAGACTTCCATGGAGAGAGGTAAGATGGCTAAGGAGAAGAAGCCCTCAGCTGACATCTCTCAACATTCCCCTCAAAACAACTTAAAATAATTCTTCAAATAGAATTCTGGAGTGACAGAAGCATTGAAAGGTCAGGGTGAGATATTCTCCCAGACCAAGACAACTACAGGGTTTGGAAAGAGAGAACTGTGATACAGGAGCGGAGACAAGCTCAGAAGACATGTGGCTATAACACCAGTGGTGGCTAGGTGGTGGTGACATAAGCAGTAACAACTTTGGTGCTCTCAAACTAGAAATGGTAGGGAGGTCTGGAAACTGGTTAAAAAGATATTATAGGGGACATCCATGCTAGAACTGGACATAGGGCTGAAGTAGCTTGACAATTCCATTGCCTATACTCATTTGTAGGTCAAAGTTCAAGGATGGAGAGGAATACTTTCATTCAAACAAAAGCATGATTAATATCTCTTTCAGATTCAAGGGAAGAGGAACCCTGAAGAGCAGTATTGGTTACCATCTCAAGGGATCTATACACTTTTTGACTAAAGTCCAAATAACAGAGCAGAAGATCAGTGAATACACCTCTCCCTAGTCCCCACCACCTTGGAAGCACCAAAAACTTCCAAACCCTGAGTAACTCTGAAAACAATAGTGCAGGAAAAATATACTTGAAGCTTGGGGTAGTGTCTTTCCTCCCACAAACCAAATAGAGTTCAAATTAACACAAATCCAAAGTCAAGAAATAGGCTGGAGAAATGAGTAAATAACAATAACAATAACAAAAAAGAAAATGACAGCAAAAATCTGCTATGCTGGGAGGGAAGATCAAAACACAAAATCAGAAGAAAACAATAGTTTAAAAGCAGCTACAAGCAAAATCTTAAAGAAAAATAGAATTTGGATACAGGCCTAATGATAATTCCTAGAAGAGACAAAAATTATTTTCAAAATTAAATAAATGGTAGAGGAAAGATAACTTTAAAAAATGAGGGTGAGGGAGGAAAGTTTTGAAAAATCAGTGAACAGATTAGTAAGAAAAGGCACAAAAATTAATGATGAAAACAATACTTTTAAAAACAGAACTGACCAAATAGAAAAAGAGGTACAAAATTTCAGTGATAAAACTAACCCCTATGAAAAGTCATATTGGCCAAATAGAAAAAAAAAAACAAAACACATGCTCATTTAAGAAAATTATTCCTTAAAAATGAGAAATGGAAAAATAGACTTCATGAGACCTCAAGAAACAATAAAACAAAGTCAAAAGAATGAAAAAATAGAAGTAAATGTGAAGCATCTCATAGGATAAACAACTGACTTGCACAATAGATCTAGGCAATTTCAGATAATTTAATTATAATTTAAGAATCATTGGACTACCTAAAAGCTATTATTAAAGAAAACCTAAATATCATATTTCAAGAAATTTCCCCAATATCCTGGAACTTGAGGGCAAAATAGAAATTGAAAGACTATCATCTATAAACATTTATTAAGCACTTATAAGGTGCCAGACACTGTGCTAACTACTATACTACATAGTATAGTGGGCACTTTGAAACAGGAAGAATTTGGCATTTTGGTTTCATACAACAAGAGTACCAAACGAATTTTAAAGATCAAATAGTCCAATGCTCTCATTTTACAGATAAGGAAATTGAGAATTAAAGAGATTAATTTTCCTCACCAACTTCACAAAATAAGTAAAAGTCCAAAGATTTGAATCTTGTCCCTTTGTCTCCAAATCCAGTGTTTTTTGCTACTATACCACCCTCTGTATACCTGATGTTCCAAGGGCAAAAGTTAACTAGCCAGTTTCTTCTCCAGTATAACATCAGGCTCATGCATTGAGTCATTTAGAAGTGTATCTGTAAGAACTCAACAGGTTTTATATTTATCCAACTTCACTTACCACTTCCAAAACACTCAAATAATTGAAAGTCAACATGATTTTCCTGAGCTTCTGGCATTCCTAATTGCCCATTCAACTGTGATTCCTCACTGCAAAATGCCATCTGGTCAGATCAGCTGAGAATTATTCACTCTTTCTACATATAATTTCTCACCATGGTAAGTCAATGTAATGTGTACATAGCTGCATGTTTACATATATAAGTTTACATATATATATATACACGTATATATGCATATATGTGTGTGTCTGTGTATTTGTACTGGGGTGAGGGGAAGAGATGTCACAGAATATTATTGGTTTGAATTTGTCCTTAAATACCTCATTTCATAGTATCTTTCTATAGTATCTTTGTTCTTCATTTTTTGGAGGGAAAGCTAGAAATTTTATAAATCTAAATCCTAGTTTAAATAAAATTGTCTTAGCTGCTGCTATCTCCCAGCCTAAGAGGGTCCACTATTTCTGCAGACATTGTAATTGTTAGAAAGCTCTTTGCAATGAGCCCAAATCTTTCTCCCAGCAACTTCCCAGCATTGTGTCTGATTCTAGCTTCTGGCCCCACAGAGAATAACTTTGATCACTTAGCTGTTATAGTTTATTTTCATGTATTTTTTTAAAAAATATGAGGTAAAATAATTGTCTTTTACCTATCTATTATTTTCTTGAGTGCTTGAATGGACACTGGGGATATTATTATCCACAATAGTGGAAAACGAGTCATAAACTGTATTCTCACTTCCTGAAGTAAATAGCAGGAGCAATAGAAGGCAGAACAAAATAAGCCAAAAGGAAATGATTTTTAAGGCAACAACTTCCTCCTCCCAAAATTTTACCCAATCTGAGAAGGCTCAGGGGTCTAAGTAAAGTATACATTTGGAATGACTATAAAATCTGGTGGAAATAAGACTATGAAGGGCTTTACGTAAGCCACGTATTGAGTCTTTTACTATTGCACCTCAAGTCTTTGAAATGTCCAATACAACTAAATGAATCAGGTTCATTTTAAAAGAAAAATAAATAGAACTCTTTGTCCAAACAAAGAAATGTTGGAACCTCCCTTTCTTGTCCCCTTCTCCCTACCAAGGAATTATGTTAGACTGGAATAGGTTAGAATAGTTGAGTTGTTCCCAGAACCAGCAGAGGGTTATATGATATGACCTTTAGATTTCTTCAAGTCCTTGGGATTCTACAGATATAATATTAATCATCACACTCAGGATTTTAGGTCAACATTATTCAAATCTTATTTTAAAATCTTATTATGAATTTGAAGAATGACAGTCTCATTGAAGTTTTCTGGAGTTCCTCCCTTTTCTTACTCTTGCTTCTCCCCACCAGCAACTCTTCCTGTGTTCTTTATTTGACATACAAAAAGGAGAGTGGCCTTTGTTTTGAGAACCATAAGTCATGAGTTAAGCATTAAGACTCCCTGAATCTCCTTTCTTGGCTCCATCATTGATATGTGACTTTGAGCTCAGCCTTTTCCTGCAATGGCCCCCGCTCTGTGAGAAGAGCACAGACTTGTCTGTAGCATCCTTTTGAGGTCCTGGGATGAAAGGTGCTGGAAAAGACTGCAGTGGGATGTCTGTTGATGTAAGAGTGCTGCCTGGCAGGTTATTTATAGAACAGAAAGAGAAGAAGCATGACAAGTCTACACCTAAAATAAGAATCTTTTGAGATTCATATAAATGAAGCAGTTAATCAAGCTCTGAAGTGACAACATGCCCAGAATAATCCTTTAAGCACCTTTTCCCCTCCACCCAGCCTGGTGAAATGGTAGGCAGATTCAATAATACTTCTGGTTCTTCAGCTGCATTATAAACCAGGCTTTCTTCTTTCTTACAGTTTAGTGATTTGTTTTCCCCAGTTACATTTAAAAACAATTTTAACATTATTTATTCTTTCTCTTCCTCCTTCCCTATCCCCTCTTGTTAAGAAGGCAAGTAATTTGATATAGGTTAAACATGTGTAGTGATGCAAAACATTTTCATAATAGTCATATTATGAAAGAAAACATAGACAAAAAAAAAAGAAAATAAAAGAAAAAGTATTCTCCAATCTGTATTCAGACACCATCATTTCTTTTTCTAGGGATATAGATGGATAGCATTTTTCATCACAAGTCCTTCAGAGCTGTCTTGGATAGTTGCATGCCTGAGAATAGCTGTCATTCACAGCTGGTCATCTTGCAATATTGCTGTACCTTTTTACACAGCACACTCACATTGCATCAACTTATGTAAGTCTGTCCAGAGTCTTCTGAGAGCATCTTACTCATCATGTCTTACAATACAATAGTATTCCATTATAATCACATCATAATTTGTTTAGCCATTCCCCACTTGAAAGGTACCCCACAATGTCTAATTCTCTGCCCCAGAAAAGAGGTACTATAAATATTTTTATACCTATAGGTCCTTTTGTTTTTTACATGTTTTGGGATACAAACCCAGTAGTAGTTTTGCTGGATCAAAGAGTATGAATAGTTTTATAGTCTGGGGCATAGTTCCAAAATTGCTCTCCATAATGTTTGGATCAGTTCACAACTTCACCAGCAATGCATTAGTATTCCAATTTTCCCAACAACTTCTCCAAGATTTATCATTTTCCTGTTTTGTCATGTTAGTCAATCTGATGGGTATGATATGGTACCTCAGATTTTAATTTAATTTTTAAAAATTTTAATTTTAATTTAATTTACTTATATGAATTCAAGTATTGTGGAAATACAATCAGGATAACACAAGATCTAGCAGCTTCTACATTAAGGGATCGAAGGGCATGGAATAGGATATTCCAGAAGTCAAAGGAACTAGGACTAAAACCAAGAATCACCTACCCAGCAAAATTGAGTATAATACTTCAGGGGAAAAATTGGTCTTTCAATGAAATAGAGGATTTTCAAGCATTCTTGATGAAAAGACCAGAACTGAAAAGAAAATTTGACTTCCAAACACAAGAATGAAGAGAACCATGAAAAAGTGAACAGCAAAGAGAAGTCATAAGGGACTTACTAAAGTTGAACTGTTTACATTCCTACATGGAAAGACAATATTTGTAACTCTTGAAACATTTCAGTATCTGGGTACTGGGTGGGATTACACACACACACATGCACACACGCACACACACATAGAGACAGAGTGCACAGAGTGAATTGAAGAGGATGGGATCATATCTTAAAAAAAAATGAAATCAAGCAGTGAGAGAGAAAGATATTGGGAGGAGAAAGGGAGAATTGAATGGGGCAAATTATCTCTCATAAAAGAGGCAAGCAAAAGACTCATTAGTGGAGGGATAAAGAGGGGAGGTGAGAGAAAAACATGAAGTCTACTCTCATCACATTCCACTAAAGGAAAGAATAAAATGCCTACTCATTTTGGTATGAAAACCTATCTTACAATACAGGAAAGTGGAGGATAAGGGGATAAGCAGAGTGGGGGGGGATGATAGAAGGGAGGGCATGGGGAGGAGAGTGCAATTTGAGGTCAACACTCATGGGGAGGGATAGGATCAAAAGAGAATAGAAGTAATGGGGGACAGGATAGGATGGAGGGAAATATAGTTAGTCCTATACAACACAACTATTATGGAAGTCATTTGCAAAACTACACAGATTTGGCCTATATTGAATTGCTTGCCTTCCAAAGGGAAGGGGTGGAGAGGGAGGGAGCTAAAGAAGTTGGAACTCAAAGTGTTAGGATCAACTGTAATGTTCTTACCACTAGGAAATAAGAAATACAGGTAAAGGGGTATAGAAAGCTATCTGGCCCTACAGGACAAAAGAGAAGACAGAGACAAGGGCAGAGAGGGATGATAGAAGAGAGAGCAGATTGGTCATAGGGGCAATTAGAATGCTTGGTGTTTGGGGGGGGGAGGGGATAAAAGGGGAGAAAATTTGTAACCCAAAATTTTGTGAAAATGAATGTTAAAAGCTAAATAAAAAAAAATGAAGAAAAAAAAATAATTTACTTATATGGTAAATTGTGCTTATAGTTTTCATAATAATAATCTAGTCCTGGATTCCCATCATAAAATCCACTTAGATTGTATGATCTCTGCAACTTATTGCTATAATCTCCTTTCTATTATTTTAATTGTTTTTTGCAACAATGTTCATGGGAAAATTGGCCTATAGTTTTCTTTCTCTGCTTGTAATCTTCCTGGTTTATGTACTCATACCCTACTTCTGTCATAAAATGAATTTTGTAAGACTCTTTTTTATCCTATTGCTTTTAAAAAAAGTTTATATTGTATTGGGAGTAATAGTTCCTTTAATGTTTAGTAGAATTCAATTGTAAATTCATCTAATCCTGGAGATATTTTTTTGTAGGGAGTTCTTTTGTAGTTTGCTCAATTTCGTTTTCTAAGATAAAATTATCTCACTCCCTTGTCTGTTAATCTGGGCAATAGATACATATTTTTTTTTCTAAATAATCATTCATTTCACTAGATTGTGAGTTTTATTTGGATATAATCAAACAAAATGAATCCTAATAATTTCTTTAATTTCATATTTATTGATGATTCATTCACTCTTTTATAATTTTGAGGATTGTAATTTGATTTTCTTCTTTCTTTATTTTAAACCAAATTAATCAATGGTCTATCTACCTCATAAAACCAGTTTCTAGTTTAATTTGTTGGTTCTTTTTCTAAAATTTTACTTTCAATTATATTAATCTCTCTTTTGTTTTTCTGGGCAGTGAGTTGGCACAGTGGACAGATGATGGGAGTGGAGTTAGGAAAATTTATCTTCCTGAGTTTAAATCTTTTCTCACATCTTTATTAGCAGTATGACCCCGGGCAAGTCATTTAAGTTGATTTGCCTCAGCTTCTTCATCTATAAAATGAACTGGAGGAGGAAATGGCAAACCACTCCACTGTCTTTCCAAAGAAAATCCTAAATGGATTAATGAAAAGTCAAACAACTGAAATGACTGAGCAACAGCAACCTTTGATTTTCACAATTTCTGTTTTTGTGTTTAATTGGAGATATTTTATTTGTTCTTTTTCTATCTTTTTAGTTACATGCACATTTCATTGATCTGTTATTTCTCTTTTTCTAAATGGATGTACATACTTAGAGATACAAATTTTCTTTGAAATGTTGTTTGGCTGTACCTCACACATTTTGATATGCTCTCTCATTATTGTCATTATCTCTAATGAAATTATTGTTTTGATTATTTATTCTTTGACCGACTCACTCTTTTGGGTTAGATTAGTTTCCAATCAATTTTTAATCTGTGCTTCCATTACCCTTCATACAATATAATCTTCATTGCATTATAGTCTGAAAAGTATTAAATACATATTTTTCTTTTTCTACATTTGGTTGTGAGGTTTTTATACCCTAACATGTGAATGTTTGTGAAGGTATCATGTACAACTAAGAGAAAGTTACACTCCTCTCGATTCCCATTCATTTTCTCCAGAAGTGTCTCATATCTAACTTTTCTGAAATTCTATTGATCTCGTTAACTTCTTTTTATTGTTTACGTTTACATTTATCTAGTTCTGAAAGCAGACAGTTGAGGGCTTCAAGTAATATAGTTTTATTCTCTATTTCCTCTTATAATTCATTTTAACTATTTTTAAAAAGAATTTGAATACTATGTCATTTGTTGTACATATATTTATTAGTGATATTACTTTATTGCCTATGGTGCCTTTTAGTACGATATACTTCCCCTTCTTATCTTTTTAATTCTCTATTTTTTTTGTTTTTGCATGTCTGAGATCATGATTGCTATGCTTGCCTTTTTTTTACTTCAGTTGAACCATAATTGATTTTACTCCAGATCCTTCTTTAACTTTCTATATATCTCTCTATTTTAAGTGCATTTCTTGTAAACAATGTGTTGTGGAATTCTGGTCTCTAATTCATTCTGCTATCTGCTGCTGATTTTCCATTCCCATTTATTTTTACTAACTGTGCCATTGCCTCCATCCTATTTTATTCTCTTCTCTCTCTGTCCCTCTTTCTCTGTCTCTCTCTCTCTCTCTTTCTCTCTCTCTCTCTCTCTCATCCAGTTCATCCTCAAAAGTCTGTTTTGCTTATGTCTGCTACCTTCCTTTATCAGTGCTCCCTATTATCATCCCCTTTCATCATTCTCTTCTTTATATTATCCCCTTACCCTTCTATTTCTCTATTGAGTAAGACAGATTTCTATACCCAACCGAGTAAACATATATTCTTCCGTATTTGATCCAATTCAGTTGAGAGTGAAGTTCATTTATTGCTACATCCCCGTCCATTTTCCACACCGTTATAAAAGTTCTTTCTTGTGACCACAATCAAGTGATACTTGCCTCCTCACTGTTCCACAAATAATTCACTCTCACCTCTAGCCAATTTTTCTGGCTGTCTCCAATGCTTGGCTTTTTTTCCCCTTCTTTGTACCTATCTCTTGGCTAGGAATAGCCTTTCTTCAAATCTCAAGTGAATTCTCACTTTCTATACTAAACCTTTCCCAATTTTCTTTATTTCTAGTGTCTTTTCTCTGTTAATTATTTCCTACTTATCCTTTATATGGATTGTTTGTACATGTTTCTTTTCTTATTTTCTCCCCCATTACATTGTGAGCCTTATGAGGCCTGGACTGACTTTTACCCTGCTTTTTATCTTTAGCATTTAGCATAGTGCCTCACTCATAAGAGATGCATAACAAATGCTTATTAACTGACTGAAAGTATCTATATACATACCAACTGTTATTTCTTCAATATTCTAATGTCCTCATGATAATCTTGCTTAGGGGTTCTCTTGTCAACTTTTCTTTAAATTTGTTTTTTGTCTTCCTGCCACTCCTTATGAGATCATATTTTTCATAGCTTTTTATCATCCTTTTCTATACAATTTTACAAAGAGTTTTGTGACTCAGAGATTTAAAGCTTGAAAGGTATTTAGAGATTATCTCATCTAACCTTCTAATTACATAGATAATTAAATAATCCCAAAGTGTTTCAGTGACTTGTTCCTGATTACACAGATACTAAGTAACAGACCCAGGATTTGAACTAGGGCCCTCTGGTACCAAATCTAGGGCTATTCAGACTATGCCAGATTACAATGGTATTGGGAAATCATAGCCAGCTCTCTGATCGTTGTTATGTGCTTCAGATGGGGTGCTTTTCATTACTTATGGAGTTAATACCATGTCACTGGATTTACATATCTTTTTTAATTTTCTTCCTTCTTTATTACAGACTCATTCCCCTTTTGATCTCATTTAAGTTCAATCTCATTAATTTGTAATTTCTGAAAGAAAAGAAGTCAAGAAGTCAGATTGCAAGGCACCAAGTAACTAAAAAGGAGAAAAAGACAGAGAGTGACATTTCTTTTCCTCACCTTAGAGTCAGGGAGAATGGCTCTATTATGTACCACGTGGATATGATTGATGAAGTACCATCCTGGGCACTGTAGGAGACAGAGACAATGAAAAACTTTGAAAAACACTTTTCTTCAAATATGCTACATAGGAATATTCAAAAACTGAATTTTCCTTTTGATTGTATTTCTACAAGGTCTTTACCATATGCTTCTGTCTTTACATTCCCACTACCACCAAGTTAGTATGGGCCCTCATTTACCACCTATCTGGGGTATGATAAGAGCCTCCTAATAGATCTTTGCAGCTTCACACTGCACCATCCATCATTCCTAGAAGAATAAGGATACATTTCTCATAAGGAGCACCATCAAAAGGCATAAGCACGGAGCAAGGGAAGATGGACACCACTTGCTGGAAGACAGTATTCCTTCCCATCATTCCCTAAGTTCCAAGGTGGTTTCAAACATTGACTGGGAAGTAAACTATCCAGTGTCACTTTGAAGAGAAGAGATTATGGGTAGATGAATGCAGAAACAAAAGTGACATAAAAAGCCAAGCAAGCAGGAAACCGTTGAGACTCTTACAAGTCAGAAGTGAGACAGAAGCAGGAGAAATAGATGTTATCATAAGCAAGAGGCAAGTGTAGAGTCATAGAGAGTAGACGCTGAAGTGCATTTAAGGTGAGTGTAATGTAAAGTGTTGCAGTGGAAAGGATAAAACACTAGTAATATATTATTTCCCCATCTCCTCCCTTGCCTTCCTAGGAAGAAACTAAATGTTCCCATGGAATATTTATTCAACGTAACATCTATGATTTACTCTAAACCAGGTAAATGTAGCCTTTACAAAAGAGATGTAAATTCTGGTTTCTAAGTTGTTAGCTATGATAAAAAATGTTGACCAACATAACTGAGCTCTTGTTTTACTTTTCTGAAAACTCATGGAAAGAGGAAAGGAGGAGAAAAAAACCAACATTTCCTGATCTGAGACAAGACACCATGGAGTCAATGGAACCTTGTATAGTGTCTTGGAATTAAGTCAGAACTGTAGGTCTAAGTGCCAGAGATTGGGTTTATTATTTTCTTTTTTGCAAGCATGGCCTCTGGCAGACTTCCTTGTACATAGTTTGAACCTAGTAGCTTTTTGGATTGGATGATTGTATTTTCTAAGTCAAGGATTACTTGCACCTCTCTCACTTTATAAGAGGACCTTTCTGTTAGGTTCACAATTAATTTTCTAACTATTATCCATTTAATTTATTCAATATTTTCAGCTAAAAATTCAGTTGAAATGTGTAAAGAGCCTATCATGTGTAAATCACTATGCTCAAGGCCATAGGGAGATGCAGAATTTGGACAAGGCACAGTTCCTACGGTCATGGAGCTTGTAGTCTGCACATACAAACATAAAAAGTGATAACTTGCCACATGATATGCTAAGTGCATGAGGAAGTTACCAAAGAAAGTCCAGAGTATGGTCTGAGAGGTCTTGTTTTTTCTGGACTGATGGATTAGGGAAAACTTTGTGGGGAAAGCAGCATTTGAATTAGGCCTTAAACAATGAGTCAAAATACAGTAATATCAATAGAGAGATGGCATTTCTGTCATAGATTAAAACCTGAGCAAATGTACAAAGGCAGGAAATCATTGTGAATGCTTAGGGGATAGGGAACACACTATTTTAAGTAAAATATAGAGTGCATAATGGGAAGTAACATAATATAAAGTTGGAAAGGGATTGTCATACCAGATTGTGAGAAACCACTGAAAACCACACAAAGCTGTTTGAAGATTCCTCAACAAGCAGAAGAAGCCATTAAAGAATTTTCAGCATTGACAATACCAGATCCCTATGAAAGGAGTAAGTGTTGCTGGAGACCAAGGCTAGCTGACCTATCAATCATCCCTTAAGCCAGAGGTCCTAATAAACATGATCTAGCAAATAATTCCCCATCATCACCCTTTCATGTAGATACAGATTCCCAAAGAGTTCACCCCCCCCCCCTTCTTGGGACAAATATATTAATTAACTTTCCATTCATAGGGAATCTCCTCACTCCCACACCCCAAAATATGGCAACTACCTTAAAAAAAAGGAAAGTAAAAATTCTGCTTCTTTGCTCTATTTGCAACCTAGGTTATTTGCAGTCTGTGAATATTAGGAGTACCTTGATCTTGAGGTGTTTCCAGGAGCAAATAATGACAACAAAAACAAAATATCTTCCTGCATGGAATTCATATTATAAATTTGTCCTCTGTACAAAGAACTGCTGCTGCTCACTTACTCATCCTGGCCCTCTCTTACCATTCTGTTATCACTGACCCATGAAAGTTGTTCAATTAATAGTAAAATCACAAAAATTTATAATTGATTGTACTTGCCTTTTTTTGGTGATATAATTATCTCTTTTCCACAAACTCCTCTCTATATCCCCTGCCATTCACCCAGTGTTCAGTGCTTCACACTAATCTCATGGTCCTCCATCACCATGCCCCTTTCAAGCATATCTTTGTTTAGGAACTTCCAATGATTTGGACCTCCCCTATTTCTTATCCTAAAATTATCCTCATTTTATGTCCCATCCAACTCTGCTCCAGATATGTGTTTGCGTTTGTCTTTCTGTCTCCCAGTGTACACACACACACACACACATACATACATACATACATACACACACACACACACACACACACACATTCCCTCCCCAAGAAACAGAATGCCTTACACCAGAAGGCCCCTAAAGGTCAAGTGATGAAAATTTCTCTATTCATGTGTGTCTGATAAAGGGGATACATGTGGGTGGGAACATGACATTGGTATCACCCAAATCACCCATATAGGTAACCAGCAGTTACTATACTGTGCATATGAAGTCATCTTAGCATCACAAAATTGTAGAACTAGAACTGGGAGTCATCATGTTTACAAGTGAGGAGAATGAATCCAATGAAGAAGTGACTTTCACATACTAATAAGCAGGAGAGGATGATTCTGCTGAAATTATAGGGGAATAAAGGGATAAACATGTTAAGTTCCTACTATGCACCACTCACTGTGCTAATAATAACACAATATCTCATTTGATATTGAAAAAAACATGGGAAGTAGATGTTAATTTATCCCCATTTTATAGTAAATTAAACTGAGGCAGATTGAAGTTAAATTACTTGCTCTGGGTCACAGAATTAGTAATTGAGGCCAAATTTGAAGTTGTAGGACTCTATCCCCTATATTCATTAAGCCATCTATCTTCCTCTAGTTATAGGGATATAGACATTGGTTATGCCTAATGAAAATACCCCGTTAGAAATGCTAAACAATGCCTTCCCATAACTGTAGAGGATACAGATGGGATTTTGGTTTATTATGAGAGACTGAACTACATCCTGGCATGGAAAAGATATTCAATTTGTTTTTGTTGGATACAGAAATCAGAACTAGGAGGAATAAGTAGACATTATAGAGTAGTCAATTTCCACACAATATAAGAAAAAGCCTCCTAATAATTTGAGCTGTACGTAGAGGTAGTTGGTTAAATTCACAGATAACTGAATTCTCCAACACTGGAATTCTTCAAGCAGATGCTGTCTTACTTAGCAAAAAGGCTGCGCTCACTACTCTTGTTCAGGTATAGTTTGGACTAGATGATTTTTAGAGTTATTTCTAATTCCAAGATTCTGTGATCCCAAGGTTGGTTGTATCTCTAAGTTTCAAGGTTAATTAGAACAGGGAGAAGTTGATTCCCAGGTGTAAAATTCTGTGAATTAAATGTCAAATTTATGTAATAGGAAAGACTGTAACAACTATCTGCATACTGGTTGTACCCTCCATACCTGGAACTCTCTCCATCCTCATCTCTGCCTTCTAGGTTGGCTGGCTTCCTTAAAGTCTCATTTAAAGTTCCATTATCCCCAAGAAGCCTTTCCTCACCCTCCTTAATGCTAGCATCTCCTCTCTGTTAATTTTCTCCAATTCATCACACATACACATTTGTATGTATATTTATGCATACATACAATATACATACACACATGTGCATGTGTATATATGTATATATACTATTATGTAGATGTACATATGTATGTTGTACTTAGCTATTTACATATTCCCTTCCCCCTTGTCTATTAGACTGTGAGATCCTTGAGACCAGGGACTTAATTTATCTTTCTTTATATCCTTAGCACTTACTACAATGTCCACTTCTTGAGTGACTGATGTACATAGCTCCATCAATGAAGTTACTTATTACTATTTAGACAGAGTAGGTGGACATCTAAGAATTTTTAAATTTAAGCTCAAATGAACAGTCTTGCTTAAATAGAACTTGCATATGTCAGTCTGTGAAACCTTAAGATGATGAAGTATAAGACATTTCAGAGTATGTCTAGGTCTTTAAAGATGCTCCTTCCATTAGATCACTGGACTTCCAAGAACTCTGGGAAGTGTGTGTGGGGGGTGGTTATTATTATCTCAGTTTTACATATAATGAAATAGAGGCAAAGAGAACTTAAATGACTTTTTCAAGGCCATACATTGGTTACTGATGGATCCAATAGTAGAACCTTAATATTTTCTCTGCACAATATATAATTTAAGACAGATGTGTTGAATTGAACCGAATGGAAATTTAACTTCACTTTTCAAACTCCTTGTCCATATTTATTTCCATTAAATACTGCCTCCAAAATAAAAGGGTGAAGTTTGTTGCTCACAAATGTCTTTAAACATAGCTGTCTTGGGTTCCATTGGTCAGTTACTCAAGATTTCTACTAACTCTCAGATGATAATCTAGCAAGAAAAGAATAAGGATGAGAAAAGGGCTATTTTTTCCCTATTAGCACAGTCCCCAATGGTTAATAGGTTCAAATGTACCTATTACACAGTGAGAGCTAATCAATTCATTTTGCCTCTGTTCATCAGTGGAAATAGTTTGTTCCTGGTGCTGCAGGTTAGCAGCTGCCTTTCATCTTGCTGAGAAGGGACTCACGAAATGTTAACAAAAGTCAGGCCTTTGACAGTTGTATCGATAAAACTTTATTGAACTTCCCTCAAAACCTATGAAGACACAATTGTCTCACAGCTTGACCTGCATCTGATTTCTTGAAATCAGTCAGATAGGAGAGGTCCATTTGTCCTTTATTCTTGAATCAAATGAATGGGAAGAAATGACTGTATAGATTATTTCTGTCAGTGACATTCAATCCTGAGGGTGCTGACAGTTTGATTTGAAGTCAATGGATTTCATCTTGTGTCTTACCACAAAACTGGGGATCTTCCCACAAGCTATAGTCTAATTTTTGGATACTGAACTGGAGGTTTAGTAAGAATTTAGCTGTTATTGTAGGAACAGATTAATTCAAATTGACCCCAGCTTCATTCCAATAAAATGGGGCTAAAGTACCATATTTGGAATGAATTATAGAAAAAGACACAGTCTTCCACAAATTTGAAAAAAAAAAATCATAAGATTTATGACTGGAAGTAATCTTAGAGATCATCTAATCCCCAAGCCTAATTTTATACATAGCATCTCAGATACTCCTTTCCCATATGAAATGCCCATAGAGAAATTTCCCCAAGCTATTTGGTAGTTGTGAATCTGTTTAAAAACATAGTTCCTGAGCCTACATGTTTTCTTATACTAGTCAGAAAAACAACACAAGTAGTTCAAAGCAAAGCCATTTCATGAAGAGTAGTAAAAGAACCATAGCAAGAGAACATTTATTGGGATTCCTACAAATATACAAACCAAAATGTGAAGGATTTACATATTAAGGGGATATGTGTGAACAGTCACACATTAAAGGGCCATGTGTCACTCAGGCATATATGCAAAATATCAAGCAGATGAGGAAAAGGCAGGGCAGAGCAAATGGTGGAGAGGTAAACCATACTTTCATGATCTAGAGACATACGTAGCTTCTGCAACATTGTCATGTCAGCATGCTATTTTTCTGGACTTAGTCCTATTCTCTTACTCCCTTACACCGTCTCTGCTGGAATGGAATTTAGTCTCTAATTGATTAGTTTTCCACTGAATGTTCATAGGCATGGATTTTTTGATTACTGATAGGTATTAATCTACTGGGCATTTGTTTTGGGATCTTTTCTCCATTTCTAACTTCTTAATTTAGCTAAAATATGTAACCAAGTTGTTACCTCTTCCTACAATAAAAAAGCAAGACTTATGATCTTTCTTTTAGATTTAAGCTTATAGGGCTTAATTTTTTTTTTGTCTATGTAAGTTCAATTTTTTTTTCGGTGAGAGATGTTGGCCATTCATGTACCCAGTATCAAATGAATGAAAACAGTTCCTTTTCTCCCCACAAGAAGAGTCTTTCAGTTCCCAGAGCCTGAGTTCTCAGGAACTTTTCTCTCTTAAGAAAAAAAAGCCTCTAAAACTGGAAGCCAGGTTCTTTTGGAGGACATAAAAACCATCCAGTCAGCCAGGCAGCTAAGCATAACCCCTTGGCAAATGCCTGTAGTCATCCATTTTTAACTCTTTATGTAGGATTGACTTTCAGTCATTTATCATGACTACCAAGTTTAGAACTAGAAAATTCCAAGATATTTTAGTTTCCTATGATAATGAAAAGGTGGTCAGGGTGGGGAACAAAAAGCTTTAAATAGAACTCTGTTGAGGAATTATTCATGTTTGAGATTTCTTCCCTGCTTTAGTGTATTTGGCCATCACCAGATTTGCAATTTTTGAGGAAGAGGGAACTGAGAAAGAGAGAGGTCAAGTGGCTTGCCTAACGTCCAAAGGGTAGCAAAGTCAGTATTTAAACACAGTTTTTCTTTTTTTTAAATTTCATTTTGTTTTTTTCTCAATAACATGCAAAATTTTATATATATATATGAAACTTTTATGTTTTTTCATCTTGAGTTCAAAATTATTTCTCTTCATCCATCCCCTGCTTCCTTTATTTTGTAATTTTTAAAAATTTATTTTCTGTTTCCAACAATCACCTCCATAAAATTTTGAATTTCAAATATTCTATCCATCTATCTCTCTCACTGCACCCCAAAAATAGCATGTATTTTGATCATCCTTTCCTCCAATCTGCCCTTCAATCACCCTTTCATATCCCCTTCCCTTCTATTTTTCCTGTAGGGCAAAATAGATTTCTATACCCCACTGCCTATACATCTTATTTCCTAGTTGCATGTAAAAAAATTAACATTCATTTTTAAAGCTTTGAATTCTACATTCCTCCCCTCTCTCCCCACCTACTGTCATTGAGAAGGAAAGCAATTCAACACAAGTTATGCATGAGTATTCATGCAAAACACTTCTATAACAGTCATGTTGTGAAGGACTAGCTATATTTCCCTTTATCCTGTCCCACCCTCTATTTTGTTGCTGCCAGAGACAATGTAACAAAAAAAAAAAAAATTATCCATTTTACATCTTGTAATGCTCTCCATCTTGTTTGATCAAATCTTCCTTATCCATAGATCTGACAAGCAAACTTTTCCATGCTTCCCAATATCCTTTTGAAATCACACTGTATATTTAAATTATGTACTCATTTTGACCTTATTTTGACATGGAGTGCGAGACAGAGATTGAGTCTCAGTTTCTGCCAAAATCCTTTCCAGTTTTCCCAGCAATTTTTATCAATTAATGAGTTCTTGTCCAAAAAGTTTGGATCTTTGAGCTCATCAAACATTAGCTAATGATGGTCATTTACTACATTTTAGTACTATATTTACTACTTACTCTATTCCCCTGATAAAGCACTATTTTTTCTTATCCAGTGCAAGATTGTTTCAATGATTACCATTTTGTACTATAATTTAAGATCTACTACTGCTAGGTCACCTTCATTAACATTTTTCTTCATTGATTGCCTTGATATTCTTTACCTTTCCTTCTTGTAGATAAATTTTGCTATTAGCTTTTCCAGTGCTATAAAATAATTTTTGGTAACTTGATTGGCATGTTACAGTTACTTTAGGTAGAACTGTCACTTTTATTATATTGACTTAGCCTACTCCATAAGCAATTAATATTTTCCCAGTTGTTTAGATCTGACTAAAATTGAATCTTGGAGAGTGAAGTGATTTTTCATACTTACAAAGCTATCTAGTGACTCACCTGAGATTTCATGAATTTGTTTTGTCCTTTGAAGCATTTACCTTGAAAGACAGTAAGTGATGCCATCAATGTTATTTTTTTTTATTTGTTTAGGTTTGATATGCAAGCAAAAGAAATTTATTCACAATTAATAAAATCATACACTTAACAAAAAGACTTTTTTAGGGGAATGGGGCGGGGGGGGGGCAGAGCCAAGATGGCAGAGCAAAAGAAGGGACCTTGATCTCTCCCCAAAACTCATCCAACTATCTCTAAAATTTATTCTAAACAAATTCTAGAGCTGCAAAACCCACAAAATGAAAGAATGAAATGAATTTCCAACCCCAAGACAATCTGGAAGGTTGACAGAAAAAGTCTATTGAACCAGGCTAGGAGAGGAGTGCAGCACAGTATAGCATTGACTGGGCCAGCACAGACAGGACTAGAGAAGGCCTCAGGGGACTGAACTGCTGGCAACTGCAATGGTTTCTAGACTTCTCAACCCACAAGTTCCAAAGACAATTTAGAAGGTCAGTGGGGAAGTTCTGTCCAGTTCTGGGTGACAGATGACTGAAAGGGCAGTGAAGCTGGTACTGGTGGCAGCAATGGCTACTTCTGGAGTTGTTGCCCACAGATGATGGGTATATTGAGTGGCCAATTAGAAGGGAATTTCAGGAATCTCTTTGCTAGCACAGAGACACAATTCCCTTACTTTGCCCTTCTTGGAATTTTATCAAAATTCTGGGTGGCAATCCTGGAGTGAGGAGGAGCACTGGTGTGGTGGAGCTTGTGGGTATGGGAGAGAGGGAATTCTCTTCACAGTTCTCAGGCAGAAAAGAGAACTTGTAGTCACTCATAGACCACAGCAGAGACCAGAAGGGGAGTAAATGCCTCTCTGTTCATCACACCACCTTGGAAGAATTGAAAATTTACAAGCCTTAAGAAGTATCTCTGAAAATAGCTGCACAAGCCCTTGGCGTATACCCTCCACTCTGGAAGCAGAGTTGTATCTTAACAAAGAATTAAGAGGTTAAATATTTGCCTGGGAAAATGAGCAAACAGTTAAAAAAAATTTAAACTATAGAATCTTACTTTAGTGATAAAGAAAATCAAAATATTCAACAATTGGAACACAACAAACTCAAAGCTCCTATGGTAAAAGCCTCCATGAAATATATGGATTGGTCTCAGGTCATGGAAGAACTCAAAAAGAATTTTGAAAATCAAGAGAAGCAGAGGAAAAAATGGGAAAGGAAATTAGAATGATCCAAGAAAATCATGAAAAATAAGACAACAGCTTGCTTGTTGGGAAACCTAAAATGATAATGAAGAAAAGAACACCTTAAAAATAGACTAACCCAAATAGCAAAAGAGGTCTAAAATATCAATGAGGAGAACAATGCCTTAAAAAGCATAATTAGCCAATTAGACAAGGAGGTCCAAAATCTCACTGAAGAAAATAATTCTTTGAAAGTTAGGATGGAGCAAATGGAAGATAATGTCTCTATGAGAAATCAAGAAACTATAAAACAGAATCAAAAGAATGGGAAAAAATGAAGAAGACAACGTGAAATGCATCATTGGAAAAACCACCGACCTGGAAAATAGATTCAGGGGAAAGAATTTTAAAATTATTTAATTCCATGAAAATCATGATCAAAAAAGGGGTCAGACATCATTTTCCAAGACATTATCAAGAAAAATTGCCCTGATGTTCTAGAACCAGAGGGTAAAATAGAAATAATCTACTGCTCACCTCCTGAAAGAGATCCCAAAAGGAAAAGTCCTAGGAATATTGTAACTAAATTCCAGAGTTCCCAGATCAAGGAGAAAATATTGCCACCAGCCACAAAGAAACAATTCAAGTATTGTGGAAACACAATCAGGATAACATAAGATTTAGCAGCTTCTGCATTAAGGGACTGGAAGCCTTGGAATATGATATTCCAGAGTGCAAAGGAACTAGGAATAAAACAAAGAACCACTTACTCAGAAAAATCTCGGTGTAATATTTCAGGGGGAAAAATAGATATTCAACATAATAGAGGACTTTCAAGCAGTCTGGAGGAAAAGAGCAGAGCTGAATAGAAAATTTGACTTTCAAATACAAGACTCAAAAGAAGCATGAAAAGGTAAGCAAGAAAGAGAAATCATAAAGGACTTATTAAAGTTGAACTGTTTGCATTGATACATGGAAACATAATATTTGCAATTCATGAGACCTTTTTTTAGTGTTAGGGTAGTTGACAGAGAATACAGGGTGAGTTGAATATGAAAGGATGATATCTAAAAAATAAAATTAAGGGATGACACAGGAATATATTGGGAGAAGGAGAAAGGGAGAGATAAAATGGGGCAAATTATTTCACGTAAAAGAGACAAGAAAAAGCTTTTACACTGAAGAGAAAGACAAGGGAGGTGCAAGTGAATGGGTGAAAGTTACTCTCATCATTGACTTGAGGGAGTAAAATAAACACTTGGGTATGGGAATCTATCTAACCCTACAGGAAGGTGAGGGGAGGGGATGAGAAGAGAGAATAATAGAAGGGAGGGCAGATTGGGAGATGGGGTAGTCAGAAGCAAACACTTGAAAAGGGACAGGATTAAAAGAGAGAATAGAATAAATGGGAGGTGGGATAGGATGGAGGGAAATATAGTTAATCTTTCACAACATGATTATCATGGAAGTGTTTTGCTTAATTATACATATACAACCTATATCAAATTGCTTGCCTTCTTAATGAGGGTCAGTGGGGAGGGAAGAAGGGAGAGAATTAGAAACTCCAAGTTTTAAAAATGATTATTAAAAATTATTTTTACATGCAACTGGAAAATAAGATATAGAGGAAATGAGTATAGAAAACTATCTTACCCTACCAGAATATAAGGGGGAAAGGGATAAAAAGGGGGACAGATGATAGAATGTAGGGTTGATAGGGAGAAGGGGTAATTAGAATACATGCAATCTTGGGGTAGGGGAAAGGAAGAGATGAGTTGAAAATGTGGAATTTAAAACCTTTGTTTTCTTTTTTTTTTTTTTTTTTTTTACAATGTGTAGTATTTATTATATAGGTTTTCTTTCTTTTTTTTTTTAATAATTTTTAACATTTATTTTCACACAATTTTGGGTTACAAATTTTCTCCCGTTTTATCCGCCCCCCCAAACCCGAGCTTTCTAATTGCCCCTGTGACCTATCTGCTCTCTCCTCTATCTTCCCTCCCTGCCCTTGTCTCCATCTTCTCTTTTGTCCTGTAGGACCAGATAGCTTTCTTGACCCCTTAACCTGTATTTCTTGTTACCTAGTGGTAAGAACATTACATTTGGTCCTAACACTTTGAGTTCCAACCTCCTTAGCTCCCTCCCTCTCCACCCCTTCCCCTTGAAAGACAGGCAATTCAATATAGGCCATATCTGTTTAGTTTTGCAAATGATTTCCATACTAGTTGTGTTGTATAGGACTAACTATATTTCCCTCCATCCTATCCTGACCCCCATTACTTCTATTCTCTTATGGTCCTTTCCCTCCCCATGAGTGTCGACCTCATATTGCATTCTCCTCCCCATGCCCTCCCCTCCATCCTCCCCCCCATCCTGCTTGTGCCCCTGTCCCCCACTCTTCTGTATTATGAGATAGGTTTTCCTATCAAAATGAGTGTGCATTATATTCTTTTAGACCTCATGTTTTTCTCTTGCCTCCCCTCGTTATCCCACCACTAATAAGTCTTTTGCTTGCCTCTTTTATGAGAGATAATTTGCCCCATATAACTTCTCCCTTTCTCCTCCCAATATTTCTCTCTCACTGCTTGATTTCATTTTTTTTTAATATATGATCCCATCCTCTTCAATTCACTCTGTGCACTCTGTCTCTATGTATGTGTGCATGTGTGCATGTGTGTGTGTGTGTACTCCCACCCAGTGCCCAGATACTGAAATGTTTCAAGAGTTATAAATATTGTCTTTCCATGTAGGAATGTAAACAGTTCAACTTTAGTAAGTCCCTTATGATTTCTCTTTGCTGTTCGCCTTTTCATGGTTCTCTTCATTCTTGTGTTAGAAAGTCAAATTTTCTTTCCAGCTCTGGTCTTTTCATCAGGAAAATTTGAAAGTCTTCTATTTCATTGAAAGACCATTTTTTCTCCTGAAGTATTATACTCAGTTTTACTGGGTAGGTGATTCTTGGCTTCAGTCCTAGTTCCTTTGACTTCTGGAATATCCTATTGCATTCCCTTCTATCCCTCAATGTAGAGGGTGCCAGATCTTGTGCTATCCTGATTGTATTTCCACAATACTTGAATTGTTTCTTTCTAGCTGCTTGCAATATTTTCTCTTTCACCTGGGAATTCTGGAATTTGGCCACAATGCTCCTAGGAGTTTCTCTTTTTGGATCTCTTTCATGCGGTGTTCTGCGGATTGCTTGAATATTTATTTTGCCTTCTGGTTCTAGAATCTCAGGGCAGTTTTCCTTGATAATTTCATGGAAGATGATGTCTAGGCTCTTCTTTTGATCATGGTTTTCAGGTAGTCCCAGAATTTTTACATTGTCTCTCCTGATTCTATTTTCCAGGTCAGTTGTTTTTCCAATAAGATATTTCACATTATCTTCCATTTTTCGAATCTGCGCGGTATGTTCTGAGATATCTGTCTTTCTCGAAAAGTCCTTAGCGTCCATCCATACCATTCCAGTTTTGAAACATCTATTTTCTTCAGTGAGCTTTTGAATCTCCTTTTCCATTTGGTTAATTCTGCTTTTGAAAGCATTCTTCTCCTCATTGGCCCCTTGCACCTCCCTTGCCAGCTGAGTTAGGCTAGTTCTCAAGGTGCCAATTTCTTCAAGATTTTTTTGGTTCTCCTTTAGCAGGGAGCTGATCTGTTTTTCATGCTTCTCCCTCATCCCTCTCATTTCCCTTTCCAGTCTTTCCTCCACCTCTCTAACTTGATTTTCAAAATTCCTCTTGAGCTCTTCCATGGCCTGAGCCCTTTGGGTGGGCTGGGACACAGAATCCTCGATTTCTGTGTCTTTGCCTGATGGCAAGCATTGTTCCTCCCCATCAGAAAGGAAGGGAGGAAGTGTCTTTTCTCTGATAAAGTACCCTTCAATAGTTTTATTTCTTTTCCCTTTTCTTGGCATTTTCTCCAACCAGTGGCCTGACCTCTGAATGTTCTCCTCACACCCACCTCGCCTCCTGGTCCTCCCAGCCAGCGTTTGGGGACTGAGATTCAGATGCTGCTTCCCACCTTAAGATTTTTGGCGGGGGCAGGGCTGCTATTCAGTGTGAGAATTAAGTTCAGGTGGTCAGGGGCGGGGCCGCCTCTCAGGCACAGTTCCCTCTGGGGGTTTATGCACAGACCTTCCACAATGGATCCAGGCTCCTGCCCATTTGGGGAGCCCCTGTCCGCAGCCGCCTCTCAGCCCCCACCTCCCTGGGGGGGCCCGAGCCATGGGGGCACCCCACTCCCCTCTCAACACGCCAAAGAGATTCTCTCACCCACCCCCGTCAGTCACCTTTTGGTGGGGGGGCCCGTGCTGCCGCTGAAGATCCCGCCTCCGGAGCCCTCTCAGATCTGTGCCTCTTGGATCCACGGCCGCCTCCGTGGCCCCCACCGCCGCCGCCGCAGGTCTGGGCTGGGCTCCGCATCTGCAGCATGACGGACCTTTTGTGAGAGGTTTGCAGGTCCCTCTGTGGGTGGGGGGACCCGCGTGGCCGCTGGAGATCCCGTCCCCGTAGACCTCTCGGATCTCCTCCCCTCAGTGTCACGGCCGCGGCAGGGCCGCACTCCGCTTCCTGTCCCGGCGCCCAGTCTGCAGCGTGAAGGACCCCCCGCGAGAGGTCCACAGGTCTCTCCGGAGCAGAAATCTCCCTCGCTCCAATACTCCGTGGTCTCTGGGTGCAGAATTCGCCCTGGCTTGGTCCCCTCTAGCCGTTCTGTGGTTTGTGTGTTCGGAGCTATGTGTATGTGCATCTTTCTACTTCGCCATCTTGGCTCCGCCCCCTGGAATTTAAAATCTTGTGGAAATGAATGTTGAAAGCTAAAAATAAATGAATATTTTAAAAAGGCTTTTGAATATAAAGGGTACAACTTTTGTGAATCCTCTACTATTTAAAACTAAATTAGTTAACAAACCAACAAAGAAAATGCTCTTCCTGAAATTTTTCCAGTTCTATATTTTCTTCAGTCAATATTCATATCTTATTTTTTAAACTAAAACTGTTGCCATCCTCCCCAGATTTCTGACTTTTCAAAATGTATTCAGTGAACAAAATACATTCAAGTACTTGTTCCAATTGTGTGTGTGTGTATGTATGAGAGAGAGAGAGAGAGAGAGAGAGAAAGAGAGAGAGAGAGAGAAGCTCCATATTCTTTTGTAATAGCCAATACCTTGACTCCTTTCCAACCTTGATGCAAGTACATAAATGCATACATGTGCCCCCAAACATACCACTAACATTGTAGCAACCAATTTTTTAAACTTTGTCTAAAAATTTAGGAAACTATTTCCATTTTGGATTAATCACAATATTAAGTGTGATAGATACAAACACTCCAATTAAATATATATGATGTTAAGGTCTCTTCTTAGTTATTTCTACATAAAATTACAATGATGAAGCTCTATGATAGTTTACCTCCTTCCTGAGTATTTTTCTTTAAAAAATTCTTATCACTAGATTTCTTCAGCAGTGACTATATAGTAATTCATATTTATGTAGTGCTTTAAGATTGTACAGTCCTTCCACCTGCAATTGGTTCATATGTTCATATGTTATCCACATTTTACGGATGAGGTGAATGATGATGAGAAGCTGTAATGTCAATGTGATACCCATAGCAGCTGCTATGAATACACATGCTTATCTTCATAGATGGTTAGAGAAATATAACAAACCCTCTTCCTCCAAGACAAAATCAAAATATTTATTTGAAACATCCCTATTGGGCTACCAGAAGGCAAGATTTACTAAGGTATTCATCACCAATCCAGGGAGCGCCATCATTTCTCTAGGTCAAGTCTCCCTGTGAGGAAATTCCCCTAAGCATGTTCTTCCTCTTACCTTTTTCTCTCTCTGTCTGTTTCTCTCTCAGTCCATACCTTTCCTCCAAGGAACACAGTATATACTATTTCCAATCAATGACTTGGCACTCAATTGCCTTAGTGCCAAGAAACTTGCAAATCAGCACATAATTGGAAGTGTGTGGGAATCCTTGTGGCCTAGAGAGTAACTGGCTCTGTGCCAGGGTTCAGTATGAGGCCTATTAATGGGTTGGGAAGATTTATATCCTATTAACCTTACAGAGGCTTAAAGAAACTTGCCCATTATCACCTACCTAGTAAGTGTCTGAGTGAAGACTGAAGTCCTGATCTCCTTACTCTCCGTAAAGAAATAGGTACCATGTTCCTTATATAATCCTTTTTTTGTGGTTATAAATTAGCTGCACTGTAAAGGTCATTTGCAGTACTTTTTCACAATACCAACATACATATTGACATACATTTTTTCTTTGAAAAAATATGATTAATTTTTTAATCCTTTCATATTGGACATGGGGGCAGTGGCATGTGGAACTGAGACAAAGCATTTGCAGCCTGTTAATACGTGTGAAAATTATAATTAATGAATTTTATTGTCTAACGGAGGGTTTCAGTACTTTCTACTGCAATAAATATATATTTAACTTATTACTAAATAAACATTTGTGTGCCATAAAGAATAAATTTTCAGTCACTTACAATATGTACATTTTAATAACAGCACATTTATAAAGTGTTCTTAAAGTTTGTTTTTTAAACACAAAATTTTCTAACAACAACCATTGAATCAGATGGGTGAATATCATCTATCTGAATTTAAAGATGGGAAAAAAGTAGTTAAAGGAGTTGGGACAAGCAATTCAATTATCTGACAAATTTTGTTGCTTTTACTTCTGCTTTTACAGAAGATTACTTGCTTTGTGAACAAGTATTCTCTCCCATCCATTAGGATGAGGAAGAACAATGCTTACCATCAGGGGAAGACATAAAAGTCAAGGCTTCTGCATTCAAAACCTCAAAAATACATATGCAATGGTCCCAGGCCATGGAAGAGCTCAAAAAGGATTGTGAAAATCAGGAAGAGAGGTGGAAGAAAAGTTGGGAAGAGAAATGAGAGAGATGAAAGAAAAGCATGAAAAGCAAGAAAGAGTTTTCTAAAGGAGACCCAAAAAATGCTGAAGAAAATAACACCTTTGAAAATAGGCTAACTCAATTGACAAAAGAGGTCCAAAAAGCCAATGAGAAGAAGAATGCTTTAAAAAGCAGAAATAGCCAAATGGAAAAGGAGGTTCAAAAGCTCACTGAAGAAAACAGTTATTTAAAAATTAGAATGGAAGAGATGGAAGTGAATAACTTTATGAGAAACCAAGAAATTCCAAAACAAAACCAAAAGAATGAAAAAATGGAAGGTAATGTGAAATATCTCACTGGAAAAACAACTGACCTGGAAAATGGATCCAGGAGAGACAGTTTAAAAATTATGGGACTACCTGAAAGTCGCAATCAAAAAAAGAGCCTAGACATCATCTTTCATGAAATTATCAAGGAAAACTGCCCTGATATTCTAGAACAAGAGTGCAAAATAAATATTTAAAGAATTTACAGATCACGTCCTGAAAGAGATCCAAAACCAGAATCTCCTGGGAATACGGTAGCCAAATTCCAGACTTCTCAAGTCAAGGAGAAAATATCGCAAGCAGCTAGAAAGAAACAATTCAAGTATTGTGGAAATACAATCAGGATAACACAAGATCTAGCAGCTTCTACATCAAGGGACTGAAGGATTTGGAATATGATATTCCAGAAGGAACTAGGATTAAAACCAAGAATCACTCATCCAGCAAAACTGAATATAATAATAATAATAAAACTGAGTATAATATAATAATAAAACTGAGTATAAAACTGAATATAATAGGAGAAAAATGGTCATTTAATAAAATAGAGGACTTTCAAGCATTCTTGATGAAAAGACCAGAGCTGGAAAGAAAATTTGATTTTCAAACACAAGAATCAAGAGAAATGAAAATGCAAACAGGAAAGAGAAATACTAAGGGACTTACTGAAGTTGGACTATTTACATTCCTACATGGAAAGAAAATATTTGTAACTCTTGAAACTTTTCTCAGTATGTGGGTAGTTGGAGGGATCATATACACATACACACACACACACACACACGTATGTAGATATATATATATATATATATATATATATATATATATATATATATATATATATATATAGAGAGAGAGAGAGAGAGAGAGAGAGAGAGAGAGAGAGAGAGAGAGAGAGAGAGAGAGAGAGAGAGAGAGAAAGAGAGAGAGAGAGAGAGAGAGAGCTCCTGGTGAGTTGAATAGGAAGAGATCATATCTAAAAAAATAAAATTAAGGTGTCAGAGAGGAATATACTGGTAGGAGAAAGGGAGAAATGGAATGAGGCAAATTATCTCTCATGGAAGAGGCAAGGAAAAGCTCTTCCAATGAAGGGGGGAAAGGGGGAGATGAGAGAGAAAAAGTGAAGCTTACTCTCATCACAGTCAGCTCAAGGAAGGAATGACATGCACACTCAATTTGCTATGAAAATCTATCTTACACTACAGGAAAGTATTGTAAGGAAAGTAGGGGAGAAGGGGATAAGCAGGGTGGGGGGAACGATGGAAGGGAGGGTAAATAAGAGGAGGGACCATTTAGAAGTAAACACTCTTGGGGAGGGCCAAGGTCAAAAGAGAGAATAGAAGAAATGGAGGGCAGTATAGAATGGAGGGAAATATAGTTAGTCTTACACAACATGAATATTATGGAAGTCATTTGCAAAACTACACACATATAACCTATATTGAATTGCTTGCCTTCTCAGTGGGTACGGGTGAGGAGGGAGGAAGGAAGAGAAGTTGAAATTCAAAGGTTTAGGAACAAGTGTTGAGAATTGTTTTTGCATACAACTGGGATATAAGAAATACAGGTAATGGAGTATAGAAATTTATCTTGCCCTACAGGACAAGAGAGAACATGGGGATAAGGGAAGGGAGTGGTGTTAGAATGAAGGACACATTGATCAAAGGGGAAATAAGAATGCACAGCATTTTGTGGAGGAAAGGAGAGCTGAGGAGAAAATTTAGAACTCAAAATTTTGTGAAAATGAATGTTGAAAACTTAAATAAATAAATATTTTTTAAAAAAAGAAATGAACAATATTTATAAAGGTGTCATAAACAACTGAGAAATCTAGATGCTCCTTTCTTTTTTCTTTTTTAATATTTGCCAGAGTGCTACTCTATTTAATTAAAAATTCATTGAGGTCTGTAACTTATTTCTTGCTATTCTTTCATTTTAAATTATATCTAGGTTTGTGAGAGGTAAATTGAGGTTCATGCCTATTATCATTTTTTAACTGAACATTTTAACATTTATTTTAAAAATAATTTTAAATTCTCTCCTTTTTACCAGCTTTTACCCCACTTTTGCAAAGACAAGATATATTTTCTCAAGTATACTTGTCAAATCATGGAAAACATATTTGCATTTTAGCATAATTACAAAACAACAAGAAAAATAAAGGAAGTGAAAAAGTGATGTTTCCATTTACGTTCAAAGTTCATCAGTTCTTTCTCTGTAAATGGATAGCATTATTATTATTATTATTTGTTCTTTGGAAAAATCTTGGATCATTTTATTGATCAGAATAGTTGTCTTTCAAAGTTAATTATGGCTGCTATATTCCTGTTACTGTATATGATGACTCTCTGGTTCTGTTCATTTTATTCTGCATAAATTCATGTGGATCTTCCCAGGTTTTTCTGAAACCATTCTTCTGATCATTTTTTTTAATAGCAAAATGTGATTCTCTCACAATACTATACCAAAATTGTTCAGTCATTTTCCAATTGATGGGGATCTCTTCACTTTCCAATTCTTTGCTGCCACAAAAGGAGATGTTTCAAATATTTCTATACATATGGATCCTTTCTGTTTTCATTTGATCTCTTTGGAATACAGACCTGCTAGTGGAATTTATACATCAAAGGATATGCACAGTTTTGTAGTTTTTATAGTTTTTTATAGTTCATTTTTGGACAGTTTATAGTTCATTTATAGTTTATTTTTGGACAGAGTTCTCAATTTTTCTCCAAAATGATTGGACAAGTTCACAACTCCACCAACAGTGTGTTAGTGTCCCAATTTTTCGACATCCCATTCAGCATTTGTCATTTTCCATTTATGGCATGTTAGCCATTCCAATATGTGAGGAGGTAGCTCAGAGTTGTAATTTGCATTTCTCTAATCAAGTGATTTAGATCATTTTTTCTTTTGATTGAAGTTTTGATTTCTTATTATGAAACTTTATATTCTTTGGCCATTTCTCAATTGAAGATTTGCTCTTATTCTGTAAATTTGCTTAGTTTCTTATATATTTGAAAAATGAGGCCTTTATTCAAGTAATTTACCATAAAATTGTCCTCAGTTTCACATTTTTCTGCTAATTTGGGGTGGACTAATTTTCTTTAGGGAAAACCTTTTTGGTTTCATGAAATCACAATTATCCATTTTACTTCTCATGATCTTCTCTATCTCGTTTTGTCATAAACTCTTCCCTTATCTATTGATTTATTTATTCTATTTATTTATTCTATTTATTTATTGATTCTTGCCTGTTAGATCAGGCAAGAATTATCCTTGATCTCCTATCAAGTTATTTTTGCATTTTTATCATATATGCATTCTAACCTTATCTTGGTATACATTTTGAGAAGTTGGTCTATGCCAAGTTTCTTCCTAACTGCTTTCTAGTATTTCCTACAATTATGAACATATGGTGAGTTTTTGCCCAGAAGTTTGAATCATTGAGTTTATCAAACAATAGATAACTATGACTATTTACTGCTATGTACTGTTTAGCTAATTTATTCAAATGATCCCCCAACTACATTCCTTGGCCAGTACCAAATTGTTTTGATGATTACCACTTTGAATTACAATTTGAGATCTGATGCTGCTTGCTAGGCCACCAATTTTCACATTTTTTTTTCAATGATTCACTTGATATTCTTGACCTTTTCTTCTTTCAGATGATTTTTTTTTCTGACTCAATAAAATAATTTTTTGGTAGTTTGGTATGAAACTGAATAAGTAAGTTATTAATTACCTATAAAAACATATATACTTGTAAACAGTTTAATCTCATTAAGTCCTCTGTTATTTTTCTTACATGTTTACCTTTTTATACTTGTATTGAGTCTTTTCTTTGAATTTGCCATTTTATTTCAACCCTGTTCTTTTCATAGAAATGCTTGAAAATCCACTGCTACATTATATTTCATTTTACTCCCTGAAGGTTCATAAGTAGTTTTGCTGGCTGTTATTTTTTTACTTTAATTGCAGCTCCTTTACCTTTTAAAATATTATATTCCAAGTACACTGCTCCTGTAAGGTGGAAATTTTTAAATCTTGTTTGATGATGACTATGGTTATATGATATATGAATGTTTTCTTTATGGCTTACAATATTTTATCCTGGAACTGGGAGCTCTGTAATTTGGTTATAATATTCCATGGGAATTTGCATGTCAGAATGTCTTTCAGGAAGTGAGACATACATTCTTTAAATTTCTATTTTACCTTTGACTCTAAGATATTAAGGAAGTTTTCCTTGATAATCTCTTGAAAGATGGTGTCTAGCTTCTGTTTTCAGATCATGGAATTCACAAAGTTCAATAATTTTTAAATTATCTCTTCTGAATCTGTTTTCCAGATCAGTTGTTTTTTTTTTTTCAATGTGACATCATCTTCTATTTTTTTTTTATTCTTTTGATGTGTTTTATTATTGGTTTTTTATGTCTCATAGAGATATTAACTTGTACGTGGTCAATTGTAATATATAAAGAATTGTCTTTCTTCAGTGAAATTTTGTCTCTCTCTCTCTTTTTTTTTTCATTTGGCTACATCTAGTTTTTAAGGAGTTCTTTTCTTCAGTGAATTTTATGCCTCTTTTTCCATTTGGCCAATTCTGTTTTTTAAGCTATTCTTCCCCACATTAGATATTTTTGTACCTCTTTTACCATTTTGGCCTATGCTGTTTTTTAAGTTGTTATTTTCTCCAGGATTTTTTATGTCTCCTTTACCAAGCTGTTGACTCACATGTCTTGATTTTCTTACATCACTCTCATTTCTCTTTCAATTTTTTCCTCTACATCTCTCATGCTTTTCAAAATCCTTTTTGTGCTTTTCCATGGCCTGATACCAATTAATATTTTTCTTTGAGACTTTGGATGTAGGAGCTTTGACTCTGCTATCTTTTCGTGAGTGTGTGTTTTAATCTTCCTTATCATCACAGTAAATTTCTATAGCCAGAATTGTTTCTGTTGTTTGTTTATTTCCCTACCCTACTATTTGATTTTTAACTATTTGTCAAAGTAGAGCTCTGCTTCTAGGGTGGAGGGCATTCTGCCCCAAGCTTCAGGGTTTTTGTGCAGCTGTTTGCAGATACTTCTAGGAAACTATAAGTTTTTAGTTCTTCCTAGGTGTTATGATCCAAGGAGAGGTGTGTTTATTACTTTCCTGGCTGGTGCTCTGGTCTGCGAATGACCACAAGCACTTTTTTCTGTCCTGGAATTGTGAGAAAGGTATCTACTCAACTGTGGTCAGAAACTTTGGTGTGTTAATGCTTCTCTTCACCCTGGAAATGCTACCCAGGATTATGACCTGAATCTGAGTGTGGACAAAGCAACAGAGCCCTGCCTTGGTGCTAGTAAAGAGACCCCTATAATCTCCTTCTGATTAGTACCTCACTCATTGGATTTCTCTACTTCTTTTACCTTTAAAACTAGTCTGTGTTAAGGTGTCAGTTTCTTAAGTATTTTTATACCTCTTTTACCAAGCTGTTGATTCTTTTTTTCATGATTTTCTTGAATAATTCTGATTTTTCTTCTAATTTTCCTTCTACCTCTCTTACTTCATTTTTAAAATCCTTTTTGAGCTCTTTCATGGACTGAGACAAATTCATATTTCTTTTCTTCAAGGTTTTATATATGAGTTTTGACTTGCTTGTTTTCATCTGAAAAGGTTTTTTGATCTTCCTTGCCACTACAGTAACTTTTTTTATTCGTATATTTTTTCTGTTGTATGCTCATTTATTCAGTCAATATCTTGACTTCTAAATCTTTGTTAAAATGGGGTTCTAGGGGGGGCAGAGCCAAGATGGTAGAGAGAGAACAACTAACCCCCTAAGCTCTAAGACATGCCTCTAAGAAGAGAATCTGAACAAATTTTAGAGTGGCAGAATCCAATAGGACACAGAGTGTGGCAGATTTCCAACCCAGGACAGACTGAAAGGTTGATGGGAAGGATCTGTTGCATGGGACTGGAGGAGTGCACAGCCCACAGGCTGTACCAGCCCAAACCTTGCCATAGCAGAGTCGAGCAGGAAGCCCTGGGTGGTCTGAAGTAGCAGCACTGTGGAATATCAAATATATCAGCTCACAACAGGAATCCAGTGGAACTGAGTGAGAGAGAAGTGCAGAACCCCAAGTAACTACAACAGCCACTCCTGAGACTATCAGCCTGCGGATGAAATGTCACCTCCTTGAACTTCTAGGAGCCAAGATAGTGGAGTTATTGGTAAATGCTCTATCCCTCCCCTTGTTGACCTTGAAAAACCCAGAGAATATTTCTGCAGGAAAAATCCGGGAATAATGTGATCAACTGAAGGGGTAAACAGTCTCTTAACTGGTGAGGCTAGGAAAATTGCAAAGGGGGTTCCCTCTTGCTATGAGTGAAGGGGACCAGTGCAGGACCAGAACCATCCCAGACAGATCCAACTCAGTGAACCTGCAGGAGATCCTGATCCCCAGAGAGGCTGAGCCCATAATCATCAACACCAGGATCCCAGGTGTGCCTCAGTACAGCCAGGGAATCAGGAAGACACTAGCACAAACTGGATTCACCAATCACTGAGACAGCAAGTGCTCAGGACAGGAGACCTCCTGTGGCCAGACCACCCCTCCACCACACCTAACACAGCAAATTCCATGGTAACTCCAGGGAAACTCAGAAAGATTTCACCTGGCCTTGGCTTTGGTACACCAGACAGCTCAGCACCAGGTAAGCTGCAGCATTTTACCTTCTAGCTGAATGAACCAGAGGCCACAATAAACAAAGCCTGAAGTTCTAAGCACAAGAACCACGAGTAAGAGTCACCTGTGCCCCAGAAGCAGAGATTAACTGTCAAAGTCAGGAAAAGGGTGATTATCATGAGTAAGAAGAAAACCAGAAAAGAAAAGACCATAGAATCTTTCTATGGAGACAAGGAACAAAATACAAATATCAAAGAGGTCAGCATTGAGACTGTAATCCCATCAGAGACTTCAGAAGGGAATATGAACTGGTCTCAAACCCAAGGAGCATTTTTGTAAAAATTCAAGAAGGGTTTTAAAAGTCAAATTAGAGAAGCAGAAGAAAAGCTGGCCAATGATTTTAAAAATATGAAAAAAAATCACAGAAGAATTTAAAAGGAAAATTGTACCAATGGAAAAGGAAGCAGAAAACATAACTGGGAAAACTGGACCAATGGAAAAGGAAGTACAAAAACTAACTGGAGACTATAACTCCTTAAAAGGAACAACTGAATAGATGGAAAAGGAGATGCAAAAGTTAACTGAAGAAAACATTTAATAAAAAGTAGAACTGAGCAAGAAGAAGCTGGTGACTCTATAAGACATCAAGAATAAGTCAAAGAGAATCTAAAGAATGAAAAGATAGACGAAAATGTAAAATATATCATTGGAAAAACAACTGACCTGAAAAATAGATCCAAGGGAGAAAATCTAAGAAATCCTGGTCTATAAGAAAGCAATGATGAAAAAAGAGCTTGGACAATATCTTCCAAGAAGTCATCAAGGAAAACTGCCCAGAGGTCCTAGATCCAGAGGGCAAAATAGTCATCAAAAGAATCCACAGTTTGCTTCCTGAAAGGAATCTCAAACTGAAAACACCAAGGAATATTGTTGCCAAATTCCAGAACTGTCAAGTGAAGGAGAAAATACTGCAGGCAACCAGAAAAAAACAATTCAAATATAAAGGAGCCACAGTCAGGATCACACAGGACCTTGCAGCTTCTACAGATCACAAACAAGGATCATTTACCCAGCAAAACGGAGAATAATATTTCCAGCAAGAAGATAGACAGTCAGTGAAATAAGGGACTTCCAGACATCCCTGATGAAAAGGCCAGAGCTCAATAGAAAATTTAATCTTCAAACATAATTAATTAGAAACTAAACAATCTAATACTAAAGAATGAGTGCATTAAACAACAAATTATAGAAACAGTCAAAAATTTCATTCAAGGGAATGACAATAATGACAAAATCTAGCAAAACTTATGGGATACAGCAAAAGCATTATATTTATGGCATTGAATGCCTACATGAATAAAATAGAGAAAGAGCATGAATGAAATGGGCATGCAGCTGAAAAAGCTAGAAAAACAACAAATTGAAAATCTCCAAGTAAATATCCAATTATGAATACTGAAAACCAAAGGAGAAATTAATAAAATTGAAATGAAGAAAACTATTGAACAAATAAATAAAACTAAGAGTTGATTTTAAGAAAAAATCAATAAAATTGATAAACCTTTAGTCAATTTGGTTTAAAAAAAGAAGAAAACCAAATTACTAATATCAAAAATGAAAAGGATGACCTCACGTCCAATGAAGAAGAAATTAAACAATAATTAGAAATTGCTTTGCCCAACTGTTTGCCCATAATTTGACAATTTAAATGAAATGGATGAATATTTTGAAAAATGCAAATTGCCCAGATCAACAGAAGAGGAAGTTGAATACTTAAATAATCCCATCTCAAAAAAAGAAATTGAACAAACCATCAATTAATTCCCTAGGAAAAAATCTCCAGGCTTATATGGATTTACAGGTGAATTCTATCAAACATTTAAAGAACAGTTAATTCCAACAATATATAGACTATTTGGGAAAATTGATGAAGAAGGAGTCTTACCAAATTCATTTTATGATATAAATATGGTTCTAATACCTAAACCGGGAAGAACCAAAACAGACAAAGAAAATTATAGGCCAATTTCTCTAATGAATATGGATGCAAAAATTTTTTTAAAAAGATATTAGAAAAAAGACTACATCAATTTATCATGAGAATAATATATTGTGAACATGTGGGAGTTGTACCAGGAACGTAGGGCTGATTCAATATTAGGAAAACTATCAATATTATTGATCATATCAACAGCAAAACTAACAGAAACCCTATGATTATCTCAACAGATGCAGAAAAAGCCTTCAACAAAATGTCACCCATTGAAAATTGAAAATTACTGGAGAGCATAAGAATAAATGGAGCTTTCCATAAAATAATAAACAATATCTACCTAAAACCATCAGCAAGTACTATATGTAATGGGGATAAACCGGATGTATTTCCAATAAGATCAGAGGGGAACAAAGGATGTCCATTATCTCCACTATTATTCAATGTGCTACTAGAAATGTTAACTTAAGCAAAAAGAGAAGAAAAAGAAATTGAAGGAATAAGAATAGGTAAAGAAAAAACTATCATTCACTGCAGATAATATGGTGATATACTTAGAAAATCACAGAGAATCAAGTAAAAAACTACTTGAAATAATAAACAACTTTGACAAAGCGAAGGTTACAAAATAAACCCACATAAATCATCTGCATTTCAATATATTTCTAAGAAAGCACAACAGCAAGAGATAGAAAGAGAAATCCTATTTAAAGCTAGAGTAGACAGTATAAAATATCTGGGAGTCAACCTGTCAAAAGAAACTCAGGGACTATATGAACACAATTATAAACACTTTTAGCACAAATAAAGTCAGATATAAGTAAGCAGAAAACCATCAATTGCTCATGGATAGACAGAGCTAATATAATAAAAATGACAATCCTACCAAAATTAATTAACCTATTTAGTGCCATACCAATCAAGCTACCAGAAAATTATTTTTTAAAGGTAGAAAAAAATAATATCCGAATTGATCTAGAAGAACAAATGGTCCAGAATATCAAGGGAACTAATGAAAAGAAATGCTAGGGAAGGTGGCCTAGCCCTACCAGATATCAAATTGTAGTATAAAGCAGCAATCATCAAAACCACTTGGTACTGGCTAAGAAATAGAGGGTTAGACCAGTGGAATAGGGTTAGATACTGAAGACACAGTAATCAATGACTATAGCAATCTACCCTTTGGTAAACTCCAGGATCTCAGCTTCTGGCATAAGAACTCACTGTTTGACAAAAATTTCTGGGAAAACTGGATAACAGTGTGACAAAAACTGGGCATAGATCAAGGCCTGACATGGTACACAAGAATAAAGTCCAAATGGATACGTGATCTAGGTAATAAAGACTGATATTAGAAACAAGTTAGGGGAGCAATGAATAATGTATTTGTCAAATTTATGGAGAATCGAGAAATTTTTGATGAAACAAGAGATAGAGAACATTATGAATTGCAAAAGGGATAATTTTGATTACATCAAATTGAAAACTTCTTGCACAAACAAACCCAATGCAACCAAGATTAGGAGGGAAGCAGAAAACTGGGAAAAAAGTTTTTGCAACTAATGCTTATGACAGAGGCCTCATTTCTTAAATGTATAGAGAACTGAGTCAAATGTAAAAAATACAAGACATTCCCCAATTGATAAATGGTCAAAGGATATGAACAGGGAGTTTTCAGAGGAAGAAATGAAAGCTATCTATAGTCATATGAAAAAGTGTTCTAATTCACTATTGATTAGAGAGATGCAAATCAAAACAACTCTGAGGTACCACATCACACCTATAAGATTGGCTAACATGACACATGATAAAGATGATAAATGTTGGAAATGATGGGGGAGAGGTAGAATACCAATTTATTGTTGTTGGAGTTGAAAGCTGATCCAACGATTCTGGAGAGCAATTTGGAACTATGCCCAAAGGGCAACAAAACTGTACATACCCTTTGACCCAGCAATATTGCTTCTAGGGAGGGCAGTTAGGTGATACAGTGGACAGAGTACCAGTGCAGAAGTCAGGAGGACCTGAGTTCAAATCTCACCTCAGACACTTGACACTCATTAGCTGTGTGACCTTGGGCAAGTCACTTAATCCCAATTGCCTCATCCTGGGTCATCTCCAGTCATCCTAATGAATATCTGGTCACTGGATTCAGATGGCTCTGAAGGTGAAGTGAGGCTGATGACCTTGCACAGCCCTCCCTCACTCAAAACAAAATCAAGTGCAAGTCATGTCATTATTTCTCTGATGGCATGGTCTTCTTCGGCAACAAAGGATGAACACACACAAATCACTTCTAGAACTGTATCCCAAAGAGATAATAAAATGGGAAATTGTCCCACATGTACAAAAATATTTATAGTAGCTCTCTTTGTGATGGCCAAGAACTGGAAATCAAGGGGATGCCCATCAATCGGGGAATGACTGAACAAGTTGTGGTATATGAATGTAATGGAATACTATGTGCTAGGAGAAATGATGAACAGGAAGACTTCAGAAAAGTCTGGAAGAACCTAAATGAACTGATGCTGAGTGGAAGCAGTGGAGTGGAGAACTTTGTACCTAGCAATAACCACAGTGTGTGAGGAATTTTTCTGGTAGACTTAGCCCTTCACAGCAATGCAAGGACCTAAAAATTTCCCAATGAACTCTTGAGGTAAAATGCCTATCACATCCAGAGAAAGAACTATGGAATTCAATTGCAGAATGAAGCAGATCATTTTCTTTTGTGTCATGTTTTGTTTTGTTTCCAAGGTTTCTCCCATTCATTTTTATTCTTCTATGCAACATGACTAAGGTGAAAATGTTTTTAATATGATTGTATGTATAGAACCTATATAAGATTGCATATCATCTCAGGGAGGGAAGGGAAAAGGAGGGAAGAAGTTAGGTAAGGGAAGGGGAAAAATCTAAGATATATGGAGATATGGATGTCCAAAACTGAAAACAAATAATTTAATCAATTAAAAATAAAAATAAAAAATAAAATGAGGTTCTGCTTCTGGGTTGGAGGGTGCACTGTCCCAAGCTTCAAGTGTTTTGTGCAACTGTTCTCAGAGAAACTTATAAAGACTGACAAGTTTTCCATTCTCCCGAGGTGGGATGATTTAAGGAAAGATTTGTTTACTACTCTCTAGCCTTTATTCTGGTCTGTGAGTGACCATAAGCACTCTTTTCTTCCTCGGAGCTATGAGGAAGGTCCCTCCTCTACTGTAGGTGCAAGCTCTGGTGTGCTATTATTTGTTTTTTGCCCTAGCGTTACCATTCAGGAATGCTACCTGGATCTGAGTCTGGGCAAAGAAATAGAATCTTGCCCCCAGTTTCAGCAAAGAAACCCCTATAACCTCTTTCCAGCCAGTTGTTTGACCCCTTACTATCTGTGGGCTCAGAGTTCTGGAGGTTATTACTACCATTGTTGCTACTGATTCAGTTGCTCCTAAGGCCTGCTCATGGCTGGCTCAGGCCTGTTCTGCACTGTCACAATCTATACTGCGCTGCACACCACTCTCCCCCTGGTGTGACAGAGTTTTCCTGCTGATCTCCTAAGTTGTCTTGGGATGGAAAATTGTTTCACCCTATCCTTTTGTGGATTCTGATCCTTTATAATTTGTTTTGAGGTATTATTAAAAGGTATTCAAGGGTGTTCGGGGGAGAACTCAGGTGAGTCACTGTCTTTTCTAGATCATCTTGGATCCACCACAGAATTATTTTCTTCAGTGAGCTTTTATACTACTTTTGTTTCGTTTCATATCTACTTTTTAGGGAATTCTCTTCTTTATCTAATTTTTGTGCCTTTTTTTTTTTTACAATTTGTCCTATTCTATTTTTAAGTTGTTATTTTCTTTAGTGTTATTTGTGCCTCTTTTACCAATTAATTAATTCTCTTTTTACAATTTTCTTGCATGTCTCTCATTTCTTTTTCCATTTTTTATTCTATCACTATTATCTCTTTCTTAACTCTTCCAGGAATTCTTGCTGGGTTTGTATCCAGTTTTCATTTTTCCCCTTTAAGGTTTTACTTTGTAGTTCTTCATGATCCTATTTACTTCTGAGTTTGTGGTTTGATTTTCTCTGTCACCATTGCAGCTATTTATGATCAGTTTTTTAACTATATTTTAATTGTTGTTTTTATTTGCCTGTTTGTGAAGTTTATCTTTTTTTTTTTTTTACTTTGCATTTTATGTGAAAGTTGTACTCTTTTTACTTTGGGTGTAGGGAGCACTGTCCCAAGCTTCAGATGTTTTTCCACTGATATTTTGAGAGCCAGTTCTGAGAATCTGTAAGCTTTTGGTGCTTCCAGAGTGGTATGGCCAGAAGAGAGATGTGGTCCTTCCAGAAGAGAGATGTGGTCCTTCCACTTTAGCTCTTCAATCCACTTTATTCCTAGGACAAGTTCCTGCCTCCTGTACTTACAAACATTGTCACAGCTCTCGAAAATGGAGTTTCAAAGAGGGCTTATGTCTCCCTGCTGCAGTAATAAGCACTAACCCTCTTCTCAGTCCTGAAATTGTGACCAGAAATGCTTGTGGGCAGCAGATTTGCCAAACAGCAACATGTTATGAGCCTAGTGCCAAAAGAGAGTACTCCACAATCTCTTTCTGATCAGTTTTTTAATCCTCCTTACCAACACTGGACTTAGAGCTCCAGAAGCTGCTGCTTCTCCTTCTGTTTCCACTGCCTATACTTATCTTGCTGCTGTCTGCAGTCCTGGCAGCCCCCCACTCTGCTATCTCAGATGTTTCCTTTAAACCTCCTAAACTAGCTTGGGGAAAAAATCTCACCCTCATCTTTTGTTGGTTGTGCAACTCCAGATTTTGATTGAACATATTTTAAAATTACTTGAAAAGTAAACTTTAAAAAGTTAGTCTGGATGGCTGCTTCTACTCTGCAATCTTGGTTTGCTTCTGACTAATACAGTTTTGCTGTCTATTTCTCCTTATAGTTAATGTAGTTTTTTATTTAAGTATTTAGAGGCTATGCTATCTGGGTGATATATGCTAATTACAGAAATCAGTTCATTGTTTATGTTACCATTATTGCAGAGTCATTTCCCTCTTTATCTACTTTAAATCTCTCTCTCTCTCTCTCTCTCTCTCTCTCTCTCTCTCTCTCTCTCTCTCTTTCTCTCTCTCTCTCTCTCCCCCTGATTTTTTTTTCATGCATTTTCTTGTTAACGTAGGATTGTTTTTCTGATTGTTAATCATTGGTCATACCCCATTCTACTCTTCATTCCTTCCCACTTTCAAGCTTGTGCTTCTTTTTGGTATCTCCTATAAATAGCCAGTCAATGTTTACAGGTACCATTATTTTTGATATTCACAAACCTCTATTATTAATAGTGTAGTGAGAAATACAGATTACCTTTGCCTTTGAGGCAACTAACCTTGTTAGGCATTGTATCCATCTTTTCCCTTTCTTTTTCCCTTTTAGAAATATTTTATAAATAAAAAGTTCTAAAATAATGTGAATAATCAAGCACAGCTTCCTTAGGTGGGAAAAACAAAGAACAAAAAGGAAAGAAGAGTTTAAGGATTCTCTAAAACTTAGTAAAAGATTCTGATATAAACAGAAATGATCATATCTGCATACTGAGGCCAAATCTAGAGTCCAAACTGGAAATGGAAATCCCTCTTGAGGGTTGTAAAAAGGTAATATTAGCATAGCACCGAGATAGTTCTTTGGTACCTGTGGCAGAAGCTGCTGATATAGGGGTAAAAGAAAGAGATGTTTTGAACTAAAAGTATACTTTGAGGTATAACTATATTCAACAGAGAACAGACATTCCACTCAGTATGGACCAGCCTTTAAAAACAAACTTCTGGGAGAAAGTGATAAATGTCACATGGTGTATCATAGAATGGTATCAGTAGAAGTTATGGAAAGACCTAAGCTACTCTAGGCAGAGCTATTGAGGGAAATAGTTATGGCAGCTGAACTTCAGTAAACATAGGTACAAGTCACAGAGGTCACAATGTAGGATGCTGAGCAAGAAGTAATAAGTCACGTAGTGATGTTAAGAGCACATGCTAGAGAAGATAGAATAAATGAATGAATAAGGAGAATTTACTAAGCATCTATTATATACCAAACTCTATGCTATGTGCTATAAATACAAATCAAAAAAAGTGAGAGAGGCTCTGATTTTTAAAATTCACATTTTAATTAGGGGGGACAAAAATAGAATAAAATATAAAATACCTAATTGGAAAAAAAAAACTGATCTGGAAAATAGATCCAGGAGAGATAATTTAAGAATTATTGGAGTACCTGGAAGCCACAATAAAAAGAGAGCCTTGACGTTATCTTTCAAGAGAATATCAAGGAAAACTGCCCTCCTGTCCTAGAACCAGAGAATAAAATAGTTGTTAAAAGAATCTACTAATCACCTCTTGAAAGAGATTCCCAAATGAAGTCTCCAAGGAATATTGTAGCCAAATTCAAGATCTAAAAGATCAAGGAGAAAATAATATAATCAACAAGGAAAGAAAAGATATATGAATATAAAGGAGTCAGAGTCAGGATTACCTAGAATTTAGCAGCTTCTACATTAAAGAATCAAAAGGTTTAAAACATGATATTCCAGAAGACAAAAGAATCTGGACCATAACGAAGAATCAACTACCCAGCAAAACTCAGCATAATCTTTCAGGGGAAAAGATGGATACTCAATGAAATGGGGAACTTTTAAACTTTCCTGAAGAAAAAAAGAAAACAGATTTGAACAGACAATTGAATCTTCAAATACAAGACTCAAGAAAAGCACAAAAAGGTAAACAGGAAAAAAAACAAACACCATGACAACGTTAAATTGTTTACCTCACAACATCAGAAGAATGATTCTTGAAACTGGTTTTTTTTTAATAATGTATTTATTTTTCAGTATTTAATATTCACTACCACAAGAATTTGAATTCCAAATTTTCTCCTCATCTCTCCCCACCATTCACCCCAGTACAGTGTGCACTTCACCCACACTTCCTCAACTCTGTCCTGTCCTCCTTTCTATCACCCCCTCTAATCTCATCTCTCTCCCCTCTATTTTCTTGTAGGGAAAAATAGATTTCTATAACCCATTCTCTGCACATCTTATTTCCCAGTTCCATGCAAATACAATTTTTAACATCCATTTTTAAAGTTTTGAGTTCCATATTTTCTCCCTTCTTTGCTCCTCACCCACCCTCAATGAAAAAGCAAGCAATTCAATATAGGTCATACATGTGTAGCCATGCAAAACACTTCTATAACAGTTGTGAAAGATTGATCACATTTCCCTCTGTCCTGTCCTGCCCTCAATTTATTCCATTCTCTCCCTTGACCTGTATTCCCACAATAGTGTTTGCTTCTGATTATACCTTTCCCCAATTTGCTGTCCCTTCTCTTATCTTCCCTTCCCTATCCCCTCCTCTCTGCCTTCCTGAAAGGTAAGATAGATTTCCATGCCCAATTGAGTGTGCATTATTTCCTCCTTAAGCCAAATCCCATGACAATAAAGATCACTCATTCCCTTTTATCTCTCACCTCTTCTCCTCCATTGTAAAAACTCTTTCTTACCTTTTTATGTGACATGATTTGTTATATTCTATCTCTCTTTTTCATTTTCTTCCAGTACATTCCTCTCAACAGTAAATTTTATGTTTTCATATTCAGCTCATCCTGTGCCCTCTGTCTACATATAAAACAGTTCAAATTTAGTGAGTTCCTTATGACTTCTCTTTACTGTTTACCTTCTCATATTTCTCCTGATTCTTATATTTGAAACTCAAATTTTCTATTCAATTCCGATCTTTTCAAAAAGAATGCTTGGAAGTTCTCTATTTCATTGAATGAACATTTCCCCCCTGAAGTATTATAATCAGTTTTGCTGGGTAGGTTATTCTTGGTTTTAATCCAACCTCCTTTGAACTCTGGAATAACATTTTTAAAGACCTGTATTATTCTGATTGTATTTCCACAATACTTGAATTGTTTCTCTCTGGATACTTGCAATACTGTCTCCTTGACCTGGGAACTCTGGAATTTGGCTACAATATTCCAAGGAGTTTTCCTTTTGGGGTCTCTTTCAGAAGGTGATCTGTGAATTCTTTCCATTTCAATTTTACTCTCTGGTTCCAAAATTTCATGACAGTTTTCCTTGATAATTTCATGGAAGATGATGTCTAGGGTCTTCTTTTTTATCATGTTTTTCAGGTAGATCAATAGTTTATATATGTATGTGTGTGTATATATATACATATATATACACACACATACATATGTTTCCCTATTTCTTTTTAATGTTTATTTATTTTAGTTTACAACATTCATTTTCACAAAATTTTGAGTTCCAAATTTTCTCTCCATCTCTCCCCTACCCTCACCCCAAAACACCATGCATTCTGATTACCCTTTCCTCCAGTCTGCCCTCCCTTCTATCACACCCTTCCTTCCCTTATCCCCATCTTTTCTCTTTTCTTGTAGGACAGGATAGGCTTCTATACCCCATTACCTGTATTTCTTATTTCCCAGTTGCATGCAAAAACAATTCCCAACATTCATTCCTAAAACTTTGTGTTCCAACTAATCTCCCTTCCTCCCTCCCCAACCATCCCCACTGAGAAGGCAACCAATTCAATATAGGCTATATATGTGTAGTTTTGCTAAAGACTTCATAACAGTCATGTTATATAAGACTAACTATAGTTCCCTCCATCATATCTTGCCCCTCATTTATTTTATTCTCTCTTTTGCCATTGTCCCTACTCAAAAGTGTTTACTTCTAATTACTCCCTCCTCCCATTTGCCCTCCCTTCTATCATTCCCCAAACCACTTATCCCCTTCTCCCACACTTTCCTGTAATGTAAGATAGATTTTCATACTAAACTGAGTGTGCATGTCATTCCCTGCTTAAGCCAAATGTGATGAGAGTAACCTTCATTTTTTCTCTCTCACCTCACCCCTTTTCCCCTCCAATGAGAAAGCTTTTTCTTGCCTCTCTTATGAGAGATAGTTTGCCCCATTTCATTTCTCCCATTCTCCTCCCAATATATTCCCTTCCCATCCCTTAATTTTATTTTTTTAAATATCATCCCTTCATATTCAACCCTCCCTATGCCCTGTGTCTATATGTATATAATCCCTCTAACTACCCTAATACTGAGAAAAGTCTCAAGAGTTATAAATATTATTTTTCCTTGTAAGAATGTCAATTTTAGTAAGTTCCTTATGACTACTCTTTCCTGTTTATTTTTTCATGCTTCTCTTGATTCCTGTTTTTGAAAAGTCAAATTTTCTATTCAGCTCTGGTCTTATCATCAAGAATGTTTGAAAGTCTTCTATGTCATTGAATGACTATTTTTCTCCCCTGAAGTACTATATACAGTTTTGTTGGGTGGGTGATTCTTGGTTTTAATCCTAATTCCTTTGACTTCTAGAATATCATATTCCAAGCCCTTCAATCCCTTCATGTAGAAACTGCTATATCTTGTGTTATCCTGATAGTATTTCCACAATACTCGACTGGTTTCTCTCTAGCTGCTTGGAATATTTTCTCCTTGACTTGAGAAGTCTGGAATTTGGTTTCATTACTTCTGGGAGTTTTTCTTTTCAGGTCTCTTTCAGGAGGTGATTGGTGGATTTTTTCAATATTTATTTTACCCTCTGGTTCTAGAATATCAAGGGAGTTTTCCTTGATAATTTCACAAAAGATGATGTCTAGGCTCTTTTTTTTTGAACATGGCTTTCAGGGAGTCCCATGATTTTTAAATTGTCTCTCCTGGATCTATTTTCCAGGTCAGTTGGTTTTCCCATGAGATATTTCACATTAACCTTCTATTTTTTCATTCTTTTGGTTTTGTTGTGTAATTTCTTGTTTTCTCATAGTCATTAGCTTCTATCTCCTTCATTCTAATTTTTAAAGAACTATTTTCTTCAGTGAGCTTTTGAACCTTCTTTTTAATTTGGCAGATTCTGATTTTTAAAGCATTCTTCTCCTCATTGGTTTTTTGGATCTCTTTTCTAATTGAGTTAGCCTATTTTTAAAGGTGTTATTTTCTTCAGCATTTTTGGGGGTCTCCTTTAGCAAGTTTTTGACTTGCTTTTCATGATTTTCTTGCATCACTCTCATTTCTTTCCCCTATTTTTCCTCCACCTCTCTTACTTGATTTTCAAAATTCTTTTTGAGTTCTTCCATGGCCTGAGACCATTGCATATTTATTTTGGAGGTTTTGGATGCAGAAGTCTTGATTTTTAGGTCTTCCTTTGATGATATTCATTGTTTTTCCTCATCTGAAAGGATTGTTCACCAAGGAAATAACCTTCTATAGTCTTATGGGGTTTTTTTTTCTCTTTTGGGGGCATTTTCCTAGCCAGTTACTTGACTTTTGAGTCCTTTGTCAAGAGGAGGGTATACTCTAGGGACCTGTAAGTTCTCAGTTCCTCCAAGGTGGGACAATCAAGGGAGAAGAGCTTACTCCTCTCCTGGCCCGAGCCCTGGTCTGGGAACAACCAAAAACTTTTTTGCCTAGGATCTATGAGTAGTAGAATTTCCTCTCCACAACTTCCTCCAGGTCCACCATGCCAGCACTCTTCTTCACTCAAGGAGAACCACTCAGGGTTGAAATCCAGATCAGCTGTTCAGTTCCTCCAGGGTCTTTAGGTGAAGCATTCCAAAAATGTATGCTGCCACTGAAGTGCCTGCTGCCTGGTGGGACCAGAATGCATTCCCCTCTCACCTAGGTGAAAGAGCTTTCCCACTGAACTTTGAAGCTGTCTTTAGCATTTGTGGGTTGAGCAATTTGGGAATAGCATCTGCTTCCAGGATTCTGCCACCTGAAGCCTGCTCTAGTTCTGTCCTTCCCACAGCACAGCCAAGGCTGAGCTGCGCTCCACTCTTAGCCCAGTGTGATAAACCTTTCCTGTTGGCCTTCCAGGCTATCTTGGGCTGGAAATCTCTTTCACTCTGTCGTTTTGTGGCTTAGGTTGCTTTAGGATTTGTTTAGAGTCATTTTTACAGATATTTTATGGGCTGTGAGGGAGAATCTTTACAGGTCTATCCTTCTACTCTGCCATCTTGTTTCCTTCCCTAGGCCAATAATTTTCAAATGATCTTGTCTGAATTTATGTTCCATATCAATTGTTTTTCCAAGGAGGTATTTCACATTGTCTTCTATTTTTTCATTCTTTTGGTTTTGTTTTGTAATTTCTTAGCTTGTCATAAAGTCATCAGATCAATTTGCTCCATTATAATTTTTAAAGAGCTATTTTCTTAAGTGAGCTTTTGGATATCTTTTTCTATTTGGTCCATTATGCTTTTTAAGGCATTCTTCTTTTCTAAGGGTTTTTTGGACCTCTTTTCCTATTTGGCTAAGTCTATTTTCAAAGTTTTATTTTCTTCAACAAATTTTTGGATCTCCGTTAGCAAGCTGTTAACTCATTTTTCTCAATTTTCTTCCATCATTCTAATTTCTCTTCTCAATTTTTCCTCCACCTCTCTTACTTTATTTGCAAAATCCTTTTTTGAGCTGTTACATGTACCAAAACCATTTCACATTTTTTTGAGAGAGGCTTGTAGGATGTAGAAATTTTGACCTTCCTGTCTTCCTCTGATTGTATGCTTTATCTCCCTCACCCAAAAGGAAGAAACAATGTATCTTTTTACCAAGAAAGTAACCTTCTATAGCCTTATTTTTCCCCCTTTTGTGCACTTTTCCAGCCACTTACTTGACTTTTGAGCACTTTGATAAGTGAAGGGTATGCTACCCCAGGTTTCAGAGGTTTTGTGAAGCTGTTTAAAGAGATATCTCCTGGGCCCTGCAAGTTCTCAGATTCTCAAAAGTGGTATAATCAAGGGAAAGGTGTTCACTCCTTCCCTGACCTGCACTCTTGTCTGTGAGCAACAACAAGCACTTTTTTCTGCCCTGGAACTGTGAGTCATATTCTCTCTCCATAGCCACCATAAGCTCCACCACTCCAGTACTTGTCCTCACCCTAGGACCACCACTCAGGACTGAGACTGGGATCAGCTGCTTGATTCCCCCACTGTCTGTAGGCCAAGAGCTCCAGAAACAGCCACTACTGCAGCAGTGGATGCTACATCCTGGGGCCAGGGCTAGGAGAGGACCACACTCCCCTCTCACGGAGGTGAAAGAGCTTTCTCACTGACCTATGAAGCTGTCTTTGTCATTTGTGGGTTGAGAAATCTAGAAACTGCAGCAGCTAGCAGTGCCCTGAGGCCTGCTCCAGTCTAGCCTATGCTGGGCAGCACTCTGCTCCAAGCCCAGTGCAATAGATCCTTCCTATCAGCCTTCCATGTTATCTTGGGATGGAAATCTATTTCAATCTGTCTTTTTGTGACTTCTGCTGCTCTAGACTTTGTTTAGAGTCACTTTTGCAGGTTTTTTAAGGGTTTGAAGGGGAAGAGTTTGATCAGGTCCATGCTTCTACTCCACCATTTTGGCTCTTCCCCCTGATTACTGTAACTCTTAATAACTGTATTGCATGCACAACAGAGAAGAAAAGAAAACGTACAAGGGGGTGGGGGGAAGATGAACAGCTCTGAGCATGATGCATAGTATTTATAATATATGTTTTCTTGAAGTAGGAATTTATTGTTGTATATTTCAGCAATACTTAAGGGAAAATTTTATACCACTAAATGCTTACATAAATAAAATAGAGAAAGAGGAGATCAATGAATGGGGCATACAGCTAAAAACTCTGGAATAGGAAATATAACATACATAAATATTTAATTAATTTGATTTTAAAAAGAAAGAAGAAAAACAAATTTTCAATATCAAAAATAGAAGGGGTTAATTCACCACCAATGGATAGGAAATTAAAGCAATTGTTATGAGCTGCTTTGTCCAAATTCATGCCCACAAATCTTGCAATCTAAGTGAAATGGATGGACATTTATAAAAATATAAATTGCCCAGACTAATAGAAGAAGAAATAAAATATTTAAATAACCCCATTTTAGAAAAGAAATTGAACAAGTCATCAATGAATTCCCTAAGGAAAAGATTTCCAGGGCTTGATGGATTTGCATGTGAATTCTATCAAACATTTAAAGAACAATTAATTTCAATACTATGTAAACCATTTGGAAAAATATGCAAAGAAAGAATTGCACCAAATTCCATTTATGTCACCAATATGGTGCAGATACCTAGACCAGGAAGAACCAAAATAGAACAAGAAGATTTTTGACCAAATTTCGCAATAAAAATTGGAGAAAAAATTTTAAATTCAATATTAGCAAAGAGTTTACTGCAATTTATCAGAAAGATAATACACTATGACTGGATGAGTTTTGTACCAGGAATGCAGGGCTGGTTCAATAGTAGGAAAACTATTTCCAAAGTTGACCATATCAATAACAAACCAACAAAAATCACATTATTATTTTAATAGATGCATCACCCATTCAGATTGAAAACAATGTGGAGAATAGGAATAAATGGAGCTTTCCTTACAATGATAAGTATTTTCTATCTAAAACCATTAGCAATCAATATATATAATGGGGGTAAGACAGAGGTTTTCCCAATGAAATCAGGGATGAAGCAAGAATGCCTATTATTACTACTATTATTCAATATTGGACTAGAAATGCTAGCTTTAGCAATAAGAGAAGAAATAGTAATTGAAGGAATTTGAATAAGTAATGAGGAAACAAAACTATTACTTTTTGCAAATGATAGGATGGTATACTTAGATAATTAGAGAATCAACTAAGAAACTACCTGAAATAATAAACAACTTTATGAAAATTGCAGGATATAAAATAAACCCACATAAATCATCAGTATTTCTATATATTACCAAGAAATACCCACAGCAAGAGATAGAAAGAGAAATTCTATTTAAGAATATCTGTTGACAATATAAAATAGTTGGGGGTCTACTTGCCATGACAAACTCTATGAACAAAATTGTAAAACACTTTTTACACAAATAAAGTCAGATCAAAACCATTGGGAAAATATCACTTGCTTATAGGTATACTGAATTAATATAAGCAAAGTGAAAAATTCACCAAGCAAGGCACCAAATTACTTTATAGAGCTAGGAAAAATAATAACAATCTGGAAGAACAAAAGGTGAAGAACATCAAGGAACTCAATGAAAAACATGCAAAGAAAGGTGGCTTAGTCTTACCAGGTCTAAAACTATATTATAAAGTGACAATTATCAACACTGTTTAGTACTGACTAAGAAATAGAATGGTATATTGTTGGAATAGATTAGGTACACAAGACACAGTAGTAATGATTATAGTAATCTAATGTTGTTAAACACAAAGAGTTCAGCTTCTGGAATAAGCACTCACTATTTGACAAAAACACTTCTGGGAAAACTGGAAAATAGTATGACAGAAATTAAGCATAGACCAACATCTGACAAGGTATACAAACACAAGGTCAAAATGAGTATATGATTTAGACGTAAAGGGCTATTTCATAGGCCAATTAGGAAAACAGATTTATGGGGAATGGAAGAATTTATAACCCAACAAGAGACAGAGAACAATATGAAATGCAAGATGCATAATCTTGATTACATTAAATTAAAGAGTTTGTACAACAAAACCAATGGAACCAGTATTAAAAGGAAAGCAGAAAGCTAGGAAATATTTTTTACAGCAACCTGTTTCTGATAAAGCTTTCATTTCTCAAATGAAATATTTCTCAAATATATAGAGAACTGAATCAAAATATATGAGTTCAGGTCATTCCCCAATCGATAAATGGTCAAAAGATATGAACAGGCAGTTTTCTGATGTCAAACTTAAAACTATCTATGATAATATATGAAATGCTCAAATCACTATTGATTAGAGAAATGCAAATCAAAACAACTCTGAAGTACCATGTCACATCTACCAAATTGACTAATATGATAGAAAAAGGGAAATGATAAATGTTGGAGATGTTGGAAAATTGGGACACTAATGCATTGTTGGTGGAGCTGTGAACTGATCCAACCATTCTGGAGCACAATTTGGAAATATGACCAAAGGGTAATCACACTGTGCATACTCTCTGATCCAGAAATTCCACTACTAGGTTAGCATCCCAAAGACATCATAAAAAAGGGGAAAGGACCTACATGTATAAAAATATTTGTAGCAATTCTTTTTGTGGTGGCAAAAAAAAATTGGAATTTGAGAGGGTGCCCATCAATTTGGGAATGGCTGAAGAAATTATGTTTTATGAATTTAATGGAATAATACTGTATTATAAGAAATGATGAGCAGGTAGATTTCGTGAAAACCTAGAAAGATTTACATGTACTGATAGTGAGTGAAGTAAACAGAACTAGGAGAACATTCTACACAGTAACAGCAACACTGCATCATGATCAACTGTGATTAACTTACCTCTTCTCAACAATTCAATGATTCAAGACAATTCCAAAAAAACTCACAATAGAAAATTCTATCTACATCCAGAGAAAAAACTGAGGTGTCTGAATGCAGATTGAAACATACTATTTTCAATTTTTTTCCTTTTTCTATTTTGTTCTGTTTCTTCTTTCACATGACTAATATGTAAATATGTTTACATGATTACACATGTATAACCTATATCATATTGCTTGGTGTCTTGCAGAGGGGAGATGGGGGGATAGAAAGGGAGGGAAGGATAAAAAAAAACAATTGAAACTCAAAATCTTATAAAATCAACTTTGAAAACTATCTTTACATGTAATTGGGGATAAAAGTAAAAGACTATTTATCAAAAAATAAAAATAAAAGAACTGAGATAGCTGGGGTTTGGGTGCTTGGGGAGAGAAAGGAAGGAATTCAGCCTGTGGTATGGGCTAGAACACTCAGGATCAAAGGAAGCTAAGATAAATGCTGTAAACTTTATACTACTACTGTTCTAGCCCTGGTTATGATAGATTAAATGGGAAGAAATTTGATCGCTCCTGAGGTTGCACTTGCAAAGAAGTAACCCCTAAGTACTTGTAGCAGCATCAGGAAAAGCAAAGTTTGGGAGGGACTGTGTTTCATCACAACAAATCAGAAATAATCTTCTGCTCCACTATATCTCAGGCAACCTCCAGCATGGTGGGAGAAGAACTACTAGAAATTTCAAACCCTAGAATGAAATCCACATTGAATATTTTCCTACCAATTAATAAAGGAACCACCAGACAGTATAGGCCACTTTGGTGTGGCTGCTGCTAAGGGACTTGTGAAAATGTTCCCACTACATGTTTGCAGTTTTAGGCCTATGAGATTTCTGTAGGCTGAAGAGACAGATGTTCCCCAGGGAAAGAACTTTTTCAGATAAAAAGTGCGTGTATTTCAGTATGCTTCAGCCTTCTGGTCCCTCCTGCATTTGAAAATTAGTATCATTTCATATAAATATAGAGTCCCAGATGCCAAGAATAAATGTACACTGGAAACACACTATGAATATCATTTAGTGCAGGTGACTATGAAAGAAGGGCAGGTTACAGAACAGTTTATATTAAGAGTGATGTATATTAAAGCTAACTGGTTTATGTTGATCACATAGACTTGAAATTCTAATAGTAATAAAGGTAGAAAGTCTACTAGATATAGAAGAGAGAATGTTTCAGCATGCATAGAGATCAATAAGGGAATCTTGCATGATGTATTAGAGATCATCCTAAGGCTGAGTATGAACTACACTGAGGATGCAAGCTGTCAGAATTTGGCACTGAAATGAAGGTCAAGTTCATGGGTATAGAACTGCACTACTAAAACCTGTCCCCAAAGGGATGAAATTCAAAGTCTACTAAAAGTTTCAAATTCCTGTTCAGTGACAGTGTCTTAGATTCATCCAATGTATAGTGCTGTAATATTAAACCCTTATGATAACATTGCAACTGGCTGTCATTGCTGTAGGATGGAGGAAATGAGGGCTAAGAATCAGCTATTAAAATGCTGGAATTAAATATCAGGTTTCAGGGATAGTAAACTAATAGATGAGGTAAAAGTCAGGAGTCAATTTTTTATATTGATTTATTTATTTTTAGTTTTCAACATTCATTTCCACAAAATTATGAGTTCTAAATTTTATCCCCATCTCTCCCGTACCCACACCCAAAATGCTGTGCATTCTCATTACTCCTTCCCCCAGTCTGCTCTCCCTTCTATCACACCCCCTCCCTTCCCTTATTCCCATCTTCTCTCTTCTCTTGTAGGGCAAGATAGATGTCTATACCCCATTGCCTGTATTTCTTATTTCCAGGCTGCATGCAAAAACAATTCTCAATATTAATTCCTAAAACTTTGTGTTCCAGTTAATCTCCCTTCCTCCCCCACCCCCCAACCATGCCCACTGAGAAGGCAAGAAATTGAATATAGGCTATATATGTGTAGTTTTGCAAATGACTTCCATAATAGTCATGTTGTGTAAGACTAACTATATTTCCCTCCATCCTAACCTGCCCCCATTTATTCTACTCTTTCTTTTGACCTTGTCCCTCCCCTAAAGAGTTTACTTCTAATTACTCCCTCCTCCCATTTGCCTTCCCTTCTATCTTCCCTCTCACCCCACTTATCCCCTTGTCTCCTATTTTCTTGTAGTGTAAGATAAATTTACATACCAAATTGAGTATGCATGTTATTCCCTCCTTAAGCCAAATGTGATGAGAGTAAACTTCACTTTTTCCCTCTCCCCTCCCCCCTTCCCCCTCCATTGAAAAAGTTTCTTGCCTCTTTCATGAGAGATAACCTGTCCCAATCCATTTTTCCATTTCTCCTCACAATATATTCCTCTCTCACCCCTTGATTTATTTTTTTAGATATCATCCCTTCCTATTCAACTCACCCTGTGCTCTCCATCTATATGTGTGCATGCGTGTGTGTGTGTGTGTGTGCATGTATGTATGTATAATCCCTCCAACTATCCAAATACTGAGAAAAGTTTCAAGAGTTACAAATATTATCTTTCCATGTAGGAATGTAAACAGCTTAATTTTAGTAAGTCCCTTATGACTTCTCTTTTCTGTTTATCTTTTCGTGCTTCTCTTGATTCTTGTGTTTGAAAGTCAAATTCTCTGTTCAGCTCTGGTCTTTTCATCCAGAATGTTTGAAAGTCCTCTGTTTGATTGAATGACCATGTTTTCCCCTGATGTATTATATCCAGTTTTTCTGGTAATTGATTCTTGGTTTTAGTCCTAGTTCTTTTGATTTCTGGAATATTATATTCCAAGCCCTTTGATCCCTTAATGTAGAAGCTGCTAATTCTTGTGTTATCCTGATTGTATTTCCACAATACTCAAATTGCTTCTTTCTAGCTGCTTGCAATATTTTCTCCTTGACCTGGGAACTCTGGAATTTGGCTACAATATTCCTAGGAGTTTCTCTTTTCAGATCTCTTTCAGAAGGTGATTGGTGGATTCTTTCAATATTTATTTTACCCTCTAGTTCTAGAATATCAGGACACTTTTACTTAATTTTATGAAAGATGATGTCTAGGCTCTTTTTTGGATCATGACTTTCAGGTAGTCCCATAATTTTTAAGTTGTCTCTCCTGGATCAATTTTACAGGTCAGTAATTTTTCTAATGACATATTTCACATTACCCTTCTATTTTTTTCATTCTTTTGGTTTTATTGTATAATTTCTTGGTTTCTCATAAAGTCATTAGCTTCCATCTGCTGCATTCTAATTTTTAAAGAACTATATTCCTCAGTGAGCTTTTGGACCTCCTTTTCCATTTGGCTCACTCTGCTTTTGAAAGCATTCTTCACGCCTTTGGCTTTTTGGATCTTTTTTTCCAAATGAGTTAGCCTATTTTTAAAGGTGTTATTTTCTTCAGCATTTTTTGGGTCTCCTTTAGCAAGCTGTTGACTCACTTTTCATTGTTTTCTTGCATCACTCTCATTTCTCTTCCCAATTTATCCTCCACCTCTCCTACTTGATTTTCAAAATCCTTTTTGAGCTTTTCCATGGCCTGAGACCATTGGATATTTATTTTAGAAGTTTTGGATGCAGAAGCCTTGACTTTGTTGTCTTCCTCTGATGGTATGCATTGGTCTTCCTCATCTGAAAGGATGGAAGAAAATACCTGTTTACCTTCTATAGTCTTATTTTTTTCCCCTTTTATGGGCATTTTCCCAGTCAGTTACTAGACTTTTGAGTCCTTTGTCAAGAGGAAAATATATTCTGGGGACCTGTAAGTTCTCAGTTCCTCCAAGGTGGAACAAACAAGTGTCTGTGCTCTTGTGTGTGTGTAACCACAAGCACTCTGTTCTGCCCAGGATCTGAGAGTGCAATTCCCTCTAGCTCCACCATGCCAGCCCTCTTCCTCAACCCAAGAGTGCCACTCAGGGCTGGAGACCCAGATCAGTTGCTCAATTTCGCCAAGGCCTTTAGGCCAAGGGTTCCAAAAATGGACATTGTGCTTCCTAGCGCCACCTGGGACTGAGATATGGCAGGACCCTGCTCCCTTCTCATTCAAGTGAAAGAGCTTTCTCACTGACCTTTGAAGCTGTCTTTGGTGATCTGAGAACTGCAGCAGCTGCTTGGGATTCCATGCCTTGAAGCCTGTTCTGATCCTGTCCCTGCCACACCACAGCCAAGGCCAGGCTGTGCTCAACTCCATGTCTAGTGCAATAGACCTTTTCTATCAGTCTTCCAGGCTGTCTTGGCCTGGAAATCTCTTTCACTCTGTTGTTTTGTGGCTTCTGAAGCTCTAAAATTTCTTTAGAGTCATTTTTTACAGGTATTTTATGGGCTATGGAATGGAGCTTCTACAGGTCCATCTTTCTCTTCTGTCATCTTGGTTCCAACCCCCAGGAGTCAGTTCTGCTACACACCAGCTATGTTAGACCTTTGGGGGTGTAATGATAATTTAAATGGGAAGATCTTTCCCATCCATTAATAAGCCTATGTGATCTGCCTGGATCACGTGGAAGTCTGAGTCACATGGAAGCCATGGTAGCAGAAACTTCTTGAACAGGTGGAGCAAGAATGAGTGAAAAAGGAAGTAAGTCAGAGCAGTCAGAGCTAGGAAAGAGAGAGCAGAAAGCAACTAGTGTAAGTGTGAGAGCTTATTTGCGATTTTGTTTAAGAGATCCTGTTTGTGATTTGTTTAAGGAAGCTTGTTTGTGGAAAACCTAACAGAGGGAAGACTTGGGTATGGTAGTACCCCCTGCATTGTTATTCTGTATAGATTTCTTTGTTACTATGATGGATTTGGTTGTCTGGTGTTGGGATTCAGCTTTCCAGTGTTTGAACAAATGTTTTAGTTCTGTCTTTCATGTGGAAAGTCTGGCATATTTTGAGATTCAGAAATGTGATGGCATATTCAAAGCCACTGTAGGTGCTGTGAGTATCGTATTGGTGCTACAGTGAGGTGGGAATCAAATAACTTAATTTTTATGGGTTTTAGTTTCTAAATTAGAAAAATGAAGGGGTTGACTAAATGCATTCTTAAGTAACCCCCAGCTTGAAAATTTTACCCATAAATTGTTAGTATTCTGCCTCACCTTCTGAAATTATTTAAATTCATTCATTTTATATTCTAAGTACAATCTGTTTTTTTTTTTTATTTCATATCCTTAACACCTAACACAGTACTTTGCATTCAGGATGGTATTAATGTGAAATGATTTGATGCAATTGAATTGAATTGAATCAAGTAAAAAGAGCTAGAAATGCAACAAGTGAGAAGGCAGCAGAACATATGTAAATATCACTAGATAGAAGAGAAAAGTCAGTTAAAATAATACAAAAGACAGAACAGGAGAAGGATGCCATAAAACCAGGACCAAGCACACAGATGTTTTTAGTAAGAAAATTCTGACAGTTCCAGTTCCTAGGAGTCTATTAACTTGCATAAAGAATCCTTATTTGTATTTTATTAAGGAGGAGGTGAGAGTGTGCCTATGCCCTATCCTTCTCCTTCTACATCACTCATTTTTTAGAATATTTACCATTGGAATGAATTCTAGTGTGTGCATACATGTATAGGGGAGAGAGAGGGAAAAGGAGAGGAAGAGGGAGAGAGAATTTTGTATGGTAATTACTATAGGCATTATTTTTCCCATTTTATAGATGAGAAAGCAAGTGTCAGGGGCAGTATTTAAACTTGGATCTTGCAAATTATGTCAGTCATTCTTTCTACCATGTCAAACTGCCCCTGCATGAGGTGAACAGAAAAATGTGAGCCCTGAATCTGACTAAAAAATTGAACATCTGCATCAATGATTGTTTTGACTTTGAAGTCAGTCATGTTCATTTTTTCCCCATTAAGATGTTTAAGACCTGGCTATTATAGAAATAGTCGAAGAAAACATTTGGCCCTAACGCTGCCAAAGAACTCAGTGATAATTACATCCACAGATTTTTTAACATCTGGATGAAAAGTAAAAAAAAGAAATAAAAAAACTCAACTGTATGCTTTCAAACAGCCAAATGTTGAACATTTTATTTTTTTGCAGATGGATCAGGCAGGTGATGGACTATGTTTTTCACTTTTCATCCAGATGATTTGGCATTATGCAGACAGAGTTGTTTTGCACTCGAAGGGGCAACTATATTCTTTTATACCATTCCAGGACTTACAATTGACTTCACTGATATGTGATTATAGTGTTCCATAGAAAGCTATCTCCAAACCCTCCAATAGTGAAGGGAACCCAAAATTTCATGTCCTATTATTGTATTGTCCTGAATATACTAAACCTGCACCCTCAGGAAAATCCATTTGTTTTTAAATAATTATGTTCCTTTTTTAAATTTTAATATGCATTATCAAGTACCTAGTATGCGTCAGGTTCTAAACCAGGTGGTGGAACTGAAAGACAACAATGAAACATTCCTTGGCCTCAATGATTCCACACTCTGCTATGGGAGGGAGGGCAATATGTATGTAGATAAGTCCATGTTTTATTGCTTTTGAAGAAAATAAAACAAAATATTCTAATTATTAAAAAGCACAATATTCTTTTTGAAAATAGAGGATGACAGTCATTGAGTTGCAAATCAAATGAAAGGCAAGGGAGGGATACATAGATGATGTGAATAGATTATTGAATATCACAGGAAAAGCAAAATTTCACCAGCTAGAGACAGAGTTCTACCAATAAAAGCTATATAACTGAAATAAGAGCTAGTGATAACTAATCTCTAGACTCTATTGTCACCAATGTAAATCAAGAGATCTGAAAAAGGAAGGTCTTCGGAATGTTCAATGGATTATTTGTGGAATAGTTATGCTGGGCAGGAGTAACAGCAACTTAATATGAGGAGACATATATTGTTCTGCACCTCACTGTTGGAGAGATTGCCAAAATTGATGAGATTATAGATCCATTAATGTATTGAAGAAGTGCTCAAGCTTTAGTATTTTTTAAATGGGATACAGCATCATAAGTAAAAACAACCTAATATTGCACATTTAAAGACCTGGGTTAAAGTCCAAAATCTAACATCATTAACTGTGTAACTTAAGGCAAACCACTTTGCAAGTCCTAGTGGTTTTTAAGATTCCTTATAGATATGACAGTCTATAAATCCACAAAATTAAAATTCTCTGTTTTACAAAAAAAAAGCAATTATTGGAATTAATTATTAATGATTAGAATAAAGCATTCCCTTCCTGAGATGCTTACCCATGACAGTATATGCTATATTCATTCTCTCTTCTGTTTGTTCATACCAGTATTTCTGCCAAGAATTCCCTTGCCTGCCCATAAGGCCTCTTTATTTCCTATTTCTCCCAACTTTCTAGAGTTTTGCCTCCTTCAGGATGCTTTATCTGGCTACTCTATGGCAGCTAGGTAGTAAAGGGTCTGGAAACAGGAAGATCCAAGTTTCAATTCAAGATCAGACTCTAGCTATATGACCCTGGGCAAGTCACAACCATCACCTGCCTCAATTTCTTCAACTGAAAAATGTGTATCTTCCTCACAAGGTTGTAAGGATCAAATGTGATAATACAGATAAAGCACTTATAAAACATAGTACTCTGTAAGTGTCAGCTATTATCATGGGTTCACTCTCTTTGTATTGGTTGATATTCTTCACCATTCCTTCACCTACCTTTGATCTTTTCCTTCCATATAATTTGAAGAATGGTTGTAATGATTGGGTAAAAGAATTTTAGGGATAAAGGGAAGAAAATGGTATTGCTACTTTTATATAGGGCTATCAGTTCTTCAGGGAAGAAATATGAATTCATGGAAGCAATACAGAGGCAGACTTGGGAGATGAATATAAGAATTTTCTAATTATTAGAGCTGTCCAACATCACATTTATACATGTTTGGTAATCTCCAAAAACTCTTATACTTCTCCTCAGGTTATCCCTCACGTGATGGAGAAGACAGGTTGTCTTTATAATGCTATATCTCCTAAGCCCCAATGTTTAGGATTCCTTTTATGAATATGAGTTGAAACAAACTTGTCAACCAGCCTATTAGACAGGAATATTTACTACCACATCTAAATAAGAATAGCTAAAATAAAACAATCTCCCAAAATCTGACATATTTTCCTACTAGTTCAAATAGAAATTAGAGTAAGTTGGTCTCAAGTTTAGGGAACACATGTGACAAAGTACTAACACTTTCCCTGGTTACTGGAAGTCCTTATTTCCTCTTCATAGGATACTCATATGTTTTCTTTTAGGTATTGTGTAGCTGGGATCATTGGAGAATCTTGAATCTTCCTTTCCTCAGTATGTCCAGTTTGTCCTTGTCTCCTGATGCAGAGACTGATATCAGTTATTACTGTTCTTGATACTCTGCTAAGACAAGGACACTAGACCTCCTAAGTTTAAATGAGATCTTCTTTTGGTTAAAGAGTCAGAGAAAGGTTGAAACTCCTCCTTACTCCCAATAAGTGATAACAATCACTTCTCAGAGGCTTGACTACAAATCTTCCATGACTAAAATGTCATATACTCAAATATCTGATTACAAATGAGTTTGCTGACTTGATACAATCTCCATCAGACATTACCAACTCTCTTAAACCAATCCATATATACTTCCTATGCAATATCACATTATTTCATCTCATGGCTTTAAAGGACCACTTTGTTTGATTAAGTATTTTTCTACCTTACATAAAGTCTTTGATTATTTAACTGATTCAATGGAGTTGTACTTATTCACTTAAGGTATCTTATTAGTTTCTTTAAGCAGAATAGTGTGATTGGGCAATTGATTAATTGAGTCAACTGATCTCCACCCTTATTTAAATAATGAGTTCTCTTCCAGTATTGGTATTCAAATAGTGATGACATAAGCATTTGTATGGTTTGTGTTCTAGGGATTTATAGTTCAGGTAAAAGCTGAACTAGGTGTCTCTAATGTCCTTTCTAATTCTAGGAATTTTTCCTTTCTCTGAAAAATAAGATGAGTTTGTGGAGTAGATGTCACCTTCCAAGTCCTTAGTAATGTGAGATAGGAAGACCTCTGTGCCCTTTTTCTCAGTGACTATATTCACACGGATTCTTTGTGTCCTGCAGTGCTTCTCCCTTTATTTTGTTTTCAGGCCTTATCCTGCTGTCAGGTGCTCATCACCTCCATAAGCCTAGCATTTGATACACTGGCACTCTCTCTCAGTAATGTCAAACCCTGTACCTATCAGCAGAGCAATTGTTACCTTCCTGATTGACACCTCAGGAGAATTTCAGCATATTTTCTGGATGCCAAACTCAGAGGAGTTTGCAAAACTTCCCCACTGTGCTATCTGGACAGTTTGTTTTCTTGTTTTCCTACCTCTATCTATTCCAAGATAGTACAGAAAACCTAAGAGATTCAGTATGAATGCTTAGTTATCCTGGGACAAGAAAGGCCCTATTAGAGTACTTTTGGGTTCTGTCCCACTAATCCCTAACACAGATCACTGATTCAAATAAGCTAGACTCATTGTCACACTTATGATATGTATGTAGATCACTTTGGAATAAGAAATCCATACTTGAATAGTGGTTCTGCCACGAACTAAGTGAGTGACTTTGGAAAACCTATTTCATCTATCAGTCTCAGTTTTGTTATATGAAAAATAAGGAAATTATACTAATTGCCCTCTAAAGACTATTACTTCTTCTAAATTGACATGATCATACCAAAAGCTTAAGCTCTTCCATACTTCCAAGATTCTACTGTTTCACACAAACCAATCCCCTCTTCCCAAAACCCAAATATCATCTCCTAAGCTTATCTGATTCATTGCTATTATCTAACAGAAACAATGTGGTGAAGTAGAGAGTATTATTTTTCTAGCTAAGAAGAATCAGGCTCAAATTTTTTCTCCATAACTAATTAATTTTATACCCTTGGACAAGTCACTTTTCCTCTTTGGGTCTCAGTTTACTTATTTGCAAAATGAAGCAGTTGGATTAGATGGCCTTTATGATCCCTTCCAGCCTTAAATCTATAACAATACCTGATGAGGATTTTCTTTTATTCAGGAAGGCTTCCAAAATATTTAATTCAACAATAAAGAAAAAATTATGCACCCACTATGTGAAGGGCACATTCTTGGCACTAGTCATGCAAAGATAAAAATAAGCCAGTAGCCTCTGCGAAGAATTTATATTCTCTTCTACTCCCTTCAGATAATTCCTGCCTCTGACTCATAGAACTCCCATAGTTCTGCCTAAACCATAGCTACACTTTTGTTTTTAATTTATTTATATCCTTTGTCTTAGTCATATCTTCCCAGTTAGATCATAAGCTCCTTGAAAGCAGAGTCTTATACTTCCCTCTTATCACACAACACCTATTACTATGTTGAATGTAAGGAAAATAATAAATATCGAATGCTTAATTTAACACTTTTTTAGCAGAGAATATTCAGTGCTGAGGAATAAAAAACAAAATATTCAAACCATTTTCAGGATACTATCAGTATGATTGGAAGAAATGTTCACACATGTAAGAAGTAAGAGATAACATAGAAGTATTATGCAGACAGAATCTGGGGGGCCTGGATTAACAAACTAAAAAAATTGTATTTTATCATATAAGTAGTAGTGGACTACTAAAAAGTCTATTGGGTTTTAAGTTGAGAGATCATGGCAACACTTGGTCTTTCGTTCGGGGATAGAGAGCCAATTATTTCATCTAGTTAAGAAGATGGAAGCAAGAGAGTGTTCACCACTATCCAGGGAAAATTATAGGCTAATGAGTAGCAGGCCCAGCTGGAGCAGCATGAGGACATCACTGGAAGACACTGAATTCATTAGCATTGGAGGTATTGCTTCTCCATGCCTTCTCCATGGCTTATCTTTCCCAGATATATGAGTTTCTTACTTGTTTGTGTCCTCTATAGGGGCAAGTTTCCCCTTTCTTTTTTACCCTTTTCCTCTTTCCACATCCAGAATATTTGAATCTTATCTGTATAGCTGCTAGGTTCCTTCTCCCTCAACCATCTTGCTCATCTCTTTTCTCCCTTTCTGGCTAGAAAGTATTCTTTTCAACTCTCATCCATGCAAGAAGGAACCCAGAGATGTGTGCTTCATTTGAATTGTCAGGATCCCTTCTAGCTTTGCAATAGCTGTGGCCCAGATCCCTTTTACTTTGCAGAGTGTACCTGCCTGCTCACACTACTTGGAAGAGCTGGAAGTTGCCAACTACAATCCTTTTTGTTAAAATGAAAGGCTATGTGTTCTTATCTTATTTCCTTCCACTTCATCCCAAGGTATTTGGGGTTTTACCATGTGCTCTATTTCTGTAACCAATGAGTAGCTGGGAATTACAATGTGACCTACCAATATACACTGAAGACACTTTAAGCCTTAATGTTTTCTTCATGAAGGCAAACTATGTCTTTTGAGCCTTCCCATCCTCTCTGCAGCTGACCTCTTATTTATATATTGTCTCACCCGTGTAGAATGTGAAATCATGAAGAACAGAAACTCTTGTGATTTTTCAATTTTTATTCCCAAATAAACACAGCAATTAAAAATTAACGTTATAACAAGAGATATAAAATCAGAATTTAGAACAGGAAGAAAACTTGGAAGTAATCAGTTGACCATTTAATCTTTATTTAAAACAGGATGACACAGATAGTTATCTGTCTTCTACTTGAACTCTTGTCATCGGTTACTTCCTGTTCCATTGATGAATATCTCCAATTGTCAGGGATTACATATTTATCTTTACTTGAAATTCATCTCCCTGTAAATTTTGCCCATTTATTCCAAGTTTTAACCGTAGGAGCTGCCAGATAAGACTTCCTCCTTCCAGGTAGATTCATAGATAGATAACCTGTGACATTATAGGTTGAGCTTTTGGGGTGTCCTCTTGAACCTGGAACCAAAGTAGAGCTGACATGTCTTCACCATTCCTGATAGTACTTCTTACTGTGTTTCATTTTAATAAGGTGGTTTGCATTACTTCCTTGTTGCTGCCTTCCTTCATGTGATGTTGTCTGTCTTGTAATGTTTTGGATCCTACCCACACAAATTTTCTCCTTTAGATATATCAGCCATTGATCAGAAATGGAACTAATAGTCTTGGCAGCTAACCCTACACAGCACAGAACATGAGGGATGGACCAGGAACCTATAGGATCTCCCTTCTTTTTGACACCAAATGCCCTTTGGGTTCTTTCCTCTGGCAACTTAAACAACATTGAAAGGAGATTGTTCTGTCTTCTTGTACTGTGTCTGGGATACCCAAACCTAAAGAAAAAAGTTCATATTCAGGAGCAGCTTTTTGTTCACCCATTTCCCTGGAAATAGCACATAATCTAAATTTTAGTGATTTTTACAAATTTCTACTAGAAAGCATAACTAGGAAATATAGAGTCAAGTTATTGTTAAGGTAAAATTTTTAAAAAAAAGGTACAGTGTTATATGGGACTTTTCACTCAATATTAGATTTCCATGCAGACTCAAAAGGAATTACATCCAACTCTTAGTCTCTCTAATATTGTTTTGAAATTAACCAGGAGAAAGTTTTCTCAGTTCTTGTTGAATAGTTAAAAAGTTGGATTTGGCCAAGATGCAGATGCCTCAAAACTTTCTTGAATTCATCTTTCTCAACTGTAAGCTTTCATTCTATAATCCCTATCCTTGCCAGAAATCACTTTGTCAACAGGATCTCCATGGAAATCTTTCTAAACCTCCTGGCTATAGACTTATGCTACAAATTACGCCTAATACAGGTCTTCCTCTTTCTTCTTCAAGGAAATCTTTAGGGACCTATACTGACTCAAGAATTCTCTCCTTAATTTCTGGGCTATCATTACTTGCATTTCTAATTTACCTGCTTTCTTTGATGTTTTTTGCCTTTTGAAAATGTCTCTGTCACACATGAAGTTTGTACCTTTGTTGGTTTGAAGTGATTCCTCTAACATTTGCCCCAGTGACACTGACCTTGTTTTTAAACTAAATTGTCCTTTATATATAGAGAGGCAACTGAATTCATTCACTCCTGAAATTTTGCACCCCATCCTCTTTCTCCCTGCTAAAATTATATGGCCTTGTCTATGAGATCATTCCATTTTGTTGGTATTTCTACAAAAAACAGGATTTCCTTCCTTCCAGTTTGAGTTTTTCTTCATGGTTGAAAGACTCATATCCCTATTATTCTTTCTAGCATATTCTTATTTCTAAACCTGGTTATTTTCCAAGTCATGGCGGTCTAACCTGGTGTTTAGTTCTAGTCCTTTTTCTTCTTTCTTGTTCTACATGTGGCCAATGAATTGCTACTGATAATACCAGTGCTAACTCAATTCAATTTAAAAGGGTTTGAACTCTAGTACAACAACTTTATTACCTGCATAACCTTATGCAAGTCACTTAAACTTTTATTTTGTCATCTATGAGTTTTAAATTTCCTTGCTTCTATTAATTTGTGATCTTTTAATCCTATAAAATTCAACAAACATATGAGTACCTACTTTGGCCTAGGTCAAACCTCTCTGACTCTCATACTCTTTAACTGTGACAAGAAAAGTTTGCATTAGATTATCTCTAAGGTATTTATAATCATATCTGCCCAGTATTTTTTCCAGCATTAAGTAGCTAGAGGGGAAGGGAAGGATTGGAGAGAGAAGGAGAATCATCAAATGATCTACATAAGATTGAAACACTTAAATACCAATTAGGCAAACATAATCATCACTACCTTAGTTGGACTGTGGCAGGATGATGTTTGTAATTTCTTTAAGTTGAGAATTCTGTAGAAACTTTTTCTCACTCTAAAAGGAAATAAAGTATTGAGGAGGGCCATCAGCTAGGGTGGCAGCCACGATTTAGTGGAAAAAGACCAATGGATTTAGCCAGAAGTATTGGGTTCCAATTGGGGCCTTGTCCTTAACTAGCTGCATAGGTTACTCTGTGTATATCAGTTGCTTCTCTGGTACAATGGGAAGATATGTCACCTCAATTAAACAATAATTCATTAAGCAATTATTATGATATAGGCACTTAAATACAAAGACAAAAATCAGACAATCCCCACATAAAGGAACTTACATTTTCCTGGGTACATATAACCTGTACATAAATAAATTAAAGTAAATAATAATAATAATAAACATTCATATAGAGCTTATTATGCATCAGGCACTGTGCTAAGTGAAATTATTATCTCATTTGATCTTCACAACAGCCCTGGGAGGAAGGTGCTATGATGAGCCTCATTTTACAGATGAAGAAACAGAGGCAAGCAGAGATTAAGTGACTTGCCCAAGGTCACACAGGTAGTAAGGGTCTAAAGATGGATTTGAACTCAGATCTTCCTGATTCCATGTCCAGAGACCTATCTACTATTCCACCTAGCTGCCCCTTATTTGTGGGATCATGTGAAGCTAAAGAGTACAGTGTACAGCAGAATTTTGTGTCTTCAGCCCAAACAGATGGAGATCATTGAATTAGGTTTTGTTAGTTAGTCTATAGCAAAAGGTATGGGGGGTGTAATTTATTCAAACAGCACATTCTGAAAAAAAAAAAAAAAGGTAGATTTGGTTTTTATTCCATGTTGGAGTGTGAGGGGTAACTGTATTTCTGACTTGGGAGACCAACTGTGCACAGACATAGAGTAAGGAAATGGGATTTCTTATGGGAAATAGCTAGCAGCCTACTTAACAGCAACAGACTATGAGGAAAGATTGGTAACAAAATCACACTAATACTAATTATATTATTAATACAAATAATTCTTAAAGTATTACTATTTCAAGATTCCTGTGAGGATCAAATGAGAAATATGTATTATGAGATGTTCATGGAGGACTAGTAACTCTGGAGTGAGGGTTTGATGAACCCTTTTCAGGGCTGCTCATGTATCTTTGGTGGTCATTTCTCATGTAACTCTTACCTATGGCTCCTTGAAGCTATGACCTTTCTCAGTCATAGCAATGACAACACCTCAGTAAACTTTCTTGACAGATGGACTAAAGTGAGTTAAGGATAATCAACAGAAATCAAACAGGTTGGTAAATTAGGGAGATGCCTAAACCAAGTATATGAAGACTTCCCCCATTAGAATGGGCAGATGAGAACAATTTGTCCAAATTGCCAAGATGGCAGCTGAAGCAGGTGATGTAGAGTGTTTAGAGCTTGGTCAGATATCAAAGACTCCAAGGTCATCCACTACATCCCAGGCTATCACTAGTTATCTCAACGTCTGTCTTCATTGGACTTCTATGACTAAGAGAGTGAAGCCAACCACTTAGTACAACTCTGCTTCAATTAAATCCAATTGAAATTCAAGCTTCAGTGTCATTGGTCCTCTCTGAAAATGAAAGATGAACAGTAAGCATGACTAGCTTTTACATGTCTATGCTCTACCAAAAATAGCACCCTATTAATTAAAATTAATATATAACCTTCGTTAAGTCTTTTTAATCTCAACACACATCATTCTTACATAGAACTCTAGCATTATCCAGAGTGATGGGAACCTTGACAATCATGTAGCCTTACTCCCTCCTTTTAATAATAATTCACACCAAGATAACGCTTTTTAGTCTTTCGAAATATTTTCTGCTACAATAGACCTGTGATATTCATAGGATGTTACTGATATTCTCAATATATAGGTAGGGCAGCTGAGTCCAGGAAAGGTTAATTAATTCATATAAAGTCCTTCATTGATTCATTGAGGAAGCATATTAGACTAAGATCCAGTCCAGACTTCTAGTTTAGTCCTCATTTCATTATATGACTCTATTCAATTCCAATTAAATAATCACTACCTCAGTCTTTCTCTGGCTGACAGCAGAGGCTTGTCACAATGTCACATTAGCTTATGAAATGGAAAACTTAAACTATTATAAACTGTTAACACTATAGCTTGGATTAACTTATCAGACAATTTCCAAATGGGTCAATTCAATAATAAATTACCACACAAGTATTTACTGGATGCTTATCCTGTTTACTTATACTGAATAGTATGGGATCCAAAGACAAAAATACAGTTTTTGCTCTCAAAGAGTTTAATTTATAGCTGAAAGCAATTCCCTGCAAAGTGAGTCACTGGTAGTTAACTTTTAATTTGAAGTATTTAAAAAGATTTAATACAGTTTTGTTAACCTTGATAAGCTCAAAATTGCGCTAAGACTTTTGAAATACCCTATATCGTGATGTGAAAAGAGAGGCTCAGATTTAGAGGCACATCTAGAGTAGGGGACCTTATATGGGATATTTTAGTGGGGGCCTCCTGAGTATCCTTGGAGGATAAAGTGAGGCAAAGATATGACATCACTAGAAAGAAAAGCAGAGGCAAGAAATTTGAGAGACCTTTGAGAGTTAAAATAGAATCCAGTGTTTAAAAGATTTCTACTTTTAGACAACCAGAGCTGTTTCTTGAAGCTATCTATATGATTAGACTCTCAAAACTACCATTCTCTAGAGTCTTTGTGGTTTGTCTTAAAAATGAAGTGCTGATTTTCTTTAGCTGCCCCAACCTGTAGTGCTAAATCATAAAACTGCTGAAAGCTAAAGTGTCCTTTGTACACAAAGGCTTAGAATTCTACAGTCAGGTGTTTAGTGGTCAGACTAGATAGTTATTTACATGGTATGATTTGAAACACACAGGGGAAACCTGATATCTAGACATCTCTCCCATAGCTGCCTTCTGGGAATGCCTGAAAGTCTCTAATTAGAAATTTATACATTAATATGAATAAAAATATTGAACCTTGTTAAAACTGCAAGTACTGCTGTAACGGATAACTAATCTATCATTATTAGTAATTAATACCTTTGCAAATTAATTTTTCAGTCCCTGTCAGATGGTGAAAGTTAACCGAGGGTGGTTCCTTGCAGATATACCACAGAGAAAGATGAATTTTGGTGATTGATTTTGGAGAGTGGGAAAGAAGGGGGGAAAGTCAGTAAAAGCTGAAAATAGATATTAAATGTTGGAGAATGAATGGTTAGACTGAGAGATAAATCTTTGTTTTCTGAGTAACTTTAATTATTTATGCAGACTCTCTCACCAATGGTACTTTTTTCCAGCATGGTAGCCTATTGAAATCTAATGTTCAATTTGGTCAGGATGGATTGGTTGGTGTTTACCGTTAGATTTTTCCAATACTCTGTGGAATCATAAAACTGGAAACAAAACTAACTTAGAAACTGCACAAGTCAAGCCTCAGCTTTATGGTTTAAATGCTCTGAGTGCCTATGATAATGAACAAAGATTGATTTTTCTAGCTCTTCAAGGAATAAAAATCAGTCAATCACTTGGGAAAAAAAATGTAGAAGCTTCCCTGAGCTTAGGAAAAAGCAGGCTTAATTTAACCTGGTTCTCTTCTTTACTTGAAAAGACTATTACCAAAGATAATCACTGATACTTCCAATTAATACCTAGTTAAAAACAAAACAAAACACATACTTGCCATTTTTCTTTTTGTCATATTACCCTGAAGAACATTCAAAATCTAAGACACTGACAACACTTTACTCCATCTGACAGAGAACTAGAGACTCCAAGATGAACAAAGAGAATCATTCCTTCATATTCCTCTTTCTGTGTCTTTTGGTCATTAACTTCCCCTCACCTAGGAAGATACTTTATTTACTCTTTCTTTCTTTATTTTTACTCTTAATTTATATGAACTTTTAGATTAAAATGATTAATGACACTTAGTCAAAGGATAACACTTTTTAGCTTTAATATTTCTCATTGACTCAAATTGTAGTGCACCCAATATTCATATAAGGGTTAATATTATTAACCTTTTAAATATCTCCAATTCCAGGTAGTAAATATAGTATGATAAAGAAAGGGAAGAAAGGACAAAATAATAAAAGAAAGAAAGAAACTAAGAAAAAGAAAGAAGAATCAGACCATTTGGATTCTTGTTTTGTCTTTGTAACTTATTTTTATAATTATTATTAGCCTTATTATATGCCTTATAATATTTTCCCCGACTTCCTTCAAAAAGACATTCAAATGCAATTTTTTACATTTACAATGAGGCCTTTCCCCAGGTACTTGTACCATCTACATATCACCCTGTACACATGAACACACACAGAGTATGTATGTACATAAATTCTTATATGCATGTACACATTATCATACCAATATGCACATGTGTGCACATGTAATACACATATGTGTTTAGGAAATACAAAATGTTATATGAGTGATACCAGTTGGGGAAAGGACATGTGTAAAAAAAAAGTCAGAGAGTAGTTTTGACGTTAGGGATTTGAAGAGGTAGAGGTAAAAAAAAGCACTCCATATGACAAAGAATGTTAAAAACAGTATTCTTGCTTCCGTGGAGATCACATGCTAGTCAAAGAGCCATTGAAATAATTGTTATAAAATCAAGTTATAGGTTATAATGTACAGAGTCTAAGATTTATACAACTTCTGAGATCACTTGTAAATACCAATCTTAGGAACTGTAAAATTGAGATAAAAATTTTTCTTTGGAAAGTATACATATACATCTATATGTATATGTATGAATGTATGTATATGTATATGTGTGTACATGTATGTATATATGTATACAAACATACACATGTGTCTATACACACATACACATATATAAACATATCCGGGTAGCTAGGTGGTACAGTGGAGAGAGTGTTGCACCTGAAATCAGCAAGACCCATCTTCCTGAGCTCAAATCTGGCTTCAGATACTTACTCGCTTTGTGATCCTGGGCAAGTCACTTAAGGTTTTTTGCCTCAGTTCCTTATCTGAAAAGTGAGTTGGAGAAGGAAATGACAAACCACTTCAGTATCTTTGTCAAGAAAATCCTAAATGGGGTCGCAAAGAGTCAGATATGATGAATATGATTGAACAATACATATAAACACATATGTGTGACCTTCTGAAAGGCAGGGATGATTTTAGTTTTGTCTTTCTATCCCCAGAGCCTACTACAGCACCTGTAAATCATAGGCACTTCATATGTGCTTGTTGATATAATTGTTTCCGCCCATCTTCAGTTCAATAAATAACAGCTACTCGGTTACTGATTAATTGATGGTTAAAAAAAATCTTCCCCTTTACTTTGAGTGCTATAAATCAGACATTTAGGGGCCACAACAATGGCTGCTATTTTTTTCTAAAGTTAGAAAATTTACTGTCATTGTATGAGGATAGCATGTGCCCTAATATCATGTACTGATTGTCCTGTATAGATTTTCCTGACATATGCTTATAGTATCCCTAAATTGGGACAAAACTATGGTAAATGCCCCAGATTGTCCCAGTTCTAGAGTCTATGTGTCAGAGGAGCTGGTTTTTTGCTGCAAAATCAGAGAGATTCTTTGGTTCCTTGTCCAATTGAGAACACTGTTTATTCCTCTTGATAAAGGGAATAATGGATGACAGGGAGGAATGAGGGCAGGGTACAGTGGAATAAAGCTATTTTATTTAAGATCTACAGATGGTTAATTGAAATATAAATTCATTTTCTTTCAAGAGTCTTCTCATGTAACTGTTCAAAAAGGAAAAAGTAGAGATAAGAAGGCAAAGAAGAAGATAAAGAGGAGAAAGACCAGCTTCCATAACAGTACTTCTAACTTTTCAAACTTCTTTCATATATAGTCTGGCTAGTTCAATTAGAAGCAGGGTTTAATGGCCTATGTAATTATAACTGTGTAGTCTGAGTACTAGGGGAGGTTTTGCAAAAGGCCTCCTTCAGGTATGATTGCCCAAATGAAATAGAATGGCGAAGGGGGTGGCACAGAGCCCTTGGGTCATTTCCAAGTCAAAGTTTAATTTTATTTAAATCAGTTCACCTTTGGAAAATAAGAACACAATAGCCACACTTCCTAACCCTCTTATTTTGCCTGGCACATTTGAAATGATTTTAAAAAATGCCTTTATTGATTTTTCTTCACCACAAAATAAGCCATAAAATACAAATAAAGCAACCTTTCCAAATACAGTGCATTTACAGTGGGTAAATGTGCAACATGGCAGAGGGCATAAATAACAGAAGGTGTAGGAATTTTTATAGGCTATTACTTGGTTCAGAGGTATTTCAGAGCTTAAATAGAACTTATTGGTTAGGGATTCCAGCTCAGCTACAGCTCTTTGGTAATGATGATTGCATTTCAGGTGCTTTATTAAAAGCTGTGGGTTGGCTGTGAGGACTAGATCATGACCAATAATTTTTCTCAGAAGGAAGGAAGTTTCCTAGATCTTCCTAAAGTAGCTGGTTAAGGTGAACCAACTGAAAGTCCAAAATAATTATGCTATGAAGAAAACACCAGATTCCCCTTCTCTGAAGCCCTTATTATCTGTTCCATATAATTTCATAAAATATTATATTTTATATTAAATAGAAATCTTTAATATATTTATACAATATTTATTAAGTTGACATTATTTTTAATATACTTTATATTACATATAAAATTTTTCATTACTTAACTCTTTTTATTTTTTATTCTTTTTCAACCAATTTCAGAGTACCTCGATGGCATGAAAGTAGTATGTTGTATCATAAACAAGTGTTAAACTTGCTGTAGAGAACTTTCCCTGCACTATGCTAAGCACTTGGAATACAAAGAAAGGGGAAAAAATACAATCCCTGACCCCAAAGAACTCCTAGTCTAATGGAGGAAGAAAACATCCATGTACAACAAACAGCCATATACAAACACACTATTTACAGGATAAATTGGAGGAAATTCCAGAAGGAAGGCACTAATATTTAGAGGCACAAAAAAGATTTCTTGCAGAACGTAGAACTTTAGCTGAGACTTGAAAGCAACCAGGGAAGTCTGGAGATGGAGATGCAGAGGGAGAAAATTTCAAGCATAGAGAGCAAGCAGAGAAAATATCTGCAGTTGGGAGATTTAGTTTGAGGAACAGCAAGGAGACCAGTATCATTTGGTTGAAGAATGTGCAGAGAAGAGAAATATGCAAGAAGATTGGACATGTAGGAAAGAGGTTATGAGAAGAAAGACTTTAAAAGCCAAAAGGAAGATTTTCTACTTGATTCAGGAGAAAATGAGGAGTTACTAGAGACTCATGCAAAATGCCACTGAGATAGTTGAGATGGATTTAACTTAGATGTATAGTTACAATGTACTGTGCCCACATCAGACTTCATTTTGAAGACTATATCCAATTTTGGGCACAATAGTTTGAGAAGAACTTTGATAAGCTAAAGAGTATTTAGAGCTTATGTCATATGAGGTCAATTGATGGAACTGGTGCTTTTAGTTGAGGAAGAGAAGATTCCAGGAAGATATGATAACTATCTTTAAATATTTGCAAAGTTGTCATGTGCAGGAAGAAATAGACATATTCCTTTTTTGTCTCATGGGGCACAATGGGAGCAATGAGGACTAATTGCATAGAATCAAATAAAGGCATGTGACAATTGGAGTACTCAAAAAATGGAGTCACCTACTTCGAAAGGTTCTGTTCCCTTCTTTAGAGATCATCAAACAGAGGCTAGATGACAACTTGTTAGATATGTTATAGTATGTGTTCCAGGAATGTATGGGCCAGACAAGAGATGGCCATAGAATTACCTTTCAAGGAGGTTTAGCAGTACCAGATCTTAAAATATGTTATAAGGCAGTAATTATCAAAACTATCTGCTACTGGCAGATACAGAAAGGTACATCAATGGAACAGAGTAGATACATAATTTACAAACATGAAAAAATGTAGTCACCTTGCAAATTACAAATAAGACTTAAGATTTTGGAATAAAGTTTCATTATTTGGTAAAAATTGTTGGAAAAACTGGAAAGTTGGCCAGACAGAAATTGAACATATGTCAATATCTTATACAACTTACCAAGAAAAAGATCAAAATAGATACATGACCTAGATATAAAGAGTGATAGTAACAAGAAAATTTGAAGAACATGGAACATATTACTTATCAGACTTGTGGATAGGTGAACAAGAAATAGAGACAAAGTGAAGTGTTAAATGAATAATTTTGACTACATTAAATTAAAAGTTGTACAATTAAAATAAATGCAACCAAGATCAAAATGAAAGCAGAAAATTGGGAGAAAATATAGAGTTTCTGAGATAAAGGTTTCATATTTCAAATATATAAAGAACTTTGTCAAGTCTATGAGAATCCCCCAATTGATAAATGGTTAAAGATATGAACAAGCAGTTTTCAAAAAAAAATAAAATCAAAACAATGTGTAGTCATATGACAAAAATGCTCTATATCATTGTTGATTAGAGAAATGCAAATTAAAACAAGCTTGAGATATCATTTAAAACTATCAGATTGACTAAAATGATTAAAAGGGAAATTGACAAATGTCGAAGAGGATATGGAAAAATTGGGATACCAATTCACTCTTGGTGGAATTATGAACTGATCCAACCATTTTGGGGAGCAATCTGAAATTATGCCCCAAAAGTTATTTAACTACTTATACCCTATATAATACATATAGCTATCATATATATATATGTGTGTGTGTGTGTGTGTGTGTGTGTGTGTGTGTGTGTGTGTGTGTATGTGTGTGTGTGTGTGTCTAATTTTTTAGTTTGGTTGAACTTCTCAAAGAAAAAGTGATAGTGAGAATTTATGTCTTTGCTTTTGCTCATTATCAGCTTTCTTTAGGAGTCCACAGCTTGTTTAAACAGATCAGATTGTAGTGACTGAAATACCATGTCGTCTTCTCATCTTCATCCTTCCTTATAATTAGGTATTGATTTCGACCTTTGCTCTAACTAGTTGATGATTCAACTGTACACAGACAGCTAATTCTGAAATGATTCTCATATTGATAACCAGTTGCTTCTTGCCAGTTAAAGTTTCTCTCTCTCCTCTCTCTCTTTTTCTCTCTCTTTCTCTCTCTCTTTTTCTCTCTCTTTCTCTCTCTCTCTCCTCCCCCCTCTTTTTTGAAGACAGTATTCTTTTTTTTGGAAGACAATATTCTTGATGTATGTTTAGTAAGAATTCTGTCTAGTGCATAAATCTTTGGCTTCTCTTTTTTGACCTTGGCTCTTGTTTTCAAATATCTTCTCATCATATCTTTGAATTAAATCAATGAATTTGTGCCAAATTATTTCACTTAGTTTAAAAAATTTTGTGAAGTTTTAATAGGATATCCTCTGTAGCTGATGTCAACAAGCTATGAGTATGTCCAGGGTAGTGTGTTTTCTTATGGTGTTCATGAGACCTGCAAGGAAAGGTGGCCAACAGTTCAGTGAAATAATGCTTTGTCTTTCATTTAAGGATACAATAAAACAACTCTTCCAAACTTTTTCTGTTGGCCTCTTCAAGAAGAATCTGTGAGATACCTTTATTATTGAACTACAACTCACTTTGTCTTCTGGTTTCACTGACAGAAACTATATCATTATTTAGATTATTTAGTTCTTGTAATACAGCATCTACTTTTTTTTGCTTGTTAGACAAAGATCATATATAAGAGTATAAACAGAAACCTTAATATATCTAGGTGGTCTAAAAGCTGTGAGTCTTAGTCTCTATCACATTTTCAGACACTCAGCAATCAAAAATTGTAGGGGACCACAGAGTATTGAGGGTGATTTTGTATTTTTTTCTATGTCCTGGTTTGACAGGGACAAAAATATCACCACCACTTCTGCTGCTAGAACAGAGCTTCACACTTGGATCTAAGCTGCCCCACGGGAAGTCAACAGACAGTGACCAGCACTATGATCAGACTCTCTCTACTCTGTGACAAATCGTTGGAGTTGAAGCTCTGTTGACCCAGTCTTTAAAACCTCAGGTTCTTCTCTACTGCGTCATGAGCCATTGAGGTTTCTAGAATTATGTTGACTTGTATTTTGTATGTTCTCCATTTCTTTGGTTTCAAAAATAATCTATTCTCTTGATTTTTTTTTTTGGTATTTTTTCCTCCAAATTTATTTATTTGTTTTCAATTTTCAACTATCACTTCCGTAAGTTTTACATTTCCTCCCTCCTTCCTCAAGACAGCATGCAATCTTATATAGGTTCTACACATACATTCTTATTAAAAAGATTTTCATGTTAGTCATGTTGCATAGAAGAATTAAAATGAATGGAAGAAATCAGGAGAAAAACTAAAGAAAACCAAACATAACAAAAGAGAAAAAATAGTCTGCTTCATTCTGAGTTCTGACTCCATAGTTCTTTCTCTGGATGTGGATGGCATTTTGCATCATGAGTCCTTTGGAAATATTTTTTGTTCCTGCATCGCTGTGAAAGATTAATTCTACCAAAAAAAGTCCTCACAAATTGTGACTGTTACTGTGTATAATGTTATTAACCTGGTTCAGTTCACTTCATTCAGCATCAGTTCATATAAGTCTATCCAGGTATTCTGAAGTTTGCCTGTTCATCATTTCTTATAGCATCATAGCATTCTGTTACATTCATCTACCACAACTTGCTCAGCCATTCCCCAATTGATTGGCATTGCCTCAATGCCCAGTTCTGGGCCACTACAGAAAGAGCTGCTTAAATAGTTTTGTACATGTGGGTCCTATTCCCTTTGAGACACAACCCTAGAAGTGGTATTGTTGGGTCAAAGGGAAAGAACAGTTTTATAGCCTTTGGACATTGTTCCAAATTGCTCTCCAGAATGGTTGGATCAGCTCGCAGCTCTACCAACAATGAATTAGTGTTCCAACTCTCCAACTTCCCCAACATTTATCATTATATTCTCTTGATTCTTATTGTAACGCTATGACTGCACATTCCATTTTCTTCCCTCACTCCTGAATCCTTTACTATTAACCTCAAAATGGATATTAAATGAAGTTCTGTGTGAGGGCTTTTCCTCTCTTCTCTCTTCAATTTATCTCTTAGCAACTTCATTCACTCTCATTCTTTCAACTCTACACAGATGGCTTTGAAATCTCTACCTGAAGACTTACAATTTATCTCAACTTCTAAATTCACATCTGACTGCCTATAGGACACTTCTACTTGAATATATGCTGCACTAACACCTCAAATTCAACAGGCCCAGACTCAGCATAACATTCCCTTAAACCTGTTTCTCTTTTTAACTTTATTATTTCTCTTAGACATCATCATTCACACAGTTTTCCATATTAAAACTTTAATGTTATCTTTGCTGCTTCCTTGTTTTACAGCTTTGCTATCCAAGTGTTTACCACACACTGTTGATCATGCCTCTACAATATTTTTCTTGTCTTACCCCTTTACTCTACACCCGTTTCTAACATCCTAGTTTAGTCCTTCATTGCCACACATATGAACTATTCCAATAACATTCTGGGAAGTGGAAACACTTCTTTCTTTTCTTTCAATTAATTCTTCATAGCACTGCCAAAATTCTTTTTCTTTGTCTACTTCTTTTATCCTCTGATCACAAAAAGTTCAGTGTCTCCCCATTGCCTATCAAATAAAGTTCACATACTTCTGTATGATATTTAAGTTCTTACAAAACACAGTACCAGTTAAACTTTAAGATTCTAGTCATTTTACTCTATTTGATGAACTTTACTATCTAGTCAAACTCTAGGCAACACCTTGTCCCCAAACATATCCCATACTTTCTTGCTTTCATGCATTTCTCATATTTGGAAAACAAAGAGCAAACAACAATTTGTGAGCATGAGTAACTGCCTTGTAGGTACCCAACTAGAGAGCTAGGACATCGTATGGGAAATCCAGGGCACAACCAGGAGAGGAATGAGCCTTCTAGGTATCTGCCAAGGAGCACACACACACACACACACACACACACACACACACACATGCACACGCACACGCACACACACATGTTCTCTCTCTCCCTCCCTCCCTCCTCCCTCTCTCTCTCTCTCTCTCTCTCTCTCTCTCTCTCTCTCTCTCTCTCTCTCTCTCTCTCTCTCTCTCTCTTTCTCGCTGATGTAGCAAAGAAAGACTAGGAAAATAAGTAGATGCCCATTGAGTGGAATATGACCAAAGAAACTGTGTTACATAAATATGTTGGAATATGAAAAGGTGAAGAATTCAGAAAAGAATGGGAAGACCTTTGAAATACTAAGAAGACATACAAAAAAAAGTAAGTAGAAGCAGGAAAAGAAATTCATAATAACTACAACCTAGAAAGAATAAAAAACCTGAACACTGTATCATTATAAGGACCAAGTTTGCCTCCAAAGAAGAAATGGAAAAAAAATACTCTGCCCTCTCTCCATAAGAGAGAGAGATCAAGGGCATAGAAAATTGCATATGCTGTCAGATTCAGTTAATGTTTTGTTTAATTTTAGAGAACTTTCTTTTACTTTTTTATTCATTTTTGTGGGGGTATAAGGAGTATATTCCAAGATAAAGATAATTTTGAAATTAAGTTAGGTAGCATCATAGTTTTCACAATATTGACATGGACCAAAGACAATCAATGAATAACACTCTAAGCATAGAACTCATTCTTTATTTCTTTAAAAGAAATATTTAGAAAAGTTGTAAAAATTTAAGACATCAGCAATAAATGTACACATAAATATGTCTATGGACATAAATGAAAAAAAATAAAGAAAAACTAAAGCAACATATAAAGATCAGTTATTGTAATGACAAGAAAGATGATGATGATGTAGAAAGAGTGAGAGATAAAAGGTAGAAAATAACAGTAAGTATAATAGATAACATTTATATAACTCTTACTATATATGCATACATATATACATACATATATATGATATATACACATACACACAAACATATATATACATATATATACCAGACTCTGTTATATGCACTAAGATTGATAGATACATAGATAGATACATAGATAGATGATAGATAGATAGATAGATGACTGATAGATAGATAGATGATAGATAGATAATATTGAGAGAAAAAGATTGTGTGTGTGTGTGTGTGTGTGTGTGTGTGTGTGTGTGTATGTGTGTGTATCCTCAAAACCCTGGCAGATTGTCATTTACAGATGAGAAAACTGAGGCAAACAGAGGTTGAGTGACTTACCCAGTGATCTCTAAATTAGTGTCTGGGGCCTGATTTGAGTTTGAGCGCCACATTATTGGAAAATCTCCACAGAACCAGAAGCCTTCTAAAGTACATGGATAATTGAAAATTATTCATCATGAGACGCTACATAGGGATCATTATTGTCCCCCAACCCTTTATAACCCAGAGATACACAACCACATACACTTTCTCTCTGTATATTTTCTACCTAGCTAGCTAGCATTTATCACAGAATCTGGTATAGAGTAAGAGTAAAACAAATGTTATCTATTATACTTATCTTTATTTTCCACTTTTTATCTCATACTCTTTCTACATCATCATCATCATCTCTGTTGTCATTACATATCTGATGTTTATATGTTGCTTTCCTTTTTATTTTTCTTATCTATTTGCCCTCTGGTTGTCCAGAGTAGTAGGTCTAAATAAGCTAAAAACAATAATATCAATGTTTGTGATTGTGGTTCAGTCATTCATTCACATCTGACTCTTCATGGCCCTTCTATGTTCCACTCTCCCAAAATCTGTCAAAGTTCCTGTTCATTTTTCCATAACAATATCTATCCATCTCATCCTCTTCTATTCCCTTTTCCTTTTGTCTTCAGATTTTCCCAGGATCAACGTCATTTCCAATGAGTCCTGTTTTCTCATTATTTAGCCAAAGTATTTTAACTTCAGCAACAGTAATTGACTTTCCGGTGAATATCCTAAATTAATTTCTTTAAGTATTGATTAGTTTCTTTAAGTATTGGTTTTACCTCCTTGCTTTCCAAGGCATTATAAAAACTCTTCTCCTCCTCCACAATTTGAAAGCTTGCATTCTGCAGGACTTGCCTTACATTTCAACTCTCATTGTCATACTACTGGAAGAAACTATATGCTGCTGCTGCTGCTGCTACTACCATCCCCCTACACTACTACTACTACATAGCACTTAAATGGTACTTTATAGTTTTCAAAGGGCTTTACATATGTTAACTCGTTTGATATTAATAACAGTGAAACCTCTTTCTAGGTAGGTACTATTATTATCCCTGTTTCACAAATGAGAAAATTAAGACTGTGAGAGGTTCAGTGATTTGTCCAAGATGATATGCCCAATATGTGACTGCAGTTGGTTTTGAATTCAGGTTTAATTAAACTCCATGGTTTAATAATCTATACACAGTGCAACACAGCTGCCTAACTAGGTGAATATATGCTAGCTAAAGATGAATTATGTGTGAGAAGTGGCACAGTAAAGGCATTGTTAAGAATAAGAAGAAATTCCACCATATAATAAGAGTGAGGAACATCATGGATGTCGTGAATGTTGTAGCACTGCTACAAATACCAAAGGGGTCAGAAGATGGTCTTAAAACATTGTGGCAAAGCTTATATGGAGAATTTGGTGGGGCAGGAGGACACAAAGTAATATCCCTCAGGATGATTGAGGGTAAATGAGTTTTGATCTATACCAGTGTAGGGAATATTGACATCAATATGATCATGGATGCAATTTAATATTTCTTCTTGTTACCACTTCTAATAGTACTTACATTACCAACTTTTGTGTGTGTTGTGTGCGTGTGTTAGGAAAGGCTTTGTCCCTTGACAAAGGAATAATAGACAACTGGATCAGTCAGATGGGTACTTATATGGGTAGGGTAGCCTCTGAATTATCTCTCTGTGAACAATGGTTTTCTCCATTCTTAGGTGTAACCACCTTTCTATAACATGAAAGAAAGAAAGACTCATGTCAGATTGTTCTTAGAAAGGTTTATCAGGAAGATCATTCATTAGTCTAGTTTTGTTATCCAAATCTCATTTGCCATCCTGCCTTGGCTTTTAAGAGGGTTCATATGCTCAGCATCATGTGTTTAGAAATGGTAAAATGAAGCAGTAATAGAGCAACTTTCTCTGGGAAATGACTCAGGATTGGAGAATCATCAGTATTATAGAATGTTGAAGTGGAAAAAGACCTTAGAGTATATCATTGGAGTACGTTTTAATGTTTAAAAAGAATGTATGATTGCACTATTAGTATCAATTGATTGAGAAGTTACATGATCCCAAGAGCTATTACAATTTCAATAGAGTTTCTAAGTGAGTACAATATATATGTATATATTACTGATATGTCTATATCTATCTTTCTAACTGTATATCTTGATCTATAACTATATATCCATATCTTTATCTCTATTTTTATATGTGTAGAGATAAAGATATATAAATATTGTCTTTCAAAAGTCTTAATCCAGTAGGAAAAGCATCACGGAACAGTAGATAAAAATAATTTTTGTTGTCAGGGCAAAATGAGTGCAAATCCTGTCTCTGACTCATACTGGTTCTGTGATCCTAGATAAGTACTTCAGGCAACTCTTCAAGACTACAAGTTGCAAATGATACTTTGATCTAAATCACAAGAAAACATTTCCACACAGATAAAATCAGTCTGGACCAAAATGTGAAAAGTTATTTAACCTACAGAAGGTATGTTTGATTATTATAGTCACCCTACAAAATTTATTTTAGCTAAATAAAGATCAAAATGGCCATGCTTGGTAAGAATATGGATGTTCCCATCATTTACAATAACTCTAGGTGCTGCAGGGATATAGCCAATGAGCCAGGAGCTCAAATTTAACCAACTACATTTTAATTATGAGGAACCTAAGGCTGACAACATGATTTGCCCAAGATTATACAGTGTGGGACAGATCTAGGACTGGAAACCAGAGCTTATGAATCCTGAACCAATATATCTACTGCCTCTAGATAGTATTTGATTTAGCCCAGGGGTAGGGAACCTAATGCCTCAAGGCCACATGTGGCCCTCTAAGTTTTCAAGTGAGCCCTTTAACATAGAACAAATTGCCTTAACAAAAGGATCTGTTCTGTAAAACTTGGACTTACTAAAAAGGCCACAAGCAAAGACCTAGAGGGCCACATGTGGCCTCAAGGTTACAGGTTGTTCACCCCAGCTTTACCTTTTTCTTATGCCCCTTCCTTTCCCATAGGACACAACAAAAGGCTAGGCTATAAGCAAATGCTTGTTTTATTGATTGAATCTAAGGGACATAACACAGAATAATAATTTTTATTAGTTTTTCTCCATTTATAATACATCTGTAATTCCAACACACTTAACAAAAACCCTCATGATCCCCAGGAATCTATAAAGTCTTACTCCAATTAATATTAAAAGAGACCTTCAAGAGGCAGAGCCAATATTGTGCCTGGAACCATCTTAAAAATATGTACCAATTTATCAAACAATATTTACATCTTACATTTCCCTCAGCAATTCTTCTTTTTCAACCAATGAATCAAATTCTTAATTATCTATGCCAATACAAGAGAATAGGCATGTGAATAACTGCCCAGCCATTTCCATTTGTCTCAGCACTTAAGTTGTGTCTCCACCTTTTTTTTCCCTGAGGCATGCCTTGTGTTCCAGGAAAATACAGTTTTAGATAGCAAATAGTAATGCTACAGTATGTTAGAAAACATTTACTCATGTAGAGCTGAAATCTTTCCACTCACCTTATTCTACCCAAAAATCAACAGTTCCATGACTCTCATTTCATGCTTGGAATAAGCAGCATCACCTCCCATATCATTTCAGATCTCCAGCATAGCTCCTTCTGCATCTTTCTACATGGTGTCGTCTGAGGGATAGTAGAGATACTCATTTCTTTCTTTGCTTTTTCCTTCCTTCTCTTCTTTCTTTCTCTCTTTCCTTCTTTCTTTTCCTTCCTTCCTTCCTTCCTTTTTCTCTTTCTTTCTTCCTTTCTTTCTTTCTTCCTTTCTTCCTTCCTTCCTTCCTTCCTTCCTTCCTTCCTTCCTTCCTTCCTTCCTTCCTTCCTTCCTTCCTTCCTTCTTTCCTTTCTTTCTTTCTCTCTCTCTTTCTTTCTCTCTCTCTTTCTTTCTTTCTCTCTTTCCTTCTTTCTTTCTTTCTTTCTTTCTTTCTTTCTTTCTTTCTTTCTTTCTTTCTTTCTTTCTTTCTTTCTTTCTTTCTTTTTCTTTCTTTCTTTCTAAAAATGTAAAAAATAAATTTGAGTTATAGACCTGGATTTACCATTAACTGTTTTATCTTAAATAAGTCCATATAACTCTGGCTACATAAGTTTCCTCATCTTTAAAATGAGAAAGACTGAGCTATGATCTCTAAAGTCTCTGACCTATGTACTGTCATACTATGAAGAAAGACAAGAACAGTGTTAGGATATTGTGCATAGAACAAAATGGAAGCATAAGCGTGGAATGAAGGGTACAGAAAGTGAAAGTGGGAGGACACATGAACTCTTGATAAAATGAGAACTTTTGAAGCCATATCTCTTTTTTTGGTTTGTTTAGTATTTTATTTTTCCCTAGTTACATGGAAAAACAATTTTTAGCATTCATTTTTAAAATTTTGAGTTCTAAATTCTCTCCCCTCCTACTTCTCCACCCTTTCCTCATTGAGAAGGCAAGCAATTCTATATAGGTCATACCTGCGTAGTCATGCAAAACATTTCCATAACAGTCACGTTGTGAGAAAAAACCTAGATCCCCCCAAAGTAACCTCAAGAAAAATAAAGAAAATAAATAAAGTATACTTCAAGCTGTATTCAGATGCCATCAGTTCTTGGTCTGGGGATGGATCATTTTTCATATTAAGTCCTTCAGAATTGTCTTGGATCATTGTATTGCTGAGAATAGCTAAGTCATTCACAGCTGATCATCTAACAATATTGCTATTACTTTTTGCAGTATATTTCACTTTGCATCAGCTCATGTAAACCTTTCCAGGTTTATCTAAGCATCCTGCTCATCGTTCCTTTTTCTTCTTTATTTTAGATTCAAACACCAGAACACAAATACAGAATAGAAAAAAGAAAGGGAGATATATCTTAAATTTAAATATTAAAACTTAAACACAAAGTAAGAAAACATTTTTTAAAAAGCATGTCATATGCACAATAGAACATAAGAGAGGATTCAAATAGATAGTAATAAATGTTTACTTCAAGAAAGCCTGTATGATTAACACTATACATTGTGGTGAGAGCTAATCATCTTTTCTTTGCTTTCTTGTAAGTTTTCTTTTGTTCTGTACTGTGCACTTTGTACTTTGTACCTTTTCCTCCTTTTCCTGTCCCCAAAGGCTACAATTAAGTGCAGATAGATAAAGCTGGAAATTTTAACCTGTAGAAACAGAATTTCTTCATTGTTTCCCACAACTGTCCCTAAGAAATTGTACACTGCATCTTTGCTTTAGTGCTTGCACATACATGTCTCTCATTTCCTTTCCCTCCTGACTCCTCTAGTTTACTTGGACCCCTACTTTTCTTTCTTATTACTTAGCCTACAATCCTTCCAGGGATTACTCCCCTATTCTCCTTTTCCCATAAATCTAAATACCCTTCTCTACCCTCCTTTAACCTATTCCCTCACCCTCCCCTCTAGATATCCCTTCCTTCTCCTCTCCCTGCTCCCCATCCCCTTTCCATTTTATTTCTTCTGAATTTAGAAGACTTTTATACTTTTCTAGATATCTATGTATGTATGTATGTATGTATGTATGTATGTATTGTTCCCTCTTGAACCCATTCCTAATGAAAGTAGGTTACCCAGAACTACCAGTTCTCCTTTCCCATCTAATTCCTCTGTCTTGATTCTTCCTCTCCTACTTCCTTTGTATAAGATAATTACTCTTTTTAACTGCTCCTAACAATTTTGCTTTTTTAGGTCATATCATACTCAGGTCTGCCCCAATCTTTCTTACAAACTACTGATTGCTGATGACCATCTTAGACATACATTTAACATTTTACATACATAAAAGGTAAATGATCTGTCCTTGTAATCAGTCATTAGTATCTACCTTATGTTTCTCTTGGTTCTTGTATGTAAAATCTTGTATTTATTTCAGGTTGTTGTTACTGTTTTTTTTTTTTTTTAAACAAAGTCCTATAAATCTGACAATTGATCAAAGGTCCTTTATTTTATCCATTCAGAATTATGCTTAATTTTTCTGGTTATGATATTTTCAACCAGAATCCCAGTTCTTTTGCTTTTCAATATATAGTATTCAAAGACCTGCAGTTCTTTAGTGTCTCCACTGCTAAAGTTTTGTGTGATTCTAATTGTGTGACACTGCCATATTTGAAATTTTATTCTTGTTTCTCTTAATATTTTATCCTTGAGCTGGAGGTTTCAGAATTTGACTATAATATTCCTGTGAGTTTTCCTCATAGGATCTCTTCCAAGTGGTGATAGATGGACGTTTTCAATTTTTACTCCCCCCTGCCTTCGTTCTAATGCTTTAGGACAATTTTCTTTAATTTTTTTTGTATCAATTTTTTTTTTGCATTATTGTATCAAGATTTTTTTTTCTATCATAGTTTTCAGGTGTATAAACTATTCTTGTTTTCTCTTCTTGATCTGTTCTCCAGATCAGTTGTTTTTCTTATAACATGTTGCCTTTTCTGTTCTATTTTTTTTATTTTTTATATTTTGTTTAATTATTTCTTGATCTCTTATAACTTCCCTGGTTTTCCATTTTCCAATTCTGATTTTCAAGGTGCCATTTTCTTCCTTAAGCTTCTGGATCTCCTTTTCTAATTAGTTGACTTTCTTTTAATAATCTTGTTTTTCTTAGATTGTTCTTAAATTTTTTTAGTTTTTCCTCAATTGTCTTGATTTTTAAAGTCTTTTTAAAGTTCTTCTATAAATTCTTTTTGGGAAGGTGACCACTTGACATTACTCTTTGGGGTAGAAGAATGTTTCTTTGTTTCAATATCCTCCTCTGAAAAGGAACCCCAGTCTTTTCTATTCCCATAATAACTTTCTATGGTTGGATTCTTTCTCCTTTGCCTGTGTTTTTTTTTATAGTAATACCTTAATTTTTGTAATCACCTCTAGTTTTGGGGTATGGATATTTTGCCTCAGGCCAAAGATCTTCAGTTCCTCCTTCTAGCCTGGAAACAAAGCAAATCCTCCAGTTTGCTGTAAGTTCCCACAGCCAGGGCCTTTCTGACCCACTACTTCTGTACTCACTGGGCATGTGCTAGTGTCCTTCTCACCCCTACTGATCTCCATGGCACAGCTGGGTCTGGTGTTCCTTGTCTTCAAAGGTCCTCTTGATCTTCCCCAGGTAAGACACCCAAGTCCTCATACTATCCTGGGGGTAAAAGTTCAGGTGACTGGGGCTGAGGCAGCCTCCCAACCCAGATACCCCTAGGTGTTGTACCTCATTTTTATGCAGTTTAATGCTTGTTGTTAACCCAGTTCCTAGCCTGGAGTCATTTACTCCTCTCAGAGACCAAACTTCATCCAGAGAGTTTCCTTCAAGTTGTCTTGAATTTTCTCAGGAAGCCCCCTGTAGTGCCTCTGTTCTTATTTATTTTTATCCACACTTTGTTTGTCCCAGGTGCTATTTTATCTCTTTTGTGGGGGAAAATCTTGGGAGCTTGGAATTTTCTGACCTACTCTGCCCTCTTTCCAGATCCTCTCTCCCTCCTCATCATTTCTTATAGCACAACAGTATTCTATCATAATTACATACCACAGTTTGTTCGGCCATTCCCCATTTGATTTTCATTTCCTCAATTTCAAATTCTTTTCCATCACAAAAGAGCTGCTATAAACATTTTTGTGTATATTTTGTGTATTTTATTATATATATATAATATATATAATATATATATATATAATGAGGGTGGGGGTGTGGGGGTGGGGGTGGGGGTATATGTACATACCACACACATACGTATGTACATACCACACACACACCTATCTATTTCCTTTTTGTTTCTTTTTATCTCTTTTGAAATACAGACCTAGCAGTTTTACAGCCCTTTCTGTATAGTTCTAAATTGCTCTACAGAATTACTGAATCAGGGCACAATTCCACCAACAATGCAGTAATGTCCCATTTTCCCCATTCACCTCCATCATTTTTCATTTAACTTTCCTGTCCTATTAACAAATCTAATAGGTATGAGGGAGTACCTCATTTTAATTTGTATGTGTTTTCCAATCAATAGTGAGTTAATGGATTTGTATAGGGCTGTAGATAGTTTGCTTACTTCTTCAGAGAGCTGTTCATATTTTTTGATCATTTATCAAATGGGAAATGGCTCTTTTTAAATAAATTTGACTTAGTTCTATGTTGGACAAATGAGACCTTTATCACAGAACTTATTTCAAAAACCTTTTAACAGCTATTACCATTTCCCTCCATCCCATTTCTTGTTTATTCTATTCTCTTTTACCTTTCGCCCTGTCCCTCCTCAAAAGTGAAAAATACAGTCTCTTTAGAATTTCTGAGAGACAGAGAGAGACAAGGACAGAGACAGAGACAGAAAAAAACAGAGAGAGAGACAGAGACAGATGTGGCACACAGTAGATAGAGGGTTGAACCTGTAGTCAAGTCAGGAAGATGTTCAAATGATGCCTAAGATACTTCTTAGCTCTGTATTCCTAGAGAAGTCACAATTTCTATTTATTAAAGTATCTTCATCTATTAAATAGAGATAATAATAGCCCTACCTCTGAGGATTTGCCTGAGGATCATATAAAATAATATTTGCAAAACTAATTGTTTTAAAAGTCCTTTACAAATGCTAACTAGTTGTAAATTCACAGGTGATGTAGGTTTTGATAAAATAAAATGATCCCCAGGAACTTCTCTCTCATTAGAAAATTCTAAGTTGGACTTCAGGAGACCACTTCTTTGAGAATAAGGTCAACAGAGGATATAATTGGCAAGAAAATTTTGGCATGAGAATTTAGGTCAGTGTATATAAAGAGCTTAATGCAGAGTTTGGCTGATCACTTTCCATGGATGAATTAAAGGGGATTCATATTCAAAGAGGGAATTGAGCTAGATGGGATCTGAGGTCCTTTCCCATTTTTAACAGTCTATGATTAAGCCTGGGTACTTACAAATGTGTCATGATTAATTGGACTCAGGGGTGTCTAATATCCTAACTCTGAAAATGTGTTGAAAGCTCAATCATGCCCTCAGGCTAGAAACTAGAATTTAATGGGAATCCTATGGGGAGTTTCACCAGGTAAAACCTCAAAGAAAAAAAAAAAGCTCTGGCCACAGGGATAGCAGGAGTACCTTGAGAAAATTAAACAAGAGATACAAAATGGAAAAGAGGGAGAAAAGAATGGCAAGGAAAACACTTTAGAAAAGATGGTGGAAAACTTCATGCAAGAATCAATTGCCCTGAAATGAATCAGAAGAAAATAAGGACTTCACAATATAAGAAATATCAAAACAAAACCAAGAAATTCAAAAACAAAATGGAAGGAAGCCTAAGAGATATAATGACAAAAACAACTAACCTGGGGAATAGGTCAGATTAAGAAAATGATGATCAGACTCTTAAAAAAATATGAACAAAAAAATGTCTGCATATCATATTTCAAGAAATTGTAAATGAAAAATTCTGAGAATTTTTAGAACCAGAGGGTAAAATGGAAATTTAAAAAATTCATGAGTATTGTCCATAAAGAAACCCCAATAAAGGAAGCTTCACATTTGAAAATTGGTATATGATATTCAAAGTAATGCAATTTCAAGGAATAATGGAGGCTGGAGATATTACAATGCCAAGACTAGATTTAAGATAGGAAAAATAGGTGGGTTTCTTGGTCACATGAACAATATGATGGATTACTAAACATTTCCTCTGATCTTCACAACCACTTAAACTGCTCCAAAACAGAAATTATATACCATAGATTAAACAATTTCAGTTGTCTCCATGGTCTAGGCTTCCCAGAATCTCTCTCAAAAAAAAAAATGATTAAGAAAAAAAAAACAACAACAACATAAATGGATGCTTATTGACCCTGCTGCAATCAGCCCCTATTCACCCACTTCCCATGCTACCAGCAGAGAGGTTGCATTAGTAGACCTAAGGACACAACAGATGCTTACAGAAAAGTCCACCCCGATGCTCAGGTTCCCTCTTTCTCCTTTTGTAGTGCCATTACCATGATGAAGATGTCAGTCTGGGCTTCCACACAATGGCTGACAAATGTATGTCAGAGCAAAAGTATGACAAAAGCTGCAACCCAGAAGTTCCATTGTTACAAAGATCTGAACTGCTGGTACTGTAGAGAGCAGTACTTCAAAACTCTGAAAAAGTCCTGCAAAGTTCTGAATTCCTAGTGTCAGAATAAAAAACTAAGGAGCAGAAGGAATGGGACCAGACAACTGGATAAGGCACCATTTTGGAGGGAGAGGAAGAGTGACTGTGCAGCACTCCACCAATCATGAAAGAGTTCAGCCTTCAGCTGGGGTCAGTTCAGACAGATCAAGTTCAGTGGGGCAGAAACTTAGGCTGGGGAACCGTTAATTGTCCAGAAAGGGAGGAGGCTGAGACGCTTTGAGATTCAGTCCCTAAGTTAACTATAATCAGAGGGAAAGGAGTCAGAAAGTGAATGATACATTCATTGTCATTTTCAGAAGGGAGGGGGGAGGACTAAAATTATCAAAGATTTTGGGAAGAAAATTCAAAGATCTTGAACATAAACAGATAAATCTATATGAAAAACAATAACAAAAGAAGGAAATATGGCCTCCAGATCTAGTAAATGAGTTCAGACTTTAATGAATAAATACTACAAAATGAAAAAAGTGGGCTGGAGGAGCAAAGATAGTGGACTAGAAAGACACGCTTAGGCAGAGTCCTCCCCACAGCCCATAAAATACCTGTAGAGAGGGACTCTCAACAAATTTTGGAGCAGCAGAAGTGGAGAACAGCAGAGTGGAGGAGATTTCCAGCCCACAGTGTCCTGAAACGTTGGTTGTGCTGGACACGGAGCAGAGCTCAGAGCCCAGGCCAGCTTTAGCCAAGCAGTGGCGTACTGCGACAAGACTCTGGGAGGAGGACACCTCAGGGGCAGAATCTCCAGTCACAATAGCAGGTCCTCAGATCGCTCGGCCCGCAGGCGCCAAAGGTTAATGACGGGGTCTTATCAGCAGGCCAGGAAGGGAGAAGTGCCTTCCCATAACTCTGGCAGCAGGCAGCAGCCACAGAGCCTGCACAACAACCCATACAGAAGCTCATTGCTGGAGCGTAAAAACCCCTGGGGACATTGAAGAGCTGAGTCTTACCCTGGGTGGAGGACCTGGCTGGGCTGGTCTTTGTCTCAAACTGAATGGTAGCCCTGCCCATCCAGCTTATCTGAAAATCAGCCCCCAGTGCTGACTTGGGAACTGGAGGCCAAGTGGCTGTGGAGAGGGATCTGCTAAGATTCTGGGCACAAAAATCCCTCTCTGCATCCAGACCAGTACACGCTTGATTGTGCCACCTTGGAAGAACTGAGATCTCACAGATTCCCGGAGTATATGCTACTCTTGACAAAGGACACAAAAGTCAAGTAACTGGTTGGGAAAATGCCTAAGAAAGGGAAAAAAGTAAGACCATAGAAGGCTACTTTCTTGGTGAACAGATATCTCCTCCCATCCGTTCTGATGAGGAAGAAAAATGCTCACCATCAGGGAAAGACATAAAAGTCAAGCCTTTTGTATCCCAAACATCCAAAATAAATATTCCATGAGCTCAGGCCATGGAAGAGCTCAAAAAGGATTTTGAAAATCAACTTAGAGAGGTGGAGGAAAAACTGGGAAGAGAAATGAGAGAGATGCAAGAAAAGCATGAAAAGCAGGTCAACACCTTGCTAAAGGGGACCCAAAAAAATGCTGAAGAAAATAACACCTTGAAAAATAGGCTAACTCAATTGTCAAAAGAGGTTCAAAAAGCCAATGAGGAGAAGAATGTTTTAAAAAGCAGAATTAGCCAAATGGAAAAGGAGGTTCAAAAGCTCACTGAAGAAAATAGTTCTGTAAAAATTAGAATGGAACAGATGGAGGCTAATGGCTTTCTGAGAAACCAAGAAATCACAAAACAAAACCAAAAGAATGAAAAAATGGAAGATAATGTGAAATATGTCATTGGAAAAACAACTGACCTGGAGAATAGATCCAGGAGAGACAATTTAAAAATTATGGGACTACCTGAAAGCCATGATCAAAAAAAGAGCCTAGACAACATCTTTCATGAAATTATCAAGGAAAACTGCCCTGATATTCTATAACCAGGGGGAAAAATAAATATTGAAAGGATCCACCAATCACTTCCTGAAAGAGATCCAAAAAGAGAACCTCCTAGGAATATTGTGGCCAAATTCCATAGTTCTCTGGCCAAGGAGAAAATATTGCAAGCAGCTAGAAAGAAACAATTCAAGTATTGTGGAAATACAATCAAGATAACACAAGATCTAGCACCTTCCACATTAAGGGATCGAAGGGCGTGGAATATCATATTCCAGAAGTCAAAGGAACTAGGACTAAAACCAAGAATCACCTACCCAGTAAAACTGAGTATAATACTTCAGGGGAAAAAATTGGCCTTTCAATGAAATTGAGGACTTTCAAGCATTCTTGACGAAAAGACCAGAACTGAAAAGAAAATTTGACCTTCAAACACAAGAATGAAGAGAAGCATGAAAAGGTAAACAGCAAAGAGAAGACATAAGGGACTTACTAAAGTTGAACTGTTTACATTCCTACATGGAAAAACAATGTTTGTAACTCTTGAAACTTTTCAGTATCTGGGTGCTGGGTGGGATTACACATACACACGCAGACAGAGAGCACAGAGTGAGTTGAATAGGATGGGATCATATCTTAAAAAAATGAAATTAAGTGGTGAGAGAGAAATATATTGGGAGGAGAAAGGGAGAAATGGAATGGGGCAAATTATCTCTCATAAAAGAGGCAAGCAAAAGACTTTTCAGTGGAGGGAAAAAGAGGGGAGGTGAGAGAAAAACATGAAGCTTACTCTCATCACATTCAACTAAAGGAAGGACCAAAATGCACACTCATTTTGGTATGAAAACCTATCTTACAATACAGGAAAGTGGGGGAGAAGGGGATAGGAGGGGTGGGGAGGATGATGGAGGCGAGGGCAGTGGGAGGAGGGAGCAATTTGAGGTCAACACTTTTGGGGAGGGACAGGATCCAAAGAGAGAACAGAAGCAATAGGGGGCAGGATAGGAGGGAGGGAAATAGAGTTAGTCTTACACAACATGACTATTATGGAAGTCATTTGCAAAACTACACAGATATGGCCTATATTGAATTGCTTGCTTCCCAAAGGGAATGGGTGGGGAGGGAGGGATGAAGAGAAGTTGGAAGTCAAAGTTTTAGGAACAACTGTCGAGTGTTGTTCTTACTACTAGGAAATAAGAAATACAGGTAATGGGGTATAGAAAGTTATCTGGCCCTACAGGACAAAAGAGAAGATGGGGACAAGGGAAGGGAGGGATGTGAAAAGAGAGGGCAGACTGGTGATAGAGGCAATTAGAATGCTCGGTGTTTTTTGGTGGGAGGAGGGGAGAAATGGGGAGAAAATTTGGAACCCAAAATTTTGTGAAAATGAATGTTAAATAAATAAATTTAAAAAAGTTAAAATAAATAAAAAGTTAAAATAAATAAATTTAAAGTTAAATAAATAAAGTTAAATAAATAAATTTAAAAAAACAAAAAACAAACAAAAAAAAAAGAAAAAAGTGACCCAATACTTGTCAAGAGAGAGGAATTTGAGGATATTATGGAGTCACAACATTCTATTCCTCAGAAGTTCAAAAGAGAAATAAGAATTATGAGAGCAGAATTTATTACTTGAACAGCAAAAATAATGAACCAAATGAAAAAATGAGATCTGCAATGATAAGCTTCATCAAATTAACAAAAAAAGAAAACAATACATTGGGAATGCAAATACACAGAAGTGAAGGAAAATGTAGGAAAAAAGGGACAAAATTAAAAGAGAATATTCTTGCTATTCAGGTGAAATCTACTTATCTTGAAGATCGAATGCATGGAGACAACTTAAGGAGAATAGACTTTCCAGAGGACAATGGAAGGATAAAACCATTAACACCATATCAAAAGTTGTTGTTGTGTTTGTCCTTTGTTTTCAAAGAGGATCATGACATCAGTGAAATGATGACTTGCAGTTGACTTTGATTTAAGTGAGGGAGGGCTGTGCAAGTTCATCAGCCTCACTTTCTCCTCCAGAGTTATCTGGGTCCAGTGACTGTGTATTCATTAGGAGGACTGAAGATGACCCAGGATGCAGTGGGAGACCATGGGCCTTCTTAAAGCAGCATATACACTGAAGGGTGATTACTTCACTCTAAGTGAGTACCTGAAAAATCCTTAGCCTAAAAGGGACAGGGTCTCCCATTGCATCCTGGGCCATCTTCAATCATCTTGATGAATTTCTGGTCACTGGATTCAGATGGCTCTGGAGGAGAAAGTGAGGCTGGTGACCTTACATAGCCCTCCCTCACTCAAAACAAAGTGAAGTGCAAGTCATGTCATCATTTCCCTGATGTCATGGTCCTCTTTGAAAAGGAAGGACAAAATACAATCGTGAGTAAACTGAGCTCCCTGAATGGAGACCACCTGACTAGGTAACTCAGCTCCTCCTCTTCCTCTCCCTCTCCCTTCTCCTCTCCAAAGGAAGGTAAATTTTGGTGGCCAGAAGCTGCCCAGTTAACATAGGATTTACTGCCTAGGTTTCTTCCTTCCTTCCTTCCTTCCTTCCTTCCTTCCTTCCTTCCTTCCTTCCTTCCTTCCTTCCTCTCTCTCTCTCTCTCTCTCTCTCTCTCTCTCTCTCTCTCTCTCTCTCTCTCTCTCCCTCTCCCTCTCCCTCTCTCTCTCTCCCTCTCTCCCCCTGCTTCCTTCCCTCCTGCACTTAAAACCTTCAATCAAGTTCACTCTGAAGCCCACAGATTGGGCCACAATAGGCCCAAGCTCCATTTGTTAGCTGTTTTTTGGGCCCTCCTGGCTAAAAGTGAATGTCAATGGTAACTGTTTCTCTTTGGAACAGCAACCCTGAAGGTCTTGCCCTCCCCAGCTTAATTTTTTTGTTTTTCTAATTAAAGGGTCATCTCTTTATGACTTCTTAAATATCAAAAGTTATGATATGAGAGGATTACATAAAACTGAACATATAAAATAAAATTACCATTGGAAAAATCCACTTAGTTCCAGAAAATAAAAAAATAAAAACAAAACAAGCCTGCAAGATACATAGTAGTTAATTTTAACAATTTAAATCACAAACAAGTTCTGTAATCAATCAAGAGAAAGACCTTCAAATACATAGAAAAGGACCTTTGAATAATACAAGACTATTCTGTACCCATTAGAAAAAAGAGGAAATGGAATAATCTGAAGATAAATGAAAGTCAGGATGCAGCCCATATCCTGCAAATTGGAACTTAACCATACAGGAAAAATGATGGACATTCCATAATAAAGAATTTGAGACATTTTAGTAAGAAAATCAGAATTGAAGAGATTATTTGCTTCTTGAAAAGCTCAAAACAATAGAAATTCAAAAGTGAATAAATGTAGCTGACAGGTACAACAACAACAGAATGGCAACAGAGAAATCACTAAGACATTTCTTTCTAAATATACAGGGGTGAAGGTTGAAATTTGGGAGAGAGTAGTGAAGATGCAGACAGGGGGTATTATGGAAAAAGCCTCACAACCCATGTCTACCATTGAACTGATGCTTTTTTTGTGATACTGCATTATAACATAAGAGGGTACATGGAATGAATGGGAAATAGGGGGAGAGAAAGGAGTGTGTGACCTCTGTGGTCTTCATAAAGAGAAGATGTTGAGTAGGAGAAACGATCAAAAGCAGGGAAGGAAGATCACCTTATTTTAAAGGTGGGAAGGAATTCCCCAGAAGAATGTTCCTACGGATGGATGAAGAGAAATTGTCTGTGAAAGGACACTTGTAAAACCTACTTGTTCTACAAGAAGAGCAGGGAGTTGGAACCCCAGGGCAACTGGCACCTTGAAAGAGTTGAACAGAATGGACCCAGGAAGGAGATTTTCAAGCATATGTGAGGGGGGAGTCAAGAGGGGAGTGTATATATCACTGGTGGGATGAATAATTAGGGGACAGAGGCCCTACCATGAGACATTGTCCTGTCTGACACTGAAATATTTGCCTTTGTTTTGGAAATAAGGCACAATGAAGGGAAAATCCATGAGTCCTACAAGGCAGTGGATGAAAAAACCTAGAGGGGAGAGCTTAAAAAGATATCTTAGCAAATGTGATTGCATGAAACAGAGATACCAGGCAACTATTGGGGTCATGAATGAAAAAACAAGGGTCTAGACTACAAAGAATTTGAACTTGAATAATGAAAAGAGTGAAAATGTCCTCTTTTTTGTAAAGGGCAAAATGAAATAGATAGGTAGATAGATGATAGATGATAGATAGATAGATAGATAGATAGATAGATAGATAGATAGATAGACAGATACATAGATAGATACATAGATAGATACATAGATAGATACATAGATAGATACATAGATAGATACATAAATAGATAGACAGAAAAACACACTAATAAATGGACAGAACTCCTAAAGTTGAGGAAAAGGGAGAATCTACTTAACTGAGAGGGGGAAAAGATGGGGGAGAAACATATAATCAGCTAAAAGAAGAAGAGAATAAAACAACTAATAAAACTGTAAAAGGAAAGGGATAACAAACAAGAAGGGGGAATGAGAAATGAGAGGAAGAGAGTCAGTGGGATAAAAGAAAGATTAAAGTAAAATAACTGAAGGAACAAAATACTGTGTATACAGGATAAGAGAGGGAAAAGTCACAGATTGAAAATAAAAAATAAAAATTTTAGACACAATGGAGAAAAAAATAGGAACCTAATTCTGACAACTTTAAATATGAATGAATTAAACCATCCAATAAAATGAAAAAGAGTATTAGATTACATTAGAAAATATTTTGCTTTAAAAAAACACAATTAAAAATAAATACAAAAGAAAGAAAAACACTGATGTGATAGAAAAATAGTTGAAAAATACATTTAACCTAAGAGCCTTTTCAATAAGCTTGTGAACAAAGTTGTTTTATAAAACTGCACAATCTTTAACTTGGCAGGAGTCTTAAAGTTCATGAAGTGTAATCCCCAACCTAAAGCATAAATCTCCTCTATAATTTGGATAAATTAGTTGTCATCAAAACTTAATTTGAACTTCTTTAAATTTAAGAAACTCATTCCCTGAATTCTATACCTGAATAGTACTACAATATTGAAAGAGGGAAGAAAAATAGGAAATTGAACCCTTCTCAAAAAGTTGTTCCAGACAATCTTGGACTATATAATAATAATAATATATTGTGTGTATACAGATTTTTAAGGTTGGCAAAGTGGTTTACAAATAAGTAAGAAAAAAACCAGATAAATTTATCTTGGGAATACTGTCACCTTTCTGCATAGGGACAGAAGGCTATTGTATAGATTTCACCCTAACAAAAGTCCCTTAGTGAATGAGATAGCCCAGATTAGCTTCAGAATCATAAAATTTAGAGATAAAATTTACCTTAGAAATCATTATGTTTTATCTCCTAATATTCCAGATAAGGAAACTGAGGCTCAAAGAAGTTGACAACTTACCCAGTGTCCATGCAGGTAGTAAGTAGCAAAGCTACATTTCAAACTTAAGTCTTCTAATCTCAAATCTTGTGCTATTCACATTCTTTGATTTCAAAACAAAGAAAATAAGACCAGTGGATCATTTTCTATTTTAACCTAAAGCATACCCATATTGTGAAGGAAATTCAGTGAAGAAGAATGAGTTAGATTTCCATGAGGGATAGATGTGCTACTTTGAGGTAAGTGCTATCAGATTAAACATTGAAAATAGTCGTGGTGCCTTTATATTGAAGTACCAAAAGATCCTGATCCTATCTTTGACATTTAGTTTTACTTAATGAGACATGCCCCTTTTCATACGAAGAAAACTCACTAGGGGGACTCCAGGCATATACCTCATATGAAGGTTGAAGGGCATCTTTTCCCTCCCTACTCTTTCTCCAACTTAGTCCTTTTCCTCCTTGGACCTCCTCCGCTCCAGCCCTCGCCCTAAAAAATGCATTGTTTTTCATATTTAAATGGTTCCTTTTTTTAATTTAAAATTTTTTGTTGTTTTGATAATCTTTGGCCTTTCAAGCAGGGCTGCCCTGGGGAAAAACTACATAACTAATACCCTGGGGAGAATACCTGAAAAATAGTACTATTTATTTTTTTGCTTCTTTCTGGGAAGTGAGGATATGGACAGCACATAAATGAAACCAAGATGCAATTGGATAACAACTGAGAGAAACTGATTATATTTTAAAATATATTATGTCATATATACTAAAGAAATATAATGCTTACAAGCCTTATTGTGAGTCAGAGGGCCATATACAATGCTAAATGAAAGAAGCCTATGTATAACTAAAGAACTGGGGAAGCATGAGTGGCTTAATAGGAATGGAATAAAACAGGAAGATCAGGGTCCTGGTGTGGAGGATGGGGACTAAATTAAACAGCATATTACAAGTTGAAATTATGTTATTGCTATATATTTTAAATAATGTGGTATTTTAAGCTTAAGTATGGACTAAATAACATATAACATTGTATTGTTTAAAAGAGTGTTTTATTGAAAGCCTGTGTTCCAAAGATATAAAATGGACAAACAGTTTCTTTTACCTCCAAAACAAACTCAGAGATCTGATATTTGGCCAGTTATAAACTGTACAGAATCTCCATTATTATAGGAATGAAGAAAGGATTCTTTCTACTCAGGTGAATCTGAGAAGTAATTGCAGAACATATGGAGGAAGCTAGTAATTATTCAAGAAAATTAAAGGTTTCTCAAATCCCAGGATTTACTGTAACTGTGCAATAAGAAAGTTGAGAGGAAGGGAGGTTTAATGAAACAATCTTAAGTGAAGAACAGAAGTCCTGACTCCAAACAGCCCTAAACCAGTTTTGGGAACACATTAAGACTATTATGACTATTTAGAAAATGTAAATATCTGTGTTCATGTCAAAATTCTAAAATTTTGTAAAACAATGAATTTATGGGAAACAGGGAAATTTCATTAGAATTTCTCACTTTTAAAATTATGAGACGTCGGAATTGAAACAAAATCTATCAAGCAAGTTCCAATAAGGCTGATAACTATTGGGTAATTAATGTACTATAGTTGTTGTCCTTTTCTTTTTGCCTTGAATTTCCTCTTGTGTTATGACATTGTATTTATGGGGCAGAAGAAGAGGAGAGGTGGAAGACAGCAGTTCAATGGTTCCTGTATCAATCAGTCTTAGGGGCTCTGAAATTCTTGGAAAACCAAATTATGTGTACCAGTAAGGGAAATAAGTGACAATGAAGCTGGGAAGAGGTCAGCTCCAATATAATTAGCTTATTTCAGTTGTTTTCACTGAGTTTCTGAGTTCTTTCCCTAGGACAATACATGACTGGCAGCAGCCACATTGGATCACATAAAAATAGCACAGATTTTTTGGGGAGGAAATCATGTTATAATCTTACTTTAGAGACTAAAATTGTCAACCAAGGTCAAACAATGACTATGATTTATTTTGAAGTGCTTTTTCTTCAGATAAGTGTTTTATCATTGCACTCCTAGTAAAGCAACACCTTAATATGTGATCCAAAGAGCCTTGAATTTTCAATTCCTGTCCTTTAAAAATAAATAAATAGAAATCATCCTTGAGTCAACTAACCAAAATAACTTTAGCTAGGATTAGTGTAACTATGTGTAAAAAAAAGAATTGCAAATAACATACAGAAAGAGATCGTGATATAGTAGCTAGAAGGCTATTCTTGGCATCAGGAAATAGGGTTCCAAGTCTTGTTCCTGACACATAATATCTATGTAATCATGAGCAAGTCACTGAATCTCTCAGTGCCACAGGTCAATCTCTAAGGCTATGTCACAGATAAATCGATTATTCTGATAGAGGGAGTTTACACAATAATTTCCCCACATTGATGAAATCACATGTCCAGATTAGGATAGAAAAATAAAGTATAGGATTTCAAGAATTAAATGTCTAGGTATAATCCAGTACCTTACTCATTAAGCATTAACTGCATTGACTGTTAATTTTTCCCTTAGTTTTTTTTTTTTTTTTTTTTAATGACTGAAGATAAAGTTTATTGGCATCAACTTTCATTTATTTAATTTAAACACTTTTAGGTTTCTGCTTGGATTAGCCTTTATTATTTCACTTAAACCGAATTCCTCCTCTGGTAACATCCTTCCCAGTTATGGTAATGATTTGTACCACTATCTCTTTGCTTCTTGGTAGTAACTATTAACTCTAAGGGTTCCAAGTCTTTGATTCAGACATACCTGAGAGACCAGAATGGTCTCAAAAGGTTTTATAAAAGGCACAATTATCACTAATCTTTATATAAAAAAATTCATTACTGACTTGGACCTCAAATAGTATATGACAGTCCAATGCCCAAGACAATTCTTTTAGTGATATATTTTTTTAAAATGTAACACAAGGAAAGTCACCTAAATAACAAGACTTCCTATAGAAATACATCTCTGCTGTAAAGTAGTAGTCTCCTTTTTTTTTTACTCTCTCTCCTTTCTACACATTCAGTCTTGTAGCCAGAATATGAGATAATTTTGGAAATATCAGCTTAGAGGGCTCAACTACCTGTTTTCATAAGCTTCCTATAGGTAGCCAGAGAATGGGAGGGAGATTGATACCTTCGTTAGAACAATTGGCAGTGTTTGAATTCAATTCAATAAATATTCGTTGCATATCTACTATGTATAAGGCACTGTTCTAGTATACCAGATCTGCATAGTTGATGCCTTTATGGCTTCACACCATGTGTATGTGTGTGTGTATATACATACATACATACATACATATGTGTATGTGTATATGTATACGTGTATATGTGTGTATATATGTATATTCACAGACATATATACTGATGGTAACACTTCAGTGAAAAGGATGAGAAGTGTAGCAATGGATAGAGGCTGTGGAAAGTAAGGAAATGGAAAAGAAATACACAGAACTCCTCTCAGAGATGCCTCTCAAAAATCACCAAGGTTTCATATCAAATCCATAGTGCATATAAAGTTTTGATGGTTTTCTTTTTGCAGTCTTTGCATATTAAACCTTAGATACTATCCAAAAGAACTCCATGTTGTTAGATTGAAAAATGGAGACAAAAGAGAAGTGATTTTTTTAAAGTTCACATATGAGTTAAACATAGAATTAGAATTAGAACTTAGATCTGATGCTACTTAAGCGGTTTCCTTTATGCCAGAGCTTTCCAAATTCTTCCCTAGATTTATTAATAGGATTACTTCCAATATTATCCAGTGCAATATGTCTTGTAAACTCAGATATCTTTCAACAATAAGACATCTTGGTGGATTAAATCAAAAAAATCAACACATAGAAACCTCTCAAACAGAGATCCCCTCTGACTCAACATGTTTTGAATACATATACACTCACACACATACACACACACACACATACACACAAACCACCACCTCTGTTACTTTTCCAACTTACACTTTCATTAGTTGGTTACTCAGAGGGTGTGGTTATGACTCTGAGGGCTGTAGTAGCAATATTTGACTGGCTGTACTCTTAAAATAAACTAGAGTCCCCTTAAGTGTTCATGTTATTAACAGTCAGTAGACTCAGTTAGCCCTTACCAAAGTCTTTACTATGGAAGCAGAGTCAAGATGGTGAAGTAAAGCAGGAATTTGCTACAGCTTTTCCCCCAAACCCAGCCAAATACCTGGAAAAAATGATTCTAAACAAATTCTGGAGTTGAAGAACCCACAGAATGATTTAGTGAAGTACAGCTCAAGTCTAAGACAGCCTAGAAGGTCAATAGGAAGCATCTATTCACACTGGGCTTGGAGCACAGTGCATTCCAGTGTGGACCATGCTGGCACAAACTGGACCTGAGCAAGCCTTGAGGTACTTAATCACTGGCAACTGTGGCAGTTTCCAGATTTCATGACACCAAGGACAAATTGGAAGGTCAGTGGAGACCTCTGTGAGAGAGTAGAGTGGTCTGGCTGCAGTTCCAGGATGACAGAGGGGATGGAGGAGCCTAAAAGCAGGGCCAGAGACAGGGGTAGCAGGAGCATCTGTTTCTGGAGTTCTAGGTCCACAGACTGTGGAGTGATTGACTGGCTGAAATTACACCCCCCACCCACAATGGAAGAAGAGTAATTGGCTGTGAAATGAGCAAAAACAGGAAAAAAAATCAGATTATAGAATCCAACTTTGGTGATAAGGAAGATCAAAATATACAAACAAAAAGAACAGAACAAAATTTTGACTCCTATATTCAAAGCTTCCAAGAAAAATATGAATTGGTCTCAGGCCATGGAAGAGCTCAAAAAGAAAAAACTGAGAAAAGATATGAGATTGATTCAAGAAAATAATAAAAAAAGTCAACTGCTGGCTAGAGGGGGACCCAAAAATTGCTGAAGAAAATAACACCTTAAAAACAGACTAGCCCAAATAACAAAAGAGATTCAAAAAGTCAATGAGGAGAAGAATGCTTTAAAAAAAGAATTGGCCAAATGGAAAAGGAGGCCAAAAGTTCACTGAAGAAAATGATTCCTAAAAAATTAGAATGGAGTAGATGGAAATTAATGACTTTATGAAAAATCAAGAAATTATAAAACAGAACCAAAAGAAAGTATTGTGGAAACAAAATCAGAATAACACAAGATCCAGCAGCTTCTACACTAAGGGATTGGAGGACTTGGAATATTATACTCCAGAGGTTAATTAGCTAGGATTAAAACCAAGAATCACCTACCCAGCAAAACTAAGTATAATACTTCAGGGGAAAAAATGGTCATTCAGTGAAATAGAGGACTTTCAAGCATTCTTGATGAAAGGACCAGAGCTGAATAGAAAATTTGACTTTGTTGCAGTCAGCCAAAAAGCTCTAGCCATTATAAAATAAGATCAGAACAGAATTTGCTTAGGGAACTTCCTTGAGTGAAAAGTTCAATTTCCCAGAAGGTCAGGCTACTCCAGAAAAAGAAAGATGTTCTTCTTATCCTCCAGTCTCATGCCTCTTTCGGACTTCCAGCCTGGTAAAAGCTGGAAGTTACAGTCTTTTTGTGTACCATTGCTTACTTCCTTCTGTAAGCTTCCAGACCTTAGTGCTTCAGATTCAGCTGAAATCACCACTCTTTCCATCATCTTGTGATATTATGTCAGGGAATTTTTTTTTTGGCCCTGAAAAGAGGAAGTAGATTTGGGTGCTTCCTTTTAGGTGTTAAATATTTATCTTTTTTCTATTATCTTTCTAATTTTATTCTAGTCTTTGAGGGACTGAGGGACCTATTTTTGCCCATGCTTGAGATGTAGTTGGGTCTATGTACATCAGATTTGGAGTATGCCCTCTTCTTGCAGGGACAAACCTAGTTAAGACCAAAGGAAGGTTCCTCTTCATTCTTAAGGCATGATCATACTTCTGGAAGAACCTCAAGCTAAGACCTTCTCCTAGTTGTGCTCCTATGAAAACTCTATCAAACATCTGGCATGAAATAAAAAAATTAACTAACAGTTCATTCATTTTCCCAACAGCAATCTGGCAAGAGAGCTGCTAATGTTAATTTATAGGCCAACATACATTCTAGTATATGCTTAGGGCCTCATAGAAGGGTAAATTTTCCCTTATGTATCCCAGACTTCCCAAATAGAGGAGTTGTTTTCTTCTGATCAAGTATTGTTAACTCTTTGAACTTCACTTGAATTTTAAATCATTATTCTTTTTCAGATGAGGTTGCCCCTAGGAGCCAGATATTTCATGGACACATTACATTTAAATACAGATGATTTTCCTTTACCTTACATAAGGACATAACTTTAAAAAAAAAAAAAAAACCTTCTAGAGGGGCAGAGCCAAGATGGAGGACTAGAAAGACACACTTAGGCAGGGTCCTCTCCACAACCCATAAAATACCTGTAGAGAAGGACTCTCAACAAATTTTGGAGCAGGAGAAGTGGAGAACAACAGAGTGGAGGAGATTTCCAGCCCACAGTGACCTGCAAGTCAGAAAAGTCGGTTGCAGCAGATGTAGAGACAAGCACGGAGCCCAGCCCAGCATTGGCTGAGTGGCATGGTGCAACTAGACTCTAGGAGGAGGATACCTTGGGGGTGGAATCTCCAGTCACAGTAGCAGGTCCTTAGATCCCTCAGCCACAGGTGTCAAAGGTCAGTGACGGGGTTTTATCACCAAGCCAAGAAGGGAGAAGGGACTTCCCATACCTCTGGCAGCAGGCAGCAGCCACAGAGCCTGCACAGCAGCCCCTAGGGAAGCTCCATTGTTGGAGTGTAAAAACCCCTGGGGGCATTGAAGAGCTGAGTCTTGCCTCAGCCCTGGGTGGAGGCCCTGGGGGAGTTGGTCTTTGTTGCACACTGAATGGCGGCCCTACCCATCCAGCTTAATCTGAAAATCATTCCCCAGTGCTGACTTGGGAACTGGAGGCCAGGTGGCTGTGGAGAGGTAACTGCTAAAATTCTGGGCATAAAAATCCCTCTCTGTGTCCACATGCTTGATTGTGTCACGTTGGAGGAACTGAGATCTCACAGATTCCTAGAGTATACCCTACTCCTGACAAAGGACCCAAAAGTCAAGTAACTGGTTGGGAAAATACCCAAAAAAGGGGAAAAAAAAATAAGACTATAGAAGGTTACTTTCTTGGTAAACAGATATCCCTTCCCATCCTTTCAGATGAGGAAGAACAATGCTTACTATCAGGAAAAGACATAGAAGTCAAGGCTTCTGTATCTCAAACATCCAAAATAAATATTCAATGGGCTCAGGCCATAGAAGAGCTCAAAAAGGATTTTGAAAACCAAGTTAGAGAGGTGGAGGAAAAACTGGGAAGACAAATGAGAGAGATACAAGAAAAGCATGAAAAACAGGTCAACACCTTGCTAAAGGAGACCCAAAAAATGCTGAAGAAAATAACACCTTGAAAAATAGGTTAACTCAATTGGCAAAAGAGTTTCAAAAAGCCAATGAAAAGAAGAATGCTTTAAAAAGCAGAATTAGCCAAATGAAAAAGGAGGTTCAAAAGCTCACTGAAGAAAATAGTTCTTTCAAAATTAGAATGGAACAGATGGAGGCTAATGACTTTATGAGAAACCAAGAAATCACAAAACAAAAAACCAAAAGAATGAAAAAATGGAAGATAATGTGAAATATCTCATTGGAAAAACAACTGACCTGGAAAATACATCCAGGAGAGACAATTTAAAAATTATGGGACTACCTGAAAGCCATGATCAATAAAAGAACCTAGATATCATCTTTCATGAAATTATCAAGGAAAACTGCCCTGAGATTCTAGAACCACAGGGCAAAATAAATATTGAAAGAATCCACTGATCACCTCTTGAAAGAGATCCAAAAAGAGAAACTTCTAGGAACATTGTGGCCAAATTCCAGAGTTCCCTAGTCAAGGAGAAAATATTGCAAGCAGCTAGAAAGAAACAATTCAAGTATTGTGGAAATACAATCAGGATAACACAAGATCTCTAGCAGCTTCTACATTAAGGGATTGAAGGGCATGGAATATATTTCAGAAGTCAAAGGAACTAGGACTAAAACCAAAAATCACCTACCCAGCAAAACTGAGTATAATACTTGAGGGAAAAAATGGTCTTTCAATGAAATAGAGGACTTTCAAGCATTCTTGATGAAAAGACCAGAACTGAAAAGAAAATTTGACCTTCAAACACAAGAATGAAGAGAAGCATGAAAAGGTAAACAGCAAAGAGAAGACATAAGGGACTTACTAAAGTTAAACTGTTTACATTCCTACATGGAAAGACAATATTTGTAACTCTTGAAACTTTTCAGTGTCTGGATGGTGGGTGGGATTACACACACACACACACACAGAGCACAGAGTGAATTGAATAGGATGGGATCATATCTTAAAAAAATGAAATTAAGCAATGAGAGAGAAATATATTGAGAGGAGAAAGAGAGAAGTGGAATGGGGCAAATTATCTCTCATAAAAGAGGCAAGCAAAAGACTTTTCAGTGGAGGGAAAAAGAGGGGAAGTGAGAGAAAAACATGAAGCTTACTCTCATCACATTCCACTAAAGGAAGGAATAAAATGCACACTCATTTTGGTATGAAAACCTATCTTATAAATCAGGAAAGTGGGGGAGAATGGGATAAGCGGGGGGGGTGGGGATGATGGAAGGGAGGGCAGAGGGAGGAGGAAGCAATTTGAAGTCAACACTCTTGGGGAGGGACAGGATCCAAAGAGAGAATAGAAGCAATGGAGGGCAGGATAGGAGGGAGGGAAACATATTTAGTCTTACACAACATGACTATTATGGAAGTCATTTGCAAAACTACACAGATATGGCCTATATTGAATTGCTTGCTTCCCAAAGGGAATGGGTGGGGAGGGAGGGATAAAGAGAAGTTGGAAGTCAAAATTTTAGGAACAACTGTCGAGTATTGTTCTTGCTACTAGGAAATAAGAAATACAGGTAATGGGGTATAGAAAGTTATCTGGCCCTACAGGACAAAAGAGAAGATGGGGACAAGGGAAGGGAGGGATGTTAGAAGAGAGGGCAGATTGGTGACAAGGGCAATTAGAATGCTCGGTGTTTTAGGGTGGGGGAGGGGAGAAATGGGGAGAAAATTTGGAACCCAAAATTTTGTGAAAATGAATGTTAAATGTTAAATAAATACATTTTTAAAAAACCTTCTAACAGTCAAATTACTTATAAATTTCTATTAATAAAACATTTGTAAACAAAAACTTACCTTAATGTACACTTTCATCTTTGACATAGCTCCTTCTCATGTAGGAAGCCATATCAAAGAGAGCGTATCCTGAATAGGTATGGCTTCTCCAAAATAGTAATAGTGAACATTTACATAACTCTTACTATGTGCCAGGCATGGTGCTAAGGGCATTGCAAACATCATCTCATTTGGCCCTCACAATATGCCCAGGAGGTAAGTGTTCTTGTTATACTTATTTTATAGATGAGAACTTCGAGCCAAATCCACTTCAAGTGACTTATTCAGGGATTTCAGGTTTTGCATTGTTGGGAAGCAATGTAGCATAGCAAATGGAGTGTTGTACCTGAGAGTCAAGGAGAACTGGGTTCAAATTCTGACTCAGAAACTCAATAGCCATATTATCATGGGTAAATCACTTAGCCTTTTTTAAGCCTAGGTTTCTTCATCTTAAATAATATTGGTTACAATCATCATAGTATCTCCTAATTTTAGGTGAACCCCTCAGGTATGAATTTAGGGAAAAACGTGAACATTCAGGCAAGCACAGAGGGATTGTGTAAGTTAAGGATATACAACAATTAACTAGGTGGCACAGTGGATAGAGTGCCAGACCTTAAGTCAGGAAAACCTGAGTTCAGTTCTCATCTCAGACACTTACCAGCTGTGTGACCCTGGCTAAATCACTTAATCTTTGTATATCTCAGTTTCCTCATCTATAAAATGTCTCAATTTCCTCATCTGAGTAACAATAGCAGCTATCTCCCCTGGCTATTGTGAGGATCAAAGGAGATAATAATTGCAAAGCACTTAGCACAATGCCTGGAACATAGTAAACACTATACAAATGTTGGCTATTATTGAATGATTGAAGGTAACTTCTGAATCAGTAAAATCCCAGATGCATCTGATACAACCTTCTTCATAGGGTTGTTGTCTAAGCTCCAATGAGACAGCACATAGAAAGTCCTTTGACAACTTTAAAGCACTCTGTAATAGTTAGCACTTTATAGATCAGTTGTTCAAGTTCAGTACCTTCCTGGAAACTCTTGGTTTGACCTGGGACTGTTGATTCTGCCTATGCCTTTGGACCCTTATGACTAATAGAAATACTAGCTGAAATTTAGATAGTACATTAAAATTCTCAAAGTGTTTTTCATACACAATCTCCTTTGAGCCATCCAATAGCCCAGTAAGGTCACTGCTACAGATACGATCTGTGTATTACAAAAAAACTAAGGTTCATAAAAATAAAGTGATTTTCCATTTTCACGCAGTTAGCAAGTGTCAGAAGCACAGATGGAAGCAAGGACTTCCTGACTTCAAGTCTATCACTATCCATTAAGCCATGGTGCCACTTAACTCATTGGTGTTGACTGCATGACAATAATATATGGACAGGTCCCTTTACCTCTGGGAATTCTCTGACTCAGTGCTTGAACCATCAATCAATCTCCTGAGCTACACATACAATCTGCCTCTGCCTCTGGCCCTTCACTCACTAAATCACATTGTTATTCTCTTTTTCAAACCCTTTTCCAGTCAGCAGATTACCATTCCCTAGGAAATCTCTACTTGGGCCATGAGTGACTACAAATTGTCCAGAGAATTAATTCATTAAGCATTTATAAGTACTTTGCTATTCAGTAAAGTCTAATTCTTCGTGACCTCATTTGGGATTTTCTTGCCAAAGATACCAGAGTGGTTGCCACTTCCTTTTCCAGCTCATTTTACAGATGAGGAAACTGAATTGACTTGCCCAGAGTCAATTTGTAAGTGTCTGAGATCAGATTTGAACTCAGGTCTTCTTGATTCCAGGCCAAGTACTGGTGTCACTTACTATATGCTAAGTATTGCACACACAAGTATAGGAGTGAAGTCAGTACCTGCCATCAAGTTTTGAATAAGAGAAACACACCAGCAAACATACTGAGGTGGGAGATCGAGGGTCTTGTGTGAGAAACATCAAGGAGAATGGCCAGTGTCTCTGGATTGCACAGATTAAAACTTAGTGGAAGACTGGAGAAGTAGGAAAGACCCAGGGCATGGAGGGCTTTATAAAATAAATAGAGGATTTTATATTTGATACTGGAGGCAATCAGGAACCACTGACATTGAATTGAGAGGGATGTGTGTGTATGTGTGTGTGACATGGTCAGATTTACATTTAGGGGAGATTAATTTGACAACTAAGACCTAGTTCAGCGTAGTTATTAGATAAAGACTGATGGTGACTAGATTTTGAAAAGGCACTGTGTGTATCATTGAACTAGGTGTGATTCAGGGGCACAACGCCCCAAAGTCTTGGTATAAAATCCAGTTCACCTTCACTTCTACAGCAGTTCCTTCCCTTTGTCATTCTTAATACACAGAACCTTTCAGAGTAGAAAGGGAGAATTAAATTCTTTGCTTAGTAAATCAGTCACCTACCTTACTGTCACTCAGCAATCAGGATACATAGCAAACACAGAGAAAATATAGCACCTCAAAGATCTATTACAATGAATGTCACAATTTACCAGGTTAATTTTCCACTATATCATATTATATTGTATAATACAGTTATAGGTAGAAGAGATTTTTAAAATGCCTTTTTTCATCCTTTACTCTCAGAGAGTAAAATATAAAATGTAGAACTCAATGAAATGAGATAGAATGGGCAAGAAATATTGTTGGAATATGTCCATGTTGTAGAAATAAAGGAAATTAGCAGCTTTTGAAGAGATTGATTAGTTTGGGATATAGCTGGACAATATATTAGAATAGGAGTACAGTGACCTATGTTTTAATGCTAGCTTTTCTATTTCCTGACTATATGGTCTAGAGAAAGTTATTTACTATATCTGGGTTAGAGATTTTGTATCTGAAGAAAACAGATGATAATACCTACAATATCAATAATAATCTTAAAAATACAAAGGACACAGTCATTCCTAGAAGTATGTCAGTGGATTATTTCCTGCCTGAACCCAAAGTCATTTGAATTTCTGAACTCCTGGCATAGAGAAAAAGAAAAATAAAGAAAAGACACTCTTGATTGCTTCCTATCCACCAGAAAACTAGTCTCTAAGTCCTTTTCACAGTTAGGTAGCTCAGTAGATAAAGTACTGTTTCTGGAGTCAGGAAGATTTGAATTTAAATCTAGCCTCATCCAGTAACTAGCAGTGAAACCCTTGGTAAAGTCATGTAACTTTGTAGTGGTAATGGTACTAGTAGGTGGAGATGTAAGACCAGTAACACCAGCACATAGGAGGGCTGCTAACACACATTCTTGATTCTCTTTTCTAAAGGAAAGACAAGTTTTAATGGTTTAATAATCTTACTTTAATTAAACAATGAGAAAAGTATGTAACTAGAGAGAAATGAATATCCAAAAAAGGATCCAATAGACAGCTCCAAATGTCTAGACAGAGCAATTGATACATAATCCCCAGACCAGGCAGCACCAACATCTGAGTTCACAAAACCAGGGGGGCCCTTAACAATGACTACCCAGAGTTTCGTTTGGCCAAATCACAAGGAAACATTCTTCTCATCAGTGAGCCCCAAAGTAAAATACCAATCTCCAAGTGTCTATAGTTTTCAATTAATAGACCCAGAGCCAGAAGGCATCACAACCCACATGACTCAGTGACTAATTTCTCAGTGCCAAAAGGTGTGAAAGCCTGTATGACTCAGTGCAGAACGTAGCATAGCTATGAACCAGGTCAGAGTTCAAAGGAGCAAGATATTTGGGATGGAAATACATGGGTACCTTCAGACCTGGGAATACAGACCCTCTTCCAAGGAAAAAAGGGAATATATGTGGTCATATAGGCCGATAAATGGACAGGGGAGATCTTATATTCCCTTAACCTTTCAAACCTCTGTATGTCTGAGTTTCCTCATGTCATATGGCACCTACCTGCCAGGGTTACTGTAAGGATAAAATGAGATAATATTAAGTGGCTTGCAAACCTTAAAGGACTATATTAATGTTAGCTAGTATTGTTATTATTAACGACTTCGTAACATACAATTTTTATAAAGCACTAACTATGTGCCAAGAAGCATGCTAAATACTTTGCAATTACTATCTCATTTGATCCTCACAACCACCCTGGGAGGTAGGTGCTATTATGATCTCCATTTGACAAGTGAGGAAGCTGAGGAAAACAGAGATTAAATGACTTGCCTAGAATTGCACAGTCAGTGTATGAGTCCAAATTTGAATTCAGTTCTTCCTGACTCTAGGTCTTGAGTTCTATTGCCTAGAAGCTGAGAGACTCCTAGGTTTCATAGTGATCCATCTTTCAGAAGAGCAGAGATCTAAAACAAAGAGCAATAGCCAAGTATTACTTCCACATGGTATACCAGAAGGAAAGAAGAAAATATGAACAGCAGAAACATTAGAAGATACATCTACTAAATCCTCACCTACTTCTTCAAGCCATATCTGATTGCACATTCCTAGTGATATATCTCCCCATCAGGGCATAAGGTGTTTCTCAGTTCCTCTGCTGATGGTAAAATGATATCTTACCTTCTTCATGCTGAGTGGTGATAGAGTCTCCCTGTGAAAGAGTCTGTTTGAATGACAGAGCCTAACTGTATTGAGCTCCCCAAAAGCTTTCAGCTTATTAAAAGCCAGATGGCTCATTGAGACTCAGTCAACAAATATTTCTTAAAGCATCTATGTGCCAGATACTGTGTTAAGAACTTCTGAAACAAAAAAAGACAAAAATACAATCACTATTCTCAAGGAGATCTCATTCTGTTGAGGTAGACAACATGCAAAAATGTTCATAGAAAATATGTCATGTAAATGTTAAATCTCAAAGGGAAGGCATTAGGTAGGGAAGAGGATGCTGAGAAAATCCTGTAACAGAAACTGTTATTTGAGATGAGTCTTGAAAGAAGCCAGGGAAGCCAGAAGGTGCAGGTAAGAAGGGAGAGCTTTCCTGAAATGGAGGACAGCCAGAGAAAAGGCACAGAATCAGGAGATGGAAGTTATGTATTAGAAGCAGCCAAAGAGCCAAATTCACTTATTAAAGAATACATATAGGAGGGTAAGACTGGAAAGATAGGAAGGGACTAGGTTGTGAAGGGCCTTGAAAGACAAACAGAGGATTTTGTATTTGATCATAGAGAAAATAGTGAGTCATGAGAGTTGTTTACTTTTTGCTGTTCGTTTGTTTGAGCAGCAGGATGACAGGGTTCAACTTGTGCTTTAGGAAATCCTTTTGGCTGATAGTAGAGAATATATTGGACTGAAGAATGACTTGAGGCAGGGACACCAAACACATGACTGTTGAAACAGTTCAGGCAATAAAGTGATGAAGCTTTATACTAGGATGGAGGCTGCATACAATGAACAAAGGGATCCATATGCACAAAAATATCTATAGCGACTCTTTTGTTATTGGAAATTGAGGGGATGCCCATTACTTGGGCATTGACTAAACAAGTTGTGGCATATGAATATAATGGAATTCTGTTGTGCTATAAGAAATGAAGAGCAGGCAGATTTAAGAAAAACCTGGAAAGACATGAACTGATGCTGAGTGAATGAGCAGAACCAGAAAAGCATTGTACACAGTAATAGTAACACCGTGCAATGATCAGTTGTGATTGACTCAGCTCTTGTCGGCAGTGTGATGATTCAAGACAATTCCAAAAGACTTGTGATGGAAAATGCTGTCCACATCCAGAGAAAGAATTGATGAAGTCAGAATGCAGATCAAAACATAGTATTTTCACTTTTTGGGGGAGAGGGGGTTAGTTTATAGTTGCATTTTTAATTCTGTTTCTTCTTTCATAACATAACTAATGTGGAAATATGTTTTATATGATTGCACATGTATAAGCTATATTAACTTGCCATCTTGGGGAGGGGGGAGAAGGAGAGAGGGAGAAAAATTTGGAGGTCAAAGTATTTCAAAAACTGAATGTTGAAAATTGTCTTTAGATATAATTGGAAATAATAAAATACTATTAAAAAGAAAAGAACAAAGGGGATGTAGAATTGAAAATAACAAGACTTGGCCACAGATTAGATAAATGGTGTGAATGAGATCTAGGTGTGAAGGATAGTTCCTAGGTTTGGGGGGCCTGAATGACTGGGAGGATGGTGGTTTCTGTGACAGTAACAAGGGGTTTGGGAAGAGAGAAAAGTTTGGGGAGAAAAATAACATCTAGTTCAAGATGTCCAAGAGACAGGTGGTGGCATGAGATTGGCGATCAAAATCTAGGTGTCATCTGCACAGAAATATTTGTAGCCATAGGAACTGATGAGGCCACTTTTGGGAGTATGGAGGAATAGGAGAAGAGGGTCCTGGACAGTCAATAACATTTATCAAGTAACTACTATGTACCAGAGAATATGCTAAGACCTGGGTATATAACAGTTTACAGTCTGATGGGGGACAAAAACAAACAAAAGGAATCTACGAAGGGGTTGGGAGTGGAAGTACTCAGTCCAGGATATGATGGAGATGTCAAAAAGAGTATACCCAGAAATGAAGAGATGGCTGACCTAGGCCCTCTCCTTAAACAGAGGATTTGGAATTCATTATTTTACCCTTTATCAGAGAGGCAGAAGGTACCAGTTTGGGGTTAGTACCAAGGCTGATTCGATCTTGGAAGATAGGCCAATGTAGACAGTTACCTGGTATTAATGACAAAATATCTATAACTCCACTCCCTTTTACAGTTCCTTATGCTTCGATCAAGTGATGCCTTAAATCATAAAATATAAATTGAAGGGAAAACTTGTTGTTTTAATCACATGTAGAGCATAAAAAAGTATAGAAATGCAATTTAGAAGATAAAAAGGTTATAACTATTCACAGATCCAATAGGGTGTTATAACTAAAGTTGACCAATTAATATGATTATTTTTGTCAAAGCTTCTGGACTTGTACCAGAAATGGAGAATTGACTTCATTGTCATCTTGATCCATTAATTGCCTTCATACTTTTATTTCTCTCTCACCTACTCCACAACAGAATACTATAAAGTGGAAAGAAGGGAAGGAAACTTAATGTAATTGAACAGAGTATTCAGGCACTGTTTGGAGCACATGGGGAAGGCAGCCCACAGAACAAATTACCTTATTCTCCACTTGTTCTGAAACTCAAGATTCAACCACTTGAGATGATCTCACTTACAGAATTTGGATAGAGCAAGCAAGAAAAGAAATCTCTAATTCCATAGGTGTAGATGAGTATGGATGAGGTCAGTCTTAGAATGTGGATTTTCCTTTCCCCAGAAATGCACATTTGAATGCTAAGGAGACCAGCTTGTGGGGGAATGTTTGAGTTGCAAGACATCATACTGCAAACCAGAGAGCTCTTGCATCACAATGGACTTTTTTATTTGTCTTCTTAATGTCTGATGCAATGACTAACAGTTGAGTAAGGGTGCCTCCACCTCCATCTGGTAAGGCAAGACTAAGCACCACCATACTCAATAGTAAATAGCAAGAGCACAATAGTAAGAGCAGCAATGTATATCCTTTACAATAACTATAATTCCTTCCCCTCTCTACTCACACATCCTTATTCAGGCCCTCATCACCTCTCACCTGTAATGTTGCAGGAACTCCCTACCTGGTCCTTATGTATCAAGGGTCTTTGCCCTCCAATCCTTCTTCCACATAGCTGCTAAAGATATTTTCCCTAAAATACAAGTCTGATCATGTCACACTCCTACGTAGATTTCACTGTTCACCGAAAATCTTCTACAATTCTACAATAAGCACCAAATTGCATATTCATGACATTCCATCTCCTTTCTCCCTTGTACTCACTGCCCCCAGTGTCTCGAATGAACTGCCTCCACTTAATCTTGATATTCCTGACTTCTTGGGATTCAGCTCAAATGCCAATATCATAGATCTTTTCAGACTATCTAGTCACTTGAATCTTCCTCTGTGAGGTTACTTTCTGCTATGTATCTCATATATGTAGCTATTGATTTACATATTATCTGGACAATAGCTGTTGTTTTTGTGTTTTTGCCTTTGTTGATTGATTTAGTAGGATTTTGGTTCAAATCCCACCTAAAGACATTTTGTGACTCAGGAAAAATCATATAATGTCTAGGAGCCTAAGTTTATTCATCTGCAAAATGGGATTTAAAAATATTACCTGCCTAATGTGGTTGTAAGGTTCAAATGTGACAATGTGCGTAGAACACTTAGTAAACCTTAAAGTAATAAATAAATATGAGTTGTGATAATGGTGATAATAACGATGATGACAGTGACCAATCAAATACTGATGAATATTCTACCATGTGAGAGGTAATATGAGGAATGCAGAGGAACAAAAATCATAGTCCTTATCCTCAAAAAGCTAGCAGTATAGCTGAGAAAATAGACTTATACATGACAAAGTATTGTTTTTCAGTTGTATCTGACTTTTTGTGACCCCATTTGGCATTTTCTTGGCATAGATACTGGAGAAGTATGCCATTTCATTTTCCAGTTCATTTTACAAATGAGGTAACTGAGGCCAAAAGTGTTAAGTGACTTCCTCATGGTTGTGTCTAGTAAGTATCTGAGGTCACATTTGAACTTAGGAAGGTGAGTTTCCTATCTCCAGGTCTGGCACTCTATCCACTAAGCCACCTATCTTCCTTTACACAATAAAGTACCTAGCAATATAAGCAGTGTATGAGGAAAAAAAACGGCGGAGGGGGGGGGGAAGGTCAGGGGGGTCACCTAACTGGAGCAGTGGGTAAAAAACAAAACAAAACAAAAAACAGGTGACCCCATTTGGGGTTTGCTTAGCAGAAATACTGGAGTGGTTTGCTGTTTCCTTCTAAAGCTCATTTTACAGATGAGGAAACTGAGGTTTGCTCAGAAAATGAGAGATGAGTACAGGCTAGAATGAATGGGAAAGGTATCACAGAGGAGGTGAAAAAAAATCATCAGAGCCCTGAAAGATGAGAAGGATTTGGACAGGAGAGCAGAGGGAAAGCTTTCCTTTTGGAAAGGAACATCAGTAGAAAAGAAAGACATGGAGACAAGGAATGTGCAGGGATGTTTGAGAAACAATAGAACAATTGATCTATGGCAAAAATATTTATATCAGGGGAGTGAAATAAGTTGGAATGATAAACTGATATCAGTCTGTATAGAAACAAATTGTTATGTGATTTGCCCAGGTCAACATAGACTAGTAAAAGACCAGATCTTCCTGACTCTAAATGTAGAAGTCACTGTATTTTCTGTGTGTGTAAGTTTATACACATTGTATATGTATTCATATTGTGTGTATATGTGTGAGAAGTACTAGTAGAAGGAGGAAGAGGAGAAGCACAGCACACAAGTAAGTGTTGAATTTGAATACAGGAAAATATGTATTCAGATCCTACCTCTGACATTGACTAGCTATATAACTCTTGAAGATATCACTTAACCTATGTATACCTCAGATCAATGTTTAGAACTCATCTCCTGTATCATAAACTGATTGCATCAGTGTTGGTCAAGTGAATTCTGTTAGAATGAAATAATCATTTATTATTTTGGCATGTCTTTTGTTTTGTTTGTTTTTCTTAAAAAATGATATTTTTCATAGCACAGAAATGAGTTGGGATGAAGAAACTAACATTTTACTTACTAGCCATCATCCTGTGATGAAACATATTTAAAGAAACAACACAATACGGTAAGTGATAAATCCATTGTGTACTATAAGGGGAACTGGCTTAGAAGTTAGAGGACCTGTGCTCTAACTTGATTGCCACTGATATAATATGTATCTTTGGAGAAGACAATTCACATGTCTGTAATTCACTTTCCTCATCTGTAAAATGAAGACATTATAACCCATGATCTCGAAGGTTCCTTGTTGTGCTGACAGTCTATGGTACTCACTATTTTGAAAGTTTTATAAATGTGATTTCATCAGATTCAAATTACAACTTCTTTCTACTTTCTCTTCATATGGAATTTTTGCCCTTTTCTTCCATAAGTTTTCCATAGAGGATTTGTGAAACATGTTGGAGACTTCTACTATGTCTATTTTGTATCTCAAGATTAAGATTACTTGTACAAAATCTGAAATATTGACCTGTTTACTCATTTTTGATTCCTGACTAGCCCATGTATTTTTCATGTCATATATTCTAAATAACACTTTGTTTATTGGTCTTATTCACAAATCATTCTTGGTAGCACTGAAACTTAGTTAGGCCAACCATATTACTCTCTATTAGGCTTAGAATTGACATTTCAATTGAGTATTTTCATTCTTTTCACATTGTGATGTTCTGTGATTTGTAGTAGATGTATAGCATTCCCAGGGTACATTCCACATAAAAGAAAGAGGAGTTCTTGGCATCAAGCAATTTGCGATCATCAGAAACATTGAGCAGTTTCCCAGATCTTTTCCATTCAATTCTGGACTGATCTTATTGTTCTCCCTCAGTGCCTATCTCAGATTTACATGTTGATAGTGAGGTATCATTGAATTCATGTAATTACAGTTACATGCCATAGATATGCTATATTGTCTATACTATTTATCTTTTTCTTCCTACTTTGGATTTGTTTTGGTGAAGATTATTAGGCTGATCTCTTTCATGACACTGTGTATTTTCCTGAGAAGGCCCTTGCCCTGTTTTGATGCTTGATGTACTTTGTGTAAGACCCCTGGTCAGAGGAGCTGGTTTGGAACTGTAGCAGTTTGCAAGAGTATGCAGAGAGTGACTGAATAAGTCATGATGTGTAATTGTGAGGGAATGCTATTCTGCTATAAGAAATGATGAGCGTGATGACCTTAGGAAAATACAGAAGGACTTGAATGAAATAATGAATATTGAAATGAGAAGAACCAAGAGAATATTGTATACAGTAACACTGAATAAACATGTATTATATATATACATATATATATATATACATTCATACATACATACACACATAAATATATATATGTACACATGTGACATTGTTTAAGAAGAACTTTAAGCAAATAAGTTATTTTGACTATTATAAATATCCAAATGAAATATAAAGGACATGTGAAGAAAGATGCTATCTGCATCCAGAGAAAGATCTGATAAATAGAAATATGTATAGAATGATTTTTCATACATGTATGTGTATGTGTGTGTGTATACCTATTTATGTCTAACAGTGACAATCTTTAGAGGGAGAGGGGAGGAAGGGAAAAAAAGAAAGAAATTTACATGATAACTTTGTTGTATATTCAAAAGGAATAGGAAGTTATTCAGAGTAGATTTGCAGTTTCATGTGCAATCTCTTTTTAAAAATTATATTATGTTAGGGAATTGCTTGTTTTATTCCATAAATTAAAAAGAAGATAAATCAAAAAGTAAAAGAAGAGTGACTAGAAAGATGGATTCGGTGTTAGGAAGACCTGAGTTCTTAAATATAACTCATACATATACTGGATTAGTGAGCCTAAGTGTTAATTAACTTGTCAAAGAGACATCTATGCAAATCTGTAACATTTATAAGTTGCAGAGAAGGTGCCAATACGTAATGATAGACAGAGTTCCTTACTTAGAATTCCTTATAGCTATGAAATCACATCTGATCTTCACCACCACTCCCCCAAAAAACCCAGTTACATTGGGAAATTCACTTTTGGTCTCGGAGTCTTAGGTTTCTCATCAATAAAATGAGGTGGCTGTAATGATCCCTAAGGTCCCTTCAAGGTCTGTATTACTTGATTCTATGATCTGTGAAGAGGAACATTTGGAGAAACTTAGAATCAACAGAGAATCCTTCTTTTATATGAACTACATACAGGAGGTAATCCATAACATTAGTGAGCACTTAAGGTGTACATAGATCTCCCTGATGGGTACAATATCTTTTCTCAGTGTTCCTAAACACCGTAGTAGTTTGACTTTTTAAAGCTATTTAAGTGGGGCAAGAGAGAGAAAAGAACTTCACTCCCCTCTCTACTATCTGCCCACATCTCCTTTCCTAGTATGTCTGTAGAGAACATTTTGCTTTCAATATGAGAGCATAATAAATGGACCCTAAGGCTACATTTAATTGGCAGTTTTCAAAAAGGAAGAAAGAAAATTTTCTTTCCAAATGTCAAATGCCTCCTGCAGATTTCCCCCTCATCTACCCCCACCCCCCCACTGAGGTTCTCCTGTTAGAAGGGGGAAGGGAGTCTTTCTAATTTATTTTTCCTTTCTCAGGTGAAAACATGCTAGAGAAAATCAAGTGGCTGCCTGCACCATCAAGCTATTAACCTCTGAGCCTTCTTGCTGAGTTTACCTTCAGGCTTTGGGAGAGTAGCTTGAGAACAGTGAGAGGAAGAGAGGAACCTGTGTAAATAGTGCTTCATTTCCCCCAAAAAGGTTGGCTGCTTTGTATTATTTCTTTCCACCTTTGCTCTGAGGTCTTAATTTCAAAATGAAAAATAGGTTGGAAATCAAGACCTCTGGAAAAAAGGTGAAGGAAGTAGTCAGCACTTATTCTGGAGAGCAAAAAAAAGAGGAACAGGAGGAAATGATCACCATCAGTATAGACCTTCTACTGAGAAACTTTATGGTATTCCAAGGATGAAAACAGATTAGATTAAAGATTACTATCATTAGAAAATGGGGATGGATTTTGAGGATTTAACATCAGCAAGAAGCTAACACTCACTATTTGCCCCATAAATATGTATCAGATAAACAGTTGGTAAGTAGATAGCTCTGCAAGCATGGAAAAATGAAAGCTTTGGGTACACTGTAAGTGGAACTGATCAGGAATAAATTGCTGTTTACTAATATCATAAATATGGTGGGCTGGGAGGGAAAGATACAAGAATGAGGGAAAGAAATAGCCTGGGTCATTCAAACTGTTGTCAATAAAAGGAACAGTTTAATTGAACTCAAGCTTGAGCATCGTAAGTGTTTAATATTTGCATTTCCATTCCCATTGGGTTCCATTTCTAATCCAATGCAAGAAGATCCAATTAATTAACCACTCTTTGAGAGGCAGCTTGGTGAAGTGGTTATAGATATAACCTTGAAACTAGGAAGATCTGGATTTAGGGCCCACCTTTGCCATATATTGGCCCTGTGGCCCCCATGGGTCAGGTATTTAATCTTTCATTCCTTTGGAAGGCTGTCTAAGACTATAAGGTTCCACCTTGCCTTGGTGGAGGGAGGTCCCTCTCTTGGGAGCTAATAAATACATGATATGTGGCATTAGGCAAACATGCTGTGGTATAGCCTATGGCATGTATAAAATTCAATCAACTTGATCAGGAAAGTCTTTAATCAATTTGATGAGTTCTGCCAACTGAGTTGATCAGATTGATTTTAAAGTATGGGCTGTTTTCAGGAAGAGTATTTCTGACAGAAATAAACATGTGCCTCAAAGGGGTTGAGCTATAGTGTCTGCTGGAGGTCTAATCTTGACTCAGGTGCAATCTCCTCCCACTTCCCCAATGAATCCTGGTGACCTCCTGCAGTTTCCCTCCTTGCTTTTCTCTCAGCATTGAACTTAGCCATGTCCACCAATGAAAATGCTAATTCACCAGCTGCCTGGTTTCCTGGATTTAAGAACAAAGGGAAAGACAGCACAGAAATGAGGCACTGGTGAACTGAAGTGAACATAGAACTGAGGAAAGCTAAAAAAAAAAAAAAAATGACCAGATGCCAAAAAGAAGAAATGTCAGCACTTTTCCTGATCATGCTACTTCTTACCTGAAAGAAAATCAAAATAACCAGGGCTCTGCCCTTTGGTCTATTGAAGATACTGTCAAAGGCATAAATGGTAATAATCTGGAGGTTCAACTCAAGGCTATCCAAGCTGCTAGGAAACTCCTTTCTAGGGAATAAACAGCTTCCCATAGACCAAATAATTGAGGCTGATGATTCCAAAGCTTGTAGACTTCTAGGGCAGGACAGACTGTGATCCAACTCAGTTTGAATCTGCTTGGGCACTTACTAACATTGCTTCTGAAACATCAGACCAAACCAAGATTGTGATAGATAGAGGGGCTATACCTGCTTTCCTTGCCCTGTTGGGCTCTCCCCAGGTTCACATCAATGAACAGGAAGTGTTGGCTCTGGGAAACATTGCAATTGATGGCTCAACCTACAGACATTTGGTTATCAAGTATGGTGTGATAGATTCTCTTTTAGCTCTGCTTGCATTTCCTGATATATCATCATCTGCTTGTGGTTACTTAAGAAATCTTACCTGGATATTTTCAAATCTTGTTATAACAAGAATCCTGCTCCCCTCCTAGAAGCTATTGAGAAAATTCTTCCTACCTTAGTTTGCTTTTTGCATCATGATGATCTAGAAGTTTTGGAAGATACTTGTTGGGCCGTTTCCTACTTCACAGATGGCTCAAATGACAGGATTGAAGTGCTTGTGAAAACTGGAATTTCCCCCAGCTAGTGATGAATTGCCCATAGTGACTCCTTCCTTACTTACTATAGAAAACATTGTCACTGGGCAGATGAGCAAAATCAGATTATACTAGATTCAGAAGCACTTGCTATCTTTCCTAGCCTGCTTACTCACCCAAAACCAATATTCCAAAGGAGGCTGCATGCACTAGGTCAAACTTCAAGGCTGGCAGGACTAAATGCAGCAAGTTATAAATCATGGACTTGTTCTATGCTTGGTTGGAATTCTGTCAAAAGGATACTTTAAAGCAGCAGAAGAAGCTGTATGGGTTGTCACAAACTATATAAGCAGTGGAACAATTGAACAGATTGTATATCTTGTCTGCAAAAGACAGTGAAATTATCCTGGTTATTTTGGATGCAATTTCAAATATTTTTCTGGCTGCTGAAAAACTAAATGAAATTGAAAAACTGTGTATCCTAATTGAAGAATATGGAGGAGTAGACAGAATTGAAGCACTTCAATCTCAAGAAAATGAAATGGCATATAAGGGCTCCTCAAGCTTAATTGAAAAGTATTTCTTTGCAGAGGAAGAAGATCAAAATGTTGTACCAGAAGCTACCTCTGATGGTTATATCGTCCAGATTCAATATGACATGCCTGGGACTTTTAACTTTTATATTTTACAGACAAAACCTTCAAGTCTTGCATGCCTTGTTCTTGGTATAATTTTGTCTCACTGACTCTCCACTTTAAAATCTTTTTTTAAGTATGACTTTTAATGTAGTACTAATGAATACTTGAACAGTTTGAACTGTGTAAACTGTGTACATACTGTATGAAATCTCTATCTTCAATAGAGTTCTTATTTCCATGTGGAATTTCCTGTCTTGCAGTGTCCTATGAATAAAACCTTAATTGAACGATATAAAAGAAGGCTGAAGAAACACAACATCTAGTTGACCTCCATTTTCTAGGATAACATCCAAGATGATTGATGACTGGGTGGATGAGGGACAGACTTTGCCAACCTCTTATGATGTTACTGAGTTACTCTAATAATAATGGTCTGAGATGAATAGAAAGTATTTGTTTGACTACTTAATATTGACTTCTATGTAGAGAAATAATAGTCTTCATCTATATTCTACAGAGTATGAACTTTATGTTGTGCTTTCAGTAATGAGTATGGCCTGCATTGAGCCATCTACTCACCTACCTACCTATCTATCCATTTATCTATCTATCTATCTATCTATCTGTCTGTCTGTCTGTCTGTCTGTCTGTTCTGCCTGTCTATTTTCTCACATGAGCCTATATATGTCCATTAGAATGCTTGTCAGAGCTAGCCAGAGTTTAGGGGGATACAGGGAGACAGTATGTGGCTGGGGGAAGAGAAAACTAAGTGGACCTCAGACTGACAGCAGGTCATTTTAGCATCATACCTATTTAAAACAATCAAATGGAGTGAGGAACCTAAGTTAAAATGCCTCCAATTTTGTCCTGATGAAAACATGCTTCACTGGAGTTCTTTTAGGAAAAGATATGACAACAGTAACAACATTGTATGGTTTGCAAAGCCCTTTACTAATATTATCTCATTTTATTGCCACAACTCTGAGAGGTGAATATTATTATTATCCATATTTTATAGATTGGAAAACATGGACACAGAGAGGTAAAGTGACTTTAGAGTTCCATAGCTAGTAAGTATCTGATGTCAAATTTGAACTCAAGACATCTTGACTCTAAGTTCACTGTTCTATCCATTGCACCACCTAGCTTGCCTATTTTTGTTAAGAATGTTGTGAAAGAGATTCCTGTATAAATATAAATAGGATCAGTTGGTTCCTGAGGCATTTTCTCACTTTGATATTCTATGATTCTGGGATTTACATTGTCTGATGATTGAGAACAAGATGGGGGTGTGTGGGTGGGGAACAGTTTTCATTGTTGTAGTTAGCAGTAAATAAAGTATAGTCCAGCCTTCAACATAAGGACCTCTAAAGTTCTAAATACTGAGAAACAAAAGAAATCAAAGTAAGCATTGTACCACAGAATGCCTGGCATGTTTTCTTAGCACCATGATTATCCATGCATACTAGAAGCTAATATAACGTTGGAAGGTTAAACCAGCATCTTTTTGTGAGACAGCTTCTATGCCACTCTAGCTACTGGGTTTGGAGAGACAGAGTGAATTTAGGCCTATAATTACTCGGGTTCTGTGAGCCCTCAGAAAGTGGGATTTAACAACAGCTAGCTGAAGGCTCTAATGTGATACCTCCAGTGATTCTGCTGTTTTTACAGTATCCTGGGAAGAATGTCTTTGCATACTAGGACTGGCTACTTTTTTCCTTTTATAAATACTTCTGAAAATCTACCCTTCAATATTATTTTTAATTTTTCTCAATTCTTATATTCTTTCCCTTATTAAATAAAAAAGAGTCCAGGAAATGTACACTTTTAATCTATAATACGTGTCAGCAGGGTTAGAAAGGAAAAAGAGGAATTTAATGCCAGTCTCCAGAAATTCTTTGCAATAGCAGTGCCATAAGAAGGGGCAAATATAAAATTAAGCCATTTGAATCCAGGAAATCAAACAAACTTAGGGACCAAGAAGTTGAAGATTTTCTCTGCAAATCAAGTTTGGGTTTAGAAAAGAGATAAGGCAAACTTTTGGGAAACAATGATTGATATAGGACATTGGTCCAAGGGTGGGGGGTTCTAGATTGGTTCTGAGATAAGCTGGAATATATATAATTTTGGTACTGCATATTAAATCTCAAGGCCTAGGGCCAGATCCTAGACAGATTCCCATGGCAGTAGCATACTAGCTTACCTGCACTTTTTATTTCCTACGATATTCAAGTGCTATATTGTTGCAGAAAGCACTTTGATCATTACTAGATATGCCATTAACTCTGTAATGGCAACTTTTTTATCTGTCTATGCATAAGAAGAATGCCTACCTTTTCTTTAGCCCAACACTGTTAAATGCATCCAGTAACAAAGGACCAGCATAATTCGAAGCCCAGTTGAGAGTTCAGGATAAAGATCTCATTAAATTAGAATCTTTATTTATTTATGAGCCCATTTGATAGTCCTATCTTATCTAAAGTTTCATCCCATCTTCTCTGTATTTATCTTGTATCATCTGATTTATATATGCCAAACCCTCCTTTGGATTCTAAGCTCCTTAAGGGCAGGGGCTATTTTTACTTTGTAGTCAAGTCTCTGGCATTTAGCATAGTGTCTCTCACATATCAAATTAATAAAGGCATGCTGATTAATGAATTGTCTAATAATCTTCCCTTTTCTTCCACTCTTTCTCTTCCCAGAAATCTCCATCCCGTGATAACGATTTTTCCACTGTCCTAATATTGCTTTCATTGACAAAGGTTTTGACAAATAAAGTGATGTGATCATTTGCAGAAAGCAAACAATTCTTGCAAGAAAAAGTCAATTCCAATCTAGATAGCATATAGATTATTATTAGGAATGACAGTGGAAATAGAGAGGACTTTTCAAATGAAAAAATTTGAAAAAAAAAAAAACCTTTAAAATGTCCTTTGTAGAGTCAGTTGTCATCTCCATTCAAATTCCTGTTTTCATTTCTCTTTCAACGTAAGAGCAAATGCCAAGCTACATCTCATGAAACTCCCATGGAAGCAGTTAACGGAAATTAGTTTGCATTCCCATTCTAAGTTAGGAAAAGTAAAAGCTCTACCAGTCTTCATCAAATGTGAATTTGTTTGGTTCTATCTTCCAGAAGATGTGACCTTATGGAATTAATCCCAAAGTGGCTAGCACAGCAAAATATACCCTCAGAATTGAGTAAAAAAGAATCTCTCCTTCCTCTGAACTCCTTTCATATTTAGTGTCTGTCACTCTCTGTTATAACAAAGTTGTATATTGACAAGAGGAAAAGACACAATTTCAGAAGTTCCAGGTTTATGTTCTAGTTTCAGTACCCACTAACTTAATAGAATGAGCAAATCACTTGACCTTTCTAGACCTCAATTCCTCAGTTTCATCATCTGTAAAATGGAAATACATTTATATGCTAAAGAATTCATAAAATTCTTATTTAGAAGGGAACTTAAAGGTGGTTTAGTCCAAACACTAGGGTCAGGAGAAATTTGCATGATTTGTCCCATATGAATTCTTTCAACTTGTAAGAAGGAGAGCCAGAGTTTAAACCAAAGCATTCTGATGCCAGATCCAGAATTGCTTCTGAAATGCTACGTTGCCTGTGTTGAGCTGTTATGAGAATCCTATGAAACAGTGGATGCGAAATGCTTTATAAGCTATAGAGTGATGCACAAATAAAAGAGACTTATCATCATTATCATTGTTGTGTACTGCCTTATGCTAGTTGTCTTTTCATGCATAGGAAAAGAATCAATTGATTCTTTTTTCATTAAACTTCACTTATCACTGGCCATAACACAGCTCTGCATTTTTTCATTGTGAAAAAAAAATAATAAAATGTCTGTTCATTTGTGGTGTTCTAGATTTCTCCTTCCCATGATGGGCTACCTCCTGACAAACAGCTGATAAAAGTCAGTGTGGTGTGATGGGGAAAAAAATGTTGAATTTGGAATCAGAGGACCTGAGTTTGAATTCCTGGCTTTACCATTTCCTATCAGGCAGTGGAAATAGAGAAGGGAGAAGATTTGAAATGTGTTAGGGAAGTGCAACCAATCTAATAAATGATGATATATGAGAGGTGAAGGAAATAGAAGAATTGACAATGACTCCCAAAATTTGTTGAATATAGTGGTAATAAGACAAAAGGAATTATGAAGTTCTAGGCAGAGTCAGACTTAGGGGGAATAACAGTGAGCTTATCTTTTGGCACAGATTAATGAACAAACATTATTAAGTACCTACTACATTCCAGGCACTGTACTAAATCTTGAGGATTCAAAGGATGAAATAATCCCTCCCTACTTGGAATGAATTTACATTTCAATGGAAGAGGCAGCAAAGACACGTAAAAATGGTTGATCGGTTGGTTGGTTGTTATCTTGCTTTTGGAAAGAAACAAAATGACATCACCACGTTGGGATCAAAGTACAGTGTGTCTGATTGGCTAATTAGACCAATATGAGGTTAGAAGCCTCTACCACAGGTAATGGCATGAGTAGTGCCTATGAATATTTGGAGTGTAGATGTCACTAAATTTGGGAATCTCCATTTCTTTTGAGCTACTGCAATTCTGCTTTAGCCACAGAGTAATTCATTTTCTTTGATACAGGCACACCATTGTGAGTGATCCTTTGCCAATGTCTTCCATGTCTCATAATTGATTCCAAAGTGTTTCAGAGAGACCTGGAAAGTGTCCTTATATCTTTTTTTCTTTTGACCTCCATGTGAGTGTTTGCCTTGCGTGAGTGGTCCATAAAATAGTCTTTTAGGCAAAAGTAATTTTGGCATTCAAGAGCCTCCGGGTCTTCATAAAAATTTTCTTTGACCATATCAAAGTTCATCATGGTGTGAACATATGCAATGATGATGGTGACATGATACGTTCTTGCAAGTGGCAATAACATTTTCATAAGTCTGTTATTTACTCCTTTTGAGAAACATACAAGTTTGTTGACTGCATGATTTTTGATTGCAAAACCTAGGCCATTTTCATGGCATTCCCCATCACTGTGGCCACTACAGAAAAATGTGCATCAGTTTCAAATGTGATAAGCTAGCCTTCATTTCCAGCCTTGTTTCACTCAGGGCTGCTATTTGGATGTGACACCTGCTAAGTTCTCTTGCAACAAGAGCAATTTGTCTTGCAGGTCTAATGCATTTCATGTTGTTCATAAGTGTGCACACATTCTATGTATCCATGATGAGTGGAATCATCTTTGCAAAAGTTTTTGCATGTGTATGTATGTGTGTTTAAAATATAGGATGGGATCCCCACCTGCTGCAGCAAAAGCCAGTGCTAGAAGAAACAGACAATTTTTTTAAAAAATTCCCACTTAATAGTATTTATGCTCCAATAACACCTAAAAATAGTTTTCAATATCGACTTTTATAAGATTTTTGAGTTCCAAATTTTTTTCTCTCCCTTTCCCACACCCCAAGATGACAAGTAATCTGATATAGGTTATAAATGTACATTCATGTCAAACATATTTTCGTATTAGTTATGTTGTGAAAGAAGAATCAAAACAATGGTCCCAGTTCTAAGATAAAAGTCAAAACAACTGGTGATGACGGCTCAGGATGCATTGGATGACTTTGGAGTCTTCAGTGCCTACCCGACCTCTTAGCCCCACTCAGCAATCTTCAGTCATCTGCATGGTCATTGGAACAAATTGTTTTCATCCATCCATCCTGCTGAGGGAAGTCTTCACATGACTTTCATACCTCCTAACTCATTGATGGATTTGAGACCCCTTGGTTTCCCTCAACTTGATCTAGTCCATCTGCCAAAACAACTTGCTGGGGTGTGATTACTATACATTTCCAGCATGGAGCACAACCAGTTTCAAGGGCATGGAGGAAGGAGATGAAATTTTGTAAGTGAAAAACAAATAAAAGGCCAGGAGGAGGCAAAGTCTTATCTCATGACAATGGGAAGACAAGTTTGGATGTTTGGGTCAAGTTACATGAGGCTTTAAAAGCCAACAAGGGGAGTTTACATTTTATATTTATATTTATCTTCCATAGATTTCTTATTTATATATATGCATATTACTATATTTATATTTTACCCTGACAGTAATAAGTAATTGGATTTGGTTGAATAGGGAAGCCACATGATCAGTTCTACAAATTACTGTGGCAGTGTTGGGGAGGATATTCTGGAGTGGTGAGAGAATTGAAGCATGGAGACCAATTAAGAGGTTTTTCCAATAGTCTAGGCAAAAAGTCTTGAAAAGGGTGAAGAAAAGGGATCATATTCATGACAGATTTTGTAGGAGTAGAAATGGGATGCTCTAGCAACTATATACACATGATGAGGAAGAGTAAAGAGTCTTCTAGGATAATGATGAGCTTACTGACCTTAGGTATTGGAAGGAGGGTGGTACCTTCCAGAGAAATAGGAAAATTTGGAAAGGAGGAAGACTTAAGAAGAAAGATGAGTGCAGTTTTATAAATGTTGAGTTTAATATGTCTTCAAGATGTCCAGTTTGAAATATCCATTAGGAAATTGGTAATGCAAGACTGAAGCTCAGGGGAAAGACAGGCACTAATATATGTACAAGTCATTTGCATAAATACAATAGTTAAACCTTTGGGAGATGAGGAAGTTACAAAGAGGGGCAAAAAGGGCCAAGAACAGAACTTTCTAGAACATCCTCTGTTAGGTGGTAGATGTAGATGATGAGTCAGCAAAAGATACAGAGAAGAAGCAGACAAGTAGGAGATGAGCCAGGAGAAATGATGGAATGGTCTTTTTCAGCCACAAAGGACGAAAACAACAATCATGAAAACACAGGCAGGAGAGAGTATACACAAGGAGTAGGTGTTCAACAGTGTCAAATGAAACAAATGCAAAAAAAAAGAGTAAGGACTGAAAAAAGACCCAATACATTTGGCAACTATGAATTCAATGGTAACTTCTGACGGAGTAGTTTCTATTGTGTAATGAGGTCAGAAGACAAACTTTGAAGTGTGGTGGGGTGAGTGAAAGGAGAAGAAATGGAGGCATAAAGCACAGACATGCTGAATTTGCAGCTTCATTAGAAAATTCAGTCCAAGATATCACATAAACCACTGTAAATAAAGGTTTGGGGTTTATAAAGTATGTCAGGACTGGAGATAAGGATTTAGAAAACATCCATATCCCTAGGAAGATCTATCTCTTTGAGGGTATACTTTGTATCATTTTTCATTATTAGGAGCAGATCTTTGCTGAAGGCATTGAGATTAATCTATTCATATAGGGAAAAAAAAAGCTGAGGATTAGTTATAATTATTGTTATTGTTAGCTAAATTTTACAAAGTCCTTTGACTTTTGCAAAGTGCTTGAAAATATCTCATTTTATCCTTCCCATTTTCACACATGAAATTGAGGTAAGGGGAGGTTAAATGGCTTTCCCAGGGTCACACAGCTTGTTAAGTGTATGTAGCATTAATGGTACTTGCAGCTGCTGTGGAGGTATAAGATCAATAATACCAGCACACAGGAGGGCTGCTAGCACAGATCTGCTTTTGATCTGCTTTTCTAAAGGAAAGACAACTTAAAAGGGTTCGACAATCTTACTTTAATTACAGATAAGTAGAAAGAAGTGAGTATCCAAGAAAGAATCCGATAGACACGGCTCCAACTGTCTAAACAGAATGATACAACCACCTACATATGCCACCAGACCCAAAGAGCACAACATCAGAGTAGTCAGGGGGCTCTTAATAAATGACTACACAGAGTCCTGTCCAGGGAATCAAAAGGTCCTTCTCATGAGTGAGCTCCCAAAGCAAAATACCATCACATATATATGGCTCAAAGCCAGAAGGCATCATAACCCTCATGAATCAGTGTCTAATTATCTTGGTACTTAAAGTTGTAAAGTCTTCCTACAAGCTAGCTCCTCCTTAGGCAAGTTCCTCTCTCAATGGGCTCTACTTGACTCAGGATGAGTCACAACTGTGGTTGACCTTTAGTCCTGGGAACATGGCTCCTGTTCAAAGGGAAAAAGGGACATGTGGTCACGGAGGCCTATTAATGGATGGGGCAGATCTTCCTAGTCCATTAACATTACAGTGTGTGAGGTTAGAATTGAACTCAGACCTTTTTAATTCCAAGTCCAGTACTGTGCCACCAAGCTTCCTCTATTATTCTTTATTTTTCTTCCCTCAACAAATCCCAGATTGCCCTGGACTTACCTGTTTATTTGTTTGTTAGCTATTTCCTTCATTTGTGAATCAGGGATAATGGTTGGTAACTACTTCCTGCTCTGATGTGGCAGATTTGTAACAATAACATTGAACTAGCACTTTTAAAATCCTCTTTAAACTGATACTTAAAATAGTAGAATGCATAAGTTGAGTCATCAGCTTCCTAACATTTGAGAGTATCTACAACTTAACTTTAGATAAAAAGTGCTATTTTGTATCCATGTAACTGTCATAACAATTGGGTGTCCTTAAGAAAGGCTGAAGTTATTGTGATGCATAAATCAGCATGAGTAATTGAAAATAGCAGTAACACGGCTAATATTATTCTAAAACATCATGCCTAAAATATTACGGGCACCCATTTAGTGAGGTCCTGTTGTTTATTTTTGAAGCTTTATTGACACGTGGAATTTATCAAGTATATGTGAATTTATTGGCCAAATGTCAGATGAAGAAGAAGAAGAAGGAGAAGCAGAAGGAGGAGGAGAAAAAAGAGGAGGAAGAGAAGAAGAAGAGGAAGGAAGAGGAGTGACGAGGTTGAGGGATGATAGGGGACCCCAAGATACCGACAGTCCAGGTCGTGCTCGAATGAATTCGACTCAAGCCTTCTTAAAGCCAAAGAAAACAAAGTTTATTAAAGATTCACCAAATTGGGATGACTCTTAAGGAGCCTAAGCATTTGTAAGGCTTGTATTCACAAGCAGGCCAGATAGAATCCCAGCTAGACAAAGTCTGAGCTGGATTGAATCTGAGTGCCTTCATGGAGGCAAGATGGAACTTAAATACAGATAAGAGTATAGGAGGGATCTGGGGGGGTGGTCTGGTAGTTCAGGTTAATGGGAGGAGGGGTTTAGGAAGGGTCTGGAGGAGAAGTCCAAGGAGGGAATCCAAAGAGGGTCAAAGGCTGGAAACAGCTGGAGGCTATCAGGAGATATCAGACAATGGAGGGTTTGGGTGGGAAGCAGGTGGGGCAATCCAGAGATCTTTATAGGGGCAGTATGGGAATGGATACAGATCTTGATGGGAGTGGTCAGCAGCCTGGGGAATGAGGTTTTGATGGTATCAAGGGTGGGGGGGTGCAACAGAGACCTGAGTAGAATGATAATGAAAAGCCCATGGGCTTCCTGGGACCGCAGGAACAAATGGGAAGATTAGACTTGAATAGGAAAGGCCAGATTAAGTGGGAAGATTCAAGGGGAGCTCAAGGAGGCTCCTAGAGTCTGAACCCCATCAGGAGGAGAAGGAAAATTTTCTGTGAAATCCAAATTGTTCCTTCATGTTGACTTATTTTGAAAATCAGGAAACTATCATGACATGTTTACAAAATGATAATGTCTAAATGTGGAAATAAGCTAAATTTTTTTCTAGAAATTTATTTTCATTATGCTTTAAACCAAATGTCTATACTCATTAAACATCCTTGTTATTAAATATTTAATTCAGGGTTCTGAGTGCATAAATCATTATCCTCGGATCATTGACTCCCCTTCTCTCAAATAAGAGCCAGCTCTAATTGTCCTTGGAAGGAGGACAGTTGCTTCAGCCTTGACATGATTCAGACCTTTACTTTGAATTTGTAACTTTTTCTGGATCTCATTATGGTGGGTTTTAGTGGTATCATACTTAGATAATCCCCCTTAGATAATGGCCCGAGGTATCTGAGGGATCCTATTCTGTGCCAATCATTTATTCAATATTCACTCTATGACCAGTGCTATGATAGGTCTCACCTCAAATACAAGAGGAACAAAGACAATATCTGTATTTGTTCCCAGTTATGAGAGGCACTGTGGTGTAATAGAAAAAACTTTTGAAAATTAGGACACTTGCATTCTAGTTCTGTCTCTGCTAATCATTTCCTTTCTGTACATTAAAATTTCCTTACATGATAAATGAATGACTAACCTTGACTTCTCTCTCCATTTTCTCATCTGTAATATAGAGATAATAACAGCACCTATCCCACAAGACTGTTGCAAGTATCAAATATGTTAGCATATGTAAAGTGCTTTGTTAACTTTAAAATATCATATGAATATTAGCTCTTTTTCCAGTCCTAAAATATGTGATCCTGTGAACTGGGGTAGAGTACTTGCAAGTTTTAGGAAGGAAAGAGTACTTGAGAGGCTGGAAAATTGTCCATTTGTATGACTCAGTTGGATCCTCTAGTGTTTCCGTCTTTTTTGTTGTTGTTTTTGTTAATTGTTTGCACTCTCCACTTTTGCTTAACATTTGCCTTTGAGTATCTCCCATCCCTCCTCCTAACTCAGCCAACCAAGTCAGGCCATTGGCTCATTGGCTCATACACCTAAAATCACTATAACTCACTAAATTTTTTTGTGCATCTGGACTATCAATGACTTGTGTACTGTATTCTTGGGGTGTAGATGTGCTAGAGGAAAATCTCTATCAAATAAGACCCTGAAACATGATCAATGTGTTTAACTTATATCTGAATGTTTTGTTTTCTTACTTTTCAATATGTTTCAGTTCTTTAGGCAATTTAGTCACTGATATAGGGTAAAAAAAAATGAAGTGGTATTTGAAAACTTCAACCTACAACACTGTAGGCTGCCTATTGTTTTCAATTTTTCTATCAGTCCTTAAAACACTCAGTCAGCTGCAAAACTTCAAGAGTACTGCAGAAAAAAATAACTGGGAAATGTTTAACAAAAATAAGTTAAAAATTATAAAACATAGATAATGTTAACTTGTGGTTTTCTAAGTCAATATGTGAGTGGCAAGCATTGTTTCTTTTTTAATTTGACACCATTGTTTAAAAGGGAACTATATTAGTGACCTTTCTATCAAAGAATTAGAAATACTGAGATTACCAGGGCAGAAACTTTTATCTTAAACTTCATTCAGAATTATTTATTAGGGAAGAGAAACATCTGGGGGATGAATGCCAGTCCTCAGACAAGCTGGGAGTTTCAGCTGGTAACCTGGCATGATTAGCCGTACAGCAAAACCCTCAGCTGTAGGTGATAGCTTTAATCAGCTTCTCCGTCAAGGTCACCTTTTTCTTCTGAGTTACAGGGCTCCGCATGCTGGGGTAATTTATTTTGATGAAGGGAAGTCTTATTGTGTATGTTTGTAGGAAGTCTGGCTTCTCCATGATCTGTAACTGTACTCCATCACCTGCTGTACTCAAAATCTTCTCCCCACAAACAGTTGTGGAAGGACAGCTGAAATAATAGCCATATATCTTGGCAAGTGGTGTCAAATCTCTCAGTCCTTTCTCTGGTGGATTTTGTCCTCCCTAAGGAAGAGAAGTAATTACTTATCTAAGGAGGAATTGATGGCAGGCAGAATTTCAAGTGTCCTTTCTGTTGTATGATGGTCCAGATGCTGCAGGGAAGTCTGTGTTTGTAAAATACATGAGGATATTTCATTCAGTTTGTCCAATTATTCAGCAACATTTGTTGAGCACCTACTATGTGCTCATCTCTGAGGAAGAAAAGAAAGTGAGACCTAATTACTAGTTAAGAAACTCATAATCAGTGCCAGAAAGGGAAGCAAAAGAATACTGAAGTCTGTGATATGTTTTAGATTGTGTATAGTTCCCTGAAATAGTTTCTTTTGCTCATAAAGTGCTGTGCTTCTCTCTGACTGAGAGACTTCCATTTCTGAAATTTGAACTGGTTCCAGAGTAAAGACTGGGCATGAACTATAGTATTTCCTTACCTTACATGTTCCCTTCCTAAGACATTTAAAAATTTTATCAGCAGCAACTACTTCATTTATTTATAATGTTACCTATGTAACATCTATGGACTGATGTTACCTATGTAACATCTATGGACTGATGACCAAGACGACTGACTGAATTAGAGGCCAGCTTCCCAGCTCTGACATATCTATAACAACAAATATCTAAAAAGTTCATAGTACACCCATTAATGATCCATAAATCTGAAGAGAAACTATGGTGACTTCTTCCATTCCAGAACTGACAAAGAGGTCAGCTAGAAATCCAAGGGCAAAAGGAAAGGAGGTTGGCCAATGCCAGTACCTGCTTGGTGTAGCCTTTCGATGGGATAGGTATAAGTTCTAAGGTTTTGTGTCTGGAGAAAGAAAAAGATAGGTCTCCCAAAAGGAAAACCATGAATGGTCTGAAAGTCCTAGGGTAGAAACTTTGGGAATGTCATGGAAAAACAGGGATGTGTTCAGCATGACAGTTATCTGATGGATTCCCCAGGTCCAAGAGTTCCAAGGTACAAAAAGACAATTTAGTAATCACTAGACCCCTCAAAAATCATGATTAGTGATTTTACTGGATGCCAGTTTTCAAGAAGTCATTAATGAAAACTGCCCAGATCTATTAGAACCACAAGACAAAGTGAAGATAGAAAGAATTTGCTAATAACATCCTGATTCCACAAAGTAAAAACCCTAGGAATGTCAAAGTCAAAATTCAGAGCTACTATATTAAATAAAAAATGATGCCAGCATCCAGAAAGAAGCAGTCCAAGAACCCAGGAAGCATAGACAGGGTCACAAATAATAACTTTTCATAGAAATTATTTGATATATTAGAATACAATATTCCAAATGGCTAAAGAAATAAGCTTAGAACCAAAAAGAACTTACCCAAAAAGCTCAGTGTAATCAAACAGGAGGAAGATGAACCTTTAATGGAAAAGTACGCCTTCAATTGTTTCTGAACAGGCCACAGCTACGTGTGAACTTTGAAAGACACACATAACAGTAAAAAGAAATCTTAAAAGAGATAAATTTATTTGAGCACTTGGAAGAAGCTATATGATTATGTAGTACTAACATTCTAAAAGGAGAGGAAAAAAATAAGCGTTTCTTCAGACCTTTAATGTACTCAGAGTATTTAATGAGAAAAGCAGCTCTTGGGAGATTATTGATTTTGAAGGTGTGAAGAGCATAATGGGGGAAAAAGTTACAAAAGGAATACATTATTGCAGAAATAAAGAGGAAGGTGTTAAAACTCTATTTCACATAATTTGTATACTAGGGAAGAAGAATATTCAAACATGAAAGGTAAGGATGTGAGCATTAGTGAAACTGTACTTTTATCTGAAATGGACAAAGAAGAGTTGAACACACACACACACACACATACACACACAATGAAGATTTTATAACAGTTCAACTTGGAAAGCAGAAATAGGAAGGGGAAGGAAGGGAAAAGGGAGGATGATACCTGCCGAGAAATAACTTCAAGAAAAAAAAACTTTTTGATGCTAAGAAGGGGCATAAAACGGAAGGAGAAAAAAAGCAAAAAGGAACATAATCTAAGGGGTTGCCTTAGATTGCTTCCTAGATAATTGGTAAATGACTGAACAAGCTGTGAATAGCATAGATGTTTAGAAGGTATAGCTAATATATAAGATGACAAAATCAAAATCCCAAAAGACTGCAATAATTTAATGTCTACCCTTGAAATTAGAGAAGAAATGAGGAAAAATCATCTGCCTTTATTGGAGAGGTGGAAGAGCTAGAGTTGTAGAGTGTTGCGTATACAGTGAGATGTTAGCGATATAGCAATATGGAAATAAATATGATGAAAAACAAAAGGCATCACTTAAAACTTAAAACAGATTAGAAAAGAAGACTAAAACTGACATGAAAATTCATGAGGATAAACCTAAAGTTTTATATTTGGGTATTTTTTTTTTAAATCAGCTGAACAACAAGAACAAAAAAAAAAATAATAGCACAACAAGGCATCACATAGCACCTCATATCTGATCAGAGGTGAAAGGAAAGAACACAAAATGGAATGGAATGGAAATGGAAGGAGAAGAATTCTCCATAGCTCATTCCTACAGGACCCTCAGGGTTGTAGCATTTCTCCATCTATTTCCAGTTTCCCATCACTGATACAGCCAAGATAGGAAAAGGAATTAAATGAAATAAACTGAAATATTAGAGGGTCATTGATGGAGACTGAAAAAGGAACATCTGCATTCTGAAGTTAAAGAGGGATGAAATTTACATTTAATTGTAATACCACCTCTCCTTCCCCAAACTGAGCTATGCAAACCTGATAAATATATTATCGTAATAGCAGTGAAAGAAGAATAATTTGGAAATTAGACTCTAGGCATATGAATAAATGGGAATAGGATAGTAAAGGAGAGAGAGTGACTAGCAGCACCAATCTGTGAGAAAAGCACATGTCAAGTTATTCATCAACAATATTTATTAAGCACCTAGTATTTTCCAGGCAATGAGCAACGTGCTAGGGATATGAAGAAAAAAAAACATAGTTTTGCCCTCAAGGAGCTCACAAGTCTGATGGAGAAGATAACATACAAATAATTATGTATGAACAATATGTGTATAGAATAAAATAGAGATAATCTCAGATGAAGACATTTAGTTTTAGGGTGGAGGGTACCATGAAAGACTTCTTGTAGAAGGTAGGATTTTAGTTGAGATTTAAAATAAGATAGGGAAATCAGTAGTAGTATACTGGTAAATGTTTAACAACCAGTTATTTAAAAGAAAGTTCACACAGCATAATTTTAAAATTATTCTGCACCATTAATGTTTTTCTCCATCGTTTTGTTAAGTGTAGATGACCAACAAAATAATAAACTTGTTAGATTTACAATAGATTTGTAACAGTTAACTTTTTCAAGGTGTAAATCCATGCAATAAAAATTTAATAATCAGTTTTCCAAAGTTGATACAAACTGACTCCAATATATCCTTGGATGTCAGGAGGAGATGAAGCAGAAGAGAATTCCAGGTATGAGAAGATAGAGTTGGGAGATGAAGTATAGTGCCGGAACAACAAGGAGGCTATGTTATAAGATCATAGAGTACATAGAGTTTGAGTAAGGGATAAGAGACTGGGAAGGGAAGAAGAGGGTAGGTTACTGAGGGCTTTATAAACCAAACAAAGAACTTTGTATTTGTTCTTGGAAGTGGAAAGCGATCATTGGAGTTTATGGAATAGGAAGCGACATGGTCAGACTTGTGATTCAGGAGGATCACTGATAACAGAGTGGAAGATTGACTAGAACAGAAAGAGATGAGTCAGAAAGGCCAACAAAAAGCTGTTTCAATGTTCCAGATTTGAGATGGTATGGACCTCTATGAAGATAATGGCAGCACCTGTTCTGATCATATGTACATTGTAGACAGCCCCACTGACATCACATTGAAATGACTGATAACATTTCCTTTGAGATATGAATAAATACGGTTTTTGGAGAAGTCCAATTGACACATAGCCTATGTGGATATGAACAATAGCTTATACTTGGATGATAAAATGTGGTCTTGGGACCAGTGAGGAGACGAATGCAAGGAGAACCTAGTAGGAACCAAGGAGAGTCTATATAGAGAGGGAATTTAGGATTGGGGAAACATTGATGAACCCCATTCATCTACATAGTCATCAGGGGAAACTTGTAGCCAAAAAGATGGCAGTTGTGGAGAATGGGTAATAAAATATTTCTATATTCCCCAGGTGACAAAAATAGACAGGCAATGGTGTAAACTCTAGGTTCCAGAGTTATTGCCCTGGGAAAGGAATGAAAGATGCGGGCCAAAAAAAAAAAAATATGGCAGCAACTATAGACAGTTATGGATTTGCCAGAGCTTTTGGAACCAGCCTCTTGAAGAAAAAGGGGAGCACCTGAACTGAAGCAAAGCCAAAATTGAAAGTCATGATGTGGAAAAGGAGCTTGGACATTTCTTTTCACTGCTGTGAGTTGTTTGAACTGAACATGTCCAATGGGAAGGGGATTGACTATTAATCTTAAGTGCAAACTTTCCTTCTAGGAAAGTCCTACCTTCAAAGTAGTAGTCAAGTGTACTGTAGAGGGCAGCTAGGTGGTGCAGTGGATAGAGCACTAGTGCTGGAGTCAGAAGGATCTGAGTTCAGATCTCACCTCAGACACTTGATACTCACTAGCTGTGTGATCTTGGGCAAGTCACTTAACCCCAATTGCCTCATCCTGGATCATCTCCAGTCATCCTCATGAATATCTGGTCACTGGATTCAGATGGCTCTGAAGGAGAAGTGAGGCTGGTGACTTGCACAGCCCTCCCTCACTCAAAACAAAGTCAAGTGCAAGTCATGTCATTATTTCTCTGATAGCATGGTCTTCTTTGGCCACGAAAGACAAACACACTCAAGTATACTGTGAGATGGCCCAGAGGATGAAATTGTTTACCACGAAACTTCAGTTAGGATTTCCTTCCAAATGATCTGTAACTACTTGACCCTGTGGGAAGATAGTAGCCCTAAAGGGGAAAGAAAGATGTTTTGATTGTTTTAGGGTTTCTGTGAATCCCTTGTATTTATGCATTTTTCTCTTGGTTGAAATGAAACCTATTTTCTTTTTTTCTTTTCTTTTCTTTTCTTTCTTTCTTCCTTTCTTCCTTCCTTTCTTCCTTCCTTCCTTCCTTCCTTCCTTCCTTCCTTCCTTCCTTCCTTCCTTCCTTCCTTCTTTCCTTCCTTTCTTTCTTTCTTTCTTTCTTTCTTTCTTTCTTTCTTCCTTTCTTTCTTTCTTTCTGTCTATGTGTCTATGTATGAATGCCTATATGTCTATGTGTCTATGTACATGTACATGTATGTGAGTGTATGGTTGAAATGAAACATGTTTTGTAAAATATATACATAAGCACATGTTTGTATATGTGTATGCATGCATATATATACACTCACACATATACATACATATATACATATATGTATATATACACACATATATATGTTGCTAGTATGCTTTCCTTCATGTAAGCTAAGGACATTTTTGTGTTTTCTGGAAAGATCTAGGCCTAAACCAATGCTAGTATTTTCGGAGGATGCTCTTAATAAAGGCAAAAGTCAAAGAGAGCTTTATGAGGGGCTTCCTTCAAATTGACTTCAGTCTATATAATCTCAGAGTTTTGTTTTCCATGCTACATATCACATCCATGTGGACTCATTACAATAGGAGTCGATTTACCTAAATTTAATTTGTAAAAAAAGAAACTTAAGCATTGAAAGAGATCTTAGAGACAATCTAGTCCACATTCATTTTATAGTTTCAGAAAATGAAGCCCCCTTAAATAAGGTAATTTGCCCAAGATTAAACAGCTAGTTAGTAGCAAAACTGAATCTTTCATCTGGGATATACCAAGAATTATTCCCCATGTGCTCCAACCTGTTTTCTGCCCTATGGGCCCATCACAATGCTTAGAATTCCACCATTAAAGAATCTGCCTTTCTTCCAGTTTAGTGGCAACTTATGCCACAACATTTTAGGAATTCTTGTATTGTGTAATATGAATAGCTGTTCTTTTAGAATCAGAGAGTTAGAAACAACCTGAGAGACTACCTATTTCAAATACTTAATTTTGCTGATGAGGAAACTGAGGCCCAGAGGGATAAATGACTTGCTCAAAGTCACACCATTAAGTGACAAAGTCAGGATTCAAACCCAGTTCCCCTGACTCTTATCCAGGACTATTTCCATTATATATCAGAAGAATGAGTTTGCTTAAGAACAATGGTTCAAGGGGAGCCTATCATAGTGGGGCAAACAAAACCAATACTTGAAGTAAGCATTTGACTCTATCAGTATGGTTCTGTGACCTTGGGAAGTTACAATCTCTCTAAGATTCAATTTCCTCATCTGCCCTAACTACCCAAACAGTACTATTATAATTGGAAAGTAAAATATTTGATGGTATGGTACTTAAAGCAAAATTCTGAAATATTATGTAAATATAAGGCATCACTTTCTGTTTTTTCTAAAGAGAAGTTTCTTCCAAAGACCCAAAGTCCCTTAACAAAATTTTGAAAAAGATGAAATTTGCCCTTTTGCCCCCATTTCCACATAACCTAAGTGGTTGCTTTGTTTGTGTATTTCTCAGACTTGCCTTCTTTCTTAACTTTGCTTAACATTTCTTCTTCCCCAATTCCTCATTCTACAGTCTGTAGGAAATGAAGGATGAAAAATCATGCAAAACCCTAAGCCTGCATCATTGCTCTTTGAAAATATGCTGGTATTTAAATGCCAGACATTCCAGTGAAGTATGAATGCGCCTGTCTCTGGGCTTGTCCCCGGGTGGAGGGTGAAGAGCAGGGTTTCTCTCTGTTATTTGATTTAATAAAATATGATGACCTTCTAGCTGAATGCAGGTACCGTCAGGTCAGTGCTGAACACAAGGAACCTCCACTGAGAAATAAAGCAGTTGAGTAGTTATTATGTGTGCTATTGGTATTTCTAGGAAAATGGAAAAGAGAAGAAGGATGAAGGAAGATGCTTCCCCCAGGGATCTAAGCAATCATCCATATTGTTTAACTCAAAACACAAATGGAAATGTGATTTCCAAAAGTCTACATTTAGTAATTTGTCCAACAGTCCTGCCTGAAACAGGAGACACACAAGTTAGTCTTACATTCCAATGTCTAGTCACAGGTGATTACTGCTGGGCCCAGGCATAGAGTTGGTACATAAAATGATGGTCTAACTGTGTGGCCTCAGGCTTCTATTATAGGTCTCTCCAGAGAGCATTGTGGGAAAGTCTCTATGAATAGGTTTGAAAGTTTACTATACTTCAAAACTGCAAGAGACTAAATTTTGAGGAGGAAAAACTGATCACCTCTTATACAAGAAAATGCTTATATATGGAAGCTCCTCATGCCCAATTGGACAAGCCTTTAAAATAATTGCTCTAATCAGTACTCCTTCTTGTGGCGTTTACTATAATAACATTAATCATGGTGAACTCACTGGCTATTGATGTGAGTACTGTAAAGATGTATATCGCTTTAAAAAAGGCAACCACAATTCTGCATTAATTAACAGGATCATTATTCTAAAGTGTTAATGACCAGAATTGTAATTCAACCAAGTAAATAATATTTCATGAAGTTAATAAAGCCAATGAAACTTGCAACCAACCATAAATATGATTTCATACATGCACTTTAAACACAGGCAGCCAGGAAATGTTCTGTCCTTGAAAGTGTAAACAGATCTCTGTCTTTTTCAAGCAGAAAACAGCCACAGAATCCAAGATTAATATTGGTACTGCTTTTATATCTATTGAGAATTGTTCTTCTCTCAATGTTTTCTTTAAGCAAATTCCATTTTTTTCCTTCCCCCTTCATTAAGTTTTCAAATGTTTGTCATAAGACTTGACTACCGGGAAACAGTCATTTTTGTCTACTGCCTACTATTTTGGTTTTGATTTTTATATTCTTGAATTCTGAATGCCAATGATTTGATACAAGGTTGTTGTTGTTGTTGTTTTTTCCTGGATCTCTACGCACAATGTGTTCCCCAAAACTAGAGGTAGCATAAGACCAGATCCATGAAAGAATGTTGATGTCTAAAACATCCGAAGCATTCCTGTTGCAGAAGTTCTTTCCTCTTCTAGTGTATTTAAGAATCTGTAGGGTCCATTGACAGTCTCAGAGAATATTAGAACCAAAGGGTAGGTAAAGTAGGTAAAGATTACCTACTTATATGCTTTCCTTTTATAGGGGCCTAGAGAGGTGAAATGACTTTCCAAAAGTCATACAACAATATTTGAGAAACAGTTGAAATAAAAGGTTTCTGCTTCTATTTGATGCTCATTTCATGACTTCCACAGGGATTTGCAAGATTTTATATTTATGATGAATCAAAATCACCTAGATGAACTGGCCTATAAGGGCTATTCTGTGGAGCTTGCATAGACATTCCACGATTGGCTTCAATTGAGATCACTGAGATGTGGAGAGAAGCTACTTCTTTTTCTGAAAAGAGTCTCCTACTTGGCTGCTGAGATAATATCCTGTTGACCTAGGGCATTTTCTTAATAAGAGTCAAAAGGAGACAGAGAGATAGAGATACAGAGACAGACAGACATACAGACAGAGACAGGAAGAGAGGCAGACACAGAGAGGGTTACCTTATGGTTGATATTGTCTTGGCTTCATCTACTGGGAAATATAATGTAATTCCGGAAAAAGTAGAGAAGAACAAAGTTCCTTTCTATACTAGTGTCATGGGGATGCCACCCATGTGGTAGTTAGTGCCAAAGGCCTTAAATAGGAGCTCTTACACTGCAGGTACCTGATTAACTTTACTAACTTTTATGTTTCCTTTCCTTGACACCACTTATGAGTTTCAAAAAGTCTGAAGGGCTATTCCTGTGAAAATGGCATCATTTACCAGTTAGGCAACATCGTTAATATCCACTTGTGGTGTTCATGGGTCCACTCTAGCATCAGTAGCTGACAGCAGGGAAAGCTTCTCCATCAGAGAGTCTGACCATTACCACAAGAAGGGCTAACCCTGACACATTTCTCTAAAAGAAAAGTAGAGTTACTGCTTAGACAATTCCCAGCCAAGGTGAAATGTAATTAGCAGTGTTGCATAATTGCTTTATGCTCTGGTAATCATTAACATATTCACCTTCCAATTAAATGTAACCATAGTCACATGATGGAATATTGTGTGTTGTATGAATCATTCTTTTAATCAGTTCTATGATTCTCTTATACTTAGCATTGCTTGTCTGTGAATTGGCTGATTTATACTGTACATTGAATATCTCTTTTTCTTTTCCCTTTTAGGGAGAACTGGACATAAACAATGACTCAAACTTTAATTAGAATTGTGGGGTTAGAGGTTTCTTAGTGGGCCAATGAGTGTAAGAATAAGGAGTCCCCACCTTTATAAGAAAAAGAAACTGAAGTCAGGCAAACTACAATATCTAGGGCTTAAGTCAAGGAATGGTGGAGGGTGAAAACCACTGTGAGGCCCAGCCAACCAGTGTCTTTAGGTTAGACTAGATTTAGAGTTGAAAGAAGCCTTCCAATTCATCTTGACCAACCCCCTCTTTTGCCAGATAAGGAAACTGAGGTCCAGAGATGTTAAGTCACCTACCTAAGATCAAATTGATAGAAAGCAGCAAAGTCAGAATACATGATAATTCTCATATAATTTTAAATTTCTACATCATTTAAGGTTACAAAGTTCTTTCACATTTATTACCTAATTGGTCCTTACATCATCCTTTCAACATAAGTGAGTTGGGGATTATCATCCTTACTTTATAAATGAAGAAACTGAGACTTAAATAACCTAAAGCTATGAATCTAGGAAATATCTAGCCTGAAATCTCAATCTATTGTTTTCCCAGAGTCATGAAGACATCTTCTTGAATTCAAATATGGTCTCAGACACTTAGTAGCTATGTGACCCTATTCAAGTCACTTAACCCTGTCTGCTCAGCTTCTCATCTGTAAAACATCCTGGGGAAAGAAATGGAAAATCACTCCAGTATCTCTGCCAAGAAAATTCCAAATACTGTCACAAACAGTCAGACATGACTGAAAAAACAACTCACCAACAGCAACAAAACCAGTACATCTTGCCTCTGCAGAAGCCCTGACTCCAGACATTCTGAAATGCATATTTTGACCAGCACAAGTTTTTAAATCCTTTTCTTCATCAGAGATCAAATGAATGAGATCTGGCAAGCAAATGGAAATGATGGCAGCAAAGCAATGTATACTAATGTAATTATCCAATAATGCCAACTGCTTAGATAAATAAGTGTGACAAACATAATTACTTCTTGTTTATATCTAATGAATTAGAGTCTTACCCACGTAGGTCAAACCCCCAGAAATAGCAGGCATGAATGGAAGTAACATTAACTCTCTATATTTCATCACCTTCAAAAGTCCTATGGTCTTCTATTTTTACAATCCACTCCCTAAAAACATTAATCCATTTGGAGAAATGTGTCCTGATAATTAGTATATTCCAAACTCTTGCCTGTGGTTTCCCTTATGGTTAAGGAGATATGTTCCTTAAGAGGTAAATAGGATGGATGAAGTGGGAACATAAATCGCTATTACTTTTCCATCCATGATCTTAGGTATAGAGGTGAGATTGGAACTACCAAAGGTCACTTTGCTAATTAGTGAAGCAACAGCTTTATCTGTATCCCTGACATGGTGGCGTCAATTTAACTTATGTGGTTTGTGAGCCACCTCCTACAAGAATCCTTTCTTCTAATCACTTTTTATGCTAGTTCCTTCTCTCTCTTATCACCAGTTTATTTTGCATATATCTTGTTTCATAACATAGCTTTTTTCATGCTGTCTTGCCCATTTGACCGTAAGCTATTTAAGAGGAAGGATTACCTTTAACCTTTTTTGTATCCTCAGGGATTAACATAATGCCTAGCACCTGGAAGGTATTAATAAATGCTTGTTATTGACTGACAGAGGTAGAACATAAGACACAGAGCATGTGAGGAAGGAATATGAGACTTCTTCTCGTTCGACCACGAGGGTGCTGCTGGGATGTAATCAGAGTAGAAAAACATAAGAGTCAGTCCGGCTCTGATGATGTCATTCTGCTGTTCAAAATCCTTCATGGCACCCTCCTGTCAACAAAATAAATTACAAGGCATTTAAAGCCACTGCAAAATACCTGTATTCTATATTTCCAAAATTATTTCACACTACTTACTGCTATCCCCAACCTTCCTCCTCTCAAACAAACTAAGCAACAGAGAATTATTTCTGTTTTGCCCTTCCTCTCCTACTTCTACGTGTAGGTGATGGTACAAACTTCCTCCCACTCTTTCCCTTTTGAGATTCTTCTTTCCTTTCAAGGTCCATTTCAGAAGTCTTCCTTGATTCCTCTAGAGCTAAAGGAGATCTTTCCCTTCTCACCTTTTCCCAAAGCTATTATTTCCGGATCTTCCCTTTGACCCCAGATTTTTCTACCTTATGTCTCGTTTATTTGTGCAAATGTTGTATATTCCCTCTTAGTATAAAAAAATTGATTTCAGATGCTATACTTTATTTATGCGCTTATTTAAAATCTTTCCTGTGCATAACGTAGTATTTTATATTTATTAAGCATTTGGTAGTAATTTAGGGCTAGGAACCAAGGCAAATGAAAGAAAACCTCAAGAGACAGAATTTCTAGGTAATTAATAATTAACTTATTAATTAGACTAGCTAATAATCAATCATTTGACAGCCAGTGGTTTCTCTCAGTAACTAAATATCTCTAATGGAGATACAAAATGCCTTAACATTCTCTTAGAAAAGAGGGTGCCTGATACAGGTGAAAATCAACCCTGGTTAGTGATTAATTGGTAAGGAGGTGAGCTCAAAGTTTTCAGCTCTTCTTGCTGAGAATGTGGCTTAGTCATGAGATTCAGCAGCCTTCAGTAGTCTGGAAAAAGGAATCCTTCTCTCCCTGCACCAATTTGGTTATTTTTCTCCTTCATGAGCTGGGCTACATCAAACTACAAAAGAGGGGTGCAAGGACATTGACTTAATGTTCTGGGATTAGAATTCACCTAGATTAGATTCTGTTTACACTCTAAATAGAAATAAGGTCACCTAACTGGGTGGGTCCAACTCATGATTGAGGAGCATGTACCCTGAGGATTAGGTCAGTCTCAACTATCAGCCTTGTATTTCAGAGACTGGTTAACTGGCCTACAGAGCTGGTCCCTGAATGAGAAAATAGAAGGGAAAAAAAACTTCCATCCTAATTTAATAATTAGTTATTAATATAATAGAAAAAATAATTTCCCTCAGGACAGGGTCTGTGATGTCATTAGTATAAAGTAATGATGTCAAACTCAAGTAGAAATAGGGCACTAAATCATATATAACAATCTCTTCCGACTGAACATTGATGTAGAAAAACCACATATTAACATTATATGCATTCTATTATATTTTTAAATTTCATTTTGTTAAATATTATCCATTTGCATTTTAATCTGGTTCAGACCACTTGGGAGTCATACAAGCTGCTCTGACTGTGTGTTTGACACCTCTAGTAGAAGAGACTCTCAGATGAGGCAAATTCCTCTACTAATACAAGATAATATCTTTTCTACAATTTATAATTTTAAGAGAGCTGCCTAGAGATGACTGACTTGCCTTGCGTCACTCAGCTAATATGTTTCAGACAGTAGGATTTTTTAATATGCGTTTTTTTTCTAGTTTTAAGGCCAGCTCTCTAGCCACTACTTAACACTGTGTCTCTTAAATAGTTTTTACTGAATTCCACCTCTTCAACACAGTTTCATTTGCTTTGATTATGTAGACAGCATTTTAACCTAGGAAGTGGATAAATTATTGAAAGTATGATGGGATAATAAAAGAAAATATTTAACTAAATGACTTTTTCCCATTAGAAGAGTGTAATGTGAGTTAAACTGACTTAGAAATTGTCAAGGAAATGTTGGATAGAAATCCCATTACAGGATTTTTGCGAATTAACATATTATGTTGCTGTTATACTTTTGTCTCCTTTTTTTGTTACAAAAGAGGCAAAAAGGAGTTGGAGAGAAAAGCATATTCTTTCTCCTGAGAAGCTGTATGTAGAGTGAACAACTCTCTTATTTAGGAGGAAATGATTGAAACAGAAGTCTTTTGTAAGGGTTTTTAATGTCTTGAAGCCTTAGAATACCATAGATATAGCAATGTTGCAGAAACTTTTTACTAGATGAATAAGAGTTTTAAAAAGTGACATTCATACCCAGAGACAGAGCCAGGCTTAGGTTATACCATGATTGATAAGAGTGGAAAACCTATAAGAAAGGTACGGGATTCCACCTTGTTTTTTATTTCTTTAATTTATGCTCAGATCACTTATTCATCTATGCCTATGGAAAACTGACTTGCTCAAATATAAACTATATCCCAGACACTACTGTCCACATTGTGGCAGATTTCTGATTAAACATTGAATTATCACCTATAAAATGAGGAACTAGATGATTTCTCAGGTCTCATAGAGTACCAGTAACCTATAGTCCTATGATAAGTCATGCTATATTAGCCCACCAGTAATGAAACAACTAGAAGTACAACAGAGAGCTCAGCTGGCTGATTATTTATTTATTTTCATTATGTAGAACCCAGCCACCACATAATGGAAAACACACACACACACACACACACACACACACACACACACATACACACACACACACACGTACAAGGCAAAAATTGCTGGAATCTTATGAATAGATTTTGATTGGAACTTGGGATGCTATATCTCAAGTTTCTTTTTTCAACTGGCTTCATTTTGTCAGCTCCCTCTTCATGCTCAATATACTCTCAGGTTCTCGCTTTTCGAGTCTACTGTGATTTATCTTGTTCACAGAAAGGGTATGAAATGGAAGCTAATTAAATTAAAAATACTGAATTAATGGGAAACTAACAGAGAAAACCACTGTAATTTAGAGATTTCATAACTGCCACATCAGTGACACCCTTCTTCCTCCACTTTTCATGCCTTTGCTGGATGTCTTTGATTTTCCTAATTATTGATTCTATTGGCAGTGATTACAAGCATAAGAGAGTATTATGAATTCGAGTTATTGTGCGCTCTTTAAATTGCAGAGCTGAGCATCATCTGTGTTCTTGTATGACAACACTCAGACTCATTTGCAATGGTTGCATTGTTTGGGAACAGGGAGTGGGTAAAGCAAGGAAATGTTAGTAGAAGTAAGGTAAGTATCATTATGGTACATGAACTGTGAATTGATAAAATGTAAAGCTTTCAGACTTACCTTGAAAGTAACCAAGAGTTTATTATAGGTTGTTTTACCTAATTTTTCAGTCTTACAGAATAAAAAATGACAACACTACTCATCCAGAACTAAAATTTTCATTTACCTCTGATATTCAGATACAATCACACATTCAGAAGGAAGTTAAAAGGGGACTTAATGGTAAAAGAGAACAGTGGTTATAAAGTTTGTTGATAAGGTAGATAAACTCCTCCATTAGATGCCAATCTATAGTTCCAATTTAACTACAAATATTATAACATTGTGCTACTGCAGAATACCATAATAATTTTTATTCATCATTTTATTTCTGAAAAATCATGAAAAGATAATGTTAGGTTTAAAAAAATTCTAACAAATAAGGAAGCATATAATACATTTTGGAAAGATATTCATGAAAAATTACTAAAATTCACTTTCATATATCATAAGTGAATCTGTTTCCCATATATTTAAAGTAATCTATAGATCTGGGTTTACCTTCCCGTAAATCGTCCCCACTGATGCTAGATAAATTAGATGTCCTTTCAAACTTCATCTGTCTTTACCTTTCTATCCCTTGCACTATGCAAAAGAAGAATATGCGGTTGAATGAGAGCTGTTCTTCTAGGAAATGGAAAATATATTCAGATATATTTTGAAAATGTCCGCTTCAAAATATGACAGTTCTGCAAAGCTACTGGCTTAATGATACATGTGGTTATTAATGCAATTCAATTCAATTCAACAAATATTTATTGAGAGCCTTCATAATTGCTGTACTAGGAGATGACATCTTTAGAATTTCCTTAAACTAGAAAAATGGATGGAATTTTTAGAGAGGGAAGGTATTGGGAGAAAGGAGGCAAAAATCAGATGACAAAGATGTATGTTTTGATGTTATACACCCTCTAAGGTACAACTGGATTACACACTTGGGATTAATGAAATAGACACTGAAAGAGACAAATGTCAGGATCCCATCAATATTGAAGATTCCATTTATAAGTTTTTAAAAATATATGTAACTTATTTTTCAGTTCTCAATATTCAGTTTCACAAGAACATGAATTCAAAATTTTCTCCCTATCTCTCCCCACCTCTACCCCAGGATAGCATGCACCCCATCCACTCCTTACTGCAGTCTGTCCTCCCTTCTATTACCCACCCTTCTTCCATCCCCCTTTCCCTCTGTTTTCCTATAGGGCAAAACCCATTTCTATACTCCATTGCCTGCATATCTTAATTTCCAGTTGCATTTTAAAACAATTTTTAACCTTCATTCTTAAAGTTTTGAGTTTCATAATCTCTCTCTTCCTCCTCACCCACCCTCATTGAGAAAAGAAACAATTTAATATAGGTCATACATGTGTAAATCCCATGAGAGTAAGGCTTAATTATTTCCTTTTATCTCTCTCCTCATCCCTTCCATTGTAAAAGCTCTTTCTTCCCTCTTTTATGTGAGATGATTTGCTACATTCCACCTCACCCTTTCTCTTACTCCTAGTACATTCCATTCAACAGTAAATTTTATTTTTTAAAATTTGTTTTAGGTATTCACCCTTCATATTCAGCTTACCCTATGCCCTCTGTCTATGTATATGTATATACACACACACATATATAAATACACACACAAACATATATACATATACATATATATACATACACACATACACCCATGTACATATATATACCTACACACATATAATATACACATACATACATACCCATAGAAACCTACATATTTATATTCCCTGTAACTACTCTAATAATGAAAATGGTTTCATGAGTTACAAATAACATCTTTCCATGTAGGAATGAAAACAATTCAACTTTAATGAGTTCCTTACAGCTTATCTTTCCTGTTTATGTTTTCATGTTTCTCTTGATTCTTGCATTTGAAAGTCAAATTTTCTATTCAGCTCTGGTCTTTTCAACAAGAACACCTGGAAGTTCTCTGTTTCATTGAAATTCCATTTTTTCCCCTGAAGTATTAAACTCAGTTTTTCTGGGTAGGTGATTCTTGATTTTAATCTTCTGTCTTTTGACTTCTGAAATATTATATTCAAAGCCCTTTGATCCCTTAGTGTAGAAGCTGCTAAATCCTGTGTTATCCTGATTGTATTTCCACAATACTTGAATTGTTTCTCTCTGGCTGCTTATGATATTTTCTCCTTGACCTGGGAATTCTGGAATTAAGCTACAATATTCCTAGGAGTTTTCCTTTGGGGTCTCTTTTAGGAAGTGATCAGTGAATTCTTTCCATTTCTATTTTAACCTCTGGGTCTAGAATATCAGGGTAGTTTTCCTTGATAATTTCTTGGAAGATGATGTCTAGGCTCTTTTTTTATCATGGTTTTCAGGTAGACAAATAATTTTTAAATTATCTCTCCTAGATCTGTTTTCTAGGTCAGTTGCTTTTCAAATGAGACATTTCACATTGTCTCCTATTTTTTCATTCTTTTGGTTTTGTTTTATAATTTCTTGGTTTCTCATAAAATCATTAACTTCCCTCTGCTCCATTCTAAATTTTAAAGAGCTATTTTCTTCAGTGAGCTTTTCGACCTCCTTTTTCATTTGACCAATTCTGCTTTTTAAAACATTCTTCTCCTCATTGAGTTTTTGGACCTCTTTTGCCATTTGGATTAGTCAATTTTTAAAAGTTTTATTTTCTTCAGCATTTTTTTGTGTCTCCTTTAGCAAGCTGTTGACTCCCTTTTCATGATTTTCTCACATCACTCTCATTTCTCTTCCCGATTTTTCTTCCACCTCTCTTACTTGATTTTGAAAATTCTTTTGGAGCTCTTCTATGATCTGAGATCACTGCATATTTTTTGGATGTTTTCGATGCAGAAGCCTTGACTTTGATGTCTTCCTCTGATGTTACGCTTCATTCTTCCTCATCAGAAAGGATGGAAGAAAATACCTTTTCACCAAGAAAGTAACCTTCTCTAGTCTTATTTTTTTTTTCTATTTTTGGGCATTTTCCCAGTCAGTTATTTGACTTTTGAGTCTTTTGTCAAGTGGAGGGTATACCCTAGGGACCTGTAAGTTCTCAGTTCCTCCAAGGTGGCACAATCAAAGGAGAGGAGTTTACTCCTCTCCTGTCCTACACTCTCACCTCTGAGCAACCATAAGCACTCCTTCTGCTCTGGAACGGTGAGTAGAGTCCCCCCTCCACAGCCACCTCCTGTTCCACCATGCCAATGCTCCTCCTCACCCCAGGACAGTCACTCAGAACTGAGACCCAGATCAGCTGCTTGATTCCCCCAGCATCTTTAGTCTGAAGACTCTAAAAGTGGACTCTGCTGCAGGAGTGACTGCCAGCATCCTGGTGCAGGGGCAAGGGTTAGATGATGCTTCCCTCTCACCCAGGTGATAGAGTTTTCTTACTGACCTTTGAAGCTGTCTTTGGCATTTATGGGTTGAGAAATCTGGGAGCCACAGCTGCTACTTGTGATTCTCCACCCTGAAGCCTGCTCCAGTCCTGTCCCTGTGGTGTGGGCCATGTTGGTACTCTGCCCTGAGCCTGATGCAATAGACTTTTCCTGTTGGCCTTCCAGGCTGTCTTGGTCTGGAAATCTGTTTCACTCTGTCAGTTTGTGGCTTCTGCTGCTCTAGAATTTGTTTAGAGTCATTTTTTACAGATATTTTATGAGCTATGGGGGGAGAGTTACAGCAGTTCAATCCTTCTGCTCCACCATCTTGACTCCACCCCCCCATTTTAAACTTTTTTGATGAGAAAGTTGCTCTCTCCCTTCCTTCCTTAATGAATGCTTTTCAGAATAATTTCTAGAAATGGGCAGAGTTGCTTCTCATGTGTGAGCACTTTTGGACATGAGCTTCATCATCTTTACCCTCATTCAAACAAACAATCATTCATGTTACAAGTTACACTGGAAGTCTCTTGTAGCATTCAGGAATGGACAGCAGTCTGCCTGTGTCATGACTGGGAAAACAAAAAGCTGCAATGTAGTGCATTCTTTAGGGACAGGGGCCCTGGTGGTTTTTGGAATCATGTTAGACCTGTGAGCAAAAAGAAGCCATATTTTTAAAAGGCTGGGGTGGGGAAAACAGAAACAATTTCTGCACTTTCACAATTAGGTCATGACCACTCATTTTCTTCTCATTCTATCCTCCTGTTAGGGAAATCTAGGGAGCCAGGTTGTGCTTTTGTAACTATGAGTCAGATTTGTATGCCTTCATATCTTCTGACATGGCACAGACATACTATTAGAAGCTTTGTTTGTTTGTTTTTTAGTTTTCCCTCAAGGTTGATTAAATGTCCCACCCTGCCATGCCTATGTCCTAACCAAACTTATCGTGCACTGTTAAAAGTCTTCCACTTTCCAATTCTATCCCTTTGTATATCCTTCATTCTTGGAATGTTCTTCCTCTTCAGTTCCACTTCTTAGAGTATTTTAACTGGTTTCAAAGCTCAGTTCAAATGCTCTCCCCTTCAGAGGGCCTTTTCTGATTCCCCTAATTGTTAATGCGCCTCTCCACCACTGTATATTTAATTGTATGTATCATGTATTTACTCATCTGTGAGCACAGTATGTTAACCATCAACTAGGCACTAATTGAGCTCACCAAGAGCCAGAACTGCTATTTTTATATTTATGCCCCAAGTATAGAGAAATCTGGAACTTTCCTATCAATATACTTTGGCACCTACTCTTGTAATTTATAATCTCAAAAAGTTGCCTGTAGCACAGAATGGTTAAGTGACTTGCTTAGGTTCACCCAGCCAACATATGTCAGTGGCAACAGAGTGATAAAAAGAATTCTCAAACCCATGAAGCATCTCTTAAAGCTGGAACTCTGATCTTGGATCACAAGAAGGATACACACACACACACACACACACACACACACACACACACACACACATCTACTTCTGTAGAAACTTTTCATCATTCTCTTTGCTATCATCTGTTAAACTGGAAAAGACCAATCCAAGTATCTTTCCTTCCAGGTATTGTTAAAACACATCCATTGTACTGAAACAGCTTTCCAAAATTGCCAGTAATCTAATTAATAACAAAATAACAAAAACAACAACAACCACATTGACCACATCAACAGTGAAAGCATCAATAATACCTAGTAGTTATATAATGCTTTAAGGCTTGCAAATATCTTTATATATGTTATCTTCTCCTTTGGTTATAGAGCATTTTCAGTCCTAACCTTAATTATCTCTGAAATATTTGTCACTGTTGGCAAGCTCTCTTAACTTTAAAATATATTACTAAAATAGTTTTCCTTCTACATCTTTAACTGTTCCTTACCCATTGTCCTTGTCCCTGCTTTCTGGCAATCTCTTCAACAATTCCTTTTATCCTACTCTCTAATCATCTCTTCAACAACCATTTTTATGCCAATTCCAGGCATTAAACTAGGTGGTTTTTTTTTTAAGTCTGGGGTCCACAGACTTCCAAAGAGTCCATGAATTTGTATGGGAAAAAAATTATATTATCAGTCAATAAATATCATGTGCCTCCTGTGTGTCAGGTACTTTGCTACGCACTGGAGATGCAAATAATAATAATAACAAAAGATAGTTCTTTCTTAAAAGAAGATTATAAGAAAGTAATACACAATAGGAAACTATGTGTATGTGTTTGAACATGTGTGTTCTTAAGTACCCTGTGTGCAGTTATGAGGGAGAACAGTTTCCAGGTGAGAAATGAAGAGGTCTGGCCACCTTATGTAGAGATTTTGAGAGGAAAGCCAATCAGAGGGGCAGAAGGTATGTATATGTTTTTACATCTTCATTTTCACTAGTCTTTATTTTCATATGTAGTCCTACATTTCCTCTGTAGGAATATATCTTATATTCCTGCTTTAAAAACATTATTCTGAGAAGGATGACGTTGACTTCACCAGGCTACTGTGGTGTGTTCATGGGTTATTATAGCCAGGCTCTGCTTGTAACTTCCTCTGTGACTTTGGGTAAGTAACTATTTCTCTGAGCTTCCTTTCTATAAGATGAGGAGCTAAGATTAGATAATCTAGGAGGAAACTTCAGCTTTAAATCAATGATCCTGTGATTTGTACCTAGTCTGGTGCAGTACTCTTTCTATTATACTTGTAATTATAGATTTACTTCCAAAAGTGATGTAATAATGATCTTCAGCAACTTTAGCAAGAATGATCTTTATGTTTTCTTAGCCGGTTATATGATATGAAATTTAAAATGGATGAATTGCCACTGTACTCTTCTCTTTCAATGTCGTACCCCATCCAGGGAAGAAACTTTCCCTAAATAATTAGCCTTCCCTTGAGAAGGTTCAATGGAAAGAATGACTTTGCTGATTCTTCTTCCTTTGTCTTAGGTATTCAGAGGTCCATCTTTTGCTCCAATATACATATGTGCTCTCCTTCATAGCTGAGATATTAATTTTGTAGCTAGAATTTGCCAGTCTGAAGGTTGCAGCCTCTGATGAGTCCCACAGGCTTTGAGAAGGATTAGATTATTTGACTTTTGAACTATAGCTATAATTAACAGTGGTGAAATATTCATAATGCCTTCGGATAAATTAAAAAGTACGAGGATGGAATCACAAAGATCACTGATCCCAGAAGAAGGCTACATGTGGACTTTTGTGTCATTTTCTCAGTGGATAAAAAAGAAACGGGAAAACTATAAGTTTACTTATGGGGAACGAGTGATTAATTCATGGAACCTATGCCCATAGATGTGCTGGGGTCCCTCATCCTGTCTTTTATACAAAATTATAGAAGCTAAGTCAGTAATTTTAAGATTTCTTTTTACCTTGTATGAAAAAGACACCTTCATATTAATAATAAATATTATCTAAATCACCCATTTATCCTCCATAGTCCTATGTTTCTAATCTTCTCAACTGATTTTTCTTTGTGTGTGACTGTCACTCCCCCCACCCCATGCCTCTATTCTCACAGTATCAATTCAATAAATACTTGAGAACACACATATCTTTTACAATGTGGAAGTTTGGGAGGATTCACATTGACTACTCTGTTCTTGGAAAGTTATTTGCAAGTATATGTCAAAAGTCACTAAACTCTTCATGTTCTTTGACCCTACAATGTCAGTACTAGGCATATGCTCCAAAGAGGCCAAAGACAAATGAAAAATGTCCATATGCACAGAAAAACTTTAATGACAGTACATTGTAGCAAGGAATTGGAAATAAAATGAATGCTTTTTAAATGATTACTAGCTGAACAAATCTTGGCATATGAATGCAGTGGAGTAATATTACCCTTTAAGAAATCATGAAATACTGTGAATGACTTAGCTATCCTCAGCAATACAAAGATCTAGGACAATTCAAAAAGACTTAAGATGAAAAATACTATCCACCTCCAGAGAAAGAATTTATGGAGTCTGATCAAAGTATACTATTTTTTACTTCATTTTTTCATGTTTTTTGGGGGGAGGAGGCTAGAGTCTCTTTCCTCTTTCACAACACTATGAAAATATGTTTTGCATGACTGTAACCTATATGAAATTTCTTGCTGCCTTAGGGAAAGTGAAGCGAGGAAATTCGCAACTCAAAATTTTAAAAAAAATGTTTAAAATTATTTTTACATGTAACTTTAAAATTAAAATGTTTTTAAAATAAAAGATGAATATAATGGATTCAGAAAAGCCTAGGAAGACTGGCCCAAAGTGATGCAGAATGATATGAGAAGAGCCAAGAGTACAATGTAAATAATGAGGACAATAATTCAAAGGAAAAGAAATCTGAAAGACCTCAGAACTCTAATATTTACAGTGAACAATCATGACTTCAAAAGAATGATCTTGAAGGATGTCACTTCCGGCTAGGATATAGGTAATAAAGTAGAGTTGCTGAACGAGACATATATTTTCAGCTACAGCCAATGTGTTGATGATTTTCTTGACTACTTTTTGTTATGAGGGAGGGCTTCTGGATGGGGTGGGGGATGGGAGCAGAGGGGATAAGTTAATAGATAATGATAGAGGTGAAAAGAAAAAGGACATCAATAAAAGAAAAAACACATATGGAAGAATACAAATGTTCAGAACAAACAGGGCAACTTTGTTATTGCTGTTTATATGTGTGTGTGTGTGTGTGTGTGTGTGTGTGTGTGTGCTTAAAAAATCCCATAATAAAAGTTCACAGTTTCATATGCAATTATGTTAATTTCCTTATCACTTAATGACCTGTTCCCCATTTTTCATCCTTCTTGAACTCTGAATTATTTGATTTCATTGAATTCCCTCTCCTGGAGATTCTCTCTTCTCTGAAATACTGTTCTTTCTTGTTTCTCTTTCTTCCTGTCTGACTATTCCCTTTCAGTCTTCTTTGCAATATCTTCACCCACCTCCCTTCCCTTATGTGTAGATATATTCCCGAGCTCCTTAGAAGAAACTGATGAGTAGGTGTCATCGTTATAAACATGACAGTACTAGATACCTCATAAAATTGTTGTAAGACTCCAAAGAAATCATGTTCCCAAGAGTTTTACTTAAATTCTATAGAAATGTCAGCTCTTATGATTTAAAGTCTCCACATATTGGATTGATTTCATGTCAACTGTCTGTTTGCCAAACTGCAAGGTATCAGTTGGAAACCTAGAGTAAGGACCACAGTGACCTAAGGCAGACCTTGGTCTCAATTTGAAGGAAACATTTTGGGGTTTGGGGAAGTTGAATGTGAAATAAAAGACTGTTTTACAATTCCCCTTTTGTGTGTGGGGGGGAGGGGTTGATTATGAACAATGAGGAGAAAAATGTATTCTGAATATTTACACAGAACTAATGGTCTAATATGCTAAATATATCAGCACTTCCTGAAACATATAGTAAAGTCTTCTTTGTGCAAACAGATTGGAAGCTCACCTGCTGCTGTGTGAAATAGCTGAGAACAGCTGGAACAAATGTTCTCCTCTCTGCCACTGAATTATAAATCACACCTGTCCAGAGTAAAACATTCAGTCCCAGCACTCAAGCAATGGATTTTTAAGGAGCCTTCCCATTTATCAGTTCAACTATTGATTACCTGTAAAAGGTTGTTGAATCGAAGGGATAATGAATGGAGGAGTTGATCTCTAACATGCTGGGCTAAGTGTGTTCATAAGTTTACCTCCAGGAACTTGATAATATTTAAAGATGCCCCAAAGCATTAAGGAACTCATAATATATGTAACCACTTAGGTGCTGGTCCCTGCTTACTAATAACAAGTATGTTAAATGGGAATGGAAGATTGATTAAGCACAGAAAATCTAGTTACACGTTTAGCTTTCTGATGAACCTTGGAACACCATGGATTTAAATTAAGATATTACTTTGCTTGGTAATGAATTAGGAGACAATACTCCAGAGAAAAGTTACACATAACAGTGATGAGATTCTCATTGAGGGTTTGTTACAAAAGCCTGGAATAGAAAAGTCCATTAGGCCTAAAGCTCTGTCTTCTCACTTATTTTTCTGAACTCCTAGAGACTTACTTCTAACTGAAGTAAGTTAGAAGTAATCTAACTGTAGATTCACTTTTTAAAGGTGGAATTTATTCATCTGTGATATGAAAGGATTAGAGTAGATATTACATAAGGGCTCTTATGTATAACATATATATATAACATATATGTATAACATATATGTATAACAATCTTATGTATAACATATATAACAACCTAACAATCTTATATTATTATTTTTTTCTTAACAAACTGCTTAGTTTGGCTTACACTGTTCTTCATAGTCTGACTCCACCCTACCTTTCCTTCTTATCTCAATCCACAAATTGATGATCTAGCTATACAGTCTTGCTCTTTCCCAAACTCAGTATACCTCCCAACCACTGACATTCTCCATGCCTAAAACATCCCCTTCTTCTTACGTACGTCCATAGGGAGTCCATAGCTTACCTCAAAGTTGATCAGAGACAACCATTTTCACTAAAACTACTCCCTCCAAAGATATGAATTATCTTTTAGTTGTCAAACTTAATGATCTTTTCTTAATTCCCATATTTATCAACCAGTCTGCATCCTCTGACATTATTCATCACCTTTTCCTTCATATTCTCTGCTATGTAGGTTTTTGGATGTCATTCTGTCTTGGTTTTGCCCTTTCCTATCTGACCAATCCTCAGTCTCCTTTGCTACATTCTCAACCAGTTCACTCTCTAATCAAATACTCAAATGAATGTATGATCTCTTGGTTTTGAATATCCCCTCCAACAGGGCAGGTCACAAATCCTTCACCACAGCCCATCCTGCCCAACTCTTTTCTTTATTGTCCTCCCATAACTTTATTACTGGGAGATGAAACAAAGGGCTATATAATTTCTTTTTTTTCATTTCTCCTGATATCAATCATATCAGTGGAAAATTGTAAACATATTATCCCTCACTAACTTACCACATGTCTGACCCCTTTCCTTCTGTGCCCATACATTTTCTAAATGGCATCCTTTATTCTTGTTCATTTTAGAAGTTCTTTGTTGTTACGTATTCAAACCTCCAAATATTCAACCTGTGCCTCTCTAGTATCCTGTGTACGGTTTTCTAGAAAACCATAGTTGTAGAAATGATAGTTCTAGAAAAAGTCAGGTTAAAAATATTAAAGCTGTAAACAACAGCAAAAAAAAAACCATTTTAACATGTCCATTTGGAAATATGATGAGGAAATATGATTAGAAAATCTGAGAGAATCAGCAAATGAACTGAGATAATTAACAGCTTCAGTACAATAGAATGCAAAGCAAACCCACAAAATCATTAACATTCCTATATAGTACTAAAAACAGTGAGATAAAATGCAAGAAAGATAAAGTTCCTTCAAAGTAGTATCACCAAGACAATCTACAGGGGCAGGTCTCATCTCCTTGCTCAGTTTAAAATCAAGCTTCTTTCCAAGATTCACTTTACATAGTTCATTAGTTGGAATGCAATCTATTCTAAAATTTGCTCCTGCTCTCAATAGAGCAGTAAACAATTCTTTTCTTGTCAATCTACTCTAATTTTCAATCTGCTAGCTATTTACTCTTCTCTGTGAAAGAAATTTATCTGTTTCACTGATTCTCACTATCCAAGATACCAATGATTCTCCTATCCTTGGGGTGAACCAGCTCAAAATATCTGGGACCTCCTGCTGAGTAAAATCCTCAACTACCTCCTCAAACACTGCCTCCCCCACAAGTCCCTTGCTTCCTTATTAGTACTGGCCAAACCTCAGTCTCCTCATTTGCCTCATTCTTCTTCCACACATCCTCCTGGTCTATGTTTAAACCAAAATCAAGCCCAGGCTATACCAGGGCTGCATCCACTTTTCTGCTAACTCTTCACCTCCTGTGAGTCAAACCAAAAACAGCTTTTTCTTCTACCACCTGAAACTCTCTAGTTTCCTCTCCTAAATTACAGTTTGAATGCTGTAGGATAAAAATCTTCTCCTACAAACCAGCTAACTTCCTTTCCATCTGAGCCTTCTTCTCCAGCAGCTTGTCTGTGCTTTTACATATAATTTGATAGCTTGCTAGCAAGGCCCAGCCTCTACCACACACCCTTGCCATTTCTTTCCCTCATTCTATTGGTGTTCCCTGCAAACATCTTTCTAAGTCTCTGGGTTCTCCCTTCTGTACCTTGGTTACCAGTTTTCACAAAGCTCTGTTCCTTTAGCCCATTCTCTTGCTAGGGAGGAATAAAGCAAATCCTCAGACCCTGGGACATTCATTTCTTCTCTGTCCCTTGTCTTTCTGTTTCCAAATAGAAGTCTGACATTTCACCATCACATCCCATCTCCATCACCATTTGTTGTTATTGTGTTTGTCCTTCATTCTTGAAGAGGGCCATGACATCAAGATGATGACATGACTTGCAGTTGACTTTAATTTGAGTGAGGAAGGGCTGTGCAAGGTCACCAACCTTACTTTCTTCTCCTGAACCCCTGGTCCAGTGGCCTGATATTCATCAGGATGACTGGAGATGGCCCAGATGCAATGGGAGACACTGGCCCTTTCAGGCTAAGGTCTTATCACATTCTCACATTACCCATCATAGTAACAAAAATCTATACAAAGGGGCACAGCTAAGATGGCGGAGTGAAAGCAACGACTCACCTAAGCTCCTGGACAAATTCCTCTGGATACCTCTGAAAGGAGAATCTGACCAAACTTTGGAGGTGCGGAATCCAGTGGGTGACAGACTTTGATGGATTCGGAGCCCAGGTTAGACTGGAAGGTCCACGGGAAGGGTCTGTTCCGCGGGGGTGAGCCCCCAGCGCACAGCGCAGTGCAGTCAGCACAGCAGGGCAGAAGGGACCTAAGAAGCCCGAGAGTGGCAGGTGAAACCAGCGGAGGAGGAGACAAGCCAAACCGAGCCGGTGAGAGCCGCTGAGCACCAGATATCAGTGCAGCAGCCCTTCAAACCTTCAGCCTGAAGACTAAACTTCGGTAAGTCACCTACTTGAACTTCCGGGAGCCAGGATGGCGGAGTGATCAGTAAATGCTCTCTCCTCCCCCCTGATGACCATGAAAGAACCATAAAATATTTCCCAGAAAAATCCTGGATCAGCGGGAACAGCAGAAGGGGGCAAATAGTCTCATAACACCAGAGGCTAGGAAAATAGCAAAGGGGGATTCTTCCTACTGTGGCGGAAGCAATCCAGAAGGACAGAGGACCCAGGGCAGAGAAAATTTGCACTGAGACCCAGGCAAGCCTCAGTGCCGGGAGACGAGCCCCAGGAAGGGTGGGAACACGTATTAGCATCTAGGCATGCCTCAGCCCTCCAGGGGAAAAGGGAAGACAATAGGGAAGCTGGGATCACCATCCCCTGACCTTACCTTTGCCTCAGGTCAGCTAAGGAGATCTCCTGTGACCATACCACTCCTCCCAGACACCTAACAAGCTAACCCCAGGGTTGATCTGGGAAACAAAAATCGAAAACCTGCTTTTAGCTTCTTTACACATCAGCTCAACACAAAGTTCTGTACCTTCTGACTGAAAGAACCAGAAGCTACAACACTTAGCCAACATCATGAATCAGAAACAGCAGATGAAAAGTGAAAAAACCATAGAATCTTTCTATGGGGATAAGGACCAAAACACAAACACCAAAGAGGTCAGAGCTGAGACTGTACTTCCATCTGAAACCTCAGAAGGGACTATGAATTTCTTGCAAGCTCAACTAGATTACCTAGAACAGCTGAAGAAGGAAATAGAAGAAAAACTGGCCAATGATTTTAAAATTTTAAAAAAAGAATTCACTGATGAGAACATCACTTTGAAAAGGAAAATTGAACAAATGGAAAAGGAAGTTAAAAAATTAACTGGAGAAAATAATTCCCTAAAAGGAAGAGTTAATCAAATGGAAAAGGAAACCCAAAACCTAATTGGGAAAATTGATCAAATGGAAAAGGAAACACATAACCTAACTGGGAAAATTGGTTGAATGGAAAAAGAAGTACAAAAATTAAATGGAAAAGATAGCTCCTTAAAGGGAAAAATTGGTCAGATGGAAAAGGAGATGCAAAAGTTAGCTGAAGAAAACAATACAATGAAGATTAGAATTGGACAAGTAGAAACTAATGACTCAATGAGGCAACAAGAATCAGTCAAACAAAATCTAAAGAATGAAAAGATAGAAGAAAATGTAAAATATTTAATTGGAAAAACAACTGACCTGAAAAATAGATCCAGGAGAGAAAATTTAAGAATTATTGGCCTGCCAGAAACCCATGATGAAGAAAAGAGTCTGGACAATATCTTCCAGGAAATCATCAAGGAAAACTGCCCAGAAGTACTAGACTCAGAGGGCAAAATAGTCATCGAAAGAATCCACCGTTCCCCACCCGAAAGGGATTCCAAACTCAAAACCCCAAGAAATATCATTGCCAAATTCCAGAGCTATCAAGTGAAGGAGAAAATACTACAAGCAGCCAGAAAGAAACAATTCAAATACCAAGGACATACAGTCAGGATCACACAGGACCTTGCAGCTTCTACATTAAAAGATCAAAAGAATTGGAACCCAATATTCCATAAGGCAAAGGAGTTGGGACTTCAACCGAGGATCAACTACCCAGCAAAGTTCAGCATAACATTTCAGGCAAGGAGAAAGTCATTCAACGAAATAAAGCATTTCCAGAGCTTCCTGACCAAAATACCAGAACTCAATAGACAATTTGATCTTTAAATGCAGGTCTCCAGAGAATCATAAAAAGGTAAACAGGGGGGAAAAACAAAAACAAAAACTTGCTACTCAATTAAGGCAAACTGTTTACCTCCCTATAAGGGAAGATGATACCTGTTAATCTTGAGAACTGTGCAGCTATTATGATAAAAGGGATGTACGTAGAGGGAACGGGTATAAAGTAAATTATGTCATGTCAAAAATATGATTTAAGTATGAGAAGGGATTGTAATAGGAGGTGTGAAAAGGAGGAAGCAGAAAATGGCAAATTACATCACAGGAAGAAGTACAAAACTATAGTAGAGGGAAGGAGGGGAGGGACATGAGCATTGTTTGAGAGGTACTCTCATCTGATTTGTTTAAAGGAGGGAACAATAATCTTAAGTAGATAATCCTAACTAGCTCTATAAGGTAGTAGGAGGGGAAGGGGGAAGAAAGGGGAGGGAGGCTAAAAGGGAGGGAAGAAGCAATAAGAGTAAAGGGGAGTAAAAGGGAGGGGGGGGCTAAAAGAAGGAGGGGAAGGCTGCAGGAGGAGGGGGAGAAAAGTGAATACTATTGAGGAGGAGAAGGGAGACGGGAGAGCTAAAAGCACAAATGGTGGGAAAGTGGATGGAGGGAAATACACAGATTGTAATCATAACTGTGAATGTGAATGGAATGAACTCTCCCATAAAACAGAGATGGAGAGCAGAGTGGATTAAAAGCCATAATCCAACAATATGCTGCTTACAAGAAACACATTTGAAATGGGGGGATACACATAGGATAAAAGTCAAAGGATGGAGCAGAATATTTTGTGCTTCAGCTCATGTAAGAAAGGCAGGAGTAGCAATCCTAATCTCAGACAAAGCAAAAGCAGAAATAGATCTAATCAAAAGGGATAAGGATGGAAACTATATCCTGCTAAAAGGCACCATAGACAATGAAGCAATATCATTACTAAACATGTATGCTCCAAGTGGTATAGCATCCAGATTCTTAGAGGAGAGGTTGGGGGAGTTGAAGGAAGAAATTGATAGCAAAACTATACTAGTGGGGACCTCAACCTCCCCCTCTCTGAACTCGATAAATCTAACCTCAAAATAAACAAGAAAGAGGTTAAGGAGGTAAATAAAACTCTGGATAAGGTAGATATGATAGATCTTCGGAGAAAATTAAATGGGAATAGAAAGGAATATACCTTTTTCTCAGCGGTACATGGAACATTTACAAAAATTGACCATGTACTAGGACATAAAAATCTCACAATCCAGTGCAGAAAGGTAGAGATAATCAATGCATCCTTCTCAGATCATAATGCATTAAAAATTACATGTAATAAAAGGCCATGGAAAGAGAAACCAAAAATCAATTGGAAACTAAATAATCTAATTCTAAAGAAGGGTTGGGTTAAAGAAGAAATCATAGAAACAATCAACAATTTCATTCAAGAGAATGACAATAGTGAGACAACATACCAAATCTTATGGGATACTGCAAAAACAGTTATTAGGGGAAGTTTTATATCTTTGAATGCTTACATAAATAAAATAGAGAAAGAGGAGATCAATGACTTAGGCTTGCAGTTGAAAAAGCTAGAAAAAGAACAAATTGAAAATCCCCAAATAAATACCAAATTAGAAATACTGAAAACCAAAGGAGAGATTAATAAAATTGAAATTAAGAAAACTATTGAATTAATAAATAAAACCAATAGTTGGTTTTATGAAAAAACTAATAAAATTGATAAACCTTTGGTCAATCTGATTTAAAAAAAGAAAGAAGAAAATCAAATTACTAATATTAAAAAGGAAAGGGGTGAACTCACCTCCAATAAGGAGGAAATTAAAACAATAACTAGAAACTACTTTGCCCAACTTAATGCCCACAAATTCAATAATCTAAACGAGATGGATGAATATTTTAAAAAATACAAATTGCCCAGATTAACAGAAGAGGAAGTTGAATACTTAAACAACCCCATCTCAGAAAAAGAAATTGAAGAAGCCATCAATGAACTCCCTAGGAAAAAATCTCCATGGCCAGATGGATTCACAAGCGAATTCTATCAAACATTTAAAGAACAGTTAATTCCAATACTATATAGACTATTTTTGAAAATTGGGGAAGAAGGAGTCCTCCCAAATTCTTTCTATGATACAAATATGGTTTTGATACCCAAACCAGGAAGAGACAAAACAGAGAAAGAAAATTATAGACCAATTTCCCTAATGAATATAGATGCAAAAATTTTAAATAAGATTTTAGCAAAATGAATATAGCATGTTATCACGAGATTAATACATTATGATCAGGTAGGATTCATACCAGGACTACAGGGCTGGTTCAATATTAGGAAAACTATTAGCATTATGGATCACATCAACAACAAAGCTAACAAAAACCACATGATTATCTCAATAGATGCAGAAAAAGCTTTTGAAAAAATACAACACCCATTCCTATGAAAAACACTGGAGAACGTAGGAATAAAGGGAACTTTCCATAAAATAATAAGCAGTATCTATCTAAAACCTTCAGCAAGCATTACATGCAATGGGGATAAGCTAGATGCATTCCCAATAAGATCAGGGGTGAAACAAGGATGTCCATTATCACCACTATTATTCAATATGGTACTAGAAATGTTAGCTGTAGCAATTAGACAAGATAAAGATATTCAAGGAATAAGAATAGCCAAAGAAGACACTAAGTTATCCTCTTTGCAGATGATATGATGATCTACTTAGAGAATCCCAGAGATTCAAGTAAAAAATTACTTGAAATAATAAACAACTTTGGCAAAGTTGCAGGTTACAAAATAAACCCACACAAATCTTCTGCATTCCTATATATTTGCAACAAAATCCAACAGCAAGAGATAGAAAGAGAAATCCCATTTAAAGCTAAGATAGACATTATAAAATACTTAGGAGTTTACCTGCCAAAACAAACCCAGGGATTATATGAACACAATTACAAGACACTTTTTGCAAAAATAAAGTCAGATTTAAGTAAGTGGAAAAACATTAGTTGCTCATGGGTAGGCCGTGCTAATATAATAAAAATGACAATTCTACCTAAATTAATTTACTTATTTAGTGCCATACCAATTAAACTATCAGACAATTATTTTCTAGAGCTGGATAAAATAATATCAAAATTCATTTGGAAAAACAAAAGGTCCAGAATATCAAAGGGACTAATGAAAAGAAATGCTTGGGAAGGTGGCCTAGCGCTACCAGACCTCAAACTGTACTATAAAGCAGCAATTATCAAAACCACTTGGTATTGGCTAAGAAACAGAGAGGTAGACAAGTGGAATAGACTTGGCACTCAAGATGCAGTAGGCAAGGAATATAGCAACCTTCTGTTTGATAAACCCAAGGACCCCAGCTTCTGGGATAAGAACTCACTGTTTGACAAAAATTGCTGGGAAAACTGGATAACAGTGTGGCGGAAATTAGGCATAGACCCATACCTGACACCGTACACAAGAATAAAGTCCAAATGGGTACATGATTTAGGTATGAAGATTGATACCATGAATAAACTGGAGAAGCAAGGAATAGTGTATTTATCAGATCTATGGAGAAGGGAAGAATTCTTTACTAAAGGAGAGATAGAAAGTATTATGAAATGCAAAATGGATAACTTTGATTACATTAAACTGAGAAGTTTTTGCACATCCAAACCCAATGCAACCAAAATCCGGAGGGATGTAGTAAATTGGGAAAGAATTTTTACAGCTAAGCTCGGGGATAAAGGCCTCATTTCTAGAATATATAGAGAACTGACTCATATATATAATCATACAAGTCATTCCCCAATTGATAAATGGTCAAAGGATATGAACAGGCAATTTTCAGAGGAAGAAATTAAAGATATCTATAATCATATGAAAAAATGCTCTAAATCACTATTGATTAGAGAGATGCAAATCAAAACAACTCTGAGGTACCACATCACACCTATAAGATTGGCAAACATGACAGAACAAGAAAATGATAAATGCTGGAGAGGATGTGGGAGAGTTGGAACACTAATTCATTGTTGGTGGAGCTGCATTCTGGAGAGCAATTTGGAACTATGCCCAAAGGGCTACAAAAATGTGCATACCCTTTGACCCAGCAATATCGCTACTAGGACTGTATCCCCAAGAGATCATAAAAATGGGAAAGGGTCCCACATGTACAAAAATATTTATAGCAGCACTTTTTGTAGTTGCCAAAAACTGCAAGTCAAGGGGATGTCCATCAATTGGGGAATGGCTGAATAAATTATGGTATATGAATGTAATGGAGTACTATTGTGCCATAAGAAATGATGAACAAGAAGACTTCAGAGAGGCCTGGAAGGACTTATATGGCCTGATGCTGAGTGAAAGGAGCAGAACCAGGAGAACTTTGTGCACAGCAACGACCACAGTGTGCGAGAGTTTTTTCTGGTAGATTTGGAATTTCATAATAACGCAAGAACTTCTAAAAAAAAAAAAATCCCAATGGTGGTTCTCAAGGCAAAATGCCTTCCACACTCAGAGAAAGAAATATGGAAGTCATTCGCAAAATGTAGCAGATCATGTTTGTGTATGTATATGTGTTTTTGTATCATGTTTTGATTTGTTATATGATTTCTTTCATTTATTTTAGTCTGACTACATAGCATGACTATAGTGAAAATATACTCAATAGGAAAGTATATGTAGAACCTATACAGAATTGTATGCAGTCGTGGGGAGGGAGGGGGGTAGTGGGGGGTAGGTGTGGGGGGGAAAATCTCAATTGTATGGCAGTGATTGTTAAACATTAAAAAATAATAATAAAAAAAATCTATACAAAATAACAATGCAAAGAACAACACCATCTCCAAGACTTCCCCCTGCTAGACTAACCACAAACCAACTCCATTAAACAAACCACAAACCAGCTTCCCTTAAACAAAATCACAAACAAGCTCTTTCACTCACACTAGGGTCACTTGATATAAGAGCACAGGTTGGGTAGTAAGGGTGAGAAGACTGGAAAGGTAAGAGGGTACTAGGTTATAAAGGGCTTTGAATGCCAAAAGCAAAATTTTTTATTTGAGCCTGGAGCAATAGAAAATGACTGGAGTTTATTGTGTAGTCTTGGGGGGAGGAATGGTGTGACATGATCATATTCGTGCTTTAGGAAAATTATTTTAGTGACTCAATAGATGAAGGATTAGAAGGGGAATAGACCTATCAGCAATGGCTTCATTGCTCTAATCAAAATATGATGAGATAAGGGTGATACTAGAGTGGTTGTATTTTCAGTGGAGAGAAGGGAGCCTATTCAAGAGATATTGCAAAGGTGAAATTGACAGACCTTTGCAGTGGAGTAGGGGGGATGGGACCTGGACCCCTAAAAAGAAAAGACTAAGCTGGGAAAGCAATCCAATCCCCGAATTTTCCCATACTGGCATTTTGCCTGAGGAATCTGGCCAAGCCCAGCCTACTTAGATGCCCAATAATCCTTTTAATTGTCCTTTCACTATGGCTCTCCAATCCAACCCAGACCACTCCTTTCATTGTTCACACCTGAAGGACCCTAAACCATTTACCACTCCTTAATCCTATCTAAAGCCTTTCTGTGTTGCCCAGGGGCCACCCTAAACTGTTTACCACTCCCTAATCTGATTGGCAAATTCTGAGTAGTGGACAATGCTCTCCTGCCTTCCTAGTCACCAGTGGAATGAAACAGGGCTGTATGCTTGCTCCCATGCTTTTTAGCATGATGTTTTCAGTCATGTTGTTAAATGAGGATGAACATGGCATCAAAGTCAGCTACTGCACGGATGGTAAATTTTTCAGTTTGAAAAGGCTACAAGCCAAGACCAAAGTGGAGGGAGTGTTGGTGCATGATTTTCTGACTGTGCACTCAGTGGAGCCTCTGAAGCTGAGATGCAACAAAGTAGATCAATTCTCTGCTGCCTGTGCGAATTTTGGCCTAATAATTAATACCAAGAAAACACAGGTGCTCTATAAGCCACCACCACACCATCCATATGTGGAACCATCAATTACAGCAAATGGAGAAGTTTTCAATGCTGTGGATAAACTCATTTACCTTGGGAGTATACATTCCAAGAATGGACACATTGATAATGAGGTTGATGCTTGCATTGCTACAGTTAGCTCAGTGTTTAGGAGACTCCAAAGGAAAGTATGGGAGAGAAGATTTATTAGATTGACTACCAAACTGAGAGTCTACAGAGCCATTGTGCTGACCTTATTGTTGTATACCTGTGAAACCATGCCAGGAAACTGAACTGTTTCCATTTGAACTGTCTTAGTAAGATTCTGAAGATCATCTGGAAGGATAAGGTACCAGACCCTGAGGTCTTTACTTGAACTAAACTGCCAAGCTTTCAAACTATGCTTGAGAGAGCACAATTCCATTGGGATGGCCATGTTGTTCGAATGAAAAATGTACGCTTGCCAAAACGCCTATTTTATGGAGAGCTTGTATGGGGCAGGCAATCACATGGTGGTCAGAAGAGGTGATACAAAGACACTCTCAACGTTTCTCTCAAGAATTTTGGAATTGATTGCGTGACACTGGCACAGGACAGCTTAGCATGGTGTGCCCACATTGGAGAAGGTGCTGTGCTCTCTAAGCAAAGCAGAACTGAAACAGCTCAAAGGAAATGTAAGATGCACAAATTTAAAGTATTCACCCCAAATGTCTATACAGACTATCTGTGCCCAATGCATGGTAGAGCATTCCAAGCTCATATAATTCTGATCAGCTACAGTCAGACTCACTGAAATTTGACTTTATCATGATGAAGTCATTTTGGTCTTCTTTGAAAATGAAGGACAACAACCAACCAATCTGATTCAGATCTTCTCATAGTCTTTTCTTGCATATAAGTACCAATCTTACCCCCATTAAACTGCACAGATTCCCCAAGAATCACTCCCACTTCTATTTGTATCATAATAACAGATTTACTAAGAATCTTGTCTGCCATACTGGTGTTATAATACAACCTTTCTTCTTTGACTGAAAGAAAGCTTGAGTGGTCAAATTCTTTTGAGGCAGACTCACCCTGTATCCTTATGTTTCAGGGTTCCCAGCACCTCAAACCACAACAGATTCAGTATGGAGTGAGAAATAGTGAAGAGTCAAGAATGACTTTAGTGTTGTAAATTGTGAGGATATTATTACCTTCTTTAGTAACAGGAAAAGTAGAAAAGGAAAGAAAGGGTTTAGGGGAAAAGATGAGTTTTATTTAGGATTTATTGTGTTTAGGATATCTACTGACTATCCAATTCAAGATATGTGAAAGTCAGAGATATGAAATTATAGGTCAGCAGAAAGTTTTTTGGGTGTTTATATTTATACTTATAACCTCCTTTTCCCCCCGAGATTCTCTCTCACATTACCAGTTGCCTATTGAACATTTCAATCAGCGTGTCTCGGAGACTTTTCCAGCTCAGTATTACCAAAATTTAACTCATATTTCTAGCCAAAGCCTTTCTTGTTCCAAATTTTCCCATTTTTTTCCTAACGGCCTATCAACCTTCCAGCATCGCTAGTTTAAATTTAACTCCTCATCATCTTTAACTCCCCATTCTCTGTCATTAATTGAATTAATTGCCAAATATTTCTATTCTTATTCTCACAATATTTGCTTTTGACTCCTTTTAAATTATAGTGCTACCCCCTTATTCCAGGCCATCATCTCTTGCCTAGATGATTAGATGGCTTAAATCTGTTTCAATAGCTTCCTAATCATATTCACTGACTCAAGTCTCTCACTCTTCCAGTTCACCCTACACATGACAGATGAAGTAATTTTTCTTAAGTGGAGGACCGTGTGCCTCTTCTACTCAAGGAACTCCAGTGTTTTCCTATGACGAATAAGATGAAATTCAAACTCTTCTGTTTAACTTTTAAAGCCCTTAATTACTTATTACCAACCTGTCTTTCTACCCTTGTTGTCATTAACTCCTCCTCTGAACAACAATAAACTTTGAATTTCCATCGGTGACCTCCTCTCTTTGTACACAGGAGCAACCCATGCCTTTGCACTGGTCATCCCACATCCTTGGATACATGCTTTCCTTATCTCTGCTTCACAGAGACCTTCTCTTTCTTCAGAGGTAATTCATGCTCCATCCTCTTCATGAAATTTTTCCTGATCCCCTGCAATTGTTAGTATTCTTCTTTCCAAACCAGCTTATATTTAATTACAGCACATTACTACATTTATTCACTTTGTTATATATTCACATATTTATATATTATCTCTCTATTAGAATTATGTGAACAAAACCCTTGAGATAGAGTTTTTAAATAATTAACAATCAATTTATTAATTAGACTGTCCTGTAAATCGATAAATCATGGTTAGTGTTTATTGCCTAGAACCAGACTCTGAAATGCCTTAAATTAGATGGGTAGCTTTGGAAAGAAACTCCTCGGACAAATGAAACTCAGCCCTGATTGAGGGAGATTTGAGGAGGAGGTGGGCCAAAAGTCTTCAGCTCCTCCTGCTGAGAATGTGGCTTGATCATGAGACTTGTAGTCTCAAAATATCTGAGCAGGGGAAGCCATTTCCACCCAGAAGTCTCTGGCTAGTTTTCTCCTTTATGAGCTATGTTGCCCTAAATTCTAATAGGGGGACAAAGGAAAGGACTTCCTCCTCTAGGCAAAGGCTAGCCTAGCCTGGATAATTCTGTTTGTATTATAAAAAGAAATTTGGTTTTCCAGTTGGGTGCAAAGACCTGTATAAAGTTAGAATTCAGTTAAAAGCATCTGCTTTAGGGGACTAGGAGTAATCTCATCACTCAGGCATATATTTCAGAGACTGATCTTTTCAGGAACTGGGTTTTATTAGGAATAGGAAAAAAGTGGTGCATCACAAGTTAAAATTTTATATACATACACACATATATACAATAGTTTAATGTTACTTTCTCAGAATATATGCTCATTTCCAGTATGGAATATTTTCATTCTTTGTATTTATAGCTCCGGCACTTAGCATGGTGTATGCTACATAATAGAAACTTTTGGAATGTTTGTTGATTGATCATTCATCCTTCACCTCTTGATTCTTTGACATAATTGCTTAAATTATCATTCCAGATACTTTCCTCTCTGTGTGAAACTGCTTTCTCTTGATTCCCTTTCTACCTGACTATTCCCCTTTTCAGGATCATCACCATCTATCTCTCTCCCACTATGTATATTCCAGGATTCCTCAAAAATAGATGCAAATTCCAACAAATTCCAAAAATTCCTGGAGTAGCTCCCTCACATGGTTATTATAAGACTCAAAAGAAATGATGTGCACAGAATTCTACAAACCCTAAAATCCTACTTTAATAGATATATTCATATATAATAAATACATGTATAAAATATATAAAGTGTATTATATCTATTAGAATACAGCTAGAGAAATAGATGACAGATAAAAATTCTTATGATGCATAATCTTCAAGTACTGGTTTGACTACCTTTCAGTTCCCTGTTTATCAAACTGTGCAAAGACCTCCCTCATGTCACCCCTGGTGCCAGTTTCTGTTCGAGATTCCCTTTCCCCTCATGAAAGCAAAGGAAATTTGGGGCTACTAGAAAAGAAAATCCCCTTCCCTGTGAACCTGCCCTTCTGAATTAATTCACAGTAATGGTTTAATGCTAAGGTCCAGATTAAAACCTACCCTCAGCCCCTTGATGAGACTTTAATATTTTAGCTGCTGGACCCACATGGACTAGCTTATTTCTTTCAAAGAGCCTGAACTATGATGATAAATAATTAACTGCTTAATTATTTCAAAAATCCATTGAACTTGAATTTTAAAGACCAGTCTTAAGAAGTGAAAAACTGTAAGAACTCTGATCAATACAATGACCATTCATGATTCCAGAAGACTGATGATTGAACATGCTATCTATGACAGAGAGGCAATTGATTTAGGGTGCAGAATGAGACACCCTTCTTTTTTTCCCTACATAGAGGAAATTTCTTTTGAATCACTATGCATACTGCTTACAAGGAATTTCTTTCATTTCTTTTGTTTTCTTTTATTTTCCTCCCCCCCCCCCCTTTGGAATAAGGAATGAGAGAGAGCAAAGATATTTTTGTTCCTTAAAAATAGAGAGAAATATTGTGGGATGCTACAGATATAGAATGCTACTTGAACTTTCAGATGAGGTCACTGTATTGTTAATTTTGCTTAATCATTTTACTTTGTTATAAGAGATCTTTCACAGGGGGGTAAATCTGGAATGATTTATAATGTAAAAACAAAACAGCAATATAATTCTGTTTCTTTAAAGAAAATGTACTTTTTGTTCTCAGTAGAGAAGTAGAAACTAAGATTATGAAATATAGGATTCAATTTTAGCAAGCTGCTTTGTCCATTGACTTTAACTTATTTTTTTTTCTGTAATCAAAAAAGAAAAAAAAATCCAATGATGCTGAGGGAAGATTTGGAAAAAAAAATTGACTGAGTTATAATTAGAAAAAGCCATAATAAACTTCAATAATATAATGGAATTCTATGGGCCAAAGGAAAAAATCTGGATCCAGAATATTTTCAAATATTAGACAACTCTTTATCATTCATATGTGTTTCCACATCTTAGGTTGAATAGGTTGAATATTGAAAGTCATACACAAAATCAAAGAGAGTTTGTCTTGCTCTTTTTCTCTTTATCCACCATCATGTACTAAAGAACTGGGAACTTAGTAGAATTTGAATAAAGACTCAGTACTTGGTGTTATCCTCTGTGGTCATAAGAACTTACCACTCAATGTTATGTAAAATAATGCAAGTGAAACATATAGAGATCAAAACAAGCCAGTACATAATAAAGTATTCTACCAATATGGTGTGGGAATTGAGAGAAAGGAGAGCTTACTGGGGACTTGAGAAAACAGGGTAAATTTCATGGAGGAAGTGAGGCCAGTAGAGCTCTGAAGAATGGAAGAGATTTGGATAGGAGAGGGAAGGGGACAAAAAAGTGCTAAAGAATGCGGTTGTAGTCATTTGTAAGAATATATCCCAAAGATTCTGTTTACTTTTCCCATTCCTACCAAAATATCCATAAAGCCAGATTAAGATTCCCATTCCCTGCTCTTCTATTTGGGATTGTTTTTGTGAACCTTCTCATGAAGCTCAGGCACAGTGCCAAACCCCCTGGATACTGTCAAAACCAAACCCAACTCACTTTGACTCTATTTCACTTGTTCGTCACATGCTCAGTTTCCCAAAGGAGGTAAACTTGAGACCAAAAGAAAAAAAGTCATCCACCACCACTGGAGTTCAACACTGAGATTTATCAAAAATATTTTAGTAGAATGACCTTTTAGGACCAGTTTTCAAAAACATTACTCTTCTTTGGGAGAATGAGATGCAGAAAGCAGGCAACTACAGAACCTGTTAAAGTGGAAATTTATTCTAATTGACCTATCTACCAGGGGAAAAATAGATACTCAGAGATATTCCATCTTCTCAGTAATATTTATGTCACCTTGATTGTGTATATCCTTCATTCTCGAGGAAAACTATGCCATCAGAGAAATGATGACATGACAGAGTGATTATCAATGTCACCTATGACATATCAAAAATGTAACAACATTAAGACAAAGTGCCACAGAAACTTTATTTCTACTTCATAGGTTCATTTTTCAGGCAACTTTTAAATTTTAGTATAACGCTTCCTCCAAGGCTTCCTCCCTAACTCTCTTTGGTGAAACATGGCCTCAGAGGAAAGTTGACTCCTTTTCTTTTTATGGTTCTATCATCATGTATCCCTGAAAGACTGAGGTCTTTCAAGTTCTGTTGTTCATAAGTTTGTAGCTGGTTTGACCTCCAAACAATATCAAGCAACCAGTTGATACCAATTAACGTATACAAAATTTTTATTGCAAAAAAAAAATATATATATATATAGCAAGGAACAAAGTTACAAAAACATCCTCCTACATGATGCTACGTGAAGTCAGCATCACATTCTCCCTTTGGAATGTATTCACTTCCTGAAAAGAATGGATTCAGATTTAAAGAACAAAGGTATTTATGAGGAACTCAGGGAATACATGTGGTCAAAGGTCACTTCATGACCCTACGAACACTTCCCTACCACTTCTGGAGGAAGCATACCTAATAGATGAATTTCTCATTTGCTCTTCTAGGCTATATATATGTATATATATATATATATATGTATATATATATATATATACATATATATGTATATATATGTATATATATATGCATATATATGTATATATACGTATATATGGTATTTTGTCTCAATCTACTGTTGAGCTTTGCCAAGGAGAATGATCTTCAGGGCTGGATCCTCATTGGAATCCACAATTGCTTCAGCCATCTCTAGTAAAAGTTGGTCTATGCTATCAACTATTGCCAAATTGACCTCTGATACCATTTTTACACTTTTGAAGCTCTCGACACAGTCTATTCTCTCTTGGGATACCTATTTACCTAAAATTGAGGAAGAATGAATAGAAAAGGAATAGAGATACTATTCTTTGATAGATACAAGAGAGGCAGTGTTGAAGAGAAATGCTGTTCATCTGCTAAATAGTAATCTACTAGCAATCCTCCTCACTCTGAATCATCAGGGTAGAGAATATAAAAAAGACTAGAGTGGAGGAAGTGGTTCTTATAAATACTATTCTGTTCAAAATCAGTTTCATCTCCATCATTAGTCCTTACACTGATGAAACCAGTGAGAAAATTCCCCTCTGACAGACAGCTAATGCTCAGCTACTCACAATCAGAAGTAGGCTATTTATAGTGACTTGCAAGCAGATGAGCAATATTACTTCCACTCTAAGGACTAGCTCCTTATTGGCTAGTCCCCCACTAGTTAATCCAGTTAAGTAAATGGAATTTTGATGGATTTTTTAAAATAAACATTACCTGTTCAATAATTTATCCCACAAAATTTTAAAGCTTTAAAAGAATGAAAAATCTGCTAATACAATACCAAGGATTATATAAACCCAATTACAAAACATGCTTTACACAAATAAAGACAGATCTAAACAGATGGAAAAATATGAATTGCTTATGGGTACAGCCAAGCCAATATAATAAAAATGACAATTCTTCCTAAGTAAATTTACTTATTCATTGTCACACAAATCAACCTACCAAAGAAGTATTTAATAGAACTAGAAAAAAATAATAACAACATTCACATGGAGGAACAAAATGTCAAGAATATAAAGAGAACCAATGGGAAAAAAGTATCAGTACCATCAGTACCAGATTTCAAACTATATTAGAAAGTGTTAGTTATCAAAATAATCTAGTGCAAGATAATGAATAGAGTGATGAATCAATAGAATAGAATAGTTATGCAATACTTTGTAATAAATAACAATGGTAATTTAGTGTTCAATAAACAAAAAAAAATCAAACTTTGGGGATAAGAACTCAGCTTTTGACAAAAATTACTAGAAAAACTGAAAAATAGTTTGGAAGAATCTAGGCAGAGACCAATATCTCACATCAAATGAAAAAGTTTAGGTCAAAATGGATAAATGATGTAGAAATAAAGAATGATATCATAAGCAAATTCATAAAGTGTGGACAAATGCACCAGTTGGTCAGATCCATGCATAAGGGAAGAGTTTATCACCAAACAAGAGACAGAAAAGATCACCAGAAGTAAAATTGACAATTTTGATTACATGAAATTAAAAAGTTCCCTCACAAGCAAAACTAATGCAATGAAAATGAGAAGGAGGACAGGAAATTGGGTTCTTTTTTTTTTTGCAAAAGTTTCTCTAACAAAGGCCTCATTTCTCAAATATGTAGGCAATTAAGTCAAATATATATATATATATATATATATATATATATATATATATATATATAGAGAGAGAGAGAGAGAGAGAGAGAGAGAGAGAGAGAGAGAGAGAGAGAGAGAGAGAGAGAGAGAGAGCAATTCCCCAATTGATAAGTGAACAAAGGATATGAAGAGAGAGTTTTCAGAAGAAGAAACCAAAGTGCTCAAATTCACTATTAATTAGTGAAATTCCAATTAAGACAACTATGAGATAGATCTCATATCTATCAGATTAGCTAACGTGAAAGAAGAAGAGGAGAAATTCTGGCAGGGATGTAAGAAAAATGGAAAACTAATGCTCTCTTGGTAGAATTGTAAACTATTCCAACTATTCTGGAGAACAATTTGGAACTATGTCCAAAGGGCTTTAACATTGAAAAATTGGAATTGAGAAAGTAGAAGCTAATGAATTCATGAGAAATCAAGAAACAATAAGACAAAGTCCAAAGAATGAAAAAGAAAATTTGGAATTTGAAATATCAAAAAAAAGGGAAAGAAATTGACCTAGAAAATACATAGAGAGAAAATATAAACTCATGGGACTACCTGAAAAACGTGAATAAAGAAGGAGTCTAGACATCACATTTAAAGAAATTATAAAGGAAAACTGTACACATATCTTAGAACTAGAGAGTAAAATGGAAACTGAAAGAATCCACCAATCACCTTCTTAAAGAGATCCCAAAATGAAAACTCCTAGATATATCATAGCCAAATTCCAAAGTTTCCAGTTCAAAGAGAAAATACTACGAGTCAGAAATAAATCATGAAAATCTAGCAGAGTTACAGTCATGATGAAACATGATTGAGCATCTACCATGTTAAAGGGTCAAAGGGTTGGGAAAATGATTTTATTTAAATCAAGAATAACCTACCCAGCAAAACTGAACATAATTCTTCAGGGGGAAAAATGGATATGTAATGAAATAGATAACTTTCGAGCATTCTGAATGGAAATACTAGAGATAAAAATCTGACTTTCAAATATAAATCTGAAGTGAAGCAAAATAAGGTAAAAATGAAAGGGAGATCATAAATAAAGAAAATTATATTGTTTACCTTATTGTATGGTAGGATGAAACATATATCTCCTAAGAATTTTTTTTTCATTATGAGGGCAATTAGAAGAACTCTACATAAACAGACAGCATGGGAGTGACTAAGTTATGTTGGGATTCTCTCTCCCCCATCCAAAAAAATAAATAAATAAAGATATGCAAGAAAGACCAGTGCAGTAGAAGATGGGGAAAGGAAAAAAAGAATGGAAAAAATTATCTCACATAAAAGAGGCACCAAAAAAAAGACCTTTTACATTGGAGGGGAAACTGTGAGGTGGTGTGCAATGCCTAGACTCACTCTCATCTGAATTGATTTAAAGAGAAAGAATCACACACATAAACACAAAAGAGAGAGACAGAGACAGAGACAGAGAGACAGACAGAAACAGAGACAGAGAGAAAGAGAGTGTTAGATATAAAAATATATCTTACCCAATAGAAAAGTAGAGAAGAAGATAAAAGGGAGAACGTTTTTAAATGGGGGGAGGGGGTTTTGAAAGAGGCAGTAGTCAGAAGCAAGATCAACTTTTAACAAAATACAGGGTAGAAAAGAGAAAGAAAAGGATAAACATGAGAAAACAGTGGGGGGAAGTTCACAATTAGCAATCATAAGTCTAATGTGAATAGAAAGAATCCAATCATAAAATGGAAGCAGATAGCAAAATAAATTAGAAACCAGAATCCAACAATGTGTTATTTATAAGAAAGACACTTGAAAAAGAGACACACAAATTTAAAATAAGGGAATAATGCTGAATATATTATGCTTCAGTTGAGGTGAGAAAAAAAGGCAGGAGTAGCAATTATGATCTCAGACAAAGAAAAAGAAAAACAAACTTACAAAAAGCACAGAAACGACATCTTGTTAAATGGGATGATAAAAAATAACATAATAACAATAAACTCATATATGTCCAATGGAATAGAAGGAAATTCTTAAAGAAAAATTTTAATGAGCTATAGAAGGAAATAGCAAAATTATAGTATCTGGGAACTTCAACTTTTTCCTCTCTGACTTATGAATCTGAAAATAAAGTAAATAAGAAATTAAAAAGGTGAATTGAATTTTAGAAAAGTTAAATATGGTAGACATCTGGAGAAAATTGATTAGGAATAGAAAAGAGGATAGTTGTGTTTTTTTTTCAGCTGTACATGGCAACTTCATAAAAACTGACAATCTATTGAGGTATTAAAGCCTAAGAAACAAATGCAGAAAAACAAAATGATTAAATGCACCCTTCTTCGACCACAATGGAATAAAAATATGTTAAATAAAGAGCCATGGAAGTATGGATTAAAAATTAAATGGAAGTTTAATAATCTAATCCTAAAGAAACAATGAATAAAAAGGGCAAATAATAGCTGCAAGCAATAATTTCATAAAGATAATGACAATAATAAGACAAAACACCAACATTTGTGTGATATGGAGAAAGGCATACTTAGGGGAAAGCATGTACAACAATAAAAAGAAAGAGCTGATCAATGTGTTGGGCATGTCATTTAAAAAAATAGAAAAGTAGCAGATAAAATTTTTCACTAGTAAACACCAAAACAGAAGTCCTGAAAGTTAAACAAAATACAACATAAATAATGCCATTTGACAAACCCCCTACGATGGGGGTGAGGAATCTGTGGCTTCAAGGCCACATGTGGCCATCAAGGTCTTCAAATATGACCCTTAACTGAATCCAAACTAGAAGGATTTGTTCTGTGAAGTTTGAATTCAGTCAAAGGTCTGTATTGAGGAGCCAGAAGACCCAATATGGCCCTAAGGTCATAGGTTCCCATGCCTAATGTAGGAGCTAGTTTAAAAAAAAAAACAATAAAATAGACAAAACATTGGTTGATTAAAAACAAAACAGTGGACACCGTTGCATGACAGAGTTTTGCTACCCAGCCTGCTTCAGAGTGAAGACTTTTCTTTTCCCGCTCAACCTTGCAGGTTGCAGTTGACCAAAGAGATGATTATGGAGAAGCCAAGACCCCTGCTGGTCAGGTAGAAATTTGTGAGACAGTATTATACTCTGCTGAACCAGGCAGATATGCTGCATAGGTTTTATGGAAAGAACTCATGTTCATGGAGGTTTAGATTCCAATGGAAAACCAGTTGATGCTGTCTATGGACAAAAAGAAATTCATCAGAAAGTGATGTCCCAAAACTTTACAAGCTGTCACACTAAAATTCATCATGTGGATGCTTATGCTACCCTCAGTGACAGTGTTGTAGTCCAAGTGATGGGACTGTTGTCTAATAATAACCAGGCATTTCAGAGATTCATGCAGACATTTGTAATTGTACCAGAGGGTTCTGTTGCAAACAAATTCTATGTTCATAAGACATCTTCTGATGCTAAGATGAGATTTTTGGTGGTTTTGTCACTGAACCCCAAGAAGAATCTGAGAAATAAGTACAAGAACCAGAAAAAAGACAGCAGACTCCTGGGATAGTTCCTGATTACTCTGGAACTTTTTATGACCAGATCAGCAACAATGACCTGGAGGAACACCTCTGCCTGTTGTGGAGCCAGAGCCGGAAGCTGAACCTGAGCTGGAAGCTGAACCTGAAATTCATGAAGAAGAGTCTGAACCAGATTTGGAAGAGCCTGCTTCTGAGGACACTCAAAAGAGCTCATCTCCTGTGCCTGTGTATTCTGCTCCAGCAGCATAGTAGTACCTGAGAACATTTTCCTGGGCATCTGTGACCAGTAAGAACCTTTCACCTAGTGGAGCTGTTTCAGTGTCTGGAATACCACCCCATGTTGTTAAACTACCAGCTTCACAGGCTTGCCCAGAATCAAAACCTGAATCTCAGACACCACCACAGAGGCCCCAGAGGGATCAGAGAGTGAGGGAACAATGAACTAATATCCCACTTCAAAGGGGTCTCAGACCAATTCGTGAAGGTGGTGAACAGGGTGAGAGGGATGCAAGGAGAATTGTGGGATATCAAGACAATCATCAGCTTTTTGTTGGAAATCTTCCACACTATGTGGACAAAGCAGAACTAAAAGATTTTTTCCGAAGTTACAGGAATGTTGTGAAACTTCAAAATAATAGTGGTGGGAAGCTACCAAATTTTGGTTTTGTTCTGTTTGATGACCCAGAGCCAGTTCAGAAGCAGCAGGTCCATCATGTTTAGAGGTGAGGTGTGTTTGAACATTGAGAAAAAGATAAGAGCAACCAGAGAAGGTGATCCTCGAGATAACAGACCATGTGAACCAGGAGGCCCATGAAGTGGGCTAGGTGGTGGAAAAAGAGGGATGTCCCAGAAACTAGGATTTGGTTCTGGAAGGGGGATTGGTCAACGTCAATAAATTTGGCATGCAGATCTTCATGTGATGGCACAAACCTTTGCTCCTGCAGCACTGTGAATTTCAGCCTTGGATATCTTAGAATGTGACCCTAGCCTGTCATATAGACTGCCTACATTTGATACATTTTCAGGCTCTTATTTGTTTGTGTTAATGTGCTTTTTTGTGTGTGCTGTTTTCATTCCTCATAGTCCCTCTAAGTCCTCATCCCCAATTCCAGTTTTATGGAACAATATTTTAGGAAAAATTGCTTTTAAAAGAAGAAAAACTGAAATTCCTTGCTCACCTCAAATATACAGACTAGATTTTATTCTGTTTCTTTTTTTTTTTTACAACAGTGATTTTATCCCAAAGGATTATATCTTTTGCTTATAACTGATATTGGAATAATTTTCTTTTTTCCTTTTCCATGTGTTCCAAGAATTGGTGAGAAACCCAGGATTTGGCAAACATTTTGAGGGCAAGAAAAACCCCAGTTACTTACTGAGGGCCATGACTACTTTCTGTTTTGAAGTTGTTGCCAGTGGAAAAACTGACAGTCATACTTTTCTCGGTGGCATGGTTAAAAAATAAAATAAAGGGTATATATAGTCAAAAAAACAAATTTGCAGTATCAAAATGAAAAAAAAGTGAATGTATCACCCAAAACAATGAAATTAAAGCAATTATTAAGAGCTACACACACACACACACACACACACACACACACACACACACATGCACGCACACACACATACACACATACACATATATACATACAGAGACTGTAAAGAAAAATCTGATATACATTAAGGGAACCCTAACCATCTTGGTCATTCTAAGTCATTCAGTATGTGTGTATGTGTGTGTGTGTTTGTACATATGAATACACACATAAATGTACCTATACATATGTGTATATCACACATAAAGATATAGATGGATATGTATATATCTGTATATCTGTGCATACTTAAACACAGTATATATGAATATGTACACATGTGTATATAAATGATTATACACACTTACATGAATACATACACTTATATATGCATGTTTTTGAGTATATAAACACTTGGAGGACACATGAATTGGTGGAAAGAGTTCAATATAGATTATGTCATCCCCAAACGTTCTGACCTGAAACCCCACTTTGATGATTTCAGTCAGGTCCCAACCAAGTTTCATTTCACTCCCTATTCCATTACCATTCTCTAAACAGGGTTCTTATTGTCAACACCTGTTCTTATCACAGAGTATGGTGTATAGTAAATGCTGAAGAAATGCTATTTCTTTAGTTCATTCTAGATTTCTCCAGTTGAAAGTCTTGTGCTCCTATGACCTTGGTTCAAGGTCTTGTTCTACCATTCACCAACTGTATTATTTTAAATGAATCACTTAATCAGTTTCAGTCTCATCTGTAACCTGATTTACACGTTATTCTGAGGATGAAATGATAACTTTGTAACTGTAAACCAGACCATATTTCTAGAGAGAAAAACAATTAGCAAATTCATCAATTGTATTTATTTTTCAGGCTTCTAGTCCCAAATTTTTAAATAGATACTTATTCCCTGATTAATAATCAGCACTTTAGAGAAACTTAGCATTTCACACTAGGGAACCAAGCTCAAGTAAACATACTTTCATGCGTTAATGACTCTAATCAAGGGAGAAGCCATTTACCTTAGCCTTGGGAACAGAAAACTGAGTAAAAGCACAAATTTAATTATGCTACCCATTATACATTTATAGATCACAATCTCAAGTGGACCCTCACTGCTGCTCAGCAGTATTTCTTCTCTTTCTTTTGTTGACTTCCTATTTCACTCCCTGTAATGACTGTTCTAAGTTTATTCCTCTCTCCTTAATCCCCTAAATAGCACTCTACTTAGCTATCTTTAAGCAAATGATCTAGTATTCCAAGTCTCTGAGAAGACTGAGACCACCTGACAAATGTTACCTCAACATTGTTACATTCCTCCTAAAACCTTCTCAATAACATCACCCAATCTATCTTGGTTTCTTCTTGTCTCAGAGGAAGAGCTATCTATACCTTTCTCTAAGGCTAATTCTTTACCTCTGTTAATTGTATAATGCTCTCCTACTTCTTCCAGGACCTTGTTTCAATCATCATTTTCTCTTATGCACATATCTTCAAACTCTCCTTTGCCAATATCTCCTTATTGCCTTTGTAATTGACCAGTCACATCTAACCCAATGTTTTCCCTTCCTCTGCTTCTATTTGCCCTACCTCAGATCCTTCAGGAAAATGACACTCTATCAGATTATGAAACCTCTATCCTCCCCTGGGGAAAATTTAAAAAAAAAAAAGCTTCCCCAAAGTCACAAGACTGACCAGTTGTGAAACAGCATGGTTTAATTTCTTGTATATTATAAATATCTGTGAGAAATAGCTCTTATTCCAAAGCCTGCTTGCACCATAGAAACTACTCCTCTCAATGGATGAACTGACACTTCAACTTGCCATATCTTTCAACAATGGGCAAAGGGCTTTTTAATTGATATAGCCTGTACTGGTGGGTTTTCTTTCCGATACAAAACATACACATAACCCAAAAATTAAAATTATTTCCCTTAAATTTTCCACTATATCCAGTGAGTATACTATCTTTCCCTCCTTCCCTTCACTGCAAAAAAAAAAAAAATATGATTAGACAATTTTGAGAAGAAATCAAAGTTATCTATACTCATATGAAAAATGCTCTGCATAACTATTAATTAGATCAATGCAAATTAAACATTTTGAGATCACAAGTTACACCTATCAAATTAGTTAATATGACAAAAAAATGAGAGGATATGGAAAAATTGGAAAATTAATGCACTATTATGAAATATTGCAGCCATTCAGGAGAATAATTCAGAACTACGCCAAAAAACTAGCAAACTGTGAATAAACTTTGACCCAGTAATACCATTGTTAGTTCTGTGTGTCAAATAGATCAAACGAAAAGAAAAAAACCTATTTGTGTAAAAACTATTTAAAGTAAGTCTTGTGGTAGCAAAGAATGAGAAATCAAGGGCATATTCATAAATTGGGTAATAGTTGAAGAACCTGTGATACATGATTGTGATGGTATACTACTGAGTTATAAGAAATGGTGAGCAAGATGGTTTCAGAAAAGCCTAGAAAGATTTACATGAACTGATTTGAAGTGAAATAAGCAGACTCAGGAGAACATTTTAAAAAGTAACACCAACAATATATGTTGATGGTAAACTGTGAATGATTTAGTTATTTCCAGCAATACAATGATTTAAGACAATTCCAAAGGACCCATGATGAAAAATGTTATCCATCTTCAGAGAGAGATCTGATGAATGCTGAGTGCAGATTGAAACATAATATTTTAATTTTGAATAGTAATTTATTTTTCCCAATTACATATTGATAAAAGTTTCAGGGACCAGAGTCAAGATGCTGGGGTAGAAGCAGAGAATTGTTACAGCTCTGCCTCCAAACCCCTCAGTAAACCTGTAAAAAATGACTCTAAACAAATTCTAGAGCAGCAGAAGCTACAAAATGATAGACTGAAGCAAATTTCCTGCCCAAGACAATTTGGAAGGTCAATGGGAAGGGTATATTGTACCAGGCTGGGAGCAGAGCACAGTTGATCTACACCATGGGAGCAGGCCTTAGGGGACTGAATCACTGGTGGGTGCTATGTATTCCTGATTTCTCAACCCACAAATGCTAAAGACAGCTTCAAAGGTCAGTGGAAAAGGTTCTGGCTGAGAGGAGAGGACAGTCCAAGGTGGCTGCAGCCACTGCTGAAGGAGAGGCTGCTTCTGGAGGCATCCACTTAACAAAGCTCAAAAGTCAAGTAATTGGCTGGGAAATGAGCAATCAAGCGAAAAAGAAACAGAGTATAGATTCTTACTTTTTCGGTGAAGAGGTATTTTCTTACTTCACTGATGATGAGGAGGATCAAAACATACAGTCAAAAGAAGACAACAAAGCCACATCTCCCACATCTAAAACTTCTAAGAAAAATATGAATTGGTCTCAGGCCATGAAAGAGCTCAAAAAGAATTTTGAAAATCAAGTCAAAGAAGTAGAGGAAAAATTGGGAAGAGAAATGAGAGTGATGCAAGAAAATCATGAAAAATGAGTTAACAGCTTGCTAAAGGAAATCCAAAAAATGCTGAAGAATTTAACACTTTTAAAATTAGACTAACCTAAATGGCAAAAAGAGGTCCAAAAAGCCAATGAGGAGAAGAATACCTTAAAAAAAGTAGGATGAGCCAAAAGGAAAAGGAGGTCCAAAAGCTCACTGAAGAAAATAATTCTTTAAAAATAAGAATGGAGCAAATGGAAGCTAATAACTTTTAGGTGAAATCAAGAAATTATAAAACAGAACCAAAAAAAAAAAAAAGAAGAACACAATGTGAAGTATCTCAGTGGAAAAACAACTGACCTGGAAAATAGATCCAGGAGAAATAATTTAAAAAATATTGGACTACCTGAAAGCCATGATCAATAAAAGAGCCTAGACATCATCTTTGAAGAAATTATCAAAGAAAACTGCCCTGATATTCTAGAACCAGAGGGTAAAATAGAAATGAAAAGAATCTACCAATCACCTCCTGAAAGAGATTCCAAAAGGAAAACTCAAAGGAATATTATAGCCAAATTCCAGAGTTACCAGGTGAAAGAGAAAATATTAGAAGCAGCCAGAAAGAAACAATTCAAGTACTGTGGAAACACAATCAGGATTACACAGGATTTAGCAAATTCTACACTAAGGGATAGAAGGACTTGGAATATGATATCCCAGAAGTCAAAGGAGATAGGATTAAAACAAAGAATCACTTATCCAGCACAACTAAGTATAATATTTCAGGGGGAAAAAATGGAACTTCAATGAAATAGAGGATTTTCAAGCATTCTTGTTGAAAAGACCAGAGTTGATCAGAAAATTTGACTTTCAAATACAAGAATCAAGAGAAGCATGAAAAGGTAAACAGGAAAGAGAAACTATAAGGAACTTATTAAAGTTTTACTGTCAACATGCCTACATGGAGAGATGATATTGGCAGCTCATGAGACTTTTCTTTGTATTAGGATAGTTAGAGGGAATATATGTAGGTATATATTCATACACACACACACATATACACTTATACATGTATATGTGTATTCTTATGTGTGTGTATTAGACAGATAGATAAAGAGAGAGAGAAAGAGAGAGATTGAGAGACAGAAGGCACAGGGTGAGTTCAACATGAAGGGATTATATTTAAAAAAGAAAATTAAGGGTTAAGAGGAATGTACTAGGAGAAAGAGAAAGGGAGAGGTAGAATGTAGTAAATTATCTCACATAAAAGAGGAAAGCAAAAGCTTCTACAATGGAGGGGATATAGGGGTAGATGAGAAGGAATAAGTGAACCTTCCTTTCATCATATTTTGCTTCAGGTGGGAATAAAATACGCACTCAATTGGGTATGGAAGTTTATCTTATCCTACAGGAAAGCAGGAGGGAAGAGGATGAGAGAGGAGGGATAATAGAAGGGACAGCAGAATGGGGGAAGGGATAATCAGAAGCAAACACTTTGATAGAGGGACAAGTCAAAGGAGAGAATTGAATAAATGGAGGGCAGGACAGGATAGAGGGAAATATGGTTAGTCTTTCACAACATCATTTTACAACATCTTTTACAACATAGAGGTGTTTTACACATGATCATACATATATAACCTTTACTGAATTGCTTGCCTTCTCAATGATGGTGGATAAGGAGGGGGGAAGGGAGAGAATGTGGAACTCAAAGCTTTAAAAATGAATGTTAGAGATTGTTTTTACATTCAACTAGGAAATAAGATATATAGGCAATGGTATATAGAAATTATATTACCCTACAGGAAAATAGAAGGAAAAAGAATAAGGATGGTGGTGATAGAAGGGAGGGCAGATTGGAAGAAAGGGTAATCAGAATAAACACTCTCCTGGGATAGGGGTAGGGGGGAGATGGGGAGAAAATTTGAAATTCAAAAATCTGTGTAAGTGAATGTTGAAAGCAAATAAATTTATATGAAAAAAGTTTCATCATTCAATTTTATAAGATTTTCAGTTTCAAATTTTTCTTCCTCACTATCTCTCCTCTTCTGAAAATGGTAGGCAATTTGACATAATTTACACATATGATAGCATATAAAATATAGTTCCATATTAGTCATAGTTATGACAGAAGGAATGGATCATAAAAAAAGAATAAGGTAAAAAAATATCTATATTAATCTACACTTAAAGTGTCCCAGTTCTTTATCTGGATATGGATAGAATTTTCCTTCCTGAGTCCTTTTTATTTGTCTTGGATCATTGCATTGCTGAGAAGAACTGAGTCATTCATCATACAATTTTGCTCATACTGTACAATGTTTTATTGGTTCCACTAATTTCACTTTGCATCAGTTCATGCAACTCTTTCCAGGTTTTTCTGAAATCTGCCTGTTCATCATTTCTTATTGAACAATAATATTATTCTATTACATTCATACACCACAATTTGTTCAGTCATTCTCCAATTGACTGGTATCACCTCAATTTCCATTATTTTACCACCACAAAAAGGGCTGCCATAAATATTTTTGTACATGTAAGTACTTTTCCCCCTTTCTCATGATCTCTAGTAATGGTATTGCTAGATCAAAGAGTTTGCCATTTAAGTTGCCCTTTGGCCATAGTTCCAAATTGGTTTCCAGAATGTTTAGATCACCTCACAACTCCTCCCACAGTGCATTTAGTCCCAATTTTCCCATTTCCTCTCCAACATTTATTATTCTCCACTTCTGTCACATTAGCCAATATGATACATGTGAGAGAGTATCTCAGAGTAGTTTTAATTTGTATTTTTCTAATCAAAAGTAATTTGGAGCACTTCTTCATATGCCTATAGATAGCTTTGATTTCTTCTTTTGAGAACTGCCCGTTCATATTCTATGACCATTTATCAATTGGTAAATGACTTGTATTCTTATAAATTTGACTCAGTTCTCTCTATATTTGAGAAATGAGATGTTTATCAGAGATACTTGCTGTAAAGATTGTTTCCCAGTTTTCTGTGTTCCTTCTAATCTCTGTTGCAATTTTTTGTACAAAAATCTTTTTAATTTAATATAATCAGAATGACCTATTTTACATTTTACAATGCCTCTATCTCTTATTTGATCATGAATTCTTCCCCTCCCCATAGATCTAACAGGTAGACTATTCCTTGCTCTTTTAATTTGCTTATGCTTTCACCATTGTGTCTAACGTAGCTAAATCATACACCCATTTTGACCTTACCTTGGTATATCATGTGAGATGTTGGTCTATACTCAATATCTAGCTTTTGTCCTATTGTTTTTCATTTTTTCAGCAGTTTTTGTCAAATAGTGAGTTCTTATCTCAAAGATTGGGGTCTTTAGGTTTATTGAACTCTAGGTTACTATGGTCATTGACTACTGTGTCTGATGTGCCTAATCTATTCCACTGATCCACCACTATATTTCTTAGCCAGTATCAGATAGTTTTGAATTTTACTGCTTTATAATATAGTTTGAGATCTGGTATTGCTAGAGCACCTTCCTTAGTATATTTTCATTAATTCCCGTGATATTCTAGACCTTTTGTTCTTCCAGGTGAATTTTGTTATTTTTTTCTAACTCTATCAAATAATTTTTTTTTTTTGGAGTGGTCTGAGGGTTTTGTTTCTCGTCATTCTATGGCAGTGTACAAAAAAGCCAGAAGACAAAGGAAATAAAAGGGCTAGGTAACATAATTTATGCCTGGCGGTATTTTGCAGCACTTTCTCCACCATAGCTTATAGATAATGTTCTCTTGGAAGGAAGGTCTCTGGGTGCCCAGCTGGGCATTGGCCTCAGGCCTACCTACTGACACTTGACAAACCTTTTCAGATCTTCCAGAAAGTTGATGTACTCCTGGTGCTCTAAGGCCGTGCTCAACTTGCTCAGTTCGTCTGCACAGTCAGCCAGGAAGTCCAGTTCAGAGAATCTGTGTTGAGTGTGTAGTTTATATCCTTCTAGTCAGATTCAGTGGTGGGCTGAAAGCTAACTTTCCACATTGAGAAGATACCATTTTCCTCTTCTCCTTACTATCCAACCTCATCCTCTGGATGGCGGCAGTCCAGCACAAGGGCCTTCTTGGTTTCGTCCTTTACAACCTCCACCACAAAGTCTGGGGTTGATGTCAGTTCAGGCTCTTTCTAATCTTGGGCTTTCTGTCCCTCTGGTGGCTCATGTCAAATGTCGGTGGGATACTATTGCTAATATTAAATGTGACTGTGATCCTCTCCCCCGCTAATCTCCAGACTAACTTGGCCTCTATCCCTTGCACACCCAGTTAGTTCTCAAGCCCCAGACATTTTGGGGAGGGATTTGTGTTTCTGGATTTTCTTCTCCTCTTTAATTTCATCTTGTCCCCCTCAGTGTGGAGTCATAGTCCAGTGCAGGAGCATAGGGTCAGGTGCGCTGTGGAGGAGCTGCAGGAGGCAGGAGGAGTTGGGGAGCCCTAGGGGAGCCCGGGTCCCAGCCTGCTGGCGATTGCTCCTCCCAGGAGTTCTCCAAAGGCGAGGATGGGTGCTGCGACTTTGGGGCATCAGCGTAGGGAGGGGCTGCAGGGCGAAGCCTCAGGGGCAGCAGCAGAGGGGCCATGACCTAAACAAGCGGAGGGGTGTTGGAGCGACGATGGAGATGTTAAGTACCTATCAAATAATTTTTGATAGTTTGATTGGTATGGCTCTGAATAAGTAAATTGGTTTGGGCAGAATTGTCATTTTTATCATATTGGCTTGGTTTACCCATGAGCAAATGATATTTTTCCAATTGCTCAGATCTGACTTTGTGTGAGAAGTGTTTAGTAATTGTGTTCATACGGTTCCTGGGTTGGCCTTGGCAGTTAGACTCCCAGTTATTTTATATTGCTTACAGTTATTTTAAATGGAATTTCTATTTCTTCTGCTGAGCTTTGTTGGTCATATAAAGGAATGCTGATGATTTATGTGGATTTATTTTATATCCTGCAACTTTACTGAAGTTGTTAATTATTTCAAGTAGCATTTTCCTTTGTTCTCTAGGATTCTCTCAGTATATATTATCATATCACCTGCAATGAATGGTAGTTTTCCTTACTCATTGCCTATTCTAATTCCCTCAGTTTCTTTTTTCTTCTCTTATTGCTATACCTAACATTTTTAGTACAATATTGAATAATAGAGGTGATAATGTGCATCTTTGCTTCATTCCTGATCTGACTGGGAAGGCTTCTAGCTTATCCTCATTACAGGTAATAGTTACTACTGGTTTTAGATAGACACTGCTTATTATTTTAAGGAATGCTTCCTTTATTCCTGTGAGTCTAGTGTTTTTAATAGGAATGAGTGCTGTATTTTTTCAAAAAAGCTTTTTCAGCATCTATTCAGATAATCATGTGATTTCTGTTGGTTTTGTTACTGATATGGTCAATTGTATCGATACTTTTACCAATATTGAACCAACCCTACATTCTTGGTATAAATTCTACATGGTCATAGTATATATTCTTTGTGATATATTGCTATAATCACCTTGCTAGTATTTTGTTCAGATTTTTGCTTTGATATTCATTAGGGTAATTGGTCTACAATTTTCTTTCTGTTTTACCTCTTCTTGATTTAGATATCAGCACCATATTTGTGTCATGAAAAGAGTTTGGTAGATCTCTTTCACTTGTTTTCCTAAATTGTTTGTACAGCATTGGAGTTAATTGTTCTTTAAATGTTTGTCAGAATTCACTCCTGAACCCATCTGGCCTGAGGGTTTTTTTTCATGAGTAGTTCATTAATGTAATGGCTTCTTCAATTTCTTTTTTTTTTTAGGTGGGGCTATTTAGGCATTATGTTTTCTAATCTGTTAATCTAAGTAATTCATATTTTAATAAATATTCATGCTTAGATTATCAAATTTTGGGGAATATAATTGGGAAAACTATTTCCTTTATGATTGCTTTAATTTCTCCTTCCTTGGCTGTGATTTTACCCTTTTCATCTTTGATACTGGATATTTTATTTGCTTCTTTTTTTAAAAATAAAATTAACCAAGGGTTTATCTATTTTTTTCATAAAACTAGATCTTAGATTTACTTATTGGCTCAATGTCGTTTTTTTTCTTCTTCTTCTTTCAGTCTTCTTAATCTCACATTTGATTTTCAGGATTTCCAATTTGGTGCTCAATTGGGGATTTTAAATTTGTTCTTTTTCTAGGTTTTTTTTTTTTTTTAGTTGTATGCCCAATTAATTGATCTGTTCTTTTTTCCTTTTTATTAATGTAAGGATTTAGGGAAATAAATTTTTCCCTAAGTACTTCTTTGGCTGCATCACATGAATTTTGGTATGTTGTTTCATTGTTGTCATTCTCTTTAATGAAATTATTGATATTTTCTATTATTTTTTTCTTTGACCCACTTATTCTATAGGATTAAATTATTTAGTTTCCAATTAATTTTTACCCTTTTATATCTTTCCAGTGCCTTTTATTGAATGTAATTTTCATTGCATTATGATCAGAAAGAATACATTTCATACTTCTGCCTTTCTACATTTGATTTTGTCCACTTTCTGTCATATTACATGGTCAGTTTTTGTGTGGTTGCCGTGTGCTACTGAGAAAAAGGCACAGTCCTTTCTGTTCTCATTGTTTTCTCCAAAAGGCTATAATATCTAATTTTTATAATTTTCTATTTACCTCCTTAGTTTCTTTCATCATTATTTTTTGTCAGATTTATTGAATTCTGAGAGGGGGCAATTGAGATACCCCACTACTATAGTTTTGTTCTCTCTTCCTGTAACTCACTTAGCTTCTTTAAGAATCTGGATGCTATACTACTTGGTACATATATGTTTAGTACTGATATTTTTTTATGGTACCTTTTGTTTATTGTTTATGGTACCTTTTAGCAAGATGTAGTTTCCTTCCTTATCTCTTTAATTAGGTGTATTTTTGCTTTTACTTTATCTGATATCTGGATTCCTGCTGCTACTTTTTTTTAAAAATTTCATCTGAAGCATAACAGATTCTGCTCCATCTTCTTACCTTTACTCTTTTTGTGTGTCTATCTGCTTCAAGTATGTTTCTTGTAAACAACATATTATAGAATTCTGGTTTTTGGTCCACTCTGCTATACACGGGCATTTTATGAGAGAGTTCACCACATTCACATTCATAGTTATGATTACTACCTGTGAATTTCCCTCTATCCTTTCTTCCTTTCATTTGTCCTCTCTCTCCTTTCATCCTTTCCCACCTCAGCAATGTTTTGCTTCTGTCTGCTATCTCCCCTGATCGGCCCACCCTTCTGTTAGCCCATCCCTCTCCCTCTTTACTTGATCTCCTCCCCTCCTAATTTCCTGTCAGGTAAGATAGATTTAAATCATTGTGCATATCATTCCCTCTTTAAGCCAATACTCCTGAGAGTAAAGTTAAACAATACCTATTGCCAACTCTCCCATCTTCCACTCCACTGTAATAGGTCTTTCCCGCCTCTTCATGTGAAATAATTTATCCCTTTCTAACGCTCCTTTCCTTCTGCACCTATACTCCTCCTTCTCATCCCTTAAATTTTTTATGTCATTCCCTCCAATTTATCTTATATCCATGCCCTCTTTCTATGTATACTCCTTCTATCATGATTAGTAATAGAATTTTGAAGAATTACAAGAATTGGCAGAGCCAAGATGGTGGAGTAACAGCACTCAATTTCTAGAGCATTCCTGCCAAGCCCAGGCAAATGCCTGTAAAAAAAGGCTCTAAACAAATTCCGGAGCTGCAGAACCCATGGAATGACAGAGTGAATAAAATCTCCAGCCCAAGACAGCCTGGAAGGTTACCAGGAAGTGTCTATTGCAGCACACCAGGGGCAGGGCACAGTCCAGTTTGGGCTGCACCAGCACAGACAGGACCTGAGCAGGCCTTGGGGAGACTAAATCTCTTGCCCCTGTGGCAGTTTCCAGACTTCAGAACTCCAAAATGCTGAGGGCAAGTTGAAAGGTCAGCGAAAAAAGCCTGTGGGACCAGTGTGGGAGAGTAGGCCTGGCCCCAGCCTCAGAGTTGCAGAGGGGAAAGGGGGCAGAGGAACTCACAGCAGCCACAGCAGAAGCAGAGGCAGAGACAGCGACTCTTTCTGAAATGCTAGGCCCACAGATTGTGGGGGCATTGAGCTACTGACAGTACACCCTTCACTCCCACTGAAAGCAGAGATCTACCTTAACAAAGAGCTCAAAAGTCAACTAAATGGCTGGGGAAATGAGCAAAAATCAGAAAAAGAATTAGACAATAGAATCTTACTTTGGTGACAAGAAAGGCCAAAGCATGCAAAGAGAAGAAAATAAAGTCAAAGCTCCTCAATCCAAAGACTCCAAGAAAAATATGAATTGGTCTCAGGCCATGGAAGAGCTCAAAGAAGATTTTGAAAATCAATTAAGAGAAGTAGAGCAAAAAACTGGGAAGAGAAATGAGAGTGATGCAGGAAAATTATGAAAAATGGATCAACTGTTTGCTAAAGGAAACCCAAAAAAATGCTGAAGATAATAACACTTTAAAAAATAGACTAACTCAAATGGCAAAAGAAATCCAAAAAGTCAATGAGGAGAAGAATGCCCTAAAAAATAGAACTGACCAGGTGGAAAAGGAGTTCCACAAGCTCGCTGAAGAAAAGAATTCCTTAAAGATTAGAACAGAGTAGATGGAAGCTAATGACTTTACGAAAAATCAAGAAATAATAAAATAAAACCAAAGGAATGAAAAAACAGCAGACAATGTGAAATATATCATTGGAAAAACAACTGACCTGGTAAATAGATGTAGGAGAGACAATTTAAAAATTATGGGACTACCTGAAAGCCATGATCAAAAAAAAAAAAAAAAGAACAAAGACATCATCCTTCAAGAAATTATCAAGGAAATTTCTCTGATATTCTAGAACCAGAGGGTAAAATATTGAAAGAATACACTGATTATGTCCTGAAAGAGATCCAAAAAGAAAAACTGCTAGGAATTTTGTAACAAAATTCCAGAGTTCCCAGGTCAAGGAGAAAATATTGCAAGCAGCCAGAAAGAAACAATTCAAGTATTGTGGAATTATAAGCAGAATAATGCAAGATCTAGCAGCTTCTACATTAAGGGCTTGGAATATGATACTCCAAAAGTCAAGGGAGCGAGGATTAAAATCAAGAATCACCTACCCAGCAAAACTGAGTATAATACTTCAGGAGAAAAAAAATGGTCATTCAATGAAATAGAGGACTTTTGATGAAAAGACTAGAGCTGAATAGAAAATTTGACTTTCAAACACAAGAAGTAAAAGAAGCATGAAAAGGTAAACAAGAAAGAGAAATCCTAAGGGACTTACTAAAGTTGAACTGTTCACATTCCTACATGGAAAGATAATATTTGTAACTCTTAAAATTTTTCTCAGTATTTGGATTGTTGGAGGGATTATATACATATAGCCAGAGGGCATAAGGTGAGTTGAATAGGAAGGGATGATGTCAAAAAATAAAATAAAATTTAGGGGTGAGAGAGGAATATATTGGGAGGAGAAAGGGAGAAATGGAATGGCCAAATTATCTCTCATAAAAGAGGCAACAAAAAGCTTTATCAATGGAGAGGAAAAGGGGGTGAGTAGGTGAGAAGGAAAAAGTGAAGCTAACTCTCATCACCTTTGGCTTAAGGAGGGAATAACATGCACACTTAGGTTAGTATGAAAATCTATCTTATACTACAGGAAAGTAGAAGAGAAGGGAATAAGTGGGGTGGGGGGATTATAGAAGGGATGGCAAATGAGAGAAGGGGGTAGTTGCAAGTAAATACTTTTGGGGAGGGACAAAGTCAAAAGAGAGAATAGAATAAATGGGGGGCAGGATAGGATGGAGGGAAATATAGTTAGTGTTTCACAACATGACTTTTACGGAAGTCTTTTGCATAGCTACACATGTATAACCTATATTGAATTGATTGCCTTCTCAGTGGGGATGGGTGGTGAGGTAGGAAGAGAGAGAAGTTGGAACTCAACCTTTTAAAAACAAATGTTAATAATTGTTTTTACATCCAACTGGGAAATAAGAAATATAGGTAATGGAGTATGGAAATCTATCTTGCCCTAAAAGAAACTAGAGGAAATGGGGATAAGGAAAAAGAGGGATGTGATAGAAGGGAGGACAGATTGGGGAAAGAGGTAATCAGAATGCACAGTGTCTTGAGGTGGGAGGAGGGGAGAGATGGGAAGAAAATTTGGAATTCAAAATCTTGTGGAAATGAATGTTGAAAATTGAAAATACATAAATAAATTTTAAAAAGAGAATTGCAAGTGTCATCTTCCCCTGTAGGGAAGTAAATATTTTAGCTCTGTTGAATCCTTTATTTTCATTTTCCTTTCTACTTGTTTATTCTTCTCTTGAGTCTTGATATTAGAGGACAAATTTTTGGTTTAGTTGTGATCTTCTCCTTATGAAAGCTTAAAATCCTTCCATTTTATTGAATGACCATTTTTTCCCTTTGACTATTATGCTTCATTTTTCTGGGTGATTCTGGGTGGTTGTAGTCCTATCTCCTTTGCCTTCCAAAATATCATGTTCCATGACTCCTTATCATTTAATGATGGAGCATCCAAGTCTTGTGTAATCCTGATTGTGACTCCCTGATATTTGAATTGTCTCTTTCTGGCCACTTATAGTACTTTTTCCTTGACCTGATAGTTTAGAAATTTGTCTGTAATGTTCTCTGCAGTTTTTATTAGAGGATCTCTTTCCTGAGGTGATCAGTGAATTCTTTCAATGCCTATTTAGTCCTCTTGTTCCAAGATATCAGGGCAGTTTTTCTTGATAATTTCATGAAAGATTCTGTCCTGGTCCTCCTTTTGATTGTGACTTTCAGGTAATCTTATGTGCAGAGTACAGCCCAGGAGAGCAGACTCTTACAGACCCCCCAGACCTAGCTCTGAAAACAACAACATGCAAAGGCCTGAAACCTAGAGCAGTACCTCCCTACCCCTAGGTGAGCAGAGTCCAACTTTAACATAGAGTGTAAAACAAGAAATAGACTAGAAATATAGGTAAACAACAACCACAACATAAACTGAGCACAAAAAGCTGCTGTGTTGGCAGTGAAGAATTATATATAAACTAAAAAGAATGCAATAATATGAAAGCAGATATAAGCAAAGCCTGAAAGAAAACTGATAATTGGACCGAAGTTCATCAAGAGTCCTGGAAGGGTTATAAAAAAGAAAGTGATACAGAAAAAATATATAATAAAAGAAATGAATGATGCAAAAAAAATATGAAAAGAAAATAAACAGCTTAATAAATAAAAGAGACACAAAGAAAACAACACCTTAGAAAAACTGAAATGGCTTAATGCTAAAAAAGAAATCACAAAAATTCCCTTAAAAAAACCTCCTTAAAATGCAGAATAAGCCAAGAAAAGGGTGGTACAGAAAATCAGTGAAGATCTTCTTAAAAAGCACATTTGGCCAAAAGAGAAAAAAAAAAAAGAGGTATAAGTGTTCATTTAAAAAACATTGCTTAAAAACTGGATTTGGTAAGTGGAAGCTAATGACTCAATGAGATATAAAGAAGCAACAAAAACAAAGTCAATAGAATGAAAAAATAGAAATATATATGAAATATATCATGGGAAAAATAATTGGCCTGAAAAATAGGTCAAGGAGAGATAATTTAAGAGTAATTTTACTACCTGAAAGCCATGATAAACAAATGAACCTACATAACTTATTTCAAGAAATTGTAAAGGAAAACTGCCCTGATATCTTAGATCTAGAAGGTTAAATGGAAATTTAAATAACCCCCTTAATCATCTCCAGAAATATATCCCAAAATAAAAAAAATCTCAGAATATAATTGATAAATTTCAATGTTCCTAGGTCAAAGAGAAAATATGTAAGCAACCACAAAAAAAATTATCATGGAGCTACATCAAGATCACACAAAATTCAGAAGTTTTCACGTTAAAGGAGTAGAGGACCTGTTTCAGAGGTCAAAGAAGCTACTAATACAACCTCTAATACTAATATAACCTCTCTACCAAAAAATGAATATAATTCTTTATGGGAAAATCGGACTTTTAAATCAATAGAGATCATTCAGATATTCCCAATGAAAAGATCAGAACCGAATAGAATATGAATTTTATACTTTATTTTCAAAATTTTCAAAAAAATCTGGTTCTGGCTAGGTAATTCAGTACCGTGTCAGTGTAATAGATTAGGCAAACCATACAATGTAGTAAATGACCATAGTAATCTAGTATAAACCCAAAGATCCAAATTTTGGGGAGGGATAAAAAAATTACTATTTGATAAAAATTCTTGAAGGAAGGAAAGCGATTAGCTATAAACTAGATTTAGACCAGCACCTCATACCACGTACCAGTAAAAGTTAAAATGGAACAAATTATAGTATGTAATTGTGATTCAATGCTATTATGCCACAAGAAAGGATGAAGAGAATGGTTTCAGAAAATCCTGGGAAGACATGTATGCATCAATAAAAAATGAAGAGATCAGAACCAGGAAAATATTGTATCCACTAAAATCGATATTGCAATGATAAGCAAATGTGAAAATTTAGATAACTGATAGCAATGATCCAAGACAATTGCAAAAAAACCTAACAGTAAAATATTCTATCCACCTCCACAGAGAAAATTGATTGTCTCCAGATTGATACATGGTTTTTTTTCACTTTATTTTTATTTTCTTTTTGCAACATGGCTAATATGGGAATGTTTCACATGGTTTCACATTTTTTCTCAATGGATGGGGAAGGGTGAGATGTAGGGAGGTATTTCAGAACTCGCTTTTTAAAATGAATGTTAAATACTGCTTCAGACATTTATTGCATTAACATGGGCCAGTTATTTAGTCTCTGTCTGATTAAGTTTCCTTATCTGTAAAATGGGGATAATAATAGGACTTACCTCCCAGGGTTGTTGTGAAGATAAAATGATTTAATTTTCATAAAGTCCTTTGCAAACCTTACAGTGTTATATAAATATTGTTATTACTGTTGTTGTCATTGTTAAAAAAAAACAAAATTTAAGACTCAGCTCTATGGATATGGGAAGATTTGTGACCAAATGAGATCAAGAGAATTGAAAGAGGTAGAACATATCATTTTGATTATATTAATTTTTTTACAAAACTAAACTAAAATAGACAAAATTAGAATGAAAGAAGTTGAGAAAAAATATAGAAAGTTTCTCTGACAAAAGTCTCATTTCTAAAATACCATGCCAAACTAATAAAAGTAATATTCATTTCCAAATTGATAACTAATCAAAGGACGTGAACAGGCAGTTTTCAGAAGAAGAAATCAAAGCTTTCTATAATGATATAATCTAAATCACTAATCATTAGTGAAATGGTAATAAAAACAACTTGAGGTACTTGACACGTGTCTGATTGGTTAACATGACAGAAAAGGAAAAGACAAATGCTAGAGAGAATTTGGAAAAATGCATTGATTATGGAGTTCTAAACCATTCCAACCCTTTCATAGAACAACTTTAAGCTATGTCCACAGTATCATAAATCTGTGCATAGCTTTCGATCTAGCAATACCTCTACTAGGTCAATATCCCAAAGAGATCATAGAAAAAGGAAAATGACCCATAGGTATAAAAACAATAATTATAAGAGCTCTTTCTCTGGTGATAAAGAATTGGAAATTGAGGGGATGCCCATCAGATGTTGAATGACTGAACAAGTTGTGGTATATGCTTGTTATGGAATACTATTGTGCCATTAAAAAATGACAAAAGGGATGACTTCAGAAAAACTTGGGAAGACTCCTATGAATTGATGCAATAAAGGTAATACCAGGAGATTTTGCACAGTGATAGCAATATCCTAATGATGATCAACTGTGAAAGATTTAGCTGCTCTGATTAATAAAATGATCCATGACAATTCCAAAGAACTATGATGAAAAATACTACCCACCTCCTGAAAGAGACCTGATTAATACTGAATATAGATTAAAACATATATTTCCACTTCTTCATATTTCCTTGCTTTTTTTCTTACAACATGGCTAATATGGAAATAGGCTTCTGTGACATCATGCACAACGTGTATCATTACTTGCTTTATCAATGGATAGGAGGGAGAGAGAAAATCTGGAACTGAGATTTTTTTTTAAAAATCAATGTTAAGACAAAGAACATTAATAAAAGTTTTAAAAAGAAAAAGAAATCAATAATATTCTTCACTTAACGCTGTCACTTCTCTCATTATCTCTTCAACCCCTTGTAATATGACATTCACCAATCACTGTATACACTATTGAAATGTAAGCTCCCTGACAACAGAGATAGTCTTCCCTTTCATTTTTGTATCCTTGGTACTTAGTTCATAGCCGGATGTATAGTATGTCCTGTATATATACATTTAATTCACTCATTGATTGATTCATTCCTTTACCTTGTGGTCAGATCAGAAGCTTCACTAACCCCTTTTCTTTCTGACTTTTTGTCAGAAACTTCATAGCTTGCTTTCCCAAATATTTGCTTTTTAAGATGGACCCTGTTAATGATTTTTTTTGCTCTCTCCAGGCTAAATTCAGCTACAGAGTTCTATCACTGTTCTCTGAGTCCATGTTCCATAATGCTGTATGTTTTATTGAGTGAGATTCAGCTTATGGGAGCTTATCTTACACTTGTTAAAAGGTACCTAGTGCTGCTTGCTGGCATAGAGAGCCAAAAGAACTCCCAGATGTTTTCCTGCAACCTTACCTATAATGTTCTAATGGACAATGCAGACATAGAATTTTTAAAGTTGGGAATATTATTAATAGTCTGAAGTGTAGATATACACTTGCATTCTCATGATACTTTAGCTTCACTGGCATAGTAAATGAGGTCTCTCTGGGAGTTTCCTTCCCTCTGATATCTCATTCTCTGCTCAGAAGCAGTAATTTTCAGCTACCCAAGTAACAATCACAATACGGAGTTCAGTGCGTCAAACTTACTATGACCGACTTGTTTTTCCTCTTTGATTAGAAGAGTGGGATGCCTCCACATGGTTAAAACTGTTGTTATGCACATTCACTTCCTAAAATTTCCAAATACACTGAGTTATTTTTAGTAGGGCTATTTATTAGTTGCCACAATTACCAAGGCAGTTGGAGATTAGTCACACAACCTGACAAAACATGGACATCATGTTTTTAGAGTCCCAGTGCGCCAATTTGTAAACCTGTCAAATTTGTCACAGCAGCGAGAAATGGTGTTAAAATTGCTTTCAACATCTTAATTAGTGATAACCTTTTGGATAGGAGGAATTTTTCAGCTTTTTTTCATATTCCTTGATTTGTTTTTAAACAAGAATATTATTAAAATTTAAATCATAATGCTCATAAGAAAAGCATATGAGAAGAGTGGAGGAATTTCATAGTAAATATAGCTAGGAAGCTCTGTTTAAAACCCCAGAATTTTAAACAGAGTGGGTCACTCAAAGGGTCCTCTGCTTAGAAACAGTCCTTTGGTCCTTGGAAAGAAGTCTCTCTGGAAAGATGGGTTATAATAAAAATGGGGTATATGATTTGTTTTCTCTTGTTAGACTATGTTTTTAATGAGATGTTGAGATGAAGCGACTCTGAAAATATCTGCACAGTAATAAAATAATTTGATGACAAGAGGGGTTAAGAGTCTTGCTTTCTGCAAATCACTGTCTAGGCATTTATTTTCCTAATAGAACTTTAATTATTTATTCTTTTAAATACATTTTATTGAAACATTTTATTTTTACAACATAATCATTTCCCACTATTCCTCTAGATGTAATTCTCTTTTGTGAACAAGAAAAATTCATGGCATGGCATAGAGAAAACATGCAATACCATATCTGCCAAGGTATACAATATTCTGTCCTAGTGGTTCCCAACCTGTCTGCTATGAGAGACAGGGTTTCTTTCATTACCTTTTCACTAGGATCATTACTGTTTCGCCCCATCATACAACTGTTTTTGTTTTCTTTGCTTTCCATCATTTCAGCAAATTCTTCACCACAAAATGTTCTTTGATACTGTCCAAGTAAAATATTCAACTTACCAAACCTTTATTGAGCACCTACTATAAACCAGCAACTCTCCAGAGCTTGCCTTAGCAAGGAGAAGTTCCATTACTTCATCTGAGGCTAATGTGAAAGAGGAGATAAGAAGGAAGATTTCTGAATCATTGAGATGAGGAGGAGGAGGGAAGGGGAAGTCTTGGCATTTACACAGTGGAGAAACTTCCTCCTTATGGCCTCCTATTCTGAGTAGTGATTACCTCTCTTATGCCATTAACCCTAATTCTAATTTCCTAAACTCCAACAATTCTGGAATCAAGAATCCTTATTAAATCAATTCTTGTATTGTTTCTGGCATTTGTTAATATACACTCCCTATGACCTATTTACTATTCTTTTTACTACTCTGAGCCAAGGTGCCCTCCCTGGCCATCACTACCACATATGTGCTTTCTTTTCCATTAGAATGCAAGTTTCTGAGGTCAGAGAATGCTTTCCTTTCATATTTTTATGATTGTAATTTACCTATTCAGTATGGAGCATATTTTTTTCATTCATAAATTTATTAATTGAACTATGGACTGGAGATACAAAGATGAAATCAGATAGAGTACTCATCCTCAAAGAACTTAAAATGGCATAAACACAGAGACATAAGGCATGTATATAAGCAACTATTGTATTTTGTTTCTTTCGACCTCTGATTTCATCCGTGAAGGATGGAAATTCTTTACATGAATGCAAATTGGCCTTTGAGTATTAGTGAATCTCTTGCAGCTCTGCGATATTAAGAGATTCTCACAGTAACAAAGCTAATATATGTCAGAGGCAGGAATTATACCAGAGCTTTCTATACCAAAGCTGGGCCTCCACCCACTATACCCTATTTCTTTTCACAAGAAACTGTGATATACAACTGTGAAAGAGTTACCTACTTTGATCAATACAGTGATCCAAGACAGTTCCAAAGGAGTCATCATGAAAAATTCTATCCACTTCCAGAGAGAAATAAATGATATCTGATAATATATTGCTTTTTTCCTCAAAAGTTAATACAGAAATATGTTTTGCATGACTTCACATGTAAAATGGGTATCATATTTCTTGTATTATTAATGGATGGGGGAGGGGTGGAAGGGAGGTAAAGGATTTGGAACTCAAAATTTTTTAAATGAATGCTAATAATAAAGTTCCTGATACAAGTCAGAATGCTATATATACTACGTGAAAATCAAATAGAGAAGCATGGGGGATTCAGGAAAATAGGGATCACTTTTAGCTTGGGAAGAATCAGAAGATATGGAGAATGTGACACCTTAAGGGAATGGAATGTGTCCAATGGTGGGATTGTGGAGAAAGCTCATTCTGAACCTTTTTTGTTGTTGCTGTTTTTAATTAAGCAAAACACAGAAGAGTGTCATGGTTCAATGGACAGGACATTATACTTGAAGTCAGAGAACCTGGGTTCAAATCTGAGCTCCGGGTGACCTCCATTTCCTCCACTCTTTAATTCTTTGCCTAAACATCACCTCTGCATTTGCTACTCTCTCCTCCCTTCTCTATCTCAACCTGCTTTTGAACCAGTTCAGCTCTCTATTATTTACCTTGGATTTTCTCACCCCATTGACCTGTGTCTGATCATGATATCACAAGTTTCAAACTTCAATTATTCCTCAGTTTGCCTGTTTTTTTCCAATTCTCATGCTGATGAATGGAGCTATAGAAATTGTGTAGCTGTTAATCGGGAGAACTATAAATTTATGTTATCTAATCTGAACTTCACTCTCATTATAGCAAAATAACCATTCTACTTCTATCTTACTGATTGGCTTTATCTATCTACTCAATGCCCATGTCAAAACTTCATATCTTTCATTAAGTTTTTTTTATACTTCACTAAAAAAAGAAACTATTTAACAAGAGATGGACCTTCTTGAAAATACCTTTACATCAATTTTGAAATATGCTCCCTCTTTTTTTCTGTAGTACATTGAATCCAGTTCCATTCCCATTCTCTCTGTTTTGTTTAATTTGTCTATATCTATTCCTATCCATACCTGTTTCCTACAAGCAGGAAAGAAAGTAAGAAAAACCTCTATCTCCTTTTGGGGGTCATGACACTCAGAATGAATTTTGAGCCACCAGAGTCCAGAAATAGCCATTGTGGGAGAGTATCATGGGGTCATTGGTGATATTTAATTCTTATAAAATAAACATCTTTTTTCAAAATGCTTCATCTCTCAAAGTTGACTTGCTTTGTAACTGAAATAGTGTATATCAACTGAATTTATCAAGACTGTCACATAGATTGCATACATTAAGTGAAAAGATTATAGCTACTAATGCAGTATAGTAAAGACTTCTGGGCCAGGAAACAGAAAACTGACATCCACTTAATGACTGTGTTATTTTGGACAAGTTACTTAACCTATCTGAACCTGTTTCCTCATGTGTAAAATGGGAATAGTATACCTGTTGTATAGAACATATGAAAGAGAGTATCTAAAGTGGTTTGTGACTCTAAGGAGAAATATATATATATGTATATATATATATATATATATATATATATATATATATATATATATATATATATATATATATATATATATATATACATATATATATATTTCACTCTTTTTAGCCTTGTTATTATGTTACATTAAAAGAACTGTTTAATTTAACTAATTCAATTATATGGTCACTTAGTGGGAAGGGATAAGAAGAAATTGGTCAAGGCAATTGTTTGATTGGAACAAAAAGTTAATCCACTTCTCTGAGGTCTCCTCCAACTCTGAGATTCTGTAATTATATAAAAATATTGATCTGGCCTCAGACTTCCTGGAGAAATGAGGAGAGAACATATATCTTTTACAAATGAGCAGAAAAGAAAAGAATTTTCCCCATAAGTATAGTCATGGTGGAACCAAGTCATTTAGTCAATATTGGTAACGTATCAAAATAGGTACTTGGGAGATAGAAGGAGAATCATCATTCTCCTGTCATGGTTTGCATAAAACAATTTGCAGCTAAACCTGTGATTATTTTTCATCTCTTCACCTCACCTGAAAGAATCAAATGTGGATTTGATTGGCTTGAAGGACTAGCCTGGCTGATAGAAAGAGCAGTCGATTTGAAGTGAGAGGACCATGATTCAAATGTTGGATCTTCTCTTTAATAGCTGTGATTTTGATCAAATGATTTAATCTCTTTAGGCTTCAGTATATGCATCTCTAAAATGAAGAGTTTGGTAAGATGATCTATAAGCCTCTTTTTAACTGGAACTGAAATTAGCATAGGGAGAATGAGTCCTTCCCCAGGATGTAGATATCTTGATGGGGGGTAGCAACCAATGTACCTTTGCTCTATGTGTGGTCCTTTCCTAAGCTGCAGCACAATACAATGTAGCTGCCACCATATGACCACACATACACACACATATACATACACACATACACACACACGCAAACATGAAGTTTTGTTTTAACCTCAGATTTAAAAGAAAAATGAGCTACAACTTGACTTCTATAGCTTAGAATCAATGAATCTAACCTTGAATAAAGATCCCCTTCCTAAATTCCACCTTTCATATACTATCAATAAATTCAGCTTTAGGAAACAGGTAATTACAAAAATGTTTTTTGAAGCAAGTTTCTCTTAAAGGTCACATATCAAAGAAATACAAGGAATCAATTCATATTTAGAATAGCCATTCCCTAACAGATTAATGGTCAAAAGTTGTGAGGAGACTTTCAATAACTTTCAATATTCATATAGCAATGTTCCAAACCGCTAATTAGCAAAATGCAAATTGAAGTAAACTTTCAGTTTCCAAATCTTACACTCACCAGATTGCCAAAAATGATAAAAAAGAAAAAATGACCACAGTTGAAAGGGCTCCAGGGAAATGGGTACACTGCTGCCCTATCAGTGGAACTATGTATTTGTTCAACCATTTAAAAAAAAAATGATTTGAACCTATACTAAAATTCACTATTTTGCTCATACTCTTTTACCCCCGCTAGACTACACTAGGCCTGTTCCCGAAAGAGATAAAGGAAAAATATCTATTTGTGCCATGTTATTTAGGTATATATGAAGCAGTAGGATTCTTTATCAAAGTATATGAACACTTTAGTTACTTTTTTAATAAAATTTCAATTGTTCTCCTGAATGCCTGGAACAATTCATAGGTCATACATATAACATATTAATTGAGGATTAATTAATGATGGCACAGTGAATAGAGTGCTGGGCATGGAGTCAAAACCACTCTTCTTCCTGAGTTCAAACCTTGCCTTAGACACTGATGAGTTGTGTGACCCTGGGCCAATCAGTTAATTACATTTGCTTCAGTTTCTCATCCTCATCCTGATATTGAGAAAGAAATGGCAAACCTCTCTAGTATCTCTGCCAAAAAAAACCAAAAAAACAAAAAACCCAAATGGTTCATGGAGAGTTGGACATGACTGAAAAACAACTTAAGAACAACAAAGTAAGCACCGATAAAAAATACATAATTATATCAATTTAAAAAGAAAGAATAATAAACAAAAACTCACTCTATCAGGATATTTACCAAGTGCAGTGCCAGAGAAATAATGAAAATATAAATGCACCTCTTCCCTTTCATTTAAGAGTTAGGAGACTATAGAGATGGACTTGTTTCTTACACTATGAATAGACTAATTATTCTTCAGAAGGACAGGATTTGGGTCTTCATAAAACTACATTTCTCCTTCAGTGCCTAGGATAAGTTTCTCCTCTCTGTGCCTCCATCCTTAAATATCTATCTATCTATCTATCTATCTATCTATCTATCTATCTATCTTTCTATCTGTCTGTGTCTGTCTTTCTGCCTGCCTGTCTGTCTGTCTGTCTATCTATCTATCTATCTATCTATCCAGTTAAATAAAATGACCACAAACGAAAAGAATGCCTTGAATTTTTTTCTTACAAATTTTTTTTTTACTAATTTCATTCAATTGAATTTATTTTATATTTTGGAATCTCCTTTAAACTACATTTGATTAAGAATTCTCTCCCAACCATAATTGGAAAATTAAAATTCATTTTCTTACTTATAAAAATATTATGACTTTTTTATATTTAGGTTACACACATAGCACTCCAAAGAAGGAGACAGGTTCAAGGAGGTGGCCAGGATTTCAAGAGGGGAAGTTCTGAAGCTAAGGGTTAAATAAGATATCACAGAGGAAATTCTTTATAGGTGCCATCCTCAAACAGAAAGGATTACAAGCCACCTGGAGATGGGAAAGCTGATGGACTGTAATTTCCTTCCCATATAGGCTTTAAAATCCCTTTCTTTCCTGTACACCTGAAGGAAGGTTTTGCATTGATTGTATGGTATATATTAGCCCCTCAGGCACATAAAATCTCCCAGAATAAAGAGTACAGTACCTTCTCCAACCTAATAGTTCTCGTACATATTAAAAGCCCATACTAGCCATCAGCAATGACTGGCCTTGGCACTTAAATGAAGCAGAACCAACCCCAAATTACCAATCTATTGCTTTGTTCTGCATTTTATATATATTTTTTTCATGATGGCAGTAAATTTTTCTGTCTGTTCACCTATTTATCTATCTATCAGTTTATCTATGCATATTATATAACCAGTTTGCTTGTACTGCATCAGTCATTTATGCCATCCAGATTCCTAGGGTTAGGGATAGTTTCCTGAGCATCCTAGCACAGCCATTTTATCTTTTTGGAAATTAAGATGCTAGTCAAAACATCTCTCCAAGTTTTATTTTTCAAGTTTTTTTTTTGTCTAGGAATTCTCAAATAGGAAATTCTTTCCCAACAAAAATCTTTTTTTTAGCTTGACAAAATAAACACATTCATAAATAACTTTGGTATAAAATAATACATAATATATGCATGGAAGATGGACAAGCAAACTGTTATTTGAGGGCTGGAAAATAATAGGGGAAATTCTTAGTTATAGAACTGAAAGACAAATTAAAGAATATCGAGTAAAATCATCTATTACACAGATGAAGAAATTGAGGCCATAAACTGAGAAATAGGGATGGAGGAGGTAAAGACATGCCATTTTAGTTGTGTTTGAAAAGCATTAGAAGCATAAGTATAAGTGTGAACAAAAGAACTAGGTGGACTAGTTAGGGAGGTCTGAACTACGCATAGGACATGTCAAGTATAATAATTACATGTGATAAAGTTGAAAAGTTAGGGTGGTAGCAAATTGCTAGGGGCTGGAATATCAGGGAAATGAATCTAACTTTTACAGGGCAGGCAGGAAGAAGTCATCAGTGGGTTCTGAACACAGGAGTGAAATAACTAGATTTCTATAAAAGAATGAATAGACAATAAGCCAACTTTCAAAAGAAGAAGTACAAGAGCTACTAGTGTATCATTTCCTGATATCCATAACTCTATAGTTCTTTTGTAAATACATACAAGACATAATGACAATAATGTTCCATTTTTATCATCTCAATACTGTGATATCATTCCAACCAACAAATTTCAGCATCTGAAAAGGATGTGAGTGAGATTTCATACTAGGAGAAAGCTCAGCAGTGTCCTCTTTATGGTAGATGCTTGAATTTAATAGAATTAAAATGAATTAAGCCATAAATGAAATTTTAGGGGAAAAAAAGTCCAAATAGGTCTGAACTCTACATGGCCACTTTGGGATATCAGATTCAGATTTTTATTCAACTTATGAGAATCCATTTTATAACTGGCCTGACCTTTAAAATAGACCTGAACAAATCAATCTATTTCACATTAAAGTAGAACTTTTTAAAAAGATTCCTTTTTTAGCCCATTTTGAATGTCCCCTTATTGTGGAAGCAAAAAAGTGATTGAATTCTGTCAGTAAACATTTCTAATAAGACATTTAGGAAAGAAATTGTTTTATCACAATTAGTCTGTTAATCTGTTAATTAATGAGTTAATTTGTTTTTATACAGCCTTCCCTTTTGAAAAGGACCAATGACATCATGTGGTGATGTCTTGACTTGTGTCTAAATTGGATTTGTGAGGCAGAGTTAAGGCAGAGAAAAGATGGCAGAGAAAAGGCAATGACTCACCTGAGCTCTTCCGAAAATCCCTCCAAATACCTTTAAATAATGTCATAAAACAATTCCTGGTGTAGCAGAACTCACAAAAGGATAGGGTGAAATCATTTGCCAGCAAAAGATAATTTAGAAGGTCTGTCACATCTGGGTGAGAGTGGAGTTCGGTCCAGCAAAGGCTACACCAGCACAGACCCAGATTCAGTAAACCAGGAGCAAACCTTGAGAGTCATGAATCAACAGTCACTGCTTCTGGAGCTCTCAACCCACAGAGTGATAAACTGGTAAGAAGGAGATTAAAAGAAGTCTCTTTGCTAGCATTAAGGCAGGAATCTGTTGCTTTGTTCATATTCGGATTTAAGTCACAGTCTTGGGTGACAGTCTCAGGGCAAGGAAGAGCACTAGCACTCCCCAACATGTGACCACAGTGGAGCAGGGGCCCTCATCACAGTTCCAGGGCAGAAAATAGAACCTGTGATTGCTCTCAGACCACAGCACAGGCCAGAAGAGCAGTAAACATACTTCCCCTTAGATCATACCACCTTAGAAGAACAGAAAACTTACAGGTGCCTGGAAGTATCTCTGAAAACATGTGCATAAAACCTCTGAAGCTTGGGACAGTATACTTTCCACACTGGAAGCAGAACCCTACTTTAGCAAACAGTTAAAGAAATAGGCTGGGGAAATGAGAAAACAACAGAAAAAAAAAATTAGGACCATAGAAAGTTACAATGGTAACATGGAAAATCAAAACTTACACTCAGAATAAGACAAAGTCAAAGTTCCTACATACAAGGAAAAAAAAATGAATTGTCTCAGGCCATGGAAGGGCTCAAAAAGGATTTTGAAAGTCAAGTGAGAGAGGTCGAGGAAAAATTGGGAAGAAAAATGAGAGTGATGGAAGAAAATCATGAAAAATGAGTCAATATCTTGGTAAAGGAGACACACAAATAATACTACAGAATATAACACCTTAAAAACAAACTAGACCAAATGGCTTTTTAAAAAAAGTCCAAAAAGAGAAGGAGAAGAATGCCTTAAAAAGCAGAATTGGACAAATGGAAAAAGGTTCAAAAACTCACTGAAGAAAATAATTCATTAAAAATTAGAATGGAGCAAATGGAAGCCAATGACTTTATGAGAAATAAAATAAATAAATAAACAAATAAAACATAACCAAAAGAATGAAAAAACAATGTGAAATGTCTTATTGGAAAAAAAAATTGACCTGTAAAATATATTCAGGAGAGATAATTTTTTTTAAAAAAAAGTAATTGGACTGCCTGAAAGACATAATGAAAAAAAGAGCCTAGACATCATGTTTCAAGAAATTATCAAGGAAAACTGTCCCGATATCTAGAACCAGAGGGTAAAAGAAAAACTGAAAGAATCGACCAATAGCCTCCTGAAAATTATCCCAAAATGAAAACTGCCTTATAAGGGGAAAGCAGGACAATGGCTCCCCATCAGAGTCATCAGAGTCATCTCAGGGAGTTTGCAACAGTATCAATAGTTTTAAAAGTAATTGTAGAGGGAAGAAAAGTTCTAAAGAAGGCAAGATAAGGGCGATTTAGAGGCAGATATGGGGCCATCACTAGCCATCCCAAGGTGAGATGCAGAAAAAAAGCATAAAACCACCATGCTACCACAAAACTCACAAATACAATGAAGAAATACTATCTTTTAAGAGAGGTAGGAGAGAGGGGAAACAATAATTTGAATAACTTGGTAATAATTATAACACCAGAACAAATATCAGTTTTTTCACAGGTAGTATGAGAGGGGATAAATGATGAAAGAGATAAAAGATGAGTTGAAATAAGAGTCTTAGAGGAAAAAAAATTTGAAATGAGAAGGAGTTTTGAAAAGAAGCAGACAAATCTTGCAAAATTAGTGCACATTATATAAAATACAACGACAAAAGGAAAACTCAAAACACACGCTACGATAACAAATATTGAAAGGAAGGTAGGCTTTGTAATTAGCAAGACCTCATTAAACAACTTTTTTTCCCCAAACATATTTCTCAAGATGGTGGTAAATGATATTCTCAAGATAAATGATAGAAAATGGCCACTCTGCATTGGTAGAAAGAGGTTCTTCATAGGGAGTTCCAACCTTAAAATGAAGAAATCATATATGTGTATCCCACCCACCCCCACCAAACTAGAAAAACAGACTGCTTAGATTGAGAAACTCTAAGAGTTAAAAGAAGAGTTAAGTTCAAGAGAAGGTCTTCAAGCCAAAGAGCTTCTTTATTTTGGCACAGCATGAGACCTATGGATTCTTTTTAAAAAAAAAGCAATTAAATTTTAAAAAAAAAACACAAAGAGATCTTTCTGCTATAGACAGGTTATTGATGGCTAGCAGATGACAGAAAATAACAGCTGATGATAGCTTAGCAAAGATGTCATTAGAAAGCATTACAATAAAGATAGGTAAATCAACAGATCAGTATGTCACCATGTAGATATAGATACACAGATGATAGGTAGAGAAAGCATCTATTAGACCCTTTGCAATGTATTAGGTGCTATTCTAAGTGCTAGTGATTCAAATGCAGGCAAGTAAGATAATCCCTCACCTTAGGGAGTTTACCTTTTAATGGAGAATGACAATACTTGAAATGGAAGCTGAAAAGTTGGGTTTGGGATTGGTTGTACTTAGTGGCTTGCTTCCAGGCAAGATAAAGGAAAAGTCATATTGAAGAGCTCAGGACTCCCAACAGCACCTAAGTTCAAGGTTCTGATGGGAGGGGGAAAGGATGATGTCCCAAGAGCAGGCAGCATGGTGTGGATCAGGCAAAAAAGTTTGCTAGATCAGTGGAGTAGCTCAGCTCAGTGGAGAAAGCAGCTTGCTTGCTATCAGCAAATGGCTTCAACAGTTTTTTCAGAGAGTGGTACCAGAGGAAGAAACAGGTTCTGGTGGGAACAAGACCTTGCTTTTGGGCACTTGAATTGCTTGGTTCTATTTACTGATCACATGTCTAGCCATGTATATATTCCATGTCTACTTCTCTTTTATGTTCCCTAGTGAAACAGATTTCAAACATCTGTTTCCCTTTTTCATGTGGTAACCTGTGAAAAACTGAAACTCTACCTATATGGCATATCCTTCTTGCCTCTTATTTTATTATATTGTTTAGTGAAAGGTTATATTTTGAAATACCATCTTAACTGGTCAGTGAAACATATCACTGAATGGTTATAAATTTTCACTTTTCAGCATGCTAACTTATATTGCACTTTGAATCAGGGTTGGTGTTCAGGGGACCTGCATGTGAAGAGGCAAGTGAATTGATCCTTAAATGTAATCTTTGGACCACTATATTCTTTAAGTATTTATCAGATAATCAAGTAAATTGGGGAGACTTGAATATAGTCAGGGATTACAAAGAAGCTGGAAAGACACAGCCGATGCCTTGAAGAAGAGGACTGATTATTCTTTAGAAGAAGTAAAATGGATTAGGGGAAGGAAAGACCAAAAATAGGAAAAAGACCAGTTAGAAAATTAGTTATAGTCCAGGTGTGAGGTGATAAGTGGAAATGATTACATTTTCTGCCATGTATTTAAATATTTACAACCAGATGGCAAAACACATTTATAGGATGCGAATGTGCCCATCTGGGAACTGGATTAAAAGTATGCAGAACAATCAGTCAATTATATGATTTTTGTGTCAGGTTTGCTGAGAAGGCCCCTCTTTCCAAAACCCATTTATTTTAGGGGTAACTGAAATTCCACCAATTTAAGTCTTTCTAAACTATAAAAGGGCAACTGGATTGTACAGTGGATAGAGTATCAGGCCTAGAATCAGGAAGATTTTCCTGAGTTCAAATCAGGCCTTAGACACTGACTATGTGACACTGGGCAAGTCACCTCTCCCTGTCTGCCAAAGTTTCTTCATCTATAAAATGAGCTAGAAAAGGAATAGCCAATATGCCAAGTCAAACCCAAATGGGGTGGCAAAGAATCGGACATAATTGAACAACAACAATTAAACCATGACAATTCCCTAAATGTAAATACCCTTGGGAAATATAGAGCCTCAAGACAAAGTATTTTTTTCCCACAATTTTGAGAGCAAGTTGAGTAACAGCCCTTGGGATATGGGATGAAGAGAAAAGAGAGATAAAGAAAAGTTAGGAAGGGGATCAACCAAGAAGAAATTTCCAGACTGAGACTCTAGACAGTATAAAATACATAGGAGTATTCCTGCCACAACAAACCCAGAAACTATACAAACAATACTATTTTTTTTAAATATACAAATAAAATCAGCTTCTTTTTCACTGAGCTGGGCAGAACATTTAGTCTAACATTGTCAAATACCAGAAACTAAAGTTGGTTTTATTTCCGATGGAAAACTAAATAATGTCCTTCACTTGTTTCCAGAAGATGCAGGTGCTGGGGCAGAAACATCATTTCAGGTCCCCCATTTATGGGGCTCCAAAACTGATAATATTGTTGTTTTCCTGTGGATTTGCAGAATGTTCCTCAGGGAGAAGAGTGACTTTCTCCAGTTATATGGCAAAGGCAATCATACCAAGTCAGCTGGTGCTTTGTGCATCTGCATATTGTCTCCTACAAACTTTACTGGTCTCGGTCAATTATGTAGGCCCCTCTTCTATCTCCTAAATTTTTCAATGAAAAATACCATTTTCTTTCAGAATAACCCTAAAAATCAAACCAGTAAGTGTGATTTCCTCGCTAAGTTAGTGATTGCATCATCAAATCCTTTCCTTCACCTCAAGAACAATTGAGATGGACTGAATTTCAGTGATACCATCCTGAGCTATTTTCCCCAAAGGATCTGGATCCCAAGGTCCCACAGAATGGTGATAGTTGATATTTGTATAGAATCTTAATTACTTAGATTTCAATTTTACTAGCATAGATACTCTTGCCACTGGTATAAATCCACTCACTTGACTATATCCCCATATTGAGGAAAATAAGTATAGCTAAGTATTATCTGGTCTCCCTTTTCATCTATGTCCTTGCTAATGTTTATTCCAGTCATTTTACTAATATATTGTTGCTTTTTTATATCTACCATTTGTGCTTTAATTGCCCTGATAATTCAATTCAACAAATATTGAATGTATGACAGGCACTCAAGCTTCTGGCAGTACAATAACACAAATAATTGCTGATCCCAATAAAATGTCTATTAGGACTAATTAAAAAAAAAAAAAACTAGGATCATACAAATGGGAAAAGGACCCACATGTACAAAAATATTTATAGCAGCTCTTTTTGTGATGGCAAAGAACTGGAAATTGAGGGGATGTCCACCAATTGGGGAATGGTTGAACAAGTTGTGCTATGTGAATGGAATGGAATGCTATTGTGCTATAAGAAATGACAAACAGATAGGCTTCAGAAAAACCTGGAGAGATTTATATGAACTGATGCTGAGTCAAGTGAGCAGAGGAAGGAGAACATTATATTCAGTTACAGTCACATTGTATGATGACTAATTTTGATAGACGTGGCTCTTCTCATCAATACAAGGTTCTTAGACAACTCCCAAAACATATTATGGAAAATGTTATCCATATCCAGAGAAAGAATTACAGAGACTGAATGCAGATCAAAGCATACTATTTACTCTCTCTCTTTTTTGTTCTGTTTTGTATCTTCTCTCGTGGTTCATTCCACTAGTTATAATTCTTCTTTATAGAAGATAGAATGTGACTAATATGAAAATGTTTAATATGAATATATATGTAGAGCCTATATCAGATTGCATACCATCTTGGAGATGGGGGAAGGAGAGGGAAGGGGAGAAAATTTAAAACTTAGGTTGTGGAACCGAATGTTGTTAACTAAAAATAAATTTGAAATAAAAAAAAAATACTAGGAGAGTAGAGTTGTTCTAAATTTTGTTTGTTTTCTACTTTAATGGAGAGGATATAACGAAGTCTAGTTAACCTAACCCGCTTATGGAAAGTCCATTGCTTCCTCCCCTAAGACCTTAGAACACTTTGGCTGACGTTTCAAAACAAAAACAATTGTTTCCCTTTCTTTAGTGAATTGAAAGCTCTCTGAATGAGAGGCTGCATATGCCTGCTTCATTTCCTTCTTTCTGAGCAAGCTGATATGGCTGGCCAGGGACTGGAAGCCATCAACTAACTAGAAACCAGAAATAGTGACAGAGATGCCAGTACTTAACCACTAAGAACTAGTATCTCAAAATCACAGAATCTGAAAGTTAGAAATTACCTCAAAGGCTACTTAGACAAATCCATAACCAAAAAGAAGCATTGCAAAAACATGCCCAATAAGTGATCATTCAGCCTTTGCCTAAGACATCCAAGGAGGGAAAACTGATTACCTCCCAAGGCAGTCCATTCTACTTTTTGATAGCTTTGTTGATAAATATTTTTTTTTTCCTGACACCAAACTAAAACTTGCCTCTTTAAAATTTCTACTAGTAGCTCCTAGTTCTGTTCTGTAAGGAAAAGATCAGACAAAACAAGTCTAATACATACTTCCACATGGCATTTCTTCAGATACTTGAGCACAACTGCCATGTAGCTCTTCAATATTTTCTTCAGGTCAAACATTTCTAATTACTTTGATGAATCAAGAAGTAGCTTTAGAGTAGCTCTGGCAATCCTGGGGACCCACTTTCCTAGAATCTTATGCCTGTTATGCTGTCTCTCTGCAACAACACAGAAATTATCCATTACCACCTAACACCCAGATAGTTAGGGACTTCCACTAACAGTAAGGTTCCTGATGAAGTATCTATGACTCTTTTCTCCATTAAAGGTCCTGAGAGTGCAAATGTCTAAGCACAGCTCATCTCAGGAATGAGATCTTGAAGCCTTCCTTCTCACTGTAGAACTATGTGAAGATTGCACTTAGTTGGTACTAAATCAGCACAACAGTACTGCAGGCTTTTATATAATCAGTCCTAGGGACTGAATTTAGAGGCCTTCTAATTCCAAGATCTACTGCCACCTGTGCAGACACATTATCTATACCAGCCTGATTCAATTAACCTTCAGATAAATGCAAAAAAAAGCCTCAGATGACTGTGACCAGTGAGCAGTTAAATATCAAGCTTCTAACTGCCAGTACTATCCTTTATTCATTCCACTGTTGTTCTGAAGCTTGGTTTAAAAAAAAAAAATACAATTTTATTTTCCCCCAATTGCATGTAAAAAACAATTTTTAACATTCATTGTTTTTTTTTCTTTTAGAATTACAAATTTTATCCCTTTCCTTTCCCTTCCCTGAAATGGTAAGCATCTGATAAAGGTTATACATGTGCAATTACATAAAACATTTCCATGTAAGTCATTTTGTGTGATAAGGAAGGAAGGAAGGAAGGAAGGAAGGAAGGAAGGAAGGAAGGAAGGAAGGAAGGAAGGAAGGAAGGAAGGAAGGAAGGAAAGAAGGAAGGAAGGAAGGAAGGAAAGGAGGGAAGAAGAGAAAGAAAAAAGGAAGGAAGAAAAACAAAAAATAGAATGCTTCAGTCTGTATTCAGATAATATCACTTCTTTTTCTAGAGGTGGATAGCATTTTTCATCATGACTCCTTTGGGATTGTCTTGGATCATTGTATTGCTGACAACATCTAAATCATTCATAATTGCTCATTATACAACATTGCTGCTACTGTGTCTAATATTCTCCTGGTTCTGTTTACTTCACTTTGTATTGGTTCATATATAGCATTCTAGGGTTTTTCTGAAATGATCCTCTGAATTTCTGAAATTGCCACCTCTTATAGCACAATAATATTCCATTACAATCATATACCGCAACTTATTCAGCCATTCCTCAATTGATAGCCACCCCCTCAATTTCCGATTCTTAGCCACCACAAAAAGAGCTGCTATAAATATTTCTGAGAAAATAGACTGAAGCTTGATTTTTAAATCATAAATTTGTCCTAAGGTAGTTGGTCCTACACTGCTCACTACAAACACATTAGTGTCTTCTCATATTGGTAAAATGAATCACCTGACCTTATTGTCCTCTTCTATCTCTATCCCACTTCCCTTTAGAACCAATGGAATAGAAAAAACAAATAGTCATTTTTACTTTTTGCTTTTACATCCATACTTTCCGATCACTTCTCAGCCCATTAAAATTTGACTTTCAAACTTAATATACACTTAAAAACATCCTCTCCAAAGCAGCCAACAACTCATAAATATTAAACACAATGGCCTTTTCCTTCCACATTCAGTTAAGCACTAGATTTCCAGTGAAAGTAACTGTATTTGAAAACTAGTTCTGCCTCCTACTATCTCAGGCAAATCACTGTACCTCCCTAGGCCTCAGTTTTCTTATCTGTAAAATTAGGGAATTTGATTGGTGATATCTTAGGCTCCTTCTACCTCCAGATCTATGCTTCTAAAACCATTCTTGTCCTCTCAGAAATTTTAGATATCATTGACCAATGGATATACTGTCCCATCTTGGCTTCAATCTCAATCGTCTCTTTTGGTTTTCTCCTTATATAACTGAATACAATTTCTCACTTTCTTTTTTTAATCATCTATTTTCCTCTCCATAACCATGGCTGTTTAGCAAGGCTTTGTCTGCAGATGCTCTCTATTTATAAGTTTCTGGGGTTAGCTAGGTGGCAGAGTAGATAGAGTGCTAAACCTGAATCAGAAAGACTCATCTTCAAATCTGATCTCAAAAACTTATTAGCAGTGTGACCCTGGGCCAATCACTTAACCTTGTTTGCTTCAGTTTCCCCATCTATAAAATGAGTTGAAAGAAGAAATGACAAGCCACTTCATTATCTTTGCCAAGAAAACCTCAAATGGGGTCATAAAGAGTCAGTCATGAATGAAAAAAAGACCAAACAATGGCATATACCTTCTCCCTTGGTGCTATCATCAACTTCCATAGGTTCAACTCTCATCTTTATGCAGATGACTGCACAACTATTTAAGGAGGTCTAAGGTTTCTTTGGCTTCTATCTGCCACAAGGGACATAGCACCAGGAGACCAGCAGTAAAAGGAAGTAGGATAGTGACTATTGAGTAGTAATGGATGAAAGGAGTAGTGTAGTTGTGTTGAAGACAAAGTCACTAGCTCTCATGGTAAACATGAGATTCAGCTAATCTTTCCAATATCTAGGCCCATATGCCCCTAGGGATCACATTATGACTCCATTTGAATGTCTCCAGCTTTGGAGATAACTACTACTTTAAAAAATGCTCTTGATTACACATACCTGAATAGTGTCAGGTATTTACTTAACAAGAATCTAATAGCAGTCATTCGTAAATGCGTATATTAGGATTTAGAATAAAGGAAAAAGCACTATAGAAAGTATATATGACATGTTGTATTGATCATATAAGCACTTTGCTAAAGGCCATTTGTGGAATGAAGTAGAAATCTCCCCTCTTTTTTTTTTTTTAAATCATGAGACCAGAAGCTGGTGTGAACATTGTAATCCTTATCATTATTAATATTAGAAAATATAAGTTTCCGTGCCCTCAGAGCCATAACTAGTAATTTTTGTGTTTAGGGCAAGCAGTGCTGAATATGTCCAAGGGCAAGTTACATGAAATGACAGATAAAATTAAGACTCTCACCTGAAGGCAGACACTGGGAATACAGTGCCACCTGGTAACCTCCTACAGTGTTGGGCTGGTAAATATTTAATGAACCACTCTCAAAGAGGGGAAATGTATGTACAACATACCCTGAAGTTTAATATCATTATTAACATTTTTCTCTATCACTTTCCTAATTTTAGCTAACCTACAATATAATAAATCAAATTGTGATTTATATGTGGCATTGCTCAATTACCAAGGTATAAATTCTCACGCTAAAAATTTAACAATCATTTCTCTCAAGCTGCTTCAAGCTAACTCCAGAATACCACTGTTAGTATGTTACCAAATTATTCTTTCCAATTAGATATTGTTTTCGCACTATTGAACTATGACATGTGTCAGTATCCTCTAAATTTCAATTTGCTATTTAGTCATGTCTGACTCTATGGCCTATATGAGATATTCTTGACAAAGATACTGGAGTGGTTTGCCATTTCCTTCTCCAGCTCATTTTACTAAGAGGAAACTGAGGCAAACTGGGTTAAATGGCTTCCCCAGAGTCACATGGGACAACTTTCTGCTTAAGGTATCCTGATATTGATTCTACATTCACTCATGAGTTAAAAATTTGGTTGCAGAACCCAGATATTCACCGATGAAAAGCTAAGTAAAAATGCAAGGCAGAATATGATGACAGCCAAGTGAGGAATACAGACTAAAAATGCCATAATGTTGAGAGAGACAGAGAGACAAAGAGAAACTGAGACAGTGAGACAGAGACAGAGATCAACGTGAACTGGAAGTTATTGAAGGATTTATTCATGTAGGAAGTAAAACTTCAGTAAGGCCTTAAGAATGTGGCATTTTTTTGTGGTAGAGCAGAGAAGACTGAGTAAGCAAAGGCATAGAACCAATAAGGTGAATAGATTCAAAGGATATTTAGGTGGAAGGGACTTTTGAGAAAATTTAGTTGAACTCTGTTGTTTCACAAATGAGGAAACTGAGGTGAGTAGATCAGTCTCCTGGATCAGAAGTTTGCATGGTGCATTAGGCAGAAATAAAACTGGAAATGTAGTTTGAAAGTATTCAATTTTGGTGGACTTCAAACTTATTATAATGTTCTCAGTGTGCTTCAAACAGAATTAAAGGAATATGCCTCCTTACCTTCAAGGGGGTAACAATCCAAGAAAAAAGAAATTGTCACAGAGCCAAGCCTACTTCAGGACAGATAAATATGCATATGAAAAGTGATAATGAGAAATCACACGTTCTTGTGAGAAAATGATGAAAATTTCTTTCTGGGAAATACACTTTCCTTTTTTTTCTTTTTTTGGCATGCTTAGCCTTTCTTCCTTTTTCATCCCAAGAGCAAAATGTTACCCTTAAACATTCCCAAATACTAGGTTACAGAAAGTGCCATTCAGGCATATTCAGAGTTAGGAAGGCAGATGACCCATAATTGGTCAAGTGCTCATTTGCCTCTCAACAATCCTATCAGGGAAGGGGAGGGTCAAGGTGGCAGAGTAGAAGCAAGGACCTGCTTGAACTCTCTCTCAAAATCCCTCAAAATACCTGTAAAAATGCTTCTAAACAATTATAAAGCTGCAGAAGCCACAAGATGACAGAATGAAGCAGATTTCCAGCCTAAAATAATCTAGAAGGCCAAAAGGAAGGATCTATTGTAACAAGCTCAGAGTAGATTTCAACCCAGTATGGGCTATTCCAGCACAGAGGAGACTGGAGCAGACCTTAGGGTCCTGAATCACTAGCAACTGTAGGAGTTTTCAGACTTCTCAACCTACAAATACCAAAGACAGCTTCAAAAGTCAGTGAGAAAGCTCTTTTATTTGAGTGAGAGAGGAATGTAGTTTAACCCCAGCCCCAGGGCCTACAGATGGTAAGTGAATCGAGCAGTTGATCTGGGTCACAGTCCTGGCTAGAGGTCTTGGGACAAAAAAGAGCACTTGCATTGGTGGAGCTGGTGACTGTGAAGAGGGTATCCTACTCATAGTTCCATGGTAGAAAAGAGAGCTTGTGGTTGCTTACAGACTAGAGTGCAGGCCAAGAGAGAAGTAAACAACACTCCTTTGATCATACCACTTTGGGGGAACTGAGAATTTATAGATCCCTAGACATATCTCTGAAGACAACTGCACAAAACCCCTGAAACTTGGGGCAGTACACCCTCCACTTAAGGAACTCAAAAGTCAAGTAATTGACTGGGGAAATGACCAAAAATGGGGGAAAATAAGACTATAGAAGGTTGCTTTCTTGGTGAAAATGTATTTCTTATGATGAGGAAGATCAAATCATGCAACCAGAGGAATATCAAAGCATATAATTGGAGGAAGACAGCAAGATCAAGGCTCTTACATCCAAAGTCTCCAAGAAAAATATGAAATGGTCTTAGGTCATGGAAGAGCTCAAAAAGGATTTTGAAAATCAGGTAAGAGAAGTAGAGGAAAAATTGGGAAGAGAAATGAGAGTGATGTAAGAGAATCATGAAAAATTATTCAATAGCTTGCTAAACTTGCTAACTTGCTAAGCTTTCCAAAAAATGCTCAAGAAAATACCTTTAAAAACAGACTAACTAAAATGGCAAAAGAGGTCAAAAAAGCAAATGAGGAGTGGAATGCCTTAAAAAGGAGAATTGGCCAAATGGAATACGAGGTTCCAAAAATTCAAGGAAGAAAATAATTTATTAAAATTAGAATGAAGCAAATGGAATCTGATGACTTCATGACAAATCAAGAAATTATAAAATTAAACCAAAAAATGAAAAAAAAAATAGAAGACAATGTGATGTGAAATGTCTTATTGGAAAAACCACTGACATGGAAAACAGATCCAGGGGAGATAATTGTAAAATTATTGGTATACCTGAAAATCATGATAAAAAAGAATCTAGACATCATCTTTCCAGAAATTATCAAGGAAAACTGCTCTGATATTCTAAAACCACAGAGTAAAATAGAAATGGAAAAGAATTCACTGATCACCCTCTGAAAGAGATCCTAAAAGGAAAACTCCTGGGAATATTGTAGTCAGATTCCAGAGTTCCTAGGTCAAGCAGAAAATATTACAAGCAGCCAGAAAGAAACAATTCAAGTATTGTGGAAATACAATCAAGATAATATAAAATTTAGCAGCTTTTACACTAAGGGATCAGAGGGCTTAGAATATGATATTCCAGAGGTCAAAGGAGCTAGGGTTAAAACCAAAAATCACCTACCAGCAAAACTAATTATAATTCTTGAGGGGAAAAAATGAAATTTCAACAAAATAGAGGACTTCCAATAATTCTTGTTGAAAAGACTGTAGTTGAATAGAAATTTAGACTTTCAAATACAAGAATCAATAGAAGCATGAAAAGGTAAACAGGAAAGAGAAACTATAAGGAGCTCATTAAAGTTGAATTGTTTACTTTCCTACATGGAAAGATGATATTTGTAACTATCAAGACCTTTCTCAGTAGTAGGTATTAGGGTATTTAGTGGAAATATGTGTGTGTGTATGTGCACATGTATATATGTATATATATATATATATATATGTGTGTGTGTGTGTGTGTGTGTGTGTGTGTGTATGTGTATATATGTGTATATGTATGTGTACGTTATATATGAGTAGGTATATGTGTGTATGTATATGTGTGTATTGTGTATGTATGTATGTATAGACAGAGGGCACAGGGTAAGTTGAATATGAAGGGAGGATACCCAAAAATAAAATTAAGTGTTGAGAGGAATGTAGTGGGGGAAAGAGAAAGGGAGAGGTAGAATATAGTAAATCATCTCACATAAAAGAAGCAAGAAAGAGCTTTTATAATGAAGGGGAAGGGAGAGAGTGAGAGGGAATACATGAACCTTAATCTTATCAGGTTTGATTTAAGAATGAAATGACACACATTCAACTGGGTATGGAAATCTATTTTACCTTGCAAGAAGATTGAGGGGGAAGGGAATAGGAGAGGGGGGACAATAGAAGGGACTGCAGATTGGGGAAGATGTAATCAGAAGCAAACACTATTGTGGCAAGACAGATCAAAGAAGAGAATGGAATAAATGGAGGGCAGGTCAGGATAGAGGGAAATGTGGTTCTTCTGCAACGTGACTGGTATGGAAGTATTTTGCATGGTTACACATGCATGACATATAAAATTGCTTGCTTTCTCAATGAGGGTGGGTGAGAGGTAAGAAGACAGAGAATGTGGAGTCCAAAGCTTTAAAAATGACTGTTAAAAATTGTTTTTGCATACAACTGGAAAATAATTTGTACAGGCAATGAAGTATAAAAATCTGTCTTGCCTTCAGGAATGCGGATGGGAGAAAGGGGAAGTGATAGAAGGGAGGAAAGATTGGGGAAAGGGGTGGTTGGGGTACATGTTTTCCTGGGGTAGGGGAAGCATAGAGATGAGGAAAAAATTTGAAATTCAAAATCTTGTGGAAGTGAATGTTGAAAACTGAAAATAAAGAAATTATATTAAAACCAAACAAACAATACTATCAATCTCTGAGTCCTTTGCCTGTAATATATTCCCTATTATTCTCAGTTTAGTGAAATCCCAGCTCAATCCCACTTTCACTTTTATGAAATCTTCCACCGCTGGACCAAATCCTCCAACTACTGAATCTCACCACTCCTCTTTGAACATTAAGAAGCACATGGAGTATCTATTCCACATAGCCATTAATGAGGCCATAAAGGCTTATAAATTACTTTTTAATTCAAACAGTATTTGCTAAGCATCTACTATGTACAAAATACTGTCAATGTCCTAGGGATACAATAATGAAAAACATCAGAAGGCCTGGTTTCAAGATACTTACAATTTATTTAGGAGGAAATATGTCACATACCAAAAACAAACAAGCAAAAACTATCTGTGATAAAAATTAAAACATGATAAGAGAAGAAGGAGATCTAGAGAAAATGATCCCAGAAAATTTGAAGTAGAGATCATTTTGATTATTTTTGTTAGGGGCAAATTAAGAGAGACTTAATGGAAGGAATGCTGCTACAATTCCAAAAAGAGGGATTTCAATAGGTAGAGATGAACAAGGAATGTGTTACATGTATAGCAATGTAAACAAAAGTGTCAATTGATATAAGAGATATCTAGAAAGTAAAAATAATTGGGATTAGGCTACTGATTGAATGTGAAGAGAGAAAAGGAAAAATATATACATGCGTATACATATATACACATATACACACATGTACATAAACACACATATACACATATATACATAATACACATATGCACGCACACACATATATACATACACACATGTACACATGCATACACATATACATACACACATGTACACATATATACATACACATATACACATGTATACACACATATGCACATACATATATACATACACACACACACACATATATATATACATATATATATATGTATATATATATCTCCAAGATTTTGAACATAGACTACTCTAAGGATTGATTCTCAATAGAAATAGGGAAATTTTAAGGAGAAGGTGATATATTCAGTTTGGACATCAACCAAAGAGCTTCCTTTATTGAGCCCACAAGATGTTCCAGTAATCATTGTAGGTGCTAGGTAAACAAAGATAAAATTGAAACTGTTTTTCCTACTCTCAAATAACTTGAGTGTATGTATATTTATATGTGTATATGCACACACACATATACACACATATACATACATAAAAACATATGTGTGGGGTTTTTGTGTGTGTGTGTGCATGTGTGTATCATAGAACAAATACAAAACAAATACATGGTAGTTGAATGCAAGGTAGTTGGGATAGACCAGGAAAGTCCTCATATTGTATTGTATATTGTATATTGAAGGAAGTTAGGATTTTCTATGGGGCAACAGTTAGGAGAAAATGAATTATAGTCATGGAGAGTAGCAGTGCAATACAAGGATATAGGACATGAATTGTTATTTGTAAGAAACAGAGAGGCAAACTTGGTTGGGATGTAGTCTTGTAAAGGGTAGTAATGTAAAATAAACCAAGGGAAGCTGGGGACAGAATGTATATCTACATTTATGTCATTTTAAGGAGGTGATTTTATTTGGTTTTTACTTTGTCCTAGAGGTTCTAATAAGGGAATCGTTGAAGATTTTTATCATGTCATGAATATTTTCTAGGAAGATTATTTTGTCAGCTGAGTGAAAGATAATTTGAGAGGGGAAGATATTATAACACAGTAGTACAATTGTGAGGTTTTTTACCAATGCACTCTGGTGGTCCATATGAGTGGAGAGATGCAAAATATGTTGTAGAGGTAGAATCAACAAATTATTTTCTGCCCTTTTGTGAAGGGGCATGTAAGAATAGAGTGCTACAAGATGAAGTGTGCTGGAGTTTTGAGTCAGTGAACCTCAATAAAGATCATGGATATACACTAAACTGTGTGAACTTAAGCAAGTCACTTTGTCTCTATTGACCTCAGTTTCCTCATCTATAAAATGAAGAGGTTGGACCTGGTGACTTCTGAGATAGTTTCTGCTTCTAAATCAATGCTCCTGTGAGTGCTTACAAGGAAAAGAGACCTACAGAAAGGGAGAAAAAGTGGGAGAAGGTGAAAAAAAGAGATCAAAAGGAAAATAAGAAAATGAGAGGAAGGAGGGTATCATACTAGGAGTCCTTAGATAAAATCCTACATAGAACATAAAACATTTATGTGCAACTGGGAAATAAGATATACAGACAATGGGCTATAGAAATCTATCTTGCCCTGCAAGAAAATAGAGGGAAAAGGATGAGAGAAGGAAATGGTGTGATTGAAGGGAGGGCAGATTTTGGGAAGGGGTAATTGGAATGCACACTTTCTTGGGGTGGGCAGAGGGGAGAGACGGGGAGAAAATTTGGAACTCAAAATCTTGTGAAAGTGAATGTTGAAAACTAAAAATAAATAAATTAATTGAATAAGTAGAACATAGAGAAATAAGGACCTTTTGACATAGTATTCTAGGATCAGTTCTTCATGCTGCTGTAGTAGTTTAGGGGATCTTAAAAATTTTTGGGAAAACATTTCTCACATCTTAGTGATAATAAAAAAGACTTTGTCATGCTTTAATTCAAACCAGGTAGGTTTGAATTATGGGATCCCTCACTGATGGGAGCAGAGAGAAGGAAGGCAAGGGTAACAAAGGAAAGATACAATCTGAATAGTTTCTGAACCATGGGTGAGTGTTTTTTTCAGGTCACAGCAAGAACAGGGAGAGGCTTCAGAGATTGTTCTGGAAAGTCATTGTTTCTGATAATAAGTATCATCCCATTCCCTGACCAAGGGAAAAGACTTTCAGATGATTCCAGATGAATCTTCATGACATTACTCACAAATATTGATACAAAGACAAATATGAATGGCATATCTTAGTATTTATTTAGTCCCTAGGTGGTTAGACTGATCATTGGCACACTTAGTCTCAGATTTCTTTCCATTTCTAATCACTGTGGGGCAGACAATGAAAGTCTCATCTCTTTCATATCAGAATGATAGCTCCCAGAACTGAAATACTGAGACCTAGAGCTGATGTCTTCAAATTTAGGACAGAAGTGAGTCCACCTAAGATTCTAAATGCATAAGATGTAGACTATCGAGGGCGGGGGAGAGGGGAAGAGAGAGAGAGAGAAAGGGAGAGAGAGAGAGACAGAGAGAGACAGAGACAGAGAGAGACAGAGAGAGAGACAGAGAGAGACAGAGAGAGAGACAGAGAGAAGGTGAAAAAGGAGAAGGAAGAGTAGAAATTAGAGGTTTTATAGAGACAAGTATTATCTCCCTTTGCCATTTTCCCATCTCTGATGTCAGAATTAAAGAGCTACCAATTAGCAAAGTTGAGCATAAATGAGAGATTTCTAGTGTAGAAGTTTCTAATAAAAAAGGAGCAGGATCAAGATGCTAGCCATGAGGAGTGGGCAGCTTTAGAACATATATACTTCTGCTTCTTGACAGACTTGCTATGCTTTGAGCAAATTATAAGAAAACTATGGCATGTATGGGCATACAGGAACAACTAGGAGCTAAGAATAACTATATATTTGGACATACAAAGCCCTCTTCACCAACAAGATGTTAATAAAATATAGATATAACAGAGTCTTTCTTACCAAAATGACAATTTTAACTTAAAAATGCAAAAATAACACCAGGAAGGAAGAATATATCACATGTTCAAGGAAAATCCCTTCATTCAAATACTGAATCTTGTGGTCCTGAAGTGATACTATTTTTCACTTATGATCTTTTATGTGGAGGTACAAAGAGTTTAGGGATACTTTCTTCTAAAGACATCTTAAATCCAATCACCTTTAAGAGGAAATGTTGTTTTGTTAACTCTCTGTCTTCATATAGGTTGAGTGACAGCCTTATGGTTTGAGTCAGGCTCCTTATCATATTCCTAGTGTAAGGAGAATGTGGAGGTCATACTATTTTTTAAAATTAATTTATTTTTAGTTTTCAACATTCACTTTCGCAAGGTTTTGAGTTCCAGATTTTCTCCCCATCCCTCCCCTCTGCCCACCCCAAGAGAGTGTGCATTCCAATTACCCCTTCCCCAAATCTTCCCTCCCTTCTATCACACCATTTCCTTCTCTCATCCTTTTCCCTCTCTCTTCCTGTAGGGCAAGATAGATTTTTATAGCCCATTGTCTGTATATCTTATTTTCCAGTTGCACATAAAAACAATTTTTAACACTCGTTTTTAAAACTTTGAGTTCCATCTTCTTTCCCTTCCTAACTCCCTACTCATTCCCACTGAGAAAACATGCAATTACATATAGGTTATACATGTTTAGTCATGAAAAACACTTCTATAACAGTCATGATGTGAAAGGCTAGCTATATTTCTCTCCATCCCTATTTATTCTATTCTCTCTTTTGACCATGTCCCTCCTCAAAAGCAGTTACTTCTAATTACTCCTCCTCCCATCATCCTGCAAACCCCAGATTTATCTCCTTTCCTCCTACTTTCCTGTAATGATAGATTTTCATACCAAATTGAGTGTATATGTGATTCCCTCCTTAAGTCAAATCTGATGAGAGTAAGATTCACTGTTTCCCTCCATTGAAAAAGCTTTTTCTTAACTCTTTCATGTGAGAGATAATTTACCCCATTTTATTTCTCCCTTTGTCCCTCTCCAAATATATCCTCTCATCCCTTAATTTTATTTTTAGCCATTATCCCTTTATATTCAACTCATTCTGTGCCCTCTGTCTATATGTATATAATCCCTTCAACTACCTTAACACTGAGAAAAATCTCAAGTTAAAAAAAAAACATTATTTTTCCATGTAGGAATATAAACAGCTCAGCTTTAATAAGTCCTTTATGATTTCTCTTTCCTGTTTATCTTTTCATGCTACTCTTGATTCTTGTGTTTGAAAGTCAAATTTTCTATTCAACTCTGATCTTTTCATCAAGAATACTTGAAAGGTGTCTATTTCATTGAATACCCTTTTTTTTCCCATGAAGTATTATACTCACTTTTGCTGGGTACATGATTCTTGGTTTTAATCTTAGCTAATTGACCTCTGGAATATCATATTCCAACCCCTCTAATCCCTTAATGTAGAAGCTGTTTGATCTTGTGTTATCCTGATTGTATTTCCAAAATACTCAAATTTTTTCCTTTCTGGATGCTTGCAATATTTTCTACTTGACCTGAGAGCTCTGAAATTTGGCTGCAATATTCTTTAGTTTTCCTTTTTGGATCTCTTTCAGGACAAGATTAGTGACTTCTTTCAATATCTATTTTTACCCTACGGTTCTAGAATACCAGGTCAGTTTTCCTTGAAATGTCTTGAAAGATGATGTCTAGGCTCTTCTTTTGATCATGGCTTTCAGTAGTCCAATAACTTTTAAATTATTTCTCCTGAATCTGTTTTGCAGATCAATTGTTTTTCCAGTGACATATTTCACGTTACATGCTATTTTTTCATTTTTTGGTTTTGTTTTATAATTTTTTGGTTTTTCATAAAGTCATTAGCTTCCATCTGCTCCACCATAATTTTTAAGGAATTACTTTCTTCAGTGAGCTTTTGGACCTCCTTTTCAACTGGCCAATTCTACTTTTTTAAGGCATTCTTCTCCTCAACTTTTTGGATCTCTTTTGCCATTTGTGTTAGTCTATTTTTTAAGGAATTATTTTCTTCAGCATTTTTGGGTCCCCCTTACCAAGTAGTTGGCACGTTTTTCATTATTTTCTTGCATCACTCATTTCTCTTCCCAATTTTTGCTATACTTCTCTTACTTGATTTTCAATATCTTCTTTGAGCTTGTCCATGACCTGAGACCAATTCATATTTTTCTCAGAGGCTTTGGAGATAGGTGCTTTGACTTTGTTATCTTCTTCTGTTTGTATATTTTGTTTGTATATTTTGGTCTTCCTTGTCACCACAGTAAAATTCTATACTCTGATGCTTTTTGCAGGTTTTTGCTCATTTCCCCAGCCATTTACTTGACTTTGGAGCTCTTTCTCAAGGTTGTTCTCCTCTTCCAGTAGGGGGTCAGAGGAGTGTACCATCAGCCACTTGATCCTACCAACACATTGTTCACCCCCTCTGTCACTCTGGGGTTGGGGCCAAATCATTCTCCTCTGTGATACAGGTCTGACACGTATTTTTTCCACTGACCTTCCAATTTGTCCTAGGTGTTTTAGGGTTGTGAAGTTTGGAAACCACTACAGGTGCTAGAGATACAGTCCCCCCAAAGCCTGCTCACATCCTGTCTATGCTGACATAGCCCACACTCTGCTCTGAGTGTGGCACAAAATACACTTCCTGTCCACCTTCTAGGCTGTCTTGGGCTGGAGATTTGCTTCACTCCATCATTCTGTGGGTTCTGCAGCTCCAGAATATTTTTAGTCGCTTTTTATAGGTATTTGTCTGGGTTTGGGTGGGGGCAGCTCTAGGAAGTCTCTGCTACTACTCCACCATCTTGACTCACCATGGAGGTCATACTATTAAAGAATGGGGTTATATATTGCCTACCAAGGTGGGTAACTTGTGGCCTCAAGGTCACATGTAGCCTTCTAGGTCTTTGGTGTGGCCTTTTGACTGAGGCCAAGTTTTACAGAACAAATTCTTTTATGAAGGGGATTTGTTCTGTGAAGTTTGGAAAGTAGAGTCAGCAGCTAAGACTTTTAGTTCTAGTCCTGGATGACAGCTGATGCTGCCAAAAAGAGATTGCTGAGAGATAGAATTCCACAAGACACAGAAGAGCACAAGACAGGAGCTAGCAGAGAAAGTAAAGCTACTAGATTTTACTTAGGAAAAATATTTCCAATAAGAAGTGACAGTCAGGAAGATTGGAAACAGGCCAAATCTACTGATATCCCTGATGGAATATGGCACCCAAACCAGGAAAATTCTGGTTTTGCACTTAGCACAGTGCTTGACACTTAGTAGGTACTTAATAAATGTTAATTGATTAATTGATTTGTTTATGCAGGACCAGACAGCTTCAGGAACTGGTGCTGATTCATGCTGGGAACTGGGAGGAAAGTATAAGGAACTAGAGAGTAAGTGACATTCACACTCATTAGTGGGCAGGAAAAGGGGCTTTAAAGCATTAATATATGCCCCACTGTGGCAAGTTGACTCAGGGGATCTAAGCTTCCCTAGTAACTCCTTGGCTTAGTTGGGTAAAAAAGTAACTGAAATCCTTACATCCTCTCAACTTTCCTTTCAATCTTGAATTTTGTACCTGGACAATCCAAGAGACATGTCCATACAGGGACATCTATTAGAATGGCCTCCATGATATATGCTGGAACATTATCCTCCACTAGTCAAGTAGTTAGCAGAATTCAGTGCTACTCTTAGACCCAGGACTATTTAAAGCATTCAACTAGACCCTCAGCAGGACCTCTATATGTACATAGCAATATTGAGTCTACATTTTCTGGTTTGCTAACAGGTGAATTTTTTCTCTGGGATTGGTAATCCATGCAAGTAGAAGCTCACTCAATTCAAGGAGTATAGTAGCTAGATCAACAATATGGGGGAACCTTTTTCCAAAGGCAGAGGGCACAGTCTTCAGAAGAGCACAGCCAGTACATTTTAAAAAAATGTCAATCCCCAAACATAAAATGTCTACTAGGAATTAATGAATGAATGAAAATATATTTATTAATCAAATTCTGTGTTCCAAAAATTGTATTAAATACTTGGGATACAAATATAAAAATAAGGATCATTTTTGTTCTCAAGGAACTTAGATCCTAACAGGACAAAACTCTGTGTGTGTGTGTGTGTGTGTGTGTGTATGTGTGTATAACCATATATATTTTATATATGTATATAAGTACATATATGTACCTAACTATATGTGTATGTGTGTGTGTGTATATATATATGTATGACAGAAAGAGAAAGAATGAGACAGAGGCAGAGAGAGAGAGACAGAGAGAGAGAGAGAGAGAGAGAGAGAGGCAGAGAGGGAGAGAGAGACAGACAGAGAGACAGAGAGACAGACAGAGACAGAGAGACAGACAGAGAGAGAGAGCAAATACTTGTGGCAAGAAAGAGTGATGATTTCAGTGATGAAGTGGGGACATATAGAAGTAGATTGTCATATCTCTTCCAGGAGATTTAGGGCAGTTGATTTGATCTTGTTTAAAAAAAAAAAAAAACCCTGCAGAATATTGTAGGATTGTCTTAGAAGAATAAGAGTTAAGGAAAAGTTAAAATCCTCTGTGTTCACTGTTGGCCCTAGAATAGGGAGTGTAAGACATTGGAAATAGTGGGAATATAGAAAATGAAATAATTTCTAGTCTCAAGGAGCTTGCATTCTAGCATATTTCAAGACCTTCACATCTTCCTCCTGTTATTTAACCACCTGAGAATGATTCAGATGGCCATTCGTAGCCATCATTATGGTTTCAATGCATCATCCAGTTGGCTGACAAGTTTCCCTTGTTTATGAGAAGGGATGCTGCTGATCAATCATCAGCACACTTCTCTCCATTCTGACACCAATTCAATCTCCTTCTTCAGTGAAATGCCATATATGTGTCCAATTCGATGTATGAAAGCAAGATCACAAAATGATCATAAACATATCATCTGTTTAGGTATTATTCAGCTTTTTATAGCAATACTAGTAAGTGTGCCACAATTTGGCAGTAGTTGGAGAGTTATCTTCTAAATAATTTCAAGCAGTAGCAGGAAAATCTAAAAGTGTCTGACAGAGACACAACATTGTTCAAGACTTATAGAGCAATTTATATATACTTCTCCAATAACTCAGAGGCTTCAGGTATAAAAATTATCACAAAACAATGATATTGTCCTTCTACTTTCCCTACTATGAGCAGGATTTCTTCTCTCCAACCTGAGCCTTAAATCCTTCTGCTCAGTTTAGGGTTAATATCTTATCTCTTGTTTTGTACTTCTCCTATTCAGCTTCCAGATGCTAATACAAGTATGTTTCAAGAAATATTCCACATTTCTACACACAAATCTCACGGCAAAGTGCAACAGTTTTTTTCCAGCCAAAAGAACCAGAAAACTCTTTAAGATCTAAGTTCTCATTGATATAGTAGTTAACTTCCCCAGAGACTCAGTTCCAAAGGTCAGAACCCTAATTCACCTTATTAATTGCTTCTTTGGGGGAAAAAAAGTGTGAAATTCATTAACCATACAAACTACCCTGCACCAGCTTTTTAGCAAGTGTTAGCTATGACTGCTCTTGCTTTTGCTCTTTCTTGCTGAAAGGAAATCCTTTTGCCATCCCAACATCCAGGGACCTGCTAAATTGAAAAATTAAGGAGGAAAAGTCACCCAGAATAAACTCAAAGGGGCATAATTTAGCAGGCCATGCCAGGCTGTGCAAAGAATAGAGCTTTAGGCTTAGAGTCAGGAAAACCTGAGTTCAAATCCAACTTGAGAAGCTTCCTAGCTGTGTGATCCTTTGCAAGTCACTTAACCCAGTTTCCTCATCTTGAAAATGAACTGCAGAAGGATGTGCAAAACCATTCTAGTTTCTTTGCAAAGAAAATTCTAAAGGGGTTGTGAACACAAACAATAACAACATGCTTCCTTTTGATAAATAGGGATAAACTAGGACATTGACTTCTCTGGACTTTGCTGATAGCTTTGAAAGTTGCTTCATACTCCCTTTACAATACCAGCATTTCACCTCCCCCCTCCCGCTCTACCCACACACATATGCCTCCCATTGCTAGCTAAGAGTACAAAGCAGTAACCTGGGACTCTTCCATAAAGGAATTAACTATGGCAGCCTAAAAACCTCCCCCAATGAAGTAGGACGCGGATATCTGTAAAACTAGGGTAGTAGATTCATACCACACCTTCAGAGCAGTCCACACCATGAAGAAGCTTAAGGTACATAAGAAAATAGGCTACCTACAGTAGTAGTTTTATAAGGAAGGTGAGAAGCCTAACTTCTTCCACTTCTGAGGTCATACACAGCAAGGGAGAGGTTGCCTTTGGCATGAGGCATGGTAGCTCCTAGTATGGAAGATTTGAGATGCAGAGTGTTTTCATAAGAGGGCAGGGCAGGGATATCAGACGAGAGATTGGAGTTAGGTCTAGAAATGAAACAGCTGGTCACAATAAAGTATGTTTCCAGAGAAAAAATAGATGGATGTGAATGGGGTAGGAATGTTTTTCTGGACTAAGTCCTAGATCGAGGATCCTATCACTCTAGAATTTTAGAAATGGAAGGGGACAGTATGTATTATACTTGTTTGAAGAGATACAAGGGAAGGAACGGAAAGGTTTGGAAATGGCACTTGGAGAATGGGATATTTAAATGATTAGAAAAGTATAAAAGGATTGCTTTGCTTCAGTGATGTAGCAGTAAACACCTTGACATACATAGGAGGGCCTGCTGTACAGGTTCTTAGATCTGCTTTTCCAAAAACAAGGCAACTTTTGAGGGGTGAAACAATCACTCTAATCAAACACATATAACAACAGAGAAAATACAAGCAGGACCAACAGATAGGGCTTCCAACAGTCTGACCACAGACAATACATACATCATTACCAGAGAGAGAAGCACCAACATCTGGGTCTTCAAAGCCAGGGGACTTCTTAAAAGGGCTGCCCAGAATCTCCTCTGGCACATGAACCTTCTTCCCAAAACTAAGTCCCAAAGCAAAACCTCCCCTAAGATTATATATACTCTTTTTGAGAACCAGAGGCATGACCCCTCATGACCCAGTGCCTCATTAGCAATCAGCAAAAGGTTCAGGCCTTTAACAAAACAAGCTCCCCTGATCAAACATCCCTTAATAACCCCACCTGAAGGCTATCAATGGGCAAGGAAGATTTTTAACTCCAATTACAAGTGAATGTCCAGATGAGATTATAAAAAATAAATTTGTAGTGAGTGATGAGAGTAACCCAAGGCTGGTATTTTTCAAGGCAAGATCTAAGGTAAGGACTTGAGAGAGCAAGGCAGTATAAAGTTCACCTGTTTAACCAAGAGATGAAGATGAAAAAGAGGCAACAGTAGAGCCTGAACAAGAATGATGGCCTAGGAAAGAAAACATGGGTGAAAAGAATGGAGGTTGAGGTGAGGATGACCAGGATTTGGTATTTCAAAGAAGGAGAGATGGATTGCCAAATGATTATGATTTAGGTAAAGGTATTTCAGGTTATGAAAAAATGGAGCATTTGTAGGTGAGGGCAAGATGAAGTGTATAATAATCTTTGCATGTAGCTGTGATGAGATGGAGGAGTAGATCATAGGAAATAAGGAAGTTGAGGAAGTATCAGTATTTATGTTGAAGTCCCTTATTTTGATGGGAGGAGTTGATAAGGAGGAAAAGACTATGAATTAGGCTGATAGTTGAGGGAGGAAGAACATCTTGGAGGTCTGTACACAAGAGCTCCATCATCTTGGTTGGGTGATAAATATGGATAGAATTAACTATAAAAGGGAAAAGATTACAGATTGGTGGTTGTAGAAGGAGGGCCTGGAAGTGGCAATAGGGACTAAAGAGTATTTTAACTCCTTTACTTTGATGAATAAAAGGGGAAGTTAGGATGGAAGGGTGAGTGAACATTCTGGAAAGGATAGTCAAAGAAGCTGATTTAAGATGAAATCTAATCTATTATCTATGGAGCAAACATTGCAGGGAACACAGTGAAAGACTGGGCAGCTTTAGGGTGAAAGGTTGGGGGGAGTGGTGGAGAGGATGAGTTGAGGGGAATAGAAATAAAGGAGTGGTCAGTGGGCTATTACAATTAAGAGTTTAAGAAAATTAACCACGTTTATGACTTAGTCCTATGCTTTCCCCTCTGGCAACTTGTTTACCATGTTTAAAAATAGTATGCTGCTGTTCATAGAAGTTTGGAGGAGAGGGAAGTGCAACTCCAACTCAGTGTGTCAGAACATAAGTGAGATTTTGAAAAGAAATTATATGAATCGTGTTTCTGTTAACATTACTTCTGAGTATCCTCCTTTGGTTCCTAACCACAGAAGCTAAACCTCCATTCCACTTAACAGAACAGTTAAAGGTTTAAAAGAATATACCTGCTTTATCTACAGCCAGCTCACTCTTCAGAACTTTCCAGTATGGAAAATATTCAGCAAGTCATGAAACTTCCTTTGGTTCATCCTGATAATGAATGCCACTTGGCCAAGCACCTCCTTGCTTTGCTGATTGTATTTGGAGCCTGGAGGCATTAACGCGCTACTAATGGGCTACTGCAGGAAATTACTTTTAAAGCTTTCTCTGTCACTTGCGGATTGCAAATCAAGTCCTTGGAGGAGATGGCAGATTTCACTTGTGACAGGGGCATCCCACCCAGCCAAATGATGTTCAGCAGCAGCATCTAGAAAAACCAAGTGGCTCAGGAGAGACTTGGACAGAACATTAATAATTCCCTATGAATGTAGAGAATATGGTTAACTGTTGATTCAGTCCTCCCCTTCTTCTGGTAATGAACTCATCACTGGGAGAATATTGGAATGAGCACTGCATGACAAAACCTCTGCAGGTCCTTTCCTATTTTTTTTTTTTTTTTTGGTCGTTAGAAATCTTGACAGTGGAGCTGAGAGCCTGGTGGGTGATGACACATGAGCATATAAAGTGTCAGATGCTATTTTGTTTATCTCTCTCTCATCGAAAGGCATCTCTTCAAAAATTAGGCCTTGATCCCAAAGGCAGATTGTTCTGTGTCTGGCCTATCCCCCAGCCATCTGGTCTCTCTGGATCTAAGAGGGCTGTGATGAGACCATCTCCAGCTCAGCATGTTAAATGTTTAATAGTCCCCAGTCCAGCAGAAATCCAATTATCCCAGGCTTCAGCTGACTTAGCACCCACACAGTTAAAACCTTAGGGACAAATTCAAGCAATGCCCATGTTGGCTCTTTCATATAGAGTTTTTCCACTAGGAGAATAGGAGCTAACAATCAGTATCTTGACTTCAGGGCACCTAAGTATTATATGGTGATAGGGAGGTATAGCATTTGAATTAATCAACGAGGGAAGTGGATTCAAATTCACTGCAAGTTTAAAACCCATTGTAGGTGAATGATGAATCATCATGTCAAAGAGAGAAGCAGAAACAGGAACATTCTAGGTGACATACATAGGATGTGAATTATGATTGAGATAACTAGATCAACAGAGCTGTGAAAATCTAAAACAAGGAAAAACAATGCAATTAATTAAAAGTTCAAATGTGCACAATGTATGTTACAGCCAGGTGTCCTTCAGGCAATATCATGATTATGCTCTTTTTTGTGTACCTTTAAGAGAGAAATATTTTCAAAATGCTAAATCTGAATGGTACCCAGATCATTGACCCAATTACCTTCTCCAATCCCCCAGGATTAAACCATAAGAGCAATATGGTTCTTGTTGCTCTTTGTGGTACTCACTGTCATTTGGATTTGCAAGACCTGATCTACATACTCAAACTATATCCTCTGAGTTTTGATCCTGCAAATCTTATCAGCAGTCAGAGAAATAGAGGTACAGTGGTCTCGGGTTCTATTGGTGGTCACTGATTATTATTGCTGACTTTCAAGATTTCCTCAGGCATAGATAAATGAGAGAGAATTGATTAACAGATTATTGAGGTCATTCTGTGAGAGATATATGTATGTATACACACATACACATGTGTACGTATATGAATACACATATATACATGTACACACCACATAAAGATATACACACATATGTGTTATGTTAAAAACCATAAATTAGGAACTATTCATTAATTACAAGTAGAAACGATGATACAGAGTTCCAAGCAAAAGTTAAAGAAACACAGCACCAAGGTATCACACTACAACAGTTTAAGGAAACTTTATCTTCCCAAGAGGGCAAAAATTTACTCTTTCCAACAATATAGATCATAATTCAAGTACATTTTATGAGAGTTCATGAGGTACTTTTTTTTAAATCATGTGTTGACTAGCAGAGACAATGAAGGGCTATTTTCTTAGTTAATTTCAAATGTTATCAACTGCAGCTTGATCTAATTATGAACTTCCTTTGACTTTAAGGAAAAATGTAAATTACATATGATATATACATGTAAATGTAATACATATGTAAGCTACATTGGTATGCAATGCAAATATGTAGCATATAAACACATATGATATAATGCAGATATTATATAATATACATGTATATCTATATATGTGTATATTACCTACACTTTATATTTTTACTTTAAATTATATATGTTTATATTACATATGAGGTAGGGAAACAAAGTATTTTATGTGTATTCTCATTAATTTTGGTAATTTCAAATTTTGGTAATCTCATTTTGGCAATTCTGTTGTAATTCCTATAAAAAAACCTTATCTTTTGTATTCCCAGTTTTTCTGAATTCTGTCTATTACCATAGTGTCTTCATATAGTATTATGTATTATAATATCATATCTGTATAATTCTTAGAATATTAAATGACTATAACACTAAGTTTATTAAATATCTATTATGTACAACAGAGATGTCAAACACATGACTGGAATACTCTTAAGTAGGCTTGAACCACATCAATAAATTAAAATGCAATATCATGTAGATAGTGTTAACGTGATTTTTAAATCAGTATGCAACATTCAGTTCCCCCTTTTCCACTTGAATTTGACACCTCAGATATACAGGATACTTGAAAGGCATTGAATAACAGCTCATTGAATGGATAAAGTAATTCACAAAGCAACTTGAGGCACTTTACTATTAACCTTAATGTATTTATCTTTCTTTGCCAAAAGACCATGCCATCAGAGAAATGATGACATGACTTGCACTTGACTTTGTTTTGAGTGAGGGAGGGCTGTGCAGGTCACCAGCCTCACTTCTCCTCCAGAGCCATCTGAATCCAGTGACCAGATATTCATCAGGATGACTGGAGATGACCCAGGATGAGGCAATTAGGGTTAAGGGACTTACCCAAGGTCACACAGTTAGTGAGTGTCAAGTGTCTGAGGTGAGATTTGAACTCAGGTCCTCCTGACTCCTGCACTGATACTCTATCCACTGCACCACCTAGCTGCCCATTAACCTTAAAAATAACTTAATTGTATTGCATAGCTATAATTTAACATACTAGATAAAGCCTCAGATATGAGTCAGTAAGATTTGAGTTTGAATCCTATTTCAGACACTAGCAACCTGTGACACTCTGGGCAAGTCATAATCTCTGTCAAACACAGTTTCCTATTAACAAAATGGAAATAAAAGTACCATCTATCTTACAGGATTGCTGGAAAAAACACATGAGATAACATGTAAAGCACTTTGTAAACTCTGAAAGCTACATAAATGTGAATTGTGCTTATTATTAATTTCTATCATGTAGGTTAGTTCAAGTATGATTATCTTTATTTTGAAGATAAAGAAAGGAATTAATAACTCAATAAGCATTTAATAAACAAGGGCCAGGCATTGTGCTAAGTTCTGGAGATATAAAGGCAAAAAAAGAAATAATCTCTACCCTCAAGGATGTTACATTATTTAAAGACATACTGTCTATCTACTCACATACATATATAGATGCTACATTATTTAATGACAGACACTGTGCATGTGCATGTGTGTGAGTGTGAGTGTGTGTGTGTGTGTGTGTGTGTGTGGTGTGCATACATCAAATCCAAAATAAATGTAAGATTGCCTAGAAGGGTAGGACATTAGTTGTAGTGGTGACTGGAGATCGGATGATACTTTGTGTAAAAGATAATGCTTGAGCTGAATCTAAATTTATTATGATATTCTAGGAGAATTTTTTTGGAATGTAAGAATGGTGTGTATTCTAGGTATGAGGGACATGTAGTGAAGAGTCACAGAAATAGAATACCCTGTGTAAGAAACTCCAAGAAAAACAGCATGATCTAGACCACAGAGTATTAAAAGAGGAGTAATATATAAATAAGCTGAAAAACAAAAATTGAGTTTGTATTTTGAAAGACTTTCAAGGAAAAGAAAACACAGAGTAACATGGTTTATCTTTGAGGCAATAGGGAGCCACAGAAATGTAGACTTCTGGGCAAAGAAGTAATATGGTTAGAATTGCATTTAAAGAAAATCACTAGTGGCTTTTGGGGAGGATGTATTAGAGTGGAGAGAAATGAAGCAGGGAGATTAACAAATAGAACAGGCATTTGGCAATAAGGTCTTAAGTCAAGGTTTTAGCAATGTAACCCTTAAGAAGGCAACTGCTGAAAGAGGTATTGCCAGTATAAATGTGAAAGAAGGGAACTGATTGGATATTGTGGATGAGAGTGCGAGTGAGGAGTTGAGGATAATAAGGAGTGTTCAACACTAGGAGCCTAAAAAAAAACAATGCCACCCTCTGAAAAACTAGGGAAGTTTAAAAGAGGAATATTTGCAAAGAAGGACAATGAATTCTCTTTTGGATGTGTTGGTAAACAGCTGGTAAACTGACTTAGAGAAAGTGATTGAGCAAGTTAACTATACATTGGAAGATTTAGCATTCTTATCCACTCCTGCATGGGAATCTGAGATTACAGAATCATAAATTCAGAACTATAAAGTACTCCAGTTCAACTTTCTCATTTTACAAATGAATCCCAGAAAGGTTAAGTGATTTTCCCTAGGTCACAGAAAATAATAATCAATGGAAATGGTGTCCACTAACTCCAAATTTAGCAGTCTTTACTGTATCATCATGCCTCATTATCAAGGCCTAAGTCAGTTCCAGCCTCCTTTCCTAGTGTCAATCATCAAAATGGGGATGGTCCTAGAGAAATCAGGTTCAATCTCATGATTTCCAGATCCCACTCCATGTCAGACACCAAGACATCATAATCAATTTCAAATACAGGCATTGCTAGCATTATCAAATACTTTGACTGCTTCTTTTTAAATGAATCTGAGACAGCAAGATCCAATTCAGTTATGCTTCCTGTCAAGATTCCCATTTTCAGCAAAAATCCTCTATCAGTTTCAACCAAAATAAGATGAGGGCTGCCATGTTCATACCCTCCTGCATGGGAATCTAGGATTATCAGACCCTGAGTACAGAAAGCAAGATGTTTCCTTTCTTAATTTAATGGGGTTGAAGTATCAATTTCACAGCCTCCACTCATCTCATTAATCCCCAGGTTCTTCTATCTTTAACATGCTAAGAACTCCAAAAAACTTGATATTACAACTTTCTCTTACAAACTCATTTAACCCAAGCATTTGCTGTGCTCTCCTGAGAACATCATATCTGACTGCAACATTTTTTCCAAATTCTACAATGTTGAATCTAGGCACAAGGCAAAACAATGTAGTGAACTTGGAAGTAAAATTACTGATTCTTTAAAATAGAAAAAGTGGAGAGAAAGGAAGCAATAGAAGAGTCAAGCAATGTCCTGTCAGGGAAAATTTTTCTAATACTTCCTGCTTTTTTAGAAGCTGAGATTTAGCTTAACCAATTCAGAGAATCATAAAAATATCCTTTAATTTTGTAATAACCTTTTTGATTTATGTTAACCTCAGTAGCATAAAGTGAAATCTGCTATCAAATACTGGAGTAAACTTTTGTCTCTTCCTGAATCTGAATCTTAAAGAAACCTGCCTCCTTATAAGTAACACTGTTTGCATTTCTGTCACCTGAAAGATTCCATCCTACTTTCTCTGACTCCATGGGGCTCCTACATCTGGAAAGCAAAAACAAAGCAAGGGAACTTCAGGAGAATTTAAACAAGAGGCCTGAATCTTGCCATCACCAACATCACCTTTTTTCCCTTAGAATGAATGGAATATTTGGACAATACGGATCCAATGAGAAAGGGGTGTTGGTTGTTAACCAATTACAAATTATCTTTGCTTTCCCTTGGAGAGATCAAAATCACAAAGTAGGACGAAAAATGATGGTAGGAGTCTGTGGAGAGAGGCATTTCATAGAACTGCTTTGATATCGACCCCAGATTCAGTTTCTTTCTGAGGGGAGTTTATGGGTTACTGAGAAGGTCTTAGGCTCTCTGTTTATGGATTCCTGTGACTCTTCTGATTTCTGTTTGTTTGTAGTGTGAAAAGTACATTGGCCAGAACTTATTTTTAGTTCTTTGCTCTTACAAAGATTGGTGCCTTTCTGGGGCAGTAATCTGACCACTACCCACCCTATATACCCCAAAGTGACATTCTAATAGTGGAAGGTATATATTCCTTGTTTTTAAAATGAGCAGTAGAGGGAGGAGCCAAGATGGTGGAGTGGAAAGATTCAAATACACTAGCTCTTCCCCCCACAACCCATAAAATACCTATAAAGAAGGACTCTCAACAAATTCTACAGCAGTAGAAGCCACAGAATAACAGAGTGGAGGAGATTTCTAGCCCAGAGTGACCTGAAAGACCAACAAGAAAGGTCTGTCACACCAGACATGGAGCAGAGCCCAGCCCAGCCTTGGCCTCACAGCACTGGGAGGAGCAGGTCTGAGCATGTTTCAGGGACAGAATCTCCAGCAGCAGTGCAGATCCCTCAACCCACAGGTGCTGAAGGTCTGTGAAAGGGTTTTTTTGGCTGGCTGAGAAGGGAGCAGGGTGTCCCCACGACTCAGGCCTCCTCTGGTGGCAGCAGTGGAGGCAGCAGCAAACAGGGGCTCCCAAGGCAGGCAGCAGCCTGCATCCATTGTTGAAGGCCTCGCTGTAAAGCCCCTGAGAGAACTGAGCCCTGTGTGGCTGCCCTGCTTCCACATGAGCAGCTGATCTTAATCTCACACTGAATAGCAGCCCTGCCCCCACCTAAAGCCCCTGGGGGATTGGAGCAGCTCATCTGAATCTCAGCCCCCAGTGCTGCCTTGGAGGAACTGGAGACAAGGTGGTTGTGGAGAGGAAACTCAGAACTCAAGTAACTGGCTGGGAAAATGCCCAAAAAAAGAGGAAAAAAATAAGACCATAGAAGGTTACTTTTTTGAGGAACAGGTGTCTCCTCCCATCCTTTCAGATGAGGAAGAACAAGGCATACTGTCAGAGGAAGTCAAGGCCTCTGCCTCCAGGGCCTCCATAGGGAACTTAAACTGCACTCAGGCAATAGAAGAGCTTGAAAAACAAGTTAGCAGCTTACTAAAGGAGAACTAAAAGAATGCTGAGGAAAATAACACTTTTAAAAAGAGGCTAACTCAATTGGAAAAAATCCAGTGAGGAGAAGGAGTCATTAAAAAAGCAGAATTAACCAAATGGAGGAGAAGATTCAAAAGCTCACTGAACAAAATAATTCCTTGAAAGAGAGAATTGAGTTCAGGGAAATGAATGACTATGAGATAAACCAAGCAGTTAGAAAACAAAACCAAAAGTTTGAAAAAGTAGATGATAATGTGAAACATCTCACTGGAAAAACAACTGACCTGAAAAATAGATCCAGGAAAAACAATTTAAAAATTACGGGATTGCCTGAAAGTCATGATCAAAAAAAGACCCTAGTCATTATCTTTCACGAAATTATCAAGGAAAGCTGCCTTGTTATTCTAGAACCAGAGGGCAAAATAAATATTGAAAGAATCCACCAATCACCTCCTGAAAGAGACCTAAAAAGAGAAACTCCTAGGAATATTGAACTCAAATTTCAGAGTTCCCAGATCAAGGAGAAAGTGCTGCAAGAAGTTAGAAAGAAACAATTTGAGTATTGTGCAAATACCATCAGAATAACACAGGATCTGGCAACTCCAACATTAAGAGATCGAAGGGCTTAGAATAGGATATTTCAGAAGTCAAAGGAACTGGGATTAAAACCAAGAATCACCTACCCAGCAAAACTGAGTATAATACTTCAAAGGAATAAATGGTAATTCATTGATATAGAGGACTTTGAAGCATTCATATTGATGAAAAGACCAGAACTGTATTGAAAATCTGAACTTTCCAACGTAAGAATCAAGAGAAGCATGAAAAGGTAAACAAGAAAGAGAAATGCCAAGCCTAGAGGCCTGTATTGGGCTACCCGAGTCTTTCTTACCTGTCCAGGTCTTCGGCTGGCCACGCCGGATGCACGTATGAGAGAAAGGACGTTCCAGAGTCAAACAGGGGTTGAGCTTTATTACAGGGTTTCGGTTACAAGTGCAGGGGGTCTTCTTTCTTAGGACGAAGAGGGGGAGATTTCCTAAGAAGGCTAAGCTTAAGGGAATGGAAGTAGAAGTACAAGCGGGGAGAGAGGGGGAGGGGAGAGAGGAAAGAAAAGAAGCGGAGCCCTACTTTTCTCTTTGGCTCCACACGTGCTAAGAGCTTTTAGGCTTCCTCAATCCTACTTAATCTTCAGCCACACAGTTTGCATCTCAATACCGTGCTGTTAGGTAACTAGGTGTGCTCCAATCCGGGACGACCTCGAGGGCAGGGAGACTCCACCCATCAGGTATCTCCGGGGGAGAGGCAGAAATACCCGAGCTAGCCGAGCTAGCTCGGTCTGACCTTCTCGAACCCCCGCTGTTCATGGAGGGCCTCGTAAGACTCTAAGATTTAGAAGTCCCACTTTTACCTGCCCGAGACTGTCCACACGGAATTGAGCTTCCAGTCCCAACATATCCCCTTCTTTGTTATGCACGGAGCGCACCTGGCTCTAGAGCAAACAGTGGCTGGAGGCTGAGTGGATTAGGAAGGCCTTTAGCATATGAGTACCTTACAACAAGACTTCATTCACACAGAAATCTGCAGCTAGCACAACTGACAAAGGGAGGCATCAAATAAAACAAAGATGAAACTAAATGGCTGAGTTACAACAGGGGAAGTGCAATCAACTAAAATCCCAAAGCATATTTTAAGAGAAGCAGGTGGTGTAGGCGCCTTACACCACCACTCCCTTAATCTTGCAAATGGATCTATACAGGTGGAAAATTGGTCACCTCCTCCCCACCCAAGTGTCCTGGGTTTGTGATATCAAAGTCCTCATTCAGCTGGCGAAAAAAGGATGCCTAGATGGGAAACTGTCAGCAGCAGTGTCTGCGGTTGTGATGAGGGCTGCTTCCTCTCTGGGCAGCAAGGTTAAAGCTGTCAGCAGCAGGCTCAGGTGGTGTATGATCCTTCTCCGGGGTCTCTGGGCTCTCCGGGGTCTCCGCCTCCTGAGTCTCCGTCGTCTCCGACCTCGGTTCCCACCTACGGATCCTTCTAATGGGAATCCACGCATCACCTTTTCCTGTGGAGACACAAACATACCCTGGACCCCATATTAGTATCTTAAAATGTCTCATAGCTGGAGTAGTATGTGCGCTCCTTGAGACAGCTGTATCAAGCTCTGATTGTATTAGGCCTCTTGATCTTAGCTCTGATTGTATTAGGCCTCTTAATCTTAGCTCTGATTGTATTAGGCGACCTTTTCCCCTTCTTTGTTTAGCGAGGATCGCCTTTAAGGTAAAGATGATAAGAATGCATAGTGGCTCTTTACTTAGGTATAGCTGCTGCCAGGTGCTTACAAATGCTTCATTAACATCTGTAAGGAACCTGACTTTCCCAGATTTTTTCTTTATAACAAACACAGGAGCATTCCAGGGTGCTAACTGCTCCTTAACCAATAGTTGTAGTGCCTGGAGTTTTTCTGGAGTCAAAGCCCAAATCGGGGTGTCTGACTTCCAATTCAAGGGTGGGGACTCCAGTACAACTGCAATGGCCCTTACTAAAAATTTGATAGCTTCATCCCGAGGCGGCTCATAATGTCCCTGCCCCAGATGTTAAAACTAAGTCCTGGAATCACCAACGGCCATACGGTCCCTTGGTGATCCTCTGCCTCCCACTTTACTGGGTGCATTGTCTCTAAGGTATTTTGGCACCCTCCTATTCCCCACACTGGTCTCTGGCTTTCTTTAAGCTTCCAGTGCCTTAAGGGAAGGGCAATAGCTATGGGAAGCTGATCCTGGCCCCTCCCTGTACTTATTTCTTTCTGCCCAGGGGTAAGGCAGGCTCTAGCTAAGCTCTTCCAGTCATTAGGAGTCAGAATGAACTGACCGCTGAGAGTTTCAAGCATGGCTATAACAAAGGGTGAATTAGGGCCATGCTTGGTACAAGCCTCTTTAAGAGTCGCCACTCTCTTCCACTCTATGGGTATGTGGCTCCTCCGAACCCCACTGGGGACACTGGGGTCCGCTATTTCTAACACAGGAAATGTCCCTACATCTTCTCCATTCTCTATAGCCTTTCTTATTCCTTTTTCCAAACTGGACTGTGGCCCTGAACTGTCTGACCAATGGAGCAGGTTATAAGGAGGCGCGGAGGGAAGGCACGGCGTATTCTCCCCTGCCTCGCCTTTCCCATCCTCTAGATGGAGCTCCGAACCTATTTTTTCTCTACACTCCTTAACTTTCTGCTCGCCAGGGTTCTGCTCGCCAAGGTCCTCCCCTCCCCTCTCTCCGCTTCCACTCTTATTCCAATCCCGCCCTGGCCTCTCCGGCCCTTCCTTACAAAATTCTCGGAGGTCGTTTAACTCGATTGTGACCCCCGCCTCCCTGCCTTCCCTGTGAAGTGTCTCAGCCCAGACCTCCTGTTCCTCTGGCTTTATTACTGGCAATTGATTCCTCATCCCTGCCCTTTTCCCAGGGGTTTGGGAAGCTTCTCTCCCCTTTCTCTCCTTCCGAATCTAGGATTCGGGACTCGCTTCTTTCACAGCCCCTTCCGGGTGTACCCCAAAAGCACCCAGGATTATCTACGCTCCCAATCCCTGTTGGGACGCCAACTGCCAAGCCTAGAGGCCTGTATTGGGCTACCCGAGTCTTTCTTACCTGTCCAGGTCTTCGGCTGGCCACGCCGGATGCACGTATGAGAGAAAGGACGTTCCAGAGTCAAACAGGGGTTGAGCTTTATTACAGGGTTTCGGTTACAAGTGCAGGGGGTCTTCTTTCTTAGGACGAAGAGGGGGAGATTTCCTAAGAAGGCTAAGCTTAAGGGAATGGAAGTAGAAGTACAAGCGGGGAGAGAGGGGGAGGGGAGAGAGGAAAGAAAAGAAGCGGAGCCCTACTTTTCTCTTTGGCTCCACACGTGCTAAGAGCTTTTAGGCTTCCTCAATCCTACTTAATCTTCAGCCACACAGTTTGCATCTCAATACCGTGCTGTTAGGTAACTAGGTGTGCTCCAATCCGGGACGACCTCGAGGGCAGGGAGACTCCACCCATCAGGTATCTCCGGGGGAGAGGCAGAAATACCCGAGCTAGCCGAGCTAGCTCGGTCTGACCTTCTCGAACCCCCGCTGTTCATGGAGGGCCTCGTAAGACTCTAAGATTTAGAAGTCCCACTTTTACCTGCCCGAGACTGTCCACACGGAATTGAGCTTCCAGTCCCAACAGAGAAATCATTAAACACTTTCTAAAGGGGAACTATTTATGCTCCTACATGGAAAGAAAATATTTATAACTCTTGAATCTTTTCTCAGTATTTGGGTAGGTGGAGGGATTGTACATACACACACATACACATATATAGACAGAGAGTACAGGTTGTGTTGAATCAGAAGAGATGACATCCATACAAAAAAATAAAATAAAAATTAAGGGGTGAGGGAGGAAAATACTGGAAGGAGGAAGTGAGAAATGGAATGGGGCAGGCTATAACTCATAAAAGAGATAAGAAAAATTTTGTTCAATGGAGGAGAAAAGGGAGAAAGGAAAAGTGAAGCTACTCTCTCCACATATGGCTGAAGGAGGGAGTAACATGCTCACTAAATTTGATATGAAAATCTATCTTATGCTACAGGAAAGTAGGGGAGGAGGCAACAAATGGGGTGAGGGAAATGATAGAAGGGAGGGCAAATGGGATAAGAGAGTAACTAGAAATAAACACTTTTGGGAAGGGAGAAGGTCAAATGAAGGAATAAAAAAATAAGGGAGGATAGAGTAGGATAGAGGGCAATATAGTTAGCATTACACAACATGATTATTATGGAAGCCTTTTGCAAAATGACACATACTTAGTATCTATTGAATTGCTTGCCTTCTCAGTGGGAATGGGTAGGGAGGGAGGGAGGGAAAGAAAGTGGAATTCAAAGTATTAGAAACGAATGTTGAGAATTATTATTGCATATAACCAGGAAATAAGAAACACAGATAATGAAGTCTAGAAATTTATCTTGCCCTACAAGAAAAGAGAGAAGGTGGGGATAAGGGAAGGATGGGGTGTGATAGAAGGAAGGGATCATTGAGGGAAGGGGTAATCAAAATGCAGGGTATTGGAGGGGGAGGGGAAATATGGGGATAAAAATTGGATATGTTACAAAGTGATGTAAAAGCAATTAGTATTAAAATAATTGACTGAATTAATTACTGAGAATTAATCCAAGACATCTTTAGTTTGGTGAAATGGATGTTAGTCTAAGTCTCCTAGAGGCAGGTAACTTCAGGTAAAATTTGGCATTGATGGAAAAGTTAAGGTTTTAACAGTAAATTTGATTTTATGATTGTTATTTAAGCAGGAACTACAACAGGTATAGAAAGGCATGTAAGCCACTTAAGACTTGCCTCAAAAGATGTTCCTTAGTCAATATGAAATTATAGTCATATCTGAAACTTGGTTATTGGAACTTGCTATTTTAAGATGCTATGAGACTATTAACTGACTTTTCTTCTGAGTCTAACTCTAGATATGGATAGCAAGAAAGGTGGTTTGAGCCTCCAATCCATGATGCCAGTAAGCCTGTGAGATGCTGGTATGAACTGAAAAAGGTGATCTCATGGGAAGGGTGAGAGAGAGGCTATTCAGCCTGGGCTGAGGTAGGATTCTCCTGACTCAATTTCCCCACCTGGGGACCTGGCAGACCTGGGGACCTGACACCTGGCAGACTTTAAGCCTCACTGAATGCAAGTGGATAATCTACTCCTGCCTGGAAGTGACATGAAGTTGGGGAGATATTGTTTCCCTGCAATGACCCTACTCTTAGTGGCAATTTCCTATAGTCAAAAGGTTTGTAAGCTTAATACCGGATCTATTAAATTATAGATTGTTGGTAGGGGAACATTTGAGGTTAGGTTTCAAATTAAGCTATTTGGCTTAGGACTTCAGACCAACAACAATAAGTTGGGGTCCTTTAATACTTAGTAATAGTGTGGAGACAATTAGATCAAGGTCTTGTGAAGTTAGCATACATAAATATTATTTATGTCTCAGTTGGTTAATGTTAAAAAAAAAAAACTCTTTCGTTGTCTATATTGTAAATGCTTTCAAAAGAAGTATCACCTGACTAAAAGTTAGAATTGTTTTATGTGATATGAACTGTGTTAAAAATAAAAAATAAAACAAATAAATAAATAAATAAGTGAAATGAGCTGTGGACTTGATATGTGAGATCTTTTTCAGCTCCAGATCACTGATCCTATGGTTTTGTAGCCTGGAAGAAATAAATATGGTTTATAAATACTTTAACTGATGTTATTGTGATTGTGTGTGTGTGTGTGTGTGTGTGCTTTCCCCCTTACCAGAGAGGCTACTGACCCAGCTTTTCTCTGTGTGTGTGTCAAATGTGGAATCCAGTTATACATGATATTCAAGGAGGCTGGTGAAATGGGAAGAAAGAGAAAGGAGGAGTAATGATGAATGCGAAGTGGTAAATTCAGCTTGTTATGGAATGCGTTTACAATCCGAGCAGAACCTGAAGTGTCTGATTAACAGAACTCACGATGCCTCTGGGGAGAGCTTTCAAAAGGAGAAGAGGTGGCCTGAGCCTGATGGAAGAAAACTGGCATCCAAAGAAGCACAATTATGTGCATGAACATTGTAGCACCTGCATCAGGGGAAAGCTTAATTCTTGAGTGATTTAGTTTCTGGTAGCATGGGAACATGTGTATTTAAGGAGAGGACAATGGCAAAATAACAACGAAGAGGGGAAGATTCTTGCTGGTAAGATTAATACTGCAAATTACTATTTCCAAAATGATTTTGATTCATAAATAATCAAGAAATTGCATTACTCTCAGGACTACATTGTAGCTTTGTGTATGTATGGATGACATATACAGTAATAACTCAATTAATGAATCTTCCAGAGACAAAGTTCCTTTATAATGTCTTCGGCTGAGTTAAAAAAAAAAAAAATTAGAAATTATTTAAAACTGATCTGGAAGCCAGCAGTCTAGAAGCCAGACATATAGCAAAGGTATTTCACAAGTAGCTATTATGTATCCCTGCTCAAGTGAGGTTATAACAAAGTCTATCCTGGTCCAGTCTCTGAATCTACTATTTTTTCTTTTATGATTTCAATTTATTTTCGGTGTCCTTTCTTCTCAACCTAGTGACTTCCCTCCTCACCCTTCATCCAAGTTTGCGTGCCTTATTCTTTATTCTCTTCTCCCTAAAAAAGCAGTGAGGTGTCTGATATGTCAGATATAATCATAGATTGACTTACAAAGGGATTGTTGGCATACTAATAATCCCTCAGAATAGTACTGCTACTGAACAATCTAGTCTAAGGAAAAAGACTTTGGACTAAGAAGGATAGGAACACCACATATTATCTGCATTCTTGAACATTTAATTATGTCAATTACATGCAAATTGAATGCTCTCTCCCCACCCCCATTGAATTTTAATAACCTTTGGCACTACATTACATGGTAGGCATACACAGAGATGTAAAACATGATCTCAGTCTTCAAATAAATTTCGGGAATGATTTGGGTTTTTCTTGGCATCTCTTCAGTCTTTGACATTGTCAGTAACCCTCTTCTCCTTGATACTGTTGTCTCTGTGGGTTTTTAGGACACTACTCTATTCTGCTTCTTTTCCTACCTGTATACTACTCCTCAGTCTTCCTGCTAGATCTTTATTCATGTCATTCCCACTAGATGTGGATGTGCCTCAGGTCTCTGTTTTTTCTTCTCCCTTTATACCATTTCACCTAGTGATCTCATCAGCTCCCATATATTCAGTTATCATCACGAAATTGATCATTCTCAGATCTATCTAGCCCTTCTCCCCTAACCTTCAAACTTGCATATCTAATTGCCTCATAGGCAATTTTTCAAACTAGATGTCCCACAGATATTTTAAATTCAAAAAGTATACAGCTAAAATAATTATCTTTTCCCTAAAATCCTCCCCTCTTATTAGCTTTCCCATTAATGCCAAGGGCACCACTATACTCTCAATCACCTAAGTATATAGCGCAGATATCATTTTTGACTCCTTACTCTCTTTTACCACCACCCAAACTCTAATCTATTGCCATGACCTGTCAATTCTGTCTTTGTAACATCTCTCATAAATGCCCCCTTCTCCACTCTGACACTGTCACCACTCTGGTGCAGTCTCTCATCACTTCACATTTATATGACTGCAACAGTCTTTTGGTTGATGTTCCTCTCCCTAGCCCAGGCAATGCTCCACTCACCTATCAAGGTGATATTCCTATAGCATGAGTTTTACCATGTCACACCTCCCACTCACTAAACTCTAGTGGCTCCCAATTACCTCCAGGATCAACAGAGAACCTTCTGTTTGGTTTTCAAAACTTTTCATAACCTACCCCCATCCCCCACTAATTTTTCAGTCAATCCCAGTCATTACTATTGAGTGACTTTGGCCTTCTTGTTGTTCCTCATACAAGACATTCTACCTCCTGGCTCCACACACTTTCCCTGGCTCTTTCCCATGCCTGAGATATTCCCCTTTCCTATTTCTTTCTTTTTCATCACTGTCTTTCTTCAGATTTTAGGTAAAGCTCCTTCACTTGTGAGATTTTCATGATTCTTTTTAGGGCCTTCCCTCTATTATCTTCATTTTATCCTTTTGTTTCTTATTTGTACATATTATGTACGTGACTACTCCCCAAGTAGAGTGAGTACCCTAAGAGCAGAGATTGCCTTTGTCCTTTCTTTGTATCTCTAGTGCTTAGCATGGTGCTTGACATATGTATATGCTATATATGTGCACACATATAGCATGTGCCTGACTGGCTAAGGTCAGGACAAATTTTATGGAGGAAGAAAGGAGAGATAATTACAGAACAAATACCATAGGGGGATAGGCATGATAACAGACATCACAGACAAAGGGACAATAGTAGAGCAACAATAGGTTACCAGGGGATTATGTAAATCAATATGAGTAAAATGAAAGTAAAAGAGGTACTGAATACCAATCTCACCTACACTACAATTATGAAGGGCCAGCCCTGCCCAATAAGTTTCATGCAAAATTTTATTCATCAAACACTTTCTTTATTCAGAGTTAAGAGCTCTTGTTCCTACCTTCTCCCTTGCTACTGAGTCAGGATATGACCTTGAACAAATGATTTACACTTGAAGCTTACATCTCATTTTCCAAATTAAAGCATCAAGCCCACTTAACAATTCTGTTTGAAGAAATGATTACTATTAAAGAAAACTGCCATACTCATTGAAAGCCAAAGGGACAAACACTATCATTAGCAAAATAAAACACAAAAGGACTTTGTTCTCTCTGGAAAGACACTAGGTTGACATGACTCTCAGATGAGCATTCCAATGTCACTGTGGGGAGGACGTTTGAAAGGGTTTGGGTGTAGAAAGTGGAAAAGTTAAGAAAAATGCTTGAAAGCTCCTTTGTTATTCAGTTATCAAATGGTGAGAAAAGGAGAGAGCTGAAAAATGTAAAAGAGTTCAATTGTATATGTCCTATGACAAAAGAGAAGGTGAAGAAACCAAGAAAGGAAGAATTTTTAAAAATCATTACATTTATATAAGGTTAGATTATGAAGGATGAGTAGCATTTTAGTATCTTTAATTAGGAGGAGGTCATAAATTTCAGGTGTAGAGTATAGGAAAAATGAGGAAGGAGCTGTTCTTAACCAATTGTACAGTTCCTCTCCCATCTTCATTTTAAAACAGGTTTTCTCCCATGTCTAAACTGAACCCTTTATGCAACTCTTACCTCTCAGAATCCCTAACTTCTTTCAGTGTTCAGTTCATGCATGACTTCCCACTGGAAGCCTTTCCTGATCCCTCCAGTTGTTTCTTCATGGCATAGCATGTCCCTACCTTCATAAATCATATGCACTTTGAGGGCACAAATATATTTTTCTTCTCCTTTCAATCTTAGCATTTCTAGTGCCTAGTACACTGACTTGCATATAGTAGACACTTAATAAAAGCTTGTTAGATTGTAAGAGATTGAATTGGATTGGATTGGTGGGATTTAACTAGAAATTCAGCCAAATGATGAGTATTCAATTCTCTGACTCAGAGAAATATGTGAAGGGATTGCTACTGTTGCTACTGCTGTTATTTTTTTTTTAATTTGGGGAACCATACCTGTGATTTCTTTTAGTATAAGAAACTCCTAAAAGGCAACTCCTTTTTGCCAGTACATGCAAGGAATTATTTATAAATTTGTAGCATTAGAGAGTTGCCTAACAGAAGGGATTAACATGGAAAACAAACCAATTTCTAGACCATTTTCCATCCATTCACTGTATAATCATTCAACTAATATTTAAGAGCCTACTTTGTTTATACTAAAATAATAGATATCAGGGAAGATTCGATATTTAGATGAAACAGGATACTTGGCCTTCTGAAACTTCTAGACTGAAAGAGTAGATGACTTAAATATTAGTGATAATACCCATTATACAATAAATCAGTCAATAAGTATCTAAAAACCCTTAAGGGACAGAGCCAAGATGTCAGAGTGAAAGCTTTCCTACAAAGTGACCTTTCCTACAAACTCCGTCAAATATCTCTAAAAGGTGAATCTGAACAAATTCTAGAGTAATAGAATCCACAAAGAGGCAGAGTGTGGCAGATTTCCAGCTCAAGAAAATCTGGAATTTCAATGGGATAGGTCTGTTGCACTAGGCTGGGAGAGGAGCACATTCTAGAACAAAGACTGCACCAGCATACTCTTGCTCAAAGTAAAGCTGGTGAAAACCCCAGCAAGCTGAATCACTAGCAGCAGTGATGATTCCCAGAACTCTCAGTGCAGGAGGGGATTCTGTCAGAGCTGGATGAGAGAGAAGTACAGTTCTACACAAGGCCTGCAGCAGCAGCAGCAGCTACTCCTGGAGCTATCAGCCCAGAGACTGAATGTTTGAAAGTCACCTATTTAAACTTTTGGGAGTCAAGATGGTGGAGTAAACAGTAAGTCGCTATCACCCTCCCTTGTTGACCTTGAAAAACCCAGGGAATATTGCCACAGGAAAAATCCTGGAATAATGAGGCCAACAGAAATACAGGTTACAGCAGCCAGTTAGCTCCAGAGGTTGGGAGACTAATGAGAAAGCTCCCTCTTGCTGTGGCTGAATGGGACATTCATATAGGATGGGAGATATCCCAGTAATCCAGCAGTAAGCCCTACCTCAGCAGACCAGGCAGAGATCCTGAACCCCAGGGTGGAGGAGCAGGCAAAAGCCAACACCAGGCATATACCACCTCCAACACAGCATCAGGTAAACTATCAAACCACTACAACATCCAACTGCCAGCACCTGAAGCCCTGGCACAGAAAACCAGAAACCAGGCTTCTAGCCCCCAAGACAAGAAATCTGGGCCAGTGCCCCAGAAGCAGAAATCAAATTTAAAAGCCAGGAAAAAGGCAAACAACATGAGAAAGAAAAAAAATCATTCACTATAGAGAAATATCTTGGTGACAGGGAAGATCAAAACCCCAAAATCAGGAAAGGACATGATCCATATACCCGCATCCAAAACTTCAAGGTGAATATGAACTCTCTCAAGCCCAAAAAAGTCTTCTTGGAAGAGCTCAAGAAGGTTTTTAAAGGCAAACAAGAGAGGTAGAAGAACAATTAAAAATAAAATTGACAAAATGGAATAAAAGTACACTGAAGAAAACAATTCCTTAAAAAGTGGAATTGGGCAAATAGTGAAAACTAATAGCTCTATGAGACATCAAGAATCAGTCAAACAATATCTAATGAGTAAAAAATGAAAATGTAAAAAACAACAAAAGCACAATGTGCCAGATAATGTGCTAAGCACTGGGAGTACAAAGGAAAAGGCAAGGGAAAATTTCTGCTATCAAAGAGCTCATACTCAGTTTAGGAAGATAGAATTTAAATAGCTAGATACAAATAAGATACATACAAGTAATATCAGAAATAATGGAAAGACATCTCATAAAAGGTAAGCTATGGATTAAGAACTGAATGAAGTCAGAGAAAACAAGAAATAGAGATGAGGAGGAAATAATTTTGAATGTGGGGAAAACAGATAAAAATGTCTGGAGTGTGGAGATAGAGTGTTTTATCTAAGGAACTTCAAGAAAGGTGGTGTCATTACATCACAGTGGAAGTAGAGGGAAGTAAAGTGTGAAAAAAATTGAAATAGAAGAGGGACAAGTTATGAAGTACTTTGAATGCCAAATGGAAGATTTTATGTTTGATCCTGGAGATGATAAGTCACTAGAGTTTACTTAATAGATGGGCAGAAAGAAGGGAAGCATCTTCATGTGAGACAGGGTTATAGGGGGAGATATTAGTGGAAGGCATGTGAGATGAAGGAATAGGGAGGAAAGCGATCCTCCTACATAATGACTTTAATTGTTTTTTAATGAAATATGGAGCAAGATTCTCAACCCATAGAACTGGTGCAGGTAAATCCATGTGAGGTATGAAAAGAGACAAAAATGTTTGGAAAGGCTGCTATGGTGAGTAGTATAATAAATAGGAGACTTGTAAATGGATTTTCTTTGCAGCAATAAGGTTCCATATGAGAATATGAAACATAAATTTTGTAGTGAATCGAGTCAATGAAGTGTTATAATTTCCTCCAACTTCATTTAGCAGTATATAAGTAGGAGCAAAGATAGTGGATGGTGTGAGTAATCTAAGGTTGGGGCTTGCCTAGAAAAAATGGCTGATAAAGTAGATGGGGGTACAGTACTTGACTGAAGATGGAAGTATAAACAACTTCATAAAAGTGTCGATAGGAAAGGCAAAATGATGTAGCCAAACCAGGGATAATAACCTGAGAAAGAGCTGAGGGTAGAGGAATTAAAGATTGAGGTAAGAACAAAGAACAGTGTTTGAAGGTGTAAGACAGAGGGACAGGTGGAATGAAAACATTATTATCAGATAAAGACATTTCAGAGTTCATGAAAATGAATGTGGAATACTTGTGGTTGATAGTATTAACAAAGGGATGATCATCTCTATGTACAGCTCAGGTTGAGTGGACAAATGAAAAAATCTTGAATTTTTATTCATTCACTCTACAGTAACATCACAGTAACCCAGAAATCAAATTTATATAGATTACCTCAGTAATCCAGACAACTGTTATTTAAGAAAGTGTTGAACCCAAAAGTTAAGCTGCCCCCCAACCTAAAAAAAAAGGGTTTTTTATTCCTATTTATCTAAACTTGAATATTTTTTACTTAAATTTATTTTCAGTTTCCAACATTCACTTCCACAAAATTTTGAATTTCAAATTTTCTCCCCATCTCTTCCCCCACAACCCCAGGACAGTGTGCACTCTGATTGTCCCTTTCTCCAATCTGCCCTCCCTTCTATCATGCCCCTCCCCCCATTTTCTGATCCCCTTCCCTTCTATTTTCCTGTAGGGCAGGATAGAATTCTATACCACGTTGCCTGTATATCTTATTCTCCAGTTGCATGTAAAAACAATGTTTAACATTCATTTTTAAAGCTTTGAGTTCCATATCCTCTCCCTTCCCCCTTTGAACCCATCCTCATTGAGATGGCATGCAATTCAATGTATGTTGGGATTGGAAGCTCAATTCCGTGTGGACGGTCTCGGGCGGGTAAAAGTGGGACTTCTAAATCTTAGAGTCTTACGAGGCCCTCCATGAACAGCGGGGGTTCGAGAAGGTCAGACTGAGCTAGCTCGGCTAGCTCGGGTATTTCCTCCTCTCCCCGGGAGATACGTGATGGATGGAGTCTCCCTGCCCTCAAGATTGTCCCGGATTGGAGCACACCTAGTTACCTAACAGCACAGTATTGAGATGCAAACTGTGCGGCTGAAGGTTAAGTAGGATTGAGGAAGGCTGAAAGCTCTCTTAGCACGTGTGGAGCCAAGAGGACAGTAGGCTCCGCTCTTCTTCTCTTCTCTCTCCCCTCCCCCTCTCTCCCCGCTTGTACTTCTACTTCCAATCCCTTAAGCTTAGCCTCCTTAGGAAATCTCCCCCTCTTCCTCCTAAGGAAGACTCCCCTGCACTTGTAACTAGACCCTGTAATAAAGCTCAACCCTTGTTCGACTCTGGAACGTCCTTTCTCTCATATGTGCATCCGGTTTTGGCCAGCCGGAGACCTCGGGAGGTGAGGTAAGAAAGACTCGGGTAGCCCAATACAGGCCTCTAGGCTTGACAAATGTAGGCTATACTTGTGTAGTAATGCAACACTTCTTTAACATTCATGTTGTGAAATACTAACTATATTTCCCTCTATCTTGTTCCATCCTCCATTTCTTCTATTGTCTCCTTTGACCTGTTCCTCCACAAAAGTGTTTGCTTATGATTATGCCTTCCCCCAATCTGTCATCCCTTCTATTATCTCCCTCTTATCCCCTTCCCTCCCCACTTTCCTGTCAGGTAAAATAGATTGCTGTACCCCATTTTAGTATGTATGTTATTCCTTTCTGAAGCCAAATCCAATGAAAGCAAGGCTCACTTATTCTCTCTCACCTTCCCGCTCTTCCTCTCCATTTTAAAATTTGATTATGGCTTTCAGGTAGTTCAATAATTTTTAAATTATCTCACCTGGATCCATTTTCCAGGTCAGTGGTTTTTCCAAAGAGATATTTCACATTGTCTTGTATTTTTTCATTCTTTTGGTTTTGTTTTATGATTTCTTGATTTCTCATAAAATTTTTAGCTTCCATTTACTCCATTCTAATTTTTGGGAATTATTTTTTCAGTGAGCTTTTGAACTTCTTTTTCCATTTGGTCTACTTTGCCTTTTAAGGACTTTTGGATCTCTTTTGCCATTTGGTTTAGTCTAATTTTAAAGGCATTATTTTCTTCAGCATTTTTGGGGGTTTCCTTTAGCAAGCTGTTGACTCATTTTTCATTATTTTCTTACATCACTGTCATTTCTCTTCTCAAATTTGCTCTACTTCTCTTATTTGATTTTCAAAATCTTTTTGAGCTCTTCCATGGCCTGAAACCAATTCATATTTTTTTTGGAGGTTTTGAATGAATGAGGTTTGATTTTGTCGTGTTGTTCCAATTATATATTTTGATCTTTCTTGTCATCAATGACATGAGAAAATATCTTTTAACAAAGAAAGTAAAATTCTACAGTCTGATTTTTTTCCTGTTTGCTCATTTCCCCAGACAATTACTTGACTTTTGAATTTTTTGCTAAGTGCTAGGCTCCAGAAGCAGTCACCACCATAGCAGTGGCTCCTGCCACCCTTGGGCTGGGGCTAGGGCAGGGGCAGACCACACTGCACTCTCATCTAGGTGACAAACCTTTCCCACTGACCTTCAAAACTTTCTTTGTGGTTTGCAGGTTCAGAAGTCTGGAAACTGCTGTAGTTGCCAGTGATTCAATCCTCTAAGGCCTGCTCTAGCCCTGTCTGTGCCAGTACACCCATGCTGGACTATCCTCCACTCCCAGCTGGTGTAATAAACCCTTTCTATTAACCTTCCAGATTGTCTTGGACTAGAAATTTGTTTCAGTCTGTCATTTTGTAGCTTCTGCTGCTCTAGAATTTGTTTAGAGTAATTTTTTACAAGTTTTTTGAGTGTTTTGGGGGACTGTTTCTACTCCACTGTCTTGGTACCTCCCCCCCAAAAAAATTTAAAAATATCTATGGCAGTGAAAATTTTGTTTACGGTCAGAAATTAATAATGGAAACAACTGAGTAGAGCCATCTTATATCTATACGTTCATAAATTTGACAAATATGAAGAAATAATTATTCTAATTGTCTATTAGTGGTCTAATCCGTTGAATAAGTATAAAAGAACAAACTGGAAAAGAGGATAAATGTCCAAAGAAAAGAAAGAGAGAAGAGAGGGAAAAACAGCAGAAGCAACGGACATGTAGATAAAGGTGTAGTGCAGACAAAAGAGTCACACACACAAAGGGTTAAGTGTTTCAGTTCCAGGTCAGGGTGATAGCAAAGGATAAGGAGATGTTTACAGATCAGTAGCTTCTAAGTGCATTAATGCACCAGGCTAAGGCACATTGATGAAAATGTAATTCTTCAGAGCTAAGCAGAGTAAAATTAAGTTCAAAGAAAAAAATTGAGACTCAAGTAAAGCATAAGCCAAGTCTTACCTATATGTAGTTATGTAGTTTCATACAATAACAACTCTGACTTCTATGTTTCTTCAAGATTCATGAAGTGCTTTCCTCATATAGTGAGGATGCTCTGGCTCACTCTCAATGTTCTAGGGTAGACTAAAAGGTTTGGGGGTATCTCTCCTCTAACGCTATCAATTCAATCATCCACTGGCTGTTCGCCCCACTATTTGGTGCCAATAACTAATATTCCAGTTCTATTTAAGCACTCAAAATCAATTAGCTATCACCAAGGGATACTTCAAATACATAGCAATAGCAAAAGTAAAAATATTCCACTAAAACACACAAACACATCATAGACTTTGAGGTGAGTGAGCTGAAACTTAGCTTAGTTTCTACATAACATTATATCCACCAAGTTCATGTCCAAATGCAAAGTTGGTGTTAGAGGAATCCTTGTCTCATCTTCTGCTTAGGCTGAGTGTCAAAGAACTCTTCTTGCTACTTGAGGCATTTATTCTGAGCTGTCTACAAATTCTGGATATTGGGACATTATTCTTTCACCTAAAATAAAAGAATAAACCTTGAAGTTAGTGAAAAAACCCAAATCTGTATTCACAGGGCCACATAGTAGCTTCAGAAAAGCAAACTCAAAGCTTCTACTCTTCAAGCTTTGTCTCCCACTGGATGCCGCCAATGAAGGAGTCTAAAGAATCCATGAAAAATATTGCCAAATATATTAGGTAAGTCTGACTCAAGGCTTCAAAAAATGCCACCAATTCTGATTATGAAGTCAGTCCAAAGGGCTTCAGTATATCTCATCATGACTCTCCCAGATATAGGCTTCTCAGGCCCTCTACACAAAAAAATTTACAGGAGCTGAGTAGCCAGATGCACTATATACAAGGGCCAGGCACCGTTACATTCACAATGACAAAGGGAAAGATATGTCATACAATGGATTAGTTGTAAACCTTATTAGCCAGTAGACCAAGTAGAGCAAGACTTACTAGCTATGTGACACTGAACAAACCCAATTTGCCTGTGCCTCAGTAAAAAGTGGATAACTATATTACCCAAGGATCAACTGAGCAAATGCATATTAAGTTCTTTCAAAACTTAAAATTCCATATAAATGTGAAATATTCTCCTTTAGGCAATATTGGTATTATTATTCCCATTTTACAGATGAGGAAATTGAAGATCAGAGAGCTGTCCAAGGCTGAATAACTAGGAAGGATCAGAGTATGGATTAGAATCCAGCATCCTCCTGGTTATAGTTCAAAAAGACTACACCACACTGCCTCTTGGGTATGACATTTATGGATTCTTTTAATGCTTTGCTGATGGTTCCCCAGTCAGGACTTCTCAACATTGGGGATGCAGTGATAATCTATGCCAAAGTATATTTGAATACTGTGATCTGCATAGGAGTATATGCACAAACATCACAGCAGGGTTAGATATAACTTAGGAGACAACCCTATGAAGTGAAGTCTAAATCTCTTTAGTGACATCTGGTCTAATGTTAATTGAAAAGCAAAGAGTTTTTTTTATAAGTAAATATGGTTGATTAAGCCAGGTGTACTTTATGATAGGTGGTTGGCTTATGCATTTTAAAGTAAGGCATACATTAAAAGGCAAGAAAGTGTTGAATAAAACCACCAAAAAAATCATAAAACTGAAGGAGAGTCTTCTTTCTTAAAGGAAACTTATTTGAGTACACAAACTTTTCCCCCAAATAGTTCTGCCTAAATTTATCTCTGTTGGCAAAACCTTTCAATTTCTACCTATGTAGAAACTGATGAGTCAAGTGTCTCAGAATTTAAGCAGGGTAATTATAAGTTAGCTATCATTACATTTGTAAAATCTTCATCAACTCCGTATAGGCAGGATTATTTTTCTCACTTTCCTTTTCTACTGTTTTCCAAAGCAACCACTGGTTATTCTGGGTGACTTGTCACAGCTGCTTCAGTGGAAGATGGGAATAAAAAGGAAAGAGAATTAAAGTGTCCTTTGGAACTTCTCCTCCCTCAGCAACTCCTCAAATCGATAAGAGGTATTGACACAAATAAAAGAAGGAGGGAGAAGGAAGGCATCAATTCATGTTAATAATTTCAAGAGAAAGAAATAGAGATTCTTTGGAGCAGACCTAGCAGATGACAGGCACAATCCATAAATCCTTTTGTTTGTAGGATATGTCTATATAAATAAATAGAAGTAAATAGCTTGACACTAGTCTGAACAAGGAAGTATGAAGGATCTGTAATACTGTGAGGGTTCTAAGTTATCCTACAATGGTTTAACTGCTAGAGAATTGAAGTCATTTTCTGTGGAGAAGGAACCACTGCCAGGAAAGAGCTGAACAAAGGGAAAAGGTCTTAACAACGCACACATGAACAAGAGACAGTCCCATGAAGAAGTGAAGAGATATTTTTACAATCAGCTAGATTAAGAACTGGTGACATCAGCTTCAAACTGTAGCTGTTAATGATTCAACGTCAATGAGGCAAGAGGTATCTAGTAGAACATTACTGGGACCTTTGCTTTCCCTGTCCTGTTCAACATTTGTATCTATGATTCGAAAAAGGAATAGATGGTATGCTCATCAAACATGTAGAGGACATAAAGCTGTAATCAGTCCTTGTCTTTTTGTAGCTTCAGTGAATAATCATTTTGCAATCATGGGTGTATCTTGGGCAAGAAAAGCTATCCTAAAGTGTAAGAGGTCTGTAGAGCTCAAAGTGAAGAAACATAGTTCATTTTTGGGAATATTTTATCTTCCCAGTTCACATTGTTTCATCATTGGCTAAATGAATGTACTAAGACATTATTTATGGCATAAAGTATTATTAGAGCAGAAATTTTATTGTTCCATCTTTATGGCGTTATATAGCACTTCCTATCTCTTTTATTGTTAAGTATGTGTGGCTTAATGGATAGAGTTCTGGACCTGGAATTTGGAGGAAAATGGTTGACATTTACCTCAGAAATTTTCTAAGTGTACAATGTTGGACATGTCATTGAGTTTCTTTAAGCCTCAATTCTCTCATCTACAAAATTAGAGGAACTGGGTAAATGACTCCTAAAGTCTATTCTGGCTCTAAATCTATGATATGTTTGTGCAAATATCAGCAAGCAACCATGTTTATTTTTTACTTTTTAAAATTTAAATAGCATTTTATTTTTTCTTAATTACTTATCAAGAAAAATTTTAGCATTCATTTTTACAAGATTTTCAGTTACAAATTCTTCTCCCTTCCTCACCTCCCCTGTTCTGAAAATAGTAGGCAGTTTGATATAGTTTTTACATGTGGTATCATGTAAAATATACTTCATTATTTTTCATAGTTGTAGAAGAAACAGATTAAGAAATAGAGCCATGAGAAAGAATAAATAAATGAAAAAGTTATGCTTCTATCTGTATTCTGAGTCCATCAGTTCTTTATCTGGATATGGATAGCATTTTCCTTTGTGAGTCCATTGTACCTGTCTCAGAACCTTGTTGCTGAGAAGAGCTGAGTCATTCATAGTTGATCAACAATGTTTTCCTGGTTCTACTCACTTCACTTTGCATCAGTTTGTACAAATCTTTCCAGGTTTTCTGAAATCTGCCATCAGTAAGCATTTATTAACCACTTACTATTGCAAGTGCTGAGAATATAAATAGAAGCAAAAAGAAAAAATAGGGAAGACTGCAAACAGAAAATGGATAACCAAAAATTAATGAGACCACAAGGGCTTTTTCAGCAAAATAAATCCAAAGGTCATTGCTTAACCATTCATCCCCTTTCTCAAACCAATAGCACCTAGATTTGTTTGCACAAGAATATTAACAGATATTTACATAGTATAGAAATATTTTCCAATTGGATATTCACAGAAACACTGGATAACAAATGCTATAGTTAATTAATTTTAAAAATGGGGAAACTAGAACTTTGGAAAGGTGAAATGACTTCCTTATAGTCACATAATTAGTGCAAATGCAGCAAGAAAGCTAGACTTTCCAGTGAACAACACTTTCTCTGGTCAGATCATATTTAGAATATTGCTTCTCACTAAAGGCATCACATTTTAGTACAGATGCTAATTTAGAAAGGGTTCAGAAAAAAAAAAGTAGTGGTGAACTAGAGTGGTGAACAGTCTGGAGATCATGCTTTATAAAGTTTTCTTGAAGGAACTAGGGTTGTATAGTTTGGAGAAGACATGAGGATGTGAGGAGATATAAGGGCTGTCTTCAACTATTTATTGAATTAAATCTTTACAATGGGCCTCAGTACGGAACTGAGAACAATAGATTGATATAGGAGAAAGACAAATTTACATTGAGTATAGGACATTTTTTTCTCACAATAAGAGGTATTCCAAATTAGCACAGGTTACTTTGAGACATAGCATTTCCCATTCACAATGGATTTTCAAGCAAAGGCCAGATAAACACTTGTTAGCATATTATAGAAGGAATGGTAAATAAGGTTGGGATTCAAATAGATGGGTTTTAACATTATTTCTGTTTTGAGATTCAGTAATTCTGTGAATCAGCCCAGTTTATTCCTTCTAGCATCTTACAATCTCATTGGGGAAATAGGACAATGTTATGTGTGTTACATAGTTACAACAATATTATGTATAATTATAGATAACATGATTTTCTTTAATTGATATGTGATATAATGTAACATAATTCATTTATTCATTTATCTTCTGACATAAATCACATTCCCAAAATATTTCTTTATAACAAAAAATATGTAAGTGTAAACTAAAATTAAATTCAATTCAATAGTTACTAGGCACCAGGTCATGTTTTAAATAAACCAGATATTTAAAGAGAAAAGAATTATATGGTACAAAATATATAATTTTAGAAGTATGAGATTGATTCTATAAGCCAAATAGAATAATCATTCTCTTTACTTTAAAGTCACCCTCTGGATACAAAGAATTAAATAGCTAATTATATCACAGGCTGAAATAAAAGAAGCATAATATACAAAATTAGAGAGATCATAATATTATAGATCTAGAAACAAAAGGTCCTTTAGAGATCATGTAGTCCAATCATCTTGCTTGATAAACCAGAGTCCCATTGCATTCTCAACTGGTCATATAACATTTGAAGTAATAATAACCCTAACTGACATATAGATAGGCTTAAGATTTATGGGGGCAGCTAGGTGGTGCAGTGGATACAGTGCCAGGCCTGGAGAGTAAGGGAGATTCACCTTCCTGAGTTCAAATCTGACTTCACTATATGTCTGACCCTGAGCAAATCCTTTAACCCTATTTGCCTCAGTTTCCTCATCTGAAAAATGAGATGGAGAAAATGGCAAAGTACTCCAATATCTCTGCAAGAAAACCCCAATTGTTGTCACAAAAAGATAGACATGACTGAGACACCTAAACAACAACAATAAGATTTACAAAACACTTAGCATATATTATATAATTTTCCCCTCACAAAACTTTATAAAGTAGGTACTAAAAGAATTTTTAAATCTTCGTTTTTCAAGTAAGTAAACTAAGTCTGAGAGATGTTGTGGCTTGTCTATGATAACATAGCTAATACATGTCATTGATGTGACTTGAATCTAGGTTTCTCTTTTATGGCTTGAAAGCCATCATCTGTTTTGATACACCACATCACTTTTCATTGCATTTAGCTCAACACCCAAGTATTATGAAGGAAAAGAACAATAAGAGTGTAGAAGCTTGTCTCTGGTATAGAATATATAACTATGACATACAATTATCAGTTGACAAAATTGGAAACACATAGAATGGAGAAAAAAGACTTTAGGAGAAATGATAGCTGACTTCAAGTAATGAAGAGATTGCATAAAAGAGAGATTAAATTTATTTTACTTGGCCTCAGTAGGCAGAACTAGGGAGAATGAGTGAAAATATCATGGAGGAAAATTTGGGGCTCAAATTAATGAACTCTTTCTAACAATTGCAAAGTAAAAAATGAGGAAATGAGTGATTTAAAAAAACATGTGAAATGATACCAAGTGAGCAGAAATAAAAGGATAATTTATAGTACAACATTAATGTTATAAAAATGAACAACTTTTATTAACTAACGAAGAAGGGAATGAACAGAAGCACGAGAACAATTTATGCAATGACAACAATGCAATGTTAACAACAAAAACTCTGAATACTGAAGGAACTATGAGCAACATAACGACCATTCATGATTCCAGAATATCAGTGCCAAAACATGCTATCATAGAGAGGTGATGGATTTAGGATGCAGAATGTCACATAATCACTCACACATTTTTTATGTATACATATATAGTCACTGGGGGAATTGTTTTTCTTTACATATTTATTATAAGAAATTTATTTTTCCCATTTCTAATAGAGTGTGAGGGAAAGAAAAATGTTTTATTTTAATTTTAAAAATAGAGAACTGGAGGGTGGAGGGTTCTACAGATGTGAAATGTTGCATGCACTTTCAGGTAAGATAACTGCATTATTAGTTTTACCAAACTATTTTCCTTCATTATAAGGTATAATGCAAAAGGAAAACATATAAATGAAACTGAAAGTGCACCCTGCCCCCCAAAAGAGAGAAGGATAAACAATCCAGTAGAACAAAGGTCAGTGACTCTCAAGTTTTTGTTTTTGTATATGTAGTGCTTAGCACAGTACCTTACATGTAGTATTTATATGTGGTTAGCAAACTGAATTGAATTGATTTATAAAGAAATTAAATAAAAGAGACATCCAAAGTGGAAAGGGCTATCTCGAAAAGTAGGAAGAAGTAGAAATTTCTCTTTTATGAATATTTGCAAATATAGGCTAGACGACTATATCACCAAGGCAATATTCACAGCACTGGTGGTGACTATGAATATGCCAAAATATAAAAGACTCTCCATATAGAAGGCAAAATAAAAACATTTATTTAAACATCAGAAAGCCAAATCCCAGAATCAGAAAGCCAAATCCATCATGGTGACAAAGAATTTAATAAACATGATCACAGCAGAGGGCAAAGCTGTTCTCAAACCTCCCCTCCCTAGTCAGGGCCTTTTCACTATCAACTGTTAACAATGTGTCAGTTTCAAACTTCCCCTCCCCCCAGTCAGGTCCTTCTCACTATCAATAGTTACAATGTATCAGTCTCAAACCTCTTTTCCCTAAGCCAGGGCATTCTCACTATCAAGTGTTACAATGTGTCAGTTGGCCTATGTCAGTTGATCTGTGTTCTTTCCCCTCTGACCTGATCCCACTCACTCACTTCCTCCCAGTTCGGCCCCACTCTTTCTGTTCCACTCCACCCTTCCTGTTCTGTCTCTTCAGCAAACTCCTCTTACCACATGTGACCCAGGCTTCTAGGTGATTTAAGCAGATCCTATGGGCCTATTAATTAATAAGAAGGATCTTTCCATTTTACATTACTATCATGATGACCATTTTTCTGGGAAGTTGTTCAACTGTATGGTTTATACTAGTTGTCCTTTGAGATCCCTTCCACTCCTTCTTTCCAATTGTTACCCTCTAGACAGTTTTCAGTTTATCAATACCGTTCCTAAAATATAGCCCTCAATAATGAACACAGCTAACAAAAAGTGCTCTAAGCAGAGATGAACACAACAAGTCTATTCATTCCCTAGTGAATTACTAGGCCACTCATAATGAAACCTAACATCATATGAGTTTTCAAGGTTACCACTTGTTATACTTGTTACACTGTTGACTCACATTAAGTGTAATCCACCAAAAGCATCAGATTTTTTTCATATGAACTGTTTAGTCATTCTTCCCTCATCTTAGTACTTTTAAAGATTTTTTTAATACATGCAAAGTATTGCATTGTTCCTTTTAAATTTCATCGTATTTGATTCAATTCAGTGTTCTGACCAATTAAGATCTTTTCGTATATTGACTTTGTCGAGCAGCACATTAGTTATCCCTTAACAAATTTATATCAGCAAATTTTATAAGCCTGCCTTCATTGCCCTTATTTGAGACATTGATAATATGATTATTTAGAATGAGAATAATAACAAAAGAATGTCAGTTATGTGAGCCAAATAAATGGCATGGGCAATGACTAAGAATGATTCCAAGAACCTTTGATGAAGTCTACTACCCATTTCCTATCAGAGAGGTGATAGAATCAGGATCAATAGATCATATGATTTTTGGACTAATGTGGGAATTTGTTTCACTTCACTATGCTGTTTTGTTGGATAATTTTAATTTTTTCTCTTTTTATTTGGGAAAGAGAGATAGAAGGGAGAGAAAATATATTGGTAACAAAAAATAAATTTTAATTCAATGATAAATTTGAAAAGCCTATGACTTTTTTTCCAATGAGAAGGAATTGATAGACAGATGTTCCTTTCTCCCTTATTGTGCCTGTTCCATCAGTAGTTTTCTTCCCCTGTACTAATCAGTACAATTGTGATGCTCTTTGCTCTGTCAGTATTTCTCAATTGCTATTACCTGGAACATTTTTCCAGGTCTGTAAAAGTGTCATTGCCAAAGCAAGTATAACCTGTAAACTGAAACATCTGACTTTCCCCTTCCAGCTCCATTATACTATCCCTCTGCTGGGTTCTTTTTCCTTCCTTGCTTCCAACAACTACCCTCTGGGTCACCAAAAATCATTAAAACAGGTTTATGATACCCTATGTGGTGGGGTAGCATGCCAATTCCAAGCTAACAAAAATAGATCCAAGGTCTAGTACTCGTATTATCTTTCAATAAAGCTAGCAAAGGTAAGTGAATAAAGCCTTTACATTATAAACTTGGTAAGACTTGTATTCATGAGGACTTCAAATCTGATGCTAGTTATAATCTGAATAGTTTTTGATAGAGAATTTAAATATTTATCAGTCTACAACACAGCTTAGGCTGGAAAAAAATGGTCTAAGTGATTTCTAAATTGCACATTTTGCTCAAGCCCTCAAATACAACAGATCAGTAGGTAAAACAAGGAGATGAGAATGTGACTCCTTAGAGGAAAAAGGCATAGTCTGGATAATGTTTCCACCAATCCATATATAATTGATGGAAATATTTCCCTTTTCCTAGGAGAAGTAAATTACTTCCATTTGCCCCAAATCTTATTGACTTTGCAAGCACCTAGACAATGCTCCAGGCCACTAGAGAACAGGACCTCATTTGACAGAATACTATCCACTGTTTCAGGTTTCCTGTTAGAATGATCTATTATACTGAGGGATTTCAAAGTGAGATCTTCAACTTTTTAGAGGACACAAAATTGTTCAGAATTGAGGAATGCTGAATCAGAAATCCATCACAAGGCTCTGTGAATAAGAAAAGGTGGCAGATGAGCTCCATTATGAGCAATGAATAAAAGAATCTTCATACATCCTAGGGATACATATACATGCAGCACTTCTGGAGGTGTGAGAAATTTAGGAGAGGATGCAGATCAAGAGCAGTCTCCAATGGATTAAATCCCATGAAGTATAAAGTACATAGACTTTATTCCCTACTGTAACTAACTTGTTAAAAAATGCCCTTGGTACCAGATCTTGGACCACTGTTTATTTAAATTGGAAGTAGTATGGTACCTATAATATAAGGTCATAAGATTTATGGCTGGAAGAAACTTTAGAAATCGCTTTGTCCAAGTCCTTTATTTTATAGAAGCAAAAATGAGATTCCAAAGTCAAGTGAATGGCCAATAGAAACAAAATCACACAAGATCTGAACAAAAGTTCTCCTCTGATCCTTAATATGACCTTCTTTCTATATCACACTGTATACTGTAGGATTATTTGTAAGAAAAGATTTTGTAAATATTTAATATACAATTATTATTATTATTATTATCATATACATTGAACAACAAACAGATCTACCTGTTAGTATGAAATTATTTTCATATAAGGAGCAAAAGCTCATAATAGTTAATACAGAATCATGGACAAAGCAGCTCTCATTGTTCGTGATAAGGTACTCATATGTTAAGTGGGAACATAAACAATGTCTAAAGTGAAGTATGACATGGAAAGTCCTAGTCGGTCCCTGGTCATCTGTTCCTGACCTATCCAATAAGACCCAAATAAGAGCTTTATTAATCATTACAAACTGCTGAAAGCATTTGTCCAATGCTTAGGCCAAAGGGGTAACCAAATACAGTTTTCTACGTTGTTGTTATTGTGTTCCTTCTTTGTTTTTGAGGAAGACCATTATATCAAAGAAATGATGACATGACTTGCACTTGACATTGTTTTGAGTGAGGGAGGGCTGTGCAAGCTCACCAGCCTCACTTTCCCCTCCTGAGCCATCTGGATCCAGTGATGAGATATTCATCAGGATGACTGGAGATGACCCAGGATGCATTGGGAGACCTTGGCCTTTTTAGGTTAAGGCCTTTTCAGGTACTTGCTTAGAGGGAGGTAAGGCCCATTCAGTGAATAGATCTCTTTAAGAAGTAGTCAGGAAATGGCTCCTTTAATGAGCAAAAGAAAAAAATAACTAAATCAAGCTCGAAGGGAAGGGAAACAGTTACTATTGATAGTCACTCTAAGCCAGGAGGGTCCCGAGAACAGTCATTAAGTGCAGTTTGAGTGGGATCTATTGTTCTCCAATCTATGGGCTTCAGATTGCACTGAGTTTAAGGTTTTGGGAAAGAAAAGAATGAAGAAAAGAAGAAAAGAAAAGAAAGAAGGAAGAAAGGAAGGGAGGGAGGGAGAGAGAGAGAGAGAAAGAAAGAAAGAAAGAAAGAAAGAAAGAAAGAAAGAAAGAAAGAAAGAAAGAAAGAAAGAAAGAAAGAAAGAAAGAAAGAAAGAAAGAAAGAAATACATGTAGTCAGTAAACCCCTAGTTAACTGGGCAGCCTCTGGCCATCCAAATTTACCTTCCTTTGAAGAGGAGGAGGAAGGGGAGAGGAAAGCAGAAGGGAGAGGGTGAGCTGACTTATCCAGGTAGCTGGGTCCCCACTCAGGCAGCATGGTCTACTCACAGGTTGTGTTCGTCCTTCATTTTTGAAGAAGACCATGACGTCAGAGAAATGACCACATGACTTACATGAGACTTTGTTTTGAGTCAGTGAGGGCTGTGCAAGGTCACCAATCTCACTGTCTTCTCCTGAGCCATCTGGATCCTGGCTATCTACACGGTATTATATTAAAGGTTATGAGAACATTGATTTCTACTTCTCTCACTCCCAAATTCTTTCCTTTTTGCTTGCTGATTTTTATAATTCCCTTTGAAAGCAATAACTTGAAAATTTTCAGTCCGCAGTCAGAAATAAGTATGAAAATTCAAATAACACCAAAAAAAGACAATACAGTGTTTAAAATCAGATTAAAATATAAATTACTGATATTAATTGAGATTTTATTTTATGAGCATTTATTAGACAACTTCTGTTTCTAATATTTCTGATCAGTGATGGAAAGACAAATATAATTAATACAAGGTCCCTGCCCTCAAGGAGTTGCCTCCTCTCTTATACATTATACCTCCCTATTTTTTCAGTTAAACTAGGCTACTACTTCTCAGTCATGCTGTGTGAGTCCTGTTTGTTCCCACTGCTCCCTCCATTCTCTTTTCTCTCCCAAACAAAATTAAATTCATCCTCTAAGAACTATCTCAGAAGCTCTTTCCTTTGTGGACTTTTCCCCAACACCCTCAACTTGGTGTGAACTTACCCTGTTTTCAAACAATTTTCATAGCATTTTGTCTAAGTTTCACTCTTTCAGCAAATATCCATCAGGTAACTTTACTTTATTAGACACTATACTGGGAAGATTATGTAAGATATTCTTCTTGCCCTACTGTTATTTGTCATATTGCCTTATCTTTGCTAGAAAATGGTAGCCTGCTTTAAAACAAGGGTTATGTCATTTTTTTGGTATTTTCCATAGTGTTATATATATAATATACACTCAGTGATCAATTAGCAGAACCAAATTGAATTTCTTTAAAGTAACTTGTGTTGAAAAGGGAGAGGGCTAGAAGGAAGAAACTGAACACCTCATAAGGTTAGTAGTTAGACATAGAACAATCAGAGAAAAAGGAGGAACAAAATAATGAAGAAACAATTTTAAGACTGTTTGTTTGGGTATAGAATGTGGGTTCTTTCCAGGAGTGGGATAGAGTAATTCCTTTACAAGGACAGGACAGAATAAATGCTCTTGAAATCCCTATCAGTTCTCATACTCTGTGATTCTGTGAATGAGATTCAGTCACGCTTGACTTATATATTCCACACTTCCTCATCTCTATTTACATGGATGTATCTAGTTCTGATTTGGGAATCAACTGGAAAATTCTCCTTTGGAAAAATAAATGACACACAGAAAATTAAAAAAAATTAACAATCCATCCCAAGGACTAGAAAGCTATAAATGATAGGAGTGATTTGTCTAAAAAATAGAATGCATAGAATATCAGAAATTATCACCCTGGTGAGAAATAAGGTCTTGGAAATTAATCAAGAAAGAATGAGCTGATGGAATTTCATCTCTTACTCTGCTCACACTCATGTCACCAAGGCTAGGATCCAATTAAGAGACAATTTAGAATAATTAGAAGCACCTAATGAGTAAAAGGTAATGAGACATGAGGTATGCCAGCGACTTAACAGAACATGTGCCCTTGCTAATTAGGAAGTAAAGTACTCTCCAAGAACTCAGAAATTTACCCTTCATGTGCCTGATCTGAGATAGAAGCTTTGCTAGAGAGAAAAAGAGAGGAACTTTCAAACAAAGGGATCTTTAACATCCTGGATCCCATTTTGCAACATTAAGGCATACTCATGGCTCAATATGCCAAAGGGGATGGATAAAATTAATCAATATCATTAATATTGAGAGACTTAATATTGTACTTTGTCCATATCCCTGATGTTATTTCTTTAACTGGGTAATTATTGACTGATTAATTGAGATTTACACCTGGGAGAGAGATTCTACAGGACTATCTTATTTCCACTCCTCTTCTTCCGGAAGGATTTTTCTCCACTTATGCAAATGCTTTATGTGGATGTGATATTTTTCAGATTTTGAGTTCCATTTTTGTCTATTAAAGGAAAGATATTTTATTTTCCTTATATTTCCAAAATGCCAGTAAGGATCAGCTACTATCTAACGAAAGAGCTATGATCATAAAAAGATTGAAACTCAGAATTGGAAGGAGACCTTAGGGGTCATGTCATCCAGCATCTGATAATACATGTATGATGTTATTGCTTCAGGTTGAATGCTACAGATGTAAACCATCTCTCTCTCTTTTTTTTTTTTTTAACTTTCATCAGTAAGGATTTTACGGAGGATTATTTGGATGATATATCTTTCGTGTAAACTCAGTGTTACAATCAGCTGAAACACTATTGTCTTGGATGGGTTCCATGAGTCTCCTACAATTGGACTGGAGGCAGTATTGGTAGATAACACAGCAACTATCGTTTATTACTAGCCTGCCTCTGTCCAAGGTACCAGAGTTAGGAAAAATCACCAGACAAAATCAGTCAGGAGAGAACAGCTCCAATTTCTAAAAGTTTCAGCCTTGAGGATACCCATATTAGATAATTACTTCTGTAGTCACATCTCAAGTAAGTAGGTACACTGTTCTGATTGGTCACTTGCTAAGCTATTCCATTTGTCAGCACTAGGGACACAATAATTCTAATGCAGGGGGAAAAAGAAGGAGGTGTAGATTACATGTCATTACCATAAAAGAAAAGTTCTTTTCTATCTACCAAGAGAATTTATTTAAGACAAGCTATTTCTCATTGACAATTGTTATTCCCCTCCTTAGTGTGTTCTCTGTGACTCCCTGAGGGTCTCTTTGCTTATAGACTTTCTATAAATTCTTTTTTCTATCTCATACCTGCCCCTTGATTTTGGTTTCCCAGTGAATTCTATTTTTGACTGGACCTAGTGTAATGGACAGACTGAGACAGGCACAGGCAAGAGTCAATTGAGAATCTGGGAGCGTCTTTTTCAGCTGGCGGCTGTCCTCCAAAGAGGCAGCCCTGAACAAAGGCGTGTGTGCCTTTTAAGCATCTTAGCACTTCCCGGTACAGCCTTGAGGTTCCAATAGCACACATTTTTCACAGAACAGTTTTGACAGGGGTTCCTAGGTACTGCTAGGCAAAGGGGTACAACAGAGAGGGGGGCCCAGGCAGCTGCTAGGCAAAGGGGTACAACAGAAAGTGTAGCCACTAACAGTAAGTGGCTACTAGACCCAACCCTGCCTAGAAACTCAACAGACATTTCTCAACCCAGGGGCTCTGGGGGGGAGGGGAAATAATGTCCACTTCACTAGTAATCTATTTGGGGCAGCTACATGGCACAATGGGTAGAGTACTGGTCCTGGATTCAGAAAGACTTGCCTTTCTGAGTTCAAATCTGGTCTCAGATACTTCCTAGCTGTGTGACCCTGAGGAAGTCATTTAATCATGTTTGCCTTCATTTTCTAATCTATAAAATGAATTGGAGAAGGATGTGGCTAATCATTCCAGTTTCTGTGTCAAGAAAACTCCAAATGGGATCAGAAAGAATTGAAGATGATTGAAACTACTGAATAACAATAACAGTAATCTGGTTTCATTTTCACTTGGACTATGTCATCTTTTTCCAGGATACTTATTTCCTACACATCCCTCTAAATGACCTCTAATAACAGACCTGATTACAGCACTACAGGGAGAGAATTTGACTTTCTGGGCTTCAAATATTTATTTTTTACACATGGTGGGAAGGGACCTTGGGTTTTCTCCCTGTGCTATGGAAATACATGTCCAGGAATACAGGTTTTACCTTTTGAAATTATAGACATCTATCCATTTTCCTCAGTCTTATAACATCAGGGATTCTATTCACCACCACCACCCCCATCTACCAAAAATGCTTAACTTATCTTCTTTAAAATTTTAAGTATCTACTTTTTGTCAGGGATCCATTTTATTGATATATATTTCATCAAGTATTTCAATGGCTGAAATACATCACCCTGAAACTGATAGATGACCTTTTCTTGCTCAATTTATGCTGGTCCTCAGATGACAAATATGAGTCACAGTCCTATATCAGGTCCATTCTCAAAGACTCTCCAATATCAACTGGATCTCCAAGATCAGTTTGAATTTGCACTATTATGAACGGGTTTCAAGAGCTTAGCAAACTTCATGCTTCAATAGAGTATCTAAGGAGGAGTTTAATGGAGAGGGACAGTTAGTCATAAAACAAAAATAGGAGGGAAAGAAGAAAAAAACAACAGACCACAGCACAATAGGAAAATCTATGTACCATAGAGTAAATTTACTTTCCTTTTCCAGATACCTTCTCTGGTATGACATAAAAGGACACAGAGAGACACAAACACATGCAGACTAAACTGATTCAATTGTCATCAGTAACTACCATCTTCATTTCTTTGAATAGCCTTAGGTATGTTTCCTAGTAAATGATCCATATAACCTAGTGAAACTGTCTTAGAACTCCCTTGGACTAACACCCTTTCCCTCATCTCAATTTTCCCAATCAGAACTCTGCCTAGAAACTACCATGGGGCCCTCACACTGAAGCTACTGCAGTATTACTTTTACAATGGCTCTACTCCAAACCTTGCCCATTCAGGTCCCACTAGATCTTCCATACCAAAGAGTACAACCTAAGGACCCCTGTTCTTTGCCACCAGCCATGCATCTAAATAGGTGTTGTTTTCCTGCAGATTAGAATGCAAAGTCCATGGCAACACATACTCTCCAATTTGTATTTCAATGGTTAGCACAGTACTTAGTCCATAATAAATATTTGCTGCATACAGTCTCATGCACACTGACTGCATTGGGCTAACCTAGGTTAAAATGTAATTGGGAAATGTTTAACAAAATAAATAAAAATACAACACAACATAAATAATGTTATTTTGTGGTTTTATGAGATAATATGTGACCTCCAGGGATCCATTTTTTTAAAATTTGGATTTGACACTATTGATAGTACATACCTTTTAATGCCATATAGCCAGGTAGGTGATCCTTCCATGATCATTAACCTGAATGTAGGCTCAGAATGAACTATGTATATATATATATATATATATATATATATATATATATGTATATATATATATATATATATATATATATATATACAGCATGAAGGAAGGATTGAGAAAAGCTTAGTTTATTGGTTGAAGTTCCTCAGCAAAAGACTAACATTGACTCTCTAATAGAATTTAGTCAATTATGCTGCTCCGAAAAAAACTGTGCAGTGAATCTGGGAATCAATCAGGTGAAAAATAAATAGCAGAGAGAGAATCTCAATGCTTGCTTTTTATAGGTATGTAAAACAGCCACTCCTGGAGGTGTGGCCAGCTGCAAGGATGGATGCAGCTATTGGGAATGTGTCCAAGACAATAATTGCACAGCAGCTGAGTGAGGAAGAACTATAGTTGTGACATTATAAAAGGACATTTCTTTGAGCTAACAACTGCATGATACAAATTATCAGTTGTTTATAATGACTTGGATTTATATAATGCGTTAAGATTTACAAAAAACATGTAACGGATAACCACATTTGATCAACAACAAATTTGGAAGTGCTATTATTATAGCTGTTTTAGAGATGAGAAATTTGAGGGTTGAAGAGGCTAAAATCTGCACAAACAATTTGAATCCAGGCCTTTTGACATCAAGATCAGTATCCTATCCACTATGTCACGTTACTGATTTTTTTTCACTCATCTCACAATTTTCCCTCCTATCCCCATATTTCTTTTGTGACCTTCCTCTTTGTAATCTATTTCTGACTTTGAACCTATTGAATCCTTCCTCAGATCATCATCTTTTCTAGCACTCTGCTTTTCTGACTTTGACCTACTAACAGTTAACTGGTTACTCTTTTGATCTCTAGAGTAGGATTCTCAGTCAATGTCCTGTACTTTCAACCCAGGCTTATTAAATTGTTCCCTAGACATTTATCAAGTGTGGGACAGCAAGGGTTTTGTTCTCAAGTGCTAACATCTGGTTGGTTCCTCTTTCTCATGGTAGTCAGGCCACCAGACCCAATGTCCTATTGCTATGTTACCTCTCTCTCTCTCTCTCTCTCTCTCTCTCTCTCTCTCTGGGCTTGCTTTCCTTTTTTGCTCCTGCTCTCTTTATATCCTCCTGAGAGGTAGGAGGTTGAGGACCTCAGGCCATGACATGGAAGGGTAACCTCAAATTTCTGAAGAATGGGTTATCCCTTTTCTAGTCCTACTATATCTAAGGGTTGAATATTGTCTGTGATATTCTCTTCCAAAAACTTATTTTTCCATGGGAAAAATTCTTAATTACAACTCCGCCAATTGATGTCTTCATTAGTCTCCAGCTCAGTCAGGTTATTTCTTTACTCCTCCTCACATAGGAGTTAAGGACATAACTGTATAGACGGTTGTTTATAATCTCTGGAACTATACAAGAATCTTTACACTGTCTAGCATTTGAAAAAACAAAAGTAGATAAATTAAAATTTCCCTAACTTTCAAATTTCTTATTAAATTTTATTAAATATATAAGGCTAACCAATGTCTGTAGGTCAGCCAGTGAGTCAAAAAGCATATATTAGATATGTATTATGTGATAGGCATTGTGCTAAATGCTAGAGATATAAAGAAAAATAAAAAATAATCCTTTCTCTTTTTCCCCCATTCTTAATTCTAATTTATTTATTTATTTTTAGTTTTCAACATTCATTTCCACAAGAATTTGAATTCTAAATTTTCTCTTCATGTCTCCCCTCCTCTCACCCCAAGACAGCCTGCATTTTGATTATACATTCCCCCAATCTGCCCTCCCTTCTATCACACCACTCCCTATTTTTATCACTATCTCCTGTATTTTCTTGGAGGGCAAGATAAATTTCTATACCATATTGCCTGTATATCTTATTTCCCAGTTGCATGTAAAAACAATTTTTAACATTTGTTTTTCAAACTTTGAGTTTCAACTTCTCTCCTTTTCTCCCTCCCCACCCATCCCCACTGAGAAGGCAAGCAATTTTATATATGTTATACATGCGTAGGTATGCAAAAGACTTCCATAAAAGTCATGTTGTGGAAGACTACTTATATTTCCCTACATCCTATTCTGCCCCCCATTATTTTATTCTGTTTTTTGACCCTATCCCTCCTCAAAAGTATTTACTTCTAATTACTCCCTCCTTCCATTTGCCCTCCCTTCTATCATCTCTCCACCCCTGCTTATCCCCTTCTACCCTACTTTCCAGTAGTGTAAGGTAGTTTCATACCAAATTGAGTATGCCTGTTGTTCCCTCCTTAACCCAAATGTGATGAGAGTAAGATTCACTTTTCCCCTCTCACCTCCCCTCTCTTCCTTTCCATTGAAAAAGTTTTTTTTCTGCCTGTTTTATGTGAGATAATGTACCTCATTATATTTTTCCCTTTCTCCTCCCAAGATATTCCTCTCTCACTTCTTAATTTTATTTTTAGATATCATCCCTTCCTATTCAACTCACCCCGTCCTCTCTCTATATATATGTATATAATCCTTCCAACTACTCTAGTTACTGAGAAAAGTTTCAAGAGTTATAAATAATACCTTTCCACGTAGGAATGTAAACAGTTCAGCTTTAGTAAGTCTCTTATGATTTTCCTTTCTTGTTTACCTTTACCTGTTTCTCTTGATTCTTGTGTTTGAAAATCAAATTTTCTATTCAGCTCTGGTCTTTTCATCAAGAATATTTGGAAGTCCTCTGTTTCATTAAATTACCATTTTCCCCCTGAAATATTATACTTAGTTTTGCTGGATAGGTGATTCTTGATTTTAAGCCTAGTTCCTTTGACTTTTGGAATATCATATTCTGAGCCCTGTGATCCCTTAATGTAGAAGCTGCTAAATCTTGTGTTATCCTGATTGTATTTCCACAATACTTGAATTGTTTCTTTCTGGCTACTTACAATATATTTTTCTTGACCTAGAAACTCTGGAATTTGGCTACAATATTTTTAGGAGTTTTCCTTTTGGGATCTCCTTCAGGAGGTGATCAATGGATTCTTTTAATATTTATTTTACCCTCTGGCTCTAGAATATCAGGGCAGTTTTCCTTCATAACTTCTTGAAAGATGATGTCTAGGCCCTTTCTTTGATCATGACATTCAGGTAGTTTCATAAATTTTACATTGTCTCTCCTGGATCTGTTTTCCAGATCAGTTGCCAGTGAGATATTTCACATTGTCTGCTATTTTTTCATTCCTTTGGCTTTGTTTTATAATTTCTTGATTTTTCATAAAGTCATTAGCTTCCATCTGCTCCATTCTAATCTTTAAGGAATGCTTTTCTTTAGTGAGCTTTTGGATCACCTTTTCCATCTGACCAATTCTGATTTTTAGGGCATTCTTCTCCTCATTGACTTTTTGGATCTCTTTTGCCATTTGTGTTAGTGTATTTTTTAAGGTGTTATTTTCTTCAGCATTTTTTTGGGTCTCCTTTAGCAAACAATTGACTTGTTTTTCATGATTTTCTTGCATCACTCTCATTTCTCTTCCCAATTTTTGCTCTACTTCTCTTACTTGATTTTCAGAATCCTTTTTGAGCTCTTCCATGGCCTGAGACCAATTCATATTTTTCTTGGAGGCTTTGAATGGAGGAGCTTTGACTTTGTTATCTTCTGTTTGCGTATTTTGGTCTTTCTTGTCACCAATGTAAGATTCTATAGTCTGATCCTTTTTTCAGTTTTTGCTCATTTACCCAGACATTTACTTGACATCTGAGCTCTTTGCCAAGGTAGAGCTCTACTTCCACTTGAGCTGTAGAGGGGTAAGCCACTTGATTCCCCCACAATATGTAGGCCTAGACCTCCAGAAACAATCACTGTTTCTGCTCCTGCTGCTGCTGTGGCTCCTGTGGCTTTCTGTGTCCCCTTCCCTCTCTGCAGCCCTGGGGCTGGACCACTTTACTCTCCCACACTGGTCCCATAGGCTTTTTTTTCACTCACCTTCCAATTTACCCTTGGCGTTCCTGATGTCTGGAAACTGCCACAGGTATGAGAGATTCATTCGCTCCAAGATCTGCTCAGGTCCTGTCTGTGCTGGCATGGCCTATGCTAGACTGTGCCTTGTCTCCCGTGTGGTATGATAGACACCTCCTGGTGACCTTCCAGGCTATCTTGGGCTGGAGATTTGCTTCACTCTATCATTCTGTGGGTTCTGCAGCTCCAGAGTTTATTTAGAGCCATTTTTACAGGTATTTGACTGAGTTTGGGGACAGAACTCTAGAAAGTGTGTGCTTTGCCATTTTGGCTCCACCACCACCCCTTCTGATAGTCTGTGCTCTTAAGAAGCCCATAATTTAAACAGTGAGAGAATATGAAAATTACTATATGAAATAAGATACAGAATTGGAGACTTGTTGTGGAGAATATAAGTTCTACACTAATCCCATGACAGAAAGAAAGAAGAAAGGAAGGAAAGAAAGAAAGAAAGAAAGAAAGAAAGAAAGAAAGAAAGAAAGAAAGAAAGAAAGAAAGAAAGAAAGAAAGAAAGAAAGGAAGAAAGAAAGGAAGGAAGGAAGGAAGGAAAGAAGGAAGGAAGGAAGGAAGGAAGGAAGGAAGGAAGGAAGGAAGGAAGGAAGGAAGGAAGGAAGGAAGGAAGGAAGGAAGGAAGGAAGGAAGGAAGGAAGAAGACAGAAAGAAAGAAAGAAAGAAAGAAAGAAAGAAAGAAAGAAAGAAAGAAAGAAAGAAAGAAAAAAGGAACAAAGGAAGGAAGGAAGGGAGGAAGGGAGGAAGGGAGGGAAGAAGAGAGGAACAAAGAAAAGGTCTTATTAGTAGTAGGTACTATTCTAAACAATAGAGATAAAATAGAATTATCAAAAAAGATCCTTATCCCAGAGTAGTTTACATTGTAATTGGAAAAGGGAACACATAAAAAAGAGTAGATACCCCTGAGGAGGTAAGGCTGATGGAGTAAAGGTGACACTCACACTTGACTGATCCTGGACTTCTAAATTACTTCCCTGCCCTCACTAACACCAAAATAAGAGAGTTCTATCCCTCACATCTTTGGTTTTGCTTTACAAAATAAATTTCTTCAACTTAGGAGTGTGCTTTTCCTAACTTCTTCCTCCCCTGGAGAGTACAAGTCTTTCCTGGAAGATGGGACAAGGGGAAAAAGCCTGCAGTCAAGGTCAGGAGGGTGATGTCATTAGTACTTTCCAGCCAAGCCCTTTGCAGGATTTAAAATATATCAACCCCCAAGAAAGCTGGACTGTTTAATGTTAGTTTGTGAATTCCAAATATAACCAAGCATTCCTGATTGATTTAATAGAACTGCCCTGTGCCTCAGCGATTGGGAATCTGAATAACAGAGAGTGATTGCCTGAATGAAAGGACTGTCATCCAGGTCCCACAGTGTCTGTATTCACTAGGTGCTTCATGACACCTGCTCTGATATATACTTAAATTTAAAAATACGTATAATTGTAATCTATAAATCGTGTAGTCACCTATACTGTTTTTTTTTTTTTTGCTTTTAAGTCCATTGGTTTTATTATTGTTCAGTCATTTTTCAGTTATATCCAACTCTTCGTGACCCCATTTGGGGTTTTCTTTATTTTTCTTTTTTTTTAACTAATTTATTTTCAGTTTTCAACTTTCACTTCCACCTGATTTTGAGTTCAAAATTTTCCTCCTATCTCTCCCCTCCCCTAACCCAAAACAACATACATTCTGATTATCCTTTCCCCCAATCTGCCATCTCTTCTATTGCCCCCCTCTTCTCTTAGCCCCTTCCCATTTATTTTTCTGTAGTACAAGATAGATGTCTATAACCATTACCTGTATGTCTTATTTCCCAGGTTCATGTAAAACAATTTTTAACAATTGTTTTTAAAACTTTGTGTTCTACATACTCTCCCTTCCTCCCTCCCCTCCCTCCCTCCCTCATTGAGAAGGCAAGCAATATGATGTAGGATGTCCATATGTAGTCACTCAAAATCCTTTCATAATGATCATGATATGAAAGACTAACTATATTTCCCTCAATCCTATCCTGCCTCCTATTTGTTCTATCCTTTCCTTTGACTCTGTGCCACCTCAAAAGTGTTTGTTTCTGATTACCTCTCCCCCATTTACCTTCTTTTCTATCATTCCCCCTCTTGTATCCCATTTCCCCCTAAATTCCTGTTGGGTAAGATTGATTTCCATTCCCAATTTAGTGTGCAAGTCATTCCTTCCTAAAGTCAAATCTGATAGGAGTAAGGTTTACTCATTCTCTTTCACCTTGCCCCTCTTCTCCTCAACTATAAAAGTTTCTCTCTCTCCCTCTCCTATATTCCCTCCTATTACCCTAATATTGAGAAAGGTCTCATGATTTATAAATATCATCTTTCCATGTAGGAATGTAAACAGTTCAAATTTAATAATTCCCTTATGGTTTCTCTTTCCTGTTTACCTTTTCATGCTTCTCTTGAATCTTGTATTTGAAAGTCAAATTTTTTATTCAGCTCTGGTCTTTTCATCAAGAATGCTTTAAAGTTCTCTATTTCATTGAATATCCACTTTTTCCCCTTGAAGTATTATACTCAGTTTTGCTGGGTAGGTGATTATTGGTTTTAATCTTAGCTCCTTTGACTTCCATAATATCATATTCCAAGCCTACCAATACCTTAATGTTGAAGCTGCTGGATCTGTGTTTCCACAGAACTTGAATTGTTTCTTTCTGGCTGCTTGAAATATTTTCTCCTTGATGTGGGAACTCTGGAATTTGGTTATAGTATTCTAGGAATTTTCATTTTAGGTTCTCTTTTTGGAGACCATTCATTGGTGGATTCTTTCCACTTCTATTTTATTCTCTGATTCTAGAATGTCAGTGCAGTTTCCCTTGATAATTTCTTGAAAGATGATGTCTAGGATCTTTTTTTTGATCATCACTTTTAGGTGGTCCAATAATTTTTAAATTATCTCTCCTGTATCTATTTTCCAGGTCAGTGGTTTTTTCCAGTAAGATACTTTATGCTGTGTTCTATTTTTTTCATTCTTTTAGTTTTGTTTTATAATTTCTTGAGTTCTCATAGAGTCATTGGTTTCCATTTGATCCATTCTAATAGTTAAGGAATTATTTTCTTCAGTGAGCTTTTGTGCTTCCTTTTCCATTTGGGCACTTCTGATTTTTAAGGCATTCTTCTCCTCATTGACTTTTTTGCACATCTATTGCCATTTGACTTGGTCTACTTTTTAAGATTTTGTTTTCTTTAGCATCTTCTGAGTCTCCTTTAGCAAGCTGTTGACTTGTCTTTTTATGATTTTCTTTCATCACCCTCATTTCTCTACCCGATTTTTCCTCAACATCTCTTACTTGATTTTCAAAATCCTTTTGGAACCCTTCTATGATCTGAGACCAATTAATATTTTCCTTGGAGGTCTTGGATGTAGGAGCTTTGACTTTGTTGTCTTCTTCTGGTTGTATGTTTTGATCTACCAAAGTAAGATTCTATAGGCTGACTTTTTTCCCCTGTTTGCTCATTTCCCAGTCAATTACTGGACTTTTTGAGCTCTTTGTTAAGGTAGAACTCTGATTTCAGAGTTGAGAGTTCACTGTCCCAAGCTTCAGGGGTTTTGTGCAGCTGTTGCAACCACAAGGTCTGCCATGCCAGTGCTTCTTCATGCCCTAGGACCACCACTCAAGACTGTGACCCAGGTCCAGGCAGGGAAAAGCAAGGGAATCCTGCCTTAGCCCCAGCAAAGAGATTCCTGCAATCACCCTCTGATCAGCCTCTTGATCTCCCCACCATCTGTGGTCTGAAAACTCTGGAAGCAGCCACCACTGCAGCTGCCACCACCTGGTGCTAGGGCTAGATTGTGCTCTACTCTCCCCCTTGTCTGACAGGGCCCTCCCAGTGACCTTTGAAATTGTCTTTGGAGTGAGTTGAGAAGTTTGGAAACCACCACAGCGGCCAATGATTCAGTCCACTGAGTCCTGCTGTGGCTCATCTCTGCTGATGTGGCCCACACTGGACTGCACTACACTCCCAGCCTAGTGTGATAGACACTTCCTGTTGACCTTCCAGGCTATTTTGAGATGGATAATTGTTTCACTGCATTTTGTGGGTTCTGCAGCTCTAGAACTTGTTTACAGTCATTTTTACACATATTTGGAGGGGTTTGAGGGAGACCTCAAGCAAGTCCCTACTTTCACTCCACCATCTTGGCTCTGTCTCCACTTCTTGTACATTTTCAAACCAAGTGGAGCACAGAGGTGCCAGTCTGGTTATATAGCAATTTTATTGATACAGGCACTATACTGTGAGAGTAATGCCTCTTAAAAGTCATTAGACAAGGAAACACAAGGAAACATAAACACACACTTGCATATGAGTTTCATAGTCTAGTAAAAAATGTTTGGAAAAAATTGAGGAGAAGCATAGAAAAGGAACCTGGAAAATGTTCATTTTCAACACTCCTATTTTAAAATACTAATACTTTATATAGTGTGGCTCTGTAAAACTGATCGTCAATGTCAGTGAATGTAATGTTGATCATGTTATTAGCTCTCTACAGAATGCTATGATATGTCTTGAAGAAAACGAGACAATCTATGGCCTTAAGGAAGTCATAGTTTGGGAAGAGAATAAAATCCAAAAAAACCAAAAGAAGATAGTCCTCTCTCCTTACTTCCTCTCTTTATTTTTAATATATTTTGATTTCCTTAAATATTTCTCAATTATATTTTTAAAATATTTAACTTTTTAAGAAAAGTCTGAGTTCCAAATTATCTCTGATCCTCCATTCACTACCCCATATTTGAGAAGAGAGCCAATTTGATATTGATTATACATGTGAAAGCATGCAAAACACGTTTCTATATTAGCTAAATTGCAAAAGAAAACAGACAAAAAAAGAGTTAAAAATTTGCTTTAATCTATATTCAGATTTTTTGGAATTACTCTTTCTGAAAGTGTAAAGCATTTTTTTTCATAATGGATCCTTTGGAATTGTCATAACTAAAACTTTACTGTTCGTCATCCTTACTATTATGGTGTGCAATTTTCTTTTGATTCTGCTCAATTCACTTTGCAGAGTTCATATAAATCTTCCCAAGTTTTTCCAAAATCATTCTGCTCATTATTTTTTGTAGAAAAGTAGTATTCCATCACAATCAAATATCACAAATTGTGCAATCATTCCCAGTAGTGAGCAGTTTCTCAACTTTCAATTCTTTGCCACTACAAAAAAGAACTGTTGTAAATATCTTTATACAAATAGCTTGTTTTCCCTTTGCTTTAATTCATTTAGGATAGAGCCCTAGTAATGGTATTACTTGGTCAAAGGGTATGAACGCTTTTACAGCATTTTTGTTTTCTGTGGTTTAGGTATGAAAACCCTATTTGTGTCATGAAAAGAATTTGCTAGAACTCTTTCTTTACTTATTTTTTCAAATACTTTATGTAATTTTCATTTAATTCTTCCTTAAATGATTGGTGGAATCCATCTGGTCCTGGGGATTTTTCTTAGGGAGTTCATTCATTTCTTGTCCAATTTCTTTTCTTAGATAAGGTTAAGTATACTATTCCTTTTCTGTTAATCTGAGTAGTTTAAATTTTTATAAATATTCATTCATTTTCCTTAGGTTGTCAGTTTTACTGACATATAATTAGGCAAAATAACTTTTAATGATTGCTTTAATTAGGTCTTTCCTGGTGGCATATTTACCCTTTTTCTTGTTGATACTGGTAATTTGTTTTTCATCTTTCTTTTTAAAAAACAATTAACCAGTGGTTTATCTATTTTATTTGCTTTTTTCATTTAACCAACTACTAGTTTTGTTTAATAGTACAATGTGTTTTTACCTTCATTTCTATTTGTCTCTTGATTTTCAATATTTTCATTTTGGTATTTAATTGGGAATTTTTAATTGATTCATTTTCTATTTTTTATTGCATATTCAATTTCTTGAATTGCTCTTTCTCTATTTTATGGATGCATGCATTTATAAAAATACATTTACTCCTAAATACTAAGTTGGCTAAATAGTACAAATTTTTAAATGTTGTCTTATTGCCATTCTCTTTTATGAAATTATTGTTTTAGATCCCTTTACTTCCAAGTAATCATCAATGCTCCTATAATCCTTTATTGAGTATAATTTTTATTTCATGAAGGTTTTAAAATAATTCATTGATTTTTTTTTGCATTTGTGAGATTTTTGCATACATGTAAATATGTGTGTATGTATGCATGCATGTATAAAAGTCTTCTAAATTCAGAAACAAATAAAAGACTAAAGGGTTAGGGAGGGGGAGAGGATAAGTTGGTGATTTTTAGAGGGAAACCTACTCATATTAAATCTTGGTTAAAGAGAGAAAATATTATATCTATATCTATATTTCTATATAGAGATATATATGAATGAAAGTCTTCAAAATTTATAAAGAAATAAGAGGGTGAGGAAATAGGATAGGGTGAAGTATAGAAGGTTGTTTAGGTGAACAGGAATGGAATAAAGAGGGAAGGACATACATTTGTAAAACTATAAAAATCTAAATTCAGATAGAAACGAGGGTAAGGAAAAGGGTAGGGGAGAGTATAAGGGAGGTATCTTTGGAAAGGGTAGGTTAAGTAACAGGGGGCAAAGTAGTGCGTAGAAGTAAAGTAGAGTAGTCAGGATGGATAGTAAATAAGAGGTAAACAGAAACATAAACTAAAGATCAGTAATAGAATGTATTAAGGGAAACAGCAGGGGTAATAATCATCATCTCAGATAAAATTAAAGCTAAAATTGATTTAATCAAAAGAGAAAAATAGAGAAACTATGCTATATGTCAGCCATATTAATCAATATTGTTTTAGACTATTTAAAATAACTAAAAGTATAAGCTTGGAATATTGCTGGGGTGTAGAAAATGATAAGTTGATGGACTTAGTAAAATAAAGAAAGACTTATGAAAGAAGATGTTATTCAACCTCAGGAAACAGAGGACAAATAAGTATAATAATATGGTCTTACATGCATGTGAATATATATGTCTATATATGAGTATGATTATAGATATCTAAGTATATGCATGTATATGTAAGTGTATGTGTATAGGTGTACATATATATATATGTGTGTGTGTGTGTGTGTGTGTGTGTGTGTGTGTGTGTGTGTGTGTGTATAGGTTGGTTATATTTGGTTATGTATATATGTATGTGTCTGTGTGTATGTATCCATGCTTAATTGTAGCCTTCTTGGGGGAAGGGAGGCAGAAAGGGAAAAACAGTAAAAACTACACATCAGAGAAAAAAAGAAAATTTACAAAGAAGCAAGGACAAGATGAAAAGCTCTGAACACAATGTATATTATTTATTACATAAGCTTTTGTTTAATGGAAATTTATTGTTGTATATTTGGAATCCTCTCATGTCCTGCTGTTTGCATGGCATTTCTTTTGTTTCTTTTCTTATTTTGTATTTAAATTTATAATATGTTTCTTTTTTTCTTTTTCTTATTGCATATTTAAGTCTAAATTAAAAAATAAAAAATAATTTTTAAAAAATTATTTTTGTTGGTGAAATTGTGTACCACTTTTGCCATTTGGTATTTTCTGGTTTTTAAGATGTTATTTTTCCTAGTATTTTTGTGCTTCTTTTACTAAATTGTTAATCGTGATTTGATAATTTTCTTCCATTACTCTCATTTCTTTACCTAATTTCTCCTCTATGATTGTGATTTGGGAAAATATTTTCAGCTCTTTCAGGATTTCTTCTTTGACTTCTGTCTAGTTCTTTCTTTTTTCTTTGAAGCTTTCTTTGTGGCTGTTTTGATTTCATTGTTTTCTACTGAGTTTGTGTCTTGATCTTTCCTGTCATCATAGTGACTTTTTTATGGTCAGGTTCCTTTTTGGATGTTTGCTCATTTTCCACCATATTTCTTGATTTGAAACTTTATATTAATAAAGTCAGGCAATATTCCTGGTGTGGTGGGGAGAAACATTGTCTCAAGCTTCAGGCTTTTTTGCACAGCTGTTTTTCAGAGCTAATTCTGAATAGAAATTTGGAATTTTTCAGTGATCTGGAGAGATGTATGGTCATTGCTCTTTTAGTTTGCACTCTAGTTCTTACTCAGGAAGGATCCCTAATCTTTTGTAAGTACAATGAATGCTACTTCTTAGGGTTCCTATTCCCTTGTGACTAAAAGTCCCCCTATTTGCCCTTGAACTGTCACCCACAAGTAGGTATAGACTATGGAGTGCCCAACCAGTATCTGGTCCTGTGTCCAGTGTTAGTACAAGGATTTCCTGTAAGACATTTCTGACCAGTTACTAGCTCTCCTTATTCCCTCTAGCTCAGGAGCTTCTCAGGCTGCTGCTGCCTCTTTTGCCACCACCTTGTCCCACCACAGGTATTTATTCCACTTGGGTTCCAGCCTAGCCTCCACCTCTATGTCTCAGATCTCTCTTTTGTATCTCCTAAGTTGTCTCTTCATGGAAGAATGTCTTACTCTGAATTTTTATTGGCTTTGGTACTCCAGAGTTCAATTTGAGGTATTATTTTAAAATTGTTTGGAGGGAAATGTTGGTAAAGCTTGGTTGACTGTTTTCTGTCCTTTGCCATCTTGACTCTGCCCCCAAAAGTTTTTCTGTCATTTTTTTCCAAAGTCTTTGTCCTCAAGAACATCCACCTACCCTTTTAAACTCCCTTTATATACACTCTTCACACAATAATACGCAAGCTATTTGAAAGAAGTGAATGTCTTGTTTGCTTTTATTAACATATCGTGTGCTTAACACAATGGTTGGCACATAGAAGGTACTCAATAAATGTTTTTTTTTTTCATTTCTCGATACTTCCATTCTTGTCTCCATCCATCCATCCATCCATCCATCCATCCATCCATCCATCCATCTATTTGCCTATTATGTACCAACTTTCCTACCTAATCTGAAATAGTGAATAACCAAGTGCTAAATTATAAGGTATTACCATCAAATTCCATTGCTGAAGGGAATTTAGAGATAACAATTATTCAATAGAACATCTGTTTACTCCTGATAATTTGTTCCTTGTTTGTCTCCCTTGTCTAATACTTTTCACTTTCTCCACATGGTTTCTAAATCTAAAGCACAGGTCTAGGCATATCACCTCCTTGTTCAATAAACTCTATTTGTGTCTTATTGCCTTTACAATCAAATTCACTTGTATCTTTTTGATACTTAAAGCCCTTCACTCCACTGTACTTTTCCAGACTAATCATACATTAGTCTCTTTCATGCACTCTATGGTCCAGCCAAATTAGTCACTTTGCTATTTCTCAAACCTGTCATTCCATCTCCTGTCTTTGTGCCTTTGCCTGGTCCATATGTTCATGCCTAGAATGTACTCCCTTCTCACATCAACTTCTTAAAATTCCTCCTTGCTGCCAAAGATCCACTCAAGGGTCACCTTACAAATGAAACTTTTTCTGATATCCCCATCAGCTGCTGCCTTTCACAAATTGCATGGTATTTATTTTGCATATACTTTATAATGCACATATGCATGAATATCTATGATGCATACATGTATATGTGTATGTTTGTATATAGTAGTAGAGAAAATGAAAAACAGAGTCAGCTCCAGTGCCTGAGAAACAAAGTGATATTGTGAGAGGAGGACAGAAATGGGAACCGTGAGTTCAAATACGGCCTTTAGTATTTGCTAGCTATGAAGTCAAAAGTCAGTCATTAATTCTCAACCTCAATATCCACATCTATAAAATGGGAAACATGCCTGCAGCACCTACTTAGGGGTCGTTGTGAAGGTCAAATGAGATGATGTTGGCAAAGCTCTTTGCAGGATTTAAAGCACTGTATTGTTGTTGTTGTTGTTAAGTAGTCTTCAGTTGTTTACAGCACTTTGTGACCCCATTTGGGGTTTTGTTCTCAAAGATGTTGGAGTGGTTTGCCATTTCCTTCTCCAGATCATTTTATAGATGAGGAAACAAAGGCAAACAGGGTTAAGTGACTTGACAAAATTACACATCTCATAAGTATCTGAGAATTGATTTGAACTCAGAGAAGTCTTCCTGACTCCAGGTCAGCAGTTTATCTACTTAAAAAAGTTGCTCAAAAAAGCTGCTCAAAAAACATTGTATAAGTATTTATTATTGCTATTATTATTGTTAATAATCTGATTCTAAAAGTTCTAAAAGTAGCCCTCTTTCCATTTTGTCATGGCATAATAATGCCATAATGCACAGCAATCATTTCATAATCACACAATGCTATATATATGCAAACTATTTTTAATAATTGCTATTATTTGTGGAATAATGTATATGAAAACTAGGGTTCTAAGACCAGGTTGTTTGTTAATCCAAAGGCTTTCAGAATCTTCCACTTCCCTCTTTCCTCCTGGCCAGCATATGCAGACCCATATTCCCCACCAAAATGCAACTGCCCAGAATTCTGTGGGCTCTAGAATGCCTCAGCACTTACTGCTCTGTCAGGCCCAAGTTTGCTTTCTCTGAAGATTGATTTTGTGTCTCAGCTGGTCTAATTAAATGCCTTCTCCATGGCACCACCAGATGTGAAAGCAATGAACAGTGTCAGTGACGTGGATAATGCATTATCAGGAAGACCTGCTGTAAAGATGTATTTTTCACTCTTGGCTGCTGTAAACAAGAAGGTCAGGTTTTGCTAAGTTGGCTGTGCTATGCAGGCAGCAGAAGGGAGGATGCCCTGCTGAATGTCACCCATATGAAGCCTGACAAAGGGCTCATTTGGCACATGCCTACAAAGTGGAGTAGAAGTTGACATTAGAGAAACTTCTCAAGAACACTATTGGAAGCAGCCAATTAAATTCCACATGTCTATGCCTTCCTTGTAATTTCTTGAGAACAGTGATGTGGAATTTTAGCTTCTGATTATATATGCTGACTTCTTCTGATGTAGATTGCTATTTCATTTTATGTAAACTAAGCGCATATCCACACACATGACAACCTCATGCACTTGATGTTCCGCTTTGCAGGCATAGCTGATATTGCCAGTCATACTGAAAACTCTTTAATAGCTGCGGTCCATCCCCTATATTGTATGAGTTTCATCTTCCATAATTTTGAGTATAGAGTTTGGCACACAGATGATTCTCAATTCATTTAGAAGTCCTTAATTTACAGGTGAGTAGGGAACACCATATATTACTTGCTTAGAGTGACTACATGCTAAAAATTATTTGGTAGAAGAGTATCCATCTTCCAAATTTCATTTTAGGGTAATATCCTACAGTTACAAGTTGCATAGTGGAGCTCTGACTTTTCAGAGGATACTAAACTGCATCAAACTGAGTTAGGAAATTTTCTCAACACTATGCTAAGAGGCAAAAGTGGCAGATGAGCTCCAGTGTGAGCAAAGGGTGAAGAAATCTTCATATCTCCTAAGGATACAGGCCATGGAACCCAAGTAGCAGTGACAGGTTAGGGAAATGAAGATAGAGATTAGCATTAAACCTAAAGACTATGAGGGAACAAATATTAGCAATCCTGCAGTGTAAGAAAGGAGTTTGTCATCCACTTTAAATTACATGAAAGATTCCCTGTATTTTCAGACCTTGGGTCTCCTAGTTTTGGTCTGGAATGAGCATGCTACCTTCTAGAGAGGAAGCAAGGATTTAGGGCTAGAGAGAAATTTATCAACCAATTAGTTCAATAATCTTATTTTGCAGATAAGGAAACTAAGACCCAGAGAGTTTGTCTTATCCAAGGTCACACAAGAAGTAAGTAACTGGACTAGGATTTGAACCCAGCTCTTTCAACTCCAAAGTCCAAAACTCTTTCCGTGACACCATGTTGCCTCACCATTCTGGCACTTGACCTTGCAAATAGGGCAAACACAGTAGTTTTTGCCCTTCTATCATGTTTAGTTATTTCCTTAGTTACTGAAAAATTGGTTAAGATAAACTTAAACTCCCTTGCAACACCCAAATCCTTTTACGCTGTCAGCTTCATCTTTGCTCCTTTCCACTTCATCCCAGATTCTCCATAGAACTGACTTCTAATAAGTGCTCAATAAATGCATGGTTCCTTAAGCTAAATGACATTAACCTGTTTAGACCTCCTGTTAATTGTCTTCCATTTTCCCCTTTCTCTCCATTTGTTATTTTCCTTCTTCCCTTGAAACTAGGGCATTTTTAATAAAATCCTTCTTGGCATACTAACATGCCTTTCATCAAAGGCTTTCCACTAATCAAATTGAAGGGGGATAAAGAGGATAAAAATTGATATATAAAATAATGATCCAGTGGGTATATTATATCTTGTAGGCCATTTATGGGTCCAACCAAAGATCAAAGAAATGGAAATAGTTTCTACCTATCTCCACTGATTTTTGTTAAAATAAATTTAATGATAGAAAACAGCATTGGAGTAATTCTGTGGTGAGGGGAAGGTCTGTTGAAGGAAAAATTAATTTAAAGAAGCAGTCACGGTCATAATATGAGAGATCAAAGATTATTGCCTCTAATTTTTCAGGAAGAAACAGCACTCCAGAACTAACAGCAGACCCCATTAGGTTCCATGAAAACAGCAGTATTACTCAAGTCATTTTTATCTACCAAATAAAAGAAATTGCTGTAATATCCTAACATTTATGCACTGCTATTCATTTTGTTGTTAATCTAGGAAATATCCTCAAGGCTGTGGCATAAATTTCACAAGAGAATTTCATCCCTCCGTTTTCTCATTGCTGATAGTATTTTTTTCCTTGTAGGTGAAGCTCCAGTCATATGTACTGAATAGCATTGCCTTGTTCTATATTCCTCAGTAACAGCTAAATTCTACGTTTCTATAAATAAAAAGACTCTTAAAGACTTCCAACCCTGCTTTAAAAAAAAGGCTATGTCCTCAATAGGAAAGCCAGCAACCATTTAAGATTATAGAATTTTTAAAGCTGGAAGGGATGTTAGAGACAATCTATTTTCATCCTTTCAGTTTACAGATGAGAAAATTGAGAAACAAAAATGTGAAGCGACTTTCTCAGGGTCACATAGATACTCAGTGCAAGAGGCAGCCTTAAAACCAGGCCATTCAACTCTGAATTCATTATTCTTTTCATTAAAATGTTCTACCTGAAACTATGGTGTGGTGTAAACAGGGAAGGGAAGGGCAATAGGGAGAGGGAAGGCAAGAGGGAAGCGAAGGGAAGGGAAGGAAGGGGAAAGGGAAGGGAAGTAGTTACCTTTGATTTGAAAGAGATTTGCCTTTGGATTGGGGGACCTGTATTCAGTTCTTTTCTGCTATTTAAATCCTTGAACACATTAACCACCCTGAACCTTGGTTCCTTCTATAAAATTAGGGAATAGACTAGATGGTTGCTGAGGTGTCTGTCAGTTCAAGATCTAGGAGCCCTTTATTCCATTACTCATAACCTCTATTACCCTATGCCTATTGTCTTCTTCTTCGCTCATTAAAATCACACAACATGGTATGGTGGGGTAAAGAATGTCTGACCTGGGATCAAGATACCTGGGTTTGAATCTTAGCTTGTGACCATGGATAAATCATTTAGTCACATGTGCCCATGGTAGAACCCAGATATGATACTGCTTTAGGGATCATAGGATTTAGAACTGGGTAGGACATTCATAACTGTGAAGTACAGGAAAGTCATTTTACTGATGAAAAACTGAGCCTTGAATCATTAGTCAGTTTTATGTTTGCCATTTTTATATCCCTTCTTAAAGTTCAATGAGGGCAAGAACTGTTTCGTAGTAATCTTTTCATTCTCCTTAGTGCCTAGTGCAGTGCTAAGAAAATAAACAGGGTTCAATAAATTCTTTGGATTGATTCTTTGCTTTAACTACATTTTTCTTTTTGACCTTGGTTCAATGGCTAGAGAAGGATGACTTGTTATCGCTGACGATAAAGACATAACATCCCATCTCCTTGAATTTAGTCACTGCGATATTTTTTTTCTTGCTCTCTATGTTCAACCAAAGCCTCTGAGTGATCCTGCCCAGGTCCAGGCCATTAAAATGTCAGCAAAACTTTTTGCTGCTTGAATAGATGAAATTCTTCAGACACACACTGGTGATGATAGATCAATATTTCTTTCACAGCAAGCCACTTTTCTGAGGTTGATATGCCTTTAGTGTGTTTAACTTCTCTAAGAAGAAAAGATATTCCTGCTGTTGATGTAGAAGCAGCATTAGATTCGATGGAATGAACCTCTCGCCTTGAAATTCAAAGATCTCAGCTCTGACCTCTGTTTCCTTAATGGAAAGCAACAAGATATTGTTGGAAAAGCATTGAATTGGGAGTTGGGCACACACAGGATGCCTCTGGGCAAATAATTTCTTCTCTCTAAATTTCAGTTACTGTATCAGTTAAATTAAGGTGGGAAATTAGAGAATTCCTAATGTCCCTTTCAGCTCTAGAATTGAACAGTTCTACCCATTTTCCATGCTGCATTTTAAAGTGAACTCAAATCCTTACACTGCATTCTGCCTTGGTAGGATTCCATCACCATCTTATTGATGGCAGAACTCACATTGAATCCCTATGGTTCTTCTTTTCTAGACTGAACTTTGCTACCCAGCATACTCTCTTTATTCACATTCTTTGACTATCCAGCAAGAAAGCATGGCCCTTACTATCTGATCTTCCTGGTGTGACCTATTCCATCTACTTAGACTTTTGCTACCCAGGAATGAATCATCCAGTCTTTGTTTAAACGTATCCAGTGCCTTCTGAGATATCTCATTCCACTTTGGCATTGCTCTACTTATATTATGTTATGTTGTTATGTTATATATACATGTGTATACACATATACATACACACAATACATACATACATATATAATTTTAGTTTTTCCAATTACATAAAAATAATTTTTAACATTCATTTAAAAAAATTGAAGTTCCAAAGTTTTCTCCCTCCCTCAACTCCCTCCCCCAACCCCCTCCCCCCACAAATGCTAAGAAATATGATATGGGTTATATATAGGAAAACATGTAAAATATTTCCATATTGATTATGTTGTAAAAGAAGAAATAGACTAAAAGAAAAAAAAGCAGTGAAAAAATAAGGAAAGTAAAAAATAGTATGTTTCTATCTGCATTTAGAGGCCATCAATTCTTTCTCTAGATATGAATAGCATTTTTCATCATGGGTGTTTTGGAATTTTCTTAGGTCACTGTATTACTGAGAATAGCTAAGTCATTAACAGCTGATTACTGTACAACATTGCTGTTACTATGTGCAATACTTTCCTCTGCTCACTTAATTTTGCATCAATTTATGTCTTTCCAGATTTTTCTGACATTTACCAACTCATTGTTTCTTATAATGTAATGATATTTCATTATATTCACATACCACAACTTATTCAACCATTCTCCAGTTGATAACCATCCCTTCAATTTCAAATTCTTTGCCACCACTAAAGAGCCACTATAATATTTTTTTTTTGTACAAATAGGTCCATTTCCTCTTTTCTATCATCTTAAGGATATAAGGATTACAGTGATGTTGCTGAGCTGAAAGCTATACACAGTTTGATATCCCTTTCGACGTAGTTCCAAATTACGGTCCAAAATGGTTGAATCAGTTCCCAACTCTGTCAGTAGTGCATTGGTGCCCCAATTTTCCCACATCCTCTCCAAAATTTATCATTTTATTTCTTTCACATTAAGCAATCTGATTGGTTTCAAGTAGTACCTCAGAGTTGTTTTAATTTCTATTTCTCTAATCAATAGTGATTTAGAGCATTTTTCATATGGCTATAGATAGCTTTAATTTCTTCCTTCAAAAACTGCCTATTCATATCAGTTGACTGTTTATTAATTGAGGAATGACTTATAGTCTTATACATTTGATTCATTTCTCTATATTTTTAAGATGTGAGGCCTTATCAGAAACACTTACTATAAAAGAAAGTTTCATAGTTCCCTACTTTCCTTCTAATCTTGTTTGCATTGGTTTTGTTTGTACAAAACTTTTTTTCATTTAATATAATCAAAATTATCCATTTTTCATTCCTTAATGTTCTCTATCTCTTGCTTGGTTATAAATCTTTCCTTTTCCCCTAGATCTGACAGACAAACTATTCATTACTCTCTTAATTTGCTTATGATATTACCGTTTAGGTCTAAATCATGTGTACATTTTGACCTTTTCTTGGTATATGGTGAAAGATTTGGGTCTACAGTTAATTTTTGTCATACTTTCTCCAATTTTCCTATAAATATTTTGTCAAATAGTGATTTCTTATTGCAAAAACTGGGGTCTTTGGGTTTATCATACACTAGATTATTGTGGTCATTTACTACTGTGTCTTGTGTACATAACCTATTCCTCTGATCCACCACTCTTTTTTTCTTAACCCGTACTATATGGTTTTGATGATTGATGCTTTATAACATACTTTTAGATTTGATATGTCAAGATCTACTTTTACATTTTTTCATTAATCTCCTTCATATTCTTAACCTTTTTTATTAGATGAATTTTCTTATTGTTTTTAGTTGTATAAAATCATTTCTGATAATTTGATTGTTATAATATTGAATAATTAAATTAATTTGGTATAATTATTATTTTTATTATATTGGTTTGGCCTACCTATGAGCAAATAGTTTTTCTCTAATTGCTTAGATCTGTTTTTATTTATAAGGGAAAATGTTTTGTAATTGAGTTCATATAGTTTCTAGGTTTGTCTTGGCAGGTAGACTCCTAACTATTTTATATATTGTCTACAGTTATTTTAAATGGAATTTCTTTTTCTGTCTCTTGCTACTGGGCTTTTTTGGTAATATATGGAAATGTTGATGTTGTTTAAGTGGGTTTATTTTATGTCCCACAACTTTGCTAAATTTTTAATTATTTCAACTACATTTTTAGTTGATTCTCTAAGCCTACCATTATGTCATCTGCAAAAAGTAATAGTTTTGTTTCCTTATTGCCTATTCTAATTCCTTCTCTTACTGCAATAGTTAACATTTCAAGGATAGTATTGAATAAAAGTGATGATAAAGGATATATTTGCTTCTCCCTTGATCTTATTGGGAAGACCTCTAGCTTATCCATATTAAAGATAATGCTTGCTGAGAGTTTCAGATAGATACTAGCTATCATTTTAAGGAATTTTGCAGTTATTGCTATGTTCTCCAGTGTTTTCAATAGGAATGAGTGCTGTAAAACTTTCTTTGCCTATTTTTCCAAATAGTTTGCATAGTATTGGAATTAATTGTTCTTTAAATGTTTGGTGGAATTCACTGGTAAATCATTCTGGCTCTGGGTATTTTTTCTTAAGAAGTTAATTCATGACTTACTTAGTTTCTTTTTTCTGAGGTAGCATTATTTAAATATTCTGCCTGATCTGTTAATCTGGGCAATTTTTATATATTTTTGTAAATAGTAAATGATTTTACTTAGATTATCAGATTTATTCACATATAATTGGGCAATATATTTTCTAAAAATAACTTTAATTTCCTCTTCATTGACAGTGAATTCAACCTTTTAGTTTTCTTATATTGGTAATTTGGTTTTCTTCTTTGTTTTAATCAAATTAACAGTGGTTTACCTATTTTATTGCATTGTATCCATTAGTTCAATAGTTTTCTTACTTTCACTTCTATTAATCTTTCCTTTGGTTTTCAGGATTTTCAATTTGGTGTTTAGTTGGGAATTTTAATTTGTTACTTTTCTTTTTTTTTAGGTTCTTGCCTAGTTCATTGATCTGATCTTTCTCTCTTTTATTGATGTAAGCATTTAAAGATATAATTTTTCTGCCAAGTACTGTTTTGTCTCCATCTCAGATATTTTGGAATGATGTGCAACTGTTGTCAATCTCTTTAATGAAATAATCAATTATTTCTGTGATTTGTTCTTTTACTCTCTCATTCTTTAGGATTAGATTATTTAGTTTCCAATTTTTATCTCTGTCCATAGCCTCTTATTAAATGCAATTTTTATTGTGCTACAATCTGAAAAAATGCACTTAATATTTTTTCCTTTTTACATTTGATTGTGTGGTTTTTATGCCCTAATATACAGTCAAATATTGTGCTGGTGTCATGTACCACTGAGAAAAAAAAAACCAATATTCTTTTCTATTCCCATTCAATTTTCCCCAGAGTTCAGTCTTTTCTATTTTCTTCTGAAATTTTAATTACCTCCTTAACCTCTTTCTTGTTTATTTTGTGGTTAGATTTATCTAGTAATCAAAGGGGGAAATTGAAGTCCCCCACTAGTGTAGCTTTATTGTCTGTCATCCTACACCTCACTTGACTTCTCCTTTAAGAATTTAGATGTTATACCACTTGATTCATTCATATTTGATATTAAAATTACTTCATTCTTTATGGCAGCTTTTGCAAGATGTATTTCCCACACCTATCCCTTTTAATGAGATGCACTTTTGCTTCTTCTGAGAGCATGATTACTACCTCTGCTTTTTTTTTTTTTTTTTTACTTCAGCTGAAGAATAATAGACATTTTTAGCCCCTTACCTTTACTCTGTGTGTGTCTCTGTGCTTGAGGTGTTTCTTGTAAATAAAAAATTATAAGATTCTGGTTTTTAATCCACTTTGCTCTCTGCTTCTGTTTTATGAGTAAGTCTTTCAATTTCACATTCACAGTTATGATTACTGACTATTTCCTTCCATCCTATTTTTCCTCCTCCTCCTCCTCCTCCTCCTCCTTCTCCTCCTCCTCCTCCTCCTCCTCCTTCTTCTTCTTCTTCTTCTTCTTCTTCTTCTTCTTCTTCTTCTTCTTCTTCTTCTTCTTCCTCTTTTTCCTCTTCTTCCTCTTCCTTCTCTTCCTCCTCTTCCTCCTCTTCCTCCTCCTCCTCCTCCCCCTCCTCCTCCTCTTCTTCTTCTTCTTCTTCTTCTTCTTCTTCTTCTTCTTCTTCTTCTTCTTCTTCTTTTCTCTCTCTCTCTCTCTCTCTGTCTCTCTCTCTCTCTCACAGGGCCTCAAGACTGCAGATTTTCCTTCTCTGTATAGATTCAAGCTCAGTTGTTTTTCCAAAGATATTTTTCACATTTTCCACTATTTTTTTCATTCTTTTGATGTTGTTTCAAAACTGATGTTGCATGGAGTTATTAGCTTCCACTTTTTCAAATCTATTTTTAAGGGGTTGTTTTCTTCAGTTACTTTTTTTACTTTGACTCCTATTTGACTATTTTTAATTTTTAAGGAACTGTTTCCATCAGTAAATTTTTGTATAGCATTTTCCATTGTTGTGCTTCCTTTACCATGATGATGACTCTTTTTCTTTTTTTTTATTATTTTTTTATTCTGAATTTTTAAAATTTATTTATTTAACTTTTAACATTCATTTTCACAAACCTTGGGGTTCCAAATTTTCTCCCCATTTGTGCCCTCCCCCACCCCAAAACACCAAGCATTCTAATTGCCCCTATCACCAATCTGCTCTCTCTTCTATCATCCCTCCCTTCTCTTGTCCCCATCTTCTCTTTTGTCCTGTAGGGCCAGATAACTTTCTATACCCCTTTACCTGTATTTCTTATTTCCTAGTAGCAAGAACAGTACTCAACAGTTGTTCCTAAAACTTTGACTTCCAACTTCTCTTCATCCCTCCCTCCCCATCCATTCCCTTTGGAAGGCAAACAATTCAATATAGGCCATATCTGTGTAGTTTTGCAAATGACTTCCATAATAGTCGTGTTGTGTAAGACTAACTATATTTCCCTCCATCCTATCCTGCCCCCCCATTGCTTCTATTCTCTCTTTTGATCCTGTCCCTCCCCAAGACTGTTGACTTCAAATTGCTCCCTCCTCCCATTGCCCTCCCTTCCATCATCCCCCCCACCCTGCTTATCCCCTTCTCCCCCACTTTCCTGTATTTTAAGATAGGTTTTCAAACCAAAATGAGTGTGCATTTTATTCCTTCCTTTTGTCGAATGTGATGAGAGTAAACCATGTTTTTCTCTCACCTCCCCTCTTTTTGCCTCCACTAAAAAGTCTTTTGCTTGCCTCTTTTATGAGAGATAATTTGCCCCATTCCATTTCTCCCTTTCTTCTCCCAATATATTTCTCTCTCACTGCTTAATTTCATTTTTTAAAGATATGATCCCATCCTATTCAATTCACTGTGTGCTCTCTGTCTCTATGCATGTGTGTGTGTGTGTGTGTGTGTGTGTGTGTGTGAAATCCCACCCACTACCCAGATACTGAAAAGTTTCAAGAGTTACAAATATTGTCTTTCCATGTAGGAATGTAAACAGTTCAACTTTAGTAAGTCCCTTATGACTTCTCTTTGCTGTTCACCTTTTAATGCTTCTCTTCATTCTTGTGTTTGAAAGTCAAATTTTCTTTTCAGCTCTGGTCTTTTCATCAAGAATGCTTGAAAGTCCCCAATTTCATTGAAAGACCATTTTTTCCCCTGAAGTATTATACTCAGTTTTGCTGGGTAGGTGATTCTTGCTTTTAGTCCTAGTTCCTTTGCCTTCTGGAATGTCATATTCCATGCCCTTCAATCCCTTAATGTAGAAGCTGCTAGATCTTGTGTTATCCTGATTGTATTTCCACAATACTTGAATTATTTCTTTCTAGCTGCTTGAAATATTTTCTCCTTGACCAGGGAACTCTGGAATTTGGCCACAATGTCCTAGGAGTTTCTCTTTTTGGATCTCTTTCAGGAGGTGATCAGTGAATTCCTTGAATACTTATTTTGCCCTCTGGTTCTAGAATCTCAGGCCTGTTTTCCTTGATAATTTCATGCAAGGTGATGTCTAGGCTCTTTTTTTGATCATGGCTTTCAGGTAGGCCCATAATTTTTAAATTGTCTCTCCTGGATCTATTTTCCAGGTCAGTTGTTTTTCCAATGAGATATTTCACATTATCTTCCATTTTTTCATTCTTTTGGTTTTGTTTTGTGATTTCTTGGTTTCTCCTAAAGTCATTAGCCTCCATCTGTTCCATTCTAATTTTGAAAGAACTATTTTCTTCAGTGAGCTTTTGAACCTCCTTTTCCATTTGGCTAATTCTGCTTTTGAAAGCATTCTTCTCATTGGCTTTTTGAACCTCTTTTGCCAATTGAGTTAGCCTACTTTCCAAGGTGTTATTTTCTTCAGCATTTTTTGGGGTCTCCTTTAGCAAGGTATTGACCTGCTTTTCATGCTTTTCTTGCATCTCTCACATTTCTCTTCCCAGTTTTTCCTCCACCTCTCTAACTTGATTTTCAAAATCCTTTTTGAGCTCTTCCATGGCCTGAGCCCATTGAATATTTATTTTGGATATGTGGGATACAGAAGCCTTGATTTCTATGTCTTTCCCTGATGGTAAGTATTGTTCTTCCTCTTCAGAAAGGATGGGAGGAGATATCTGTTCACCAAGAAAGTAACCTTCTATGGTCTTATTTTTTTCCCCCTTTTCTGGGCATTTTCCCAGCCAGTTACTTGACTTCTAAGTGTCCTCTCCACACTCACCTTGCCTCCAGATCTGCCCAGCCAATGTTTAGGGGCTGAGATTCAAATGCTGTTCCCGAGCCTCAGGGCTTTGGGTGGTGGCAGAGCTGCTATTCAGAGCTGCTTAGTGTGAGATTAAGTTCAGGTGCTCAGGTGGGGGCAGGGCTTCCTCACAGGGCTCAGTTCCCTCAAGGGCTTTCTGCAGAGACCTTCAACAATGGATCCAAGGTCCTGCCTGCTTTGGGAACCCCTGTCTGCTGCTGCCTCCACTGCTTCCTCCCAAGGGTGCCTGAGTTATGGGGACACCCTGCTCCCCTCTTGGCAAGCTGAAAAGACCCTCTCACCAACCTTTGGCACCTGTGGGTGGAGGGACCTGCACGGCCACTGGAGATTCTGTCCCTCAAGTCTGCTCGGATCTGCTCCCCTCAGTGCCGCATGGCCAAGGCAGGGCTGGGGTCTTCTCTGGGTCCACTGGGTGACAGACCTTTTGTGTCAGTTTTTCAGGTCTCTCTGGAACAGATATCTCCTCTACTCTGTTGTTCTGTGGCTTCTGCTGCTCCAGAATTTGTTGGGAGTTCTTCTTTACAGATATTTTATGGGCTGTGGGTTTGGAGCTAGCATATGTGTATCTTTCTACTTGGCCATCTTGGCCCCAGGCCTGATGACTCTTTTTCTTGATTTTCTTGCATCGTTCTCATTCCTCTTCCCATTTTTCTTCTGTTTTACTTATTTGAGGTTTTTTGTTTTTTGTTTTTTATGTTTTTTGGAGCTCTTCCAGGAGCTCTTTTTGAAACTGAGATGAATTCACATTTTCTTTTAGGCTAAGGCATGTAGTTGTTTTGACATTGTTATTCCCTTTGGAATTTATCTTCTCTGTCACTATTGCAACTTTCTATGGTCAGTTTTTTCCCTCATTTTTCCAGCCTATTTCATGTCTTTTAAAATTAACCTCTGTTCCTGAGGTAGAGGGGGAACTTTCTCAAGCTTCTTGTAGTAGACCATGGCCCCTGAATGCTCACCTGAATCAGTTCTGTGGCCAAAAGTGTTCGGAAGGGGGCTGGTCATTTGGCTGGTGCTACATCATGTCTCATGAGGGAGCCTAGTGCTGTGCCAGGACTCTAAGGGAAGCAGGCTGGCCAGTAACCAGATATTGTCCCAGGGCCATGGGCACTTAATCACTGACCTGAGCTGGGGGACAGGCCCTACTACTGGCTTACCTGGACACTGATTGCTTTGTACCGTGCTCCATTTAACTGGAGTGAGACATAACTTTCCTGCTGACCTTTTAAGTTGTCTTTGACTGGAAAATTGTCCCCACTCATCTTTTTTGTTGGTTCTGCCTTTCCAGAATTCATTTTGATGCATTATTTTATTGTTGTTTGGTGGTGAATTTATGAGAGTTCAGGTAACTTCCTGCCTTATTCTGCCAATTTAGCTTCAACTTACCCTTACTTATTATGAACTTTTTCTTTTTCTTTACTTCAATTTCAGAATAAATATATCCTTTTAAACTTCAAACTATTTCTCCTATTTCTGTGTTTTGGAGTTAATAAAAATAAGTCTGATTCTTACTGTATATATAAAAATGCCTTCAAATACCTGAAAGCAGTTCTCATGTTGACCCTAACTTCTCTGGCTATTTATCTTTTCTATATAATAACTCCCTCCTCCCCATCCCTAAACCTTCAGTGAATTTAAATCGTCCTCCTTCAGAGTCACATCACATCCCTAAACCAAAATTTCCTTGATCCATGAGCTACATGGAAGCATGACCAAAACTTACCATTTCTGGTCTTCTCCCTAAGTTTTAATGGACCAGAATCACTAACTTTGAAGTAGCTATGGCTCCATATACTGAACAATAGGGAAATGAGTGTCTTAGGATCTTCACTTGGGGAGAGCAAAACAGGTCTTCAGTGTTTACTGGAGTCCACAACTAGAAGGAACTTTTGATGGGGTGGGGGTGGGGGGCTAATGAGAAAGAAAATGGACTTTCATAAAAAGTCAGCTCCTTCAGTCCTGGATATGTAGTAACTACAACAAAATTATCACGCTCCTTGTTAAAACTTAAAACACTTTGTCCTCTGTGTTTACCTCTTAGGATCATAACATTTAGAGCTGAAAGAGACTTCAGAAATTATCTAGTCTAATCTCCTCAGTTTGCAAATAAGAAAATTGAGTCTCAGAGAGGTAATGTGATTTTCCAATGGTCATACAGAGATACCCAGTAAGTAAGAGAGCCTGGTCTTGAAACATTCCCTTCTGCTAAAATCAGTGGCATATTTCCACTCAACTCCTCTCTTTAGTTTCCTCCTTCTATCTTGTCACTTTTCTTCTGGTGTCTTATTTTCCACAAAGAATCTTCTGTGGCATTTTAGCTTGTCTTTAAATTGGTTGTGCTGACCAGACACGATGCCTATGGCAGTAACATGTTTTCTAAACTGAGACTTGACAAGTCTTTTCTTCTTGGAGTCCAGATGCTGATGTGTATTTACATGTTATTCCCTATGCATTTCAACAGGGCATTGCACAGTTGCATTCATTACCCAAAAAGACATCAGATCTATCAGGTGCTTCTGCAATTTAGTAGGAAATGTTTCCAAGCTTTGATGTCTTATACCTTATACCATATAAACAAATATACATGCACATAGATTGTGTGTATATATGTAAAGAGTGAGAGAGAGACAAATAGATACAGATATAGTGTGTATGTATGTGTCCAAAGCTGTGCAGTCATTATTATAAGAAACTCTCTGTGTTAAAGCTGACCCCCTCACTTAATGGTGACTTTTGGTTTATCATTTCTAGAACTAGGCTTCCACATCACTTCCCAGTCATTCACAGACCATACTCCTACTGCTTTGGTCAGGGGTTTTAAGCTTCTCCCACTAGAACCACCTGGAATATGACATCCCCATTTCCTCAGTGGGTCCCTATGAAGTTTACCTTGTCCTGATATAACCAGACCTATCAATCCATCCCTGGTCATATGCAGACTATGTCACTGTGTGTGTAATCATCACAATATCTTGTCTTCTCTCAATAAAATGGTTGCTCCTAAAGGCCAAGGAGAGTGTTGCTTGCTTGTATTTGTATCCACAAAACTTAATAAAGTGTCTGGCACATAATAAACTATTGAGGAATGCTTTATTATTAATCCGTCATCCATCTTACCAATGGAAAAAAGCAACAACTCTGTAATATAGTCAGAAAACTTCCTGGGGATTTTAGAAGCTAAGTACCTTGGGCAGTATCACATAGGCAATGTCAAAGGTAGGATTTAAACTCAGGCCATCTTAGAGGCTCATATATTGTTGAAGTTTACTCGTTTCAGTTGTGTTCACCTTTGCATGACTCTTTTTGGGTTTTCTTGGAAAAGGATACTGGAGTGGTTTGCCATTTCTTTTCCTGTTCATTTTTACAGATAAAGACATTGAAGCAAACTAGATTAGGCAACTTTTCCAGGGTCACACAACTAGTAAGTGTAAGAGGGCACATTAGAACTCAGATCCTCCTGATTCCAAACTCAATGCTCTATCCACTGTGCCACTTAGCTGCTGGTCAATGATAGCATGCTATAAGTGTGTGTATGTATGTATGCATGTATGCATGCATGCATATGTAGACATACATGCACACATGCAAGATATATGTGTGCATATGTATACTGCTATATATGTATGTGTATATACATTCAAACCCCCTATCACATACTAATATATGCCACAAAATATATTTAAATATATGTGGGAAAAATACACATATCATATGTAAACATGCATTTGAAAAGTGAAGTCTGTAATCAATATTCTTTTTCTCTCTCTCTCTCTCTCTCTCCCTTTTTCCTTTATTCCTTTTCTTTATCTCCTCCCTTTCTCTGTCTTTTTCCTCTTTCAGTGAAATCTTATTTTAGTGTTGGGGTCTACATGAAAGAATGATATATTAAATTAAATGTGAACATACATATGTAAGTATACATATATACATATCTGCCATCAAAAATTAATGCATATAAATGGGTGTAAAATATATCTGCACAAACCACAAGCATATATCTATTGTGCACGAAGACTACGATCTTTCTATCTATATACAATTATATGTTATATATAAAATATAAATATACTCACATCATATATGTGTACATGTATGGATGTATGTACAGACATATAAATATGAGATGTATGCATACATACAGTTATAGTGGGTATAATATATACTGTGGATATGAATGTATTTAACATAAATATGTAATTATATGTGTTCTATATAAATATATATAATACATACACATGTATATAAAATATATATTTTACATGGAGACATTAATATGCACAAAACATTTATCTACAGCTTTGCCAGATGCTTGGAATATAAAGGCCAGAGAATACCATTTGATTTGGGGTTAAGGAGCTTTAATGATTTTACAATAGTCATCTAAGATACTCATAAAATGCTCCTGAAGTTTTTATAGTGTTGATTTGAATATTTAATAGTTGTTAGAGGAATGCTATTTTAGAGCATACCTCTTTGGCTGATGGTTTGCTGTTTTATCTGGGAGACAATATCCTTTGTAGTCATGCTTTGCACAAAATTGCTTCTATAAGATAAGATGTTGTATTTTATCTATAATATCGCGGAGGGGAAATCATTAGGATTTTTATTTTAGAGTAAAAAGATATATGGGTTGAAAATGCAGACTGATTGGGAGGAAAAATATTTTTAACTAAAAACATCAGTAACTCTATACTGATATTTTTGCCCTCACTATACCTTTAAGAGAAAGTCACATCCATAGAAAAAGATGTTAATTGAAGAAGACAATCAAAATGGTCAAGAGACTATGAAGCAAGAACATGGTTTATGTTAAATATGGAGAAGAAATTTACTTTTCAAGTGGCAGTCATTGAGCAATAATTTATATATGTGCCTAGACAGATGCTGGGTATTATGAGGGATACTAGAAGAGACTTTAGAACTCTTCAACTCCAAGCCTTTTAAATTTTACAGGTAATGAAACTGAGACTCAGAGAAGTAAATTAATTTACTCAAGGTCATACATAAAGAAAGTAGAACACCAAAGATTCAAACTTTTGGTCTCTAACTTTAAATCTATTTTTTCCCTTACCATGTTGCCTCAACAAACAAAGGAGAAGATACTCTTTCTTTGGGAGTTTGGGATATGACAGAACATAAATATGTGATATTATTTTTCAAGACAGTGCATAAGAAAGTTCTAAGTTAGGCCAATGAAAACAAGAGGAGATTAAAAACAGAAGATAGTAACAGTTAACATTGGATGAATGAATGTTTTTTTCAAGGCTTTTTTTTAGGGCTTACTATGTATCAAGCGTTGTTCTAATCATTGGGGATACCAATAAAAAGCGAGACTCTGAATTATAAGATCATAGGATCATAGATGGAGGGTTGGAAGGGACCTCAAAGATACATTTTACAGAAATGGCTTTAAAAAGCATTTCTTTAAAGAACTTATATTCTTCTAGAAGATGAAAACATATGATAGGGTTCAGTGGAAGGGCAGATAAGATGGATAACTAGTCTGAAGAATATCTTGGCAGAGTGCATTATAAGGTCTGAATGTCTAGAAGTTGCAACTTTAGGGAAGATGTCAAAATTCATCTGTCCAGAGGATTCAGTAGCAATTCACACAACAAATCCCAGGGTTCTGATGAGTACAACTGAATGATGGTAAGAACTAGAGGTCTAGAAGGTAGCGCTCACGTTCAAGTCATTAATCCACCATGCGCTAGAATCATTTCACTACTTTGTGAAAGGCCCATGGTCATGTCTGTCCCTATCTACCATGACTCCAAGGGTTCATAATAGTTGGGAAAGGATAAGAGGTACAAAAGGGTTAGCTGGAAATAGGGGTTAGCAGTTAGTCATAAGAGGGGAAATGTTAAAAGGAAATTTGAGAAAAAGAAATAAGGGGAAAGTTGGGGCACAAGTATAACTGTAGAAATCATCTAGTTTATTCTTTTTTACACATGAGGAAACTGATGGTAGAGGGGAGAAGTAACTTGTCTGTGTCACTCTGATAGAAAATAGTGGAATAAAAATTTAATCACATAGGCATTCCTCTAGACAAAGCATACCAAGAAACACTCTAACACCTAAAAACAAACAAAACCCAAACAAACCGGTATTACATGCATTATCATGCCTCTTTTTCTTCTCCATGGTAATATGGGCCCACTTAGAGCAAAGAGGAGGTAGTTAGGACATTCCTGAGCAGGCCTGGCCTAGCCTATATGCACATCTATGAACACACTTCTTCCAAATCTCAATCCAGTGCTAGTTCTACTATCATACTTCAATAAGGGAAGGCATTGGCTATAGGGAAGATAAGTATACAAAATTCAGAAAATGGAGATGACTGACATGGTCAGATAAAGCTTTGGAGAGACTCTCAGGCATAAATTTGAACTTGAAGAATTTTAAAGTGGATTAATAACTTCCAATTAATATACTGGTAGTTATGGTGGTATGAGAGGTCAGCTTCAAAGAGAAAATGGAGATTCAAGTCCTCACTCTGTCCCATAGTGTCTGTGTGACCTTGGGTGAGTCAGTTCCTCTTAGTGAAGGCAATTCTTCAAGAAGATAAATCACAGTAAGGGTTCACAATAATTGGGAAAATGTATAATAGTAGTAGTAGTAGTAGCAGCAGCAGCAGCAGCAGCAGCATAAAGGATTCTACCTCTCCTGAAAAATTGGGAAGAAAGAGTCTAAGAAGGAGACAAAGACAAAATGAAACATGAAGAGAGGTGGAGACAAAGAATGAGACAGAGAAACAAGCAAAGATAGAGAGAAGATGGATAAATAAAAAAACAGAAACAGAGCAGTAGAGAGAATTCAGGCACTGGTCAGGTCTGTAAACACTTATCACCCCTATTACCACTGAACTGCATTCAAGTTAATTTTGAGAATATATATTAACAAAAAGGGGAATATCTCAGATACAGAACATGTATCTGAGATCAGAACCAGTGCTAGGCTCCTGACCAAGTTTAGGTATTGTCTTACACTTATCTACAGTGTGAATGTATTTGGATAGTTTTAATGCCAGTAGAGGGAATCAAATTTAGAGAGTCAAGGCCTAACAATGATTGTATCATTGCCCAATGTTTTATTGAGTATCCTCTTGGCTCAAAGGATAGGGTCAATCTGTCATAGAGCTTTTCTTGGATTGCTCAAAAGACAATGCTCTTAGGGAAATTCTTAGCTCTTAGGGGTTGGACCTTCACTCTAGTCTCAAAAGGCAATCAATTATCTAATCAGAGTCTAGATTCTTTTTTTTAATGGATCCTCACCAGTATGTGCTTACAGAGTCAGCCAGTAGATGAACTGATCATTAATTTATGACATTATGAAATAGGGGCAAACCCTCTTGGTTCTTTGGGTAATCACTGGGATAGACCATGGTTGGCAGTGGAAAACAAGGAAGCAATTTATTAAGCACAGAGGACACAGAGACAAGCAACAACAGGGCTATAGAGGAAGATGCCATGAGAACAGGGGATGGGGGTATATGTGTGAAGGAAAACAACCAGGAAGAGGATGGGGAAGGGGAGAGGCAGAGAGCATCACTCATGTAACTATGGATCAGAGTTGGGAGCACTCAACACCACAGACCTGATGAAGAGGGCTTGGTTGGGTGTTTTTTGTAGGGTTCTTTGTGAGAACAAATCAATTCCTATCTGTGCCATGCTGAGATTAGTTTATTAACATATACAAAGTACCTCAAAGTTATCAGTAAAACTTCAAAGTTATATCTCAAAGTTATTAGCATATTCTTTTAATGTGCTACCAGTCTGGAACTGTGGAAATCTGGAATTTGTTTAGAATTTATATATCATAGGACTAAAAGGCCCTGAAAGCTGTGCCTAGATGGCTTCTTCGACATCCATAAAATATTGAACTAGATGATCTTTAAGTTCCTTGCAATCCTAGATCTGTGAACCTAAATGGCAAGATAGCAGTCCTCCTTTGATTAAATTCCTTCACTTCTCTTAGCTTCAATTTCCTCTCCTGTAAAATGAGGACTATTTTATAATAAAATCCTTTACATAAAGTCTTATCAGCTCTGAAACAGAATTAATAATAACTGAAACTCATAAAGTACTCCAAGTTAGACTTAGAAAACACTTTATATGTATTATCTCATTTAATTCTCATAATAATCAATGGGAGTAGATAGTCCAAATATTGTCCCCATTTTACAGATGCAAAATTTGAGCCTTAAAAAGATGAAGTATATTCACATTGAGAGAAAGAACTATGGAATCATCACACAGAAAGAAGCAGACTCTTTCGTCTTGTGTTGTGTTTTGGTTTGGTTTGGTTTTTCTCATGGTTTCTCCTGTTTATTTTAATTCTTCTGTGCAACATGACTAATGTGAAAATGTGTTTAATAAGAATGTGTGTGTAGAATGCTTATAAGATTACATGTTGTCTTGAAGAGGCAGGGAGGAGAGAAGGGGAGAAAATTTAAAACTCAATGAAGTGATTGTTGAAAACTGAAAGCAAATTAATTTTAAAAAAAAAGAAAGAAGTGACTCATTTGAAACCACACAACAGCCTGAACCTAGGTTTCCTGAATCTAATCCTCATACTGTTTTTTCACCATACTACAAGCTACCTCATCATTTTATCTTCATTAAAATTATGTGACTATGAAACATGGCAGATGGGACCATGGGAGAACTGATGGATATTATTAATTCATTTATTGCATCTGAAAATAATTTCCTATCAGCATTGAGCTATTGAAAGAGCAAAGACATTTAATACACCTGTCAGTGGGAAAATTTTGTCAAATAAATAAATAAATAAAACCTTCATGAGGAAATGGAATTAAAAGGCAATCTGTGAGCCAGATGATAAGCGTGGCTTAGTGGACTCTCCAGCTTCACCTTCTCCTGGATATACATTTCTTATTGGACATCTCCACCTATCTGATCTGCCAAAATTGTGAATGACACTATATTATGTGAAATTTACTGATCATAGTTTACTGAGAATTCTGTTTCTAGGGTACCCTTAATCTTGTACCAGGGTTTTGTCCTTTCTCTATCTATAATATAGACTTCCTCAATATTTAAATGAGATGTTGAGTCTCTTATTTTTGTTCTCAGAATCCATTTGATTACCTCAGCTCATAGAATTTCTTTTTTTGATTTTTTAAAATTGTATTTATTTATTTTTAGTTTTCAACATACACTTCCACAAGATTTTGAGTTCCCAGTTTTCTGCCCATCTCTCTCCTCCTCCCACACCAAAACAATGTATATTCTGATTACCCCTTCCCCTAATCTGCCCTTCCTTCTATCACCCCCCTCCCTCATCTCCATCTTCTCTCTTTTCTTGTAGGGCAAGATAGATTTCTATGTCCTATTACCTGTATTCCGTATTTCCCAGTTGCAGGCAAAAGCAATTCTCAACATTTGTTTCTAAAACTTTGAGTTCCAACTTCTCTTCCCTTCTCCCTCCCCACCCATCCCCACTGAGAAGGCAAGTAATTCAATATAGGCTATATATGTGTGATTTTGCTAAAGATTTCCATAATAGTCACGTTGTGAAAGACTAACTATATTTCCCTCCATCCTATCCTGCTCTCCCCATTTATTCTATTCTCTCTTTAGACCTTGTCCTTCCCTTAAAGTGTTTATTTCTAATTACTCTCTCCTCCTATTTGCCCTCACTTCTTTCATGCACTCCACCCCACTTATCCCCTTTTCTCCTACTTTCCTGTAGTGTAAGACAGATTTTTATCCCAAATTGAGTGTACATGTTATTCACTCCTTAAGCTAAATTTGATGAGAGTAAACTTCAGTTTTACCCTCCCACCTCCCCCCTTTTCCCCTCTATTGAAAAAGGTTTTTCTTGCTTCTTTTATGAGATAATTTGTCCTATTCCATTTCTCCCTTTCTCCTCCCAATATATTCCTCTCTCATCCCTTAATTTTATTTTTTAGATATCATCCCTTCCTATTCCACTCACCCTGAACAATCTGTCTATATATATATATATATATATATATATATATATATATATATATATATATATATACACACACACACACACACACATATATGTGTGTGTATCTGTGTGTGTGTGTATGTGTGAATAATCCCTCCAAATGCCCAAATACTGAGAAAAGTTTCAAGAGTTACAAATATTATGTTTCCAAGTAGGAATGTAAACAATTCAACTTTAGTAAGTCCCTCAAGCTTTCTTTCCTGTTTACCTTTTCATGCTTCTCTTGCTTCTTGTGTTTGAAAGTCAAGTTCTCTATTCAGCTCTTGTCTTTTCATCCAGAAAGCTTGAAAGTCCTCTATTTGATTGAATGACCATTTTCCCCCTAAAGTATTATATTCAGTTTTGCTGGGTAGGTGATTCTTGGTTTTAATCCTAGTTTCTCTGACTTTTCTGGAATATCATATTCCAAGCCCTTTGATCCCTTAATGTAGAAGCTGCTGGAACTTGTGTTATCCTGATAGTGTTTCCACAGTACTTGAATTTTTTCTTTTTGGCTGCTTGCAATATTTTCTCCTTGACCTGGGAACTCTGGAATTTGGCTATAGTATTCCTAGGAGTTTTTCTTTTTGGATCTCTTTCGGGAGGTGATCAATAGATTCTTTCAATATTTATTTTGCCCTCTGATTCCAGAATATTAGGGCAATTTTTCATGAATAATTTCATGAAAGATGATGTCTAAGCTCTTTTTTGATCATGGCTTTCAGGTATTCCCATAATTTTTAAATCGTCTCTCCTGGATCTCTTTTCCAGGTCAGTTGTTTTTTTTCATGAGATATTTCATTTTGTCTTCTATTGTTTCATTCTTCTTGTTTTGTTTTGCAGTTTCTTGGTTTCTTATAAAGTCACTAGCTTTCATCTGCTCCATTCTAATTTTTAAAAAACTATTTTCTTCAGTGAGCTTTTGAAACTTTTTTTGCATTTGACTAATTCTGCTTTTTAAAGCATTCTTCTCCTCATTGGCTTTTTGGTACTCTTTTGTCATTTGAGTTAGTCTATTTCTAAAAGTGTTATTTCCTTCAGCTCTTTTTTGGGTCTCCTTTAGCAAGCTATTGAGTCATTTTTCATGATTTTCTTGTATCACTCTCATTTCTGTTCCCAATTTTTCCTCCTCCCCTCTTACTTGATTTTCAAAATCTTTTCCTGAGTTCTTCCAAGACCTGAGATCATTCTACATTTATTTTGGATGTTTTGGATGCAGAAGCCTTGATTTTGCTATATTCCCCTTGTGGTATACATTGTCCTTCTTCATCAGAAAGGATGGAAGAAAATACCTGTTCACCAAGAAAATAACCTTGTGTAACCTGTTTTTTCCCTGTTTGGGGGCATTTTTCCAGCCAGTTATTGACTCTTGAGTCCTTTGTCAAGAAAAGGGTATACTCTAAGGCCATGTAAGTTCTCATCTCCTCCAAGGTGGTACAATCAAGGGAGAGGAGTTTATTCCTCTCCTGATGTGCACTCTGATCTGGGAACAACCACAAACACTCTTCTGCCCAGGATCTGTGAATAAAATTCCCTGTCCAGAGCTTCCACCAGCTCCACCAGCCATTGCTCCTCCTCACCCCAGGACTGCCACTCAGAGCTGAGATTCAGATCAGCTGCTCAATTCCCCCATGGTCTTTAGGCCAAGGACTCCAAAAATGAATACTGCTGCTGTTGCCACCTCCTGGGGATGGGGTGAGGACAGGACCGTGCTTCCTTGTCACCCAGGTGAAAGAGCTCCCTCAATGACCTTTGGAACTCTCCCTGGCATTTGTGGGTTGAGTAATCTGGGAACCTCAGCTGCTAATGGTGGCACCCTGAAGCCTGCCCTGATCCTGTCTGTGCCACACCATGCGGCCAAGGCTAGGCTATGCTCTGTGGAGTGTACTCCCCTCTGAGACTTTGTGCTCCCCTATAGACCCTTGCTGCCAGCCTTCCAGGCTACCTTGGGCTGGAAATCTCTTTCACTCTGTCATTTTGTGGCTTCTGCTGCTCTAAAATTTGTCCAGCTCATAGAATTCTTGAAACCTATTCCAAATTTGTTTTCCTTATTTCTTACATTTTCACAACATTGTTGTTGTTGTTCAGTCATTTAATCATGTCCAATTTTTCATGACCCCGTTTGAGGTTTTCTTGGCAAAAATACTGGAGTAGTTTGTCTTTTCTTTCTCCAACTCTTTTTATGTATGAGGAATCCAGGCAAAAAAAAAAGGTTAAATGACTCGCCCAGGATCACACAGCTAGTAGCTGAGATGGAATTTGAACTCATGAACATGAGTGTTCCTGATTCCAAGCCCAGTGCACCATTTAGATGTCCTACTGTCATAATATTGTTTTTCCTAATTCTAGGACCCTATACTTCCCCCCTTCTCCTTTTTGTATTACTGCTTTATGTTTTGGGTAACAAATGCTCACTTAATAGTGTTTATTAATAAGGAAGAATAATATACTGAAATGGTCAAGAATATATATATATCCTTATAAAAGCAAACTACACAACAGATACTCCTCCACCTCATCTCCAAATTGCCATATTATTATTATCACTAAAGTTCCCTTAGTCTAGTTCAATCCCCATGGTTCTCGAGTCTACCCAACATGTTGTTCCTTCTCTCCTACCACAAGAATGCTACTGGCCAAACTGCAACATCTTTCCACTGAATTCAGATTAACCTACTTGAAAACTATGCACCATTTGCCCATTCTACAAATATAGACTCGCCTTCAAAAATATCAAGAACCCACCTGGTATCTGGAGAAATTTAAGTAGTAAAATAATTATTGGCTAACAAGATACTTTACCTATCCCTTTACAAAGTAGCAAGGCAGAGAAATTGTAAAGAATGCCAATCAAGCTCTAAACTGATGTCCAATGTAGATGTATATAAACAAATGTAAGAAAAATGAGAAAAAAAAATTACTTATCACATATGAATAGAAGTAAAGTTCAGACTTAAATAAGCAGCAGAGAGAATCACAAAAAATAACATGGATAATTTTTGTTATGGAAATCATATATTTTATAGAAACCAATCCAAAAAAACTAAGATTAAAAGAGAAAGAAGTAAATGAGAAAAAAAAATTTACAGCAAATTTCTTTAATTTCCAAGATATATAAAGAACTGAGTCAAATTTGTTAGAATAAGAACCACTCCCCAACTGACAACTAGTTGAAGGATATGAACAAGTAGTTCTCAAGGGAAGAAAAACCTAGCTATATATAGTCAAATAAAAAAAAATATTCCTTTATAAATAAATAAAGAAAAGTAAATTAAGCCAGTTTTGAGGTTTTATATTACACCCATCAGAATGGCAAAAATGACAAACTTTAGGGTTTGTGGGAAAACAAGCACAGTAGTGAACTGTTGGTAAATCTGCGAATGTGTACAGTCATTCTGGAAAGCAATTTGAAATTTTAATGTGTATGTGTGTGTATTTTTATGTGCATATATATGTGGATGTCTGTATTTATATATATATGTATATGAATATGTGTATATAAATATATAAATCATATATTTATACGTGTATGTATATGACCCTTTTCTATCCCTTAGTCTGTAGTGCCCTTTGTTAGGAAAATGAGGTTTATAAGAAGCACTGAGTTAAAAATGATTGCAGTCCCTTTGCACTATAAATTGTTAGAGAATTTCTATTTTGTTGGGGGCTGGGCTGTCAGAGACAGCAAGAAATTAATTTGTGCTAACCATAATTTCAGAGTCCTTTGGAAGAAAGATAAGATGTTGCTAATTTAGTGTGTTTTTATTTCTGTTTAACTGCAGGATAAGAAAATATTTTCTCCTTGCTATTACTGTCCCCTTTCCTTTTCTACCCACCATTTCCAAGAAGAAGCCAAATTGAAAAAGAGGTGGACTACTGCATTCATGAAAATACAAAGCACCAAAAATACATATGGTAATCTTTTACATCATATTGTGATCTGCTAAAGAAAAAACTACTTAAATCTACTTAGTTTTGTCATTTTTTTCCTCTGTGGTTGTGTGTGTTAAAATTTTTACTAAATATTTAAAAAATATTCAATCACACAGAACCTCCATAGCTATTTGCATTTCAATAAAATATCTTTGAATTATAAAATTCATCTTGGACATATGGTTAAGCTATCTTGTATATCTGACAGTTAAGGATTAGCAAGAAAAATACCAAATTGTATGTATGTGTTTATTTCCATACTAATAATAACTGATTTGTATCGAAGGTTAACATGTTTAAAGTTGTTTATGTATGTTTTATCATTTGGACTTCACAAGAGTCCTGTGATTAACTATACTATTAATGTTATTCCTATTTCATAGATAAGGAAAAAGAGGCTTAGAGAGGTTGTGGTTTGACCAGAACAAAGTTGTAATATAACTAATAAGTGTCAGAGGTTAGATTTGAACTTAGGACTTTCTAATTCCAAGTTCAGCATTCTATTTTAAAGACACAATTTGTTACTATTTAATTTCCTCTTTGATACTGAGGTGTGTGTGTGCGTGTGTGTGTGTGTGTGTGTGTATGTATGTATATGTGTGTATCTTATTTTTAAGGAAATAAAGTGTGCGTATCTCTATTTCAGGATAACCTATGGTCTAAGTCTCCCATTTATACCACGCAGTCTTAACACCAGTAAATGTCAGCATACCCAAAATGCAGTCAGACCTATAGATGGCAAATAACACAACTGGAATAAAACACAATAAATGTATATTTAAGGACAGGAAACTATAATACAGTCACTTGATAACTATCAGAAGTTTTGTCTTAAAAGAGAAAACTGTAGTCATTCATATACCAAACCTAAAGACATAAATAAATACCTTTAATATTCCTCTTCCCTCTTCCTTAACCCTAGTTAAACTTCATAGTATTATATCCACATTAATATGTGGTATGCTGTGTGTTGTATATACACACATGCGTGATATCCATATCCATATCCATAATATGTAATTATAGAGAATGTATACATATATTACATATAATATATATTTATACACATGATATGTGTATGTTTACATTATATATAAAGTATATACACATACATATATAATTTTATACTATGCATTTTTACTACATATATTAAATATATATGCATATTTATATGTATGCATACACATCAATATATGAACATAGAGGTAGATAGATAGATGATAGATAGATAGATAGATAGATAGATAGATAGATAGATAGATAGATATAGATAGATAGATAGATAGATAGATAGATAGATAGATAGATAGATAGATAGATAGATAGGCAACAGGACTTAAACCTGTCAGTGAGTTAGCAGGATGTCTATCCCAATCATGTAAAGACTTTTCCCAGAAAAATGGGCAGATTTGTTCCAATGTGTTCCAATGACCATGAAGGTTGCTGAAGCAGGCACTATGAAGTGCTTAGAGCTTTACAAGGCATCGAAGATGACAAGGTCATCCACTGAATCCTGGGCCGTGGCCAGTCATCTTGACTTTTGTCCTGCCACTAGACTTTGATGACTCAGGAAAAGAGTGAGGCTGATAACTTTGAACAACTTTGCCTCACAAATCTAATTCACACATAAGTTAAGACATCACCTGTGATATCATTGATGGATATATAATGCATGATATAAATTATATCCATTTATAGGCAGGGCCTATACAAATTTTCTCTAGTTAACATCATTTTAAAACTATTAACAATGTATTTTAGCTAAACCCTAACATAATATCATAGAAATCCATCATAAAATGTTTTAGCCAACCACTAGAGACACCATTGAGATAGCCACTGACAAAGTCAGCTAGTAAAAAGGCTCAATGACATTAAATTCTTTGAGTATCAATCCAGTTATAGGCTGCATTTTTGCTTTCTGCCAATGCACAAATATTTTGGTTTTTTAAACTAATTATTTTCTGAAATCTTATTTCACCTGTTATGTTGGGGTTTTTCAGGAACTAATTAATATCATTAGGTAATTTACACTTGGCTTCTTTGGGACTCTTCTTTTTAAACTTGCTTCTCACAAGTCCTGTTATCCTCCTTTTCTAGATGTAAGGACCAAGGCTCAGAGAGATGAACTGATACTAATTCTACTTGGTAGAACCAGAAAAAGATACTCTTAGCTTTAAAAAAAACAACTAGATCATATTTCATTTATGAATTTTAAAACCTAAAATAATAACAGCAAAAATAATGGACTACTATTATTATGATGTGAAATGTCCAAAGTGATTGACGTACTTTTTCTCATTTGAGTCTCATAATATCCCGGTGAATAAGAGTCTAGGGCAATTATTTTCTTCATTTGATAGATAAGGACACTGAGACTCTGAGAGATGAAATGACTTGTTCCTGCTTACATAGCTAGCAAGTTTCAAAGGTGTTATTTGAACCCATATTTTTCTGACAACAAATCCAACACTTTAACCAATATACCATGCTAAAAGAGGTATCATGTCTCATAAGTTGTCAGTTCACCCAGGATCAACCCTCTTCTTTGGTTTCTCAGGATACCCTGAATTATTATCCTAACCCATTAGGTATTGAATGCAGTGATTATGTATCTGAGTGAGGAGAGGGTGTATGTAGAATGACACTATTATAAAAAGATGCTGCCTCAGGTGGAAATGTTTCATGAGAAGCCATTACGCATCAATTCCTTGGGTTCTTTATTCCTTTGTGCATCCATAACAACTTGACTACTCTCTTAGCTCCTATTTCCCCTTCATTCACAGTCCTCCATATTTCTTGACAATGAAAGATGCTTTAATTTGACCCCAGCAAAGTATTCTGGGTGTTCTTTTCATATCATGACTTGAACCCCATCCCTTTTTTCTCCATATATGTTCATTTTCTTGTCCAGGACTAGTTTATGGCTGGGACAATAGTCCCTGGTCTAGGAGGTGATGACATTTTTTGTTACTCTGGGGTCAGTGATGGAGCTTCTTTAAAGCTCTTCTTTAAATACCTTAGGGTTAACCAGATAAACCTCAGTAAAATACATTACCTTATATGTTAGTTAGAAAATGAATATCTGGGGAGGGAGGAGTAACAGCACTCACTTTCTAGAGCACTGCTCCCAAGCCCAGCCAAATATCTACAAAAAAAAATGGCTCTAAACAAATTCTGGAGGTGCAGAACCTACAGAATGAAAGAGTGAAGCAAATCTCCATTCCAAGATAGCCTGGAAGGTCACTGGCAAGTGTCTATTGGACCACACAGGGGGCACAGAGCAGTTTGGCATAGGCCATGAAGGCACAGACAGGACCTGAGCAGGCCTTGGTGAGATTGAAATTCTTATACCTCTGGTGGCTTCCAGACTTTATGACCCCAAAACGCTGAGGATAAATTGGAAGGTCAGTGGGAAAAGCCTGGGGGAGAAGTGCAGGAGAGTGGAGTGGTTCAGTCCCAGCACCAGGGAGGCAAAGGAACCCATAGCAGCCACAGCAGCAGCAGAGACAGTGGCAGTCACTGTTTCTGGAGCTCTAGACCCAGTTATTTGGAGGGGATCAGGACACAGCAGAGTTCAAAAAGGATTTTGAAAATCAAATAAGAAAAGGAGAGCAAAAATTGGGAAGAGAAATGAGAGTGATGCAAGAAAATCATGAATAACAAGTCAACTGCTTGCTAAAGGAGGCCCAAAAAATGCTGAAGAAAATTACCCTTTAAAAAATAGACTAACAGAGGAGCCAAGATGGCGGAGTAGAAAGATACACATATGCTAGCTCCAAACCCACAGCCCATAAAATACCTGTAAATAAGAACTCCCAACAAATTCTGGAGCAGCAGAAGCCACAGAACAACAGAGCAGAGGAGATTTCTGTTCCAGAGAGATCTGAAAAACCTATGCAAAAGGTCCATTGCACACTGGACCCGGAGCAGAGCCCAGCCCTGGCTTGGCCATGGGGCACCGAGAGGAGCAGACTCAAGCAGGCTTGAGGGATGGGATCACCAGTGGCCACGTGGGTGTCTCCAACCACAGGCCCCAAAGGTCAGTGAGAGAGTATTTCTGGCTCACTGAGAGGGGAGCAGGGTGTCCCCATAACTCAGGAACCCTTGGGAGGCAGCAGCAGAGGTGACAGCAGACAAGGGCTCCCAAAGCAGGCAGGAGTTCAGATCCGTTGTTGAACGTCTCCACATAAACCCCCTGAGAGAACTGAGCCCCGTGTGGTGGCCCTGCCCCCACATGAGCACCTGAACTTAATCTTACACTGAATAGCAGCCCCGCCCAGACCAAAGCCCTGAGGCTGCAAAGCAGCATTTGAATCTCAGACCCCCAGCTCTGGCTGGGTGGATCTGGAGGAAAAGTGGGTGTGGAGAGGGCACTCAGAAGTCAAGTAACTGGCTGAGAAAATGCCCAGAAAAGGGAAAAAAATAAGACCATAGGAGGTTACTTTCTTGGTGAGCAGATATTACCTCCCTTCCTTTCTGATGAGGAAGAACAATGCTTACCATCAGGGAAAGACATAGAAATCAAGGCTTCTGTATCGCACACATCCAAAATAAATATTCAATGGGCTCAGGCCATGGAAGAGCTCAAAAAGGATTTTGAAAATCAAGTTAGAGAGGTGGAGGAAAAACTGGGAAGAGAAATGTGAGAGATGCAAGAAAAGCATGAAAAGCAGGTCAACACCTTTCTAAAGGAGACCCCAAAAAATGCTGAAGACAATAACACCTTGAAAAATAGGCTAACTCAATTGGCAAAAGAGGTTCAAAAAGCCAATGAGGAGAAGAATGCTTTCAAAAGCAGAATTAGCCAGATGGAAAAGGAGGTTCAAAAGCTCACTGAAGAAAATAGTTCTTTCAAAATTAGAATGGAACAGATGGAGGCTACTGACTTTATGACTTTATGAGAAACCAAGAAATCACAAAACAAAACCAAAAGAATGAAAAAATGGAAGATAATGTGAAATATCTAATTGGAAAAACAACTGACCTGGAAAATAGATCCAGGAGAGACAATTTAAAAATTATGGGCCTACCTGGAGCCTAGATATCATCTTTCATGAAATTATCAAGGAAAACTGCCCTGAGATTCTAGAACCAGAGGGCAAAATAAGTCTTCAAGGAATCCACAGAACACCGCCTAAAAGAGATCCAAAAAGAGAAACTCCTAGGAACAGTGTGGCCAAATTCCAGAGTTCCCTGGTCAAGGAGAAAATATTGCAAGCAGCTAGAAAGAAACAATTCAAGTATTGTTGAAATACAATCAGGATAACACAAGATCTAGCAGCTTCTACATTAAGGGATTGAAGGGTGTGGAATATGATATTCCAGAAGTCAAAGGAACTAGGAATTAAACCAAGAATCATCTACCCAGTAAAACTGAGTATAATACTTCAGGGGAAAAAATGGTCTTTCAATGAAATTGGGGACTTTCAAGCATTCTTGATGAAAAGACCAGAGCTGAAAAGAAAATTTGACTTTCAAACACAAGAATGAAGAGAAGCATGAAAAGGTAAACAGCAAAGAGAAGTCATAAGGGACTTACTAAAGTTGAACTGTTTACATTCCTACATGGAAAGACAATATTTATAACTCTTGAGACTTTTCAGTATCTGGGTACTAGGTGGGATTACACACACACACACACACACACACACACACACACACACACAGCACAGAGTGAATTGAATAGGATAGGATCATATCTTAAAAAAATGAAATTAAGCAGTGAGAGAGAAATATATTGGGGGGAGAAATGGAATGGGGTAAATTATCTCTCATAAAAGAGGCAAGCAAAAGACTTTTTAGTGGAGGCAAAAAGAGGAGAGGTGAGAGAAAAACATGAAGTTTACTCTCATCACATTTGACTAAAGAAGGAATAAAATGCACACCCATTTTGGTTTGAAAACCTATCTTACAATACAGGAAAGTGGGGGAGAAGGGGATAAGCAGGGTGAGGGGGGATGATGGAAGGGAGCGCAGGAGAAGGAGGGAGCAATTTGAGGTCAACACTTTTGGGGAGGGACAGGATCCAAAGAGCGAATAGAAGCAATGGGGGGCAGGATGGGATGGAGGGAAATATAGTTAGTCTTACACAACACGACTATTATGGAAGTCATTTGCAAAACTACACAGATATGGCCTATATGGAATTGCTTGCCTTCCAAAGGGAAGGGGTGGGGAGGGAAGGATGAAGAGAAGTTGGAACTCAAAGTTTTAAGAACAACTGTCAAGTACTGTTCTTGCTACTAGGAAATAAGAAGTACAGGTAAAGGGGTATAGAAAGTTGTCTGGCCTTACAGGACAAAAGAGAAGATGGGGACAAGGGAAGGGAGGGATGATAGAAGAGAGGGCAGATTGGTGATAGGGGCAGTTAGAATGCTTGGTGTTTTGGGGTGAGGGAGGGGACAAATGGGGAGAAAATTTGGAACCCAAAGTTTTGTGAAAATTAATGTTAAAAGTTAAATAAATTAATTAATGAAAATAAAAAAATAAAAAAAATAGACTAACACAAATGGCAAAAGAAATCCAAAAAGGTAATGAGGAGAAGAATGCCCTAAAAAGCAGAATTGGCCAGATGGAAAAGGAGATCCAAAAACTAACTGAAGAAAATAATTCCTTAAAGATTAGAATGCAGCAGATAGAAGCTAAAGACTTTATGAAAAATCAAAAATTATAATACAGAAACAAAGGAATGAAAAAATAGCAGACAATGTGAAATATATCATTGGAAAAACAAGTAACCTGGAAAGTAGATCCAGGAGAGACAATTCACAAATTATGGGAGTACCTGAAAGCCATCATCAAAAAAAGAGCCTAGACAAGGAAGACTGCCTTGATAGTCTAGAACCAGAGGGTAAAATAAAAAATGAAAGAATCCATCAATCACCTCCTGAAAGAGATCTGAAAAGAAAAACTCCTAGGTGTACTGTAGCCAAATTCCAGAGTTCCCAGGTTGAGATAATAATGCAAGCCACCAGGAAAAAGCAACTTGAGTATTGTGGAAATACAATCAAGATAAAATAAGATCTAGCAGCTTCTACATTAAGGGATCAAGGGTTTTGGAATGTGATATTTTCAGAAGTCAAAGGAGCTAGGATTAAAACCAAGGATCATCTACTCAACCAAACTGTTATAATATTTGAGAGGAAAAATATGGTAATTCAATGAAATAGAGGACTTTCAAACATTCTTGATGAAAAGACCAGTGCTGAATAGAAAATTTGACTTTCAAACACAAGAATCAAGAGAAGTATGAAAAGGTAAATGGGAAAGAGAAGTCATGAGGGACTTACTAAAGTAGAACAGTTTACATTCCTACTTGGAAAGATAATATTTGTAACTCGAGAATTTTCTCAGTATTTGGGTAGTTGAAGGGACATATAGACAGAGGGCAAAGGGTGAGGTGAAATCTAAAAACACAAAATTAAGGGGTGAGAGGGATATATTGGGAGGAAAAAGGGAGAAATGGAACTGGGCAAACTATCTCTTATAAAAGAGTCAAATAAAAGCTTTTTCAATGGAGGGGAAAAGGGAGGAGGTGAGAGGGAAAAAGTGAAACTACTCTCATCACATTTGGCTTCAGTAGGGAATAACATGTACACTCAATTTGGTATGGAAATCTATCTTACACTTCAGGAAAGTAGGGGAGAAGGGGATAAGTAGGGTGTGGGGGTATGATAGAAGGGAGGGCAAATGAGAGGAGGGAGTAATTAGAAGTAAACACTTTAGGGGAAGGACAGGGTCTAAAGAGAGAATAGAATAAATGGGGGGCAGGATAGGATGGAGGGAAATATAGTTACTCTTTCACAATATGATTTTTATGAAAATCTTTTGCAAAACTACATATGTATACCCTGTATTGAGTTGCTTGACTTCTCAGTGGGGATAGGTGGGAAGGGAGGAAGGGAGAGAAGTTGGAACACAAAGTTTTAAAAATGAATGTTAAAAATTGCTTTTACATGCAACTTGGAAATAAGAAGTGCACATACTGGGGTATACAAATCTATCTTACCCTATAAGAAAATAGAGGGGATGGGGATAAGGGAAGGGAGGGGTGTGGTAAAAGGGAGGTTAGATTGGGGGAAGGGGTAATCAGAATGCGTGGTGTCTTAGGGTGGGGGAAAGGGAGAGATGGAAAGAAAATTTGGAATTCAAAATCTTGTGGAAATGAATGTTGAAAACTAAAAATAAATAAATCTAAAAAAATTTAAAAAAGAAAGAAAATGAATATCTTGAAAATTTCATCTGGTCCTAAACTCATTATGTGCAACAGAAAATTTCCTGCAGAATACTTTGTGAAGAATCATAATGGATGCATTGACCAAATATTTGTGGGTTTCCCTATAAAGCAAAACTAAATTAAACTGTAAAAGGGGGAAAAGCATAGTCCAAAAAAAAAAAAAAACAACCTTGAAAAATTATAGCATGAAAGCCACTCAAAAATTGTCTTATTCTAGGAATAAAAATAGAGAATGTCTGAGTGGAATATTGCCTTCTTAATAAGAGATGGGGCTGAGCAGTAGGGGAAAATAGTATTTTTTTTCCAAAATAAATAACAGGTGGATATGGGACTATGGTATAGGAATAGTGCAAAATCTGGACTCCTAGAATCACAGGGAAAATTGTAAATTAAATTTTAATGGAAGGAGTGGGTGAAAGAAGCTCTGTGTGGGATTAGAGAGCTCTTTTTGAAGCACACGCAGAGAAATAACTGGGACAAGTAGATGTCCATTTCATCCTGTTCCATTGCATACTATTCCAGTCAGGTCAAACCTTTCCATCATATCCCAATCCATTACAACACAACTGTTTGTCTACCATCCTACCATCCTAACTCAGAATGGCAACCAAAAACTATTATTATAAGCTATAAAGGGGAAGACATTGAACAAAAGAACCATAGGAATTTGGAGATAGTAGGAGCCTTGACAGAAATTTAACCCAATCCCTTCTTTCTACAGAAAGGGAAACAGGCATTAAAAGAGTGAAATGACTTTCCTAATGACACACAACTCCTTCATGAGAGTCATGTAAAGAAACTAAACATCTTAACTCCCAAACTAGTACTTTTTCCACACCTTCATTGGCTTCGATAAGATTGCATACTCGGCAAATCACTTAAAAATTAATTCTGCCCATTCATTATGGTCTATAAAGTTAAACTCCATTGTCTTTTTTTTGTGGCAAAGAGTGAGTTTTCTGTTCTGAACACACCAGGTCCCTTCAGTGGTTCTGGGATTGGTGCTAAAGCCCCTACAAAAACTTTGGTCTCACCTAGATTACCCTTCTAGCTTAAAAAGCCATTTCAAGGGCCTTGAGTCTCTTGGACAATAGTGGATTTAGGAAAATGGGAAGCAAGGGACAGGATTACAGTTGCTGACTTCTAGATAACACCAATATAAAGAACGAGCAGTAGTGATATTTTCTGACAAATGATTAGCTATTTGCAGCAGTTTTCTTTGTAGTTTTCTCTGCCTCCATATTTCTCCACCTCATATTTGTTCTTCAAAACAAATAAAAACAATTTTTGAGTATGGTTCCTATAATAATTATCTACCAGAGAGGAAGACAATTCAAGCTAGTATTTGGTGTGTGTGCTCGTCCTTCATTGCCAAAGAAGACCATGCCATCAGAGAAATGATGACATGACTTGCATTTGACCTTGTTTTGAGTGAGGGAGGGCTGTGCAGGTCACCAGCCTCACTTCTCCTCCAGAGCCATCTGAATCCAGTGACCAGATATTCATCAGGATGACTGGAGATGACCCAGGATGAGGCAATTGGGGTTAAGTGACTTTCCCAAGGTCACATAGCTAGTGAGTATCAAGTGTCTGAGGTGAGATTTGAACTCAGGTCCTCCTGACTGCTCCTCTATCCACTGCACCGCCTAGCTGCCCTAAGCTAGTATTTACCTTCAGTAACAATGAACCAGCTTCTTTTGACATGCTATATCCACCCAATTTTTCCAAGTACAATGAATAGCTTTGTTTCCTGCAGGCCCCATATCTTGGGCCACTTAAACCTCTCCTGCAGGCTCAGCTGTGTTCAAGAATCTGGGATAAATGCAGTCCTGAAAATAATAGCTATACTGACCTCTAGATTTATAACCAATGGCTTACCTCACTTATTTATCTGCCTTACCTACTAGGCTTGTTCTGGCCTATGTGTTACCTTATATGTAATAAATGAACTTTTGTTCACTCTCTGTAGACTACAAACCAGTATTCTGAAATGTCTTTGCTTCTAGTAACTGATTTTCCTTCCTCTCTTCTTTTTCTCTACTTTTCACCTTTTAGTTAACCCCATTCCTCTCAAGCTCTCCATTTTAGTCCCTCTTTCCACTTAGGTTCAGAACCTTAGAGTTAATCTTCACTCTTCCCTCTCCCTCATCCTTTACTTATAAGCATCATCTTTCTCCTAATTACTCTACTTGCTTTTAGTTTCCTCCTTCTCTAATCTGTCTTCCAAATAACTGCCAAATTAAGACACAGGCAAGCATTCTCAGAGCCTTCTATTGCCTCTAGGATGAAATTAAAACTACTTGGATTGGCATTTAAAACCCTCCTAAGTCTGGCTCCAACATACCTTTCAAGATTTATTTTACTCCCCTTCATGCACTTAACTTACCAGTCAAATTAGTACTACTGTGTTCCTCAAACATGACATTCCATCTTCTGTTTCCATTTCTCAGCACACATTGACCCTCCTGCCTAAAACCCATCTCTTCTCACCTCCCTCTTTTTCATTTTCTTTTCCTTTCAAGATTTACTCTGCTTGGGCTCTACCTTTTCTGTGAAGTCTTTCCTTATCATATCTCCCAACCAGATGTTGGTGACTCTTCAGTATTTTTTAAAATTTACTTACCTGTGTACATGTTATACCTGTACCCAATCATTTTAGAAGAATTTGTGATGTTTGAATACAAAGATTACTTCTTTCTTTTTCTTCTTTTTAGAACCAGGACCTAGCACAGGACCTTGCATGTAGCAGGTGATTAATAGATGCATTTTCTTTCTTTGAATTGAATTCAACATTGACATAGTTTCAAGGGTCCTCAGTATTTTATCTGATCTTTCTTGGACACATTCTAGTTTTTTGATGCCCCTCTCAAAATGTATGTGTCAGCACTAAAGGCTTATGTTTATTCCTGTCTGATGGTAGAAGAGGGAATAGATGACCTCTTAATGTCCCTTTTAACTACAATAGACTGTGACACTTGTATAATCTGACAGTCAACAAATCTTTAGTATCTCTTATGTGTCTAGCCCTGAGCTAGACTCTATGAGGGAATACAGAAAAACAAAAACAACACTCAATATCTACCTTCAAGAAGCTTTTAGTATAGTTAGGCTTTTAGGAACTACATTTATAAAGCAATAAAAGAATAATGGATGTGAAAATATAATAAGGTGTCCAATTTTTTATGTATCTCACATAATGAGGACTTTAAACATCTCAGTAGGCTCCCTAACTAGGATACTGATGTTAACATATTTCTTTCAGATATTTTACATATTTTCCACTTACAAGTGGTGAAAAGCGTGATTTTTATTCTTGCTTTTTTGTGGTATGATAGAATAAAATCTTTTCATTTTTATCATCTTCATTTATTCACTAACCATCAAATTAATTGCCTTATAGAAGGTGAGGATTAAGATTAACATACTATTAATTTGTGCTATTGGCTAGTGTGAAGAAAAAAATTGAATAAAACATTCTTCTCCGTTCATAACTTTTGTATCCCACATAACAGGTATATAGGCACAGGTGATTTTTTCCCAGGAAGATAATATTTTTTATAATTCTCTCATCAGATATTTACTAATCATAAGTCAACTACAGCTGATGTATGAATTAGTGAATACAGTGTTGGACTTGGAGACAGGAAGACCTGAATTCTCATCCTACTATATACTTTTTTAGCTGTGTGCCCCCTTGATGAGCTTCTTAGTTACCTCATTTGTAAAGTGGAGATGATTATAGCAGCCACACACATACATCCTCCCCCTGCCAGTGTTGTTGTGAGGATAAAATGGATCAAAGTATTAAAAAAAAAAAACTCCAAGCCTAATAATACTGTGTAAATGCTAGATAGTTTTATGATTGCCATTACTGGACAGTTCCACAAGCTATATATCTGCTTCTTCTCCTTTAAATTTTTTTTTAAAAGTCCATTAATAGTCATTCCCCAATTGATAAATGGTCAAAGGATATGAACAGGCAATTTTCAGAGGAAGAAATTAAAGCTATCTATAATCATATGAAAAAATGCTCTAAATCACTATTGATTAGAGAGATGCAAATCAAAACAACTCTGAGGTACCACATCACACCTATAAGATTGGCAAACATGACAGAACAAGAAAATGATAAATGCTGGAGAGGATGTGGGAGAGTTGAAACACTAATTCATTGTTGGTGGAGCTGCAAGCGCATCCAACCATTCTGGAGAGCAATTTGGAGCTATGCCCAAAGGGCTACAAAAATGTGCATACCCTTTGACCCAGCAATATCGCTACTAGGACTATATCCCCAAGAGATCATAAAAATGGGAAAGGGTCCCACATGTACAAAAATATTTATAGCAGCACTCTATGTAGTTGCCAAAAACTGGAAGTCAAGGGGATGTCCATCAATTGGGGAATGGCTGAATAAATTATGGTATATGAATGTAATGGAGTACTATTGTGCCATAAGAAATGATGAACAAGAAGACTTCAGAGAGGCCTGGAAGGACTTATATGACCTGATGCTGAGTGAAAGGAGCAGAACCAGGAGAACTTTGTGCACAGCAACGACCACAGTGTGTGAGAGTTTTTTCTGGTAGACTCAGATTTTTGTAATAACACAAGAACTTCTTACAAAAAGAAAAAAAAATCCCAATGGTGGTTCTCAAGGCAAAATGCCTTCCACACTCAGAGAAAGAAATATGGAAGTCATTCGCAAAATGTAGCAGATCATGTTTGTGTATGTGTAAGTTTTTGTGTATCATGTTTTGATTTGTTATATGATTTCTTTCATTTATTTTAGTCTGACTACATAGCATGACTATAGTGAAAATATACTCAATAGGAAAGTATATGCAGAACCTATACAGAATTGTATGCAGTCATGGGGAGGGAGGGGGGTAGTGGGGGGTAGGTGTGGGGGGGATAAAATCTCAATTGTATGGCAGTGAATGTTAAACATTAAAAAATAAAAATAAAAAAAAAGTCCATTAATATCACTGTGTGGTAGTGACTACTAAACCTGAGTATACCTTCACCACAACCTACTAGTAGAATTTGTGACGGGGACAATTGATCCATGAAATATTTTCTCATAGGTTTCCGCTTAAAATTGTTTAACATATTGAATTTTAATTAGCATACCACTAAATTTTTAGAAGAAAAAAGGCATGGAATAGCAAACATATAGAAGATTACAGAGTAGTAATGGGCTATCTAAGTATTCATTCTCCCTTTTAAATTTATTCATAGGCAGAAAAGGCAGCTATATGTATGGTATGACTTCAGGGACAGCAGGAGGACCCCACTTCCCTGGAAAATATCTTCCCACCTGTTTCCTGATCCCACTTGTTCATCATTGTCTATGGAATGAAATAGAAACTCTATTCTGATATTCATGGGGAAGGGAAGGAATAAACATATGTATTGTACCTGCTAAGCACTTTACAAATATCACCTCATTTGATCCTCACCACCACCCTGCAAGGTAGGTGCTGGTATTATCCTCTTTTACAGTGGAGGAAACTGAAGCAAACAGAGGTTAAATGATTTGCCCAGGCTCATACAACTAAGGAAATATCTGGGGCTACATTTGAACTCTGGAATTTCTGACTCCAGGCCTATTACTCCAATCCCTGTGCCACCTCACTACCTCTTTGCCCATCACAATCTGCTTCCAAACTTCTAGGAACTAGAAGGAATAAAATAGGAGTAGATGGATAAAATAGGAATTTTATCTCACACTACATGTAGATTCCATTTGAGTTAAACAATTTTTCTTTTCTCTTTTGTCTTGACCTTCTCTACCAAAGTCCATTCCCTCATGTTTGAATCAAATTTCTCCAACATGTTTGAGAGGAGGTTTTATGGTAGAGTAGAAAAAGTACTGAATTGAGTGTCAAAGGTCCTAAGTTCAAAACTTGATTCTGTTACTTATTACTTGTATAACCTCAGGAAAGACATTTAATTTTTCTGAATTTCATTTTCTTCACCTCTAAAGTGAAGGGGTTGGATAAAATGACCTTTGAGGTTCCAAGAATGAGAATGACAGAACTTTTTCTGAGAGCTGAATTTGAATGGGTTGGAAGACTAACGGGTGCTTAAGAGTATTATGTTGTCTCTGGACTTTAAGGGGCAGAAAATGTCCTAGAACTGGGAGGCTGTCACTGTTGTCAGGACAATTGTTTTTTTCTGCCTTCAAAATGTTGTCAAGAACTAGCACAAAAGTCTTCAGTTTCCAGTCTAAACTCAGGGATTTTTCAAATTGAATATTGAAAGCAATTGCTTCTTTTCAGTGGAATTCCCTGATGAGACTGAATCTCAGGAAACACTCCCACTGAGCAGGAGAGAGACAGTGTTTAACCAAAAATAATTTTCATCAATAACTCTGGCCAGAGTAAGACAAATGTTAAAAAAAAAAAAAAAGTGATTGGCTCTCCTAGTATACTATTTCAAAGAATAAATAGGGATCTGAATAAATTAACTTGATATTTAAGTAAAAATCTGAGAGCCCATTGAGAAGGGCTATCATGGAAGTTCTATGATAAAATTGAAAATCCTATACAGATATAATTGGGGGACATTTAACTCATGTAATTTCAGGGTAATTAATGAGATATTTTCTCTCCTCCCCATACTAACACGTAGTTTCTCTACCACTTGTAACAGTGAAAATACTTATTGTGATAGGTTATCCCTGTACTCCATTAAAATGAAAATAACTGTTTGTTTTACGAAGAAGACAGTTAAAAAGATTAAAAACCTGCAGTGTATCTTGGGTTTTTTCCCAACTTGGGAGACTCTGAGCAGGTTTTGATAGAGGGTAGAGGTTAGTGGTCCCAACTAAAGGACACTATTCAGGGAGAAAGAGCTCTCTGTGGGGGGCTTTTGGCATCTGATGGGGCCAACAAGAGGGAAACCCTCAATGGGGGACTCAGCAGCTGAAGACAGCAATATTAAGCCTCTGGGAAACCTAGGGTTTATGGAAAAGAGGGTTCTGGAGGTCTTCCCAGATTTATACAGTGCCTGTCATGCCCTAGAGCATTTGCCACCTATCCTTTTAATGAAAAGGTTGCAAGAAAGATTGACATGGTAAGTGGAGGGTGAAAAATATATTCTATGGAAACAGCAGCCTTGGGAGGAGTCAGAAGGGGTTGACTAAGAAGTAGAAGAATGTAAGAAGATAGAGCAAATGTGGGAGAAGGGCTTGTTATACAGAAGATCTGAACTCTGCACAGCTGTGTCTGAGCCACTTAGCAAGGGGAGTTCTGACCTATATACAGTCCAAGGTCGTGAATTCAGCCCCACTCATTCTGAAGTCATGCTATCTCCCAAGAGCAAATCTGAAGTCTTCCTTTGCTGTGTCTGTGTAGAAAGGAATTACTGAACATAAACAAAATCCACTGTGTTTGGATTTGACCCAATTATGCCAACATATTTTTCAGGTACTTTTAACTTACCTATTTGTACACAAGCAATTAATATGTCCTACAATTCTATTAAAGTAGCATTAGACATCTACCCAGCAACATATTATTAGTTCTAATTTCACTATGTGCCTGAAAGTAACAAAACTGTATTTCTTATTAAATAGTCTATGTGTCAGACTTTAGACTAATTCATCTGGGCCTCTCTCCCAAGTAGTCCAAATTAATGAGGTTTGACTTGTATTAACAGAGCACATAGATGTATAACAGCTTCATTTGAGTCACAGAAAGCCACTAGATAAAGTGAAAGCCGGAAGCTTAATTGAAAATTTCCATTCTTCACTCCTTCCCCCACCTTTCTTTCCTCCTTCCTGCCTTTTATTCTTCTTCCCACTTTTTTTTCTTTCATTTCTCCTTTCCCCATTCCCAGTTCCTCAATCTCCATACTGTCTCCATTTTCCTTAAACATTTCTCCTATTTCCCCATCATTTCTCTCCCCAATACATTTCTCCCTTTTAATGCCTAATTTCACTGCTTTTGTCCCCATTTTTCCCTTTCTTGTATTTTCAACCTTACTCCTTTGCTCTCTGCCCAAGGCCTTTCCCTTTTCTTTTCTATTTTGTCCTTTCCTTTTCTCCCCATCCCACTTCTTTTCTCCCTCCCTCTTTAATCTACTTACATTTTCAACTTAGGGATACTATAACCTTTCATTATTTCAACTTGCCACATTTTTGTAATACACCAGGGAGCCAAGTGACAAGGCAAAATGAGGAAATGTCAGCTCCTGTTGAAAATATAGGGAGATATGCACACACAAAGCTGAAATCACTACCAGTCCCTTAGGGCAGACAGAGAGCATGATAATGGAAATAGGAAGAAATTGTGCAGACTCTGCAAACCTCTGGACCAAATTCCTGCAGGAGGAAGGCAACTTTTCAGCTGTTTGTGACTCTTCTGTGCTTAGATTCTATCAGCAGAGATGCAACTGGGTCTTTGGGGAGAAGATTTCCCAGCCTGAGAAAGCCAAGTTTACTGAAGCAAAGCAATTCTTTGGCTGCTAGAGTGTTGCCTCTGATAGTAATCAGTAAGAGATTTCACAGAAAATACCCACTTCTGATGGATCATGAAAGTGGGGTGGCTCTCCTTGGGAAGAGCGGGGAAAGGGATCAATCATGTGGGAGTTTTTCAGTGACTCAACAAGCATTTATTAAGTGTCAACTATGTGTCAAGGCCTGTGCTAAAATGTAGGATATAAAGAAAGGTAAAAAAGACAATCCCTGCTCTCAGCGAGCTTACATTCAAATTAGAGACACCCTGCAAATAAGTTACAATGTGCAAACAGGATATATCCAAGATTAATTGGAGGGGAGTATTATTACTATTATGGGGAATTGGGAAAGACTTCTTGTAAAAGTTGGGATTTTAGCTGTGACCTTAAGGAAACCAAGGAAGTTAAGAGTTGGAGATGAAAGGGAGAGAGTTCCAGGTTTGGAGTATGGAAAATAAAAACTCCCTGAGTCAAGAGATGGAGCAGCAAGGAGGGCAATAAACCTGAATCCCAGAATATGTGAAAGGCAGTAAGATCAAGAAGACAGAATGGTAGAAAGGGAACAAGTTAGGGATAGCTCTAAATGTCAAACAGCAGATTTTATATTTGATCCTGGAAGCAATAGGGAGTCACTGGAGTTAATACAATAGGGGTCTGGCATAATGAAATTTATACCTCAGGAACATCAATTTGGCAGATGAATGGAGGATAAACTGGTATGGGGAGAGACCTGAGGAAAGGAGACCCGCACTCCAAGCTATCATAATATGGTGACCTGAGGTGATGAGATACTGTAACAAAGTAGTACCACTGTCAGACTAGAGGGAGGGGTATGTGAAAGTGTTAAAAAGGTACCACTGACAGACCTTAGAGGCATATGGATAATTGTGGTGGAGGGAGGGGAGGAGACAATGAGAAACAGTGAAGGGTCAAGAATAACACCTATGTTTTGAGGCGGGTTACTGAGAGGATGGTGAAACCTTCTACAGTAAGAGGGAAGTTAAGAAAAGGGAAATGTTTTGGGGGAAATATAGTGAATTTCATTTGGACATGCTAATTTTAAGAAGTCTATGAAATATCAAGTTTGGAAAGGTCAATAGTCAGTTGGACAAATCCAGTTAGGCCCTTGCATTGCTGTGAAGGGCTAAGTCCAATTGAAATCATGGGAGCTAATGAGATCACCAAATGAGATAGCATAGTGGAAGAAGAGAAGAGGGCACAGGACAGAGCCTTGGGGAACACGTACTGTTAACAGTTATGACCTGGATGAAAATATAGCAAAGGGGGCTGAAAAGGTAGAAGTAGAAGCAAGATGGGGTAGTACCAGGAAAGCTTACATAGAAGGAGATCATGAAGAAGAGAGAATATTGATGGTGCCAAAGTTTCTGCATTCTCAAGAAGGATGACAACTGAAAAAGGTCCATTAGATTTAGAAAATATCAACTTGCCTTTCCTAATTCTCTGTAACTGTTCTTTTGCCTATGAAATTAGGCAAGGATGACTACTTTCTTAGATGAATGACAATAGCACACTCCTTTGACCTCACTGAGTCCCAGTTTACTAATCAATAAAATAAAGTTGTTCTTTAATTATATTATTGACAACTTTTTCTAATAGACTTAGCCCTTCACAGCAATGCAAGGGCCTAAAACATTCCCAAAGGACTCTTGAGGCAAAATGCCATCCATATTCAGAGAAAGAACTATGGGATTAGAATGCAGAATGAAGCAGAGACTATTTTCTCTTGGGTTACGTTTTGGTTTGGTTTGGTTTTTCTCATGGTTTCTCTCATTCGTTTCAATTCTTCTATTCAACCTGACTAATGTGGAAATGTGTTTAATAGGAATATATATGTAGAACCCATATAAGATTACAAGCCATCTCAGGGAGGGAGGGGGGAGGGAGAGGGAGAAAATCTAAGACAAGGAAGTGATTGTAGAAAACTGAAAATGAATTAATTTATAAAAATAAAAAAAATTTAAAAATTATATTATCCACATTTTGTAGGTAAGGACACTCACAAAAGGGAAAGATAAAGCTCATAAAGGGAAGCAGATTGTTTATAATTATATAACTAGTAATAGTCAAAGCTGAATCTCAGCCTTAGATGGTTTGTTGTTCAAATATTTCAATCGTGTTGGACTCTCCATGATCCCATTTGAGGTTTTCATGGCAGAGATACTGGAGTTGTTTGTTATTTCCTTCTCCAGTTCATTTTACAGATGAGGAAACTGAGGCAAACAACATCACACAGCTCCATTAGGTCTTTTGACTGGAACCTAAGATGTTTCCTGCTGTACAATACTGCATCATTTTCTAGCAGTGACTAACCAGAAAAAGGTTGAAGAGTGACTAAAACCCCATCTCCTCCACAAAATCTTCATTAGGTAACACCCTGGCCCAGTGGACAGAGTTCTGTGCCTGAAATCAGGAAGTTTCACTTTCCTGAATTCAAATCTGTTCTCAGACATTTACTAAATGTATGACTTTGGACAGGTCAATTAACCTTGCTTGTCTCAGTTTCCTTATCTGTAAAATGAGCCAGAGAAAGAAATGGCAAACTACTTCAGTACATTTGCAAAGAAAACCTCAAATGGGGTCATGAAGAGTCAGAAACAACTGAAATAACAACCACACGTGGTAAAAATGTCACTTCAAATACTAGCTATGTAACCCTGGACAAGTCATTTAATCCTGTTTTTCTCAGTTTCCTCATCTGCAAAATGAGCTGCAGAAAAAAATGCCAAACCACTCTCCTATCTTTGTCAAGAAATGGAGTCATGAAGAGTTGGACATCAGGGAAATGATGGAACAACAAAAATGTATACATAAATAAGTGAATGTGTGTGTATGCTTTGCCTCCCAGACTTGATTATAAACTCATAAAAGGTAGAAACCATACTCTGCATATGGCTGTATATAATAGAGTCTGGAATAGGGATTTGACAGGTAGCCTCAGAGTGAGAGAAGATGGAAAGAGGACACCAGCAGATGAGAAGATCAGAAAGAGGTTCATGCAGAAAATAGTACTTAAACTACGTCTCGTAGTGAATGAGGAATTCTATGAGATTGGAGTCACCTTGTGAAAGGATTAAAAATATATTCCAATGATATAATCTTTAGTTCAGATTTTACCCTCTTCTCATTATTAAAACTTAAGTCTCCTGCATTCCATTCCCTCTAAATGAGCTGTGGTATGGGAAAAATTTTATCAACAGATTCCCATCAAGGTATAAATGAACGTTAATAGCTCACATTACTTTTTATAAGGATATATGCATTTTAACTGAGGATACTTGAATCAGAACTTCTTCAAAGAAATGTCATTGCTAATAGTAAAATGTAAGGCACTTTAAAAAATCAGTGCAAGAAGGTTTTGTTGTTGTAAGATGGGCCTTCACTGTGCATCTTAAATTTGACTATATAAGTGGCTACTTTAAGAACTCTGGAGAAGAGAGTCCAGATATAGGTCTCAATTGGCATCCAATACCATGATCATATGCTATGTAAATAAAATCAAGCAATTATCCAGAAATTTCAGTTGGAAATCCTATAATGAAAAAAAAAAAAGATACAGGAGGCAGAGTCAAGATGGTGCAGTAGAAAGACACATATACTCTAGTGCTTCCCTCACAGCCCAAAAAATGCCTGTTAAAGTGACTCTCAACAAAGTATAGAGCAGCAGAAGCCACAGAACAACAGAGTGAAAGAGGTTTCCAGCCAAAGGTAACTTGGAAGGCCAACAGGAAAGGTCTATCTCACAGGACACTGAACTGAGTGGAGCACAGCCCTGGCCACACTGCACTGGGAGAAACAGACCCTGAACAGACCTTCAGAGCAGAGTTCCTAGCAGGGAAGGTCCCAGATACCTCAACCCACAAGCAACAAAAAAGCTCTGAAGGTCAGTGGGGGAGGGCTTTCCCAGTTGAGTGAGAGGGAATGAGGTTTCTCCAGAAGTAGCCCCAGGCAACAGCAGAGGCCAAGGCAGCAGACTGCAAGCAGCTACAGAGGCAGGGAAGCATCCTGGATCCATTGTTCAGGGAGATCAGCTTAAAACCTCAGGTGGTAGGGAGCAGCTGATCTAAATCCCAGCCCCAAATGATGACCTCACCCTCACTCAAAGCCCAGGGGAAGCCAGCAGCTGAGTCTATTGTCTTGAAAAAGGATTCAGAAGTCAAGTAACTGGCTGGGAAAATGCCCCAAAAAAGGGGAAAATATAAGACCATAGAAGGTTACTTTCTTGGTGAGCAGGTGTCTCCTCCCATCCTTTCAGATGAGGAAGAGCAAGGCTCATTGTCACAGGAAGTTAAGACCCCTGCCTCCAGGGCCTCCAAAGTGAACTTAAATTGAACTCAGGCAATAGAAGAGCTTAAAAAGGGAGTGAGCAGCTTGCTAAAGGAGAACTACAAAATGCTGAGGAAAATAGCACCTTTAAAAAGAGACTAACTCAATTGGAAAAAGAGATCCAAAAAACCAGTGAGGAAAAGGAGGCATTAACAACCAGAATTAGCCAAATGGAGGAGAAGTTTCAAAAGCTCACTGAAGAAGATAGTTCTTTGAAAGAAAGAATTGAGTTCAGGGAAATGAATGACTGTGAGATAAACCAAGCAGTTAGAAAACAAAACCAAAAGTTTGAAAAAAATAGAAGATAATGTGAGACATCTCACGGAAAAGCAACTGACCTGGAAAATAGATCCAGGAGAGACAATTTAAAAATTATGGGACTACCTGAAAGCCATGATCAAAAAAAGAGCCTAGACATCATCTTTCATGAAATTATCAAGGAAAACTGCCCAGATAGTCTAGAATCAGAGGGCTAAATAAATATTGAAAGAATCCACCAATCACCTCCTGAAAGAGAACCAAAAAGAGAATCTCCTAGGAATATTGTGGCCAAATTTCAGAGTTCCAGGGTCAAGGAGAAAATACTGCAAGCAGCTAGAAAGAAACAGTTCGAGTACTGTGGAAATGCAATCAGGATAACACAAGATCTGGCAGCTTCAACATTAAAGGATCAAAGGGCTTGGAATAGGATATTCCAGAGTCAAAGGAACTAGGATTAAAACCAAAAATCACCTACTCAGCAAAACTGAGTATAAGACTTCAAGGGAATAAATGGTCATTCAATGATATAGAGGACTTTCAAACATTCATGTTGAAAAGACCTGAACTGTATAGAAAATTTGACTTTCCAACACAAGAATCAAGAGAAGCTTGAAAAGATAAATAGGAAACAGAAGTCATAAAAATCTTTCTATAACTGAACTGTTTACATTCCTACATGGAAAGAAAATATTTTTAACTCTTGAATCTTTTCTCAGTATTTGGGTAGGTGGAAGAATTGTACATACACACACATACATACATACATACATATATATGTATATATATATACATACATACATACATATATATACATATATATGTAGACAGAGAGTACAGGTTGTATTGAATCAGAAGAGATGATATCCACACACACACACAAAAATATAAAAATTAAGGGGTGAGGGAGGAAAACATTGGGAGGAGAAAAGGAGAAATGGAATGGGGCAGGCTATAACTCATAAAAGAGATAAAGAAAAATCTTGGTCAATGAAGGAGTAAAGGGAGAAGGGGAGAGGGGAAAAGAGAAGCTACTCTCTCTACATATGGCCTAAGGAGGGAATAACATGCTCACTAAATTTGGTATGAAAATCTCTTATACTACCGGAAAGTAGGGGAGGAAGTGACAAATGGGGTGAGGGAAATGATAGATGGGAGGGCAAATGGGAGAAGGGAGTAACTAGAAATAACTGCTTTTGGGAAGGGACAAAGTAAAATGAAGGAATATAAAAAATAAGGGGGGATAGAGGGGGATTGAGGGCAATTTAATTAGTATTAAACAACATGATTATTATGAAAGTCTTTTGCAAAATGATGCATATTTAGTCTGTATTAAATCGCTTGCCTTCTTAGTGGGAATGAGGAGGGAGGGTAGAAGGGAGAGAAGTTGGAATTCAAAGTATTAGAAACAAATGTTGAGAATTATTATTGCATGTAATCAGGAAATAAGAAACACAGGTAATGGGGTATAGAAATTGATCTTCCCCTACAAGAAAACAGAGAAGATGGGGATAAGGGAAGGGTGCTGTGTGATAGAAGGGAGGGCTCATTGAGGGAAGAGGTAATCAGAATGCAAGATATTAGGGGGTGGGGGAGGGGAGAGATGGGGAGAAAAATTCGACATGTTACAAAGTGATGTAAAAGCAATTAGTACTAAAACAATTGACTGAATTAATTACTGAGACCAAATCAATGACATCTTTAGTTTGGGGAAAAGAATTTTAGTCTAAGTTTCCTAGAGGCAGATAACTTTGGGTAAAATTTGGCATTGATGGAAGAGTTAGGGTTTTAATGGTAAATTTGATTTTATGATTGTTATTTAAGCAGGAACTACAACACATATAGAAAGGCATGTAAATCATTTAAGACTTGCCTCAAAAGATGTTCCTTAGCCAATGTAAAATTATAGTCATAGCTGAAACCTGGTTATTGGAACTAGCTATTTTAAGATACTATGGGACTATTAAGTGACTGTTCTTCTGAGTCTAACTCCAGATATGGATAGCAAGAAAGGCGGTCTGAACCTCCAATCTGGGGCGGAGCCAAGATGGCGGAGTGAAAGCAACGACTCACCTAAGCTCCTGGACAAACTCCTCTGGATATCTCTGAAAGGAGAATCTGACCAAACTTTGGAGGTGCAGAATCGAGTGGGTGACAGACTTTGACAGATTCGGAGCCCAGGTTAGACTGGAAGGTCCACGGGAAGGATCTGTTCTGCGGGGGTAAGCCCCCAGCGCACAGCGCAGCGCAGTCAGCGCAGCAGGGTGGAAGGGACCTGAGAAGCCCGAGAGTGGTGGGTGAAACCAGCGGAGCAGGAGACAAGCCAAACCGAGCTGGTGAGAGCCACTGAGCACCAGATATCAGTGCGGCAGCCCTTGAAACCTTCAGCCTGAAGACTAAACTTCGGTAAGTCACCTACTTGAACTTCCGGGAGCCAGGATGGCGGAGTGATCAGTAAATGCTCTCTCCTCCCCCCTGATGACAGTGAAAGAACCATAAAATTCTTCCCCAGATAAATCCTGGATCAGCGGGAACAGCAGAAGGCGGCAAATAGTCTCATAACACCAGAGGCTAGAAAAATAGCAAAGGGGGATTCTTCCTACTGTGGCGGAGGCGATCTGGAAGGACAGACGACCCAGGGCAGAGAAAATTCGCACTGAGACCCAGGCAAGCCTCAGCGCTGGGAGACGAGCCCCAGGAGGGGCGGGAACACGCATTAGCATCTAGGCATGCCCCAGCCCTTCAGGGGAAAAGGGAAGACAATAGGGAAGCTGGGATCACCATCCCCTGACCTTACCTTTGCCTCAGGTCAGCTGAGGAGATCTCCTGAGACCAGACCACCCCTCCCACACACCTAACAAGCTAACCCCAGGGTTGATCTGGGAAACAAAAATCAAAAACCTGCTTTTAGCTTCTTCACACATCAGCTCAACACAAAGATCTGTACCTTCTGACTGAAAGAACCAGAAGCTACAACACTCAGCCAACATCATGAATCGGAAAAAGCAGACGAAAAGTGAAAAAAACCATAGAATCTTTCTATGGGGATAAGGACCAAAACACAAACACCAAAGAGGTCAGAGCTGAGACTGTACTTCCATCTGAAACCTCAGAAGGGACTATGAATTTCTCGCAAGCTCAACTAGATTACCTAGAACAGCTGAAGAAGGAAATAAAAGAAAAACTGGCCAATGATTTTAAAATTATAAAAAAAGAATTCACTGATGAGAACATCACTTTGAAAAGGAAAATTGAACAAATGGAAAAGGAAGTTCAAAAATTAACTGGAGACAATAATTCCCTAAAAGGAAGAGTTAATCAAACGGAAAAGGAAACCCAAAACCTACTTGGGAAAATTGATCAAAGGGAAAAGGAAACACAAAACCTAACTGGGAAAATTGGTCGAATGGAAAAAGAAGTACAAAAATTAAATGGAGAAAATAGCTCCTTAAAGGGAAAAATTGGTCAGATGGAAAAGGACATGCAAAAGTTAACTGAAGAAAACAATATGATGAAGATTAGAATTGGGCAAGTAGAAACTAATGACTCAATGAGGCAACAAGAATCAGTCAAACAAAATCTAAAGAATGAAAAGATAGAAGAAAATGTAAAATATTTAATTGGAAAAACAACTGACCTGAAAAATATATCCAGGAGAGAAAATTTAAGAATTATTGGCCTGCCAGAAACCCATGATGAAGAAAAGAGTCTGGACAATATCTTCCAGGAAATCATCAAGGAAAACTGCCCAGAAGTACTAGACCCAGAGGGCAAAATAGTCATTGAAAGAACCCACCGTTCCCCTCCCAAAAGGGATCCCAAACTCAAAACCCCAAGAAATATAGTTGCCAAATTCCAGAGCTATCAAGTGAAGGAGAAAATACTACAAGCAGCCAGAAAGAAACAATTCAAATATCAAGGACATACAGTCAGGATCACACAGGACCTTGCAGCTTCTACATTAAAAGATCGAAAGAATTAGAACCCAATATTCCGTAAGGCAAAAGAGTTGGGACTTCAACCAAGGATCAACTACCCAGCAAAGTTCACCATAACATTTCAGGCAAGGAGAAAGTCATTCAATGAAATAAGGTATTTCCAGAGCTTCCTGACCAAAACACCAGAACTCAATAGACAATTTGATCTTCAAATGCAGGTCTCCAGAGAATCATAAAAAGGTAAACAGGGGGGAAAAAACAAAAACAAAAACTTGCTACTCAATTAGGGCAAACTGTTTATCTCCCTATAAGGGAAGATGATACCTGTTAATCTTGAGAACTGTGCAGCTATTATGATAAAAGGGATATATGTAGCGGGAACGGGTATAAAGTAAATGATGTCATGTCAAAAACATGATTTAAGTATGAGAATGGATTGTAATAGGAGGTGTGAAAAGGGGGAAGCAGAAAATGGCAAATTATGTCACAGGAAGAAGTACAAAACTATAGTAGAGGGAAGGAGGGGAGGGAGATGAGCATTGTTTGAGAGGTACTCTCATCTGATTTGTTTAAAGGAGGGAACAATAATCTTAAGTAGATAATCCTAACTAGCTCTATAGGTAGTAGGAGGGGAAGGGGGAAGAAAGGGGAGGGTGGCTAAAAGGGAGGAAAGAAGCAATAAGAGTAAAGGGGAGTAAAAGGGAGGGGGGCTAAAAGAAGGAGGGGAAGGCTGCAGGAGGAGGGGGAGAAAAGTGAATACTATTGAGGAGGAGAAGGGAGACGGGAGAGCTAAAAGCACAAATGGTGGGAAAGAGGTTGGAGGGAAATACACAGATTGTAATCATAACTGTGAATGTGAATGGAATGAACTCTCCCATAAAACAGAGATGGATAGCAGAATGGATTAAAAGCCATAATCCAACAATATGCTGCTTACAAGAAACACATTTGAAATGGGGGGATATACATAGGATAAAGGTCAAAGGATGGAGCAGAATATATTGTGCTTCAGCTCATGTAAGAAAGGCAGGAGTAGCAATCCTAATCTCAGACAAAGCAAAAGCAGAAATAGATCTAATCAAAAGGGATAAGGATGGAAACTATATCCTGCTAAAAGGCACCATAGACAATGAAGCAATATCATTACTAAACATGTATGCTCCAAGTGGTATAGCATCCAGATTCTTAGAGGAGAGGGTGGGGGAGTTGAAGGAAGAAATTGATAGCAAAACTATACTAGTGGGGGACCTCAACCTCCCCCTCTCTGAACTAGATAAATCTAACCTCAAAATAAACAAGAAAGAGATTAAGGAGGTAAATAAAACTCTGGATAAGGTAGATATGATAGATCTTTGGAGAAAATTAAATGGGAATAGAAAGGAATATACCTTTTTCTCAGCGGTACATGGAACATTTACAAAAATTGACCATGTACTAGGGTATAAAAATCTCACAATCCAGTGCAGAAAGGTAGAGATAATCAATGCATCCTTCTCAGATCATAATGCATTAAAAATTACATGTAATAAAAGGCCATGGAAAGAGAAACCAAAAATCAATTGGAAACTAAATAATCTAATTCTAAAGAAGGGTTGGGTTAAAGAAGAAATCATAGAAACAATCAACAATATCATTCAAGAGAATGACAATAGTGAGACAACATACCAAAACTTATGGGATACTGCAAAAGCAGTTATTAGGGGAAGTTTTATATCTTTGAATGCTTACATAAATAAAATAGAGAAAGAGGAGATCAATGACTTAGGCTTGCAGTTGAAAAAGCTAGAAAAAGAACAAATTGAAAATCCCCAAGTAAATACCAAATTAGAAATACTGAAAACCAAAGGAGAGATTAATAAAATTGAAATTAAGAAAACTATTGAATTAATAAATAAAACCAATAGTTGGTTTTATGAAAAAACTAATAAAATTGATAAACCTTTGGTCAATCTGACTAAAAAAAAGAAAGCAGAAAATCAAATTACTAATATTAAAAATGAAAGGGGTGAACTCACCTCCAATGAGGAGGAAATTAAAACAATAATTAGAAACTACTTTGCCCAACTTAATGCCCACAAATTCGATAATCTAAACGAGATGGACGAATATTTTAAAAAATACAAATTGCCCAGATTAACAGAAGAGGAAGTTGAATACTTAAACAACCCCATCTCAGAAAAAGAAATTGAACAAGCCATGAATGAACTCCCTAGGAAAAAATCTCCAGGGCCTGATGGATTCACAAGTGAATTCTATCAAACATTTAAAGAACAGTTAATTCCAATACTATATAGACTCTTTTTGAAAATTGGGGAAGAAGGAGTCCTCCCAAATTCTTTCTATGATACAAATATGGTTTTGATACCCAAACCAGGAAGAGACAAAACAGAGAGAAAATTATAGACCAATTTCTCTAGTGAATATAGATGCAAAAATTTTAAATAAGATTTTAGCAAAACGAATACAGCATCTTATCACGAGGTTAATACATTATGATCAGGTAGGATTCATACCAGAAATGCAGGGCTGGTTCAATATTAGGAAAACTATTAGCATTATCGATCACATCACCAACAAAGCTAACAAAAACCACATGATTATCTCAATAGATGCAGAAAAAGCTTTTGACAAAATACAACACCCATTCCTACTAAAAACACTGGAGAAGGTAGGAATAAAGGGAACTTTCCATAAAATAATAAGCAGTATCTCTCTGAACCTCCAACCTATGATGCCAGTAAGCCTGTGAGATGTTAGTGTGAACTGCAAAAGGTGATCTCATGGGAAGGGTGGAAGAGCAGCTGTTCAGCCTGGGCTGAGGCAGGATTCTCCTGACTCAACTTCCCCACTGACACCTGGCAGATGTTAAGCCTGACTGAATGCAAGTTGACAATCTCCTCCTGCCTGGAAGTGACATGAAGTTGGGGAGGTATTGTTTCCCTGCAACGTCCCTACTCTTAGTGGCAATTTCCTACAGTGAAAAGGTTTGTAAGCTTAATACCAGATCTATTAAATTATAGATTGTTGGTAGGGGAATATTCGAGGTCAAGTCTAAAATTAAGCTATTAGGCTTAGGACTTTAGACCAACAATAATAAGTTAAGGTCCTTTAATTCTTAGCAATTGTGTGGAGACAGTTAGTTCAAGGGCTTATGAAGTTAGCATACATAGTTATTATTTGTGTCTCAGTTGGTTAATGTTAAAAAAAAAATCAGTTTGTGGTCTATATTGTAAACACTTTAAAAGAAATATCGTCTGACCCAAAGTTGGAATTGTGTTATGTGATATGAACTGTGTTGAAATGAAAAAAATAAATAAATACAAGATATGGAGGACCCCATGTCTTATAGAGTAAGTTCTATAAAGTAAATTGGTTTAGGAAGACAGGCAAGTACTCTGAAATGAAATTCTGAGGAAACAAAGAGCATCAATTCCAATGCAGGGTGGAGTGAAAAAGAAAATGAGGTTTGGAGCCAGAAGGCCTAGCACCTAGTCCTACTCTGCTATCCATGGGACCTCAGGCAAGTAACTTAACTATCCTGAACTGTGTTTTTTGATACTGAATGAGGGACTAGATGCTTCTGAGGCACTCCAGTTATAAATCTATAAAACCATATAAAGGTCTGGTGGGCTGTAGATGAGAAGACTATGAAGAAGATCAGTTAGACTTGTTTGGCTTTGCTCCATCATTCAGACTAGGAGCAATGGGTGGAAACAGCAAAGACACAAATTTAGATGACATGAGAACTTCCTAACAATCAGAGCTGTCCCAAAGTGGAATGGAGTGTACTCAAGAGTAGCTAGCTATCCCTCAATGGGGACATTCAAACAAAGACTAGAGGACCACTTGTCAGTAATGCTGTGGAAGGGAGTCTTCTTCAAGAATGGGTTGGAATTGTGACCTCTGTGGTCTCTTCTAATTCTGAAATTATGTGTGAAAAGGAAGAGTTGTCTTCAGACATGTGGATGTGGATGCACAGGGAACTCATCAGTCAACTTAGATTGTTAAAAGGAAGATGAAAGCAAGGTCAGGGGACAGAAAATGAAAACAAAATTTTTACAGTCCTGTAAGAATAGAGTCTGAACATGATCAATCTGTAAAAAAAAAAAAAAAAAAGATACAATGAAGCTTGGAAGATTATAATTAATCATCTTAAATCATGGATTCACAGGGCTACCATTTAATTCAGAATTTTGTGTTAGGGGTAAAAACTATCACTGGGATCTTTTTGGCACAAGCCACATGTCCTTCAGTTACTCCATTTATAAAATAAGGGTGATAACAGTTTATCTTCCTTTCACTAAAAGTTCTGGGAAATTTAATGAGAGAAGTATGTTGTACTGACATTTGGGTCTCTAAGATAAATTCCAATTCTTGCACATATCAATTTCAACAGAAATATTGAAAAAAAACTATAGTTAATGCTTGGCATCCTTACTTTATTCCCTACCTACCTACCAAATAACCTTGTATTTAACTATATTATATTGATTTGGCATTTGTTATAATATTGTTACTCTGTATATATAGTTTGCTGTGTCATGAGGTATGATTTCCAAAAGTTGTGTACAACTCATTTAAAATATAATTAATTCTTTCAGAAAGGTTTGAAAAAATATTATCCATTATAGGAATTGCATGATAAATCCTCTTGCCATATGAAGAAATAGCATAATTTCTTTTTCCATAGGGTTATTGGATTAGGAAAATATCTTAGTAATAGAATAACAAGATTTCACAAAGCCTGTCATACTATACCTATAGACAAGACCGAGGAAAGTGTTTTGGGATTACTAGTTGATTCAATGAGTAGAACTTCAAGGGAGGTATACGGTAGTATGTCATGGAGTTATGTCTTTAACATTCTCTCATTTAATATTTTAATAATTATCATAGATGAAGACATAGATGATATGTTTATCAAATTTGCAAATGACATGAATTTGGGAAGAAAAACCAATCTATTAGATAAACAGAATCACTATTCAAAAAAGCATTGATAAAATTAAAACAGTGGACACAATCTGACAATGATGAACTTGAATAGGGGTAATTGTAAATATCAAAAATTAAGTTCTGAATATTAACTGCATAGTAGATGATTGGGAAGGTTCAGATAGAAAGCCGGCCATATATGACATAAAGGTTTTCAACAACTTTTCCTTCATAACCTATTTGAAATAGATAATTCAAAAGTATTTCAATGTAGAATGAGGTTAATTTGTCACAATTATCCATATTAAAAATGAGTTTTAGTGTATGAAGTTACATAGTGTGCCATTAGTCTCTGTTACTAGAAGTAATATCTAAGACCAAGGATTTCAGCATTATTTTGAATTTGATGTAACTTATGAATTTGATATTATAACAAATTTTCAGTGTTTCTTTTTTTCAGAATCTAAAACATGGCAGCATTGAGGTAACCAGTGATAACTTCAGTTAGATTTGTAGAGAAGCCCACAAAAATCCAGAGTCCTTTTGCACATCTATCAGTTGATCTACATTCACCTATGATGCTACCATAAACTTTCTAAGAGCCTATATATCAAGGGTTCATCTGTGTCCAGATTTACTCTGAGTTTACCCTCAAACTTATGGTCCCATCATCAGAGACTGCAGTATTTGGAAATTGCTATCTAGGAATATATAATTCTTACTCATGTTTCAGCACTTTACAGATAGCTGATATAGTAAGAAAGCTGAACCTGAAGTCAGAAAGACTTTAGTTCATATCCAGACTCTGACACTTAGCTGTGTGACCTTGGGCAAATCACTTAACCTGCAAGCCTCAATTTCCTCATCTGAAAATATGGATAATAATAGTTCCTACTTCTGAGGTTTGCTGTGAGGATAAAATGATATAATATTTGTTGTGTTTTGCAAGCTTAAGTTGTTACATAAATGTTAGCTATTATTGATAGATGACTTCCCCTGAAATATCCCCACGTGATAAGTAATGCTGAGCAGTCCTGTGCCAGTGTCTCCCATGTCAAAAATCAATTCCAAAGTTCCTAAGAGAGACCTTGAAAATGTCCTTGTATCTCTTCTTCTGATCACCATGGGAGTGCTTGCCTGTGTGAGTTCTCCATAAAATAGTTTTTTAGGCAAGCAAATGTTTGACATTTAAACAATATGGCCAGTCCATTGTAGCTGTGCTCTTTGTAGTAGAGTTTGAATGCCTGGCAGTTTAGTTTGAGAAAGGATGTCAGTGTCTGGTACTTTATCCTACCAGGCAATCTTCAGAATCTTCCTAAGACAATCCTAATGGAAGCAATTCCATTTTCTGGCATGACTCTGGTATACTGTCCAGGTTTCACAGGCATACGACAATAAGGTCAGCACAATAGTTCTATAGACCTTCAGTTTGGTGGTCACTTTAATACCTCTTCTCTCTCACACCTTCCTTCAGAGCTTCCCAAACACTAAGGCAGCTATGCCAATGTGTACATCAACCTCATTGTTACTATATACATCCCTAGAAAGTATACTGCCAAGGTAAGTGAACTTATCTACAGCACTCAAATTGTCTCCATTTGTTGTTACCAATGATTCCACGTATGGATGGTGTGTTGCTGGCTGATGAAGTGCCAGTGTTTCCTTGCTGTTATTAGGCCAAAATTAGCAGAAGCAGTAGAGAAACAAGTTATACTTTGTTGAATCTCAGCTTCAGAGGCTGTATTAAGTGCACAATCATCTACCAACAAAAAATCATGCATCAATGCTTCCTACTTTGTTCTTGGCTTGTAGTTTTATCAAGTTGCAGAATTTAGCATCCGTGTGGTAGCTGACTTTTGTTCCATGTTCATCCTCACTGAAGGTATTTGACAACATGGCTACCTATCTACTTGGACCTCAAAAGATAGATAAGATTAAACTTAATAGAGGTGGAAGATAAAATACAAGGGGAAATTCTTGGGTGCCACAGGAAATGAAGGTCATAAAAATTGGGAGACTGAGGTGATCACAATAAACAGAATTTGTTATTCATGTGGAGAGGAATTGCTACATACTTTTTGAAATATTTGGGCAACAATGATAAATGAAGGAGAAGAGATTATATCTGGATAATCTGAATTAAATATCTTGTGCATATAATAAGTTTTGGAACCTCAGTTATATTTGTATTTCTATAAATTTTATTGAAACCCCTTTTCAAATAGCCTATTTACTATGGTACTAGTATTGCTATATAGTTGAGATACATAAAACATAACAGTCTCCAAACAAATGAAAATGAATATTCTCCCATAAGATAATGAGGAAGCCATGGGGAATGTGAGGTCAGTCAGGTAGCATTTATTAAGGGATATGTGTGCTAGACACTGTACTAAGCACTGGGGATAGAAATGTAGCCCCTTCTCTCAGGGGCTTCAACATGTACCCAATGAGGAACATCAGAAAAGAACAGGAGCACAAGTTGTCATGAAAGTGTATGACAGAAAGAGAAGATAGACTAATCATTTTGCAAGGCTAAATGATGAAAAATAGACAACTTGAATTCTCTTCTAACGTCTTCTATGAAATGGCCCTCTGTGATGAACTTTCCCCTTTTTCTTAGCCATCCCCTCATATCCAATCAGTTGCTAAAACTTACTTATTCTGCCTTTACAACATCTTTCACATACAACTCTTTCCCATTTATAGAAATACCACTTTAGGCTATCACTTCTCACTTAAACTATAATAGCAACCCATCTGATCCCTCTCCTTTCAGTATCATACCTCTCTAAAACATCCATAATTTAGTTGCCAAATTAATAATCCAAAACCAAAGTAATGATCATGTCAATCCTATCCTCAAACATCTTCAATGGCTCTTCATTACATTTAGGGTAAAATACAAACTTCTCAGCTTAGCATTCAAATTACTCTCTGACTCCAAACTACTTTTCCAGCCTTGCTTCATACTGCTTCCTTTCAAAAATTCTGCATTAGAGTCACATTAGTTATTTCCTGAAATCAATACTTCAATTAAGTATATTTACCTAGGCCATCCCTCTTAACAACAATCAACTCCCTCCTCATTTCTATTTCTCAACCGCCTTGAGTCTCTTCCTTGAGACTTTCCTTAGTTTCTTCCTCCACCCCACTCTTAATCTTCTCTCCATACATTGGCATTTCCCTGGCAGTGGGAAAACACTAGTTCCAGAGTAAGAGAAATTGGGTTTAAATCCTGCTAGTTCTAAGAGGTGGAAGTGAGGAGAAAGTACAATCCACATGTTATAGGAAGTTAGTATAAAGGTGTCCAGATGAGAAGAGGAGATGTAGTAATAAATATAAGAAATAGCGAGCAAACCAAGGGGCCTATTCCAGTTATGATTCATAGCATGAGAATACCCATTAGAAAGAGGATGGCCAAGGATCCATTGTCTTCTGGTGAAATTCTTTTTAAGACTTTTAGACATACACAGGGTCAAGCATTCTGGTTTAAAAGAGAATGGAATCCAAAATCCAATCACTCAGCTCTGATGGGTGACCTTGATTTGGGGGCATGCAGCACATATTGGTAAGTTGTAGTAGCAGTCATAGTAGTAGTAGGAGTAGTAGTAGTAGTAGTAGTAGTAGTAGTAGTAGTAGTAGTAGTAGTAGTAGTAGTAGTAACTAACATTTATATAGTGTTTACTACATGACAGACAGTGTGCTGAGTGCTTCACAACTATTTTTACATCTGACCCTCACAACAACTCTATGAGGAAGGTAAAATTATCACCATTTTACAGATGAGAAAACTAAGGGAGAAAAGTTTAAATGACTTGCCTAAGGTCATTACTAGACACAGCTAGTAAGTGTCTGAGGTTAGATTTGAACCCAAGTCCTCCCTAGTGCACATCATATGCTCTCTCTGCTATTCCCTTTAACTGGTGGACTCGGTTTCTGGGAAGATAGACTGTTGCATCATTTGGGTACAGAGACTCTAAACTGAATTAGGACTAATGCCAATCAGATGTCTACTCCAGTTCTAGCACCAACATAGTAAATGCCTGGGAATGGAGAACACTCAGGCTTCTTGAGAAGCATGAACCAGTTCAGGCCAAGAGAAGGTTAAAGCTTATGTGCCAAATGGCATTGGAATCAGACCTATGAGTGGTTGTTACATTTATAATCAAGGTGAGATAGGAGACTCAGTCTCTGATTTCCATACCCAAATTGGAAGAGAGGAGTGCCCTGTGTGATACAGTTTAAAGAGCATTGGCTGGACTTAGGAGATCTCAGTCTAAATTCTTTCCCACCTTGGCTCATGCGACCTTGGGAGATTCCTTTACTTTCTTTGGCTCTCTATAAAATTAGGTTGGGCCAGATGACCTTTGATGTCTCTCCTGGTTCTAGCTCTATGATCCTATGACCTTGAAGATCATCCCAGATATAACTTTGTCTATGTCTCCACATGAGGAATCGTAATAAAGCCCTCACCACGGATGTCAACATCTTACTTTTGCCCTCAGGATTACCAGTGGTGACCCCCAGCTTCACTCTCACTTAACAGTAAAAGTAGATCACATTCTGTTTTTCACCCTGTCTCTGGCACTGTTGACCTCATTTACCTAGTAGCAACTGACCCTGGCAAAAACTATATCACGGAATTTTTAACGCTGAGCATCTGATACCCTATAAGCCATCCTCACAAGAATCACATTTAACAGATTAATAAAGTCAAAAGTGTCCCTATTCCTCTAGGCCATACGCACTACCTCACAAAACCTGCTATTTGAGATCTTCAGGAGTTTATGACTATCACATAGGGGTTACCTCTGGTATAATACTAGTACTTGCAACATCTGTAATCTCTCCTGTCAGCTTAACCAATGCTACACTTAGTGGTCCATTTACTTCAATTGTTTAATTTTGCACATTTCTTTGATAATTATGGATCCCACTCCTAGTTCTTCCCTGTTTGCATCATTTATACTGTGATCCTGCTAATAAGTGAGTATTTGAGAGAATTCTAAGTTCTCCAAATCACACCATAGAATGCAAAGGCAGCCTACAATTTGCACTAAATACCAGGGACCTACTAGAGGGCAGCAGATCAGATTTGGCTGTGAGTAAAGAACTTTCACCCCACTTCGCCCTCTAAGAAGTTATCAGACTACCATCCATATGATCAGTCCTAGAGACTTTCAGTTCCACTTCTTTGTCTCACTCCTTAATCGTTAACTAGGGTTCTCCTTCCTTTCCAACTAGGTCAATACAATGAGAAAAACACTGCACCTGGAGTCACAGACCTGAGTTCGAATTTTTGTTCTTCCAGTTGCTAAAGACATAACTTTGGACAAGTCAACACTTCTCTGGGCTTCAGTTCTGTCATTTGCAAAATGATGTGGATAGCATCAGATAGCAAATATGAATGTGTGTACAGATATACAAATATATATATTACATTTGTATATACACATACGCATTATACATATTATATATTATATACAGGCATATATATGTGTATGTGTGTGTTTATATATATATATATATATATATATATATATATATATATATATATATATATATATATGTAAGATCCTCACCCCACAAATAAATAAATCAAATTATCCTATTTGAAATACCAAGAAAAATGTTTTGTCTTTAGTGGAAGACTTCTAGTATTGCTTTGGTTTTTTGCCATAAGCAGAATGTTTACAAGCCTAAATCATAGACAGAGATGAATTGATGATCTTTTTCCTTCTATGCAACTACACAGGGAAGTTGGTGGGTTGAAGAGTAGTCTGGGTAAACAGTATTTGTCATTGTTTCTCAAGTTTTATTGTTTAGTGACAAACAATTTAAAGGCACAAGTAATTGTTTTTTATGTTTCATTGACTGCCTCTGATTACCATGCTAATTATATTGCAAACATATCCTGGGATCCTGAGAAAATAGCAAATTTTATGTTATTTCAAGGTAAAATACTTGTTCAGAGATCAATGAAGCAAGACTCCTTTCTGCTGGGTATGGAAGAGCAAAGGAGATTTTCCTTTAAAATCTATGTAAATTAAATGCTTTTCATGTTTATTTAAGAAAATAAAAGCTGAATATTTCAGATTTGCATGGCTAATGGAAGTTCCTAATTTTTAAAGACTATTACAAACATTGTTTCTCTGGTCCATGCACTGTAGGTTACTAATAAAGATTTTACACACACACACATGCACACACATATGTATATGTATATGTATGTATGTATGTATGTATATTGGTGTGTTTTTGTGTGTCTGTGTGTGTAATTGGAGATAACTCTTGTTGAGAGGAAGCATCTTAAGAAGACTGCAGTCTATCGATGAGGTGAGCCACTGTGCAAGGCTGAATTTTGCCTTAAGCCTCTCAAAATCTGTTCTCTGTAAATCCCATAAGTGAACCAAATGAATGTTTGCGGTAAATGGGGCCTTCCAGCAGTTCTGGGAAGATAAGCCTGTCTCTTCCTCAATAAAATGACCTAGCCTTTCCATTAGCAAGATGGAAAGATAGATGATGCAGTTTGCAAACCAACAAATAAAAGATGCCCCATGAATCATCAGGTGGTTCAAGGGGAATAAGAGAGAGATAAGCATTTACATAGCAGGTTTATTACATGCCAGGCACTATACTAAAAAATTTTTACAGATATTATCTCACTTGAATTTCACAAGTTTTTCCTAAGAGATAGGTGCTATTAATATCCCTTTTTTACAACTGAATAAACTGAGGCAGACAGCAGTTAAGTGATTTTCCCAGCTAGAACACAGATAGCAAGAGTTTGAGGCTGAATTAAAATTCAGACCTTCTTGAACCCAGGCCAGACATTCTATTCACTACAACACAGGCTGCCTCATGTGTAATTTTCCAGGGTCAATATAGAAGTTGTTCAATTCCTTCTATGTAGTATCTCTTGAAGATGAAATTACGCACTAGTGAACTTCATCAAACTCTTGCTATCTTCTAAGTCCCTTCCTTCTCTCTTCAATCTGTTTCTAGTCTTTCTCTGATGTGTAGAACTTTCAAATTGACATAGAATCATAGGATCGTAGATTTAAAGTTAAAAGGATCTTAAAAATTTTCTACTCTAAACATCTTGTTTTATGGAAAACAAAAAACAAAACAGAGGTGCTCAAAAGCAGAATAACTTACAAAAAACACATTTTCTTTAATTAGTCAAATTGGTATTTGACCTTGAGCCTGCTGTCTCCATATCAATCATTGTTTCTACTGCATCATGCTGACTTCACCTAAAGTCTGCCCTCTCTTTTAATTTTTAGTCGCTTACCTCCTATGACCAGTAAGATGGATCCATGTAGAATTACTATTATAACCTTTAACACAAGTATAAAACTGTCATCCATCTACTTAATATTGCAATTCTGCAGGCTGAAAACATAGTGCTGCAACTGATGGCTCCATGTAATAAAAATATATATAGTGGACTTGAAGTCAGAAAACTTGCGATTCAGTCCCAGCTCCAAAGCTTACTAACCATAGGTACTCCTCTGAGGCTCAGTTTCTTCATCAATAAATCATATGGTAATAGGATTCTACTTCCAGCTTTTACTAGAAAGGATTGTATGAATGAAGGCTTTGAGCAGAAGGACAGTGACTTAAGAAGATCTGGAGAGTTTGGGAACTATGAAGACCAAAGACTGAAGTTGCAAAGAGGAAGTTTGGGAGTACGTGGGGAGAAACTACAAAAGAAGAAAGAAAACTTCAGTTGGATTAGAAGGGCTAGAGCTAAATAAGGTGAGAGATTTAAGCTAAAAGATGAGAAATAACATCATTCTGCAGAAGGTTCTGGGGGAAAAATAACAATGGACTAAGCATCTTGCTTCAACCAACATGGAGAGTATCTTACAGTGGCCTGCAGATAGTACACGGTATTTTAATTTCTTCCACAGTCAAGTAGATATGATATGATATAATATAATATAATATAATATGATATAATATAATATAATATGATATAATATAATATAATATGATATAATATAATATGATATGATATGATATGGTATGATATGATATGATACAATATAATATAAGATAGGCTATGAACTTTGAAGTGCTATATAAATGTTATTGGTATTATTGTTGTTACTTTATCATCACATCATCATCATCATCATCATCATCATTCAATCTCCAGACGTTCAGGTCTCTGCTGATTTCATTCTCTGACCCTCCCACTACATTCCTCCTGAACACAAGCAATGTTTCTAAAGAAATATAGTGGTGTACTAATAATAATCAGGCTAGGAGGAGTGAAGCTTAATCTGGATTACTAATACTTTCTTAAATCAAGACAATAAAAAACAATAAATCAAGTCCTGATTTCAAGCAATTTCAAGATGTAAATGCTAACACTGAAAAATTAATAATGGGTTGGACTCTCAGGAGTCATTTAGATCTGGCTCCAGCATACCAATACAGTAAACTCCCCCCACCCCATCCTATCTCATAATTTGTAAGATTATAGAACTAGTATTCACTTCTATCAATTCACTTAGGCACACAATATGGCCAGAAGAAATCTAGGAAATCAAATCTAAAGATTATAGAAGTCTTTGGAGGAAAACTGAAGACTACTTTCCAAAGGAAGAGGAACCATTAGGGAAAATTCTATTCTAGATCTTCTTGTCACAAGAAAAAAAAAAAAACTAATTGTTATGGTGAAAATGACAGGACCCTTTGAAGACATGGAATAACAATCTACCAATATCCTGACATCTTATCACACAAATCAAGGAAGGAGTGGTCTGATTGGGACTAATCCATCTTGGAATTTATGATAGAGGAGAAGAAAAGTTAACATAGTTCTATATGACACAAATAGAGGCTAGATCCATGGTTTCATTTATATAAGAAACTTTCTTTACCAATACTTGTAGGTTACCTTTTCTGCAATTTAGCCATTGTCTTCCCTACAGCACTGAGAGGTTATCGAAGTCATGTACCCATTATATGACAGTGGCAGTTTTTTATCTGTTATGTCAAGTTGCCTCTCTGGTTTTATGTGAACCATGAAAACATGAGCAACAGATTCAAGTTGAAAAGAAGGCTTGATTACAAGGGGAAAAAACAATGGTAAGGATGAGAGCTATCCAATAGTAGAATGCTCTTCTTTAGGAAACAATGCCTCCTCCCACCCTCTTCCTGCAGGTATTTAAGTAAAGACTGAATGAATCGAATTCATCCATGACAGAGAAAGAATGCTTAAACAGAAGTCTGATTAGATGGCAGTGGAAGTACCTTCCAAATCTGTATTCTGTAACACCGTACTTGCAAGAGTTACTTTATGAGTTAGTTCAAGCAGAACATTTTGTAAATCTTAATGTCTTTAGAAGTATGGATTATCATTATTATTAGTCATCACTATTTATGTTTATGACACTGCCATTCTCCCTGTAACTCCGTACTGAAAAAAAATGAGGCTATTGTTTAATTGGTACTCTTCTGTCAGAAATCCATTCAGGTGTTATTGATCATTCCTCCAAAATATCTCTTACATCCATCAATTTTATATTGTTTTTGTTTTCATTTAATTTTTTGGATAAATTTCATTTTCATATATCACCTTTATTTCCTAAGTATAGGTTCCCTTTTCCCTCCTCCTCCCAGAAAGCCATTTCTTATAACAAAAAATAAAAAAGAATAGGAAAAAAACAGTTCAGCAAATGCACCAAAATATCCAAAATGTCTGACATTATTTTGAAAGCTCCACACCCAGGGCGCAGAGATGTATTGACAAATATTTAACATCCCACTGAGGTTGCAGGGAGGAGGATTTACCTGGGCTATACTTTTAAATTTAATCGTTACTAACATTTTCTTTATCACTTTGTTGAGACTTTCAACAAGTTAAATCTTATCTATGGAAATGTAGAGAAAAGAGGGGAATGTAAAATATGGTACCTGGGAGAATAAAACACAATCTCTTTCTTTTTTCATTTTGTTTAGCTGTTTTTTCAAAATACCATCATCACTTTCTGGACTTCTGGAGAAGGCCTCTTTATAGCAAAGAAATGATTCATTGATTCCAACTAATTACTCAGTCTCTCTAATCTTCAAATTTTTTTCTATCTACTGATTCCTTCCCTACTGCCTTCCAAAATCCTCAAGTCTCCTTGATCCTTAAAAAGAAACCTGCATTGGACTGTACTATCCCCTCAAGTGACCAACCTATTGCTATCCTCCCTTCCTCAATCATAGTACTAGAAAAAATTTCAGTACTCAAGCTGCCTCCTGCCACTCACTTTTCCACCCTTTGTAATCTGGTTTCTAATCTCATCATAAAACTGATACTGCTCTCTTTTAAATGATCGATGATCTTAATGATCAATCTTTTAATTACTAATCTGATAGCCTTTTTTTCAGTCCTTATCTTTCTTGACCTCATTGATTCATTGAATATTACTGACTGTTCTTTTCTCCTAGATATTATTGTAGGAGAAATATCTCCTCTTTGAGTTCATGTAGTAGGTTACTGTGACTAAGGTAAATATACCACAATGCAAAAACTATAGAGGTTAAAACCTAGGTTCTGTTATCCCTGAGGGCAGGTTAAAGACCCAGAAAATAAACCTGAACCTATACTAACATTTTAATAAAGTTGTTTATAGACAAAACTATATCAAATAGAGAAATAGTTTTATATTACAATTGTGTGTATTTTTACAATGTGAAAGCCAAAAAATGACAGATTAATAATCCCATACTTTCTTCAATGTCATAGAAGTTGAACAAACTTACTTAAACAGAATCATAGTTCATACATTTTTTAAGGAAACACACAGAATTAAACAAACCGTAGATAAACTAATTAAGGTTACAAATTAAACTACATTTAAAGGGCACACAATGGGTTAATTAAGAAAGGATATTTTTGTGATTATAGAGGTAATATCAGAAGAATTTTTCCAGAAATAATTAAATCATGTTGGGATGCTCAAATTCCCCTTGGCCTTCTTATGTAAGGAATGTCAAAAAAAAGTCACTGCATAATTCTATCATTTGTCATGACTCAACTCAAAAAGGTAAACTTAGGTACATCTCTGAGCAAAATCAGTTCATTAACAATGACATATATAACTGTTAAGAGCATCAGTCAGACTTGCCACTTTGGTAAAATCAATAACCTCATTGAGAAGGTGAAGGATTCTTTATTGACAAATATATAAGGAGGGTGTCTATGCAGTTAGTGAACATTATAGTTGGCTATATTGAGAAGAGTGAGAATTCAATTGTGGTTAATCATGCCCTTCTCTGACAGTTAATAAATATTGTTTTATGAAACTCATCTAATTCCTGTAATCTTGACAACGATTTAAGTACTACCAGTTTTGCTGTCCCTTGGGGGAATTCAACACCCCTCCCCAATTGTACAAGGACAGGCAAGGAGAGAAGACATATCTTTGGGAGATGGCACCAGGTCAAGCTGCTTAGGGCTTACAACAAGCAGGCATCCAAGGGGCCAATGTCATGAATGATAGCTTTTCTTTCACATCTTTGAAGTAACTTGGAGGGAAAACTGAATTCCTGAGCTTAACTCAAGAACACCAAAATGGGTTGGAAAAATGGGGCAGCAATACAGAAGAGTCAATTACATAATAAAATCAATTATTAAATGATGCAGAGTAATTTTAATTTCTTCATTCTCCCTTTGATTGAGGGAGAAGCACTTCCTGAAAGAATTTCTACCTGATGTGCCAATTATTAAGTGGGATCAAATCTATTTACCTCTCAGTGTTAATGCACCAAGCTAAAAAAGATGAGGAGGCACTAAATACTTCATTAAGGATTGTGACTTATGAGACAGATGTTTTACTATGATGGGAATAGTGTGAGAGCAGAGAGAGACAGACAGAGACAGATTGAATGACAAGATCAATTGGAGTCTCCTTTGACAAGTAGGCTTCACAGAGACAACAGGGCGTGGGGAAGGAATGGGAGGGAAGGGTGAACATTCAGTCTCTTTCTTAGTAACCCATTCCCAGGGTCTGTTTCATCACCAAATCATATCTTAGGGCTTGCATATCTTGTGCAGTCATCTGCTTTCTGAAAATATAGCTTCTTGATGCGGTCATATAATTTCTCCTAGTAACCTCTTTCCATGAAATTGTTCTTAAAGAAGTTCTAAAGGGAGTAGTTTCTTCTAGATCTGGTTTTCTGGTTAGGGTTACTTGTAGAGATTCATAGATGTTTCTGTGAATACATTTTTGCAAGACAGATTTCAATCCAATTTTTAAGTCTCTTAGATTTTGCTCTTCCAATAACTAAGTTATGTGATTAAAAACAGTTCAAACCATATGGTTCTAATTTTATTAACAACATAAAATAGATATAAGATACAATGGATTATAGAATCTATATAAGAATATAAGTGTAAGATTATAATTAGGAACCCCTAATTCACATAAAACTCCAGAGAATGAAAGGGTTGTGAGTGTGTATGTGTACATATATGTGTATATATATATATATACACATATATATGCATATATGTGTGTATGTGTGCATATATATATATACATATATATAATTATCTCTGTGTGTGTGTATGCGTGTATGTAATGATACTCTTTGTAAGTAGATTATTTCTATGACTAGATTCAAATTAACATACTGAAAAGATGCCAATTTAACACCAATTGTAACAAAAGACCTGGGATGCAATGTGTAAACACACTAAATAATTCTAAATTTTATATAGAGAACATATATCAAATGGATATCAAACGAGTTGCATATAATTAAACATGTTCACTGATATCACACACCCATATAGATCACTGCTCTTCAACACCCTCTTAATAATGGGGAAATATTTAAGGTAACTTCTGTTATTTGCTTGCATTTTAGAAAATGCTTTATTTCCAGGACCTAATCTTACACATTAATATGCGACTAGTAGCAGGCAAATGACAAGCCTAGTTGTTTAGGACATACACATGACTGTCATTTCATATTGGAAACAATAAGATTTTACATGCTTGCATCCTATTAAAATAACATAGATGTATTCCAACATTCATCTATTAAATAATATAAATATTGCGCTCATATCTTCTAGTAACCACCTGCCCTGGTTATACAAATTTGCTATAAAAGGAGAAAAGCATGGACATGATGATAATCGCATCAAAACTGGTCCTCCTGGCCAACACCTAAGAGCACAGAATGACTCAACAAATTTTTGTATAATATGACAAAACATCTTTTAGCTCCATTTGATTTCAGGCAAGAATCATGTAGGCAGTCAGTTTTATGGCAGGATATCACAGTTGGGCTCAGAATTAACCAGGTGTGAAAATGTCTTATAGGGAAAATGAGTCAAAATGGTCTTACCTTCATCTTTCTAAGGTCACTCCCGACCACTCCACCCTGACCAAATATTACACAGGGCCACATATCACTAATAGCACTTTGCAGATCTCATTCCCATTATGCAGCTGGCATTTTTCTTGAAGCAGAGAATTGCCTTTAATGACATAAACATACCTGAAACTAAAGCTAAAAAATCCTCAGTCTCTAAAACAGCAAAGTTTCATTACTTGCAGCTTAGGGCTGGATACAGTTTTTATTAATCTTACATTGTGCTTATAGGATAATTAGTAAAGAACCTATCAGATTTAACATCCTTTACTTCTCCTTTCACTTCTTTCCCAGTTTAAACTCATCCTAGTGTCAAAACCAATCATTAGAAACTAAGAAAAATAATTGCATTCCAGAAAACTCCCTGGCAAAGCAGTAAGTCATTTGGATGGATGGGGAGATAAAAGTCCAAAAGCCACCTACCTGCTTATTTTAACTATTTTTTAAATTTATAAAGCAAGAACCCTCTCAGATAAAGTAATTTTTCTGAATTTTAAGAATTTACTATCAATCCCTATCAGGGCAACCAGATAGCCAATCCTTTAATGAAATATTTCTCCAAAGATTTTAAGTCTCCTCTCAAAACTGAGATCCAAGGGATAGTTTAATATCACATGCCTTAGGGAAAATGTTTATGCTCTATATTGCCAATTATTTCCAAATTATCATAGTGGACACAAAATAGCACCCCATGAAAATATAGACAGAATTGTAACTTTTCCCTAATGGGGAAGCTACCTCAGAGCTGAGAGAACGCTTGGAGAGCCTGTTCTCATTCATAGTTCTCTAGAAGAAACATTTCCTTCAGGTGGAAAATTCTGCCAGGGGTACCCAGAAGAAGACAGAGGGTTTATGACAAGAGGGTTTGGGGATCCAGGTTCCCTCCACCAATCTTGGTAGGACCTCTAAACTGTTGTGAGTAAATTCAATAAAGGTAAATAGAGCTACATCTCTAAGCAAAATCAGTTTATTAACAGTAATAGTATGTGTTAACAAAATGAGTCAGATTGGGCTACCTCAATAAGACCAGCAACCCCAATGAGAAAGGGAAGTGCTCTCTATTGACATATAGGAGGAGTCTATTTAGTCGGTGAACATTATGATTGGCTTTGATGAGAAAAGTAGGTTGACATTCAGCTGTGGCTCTGACAGTTAGAGAATGTTAATTGTTTTATTGGACTCATCTGCCTCCTGTAATCTCAGCTAGGAGATCAGTACCACTAGGTTTGTTGTCCCTTTGTGTGAATTTAAACCTCCCCTAATTTACAAGGATAGGCAAGGACAAAAGATATTTTTACCTGGTGGGGGAACGACATCAGGTTGAGCTGTTTGGGGTTTACAGACAACAATCAGACATCCCAGGGGCTAATGGCATGAATAACCCCTTTTCCTTTCAATCACTAACATGAAGAGGAACTAACATGAAGAGGAAACTGCATTCTAAGCTCAGGAATAAAAAGTGGGTTGGCAAAATGTGGCAGTAATATAGAACTGGGTCAATTGCAGAACAGAATCAGTTTTTTAATTTTCCCACAGAAGTGAGATTTTAGCCAAGTGAGGTTTATGTAGAAGATGGAGAACTATGGCTTAAATCAGAAGACTCTCAAAGGAATTTTGAACTGGTCACACGGTCAGGCTCAAAGATTGGTTTTTAATGTTTAATTGTTATCACAGCAGTTCTCCAGTGCAGTAACCTAGGGGATCTCTGCTTAGGGCTGTGCTGTTAACTTTTTTTTAATCTATAACTTTTATTAAAGCACAGATAGAATGTTCATCAAATAAGTAGATGACACAAAGCTGCAAGGGATAACTAACACAATGGATGATGGAATGTGTCAAACTCATGGTCCACAAGAGTTCCCAATGATCATAGAACCAGATTAAAATGTAATTAGGAATCAAATAAATAAAACAGCAGAGCAACATAGCTGTTAATTTGTGGTTTTCTAAGTAAATATCCAATTTCAGGGATCTATTCTATTTGGTACCACTGGTCTAAAAAGATCTAGGCAGGTTACAGTATGGTAATAATGTTAAAAGATAAAATAATAGGGATAAGTGTAAATCTTGCACTTGGTTGAAAAAAGTCAACTTTAAAAAATAAGATGAATCAGCAATGTGAAGTGGTAGCCTCCAAACTTACTGACAACTTGGGTTCTATTAAGAGAGATGTAGTTTTCCAGGAATGGGTAAAGGATAGCTCTGCTGTAATTACTCTTCATTAAACTTCATGATGATGGGTGTTATATTTCATTCTAGGTAACACTGTTTAAGAACATTGATAAACTGGAGATTGTCCAGAAGAATGTAACTAGGATGGCAAATGATCTTGATTCCATAATCTATGAGAATCAAGTGAAGAAACTGTTTTTTATTGTTTTTAAATTGTTTCATTCATATCCTACTCTTTATGACCCCATTAGATTACTATTCATAATTGCCACACTGAAATGAGAGTCTGTAGTGTTTGAAAGGAATTACTTTTATATCGAAGTTGTTTAATATTATGAAGGGATCTTTCTTCTCTGTCTACTTGTTGACTATGAAGTTAAATATTGGAGGAAAATGAGCCAAGATCTTCCCATTTTTCAAAGTCATACAGAGCAAATATTCAAATGTATCAGACAGCTGACATTTTATATCTGTGGAATTAAATAAATGTGATTTGCATGCACCTCCAAAAGGCTTAATAATGAAATATAACTTTAAATATTATAGTCCCCTGAAAGATCCAACCATTCCTTCTTGGATTAAATCAGATAGGAGCATCATGGGTGTCTTATTAATTTTTACCTACCCCAGAGACAAAATACAATTTTAGACAAGATCTCTTTTGACATGTCTAATAGAATTCAATTAATGCCAATTTCCTATCAGTCATACTCTCCTGAATTCAGAGTGAGGGCTCCCATTTTGTCTAGGATTTCAGACTTGCACAAGCTGACATTACTAATATCAGAGCCTGCCAGGAAGAATTGGATATTGTTGTCTTCTTGAATTTACGTTTTCATCAGACTGGGCATTAACCTTAACCAGATTTGTGGTGCCACAAATGAATGAAAGGCAAAGAGAAATATCATCAGTAGGCATAAAAGATGAGTCCTGCTGACTCCTCCTTTTACTTAGACAGTTGTCAAAATCATCCTACCCTTTGCCATCACTCTATGACAATTCTATTTCTCCCTATTTTGGGAGAAGTTATCTTTCAACCTCTTAGCAAGCCCAAAAGAAACTAGAAGTGCTATGATAAATCTTTTAGGTTTCCAGTCACTTAGCACTCTGGCAAATTATAAACCACAGAGGTCTTGATATTGGGACATCATGGAGAGATTATTACTCATTTGATACCTTTGAATTTTCCTCTTCTTTGCCAGTTTTTGACAAACTTGCGAATAACAAGGAAAGAAGACAACTCAGATGTAGAGATCCCATCAGCATAAGAAGTTAACATGTTATAATTGTCGGGTGAGAAGTCTTTAAAGAGTAACTCTATAACCCTTTAAAGAGTAACTCTAGCCTCATAAAGAAAAACAAACTTAAAAGCTGTGAAATCTAAGATGAGTATAATGATGATCCATGATGTTAGAGGACCAGAGATGAAACATATACTATCTAGTTCCTGACCAAAAGGAGATTGATTTATGATGTTTGTGTGTGTCTGTCCTTCATTGCCAAAGAAGACCATGCCATCACAGAAATAATGACATGACTTGCACTTGACTTTTTTTTGAGTGAGGGAGAGCTGTGCAGGTTACCAGCCTCACTTCTCCTCCAGAGCCATCTGAATCCAGTGACCAGATATTCATCACGATGACTGGTGATGACCCAGGATGAGGCAATTGGGGTTAAGTGACTTGCCCAAGGTCACATGGCTAGTGAGTGTCAAGTGTCTGAGGTGAGATTTGAACTCAGGTCCTCCTGACTCCTGCTCTATCCACTGCACCACCTAGCTGCCCTGAGGAGCTAGTGTTAAAACCAAGAATCACCTGACCAGCAAAACTGAGTATAATCCTTCAGGGGAAATATGGATGCTCAATGAAATAGAAGACTTTCAAGTGTTCATGATTATAAGAAGAGCTGAATAGAAAATTTCACTTTCAAATACAAGAATCAAAAGAAGCATGAAAAGTAAATAGGAAAGATAAATTATAATAGCCTTATTAAAACTGAAGTGTTTACATTCCTACAAGGAAAGATGATATTTGTAACTCATGAGACCTTTCTCAGGATTGGGATAGTTGGAGAAAACATAGACAGACAGACAGACAGACAGAGATAGATAGATAGATAGATAGATAGATAGATAGATAGATAGATAGATAGATAGATAGATAGATAGATAGATAGATAGATAGATAGATGCTGGATGGATAGAGGGCACAAGGTGAGTTGAATACAAAGGGATGATATTTAAAAATAAAATTAAGGGATAAGAAAAGAATATAGTGATAGAAGGAGAAAGGGAGAGATAGAATGGCATAAATTATGTCACATAAAAGAGGCAAGAAGAAAGGTTTTACAATGGAGGGGAAGAGGTGGGAAGTAAGAAGGAATGAGTTAACTTTAATCAAATTTGTCTTAAGAAGGGAATAATATACACATTCCATTGGGTATCTTACCCTACAGCAAACTAGGGTGAAAGGGAATAAGGTGGGGGAAGATAGAAGGGAGGGCAGTTTGAGGGAAAGGTTAGTCAGAAATAAACACTCTAGAAAAGGGACATGGTCAAAGGAGAAAATAGAATTATTGGGGGATGGATAGGATGGAGGGAAATATAGTTAGTCTTTTACCACGACAATTATGGAGGTGTTTTGCATAATTTCACATGTATAACCTATATTGAATTGCTTACCTTTTCAATGGGGGTAGGTGGGGAGGGAGCAAGGGAGAGAATTTGGAACTCAAAGTTTTAAAAACAATGTTAAAAAATTGTTTATACATCTAACTGGGAAATAAGATATGTGGGCAATGGGGTATAGAAATCTATCTTGCCCTTCAAAAAAGTAAATGGGAAGGGATAAATGGGAGTGAAAAAAGAGAGGGCAGACTAGGGAAAAGGACAATCAGAATGTTTGCCATCTCAGGGGGATGAGGGGAAGATGAGGAGAAAATTTAGAACTCAAAATCTTGTGAAAATTAATGTTGAAAACTAAAAATATATCAATTAATTAAAAAAGAAATTCTTGAAATTTTAGCATACATTCTACCAGAAAAAAATGCCATTTGGTGTGCAATTTTAAAGCTAGCCTGATGAGCTGTCACTTCATAAGCTATATCACAGGTGTAGTCCATGGGGCTGTTCCAGACAGCTTAAGCACTGGTCTGAATTTCAATGAGTCAAGATGTGCTGAGCTTCATAAGCTCATTATATTCCACAAATTCCTAGCATTCATAGTGTGTATAAGCATAATTAAGTATCTATACATGTGGTTTAATAGCATGCTTTTCACAGATGATCTTCTTGCTTGAATAATTTCAGTGGCTTTCCACTGCCTGTGGCAGGATGAACCCAAAGTCCTTAGATAGCAAAAAAGCAATGAATCTAGAAATAATACCTTTAAAAAAAAATCCTGTTTCTGAAATTTGTTCATTACTACCTCTGTGAATCTGTAATCTCTGTAGACCTCAGTTTTCCCATCTGCAATATAAATGAATTGGACTAATTGGTCTCTGAAATCTTTTCCAGTTGTAGATTTGTTGTTTATATGTCCCTCAGTAATCATGTCCTTCTCTGAAGTTCTGTATTACTTATAGTTTATTCAATTTATTTGGAATTGTATATCTATTTGTCCACAAAATGGTATCAAATACATAGAGGGTAGGTATGACATTATATGTTTCTATGTTTCCAAATATTAGTTACTCAATACTTACTTGTACGTAATGATTAGCAAATGAATTTACATATATACATACATCCATAGATAAATACACCTAATACATATATATGATGTTTAAACATAGGACAATAGAGCAAAAATCATATTATTTATCTTTGATAATCTTATTACATTAGCTAGAATGTAATATATGGTATCATGGGATCATAGATTTAGAATTGTAAAGCATTTTAGAGGTCGTTGAACCCAACCATCTCATTTTATAGATTAAGACATTGAGGATCTAAGAGGATAAATGACTTGTCCAGGATCACGTGGTAAATAGCTATCTGAGGTAGAATTTTAACTCTTCCTGACACCAAGACCAGTATGCTATCAACTACATAATATAGCTACCTCCAAGCATTAGATTGGGTTTAATTTTCAATCTTATTATGATTTCATATTTCACATACTTAGTCCTTTTTTTTTTGTAATTTGAAGCATCCATGATTTTATCAGTGTGGGTAATCCTTACTTTGATATGGATCTTAACCTTTTTACACTTTTTTATACAGAATAATTTGCACAGGACTACTTACTGAATTCCCAATTTTGTAGGTAAGCAGTTACTTACTAGTTTATGTTAAGTATTACCATAGATCAATGAATCTCTAGTAAAGGTCAATAAGGGTCTTTCAAGGTACTCATTAAGAGAGAAACTACCAGCTTGATGGAGAAGCTAACAATATATTCCACTTTAACTGGCCTCCATATTTTCTGGTGGTCAATTGGGCTCTTGCCTCTACCACTTTTCCTCCCATCTCCCCTCTACAACATGAGATAGCTAATAACAAAAGTAATGATATTATCATCTTTCAAATAATATAAGGAAAACAGCTCTTCCGTATGAAATTAATTCATTATTCCAGTTAAATTTTCCTTTATTATGTTCTTCTCTGTCCATCTTCTGTGAAAATATCAAGTTTTCACAACAAAACAAAAATCACAACCAACTTCATAAAAGAAAAAAATCAATGAAGCATAAAGTTTATTTATTACCTGTTCCTTCTTACCATTTGACTTTTTATAAACTCTTTCTCTGGTCTTTATTTCCATGTCTATAAAAAGCAGAAGTTATATTAGATAATTCCTAAGTTCCCATCTCCACTTTCATATTCTATGACTAAGACCTTATGTTTCTTGTTCTCTATTCAAACAAATGTTGTTTAAATGTTATTCCTTAAAAAAATACAACAAACAATCATTAATTCAGACAGTCAAGTATTTATTAAATGTTTACTGTATTTTAGGCACTGTCCTAATCACTGAAGATACAAAGAAATGGAAAACAATAATAACAGTTCTTACCCTCAAGGAACATACTAATTTGTAATTTAGATATTAAATTTTGTCATATTAGAGAGTTTGGGAACTTGTTAGACATAATTTAAGTGATCAGATTATTCATCTTCCCTACCATTTCCAAGGAAATGCTTTCTAAATGGTGATTAATGGTTAATTAACCAGAAACAAGAAAGAAATCCCATGAATAATACTTATGAATCCAAAGTCAAATGTATTGGCATGAAATTTTTAAGTGCTTGATAAGCTCTTAATCTCATGGTAAATTCAAGAACGCAGTTTTTTTTTTTTATTTGGCCTCAGGCCAAGTAGGGGTTATTGAAATTACACTAACAAACATTTATTAACCAGTACTAGATGGCAGGTACTGGGTTAAGACATATAAATAAGAAAAAGAAAAATAGACTCTGTCCTCAAGGAGCTTATTATCTAATGAGTGAAGGCAACACACATACTCAAACACACATACACACAACTGCAAAGTATATATAGGAGAGGAGTGCCAAAGAATACCAGGTGCAGGGACATGGTGAAAATGATTATGGAGTTAAAAGCAAGCAAAGCAGCTAGCAGCAAAGAAGAAATGGCCAGCATTTTGAGCCCTAAGGAAAGTTTCTTAGAGGAGTTTCTTATTCTACTCTTTAGCCCTCTAATCAGAGAGAAAGAAACAAGTGAGGGTACTGATGAGGTGGGTAGCAAAGTGACTGCAGAAACTCCATCACCTCTATAATGATGAGTTTCTTGGTAATGAAGTGATGGATCCTAGTGATGGTGATTATAAAGTCAAGGTCCCTCATTTTGGGCATACTCTTGGTCCAATAGCTATGTCAACATTGAGATGCAGTTCCATGAAGGTAACAGTACTGCAAAGAAAGGAATTTTTGGTACTCATAAGTAGAAAAAAATTATCACCCTAAATAGGCTATGATGAGGTTTCTAACAGTTTTTTTTCCTACCTTTCAAACTTGCTATAGATTTGACAGGTTGTTTTATTAGGTGGGGACACAAAGGTAGCTAATTTCTGGTCTCCATTCCCATATCTATATCTCAGGGGTTCTGAGACAGTGATTGACTTAGACTGAAGCAGTTGGACTCATAGTTGGGGAACTTGATCATTATCTTATTGAAGGCCTATGAGAGCCTCTTTTTAGTGTTTTCTAGGGTTAAGAGAACCACTACTCCACCCAAATGTTCGTCACCCATGCAGACATAGTTTCTTGGCATTTTAACAGGAGGTTTAGGTATGCTGGGATAAAAAAATGAACACTCATTTTCCCACAACATTCTATTAAAACTATTTACCTAAATTGATCTAAATAAAAAGCCCAATTCTTATGAGCCAATATCAAAATTTTAAGCATATTTAAGCAAATATTTAGTAGTATATTTTTATGGTGACAAAATTGGTATAAATCAATTTCTGTTTAGTATTTTATATATTTACATGTTGTATGTTTATGATGGATCAGCATGGCTAAAAATGAAGCCACCGTTTCAGATACGGTTAAAAAGAAAAGTGCTAAGCTAAGACTAGGGAAATCTATTAGGTAATTCACTTTACTTCTTTGAATCCAAGTTTCTTCAAATAAAGTAGCCATATTAGGTACTTTCTAACATCTTGTTCTCTAACATTCGATAAGCCTGTCACCTGTATCATTCAAAATCTTTGGTAGAATATGGAATGCTTGGTTAATTTCCAGGAGAATATCCTCTACATTTTAACCTTTTAAATTTTTTGATAGTAATGTTAGGAGAGAAAACATTAATGTACTCTATCACTGCTTTAGTTTTCAAACCTAGTAACTAAAACATTCCCATCTGGAACTCTAAACACCAAACTAACAGACATATGCCTATGTCCATTCACTTCCCACACATCCTCCATGCACTGATTAAACCAGTTCTGTTGATCCACATATATCTAAATATTAGGACTTTCCTTCTGGAATAATTTATATATTTGTTTCCTTGACTTCAGAATGAACTGTGACCTCTTTTATTTTTTAATTACTACTTTTTTGCTAGGTTTTTTCTGGCTGCTTATTTGGACTGCATAACTTTTAATTTTAATATTCTCAACATCTCAACCAAAGTCTCACCTGCTCTCTTACTATTTATGGCTTAATTTGGATTTTGGCATAAACCCAGTATAGCTCATATTTTTTTGCCCCAAAACTAATTTTTCCCTTTTAGTTCAAGTTATATTTAATTGCTCTTCATTACACCTTTTCCCTTTAACGAACACTATCTTTTAATTAGAATTATAGTAGTAATCAGGGTTTCTTAACTTGGCTATGGGATTTTATTTTTAAAAATATTTAGTAACTATTTCAATATAATTCATTTCCATTGTAAACTTATACATTTTATTTTAGGTATTTATTTTTTTAAATGGGGTCCATAGACTTCATCAGACTGCCAAAAGGGGGCTTTAACAGCAAGCACCTTGACACATATAGGATGAACTGCCAGCTCAGGTACTCTGATCTGTTTTTATAAAAAGAAAGCAACTTTTAAGGGAGTCAATTTTCTTTAATTACATATACCAACAGACAAAATATAAGCAGAGAAATAAAGACCAACAGACAGGGCTTCTATCTGCCCGTAAGTAGTGCATCACAGATGAACAGACATATCCAACTTTCTGAGCATTAAATACGTACATAGTTACCAGAGAGAGAAGCATCAATATCTGAGTTTTCAAAACAGGGGTTGGGTGGGAAAGGGGAGGCTCCTTAATGGTTATCCAGAGGCTCATCTGGTCATATCACATCAACATTCTTCCAAACCGTCTCATTAACAGTTAACAAAAGGTATGGGCCTTCCTATCAAACAAACCCCTACTAATCAAACTTCCCTTAATGGACTTCACCTGAGGCCTATTAATGGGCAGGGGGTAAGATCTTTAACTCTTACATAACAAGCCTCCCTTAATCAAGCAACTCTCATTAACATTACAGGGGCCTATAACACACAGAAAAAATCAATAACTTCATTTAATAGAGAAAAGCAAGAAAAATGTAGTTGTAGAAATGAATAATAAAAATGTTTATATTTATCTAGCTGTAAGACAAGTGAAGACACTAGAATTGCTAGCAGGTGTCCTAGCATTAGCACAGGTTCACTCTTAGTCTGGTCAGATAGGATGGACAGGAAGACAGGAAGTCAGGAATAGAGTCCCAATAAGGAACTAAATAAGCTAGCCTACTTTATTCTAGTATACAATTTCCAAAGGGATACTGATGATGGCAGCACCACTCCTAGAGCATTGCCTAATCGCCCTTCTTGCATGGGCTGATAAGAAGGGGGAATGGGGACAATCACCCCTATGACTTCATGGGATCAATGGAGATAAGCACAGAACTCCAGTTTCTGCACTCCTCAGAATCACCTCAAGCCTCAGTTTGGGCTGGTTGAAACAGGTACATGCATTCCACTATGCATTACCCAAATCATAAATGACTATGACTGGGGGTCTATAAAGTCACATACAACACCACACTGTCATATTTCCCACTCATGGATCAGTTCCCACTTGCTTTACAGGGCAACAGACAATGAAGGCATGTTGCCAGCAATAACTTCACAAGTCTACATCATCTCACCATTATATTTCACTGAACAGCTGCAGTGGATATTTACAATTTTAAGGATAAATGTTTATATTATTTATCACTACATAATGCTGTGCAAGCGTGGTAGAGATGTTTACAAGTCATGAGCTTTGGAAACAGATATTGTTATGGCCATAGGTCCATGGGTCCTGGGAAATTATGTCTAAGAATAACAAAAATCCACCTTACACACACTAAAATCTACCTTACTTACACTAGAATCTTGTAATTTTGATGTCTTCACATTCCTTATTTCATTCAAACCTCATTTGAACCAAGACACATACCTTCATAAATAAGGATTTTGAGGTGCAGACAAGTTAAGTGACATCTACAACTTTAGACATCTCATAAATTTAGGAAAATTAGGATCTCAATCTAGGTCTGTCTCCTAGCTGAATTTTCTTTCTCCAAACCCAGACAGCACTGAAATAAATACAAAGTTCAAAATGAAGAATTAAAATAGTTGAGTACATCATCGAGCACCTAAAAATAACTTTCACCTGAATTTTTCAGATAAGTGAGCCATTTTAAAAAATGAATCATCAAATAATTTCCTCAATTTTTTACTTCTACATGATGGCTTGTATAAAGAATTGAAAATATCTTTTCCCTTGATGCAATTCCCTAATGTCAACTCCATTCCTCTCCATCTTTTTTTGCAGCATTCATGCAGCTTTTATCAGTCTTTCATTCCACAGATGAGAGTTTTGAAAGTTCAAAACTATATAACTTTGGCATAAATCAATTGGCTAGCATTTGTTAAGTACCTACTATGTCCCAGGAACTGTGTTAAATGCTGGGGTTGTGAAGAAAGCCAAAAATCAGTCCCTGCTCTCAGGAAACTCACAGTTCAATGGGGTAGTGACAGAGAGCTTCAAAAGTTTCTTCTTAATATTTCTGTGGATGATATTCTTGTCAAATGCCCAAACCTACACAATTTTTGTCCAGATCTTTTCTTGCTTCTCTTGCTTCTTGTATTTGAAAGTCCAGTTTTCTATTCAGCTCTGCTCTTTTCATCAAGAATACTTGCAAGTCCTCGATTTCATTGAATATCCATTTTTCACTTGAAAGATTATAATCAGTTTTGTTGGGTAGGTGATTCTGGGTTTTAATAGTATCTCCTTTGACTTCCAGAATATCATATTCCAAGTTCTGTGATCCCTTAAGGTAGAAGCACATAGACCTTGTGTTATCCTTAGTGTATTTTCTCAAAACTCAAATTGGCTCTTTCTGGCTGCTTGCAATATTTTCTCCTTGACCTGGGAACTCTGGAACTTGGTTACAATATTCCCAGAGGTTTATCTTTTAGGTTCTCTTTTCAGAGGTGATCAGTGAAATCTTTCAATTTCCATTTCACCCTCTAGTTCTAGAATATCAGGGCAGTTTTCCTTGATAATTTCTTGAAAGATGATGTCTAGGTTCTTTTCTTGTTTGTTTGTTTTTATCATGGCTTTCAGGTAGTCCAAGAAGTTTTAGATTATCTCTCCTGGATCTCTTTTCCAGGTCAGTGGTTTTTCCAATGAGGTACTTCACATTGTCATATTTTTTTATATTCTTTTGGTTCTGTTTTATAATTCTTTTCATTTCTCATAAAGTCATTAGCTTCCATTTGCTCCATTCTAATTTTGAAGGAACTATTTTCTTCAGTGAAATTTTGGATCTCCTTTTCCATCTGACCAGTTCTGCTTTTTAGGGAATTCTTCTCATTGAATTTTTGGACTTCTTTTGCCATTTGGGTTAGTCTATTGTCAAGGTATTATTTTCTTTACTATTTTGGGGGATCTCTTCTAGCAAACTGTTGACTTGATTTTCATGATTTTCTGGCATCACTCTCACTTCTCTCCCCAATTTTTCCTCTACTTCTCTTACTTGATTTTCAAAATCACTTTTTCTCAATTTATTTATTTATTTTTAGATTTAAAATTCATTTCCACAAGATTTTGAGTTTCAAATTTTCTCCCCATCTCTCCTCTCTGCCCCACCCCAAAACACCATGTATTCTGATTACCCCTTCCCCCAATCTACCCTTCCTTCTATCACACCCCTCCCTTATCTTATCTTCATTTTTTTGTGCAGCAAGATAGATTTCTACATCCCATCACTTGTGCTTCTTATTTCCCAGTTACATGCAAAAACAATTCACAACATTCCTTCCTAAAACTTTTAATTCCAACTTCTCTCCATTCTTCTCTCCCCATCCATCCCCACTGAGAAGGCAAGCCATTCAATATAGACTGTATATGTGTAAGTTTGTTAAGATTTCCATAATAGTCATGTTGTGAAAGACTAGCTATATTTTCCTCCATCCTATCCTGCCCCCCCACTTATTCTATTCTCTCTTTTGACCTTATCCCTCCCCAAAAGTGTTTGCTTATAATTAGCCCCCTCCTGTCATTTGCCCTCCCTTCTATCATACCTCAAACCCCATTTATCCCCTTCTCCCCTATTTTTCTGTAGTGAAAGACAGATTTTCATACCAAATTGAGTGTGCCTCCCATTCCCTCTTTAAGCCAAATGTGATGAGAGTAAGCTTCATTTTTTCCCTCTCACCTCCTTCTTTTCTCCTCCATTAAAAAAGCTTTTTCTTACCTTTTCATGAGAGATAATTTGCCCCATTCCATTTCTACCTTTCTCCTCCCAACATATTCCTTTCTCACCTCTTAATTTTATTTTTTAGCTATCATCCCTTCCTATTCAACTCACTCTGTGCCTTCTGTCTATATGTGTGTGTGTGTGTGTGTGTGTGTGTGTGTGTGTGTGTAATCACTCCAACTACCCAAATACTGAGAAAAGTTACAAGAGTTACAAATATTATCTTTCCATGTAGGAATGTAAATAGTTCAACTTTAGTAGGTCCCTTATGAATTATCTTTCCTATTTATTTTTTCATGCTTCTCTTGATTCTTGTATTTGAAAGACAAATTGCTATTCAGCTCTGGTCTTTTCATCAAGAATGCTTGAAAGTACTCTATTACATTGAAAGACAATTTTTTCCACTGAAGTATTATACTCAGTTTTGCTGGGTAGGTGATTCTTGTTTTTAGTCCTAGTTCCTTTGACTTCTGGAATATCATATTCCAAGTCCTTCAATCTCTTAATGTAGAAGCTGCTAGATCTTGTGTTATCCTGATTGTATTTCCACAATACTTGAATTGTGTATTTCTGGCTGCTTACAATATTTTGTCCTTGACCTGGGAACTCTGGAATTTGGTTACAATATTCCTAGGAGCTTTTCTTTTCGAATTCCTTCCAGGATGTGACTGGTGAATTCTTTCAACATTTATTTTACTTTCTGGTTCCAGAACATCAGGGCAGTTTTCCTTGATAATTTCATGAGAGATGATGTCTGGGCTCTTTTGTTGATCATGACTTTTAGGTAGTCCCATAATTTTTAATTTGCCTCTCCTGGATCTATTTTCCCATGAGATATTTCACATTGTCTTCTATTTTTTTTCATTTTTTTGGTTTTGTTTTATGATTTCTTGGTTTCTCCTAAAGTCATTAGCTTCCATCTGCTCCATTCTAATTTTAAAAAACTATTTTCTTCAGTGAGTTTTTGAACCTCCTTTCCCATTTGGCTAATTCTTCTTTTCAAAGCATTCTTCTCCTCATTGGTTTTTTAGACTTCTTTTGCCATTTGAGTTAATCCATTTTTAAGGTGTTAATGTCTTCAGCATTTTTGGGTCTCCTTTTGAAAGCTGTTGACTAACTTTTCAAGATTTTCTTGCATGGCTCTCATTTCTCTTCCCAATTTTTCATCCACCTCTCTTACTTGATTTTCAAAATCCTTTTTGAGCTCTTCCATAGCCTGAGACCGTTGCATATTTATTTTGGAGGTTTTGGATGCAGAAGCCTTGACTTTTAGGTCTTCCTCTGATGATATGCATTGTTCTTCCTCATCTGAAAGGATGGAAGAAAATACCTGCTCACCAAGAAAGTAACCTTCTATCGTCTTAGTCTTTTTCCCTTTGGGGGGCATTTTCCCAGTCAGTTATTTGACTTTTGAGTTCTTTGTCAAGAGGAGGGTATACTCTGGGGACTTATAAGTTCTCAGTTCCTCCAAGGTGGCATAATCAAGGGAGAGAAACTTACTCCTCTCTTGACCTGCTCTCTGGTCTGGGAACAACCACAAGCACTCTTTTCTGTGAATAGAATTCCCTCTCCAAAGCCTCCACCAACTCCACCAGCCAGTGCTCCTCCTCATCCCTGGGCTGCCGCTCAGGGCTGAGATCCAGATCAGCTGCTCAATTTCTCCATGGTCTTTAGGCCAGGGCTCCAACAATGGAAGCTTCTGCCACCTGGGACCAGGTCTACTCTGCTTTATTCCTTATTCACTCAGGTAAAAGAACTGTTTCACTGACTTTTAAAACTGTCTTTTGCATTTGTGGTTTGAAGAATGTGGGACCCACAGCTTCTGCTGGTGGTGCCTTGAAGCCCACTCCAGTCATGTCTTTGCTGTGGTATGACCAATGCTGGGCTGAGCTCTGCTCTACTCCTGGTGTGACAAATCTTTCCTGTCAGCCTTTCAGGCTGCTTTGGGCTGGAAATCTCTTTCACTCTGTTGTTTTGTGACTTCTGCTGCTCTGGAATTTGTCTAGCGTCATTTTTAACAGATATTTTATGGACTGTAGGAGGAGAGCTTCTAGAAGTGTGTCTTTCTACTCTGCTATCTTGGCTCTGCTTCTGAAATCATTTTTGAGGGGCAGAGTCAAGATGGCAGAGTAAAACAAGGGACTTGCTGGAGTTCTCCTCACAAACCCAGTCAAATACGTATAAAAATGATTCTCAACAAATTTTGGAGCTGCAGAACACACAATATGATGGAGTGAAGCAAATCTCCAGCCTAAGACAGCCTGGAATATAGTGCCATTTGTACCACATAGAGCAAAGCACAGGCCAGCATGGGTCAGGCTTCAGTGTGACTGAATCACTGGCACCTATGTTGGTTTACAGATTTCACAACCCCAAAACACCTAAGATCAATTGAAAGGTCAGTGGAAAAGACACATCCAATGTGTATGAGAGAGGAGAGTGACCCAAATCCAGACCTAGGTCAGCAGAGAGGGCAGAGGAACCTGCATCAGCCACAGCAGCACCAGGGGATCTTTCTAGAGCTCTAGGCCCATGGATTGAAGGGGATTGGGTGGTTCTGGTACCCCAACTGGTAGCAAATAATTACCTTGACAAAGAACTCACAAGTCAAGTAAATGGCTGGGGAAATGATAAAAAAAAAAAAAAAAAAGGAAAAAGGAATCAGACTATAGAATCTTACTTTGGTGACAATGAAGATGAAAACATACAAATAGAAGGAGACAACAAAGTAAAAATTCCTGCATTCAAAGCCTCCAAGACAAATATGAATTTGTCTCAGGCCATGGAAGAGCTCAAAAAGACTTTCAAAATCAAGTAAGAGAAGTAGAGGAAAAATTAAGAAAAGAAATGAGAATGATGCAAGAAATTCATGAAAAACATGTCAGCTGCTTGCTAAAGAGGACCCTAAAGAGGACCCTTAAAATACTGAAGAAATTAATACCTTAAAAATAGACTAACTGAAATAACAAATGAAGTCCAAAAAGCCAATAAGGAGAAAATGGCTTTCAAAAACAGAATCAGACAAATGGAAAAGGTGGTCCAAAAGCTCACTGAAGAAGATAATTCCTTAAAAATTAAAATGGAGCAGAAGGAATCTAATGACTTCATGAAAAAATCAAGAAATTATAAAACAGAACCAAAAAGAATGTTAAAAATATGACAACGTGAAATACCTCATTGGTAAAAAATTGTCCCAGAAAATAGATACAGGAAACACAATTTTTAAATTATTGGGCTACCTAAAAGCCAGGGTTGAAAAAAACAGCCTAGACAATATCTTTCAAGAAATTATCAAGGAAAACTTTCCTGATTTTCTAAAAACAAAGGGTAAAATAAATATTGAAATAATCCACTGATCATATCCTGAAAGTGATCCCAAAGGAAAGATTCTAGAAATATTATAGCCAATTTTCAGAGCTCCCAGGTCAAGGAGAAAATATTGCAAATAGCCAGAAGGAAACAATTCAAGTATTGGGGATACACAATCAGGATAACCAAAAATCTAGTAGCTTCTACATTAAGTGAACACAAGTTTGGAATATGATATTCCAGAGGTAAAAGGAGGTAGGATTAAAACCAAGAATCACATACACAGAAAAATTGAGTATAATACTTCAGGGTGAAAAATGGTCATTTAATGAAATAGAGAACTTTCAAAGATTTGTGATGAAAAGAACAGAACTGAATAGAAAATTTGACTTTCAAATACAAGTATCAATAGAAGCATGAAAAGGTAAACAGGAAAAAAAAAATCATAAGGCACTTGATAAGGTTGAACTTTTTTTCTTCCTACATGGCAAGATAATATTTGTAACTCTGAGACTTTTCTCAATATTAGGGTAGTTGGAGGGATTTTATACATACATACATACATATATATATACATGCATACATACATACATATATGCAAGAAAAGCTTTTTCAGTGGAGGGGAAGAGGGTAGAGGTGAGAGATAAAGAGAGAAACTTACTCTCATCATATTTGGCTTAAGGAGGGAATAACATGCGCACTGAATTTGGTATGAAAATCTATCTGAAACTATAGGAAATAGAGGAGAAGGGGATAAGTGGGGTGGTATTGGGGAGATGATAGAAGAGAGGGCAAATGGGAAGAGGGTGTAGTTAGAAGTAAAGATTTTTTTGGGAGGAAGAAGTTCAAAAGTGCATAGAACAAATGGGAGGACAGGATAGGATGGAAGGAAAATATAGTTCGTCTTTCACTACATGACTATTATGGAAGTGTTTTGTGTGACTGCATATGTACAACCTGTATCAATTTGGTTGCCTTCTCAATGAGGGTGTGTGAGAAAGGAGGAAGAAGTTGGAACTCAAAGTTTTGATGTTAGTGATGCTCATTATTGAAAGTCAATTTATACGTCCCTGAGTGAATTTCAATGGCACAAAGATCTAGACTGGTAAAGTTGCTCATTTTGGCTAAGATCATATCTCTAGGTGGCAGGGCCTGGCAGGAAGCTCTCAGTGGTCTGAGGCAGTGGCCACACTGCAGAATGTTGGATATATCAGCCCAGGACAAGAGTCCAGCAGAATTCAGCAAGTGAGAGCCTGGAGGCCCAGGTGTCTGCAGCAGCCCCTCCTGAGAATATCAGCCTGCAGATTAAATGCTGTAAGTCACCTACTTGAACTCCCAAGAGCCAAGATGGCAGAGTGATAGATAAATGTTATACCCTTCCCCTTGTTAACCTTGAAAGACCCATAAAATATTTCCACAAGAAAAATCCTGGAACAGTGGAATCAGCTAAAGGAGCAAGCAGTCTCTTAGCCTTTGAGGTTAGGAAAATTGCAAGGTCCCTCTGCTGTGGCTGAAGGGGACCAATGAAGAACCAGAGCTGTCCCAGACAGCCCCACCTCAGCAAACCAGGAAGAGATCCTGAGTTCCAGGGGCACAAGAACTGTGGGACAGAACCCCTTATGCCCCAGAAGCAGAGATCTACTTTAAAAGTCAAGAAAGAGGTGATCATCATGAGTAAGAAGCAAAACAGAACAGAATCTTTCTATGAGGACAAGGACCAAAACCCGATTACTAAAGAGGTCAGCATTGAGACTGTACTCCCATCTGAAACTTCAGAAGGGAATATGAACTCTTCTGAAGCCCAAAGAGCATTCTTGGAAGAGCTGAAGAAGGATTTTAAAAGCCAAATTAGAGAAATAGAAGAAAAATTGCCCAATGATTTTTAAAATATGAAAAAACAAATCACAAAAATTTAAAAGGAAAATTGGACAAATGGAAAAGGAACTATAACTCCTCAAAGGAACAATTAGACAGATGAAAAAGGAGATGTAAAAACTAACTGAAGAAAACAATTTGATAAAAATTAGAATCAGGCAAGTAGAAACTAAAGATGATATCTCTAGAAACCCTCTATTAAAATATAAGTGTTTCTTGGGAAACACATTTAATCTATTAAAGAGAGATAGTACAGTATATTATAAAAAACCCAAAAGAATATTCTAGGCCTACCTCTACCATTAAGTAGCCGAGTAAGCTTGGTCAAGTCATTTCAAAATTCTATAACTGTAATATGACAAAAATCACTAATATTCATTGACATCTGGTCTATGATTAGCTTATTAGATCAAGTGTCTGTAATTTTTGGAAAACATGAGGTAACAGGACAGAGAAATGGTACATTTTGGTAGGGAAACAAGAAATAGGAAAGGGAATTTCTTAAGGGAGGGTACTCATAGAAAAGGCAAGAGACCAAATAAAGAATCACAGAATGTTAGGTCATCAAGGGAAACTAACAATTGCCTACCAAACTTAACCCTTTCATTTTCATGAAAGAAAATCTGAGACCTACAGAGACAGACATATTTTTTTTACAAGGCCAAACAAATAATTAGTAGTATAACTAAGAATAGAAATGAGATTTTCAGATTGTGTTAAGCTTTCAGTGTTTTTCCTTCATTGCCATATTTGCTTTTAGATGTTGGACTCTTTATGCCTTTAGAAATCAATAACTTTCTACAAGAAGAAAGGAAGGAAAGAATGATGGAAAAAAAGGATATGTCATGGAAGATAACCTTTTTTTGGAGGGGGGGACCTATAATTTTATCTCTATAAGGAACTCCCAGGGAGAAAACTTCTTCTATAAATGTAGTTGCATATCCATTCTATAATTTATTCTGAAAGAGGTACCTGATGAAAATTAGAGACAAAATCACCTTTCCATGGTACCCTATCCAATGTGTGCCAGAGATTTGAATTTAAGTATCCCGGATTCAATACTTTCTAAATTATGTATTCATAATTTTTATGATCTGACTTCAGCTCTACTTCATTCATTTTGCTTTTACTTTTGGCAATAGTCTCCCTCTCTTTCCCCTACCATAATCAAATGACCAGCAATGGATTGTAAAAAATCTTACTTCAAATTGTTTTAGTCCAAATCACAGCTGGGGGTTGCTCAAGACCTTTAATTGCTAACTCACTGTTTTGATGAAGAAATTTATTCTAACACTATTTGTTTTGCATTTTGACTGCCGCTAAATTGACATAATTGTATCAATTTAGAATCTTGAAATAAGTCAAATTTATAATTCCTCCCAGTTGGGCATGCTCCATGAACTATACAGACTGAAAATATTGTGAGAATGGAGTACAATGCTGGCTTAATTAGTGGTGGAGTAAAACCAGCTTAGAACAATGGAGATCAAAGAACTTTCCCATTAATGGCAAATTACTTCACCAGGGAGACCAGAAAGGTAATATTTGATTACTGGAGAAGGTAATATACCTTATTGGCAAAGTGTGAGACAAATGACTTTTACTTATAAAGGTAAAATGATTAAGGAAAGAGGCCTAATTAGGTCTACAGGCAGCTGGAGAGCCTGTGGTGAAGTCAAGATAATGGCAAGTATGCACTTATTTATTGGTGGGTGTCTGTGAGAAGCTGATCAAATTCTGTTACATGAAAATCTCTGTAAAATCTCTATAAAAATACCCATACAACCTATTTATCTGGCTTTTATCCCAACTATTGTCACACCACCCCTGTAGATTCACTATCCACCCCTCTCCTCTATTGCCACTTTATTATAGTTATCCTCTTCATAAGCTTTTGGGTCTAGCCTACAGAAACAGAATAGAGTGGATACAAGGCTAATGTAATACACAAAGTAATTTATTGTTCAATTCTTTGGTTCAGTATCTGATCCACTGGGTATCTGGGTTACTAATGTCACCTGTTTTGACTCTTGAACCTTGATTACTTTTCTCTGTCTTTGTGAATCCTTAGTCCCTGACTTGATATTTATGTTCTTAGACTTTCTTTGTTTCTAATCACTGCCCTAAATTAAAATATTGACTCCAGGCCCATAACAACCCAATTCTACTTTTATCTGGCTATCTCCTTCTGCCTGGCAAAGTTTTTTTTCCAGTTGTCAGTCAAGTCTTATTATGGTAGTCTACCTTTGAAAAGAGCTTTAATTGAAGGATTGGATTAGGATAGGAATAGATTTCTAGAACCAACAACCTAAATTTAAAAGACTGTCAGGAATTGTCCTCTCTGACCACTCAAAAGTTATTTCAAACCCTGACCAGTGAAAATGGAAAATTTTGCTATTAAGTGGATATGTGGGTTGGAAAAGATAAAGAGGTCATGGATGACATAAAGTTTACAAACATGAGCAACTAGAAGAATGACGGTATCATCAACAATAAGAGGGAATTTCCAAAAAAAAAAGATGGGTTTGGGGCAAAAGATAATAAATACATTTTATTTTAGCCATGTTTATGTTTATGAGACACTTAGAACAAAATCAGTAGATAGTTTGGTGATGCATGAGTAGAGCTCAAGACACTAAGTCTGGTTAAATAGATTTAGAAAGTATGAAAAAGGAAATCTTTTATGAATATCTTGCTTCAGGAAAATATAGAAAATTATTTAAAAATATATAAATCAGAAGTTAAATTACAGATCAACAAAATACACATGGCAGTAACAGAAACCCCAAGTTTATATTACCAAGACACATTGTATTCAAATGTTAGAATTACAATATCAGTCAATTTTAGATGGCATCAAGATAGAAAAGCACTTCACATTACAGAATTACTTACATTTCTAAGAAATCAATGGGCAAATGGAATATGTTATAGTGAAAAGCAAGAATTGATTGACTTCCCAAAATAACATATCCTGCAAAAATGAGCTTCAAAGAACACACCACACACACACACACACACACACACACACACACACACACACAGAAAGACAGAGAGAGAAACAAGGAATAATTTGAATGATTCCTTTCTTTATGCTTACTCAGAAGTAAACAGTATATTCAACAACCAGGAGCAAAACAAATGCTTTCACAAAAACATGAAAGACTAAGAGATAAAATGTTCATCACCTGGGCCTAGAAACAAGAATGCAGACTGGTGTATCTGAGAGTTTCTTTTTTATTATTTTATTACTTATACATTGTGTGAGAGGCACTGACATGACAAAAAAAAAAGGATAAATGCTCTTAACAAATTAAAAATTCAAAGCATACAATGGGAAAGGTTAAGAGTTAAGGAAATAAATTAATATTGTTGTTAATAATCATAATTTTAATAATTTGCAAATCAATATTATAAAAATAATAACAAAAGTAAACACAAGGAATAGAACATGGGAAACACAACATAAGTAATTTAGAGTATTCTATCAGCAAAATCCCCAGTATACAGAGGAGGGTCTGCTTTACAGGTTCTTACATCTGCTTTTTTAAAAGGGAAGCAACTTTTGAGGGGTCAACAACCACTTTAATCAAGCACATACATCATTCACTTAGTTCAGGGGAAAAAGTCAGCACCTTGAACTTCAGAGAAAATACAAAGAAATAACAATCAACAGACAGGGTTTCCTACTGTCTGACCATAAGCAATACAATGCATCACAGATCGATAGATCCAACTGTTTGACCATACATACATAGTTACCAGAGAGGGAAACACCAACATCTGAGTTTCCAAAGCTGGTGGACTTCTTAGCAGCTGCCCAGAGACTCATTTGGCATCAACAAAAAATCTCCCCTAATCAAGCTTCCCTTAATAGGCAGGCCCTTTAATGGGTGGGGAAGATCTTTAACTCTCCTTAGCATTACAATTATCCACACCAAATGTTCATAGGGACTATTTTTGCCTAACCTGTGAATAGAGAATTTCAAGCTTATATTGGTCTGATCAGTTACAGTTGGACAAATTGAAACTTGACTCTAGCATAGTGATGTCATTTGGTCCTCTTCAAGAAGAAAGGACAACAACCAATCAACCAGATGCTTTCTTTAAATATCTATCTACATACATACATCTATGCATATATGTAAATATATAAACATATATATATATATTTGCATATTATCTCCTCCATTACATTTCAAACTCTTTGAGAGCAGGGACTATCTTTTGCCTTTTTCTGTATTACAAGATCTTAGGACAGTGCCTGGGACTTGACAGGAACTTAATAAATGCTGATTGTTAAAAAGAAAGAAAGACTATTTAATCACTGTGGAATAAGCAAAGAAAGTGACTGGAAAACTGGTGTATGGAACAAGAAGTATTAGATACTGGAGAATTAGGTTCCAATGAGAGATCTTGGTCTCTGAGAAAGTGAGGCAAAATAAGAACCCATTGCTTAGGGTTTTAGGTACCAAAGTCACAGTGAGAACAGCAGGATGGATAGTTGTTCTGAGCCAAAGAACATTAAACTAAGGCTTTTATTACATTATATTTTCAGGACTAATACCTACAGTCTGGAATGGGACTGGACCTTCAGATAAACAACAAGCTAATAGAGCTATCAGGATGAAGGTGGTCCTAGACTGATATTCTTTGCTAGCAAACTCTGTTAGGTTCTACCAAGCTTGAAAGGACCTGAGTTATAGAATAGACAGAGAGAGAGAAAGAGAGAGAGAGACACTGAGAGAGAGAGAGAGAGAGAGAGAGAGAGAGAGAGAGAGAGAGAGAGAGAGAGAGAGAAGGGAAGGGAAGGAGGGAGGGAGGGAGAAGGAGGGGGAGAGGGAGAGGGAGAGGGAGAGAGAAGATGTATGCATTTTCTGAGCACTGATTTACTTAAGTGCTGAGAGATTCATTGTCAGAAAGCTGATCACAAGTTTTTGGTGGTGAGGGAAAGAACAACTTATGAAAAGCATGAAAGGGTTCAGCTTTGGACCAGGAGAGCGAGTTACTCTGATATTGTGATTATGAATCTTTGAAATATTGAAATTTCATGCGAACAGGTTTAAGGAGAGAAGGAGGAAAATACCCCTACTTCTGTTTAGATTCTAATCAGTGAGAAACTCCTATGGGTGTTTGGTGTCTCTAAAATTTCATCAGAAGAAGCTTGAAAATTCACCTTTTTTTTTTTTTTTTTTGCTAAAAGGACTAATTTCCAGTGCTGACAGAATTGTCAATGTAGTATTACATTATCTAGTACTCTGAAAGTAAACAAAAAGTCTTTTGAGACATTTTGAAGCAAGTATATAGCAAAATATGACAATCCTAGCCACCTAAATCATTTTTGTTTAGTGCTAACATCTGAGAGTCCATCAAAGGAAGGCTTTTTTCAAACAAAATCTTGTGATATAGGTAGGTTGGTGTTGATGATTGGCGATGGAATAAAATAGGCTTTTGGACTTGATGCCAATGACCCAAGTGTTTTATCTTTTCATCAATGTTTGTGACTCCAAGTTTTGACAGATAGACCACACAATATAAAGATGAATGACAGGTTGAGGTTTATATTTTTCCCCTCAAAGTGAACTTACAAGCCAGGCTAAATTAAAATTTTGGCAACACTGCATATACGGGTCTTTACATAAATACTGTGGACCTGCTTTCTCTGGGCCAGCGCACTCCCTTCTATCTTAAACACACATCCATTTCTCTTTTTAACCTGGTGCAAAAACAGTTGGGGATTTATGTGGAGCACAGAGTTCTGTCTAAGGATGCTGTTGGAGCAACACTGCAGATAACAGTTCATTTGGGAATGCATTTGCACTAGAGTAAGAGTTGCCTGCCCTCCCTCATGAGAATCCAGCCTTCACTTGGATAAAGGTTGGTGGGGGAAGAGGAATGTTGGCCAAGAAGCATGGTGTCATAGCAATAACATTAGTGTTAGAGGTCCAACAGATAGTTTCACTCTATGGATGTGCATGCCAGGGGAGAACTGCAAGATGGCAGCCACCTTGATGCTAATACACATGGCACTACCACTACCAGTACCTCTACTATCACCCCTCCTGCAAGAATCAATGTCCAGGATAAAAGACATTATCCCTAGTTAGTTGTATTTCTGTTCAGATCCGTCTCATCCTGGTGTTATCACCCTAAAATAGCACTGATGTACTAGAAAAAGCCTGATCCTGGTGGGCTAGGTGGTGAGACACAAAAACATGGTATATACCAGGCCAGGATGCAAAGCTTGTTGTTCAGACTAATGGTTTCTATTCTGCATTGGATCAAATGGCCCTTTGGTGGAAATTCTGATTTGATGGGTCACTAACAGTTCATCTAGCTCAAAGAAAAGAAGTGAAATTGGCTGAAACTTTTGGTGTCCCCAGCTTTTCCCTTCTCCAGCGTTTTCTTGTATCTATTCTTCATATATTTTATATTTTCATATATATATATGTATATATATACATATATATATATGATGTCCCCCAATTCCAGCACCATAGAAATTCATTGCTTCATTTCTGTTTTTGTGTTCATGCTGTTTTCCATAATGAGTTCCTGACATAAGTATTTCATAAATACCTCTTAATCAATTGATTGGTTGATTTAGTTGGATACCCAGCCCTTAAGTGCACATGGTGCTAGGGTTATCTCTGCTCTCCCACTCATCAAACCTTTCATCCATACTGCAGAGTTTGGCAGTTTCAAAGGAATCAAAATGTTAATTTTAAAAGAAATGAAATTCTGAGAGTGAATTTCAGGCAATATTTTGAAAGTCTCATAAAGATTTTCTTGAAATTTAAAGTCTTCTCATAGCCTCTGAAATTATAGTATTGAGGCTGTCACCTACACTGCATGTGTATGAGTCCATTTTCACTTGTGAGTCCTTGTTATGTAGCAGCACTCATTCCTGTTCTACTTTCAGAATGAGTATAAACCTTGGGCATGTTTTTCTAGTCCTCTTCATTTTCTATTTTTCCTGTCTTCCCCTTCCCTTTGCAAGACTCTCCCTGGCTTGCCCAGACACCAGTTGTGTTTTACTGAGCTCCCATTTTACTCAAGTGAGATAGACCTTTCCTGAAGTCCTTCTAAGTTACTTTAAGCTGGAAAAAATATTTCACTCCATCTTTTTGTGGGTTCTATCACTCCAGAATTCATTTAGAAGCTTGATTTAATGTTGTTTCTGAGGGAAACTGAGGAGAGCTCAGGCATTAATTTCTTAAATTCTTCTTTATACGACCCTAGGCAAGTCACGTAACTTTTCTGGGGTTCAATTTCCTCTTCTATTAAATAAGTTGATTGGGCTTGATAGCTTCTAAGGTCCCTGCCAGTTCTAAATGTATGGTCCCATGATCCTGTTCAGGGAGCTAGTGTTGAGGAAGTCTTCAGGCTAGCATCAGGGATGGTGATTAATGCATAGAAGAAGACAATAGGGATCTCTAAAACCTGTGATAGGAGCAGTTGGAAAGTGTCCCAGCAACATGTGCTGCTTTTGATGCTACGTGTTCTAGTCAAGTCCTCTGATTGAAAGGTCCCTTGCTGATCTCTGACCTTCTCACTACCAGTAGCTTCTGGCAGTGATATTTTCATCAAGAGACCTGGGAGGATAAAATTAACCTATAAATTTGGGCTTGAGACTCTCAGCCTCCTTCTTGCTATCATTATTATCCTTTGAAGATGAGGAAGGAGCCTTGTTACTGAGGATCTGGATTATAAAGTAATAGCCCAATCGAGAAGGAACTAAAATAAAGGGCAAGGACATTTGCCATTCAAAGCCAACAGTGAGCTGTTTCTCTCTGTGCTCCAAAGGTCCTTGTTACTGAAGGGTATGAGTAGACCAATGTCTGTCATGTAATAAGTACATTTCTTTTGTTCTTTGTTTCGTATTTTTTAGTCTTTTTACTGGTCCCCCCACCAAATAGACTGTAAATGTCTTTCTGGCAGGGCCTTCATCTAATGTCTTTTCCATATTTCTACGTTCATATAATCACAGAATTTTAAAGCTATAAGGAACTAGAGGCTATTTATCCATTTGATACTTAACCGTGAGATGGAGGACACTAGTTTATTATTAACTGCATTCTAACTATATTCACTACCTACATGGTAGTCACAATCATTCTGAGTTTCTGATTTGGTATTTAAGTTACAGTTCACAAAGTTACAGTTTTCTAGGCTCCAATGAACTCTCTCCATGGATAACATGTTACATTCCTCCTATCACAAATTCCTGATAGACCCCTACTTCATCTTGAGGTAATTTATGTTGCTAACCTGTGGAATATCAGGGCACTTCTACAGTTTTTTTTTTTCCAACCAGCTCTCCTTTGGGTATTAAAACCCCGTAAAATTCAAAATGTATTGAATCATGCTGCATATGGGATATCGTCTGAAACTGCTAAAACACATTCTTCATTTGTTGCTGTTGCTATCAGAGGATCATGGGTCTAGGATCATGGTTGTTCCTGTTTCTACTACTACAAGAAACTGCTCAATGACACCTGCTGCTGTGTATACTTTCCCTAATCCCCATTTGAATACATCTAATACATGCAGTAAATCTCTCACTTAGTCATTTTCTATGCCTCTTATTTAGCATGATATAGCAGAGACAGTGCTAGAGTTGGCATGAGGTAGAACTGGGTTGAATTCTACCTCAGATATTTATTAACCATGTGATCATGGACTTGTCAATTAACCTCTCCAAATCTCACGGTTGCTTTGTTTGAGCCAATGATATACATAATATAGGTCAAGAGATTTGCAAACCTTAAATCCTCATATAAACATGAGTATCTAGTTCTCATGTTTTTGGATAGAGTTCAGAGACAAACAGTCCTGGGACTGGTCACTATTCTCCTATTATTCTCATAAGTTTAATTCTCATGTGCTATTGTCTAAGTCAAAACAACAATTGCATTTATAATTAATTATTCTTACGAATTCAAGCCTGAGAAAAATTGACTTTTTATTCACGCTAATTATTTACACTGCTCGCTATTTTTCCATGATTTTTTCATGATAATGAGAATGACTCAATTTTCTATAGCACTTTAAGTTTTACAAAATATTTTGTTCAGAACAGCCTTGTGAGGTGGGCAGCTAGCAAACTTACTCAAGGCTACATCAAACTATTTCAAAGGTAAACCATTGTTGCTGAATGAATGAATGAATGAATGAGTTTTGCATGAAAAAGGGTTCACTATGGAAATTTAGAGCACCCCAAAATCATAACTATACCAGTGTTTCCATTTTTTCTCTTCCCATTTTCTTTCCATCTCACCACAACTCATTTGCTCAGTGCAAAGCTATTCATGCTAATAAACCTCCTGTCACATTTCAAATTTCACATCCGTTTTTGTGACCTGTTCCTACATTTTCTATTTTACCAAGTGAAAAGTAGTCACCTCACAAATTCCAACCTGTCACTGAAAGCTAAGGAATTACAAAACTGCCAGGTGAAACATGATTATTTCTTGAATTGCCCACAAAAACTGCCAAGTTTTGTCATCGTCTAAGCTCTTTCCTCACTCGGGATGTTTCGTATTGTTCCTTCTGCTTGGCATGAGACTTACTAGCATATCCACAAGTGTTTTGTGCATAGTAGGTGCCAGTTAGTGGTAGACAGAAAAATAAAATAATAAAATCAAGGAATCAGACTTAGAATTTCAAGAAATTAGAAATCATTGAGTCACAACTACTTGATTTTACAGACAAAGAAACTGGGACCACAGAAGTTTATGAAAAACTTAATGCTTCACATGCCATGAGTACACTTGTACTATTCTTTGTTTTATTTTTGTTAGTCTTTTCACACACACACACACACACACACACACACACACATACACACACCAATCAGGTCACAAACATCTTTTTGACAGGGGCTTCATCTAATGTCTTTTCTATTTTTCTAGGTTCATATGACCATGTAATTTCAAAGCTATAAGGAAACTACAGGTGATTTAGTCCCACTCCCTCATTTTACAAATGAGGGAACTGAGGGCTGGACAGTTGAATGATGTCCAAAGTTGTTAATTGGAACAAGATTATAGGTCTTAGTAAAAATTGTTATAAATGTAAATGAACATTCACATAATAAATATTGTGTCTTCTACTTGTCATAAACCTCTCAAAGTTCCTAACAGAGTTTGGCCCATAGTAGACAGTCAAGAAAATATTTGTTAAATTATATTTTATATAAAGCTGAAAATATGAAAATAGCGAATTATTTTATTCCATAGAAAATAGCACATCTTAGTTATGGTTCAAAGAAATTAAATAATGAGGTAAATGAGTTGTTTTTTGAATGCAAACAGATTTTTAAAATAGTCTTGATAGTAGACAGGCTAAATAGAAGCATATATGATGTGAATGTCCTTACGTCACCTCATTCTCATCCCATTTCAAAAAGGGGTAGGGCTGAGACTACATCAATATGAAGCCAAGTTTCCTGATGTAAAGAGGGAAATCTGGCTTCCATATATTTACCCACAACATGACAAAAAGCTGGATGGATGATACCGTGCAGACATTTTAGCTTCTCCCATTCTAGGTTTTCAGAGTGGCCTGTGACATAAGGACAGAAAAAGTTAAGTTTACTTGCCTAAATTGAAGCTCTCATCAGAGAAGGAGCGTAATTCATCCCTTAATTCATTGTTAATGAGACAAGATGCTGGAATAGTAGAGAAAATTGTACCTAACCTAACCACGCCTACGGTGAAGGTTGATATTTTCATTGGAAGCTCCCAATAGTATAAGGGATATGAGTAGGGACCCTTGAATTTAGCTGGGTTATGTTTATTTTGCTTCAAGATCACCATGAGTATCTATAACTTGAACTCTGCATCCACATTTACTCAGTTCCTAAACTTTGCCTTGTTTCACAGAGAAGCAATTTTTTCATGGTAAGGAGACCTGAAAACAGAGCTATGTTTTCATTATTCATTCAGTCCTACAGAAGCACTGCTATAGATGCATTATTTACAGGCCTCAATGAGTTTAAATAAATGTCCGCTGTGGTCAGTTTTGTGGTGAATGTAGAATAAACAGATGGAGGGGCTAAGTGATGGCACACGAGTAGCATTGCATTGTATATATATGGCTTTATTGCCAATAAGGCTGATCTATATAACACAGCACAGAATTGGGAGATGGAGAAATTATACTCCTAAAAAGAACAATACATCTTTGCTTTTCTGTATTTGCATAAGCACAGAAGAGTAGGGTCTCATCCATCTTTAATTTATCTAACCTGCTCTGATCAATGATGGGCTTTTATATTCCTCTTTATTGATTTCATAGCTAGATTTCACAAAAGCAGATTTTTAAGGAAACAAGATGGAGTTCAGAAAACTTCTGATGCAAGGTTAGCCTTTCAATAGGGCCTTATTAGTGTGGGGGGAGGGGGAGTAAAGGGAGAAAGAGTCCTTGGGCATAGAAGGTTTTTTCTCTCAGTTTTTCTTTATGAAACAATACCAAGCAGTAGGATGTTAGAACAACAAAGAACAACAGAAAATATCTAATTCAACCCTTTCATTTTACCCATGAGGAAACTGAGATAGAGAAAGTAGGAATTACTTGCCCAAAGGCTTATAGCTAGTTAGTGGCAGAACTGGGACTCAATTTCTATTTTTTTTCTTTTCTATGCATCCAATTTCAGTCATTTCAATTAGTTTTACTTGCCTACTGAGCATCTGACTAACATTGTTGTCTCACTGTGCGCCAGGTTCCGATGTTACATTTCCAGTGACTAGCTGAAAGTATTACACATGGAAATGTGCATGTGTGTGTGGCTGTGTGTACTTCAACACATGTACATGTATGTATATATATACATTTATTTATATATATACAATATACTCTCTCCATATGTGTGTGTGGATAGACAGACAGACAGACAGACATATAGACAGATAGATAGATTTGGAAAGTAATAGCATTTCCCTTTGTTGGGAGGGGAAGGGGAGCTGTTTTGATAATATAATACTTTCCAGGGATGCACACATTGACAATGAGGTTGATGCGCATGTTGTCAAAGCTAGCTCAGTGTTTGGGAGCCTCCAAAGAAAAGTTTGAGAGAGAAGAGGTATTAGACTGAGTACCAAACCAAAGTATCTTCAGATCTACAGAGCCATTGTGCTGACCTCATTGTTGCATGCCTCTGAAACATTGACAGTCTACCAGCACCATAACAGGAAACTGAATTGCTTCCATTTGAACTGTCTTAGGAAGGTTCTAAGGATCTCCTGGCAGGATAAGGTACCAAACACTGAAGTCTTTGCTCAAGATGAACTGCCAAGCATTCATACTATGGTTTAGAGAATGCAACTCCAAGGGACTGGTCACTTTTTGTTCAAATCCAAAATGTATGCTTGCCAAAAGGATTATTCTATGGAGAATTCACATGGGGCAGGCAATCACAGGGTGGTCAAAAGAAGTGATACAAGGATACCCTCAAGGTCTCTCTCAAGAACTTTGAATTTGACTGTGCAACATGGGAGACACTGGCACAGGACTACTCAACACGGCGTGCCCACATCAGTAAGGATGCTGCACTCTATGAGCAAAGCAGAATTGAGACAACACAAAGTAAAGGTAGGATGTGCAAATTTGGAGTATCCATGCCCAACCTGTGATAGAGCATTCCAAGCTCATATTGGTCTGATCAGCCACAGTCAGACACACTAAGATTTCACTTTATCATGTTGATGTCATTTTGGTCTTCTTCGAGAATGAGGGACAACACCCACCACCACAGCATTTCCCTTTGTTGGGAGGGGAAGGGGAGCTGTTTTGATAATATATTTATTATTAAATGTATATTATCAATAATAATTATCAATTAAAGCAACTAATGAAAGCAACAGATAAAGTAAATCATAAAATCATGCAACATATTGTAACTTCCAAACTATTTACAGATTGACAATGGAAAAGAAAGTCTTTGGAAATGATTAAAAAATAACAGTAATATGATCTTATTTGTTTTCAGGTCCCCTTCTATTTTTCCCCAACTGCTTAGTTATCAGATTTTTTACTATTATACAGGAGAACATTTTTACATTTGATTGATATGTGTGAATTTTCAATATAAGTGAACTGGATATAATCAGATATTATTCTAACATGTTTATTGTTACTGTTTTTCATGCACACTATCAAATTTGCATGCTTATTACCTGCTCTGGGTGAAAATATATGTCTGGTTCTGGCTGTCAAGTATTACTACAATTGATTCTTAAATAAGCTGGTCTCCAAGTTTTTTTCTTTTGATTATGCACCTGTCTCAATAAAACATCTGTAAATACTAATTCCATATATATATGCACATATTCATATATAAATTATATGTATACTAATGTACATATGTTATAAAACACAAATTTTTAAAATGAGCTAATGATGGAACAAATAATATTTAAGAATAATTATTTGATTTTATCTATAAATGGTACAAAATATTTTTTCTTTTATCAAAAAAAAGAGAAAGTTATATCACCTTAGAAACTGAAAAACATTCCACAACGTGAGAACAGTTCTTTTTAGAGAGGTTGAGAGAAAATGGTCACACTAGTACATTATTGGTAGAGCTGTGAATTAGTAAAACCATTTTAGAAAGTAATTTGGAATTATATACATAAAGTGATTAACATTCTGTACTCTCAGAGATTCCACTAGTTTGAAGTATAAATCATATACCCCTTGGCATCTTGATAAATGTTTTAACAATAAGCTCTGATAAAATATATGTTGGGATGTTTAATCTGCACTATTAATATTTTCTTCATCACTTTTGTCTAAAACCAGCAATGTCAAAGTCTAATAGATAGAGATGTGTTGCATATTGATTTAGAAAAGTACAAATTAACATTACATATGCTTTACTATATTTTCTTTATTTTTGTTAAACATTAAACCAAGCTCTCATTCATAGTATTTTTTGCCATGTATTTTCTCATATTGAAAATCTAACAATCAACTATTTAAGTCTGGTTTGAGTCAACTCTGGCATAGCCAAAGAAGGTATTCATAAAGTCTGCATATACACCAAAATATTTACAGCCACACTTTTTGTGAAAGAAAGGAAATAGAAAGAAATGACCTGACCTTTCAAGTGGGAACTGTATGTCCAATCTCAGCAGGAATTAGCTATGGAAGAAGAGACTTCTGCCCCTTATCCCAGGATTTGGACCTCATTTGTTTAAGGGGGGAATGATGGAATGATTGTGCTCAAGTTCCAACCTAAGATATTGTTTTATGTGCTTATTTTATGTGATCTCTGTTATATTGTTGTAAAATTCTGTTGACACCAGTTCCCTAAGATATTGCTTATATTCTTATTTTCTGTTATCCCTGTTACAATTCTGTTGATACCAGCTTCCCCACCAACCTACGTAATGAATACAAAAGATCTTGGAGTCACATGTAATGGTAATTTAAATGTGAAGATCTTTCTCATTCATTAATAGGTTCATGTGATCTTCCTGGGTCATATGGAAGCCTGAGTCACATGAGTCTATGTCACATGGAATAGGAAGGGGTACAGCAGAAAGGGTGGAACAGGAAGAGGCAGAGCTAGAGCAGAGATGTGAGGAAATTGGTCAGAAATAAGGAAGAGAGAAAGACAGACAGATAGGTTCCTGAGTGTTTGTTTATTTGTTTGTTTGTGGGAAGGCCTGATAATGTGTATGGACTTATTTGTTACTATGATAGATCTGGTTTTCTGGTGTCTGAATAAAAATTTTGGTTCTGGGGAGTAGAGGGATGGATCTGCTTTAGCTTTCCTCTAAACAAATTCTAGAACAGCAGAAGTCACAAAATAACAGAGTAAAAGAGATTTCCAGCCCAAGACAGCTTAGAAGGCTGACAGGAAAGGTCTATAACACCAGGCTCAGAGAGCACAGCCTAGCCTTGACCATGCAGCACTGCAAAGACAGGACTGGAGCAGGCCTCAGGGCAGTTAATCATGGGTAGCAGCTGTGGTTCCCAGATTTCTCAACCAACCAACAAAACGCAGCTTCAAAGGTCAGTAAGAAAGCTCTTTCACCTGAGTGAGAGGGAGGCCTGATCCTGCCCAGGGTAGCAGCAGTGTCTGCTTTTGGAGCCCTCAGACTAAAGACCCTGGGGGAATCAAGCAGTTGATCTGGGTCTCAGTTCTGAGTGGCAGTCCTGGGGTGAGAAGGAGTGCTGGCATGGTGAAGCTGGTGGTAGCTGTGGAGAGAGAATCCTACTCACAGATCCAGGGCAGAAAAGAGTGCTGGTGGTTGCTCACAGATCAGAGCATAGGCCAGGAAAGAAGTAAACTCCTCTCCTTTGACTGTGCCACCTTGGAGGAGCTGAGAACTTACAGGTCCCAGACTCAAAAGTCAAGTAATTGACTGTGAAAATGACCAAAAAAAGGAAAAAAAATAAGACTAGAGAAGGTTATATTCTTGGTGAAAAGGTATACTCTTCCATTCTTTCAGATGAGAAAGAACAAAGCATACCATCCCAGGAAGACATCAAAGTCAAGGCTTCTACATCCAAAACCTCCAAAAAATATGCAGTGGTCTCAGGCCATGGAAGAGCTCAAAAAGGATTTTGAAAATCAAATAAGAGAGGTGGAGGAAAAATTGGGAAAAGAAATGAGAGCAATGCAAGAAAATCATGAAAAGGTAGTCAATAGCTTGCTAAAGGAGAACCAAAAAAATGCTGAAGAAATAACATCTTCCAAGAAATTATCAAGGAATACTGCCCTGATATTCTAGAACCAGAGGGTAAAATAGAAATGGAAAGAATTCACTCATTACCTCCTGAAAGAGATCCCAAAAGGAAAACTCCTAGGAATATTGTAACCAAATTCCAGAATTCCCAGGTCAAGGAGAAAATATTACAAGCAGTAAGAAAGAAACAATTCAAGTGCTGTGGAAACACAATCAGGATTACATAGGATTTAGCAGCTTCTACACTAAAGGATCAAAGAGCTTGGAATATGATATTCCAGAGGTCAAAGAAAATAGGATTAAAACCAAGAATCACCTACCCAGCAAAACTGAATATAATATGTCAGGGCAAAAAATGGAATTTCAATGAAATAGAGGTGTTCCAAGCATTGTTGTCGAAAAGACCAGAGCTGAATAAAAAATTTGACTTTCGAATACAAGTATCAAGAGAAACATGAAAAGACAAACAGGAAAGAGAAACCTTAAGGAACTCATTAAAGTTAAACTATTTACATTCCTACATGGAAAGATGGTTTTTGTAATTCATGAAACCTTTTTCAGTATCAGGGTAGTTAGGGTAGTGTGTGTGTGTGTGTGTGTGTGTGTGTGTGTGTGTGTGTGTGTGTATGTGTGTGTGTATGTGTGTGTGTGTATGGGTATGCATGTATGTGTAAATTATATATTTGTAGCTATGTATATGTACATGGGTGTATGTATGTATGTATATGTGTATATATATGTGGGGGAGTGGGGGGGGGTGTGGGTGTGGGTGTGGGTGTATACATAGAAAGAGGACAAAAAGTGAGCTAAATATTAAGGGAGAATACCTAAAACATTTTACTGTTGGATGGAATGTACTAGGAGTAAGAGAAAAGGAGATGTATAATGTAGCAAATCATCTAACATACAAGAGGGAAGAAAGAGCTTCTACAATGGAGGGGAAGAAGTGGGAGATGAAAGGAAATAATTGAACCTTTCTCTCATGGGATTTGGCTTAACGAGGGAATAACACACTCAACTGAATATGGAAATCCATTTTGCCCTGCGGGTAGGCAAGGGGGAAAGAGATAGGAGGGGGAAGATCATAGAAGGGACAACAAATTGGGGAAAGGCATAATCTGAAGCAAACACTATTGTTTGAGAACAGGTCAAGGGATAGAATGGAATAAATGAAAGGCAGGATAGGACAGATGGAAATGTGGTTAGTCTTTCACAGCATAACTATTATGGAAGTGCTTTGCATTGATACACATGTGTGACATGTACTGAATTGTTTGTTTTCTCAATGACGGTAGGTGGGGAGAGAAGGAGAGAATATGGAACTCAAAGCTTTAAGAATGAATGTTAAAAGTTGTTTTAGCATACAACTGAAAATTAAGCTAACCAGACAATGTAGTATAGAAATCTATTTTGCCCTACAGAACAACAGAGGGGAAGGGGGATGAAAGAAGGGTGGGTAAGAGAAGGGAAGACAGACTGGAGGAAGGGGTGGATGGGGTACATGCTGTTCTGGGGTGGGGGGTAGGGAGAGATGAAGAGAAAATTTTGAATTCAAATTCTTGTGGAAATGAATGTTAAGAACTTAAAAAAAAAATAAATTATATTTTTTAAAAAGTTTTGGTTCTGTGTTCCATGTGGAGAATCTGTTGTATTTCGTGACTCAGAATTGCACCAGCATATTCATGGCTGCCATGAGCTCTGTGAATATCACTTTGGCACTACAATCACACAGCCAGCATGTGTCAGATTTGGGATTTGAAGGCAGGGCTTCCTAAATCTATCTCTTATGCCATGACACCTATCATTAAGAAATAGCAAAATATTATCCATTATATTTTAGTAAGAGCTGTATAGTTAGATATGCTTTATTATTTTTGAAAATATTTGGTAATTTTTGATGCAGCAATTATAAGGACTGGTTATAAATTCACCCTATTTAAACTCTTTCTTTTAATAGCTGAAAAAAATACCTCCCAAATGTTCAAATATATACAAAGCACATGGAAGCCTTACTAAATTGTGGTCTTAATTTTCCAATCTTGTTCCCCACATACACACACACACCCAGGCTTTTATTGAAATTCAACTAGGTGGCCTATAATAGCTCTTCCACCTTATTTCTATGAGGTTCTCAGCATTGATGTAATATTTTTCATATGTGAAGATGAAATAAAGCTGGTAGAAATAACCAAATTACTGTATTATAGAGTCAGGATTCAAGTACTTCAATCCTAAGATGAAATTTAGTAGGAAATAAATGTAAAGTTGTGTATTTGGGTTAAGATACCAATTGCATAGCCCAGAATAGAAAAGATCTGACTAGAAGGCAACTCATATAGAAAAAAAAAAAACAAAAAAACTGAGGTAGATTGATTGATTAGAATTAAAATTGTAAGTGATAACATAAAATAATAGGCACAAAAGCCAATGCAAATAGCCTACAATAATAGAATAAGATATCCAGAAGGAAGGAGGTTATGATGTTTTTCTATACTGCTTTGTCCATATTTGTGGTATTTCATTCTGTTAAAGATACCACATTTTAAGGAGAACATTAACAGGATTGGCCATGATCTCTAAGATATCTCCTATTTCCAAAAGACATGATCTTTTGTCCACAGTAAGGTAACCACGATGGTGAGGTGACTGCAAACTGCATAACACAAAGAAAATCTGAATGAACTAAAGACATTTGACCTTGAGGCTTCCCTAACGCTGCAAGACAGCAATGATCTTTTCACGTTGTCTATTCCAATCATTCTTATTGTCTGTGCCCTCTTATTTGTTGCCTATCATACATTGCCTAATATTGTTAATTACTCTTTAATATACATACAACCTCTGCCTCCTTGACTGATGTGTAAGTTCAAGGGCAGTAGTAATAATGACTCCAAATCTTTTCCTCCAGGCTTTAACATAGTTTCTTGCACATAACAGGTTCATTGATTTCTTAATTAATTGGTTAATATATAGTAATTGACTATCCTTGAATAATCATTGTTAAGTTGAATATAAAAATCATGATTCTCTTACTTAAAAAAAATAACTTTCACGTTCATTATTTAAGTTTAGTGCCTCAGTGACCTTATGAGAGAGATAAGTGAAGTCCATAGGTTAATAGATTTAGAGATGCAAGAAACATTAGAAGCCATCAAGTCCAAAGGTTTCCATTTGCAGGTGAGGAAATTGAGGCACAGAGAAATTAAGTGATTTATAGTAAGAAATCCAGTGGTATTTGAAATCAGGTCTTCCTGACTCCAAGTCCAGTGCCTTATTCACTATGGTAGACTACCTGGTATATTATTCATAGCATTTTACAGATAAGGTTCAGAGAGTTTCAGTGACTCATTCACAGTAACCAAATGTGTCAGTCAGAAAGGAATACTAAATTTCAGGTCTACTGCTTCCTAGTTCAAGGGTCCCTCCCCTATTCTCAGAAGTGAAGGACAACACCTACCTCCCCTGACTTTCAATATCATACATATTTACATGTCTATGGCTTACATTTTTGACCCACAGAAAGTGAGAATTGGAACTACATATATAATGGGCTCATAGGATTACAGGATATGGGGTTAGAACAGATTATTTTTTAGATCACAATCTAACTGCTTCAATTGCAAAGGAGGAGACTGAGATCCAGAGAGTAGAAGAGACCAGAGGCTTCCTCAGGTTACTCTCATATTAACCTCTTTGCACATTCTGTAGCCAGTCTGTTTGACACCAGAACAAACTTTTCATTTGGTTAATTGGAAAGAAAAGAAGTAACTGGGCAACTGACTGAAATTCCTCAATTTTCAACTGGTTGTTATGGCTTTTTGTAGACACAGCCTCAGGCATACTCCCAGCATATCTACATGGCCCCATTAGGAAGGAGATTTTTTGCGCAGAATATTAAATATTGATTCCCCATCTTCCTTAACTTTTTATTGTATTTCAGAGAGTCATTTGCTTGCAGTGGATGTGGGGCAGCTATGTTCCTCTTTGCCCCCAGGGAGCTGAGAATGTGGTTGAAAAAAGAGAGCAGAGGAAGAAGAGGAAAGAATCTTATAAATAAACCAGAGGTACTGTTACAGTGGTCACGGCTACTGTATGTTGCACTTCTTCATTACTAACCTATCTTTCAGGGAAGTTAGAACCAGAAGGAATGGCCTATTTTCTAGGATTTAGGGGGAAAGAGAAAAACGACTATGCATGATACTGTGAGACTAGCATGTGGATCATTTTATGGAGCCTCCTTTGACTCATATATTTATTCTAAGCCACAGTTTCACTCTTGCCAGATACTTACTAGCTATTTCCTCTCCACTTACTATAATCATGAAGAGCCAGAGTGGCACTGACTACCCTGTCCTGCATTCTATCATAGCAGATAATGCAAAAATGTGGAAAGGAGGATTACCTACAGTCAACAATTGGAGCTTCCAATGTCCTACCCTTCCCAAGCAAGGGGTGGAATCAGGTAGTACAATCAGGATAGCTGGCATACCGAGGAAAATTGGGAAAACACTTAATACATTTTCTGGTTCAGTGGGACAGTGTGCGTTAGAATCTGGAGAAATGGTGGCTGGATCTTTACTAACACAAGAGAAGTGTGATGTGTGACAATCACCAAAAATTTGAAATAGTTGAAAAAGTCATAGAAGACCAAATTGAGATTCTTTCTGCAATCTCTACTTTGATCATGTACCTTGCCTCTGATCCTGAGATTGGACCTTGAAAGCAATGAACTTAAATATGGTTGACTGTGTTTACTACTTTACAAGATATTTAAACCACAAATTCAGTCCATGTTCAATGTCATACAGAAAATAAAACCAAACCAATGTATTTAAGAGGCACTAGAATCCATTCCCCATTTCTAAGAACCTTCCCTGACTACTGTAGTAAATGATCATCATTTTCTTCTCTGGATTTGAATAGCACTTCTACTGGCACCAATTATCACATAGTGGATAACTTTCATTGTGTTGTACTGTAATTTAATTGTTCTTGTCTGCATAAGTATATACTTTCCCTTCATCACCCTCTACTCTTAGTAAAATTTCAAAGTCAAAACAGCTGTCATAATCTTTCTCTCTCCTACAGTGTTTACCACAGTGTTCTAAGGATATAATAGGTTTCAAATAAATACTTACCAGAAAATAATGATATATCAGATTTAGAACACACCTTAATGGTTATAAAACAGGGATCAAAAGTGAGAAAGGACACTAGATATCACTGACTGCAACATCCCAATTTTCCACAAAAGTAACCAAGAGCCAAATATGTTAAACTCCTATGCCAAATTCATATCCGTACTAAGGGGCAATGCTAGGATTGGAACCCAGCACTTCTGACTCCAAAACTAGGACTGGTTCAATGATACTATATTTCTTCTTATTGGCCATCTCCCTATCCACTTGCTAAATCCTTCTTTATACAATATTCAATACTTGATCATTTAACTCCTGCTTGAGAGCCTCAAAAAGAAGAACTTCTTCTCTAATTAAGTTGTTTCTTTTATTTTGAACAACCTAAATTATTAGGAAGTTCTCCTTCATGATAAGTTGAAATTTGCCTTCCTTCATCTTAGAAAAGTAACACGGTACTGTTAAAAGGATCACTGAATCACAAAATATGAGAGTTGGAAAGGCCCAAAGCAACCATCTAGTCCATAGTAGACGAATCCCTACTTTTGTATAACTGACAAGTGGTTTCTGATCTCTACATGAAAACCTCCAAGGAGAGGAGGGGAAAGCCAGCACCACTTCTGGCAAATTATCCCACTTCTGGACAGTTGTAATTTTGGAGAAAATATTCCTGCCTTCTAGTCTAAATTGAATTCTTTGACTTAGTGCTCCCAGTTCTACCCTCTGAGACAAAATGGAACAAGTTTGTCTCTCCACATTACAGTCCTTAAAATACTTGAGGATAGCTCACATGTCCCCTCTGAGTCTCTTCTATATTAAACATAGTTCCTTCAGTCAGTCTTCATGTGACATGGACTCAAGACTCTTAACCGTTCTGCCCACTTTCCTCTGGACACTTTAGTTAGTCAAGACCATTCTTATATTCTTATTCCTGGAACTGAACACAATGGTCCACATGAAGTCTTTTGGTTCTGCTACAGTAAGATTATTATTTCTCTATTCCTGGAAGCTATGCTCCCTCCTAAAGTACCCCAAGTTTGCATTAGCCTTTTTGGCTGCCATGTAATAACTATCATTGAACTGAAGATCCATTAAACCCTCAGATCCTATTAATCCTTTATCATTCACTCCTCCACCTTACGTTTTTGGAATTTATTGTTGTGCTCAAATTCAAGGCATTGCATTTATCCCTATTGAAATGTCATCTAATTGTATTTAATTCAGTGCTCTAGCCTGCAATGAATTTTTTTGTATCTTAATTGTTAGCTAAATCATCCATCTTTATGTCACTTGCAAATTTAAGGAGTGTGACATCTATGTTTTTATTCAAGGCATTGATCAAAACGTTAAACATCACAGGGTCAAAAACTTGCCATTGGGACACTTCACTGGAGATCTCCTGTCATGTTGACACTGACCTAATAACAACTATGCCTTCAGTTTCACTGTCTTACCAGTCCAAAACCTTTCTGATTGAATTTTCATTTAATTCTACTATTCTGTTTTTCATAAGAATTGCATGAGATTTTCTATCAAAAGCTTTCCTAATATGATTGTATACGTATAACACATAAAATTGCTTAATGTCTCATCAAGGGGTAAGAGAAGGTAAAGAAGGAGACAATTTGAAACAAAACTTCTTTTTTAAATGTTGAAAATTATTTTGCAAGCAATTGGGAAGGAAAGAAAATATTGCTTTTATTTTTTACTAATTTATTTTTAGTTTTTAACATTCACTTCCACAAGATATTGAGTTCCAAATTTTCTCCTCATCTCTCCTTTCCCCTCACCCCATGATGGTATGCATTCTGATTGCCCTTCCCCCAATCTGACTTCTCTTGTATCGCACCCTGCCTTTCTCTTATCCCCTTCCCCTCTATTTTCTTGGTAGGGCAAGATGGATTTCTATACCCATTGCCTGTATGTCTTATTTCCCCATTGCATGTAAAAACAAATTTGAACATTTGTTTTTAAAACTGCATTCCAAATTTGTTCCCTTCCTCCCTCACTACTCACCCCCATTGAGAAGGCAAGCAATTCGATATAGACTATACATGTGTAGTCATGTAAAACACTTCCATAAGAGTCATATTGTGAAAGACTAACTATATTTCCTTCCATCCTATCCTTTCTTTCATTCATTCTATTTTCTCTTTTGACCCTGCCCCTCCTCAAAAGTGTTTACTTCTGAATACCCCCTCCTTCAATTTACTCTCTCTTCCACTTCTTCTCTTCTATAACTCCTCCCTACTTTCCTGTAGGGTAAGATGGATTTTCATTCTAAATTGAGTGTGCATGTTATTCCCTCCTTAAGTCAAATGTGATGAAAGTAAAGTTCAGTCATTCCCTCCCGCCTCTCCTATCTTCTCCCCCATTGTAAAGGTAGTTCTTGCCTATTTTACATGAGATAACTTATCTCATTCTATTTCTCCCTTTCTCCACCAAATAGACTCCATTCTCACAATTTAATTATATTTTTGGATGGTATCCATTCATATTCAACTCACCCTGTGCCCTCTATATTTCTATCCCTCCAACTACCCTAATACTGAGAAAACTCTCAAGGGTTATGAATATTATTTTTCCATATGGGAATGTAAATTGTTCAACTTTAATTAGTCCCTTATGAATTCTCTTTCCTGTTTACCTTTTTATGCTTCTCTTAACTCTTTTATTTGAAAGTCAAATTTTCTATTCAGCTTTTGTCAAGAATACCTAAAAGTCCTCTATTTCATTGAATGACCATGTCTCCCCTGAAGTATTATATTCAGATTTGCTGGGTTGGTGATTTTTGGTTTTAATCCTAGCTTCTCTGAACTTCAGAATATGATATTCCAAGCCCTATGATCCCTTAATGTAGAAGTTGCTACATCATGTGTTATCCTGATTGTGTTTTCACAGTACTTGAATTGTTTCTTTCTGGCTGCTTGCAATATTTTCTGCTTGACCTGGGAGCTCTGGAATTTGACTACAATATTCCTAGAAGTTTTCCTTTTGGGATCTCTTTCAGGAGGTGGTTGGTGGATTCTTTCAATTTCTATTTTACCCTCTGGTTCTAGAATATCAGGGCAGTTTTCCTTGATAATTTCATAAAAGATAATGCCTTTTTATATCATGTCTGTCAGATAGTCCAATAATTTTAAAGTTATTTCTCCTGCAACTATTTTCCGGGTTAGTTGTTTTTCCAATGAGATATTTCACGTTTTCTTCTATTTTTTATTCATTTTTTGTTTTATACTTTCAAGGTTTTTCATAAAGTCATTAGCTTCAATCTGCTCCATTGTAATTTTGAAAGAATCATTTTCTTCAGTGAGCTTTTGGACCTTCTTCTCCATTTAGCCCTTTCTGTTTTTTAAGGCCTTCTTCTCCTCATTGGTTTTTTGGACCTCTTTTGCCATTTGGATTAGTCTATTTTTCAAAATGTCATTTTCTTCAACATTTTTGCAATTCCCCTTTGGCAAATATTTGACTTGTTTTTTTATGATTTTCTTGCATCACTCTCATTTATCTTCCTAGTTCTTCCTCTGCTTCTCTTAACTTGATTTTCAAAACCCCTTTCGTGATTTTCCATGGACTGAGACCAGCTCATACTTTTCTTAGAGGCATTGGATGTAGGAGCTTTGACTTTATTGTGTTCTACCTTTATGTTTTGGTCTTCCTTGTCACCAAAGTAAGATTCTATAGTCTGATTTTTTCCAGTTTTTGCTTATTTCCCCAGCCAATTACTTGACTTTTGGTTTCTTTGTCAAGGTAGTTCTCTGATTCCAGTCGGGGGGAGGTGCTGCACTGTCCCATGCTTTAGGGGTTCTGTGCAGCTGTTTTTAGAAACACTTCTGGGGACCTGCAAATTTTTAGCTCTTCCAAGGTTGTATGATCAAAGGAGAGATGTTTACTCCTCTCCTGGTCTGTGCTCTGCTGTGTGAGTGACCTCAAGTGCTATTTTCTGTGTAAAAACTGTGGGGAGGATTCCCTCTCCACCACAAACTCCACCATACCAGCACTCCTCCTCACCCCAGGACTGCCACCCAGGACTATGACCCAGATCCAAGCAGGACAAAGCAAGAGAATCCCACCTCCACAGCAGCAAAGAGATCTCTGCAATGCCTCTCTGATCAGCAGCTTGTTTCTGCCCCCCCCCCCCCCAATCGGGGGCCCAGAACTCTAGAAACAGTTACCATTTTCAGCATGCCCTCTGCCATTCTGGGACTTGGGTCAGACCACCCTAGTCTCTCACACAGTTCTGGCAGACTTTTTCTACTGACCTTGTAAGTTTTCCTCAGCACTTTGAGGTCAAGAAGTCTGGAAGCTGTCACAACCATCAGTAATTCAGTCCCCAAGGCCTGCTCAAGCCCTGCCTAGGGGCCCATGCTCCACCCGCAGCCCGGCCCAATAGGCACTTCCTGTCGACCTTCTAGACTGACTTGGGCTGGAGATTTGCTTCACTCACTCATTCTGTGGGTTCTGCAGCTCAAGAATTTGTTTATAGTCTTTTTATAGGTATTTAGAGCATCTTGGGGGAGAACTCAAGCAAGTCCCTGCTTTTACTTTTTCCATCTTGTCTCTGCCCCCTCAAAAGTATTATTTTTAAAAGGCTTTGCTAAAATCCAGGTAAAATATGACCATAGAATACTCCCCCTCACCTACTAATTTAGGAATCTCATCAAAAAAAGGGAAAGATGACCAGTCTGGCATGACTTCCTCTTGACAAAGTAATGTTGGCTCTTAGTAATCACTATTTCCTCGTCTAGATATTCATCAACCATCCCTTTAGTTATTTCTTTTAATTTTTATTTTCAATTCTGAATTCTTTCCCTTCTCCACCAAATGAGAAAGCAAGAAATATGATATCCATTATGCCTATGAAGTCATGAAAAACATAATTTCCACATTAGCCATGTTGTAAAAAAAATACAAGTAAAATAAAATTTAAAATTACAAGCTTCATTCTATAATCAGAATTCATCAGTCCCCTTTGTGGAGGCAGACAGTATTTTTCATCACGAGCCTTTTAGAGGTGACATGGATCATTATACTGATCAGAGCAGCTAAGAACTTCAGAGATGATTACTGTTATAATATTGACGTCACTTTGTATACTGTCTCCTGATTCTGCTCACTTCACTTTGCATCAGCTCATGCAAGTCTTTCCAGGTTGTTTTGAAACCATCCACTTCATCATTTCTTTTCATTTTTTAAATTTATTTTATTCTTAATTTTTGAAACAAACATTCCCATAACATAGTAAAGTAAAAAGATGACTGCATATGAAACAACAAATATTTTATGTACAACTGGCTATTCCTTTTAAAGATCCAATAAAGTTATCATTTAAATTTCTTTTTTCACTTCCCCTTTGCCCTAGAGATGACTACAATTAGACACAAATATATACAAAGATATACAACCATTCTATACTTACTTCTATTTATCAGTTCTTTCTTAGGATGCAAACAGTATAGTGTTTTCATTCAACCTTTGCAGTTAATTTGAGTATTTAAAATGGTCAAAATGATTTATTCTTTCAAAGTCATTCTTAAAACAATGTTATTGTTACTGTACACAGTGTTCTCTTGTTTCTGCTCATTTCCCCCTTCATTAAATTGTGCAAGTCTTTCTATGTTTTTTTTAAATCATTGAACTCATGCTTTTTTATAACACATTAGTATTTCATCACAATAAAAACCCACAAACTGTTCAGTCATTTTCCAATTGATGCACATCCCTGAAATTTCCACTTTTTTGTCATCACAAAGAGAGCTGCTGTAGAACATATAAGTTCTTTCTCTTTTTCCATAATCACCTTTCAAAATAGACCACCTAGTATTGCTGAATCAAAGGCTATAGGCTAGGTGAAGGGAACCTATGGCCTCAAGGGCACATGTGACATTCTGTGTCCTTGGGTGCAGCCTTTTGACTGAGTTCAAAATTTACAGAACAAATCCTTTTATTAAGGGAATTTGTTCTATAAAGTTTAGATTTAGTCAAAGGTCCTCACTTGAGGATCTAGAGAGCCACATATAATCTTGAGGGCAGAGATTCCCCACCCCAGCTATAGGGAGTTTAATAACTCTTTGGGCATAAATCTTGATTGCTCTCCAAAATGATTGTATCAGCTCACAATTCCATGAACAATGAATTAGTGTCCCAATTTTTCCACATCCCTGCTATCAGTTGTCATTTTCTCCTTCAATTGTTTTATTTAATCAAAAAGGTATAAAATGATATCTCGAGGTTGTTTCAATTTTCATTTATCTAATAAAAAGTGATTTCAGAGCATTTTTATATTACTATAAATTGTTTTAAATTTCTTTATTGGAAAATTGACTTTTTATATCCTTTGACCATATATCAATTGGATGCTCATATATATTTTTACACACTCCTTTAAAATTTAAGACGTAACCTTTATTTGAAAATCTCAATAATTTACACCCAATTTTCTGCTTTCCTTCTGATCTTGCCTATATTTCCTATATTTATACAAAACCTTTTTTAACTTAATGTAATCAAGATTTTCTATTTTACACTTCACTCTGCTCTCTTATTTATTTATGTCATTCACCTGTTCATAAGTCTGATAAGTAATATATTTTATGTTCCTCAAATTTTCTTGCTATCTCTCTTTGTATGTAGATCATATGTTTATTTTTACCTTATCTTGGTAAATGGTGTAAGATATTGGCCTATACCCAGTTTCTGCCATACGACTTACCAATTTTTCCAATGATTTTTTATCAAATAATGAATTCTTAACCCCAAAATCTTAAGTCTTTGCATTTGTCAAACACAAGGTTACTATATTTATGTGCTGTTGTAAATTATATGTCTACTTTGTTCTATTGATCTTTTTTCTCTTAGCCAACACTAGAGAGCTTTGATAATTACCAGTTTATACTTTAAGGTATAGTACTGCTAAACCTACTTTATTTTTTGCATTATTTCCTATGATATTCTTGACATTTTGTTCTTCCAAATGAATTTTATCATCTTTTTCTAATCCAGTTTTTTTTTTTTTTTTGGTAATTTAATTGATATGGCATTGAATATATAAATTAGCTTAGGTAAAATTGTCATTTTTTACTATATTGGCCTTGCCTACCCATGAACAATTAATATTTCTCCAATGGGGAATCACCCTCTCTTCAAGAAGGGTTTTCTTTATAATATATAGGAATGCTGATGATTTTTGTGGATTTACTTTATATTCTTCTACTTTACTAAAACTACTAATTGTTTCAACTAACTTTTTAGTTGAGTGATCGGGATTCTCCAAGTGTATCACCATATTGTCTGCAAAAAAAAAAAAAAGGTAGTTTTATTACTTCATTCTCTATTCTCATTACTTTTTTCTTTTTCTTCTCTTACTGCTCTTGTTAGGGTTAGAAAATTCTTGCCTTCGGTTTTAAATAGACACTACCCATCTTTTTTAAAGTATCATTTACTCTTATAATGTCCAGTGTTCTTAAAGAAAATTGTGTTGCATTTTGTTAATATTTTTCTGTATCTGTTGATAAAATTCTATGATTTTTGGTGTTTTTATTATTGACACAATTATTATTATAATTTTCCTAATGTTGAACCAGTCCTGGTTATAACATTTGATCTTGGTGATACATTGCTTTCATCTCCTTGTTCATATTTTCTTTTGTGTGTGTTACACTCATTAGCAAAATTGATCTAGTGTTCTTTTTGTTTTACTGTTCCTTGTTTTAAATATCAAAACAATATTTGTGATATAGAAGGAATTTGTTAAATTCCTTTATTTTTCTAAATATTTTATATGGTGTTAGAATTAGCTGGGGTTTTTTTTAATATTTGGTTGAATTCCCTTGTAAATACAGGTAGAGCTGGGAATTTTTTTTGTGGAGCTCATTTAGGGATTATTTAACATCTTATTCCAAAGTGGCATTAAGTATTATATTACCTGTTCTGTTAACCTGGATAATTAGCAATTTTATAAATATTCATACATTTTACTTAAATTGTAGATTTATTGGTACATAATAAGGCAAAATAGTTCCTTTTTTTTTCAATTTTATCTTCATTTATTGTGCATTCACTCTTTAAATTTGGTGATTTGATTCCTGTCTTTCCTTTTTTTAAGTTAGCCAATAGCTTATCTATTTTATTGTGTTTTTTTCTCATAAAATCATTCCTCTTTCTGTTTATTGGCACAACAGGTGTTTTACATTCAATTGTATTCATTTTTCCTTTGATCATTCAGGATTTCTAATTTAGTGTGCTATTTAAGAACTTTTAATTTTTTATTTTTCTAGGGTTTTTTTTTCATGACCAATTTCTTATTCTGCTCATTCTTTCTTTTGATGTTATTTGTTTAAAGATATATACGTTTCTCTAAATTCTGCTTTGGCAACATTACACACATTTTGTCATGTTGCCTTCTTCTCATTATTGTCTTTAATTCAGTTATGGATACTGTCTATGATGTATTCTTTGGCCTACTCTATCTTTAGGATTAGAGTGCTCAGTTTCTAATTATTTTTTGGTCTATGCTTCAAAGGTCCTTTGTTAAATGAAATTTTATTATGGTCTGGAAATGCTTAACAATATTTTTGTTCTTCTAAATTGTTTGTAAGGTTTTTGTTTTCTACAAAGGGTCATTTTTTGTGAAGGTATTATGTGCATCTGAGAAAAAAAAAAGACATACTCCCTTTTATTCTCCTTCAATTTTCTCCAGAATTCTGTCATACCTAACTTTGCTAAAATTTTATTCATCTCCTTAACTTTTTGTTTATTTAATGGTTAGATTTACCTAGGTGTGAGAGGTGTAAATTGAGGTCCTTTACTAGTATAGTTTTACTATTTTCTCCTGTAACTCATTTTTTTTTCCATCAGAAATTAAGATATTATGCCATTGATACATATATATTCAGTATTACTATTGCTTCTGTGTTTATGGTACCTTTTTTGAAAATGTAGTTTCCCTGAATACCTGTGTTAATTGAGTCTGCTTTTGTTTTTGCTTTATCTGAGATGAATGATAAACCCAAGTGAGAGAGTTTCTAGGTATTTAATAATCAATTTATTAATTAGCTGATTATCAATAACTTAATGGTCAATGATTTCTCTTGGTAATCAAAGACCTCTAATGGAGATATTGAATATCTTACATGTTTTCAAAAAAGGGAATGCTCCTGACAGAAGAAATCAACCCTTATTGGTGAACAATTAATGAGGGGTTGGACATATTAATGAGGAGGTGGATTAAAAATCTTTAGCTCCTTCTGCTGAGAAAGTTGTTTGATCATGAGACTCAGCCACCTCCAGTGATTTGAACAAAGGAATCCATCTCTACTTAGACCACTCTGGTCGGTTTTCTCCTTCATGAGCTAATTACCCCAATCTCCAATAGAGGGGTATGATGACATAGGTTTATTTTCTAAGAGCAAGAATTCACCTAGATTATATTTGAAAAGAAATGAGGTCTTCTAGTTAGGTGGAATCCTTCCCAAGAATAGAGAAATGTTCTCCAAAGATTGGACGACTTCATCTATCAACAATGTCCTTCAGAAATTAACTGACTTACAGGGCCTGGTCCCTCGATAAGGAAATAAAGAATAGAAACCTTAATCCTAATGTAATCATTGGTTTTTAATATAGTAGAAAGTAATAATTTCTTTTCACTACCGCTTTCTTTTTTTTAAAGTTAAAGCATAACTTTCTCTTTCAGTTCCTGATTGTTACTCTGTATGTATCTGATTTCAAGTGTGTCTTCTTATGAAAAAAATAATATTGAATTTTGGTTTCCAATCCATTCTGCTATCCACTTCTATTTTATGGGTGAATTGAATTCTTATTTATATACACAGTTATGATTGTTAACTGCGTTTTTCCCTCCATCCTATTACCTTCTACTTATATTTCTATTTTTCTATGCTCTCCCCTTATCAAAAATCTGTTTAACTTTGCTTGCTGTTTCCTTTCATCTGCATTCCTTATTACCATTCCACCCTTTCATTTAGTCTTTCCTGATCCTACTTCCCTGTTGGTTAAGATTGTTTTCTACACTGGTGGTGGCATGACCTGGGCAACTATCCTCCTAGTCTGCTCTTATCCAGATAAGACCTCCATTCCCATAAAGTCATAGACCATAAACATTCATTTCTGCCCTGGAACTGTGACCCTGAATTGGGTAATGGTCAAAGAAGCTACCAACTGTTACATGTTCCTGTATCCAGTTGCCAAGGATGATAACACTTCTCTCAAGACCCAAAGTCAGTGGTGGTTCTTTTTATGTGTATTCTCAGGGTCCATGGACCAATCTTTTTATTTTCTGTTCTTCTCAGCTGTCCTGGACTGGAATAATATAAAATACTGTGACTTTTTGTGTTATCACATTGAGAATTCAATTGGAGGTAATTTTTTAAAAAATATTTATAAGGTAAGATTGAGAGAGAAATGCTCAATTTTCTCTGCCATCTTGGTTCCCCATCATATCATTCCTTTCATTTTTTTTTCTATTATTCAAAGTCCTAGTAATTTATATTGTGGGATTTATGAGGTGTTCCAGGAGGACTGGTACCTGTGCTATGAGGCCTTATTGAGACTTTTTCAGGGTTGCTCATCCACCTTTGCTCTCCACTTGTCACCCAAGTCTCACCTGTGATGTCACAAAGCTATACCATTGCAGCAGTCACGCCCTGGTAAAACTACCTTGGCAGATGGGCAACCAACAGGCCTCAATCTTATTAAAGAGTTAGGGGATGCCTAGCCCAAGCATGTAAAGATTTCCCACAGTGGAATGAGTGGATTAGAACAATTAGTTACAATTACCATGAAAGCAGCTAAAGTAGTTACTATGGAGTGCTTAGAGCTTGGTCAGACATTGAAGATACCAAGGGCATCCACTGCATCCCAGCCCATCATCAGTAATCTTATATTGTCACTGCACTTTGATGACTTGGGAAGAGAGAGTAAGGCTGATGACTTTGTGCAACTCTGCGTCACAAATCCAATTTCCAAGTACGTCAAGATATCACTCCATGATTTCGTTGTTCCTCTTCAAAAATGAAGGATGAACAATCATAGATTATGTTGCCAGCTTTATCAAACACTGAATTATTGAGTTCCATGGTTTTTTATTCTCCCATTGTCTGGTATATTCCATTTTCTATATTTTTTATGCAGTACTAGATAACTTTTATAACGACTGCTTTATGATTTAATTTGAGGTCTGGAATGGCTATTCTCCCTTTGTTTCTTCCTATTTTCATCAGTTCCCATTATATTCTAGATCTTTGTTTTTCTACATGAATTTGTTAATATTTTAGTGTATCCCTTTGGCAATTTGATTGGTATAGCCTTAAAAGTGTAAATAAACTTTGAGCTTAGTTATTTTTATTAGAGTGACTCAGCCCAAAAATGAGCCTTGAATAATCCTCATCCATTCATATTTTTCTTTATTTCTTTAATGAGCACCTTGTAATTGAATCTAAACAAGTCTTTTGAATGCTTTCGTAGATTCAGCCCTAGATATTTTATTCAGTTTATAGTTATTTGGAATGGGATTTCCCATCCTATTATTTCTTTTTGCATTTTGTTATTATGGTGTAGAAGTGCAATTGATTTTGAGGAATTATTTTATAGCTTACAATTTTACTGCCTAGCAGCCAAAACCAAGAATAGTAGTTTGAATTTGTTAGATTCAGTTGTGTTCCCCCTCATTTTGTGAAAGCAGAGATGGCATTTGCTCTGCTCCACTTTCTGCATCTTTCATGATTTGGGATCTTTCAAGAATCACCAACAGGAATCTTCTTTGCCATTTCTTTTCCAGAAACAAATTTAATTCATCTTGGATGAGGGGTTTCAAGAGCATTTAGGTGCTCTTTACTATTTCCTTACTTATCTTAGATATTAGCTGACTGCTAGTCATTTTTATTCTGTCGTTTCCAGAGCAATGGTCATTCTTTTCAGATAAAATTGAAACAACATGAAAACTGAGAAGTATTATTTCACCTATTTTTTCAATAACTATTGTTCCACCTACCTAACCGAGGGTGTATCAATTCTTTGATTCTATTTTTTTTCTCTCATTATAATTTTAAAATCTTTGTTTCTTTTCCTTAGGCTCCCTCACCAGCCTCATTCTGACCAATTTTTCAGGTCCATGCCACGTTCTTATATTTTTCTTCTATTATCTGGCCTTGCTTCCATCTTCTCCAAATTTTCTTTTGCAAAATCCAAGTAGCTTAGTGAGTTCTTTGTGAGTCCCCATTAGCCTCTTTAAACAATAATTCATTTTCATACTCTTTGAAACTATTTTCATGAAACTCAGAATTTCATACTTGAGCATCTCGCATCCCATTTGAGTGGAATTCCCCTTGGGCATTAATGTCCATGGAATCCTGTCTGTCTTTCTTCTGAATGAATTGAAATCTACTTCCAAAATTCTAATTTCTAAAATATAAAATATATATCGAATGATACCCCATTTCCCTTTCTTTTTAGATATAGTTGTCATTTCTTCCCAAAATTCTCATCATGTCCAAGTCAGCAGCCAGTTTTTCTCTATTAGTGAAAATAAGATCCAGAATAGAACTTTACTTTTTTGTTTCATCCATCCTTTGAAGGAGAAATTTATTTAGAAGGACAAGATAAAACCTGATGCATTTAGAGTCAAGAGAGACCTGATTTCAAATCCTGGGTTCTACCTTTGCTAGTTGTGTGACCCTGGAGAAGTCATTTATAGTTCTAATATTTGTTCTACTTATTATATAATGTTGATGTTAGAAAAGTATAATCTTTATAATAAATTATATATATATATATGTATATACATTATATATGTCTTTATAACAAAAAATTATAATATAGCTATTATTTAGATATACTGGACATTACAGAAGAGAAAATGTTTGATGACCTCATTTCTTAAAATTTTTTTGGAGTTGATAGAACATTACTCATTTTGAAAAATTCTCTGGAATATATTTTGCCCAGAAGAGAGTATGTTTGACCACAGCGTTTATTACTACCAAATGTTCATTTTGATAATAGAATTCTGCTTGGCTCTAAATTTACATTGTGGAGCCAAATGTTAAGTGCAAGTAGAAATAGAAGAGATAAGTATCAGGAATGCAGTTAGAGGAGATCTGGAATGATAAAATGTCATGATATCTCAAATCTCAAGAATCTAGATGTATCCTGATGCCTTCAAAATGGAAGTGAGAAGCTTCAAAAATTCTCTACTCTAACAAAATAAATTCCCACAAAACTCTAAGAATCAGATATCAAGACTCAAAGCATTTACCACCAGAATGATAAAATCTGAATCCACTATGTCTCTATTTTTCTTTTCTGGGGAGTGAAGGGAGTGGGAATCAAGTAGGGATAAAAATGAAACTTGAGGTACAAGATATTACAACCATTTCTTTATATATAGCAGAGAATGACTCTACTACTCCACCGTTTCTTGATATTTATGTTTCCTGGATGAAATAATTAAATGCTTTTCTTATTGGATGTATTAATATTTGCATGGTCTAATAAAAAAAAAAGGTTTGTATTAGATGGGTGTCCAACATAAATCATTTATAACTCCAAACCAATCCACTGAATCTGGGGCAACAAGGGGTTCCAGAGTCATGTGGAACCTATATTATGTAAATAAATGTTATTTCACCTATTTTTTTAATTCCCTGACCTATTGCCACCATCAGTGATACATTGATATAGGAGAATTAGAAAATGTTTCTTTGATAATTTCAACTAGATACGGTAACAAATCTGGGAACATTTTGGGGGGAATTTTAAAAGCAACTCCATTGATTATCAATATACCAATTAGCAAGTTACTGAGAAAGCTCAAAAGAACTAATATTCAATGAGAGGTGCTATCACAAGGGCAGTTGCTTGGCTTAGAGATGTCCTTAATGCCTCAAGATACAACATGGTATGGGGACAGAGTAATTGATATGGAATGAATAAGAACTGGGTTAAAAAAGAATCTCATATTCCTACAGGAAATGTGATTTTTTATCATTTAACCTCTCAATCTCAGTTTCATAATCTGTAAAAGGAAGCTATTGCAGTCAATGATTCCATCCAGATGTAAATCTTTTGTGTTTAATCCTATAAACTAGATGATTGTCTTCACAGATGGGAACTACTTAAAGATGATTTGATTGGCTCAGACTTCAAGAGCACAGAATCTTCTGAGTTAATTCATCCATTTGCACAAAATCATGCTAATATAACTCCCTTATACCTTTGCACCTTTTTTTCCATCCATCTTGCTTCTGGAAAGATCTTGGGAGGACAGCAGGAGGAGAGAGGGGAAAAAATACCTACATTATAAGAGCAATTAATGGATTGCTTCTAGCTAAAGCAGCCAGGAGATTATCTGTGACCCAAGATGGCAATCCTAGACAAAGTATTTGTGAAGCTCAGCTTTGTAATTAATATGAAGGGGGGATTTATTAAGTAGCATGACCATAAAAGTTATCATTTTAGTTGCAGAAATAGCACAATTCTAAGGTTGTACATTGTAGGTAACTCTGAAGTTTCAGACTTCAGAGATCTGTCCTACTGTTGAGAGAAGGAAAAGTTCTGAAGAAGGGTTACTCTTGGTAAGACAAGAGGATTAGGCCACATGGTACTAGTACTGCAAGAAAAAAATAACAAACTAAAATCATGATATGGAGGACTGTAGGACACAGACTTAATGCTACACTACCACACTGAGTTACTCAGGTGGCATTCATCCAATAGGTAGGGGATTGCTTATCTAGAATATTCAAATGAATTTCCCTTTCAAATGAGTTCAAATTTTCAGAATGTCATATGACAGTGAAAAAACTTACCAAAATATAAAGGAGAGTTGCCAAGTGTATTTCTATTCTGTGGGCATTAAAAACTAGCTTCACACTATGTGTCTCAACAGGGTAAGGAGGAAAATTGAATTCATCATTGTTGAAAGAAAGTCTCACCAGACTGTAGAAAGGAAAGTTTACTCAATTAGAATGCCCAAATTCAGCTTATTTCCAAAGGAATTTCAAATCAGGGAGTGGCACTGAACTAGGGTACTTTAGGATATGGTAGGGGGAAATGGAATTTAGCAGAGATAGAGAAATGATGTTTTCTGAGTCTTTTGTGTCTCACGCATTTTTTAAGGTGAAATAAAGGTTACCCTGACTTAACACTTGAATTCAAGTGCTTGTATAGAACCTTTTATCCATATCTGTGAAAATCTTGAAACTTGGATTTCTAAGAGTTAACTATGGGTGATGACACCATGTGTTAAAGAGTGATTTTTTTCAGATAGCATCCCAGGTATATGATCAAAGTCAAAATTTGTGAGGTCCTGAGCCATAGGATACAGAGACTAAATTTAATCCTCTGTAACAGCAAGGACCCCAACATACACAGGAGGGTCTGCTATCAAGTTTCTAAGATCTGCTTTTCTGAAAGGAAAGCAACTTTTGAGGGGTCAACAATCACTTTAATTAAGCACATATATCATTCACTTAGTTCAGGAGAAAAAGTTAGCATCCTGAATTTCAAAGAAAAAAACAGAGAAATAAAGACCAACAGACAGGGCTCCCAACTTTCTGACCATAAGCAATACATACATCACAGATCAACAGACAGATTCAACTGTCTGATCATTACATTCATATATAGTTACTAGAGAGAGAAGCATTAACATCTGGGTTTTCAAAGCCTGAATGATCCTTTGTGGCTACCTAGAGTCTCATCTGGCTAAACAAGCACTTCTAATGAGTAAGCCCTAAAAAAAAACCTCACCTCAGAATATATACAGACTTTTCAGATCCAGAAGGCATCACAACCATGGAGAACCTCATTAGAAATTAACAATAGGTGTGGGTCTTCCTACAAAACAAATTTCTCCTAATCAAGCTTCCCTTAATTAGCAGGCCCATTAATGGATAGGGAAGATCTTTAACTCTCACTAACATAATTAACATTCAGCCCCCTTATCCCTATTTTACATTTTAGGAAACTGAAGCAAATAGCTAGAATGACCAAAAGCACAGAGAATAATTAGGAAGTGTTACAATAATCCAGTTATGAAGTCACTGGCCTAACTAGAGTCATGAATGTTAGAATGGAAATAAGGACAAATATAAGAAATATTACAAAAAGAATTATCATCGTGCCATGTTGACTATTTGAATGATGGAGGGTAAGGGACCAGGAGGCATAAGTGATTTGTGACTAGGAAAATGGTATTTTCAGTGACCCATAGAAAAGCAAGTTAAGAGACAGAGCCAGTTTTGGGAAGAAACTATTCATTTACATCTTCCTCCAGATTTTCCTATTGAAATTGCATCAGAAAACATTCCATTATCTACAACGCACTTGAAAACTGATGTGGGAAATGTTTTTTTTTTTTAATAGTAAAGCTAAATATGTATATTCATAAGGCATTTCAGTGAGAAGGACTGACTTATCAGAAAGGAAAAATCCAGCTCTTGTTTACATAGGGTAGATGGTTCAACTTTCATAAGATGTACTGGAGAAGCCATGTCTGGGCAGGTATAGCCATTCAAACTGCCATTGACGCTGGTTATTTATTTTGCTGCAATGTATTGGTTGATATAATTATTTTATTATTGCCAATATCAATTCCCCCTTCATAAGTTATCATTATCTTAATCGATCGTAGAACATACAACTTTTTTAAATGTACAGTGAGGATAACCTCTAAGGTTCTTTCCATTTCAGACATATTATAATTCTATGTATTTTATTGAGTGGTTGTAATACCCTTAATTGTCAGGAATTAAAGTAAAGGACAAACCATACTCCTGGCACTGAGAGTTAGGCTTTGGAAAGATGACTTAAGAGTAATATAAGGTAATACAAAATCAAAGGCTCAATTGTGTAGTTAATACTATAAAGACTCAATAGATTAACTTAGAGAAGAGAGACATCACTTCCAGTTTGGGTAAAAAAAAAAGTGAAATATTACTTAAATTAGCTACTTTATTCTATAATTGTAAAGTATTTTATAAACCTGAATTCCAATAAGTTAAACTAGTTATAATTATAAACTTAGTAAGGTCAAATATTGTTTTCTATTCATCTTTATAACCACCATTTTTGTCTAATATATGGGGATATTTTTGGGTCTGGCACTGTGATTCCATTGGTAGCACTCCCAGGGAATTACTTCCTCCCATACTGCAGGTTGGCATCTTATCTGCAATGGATTATCACAGCATGTTGCTACCTTAGAGTGCTGAAAGTTTAAGTGATTTGTCCAGCGTTGCACAGTCAGTATGTATCAAAGGAGAACTTGCATCCAGGCCTTAACTCTGTGTTATTACAATGATCAATTGTGGTTGCAAAGAAGAGATGAGAAAATGCATCTCCTCTCCTTTACTACAGTGGAGCCTATGGGTATGAAACATTGAATATAATGTTAGACTCGGCTGATATTGCAACTTATTTGACTGAACTGATTTTTTTCCTCTTTCTTCTTTTTTTTTTTATTCTTTGCTGCAAGGTAAGTCTGCAGAAGGGCAGGGGAAACAAGATAATGTAAAACTGAAATGTATCAGAAACATTGGGAAAAACAAAAACATGTTCCTGAGACAGGAGAAGTCGGTGGGGGAAAATAATGAGAGCCCACATTTGGAGATATTTGATATTCAGATTCACGTGGCTGAAATAGCATGGCATCCTTACACAGTCTATTCTTTGTGAATTTTCTAAGAAACTTTATTTGTAGCCTAAGAAATCTACATCTCTTTGATTATCCCTAAAGGGTCCATGACATCCTCATGAAAAGTGGGAAGCCATTTAATTATATAGATGTTTGACCCTCTCTAAAATTAAGATCTTAAACGGAATAGATGGGGATACTCATACACACCAATATACATGTACATATATACACACACACATATATATACAAATACATATATGTATAATATATATGCACATATATGTATATATATATGTGTATATATATATATATATATGATGTGTGTATATATTTGGTTGATAAATTATGCCTTTTCAATACCAGTTCAATCCCATGCCTGATCCCTCCCTCCCCCTCATACTGGCAATACCTTCCTTTAAAGAAATAAGTAAAAAACCATCAGATAAATAGATATAACAATTATAGCTGCATGTTTTACTCATCATTCAGATTTTGAAACATCTGGGGCATATAACATCTGGGGGTCAAATGCTCCATTTCGTTTTCTTTTAGATACTTTGGAATGCAAATTCCATTCATTTGGTGGCTTGTGGTTCCACAATGGACCTTTCCCCTTGTTTCTGAGCAACAGATTTTGTTTCGTCTTAATGGGATCTGGGCTAGTTACAAAGGCCTGGAGGGAGCACTGACCCTGCTAGGTTTTTAGTTAAGTTTTCACCTTTGATACATGCAACCCCAGTTTATATGGAAAATGCCCTTTGTGAAGAATGCTGACTTTGGGAGCCTCATATGGGGAAAGGTTTTTAGAGCTTCTCAGTGGTCATGTGCCTGGGGTGTAGCTAATCTGCTAAATGGTTCTGATTTGTCTAATGATTCATCAGTAATTCCCAGAAAGCTGTTTACCTGGTAATTCATTCACTCAATGTCCTTTGCTCAGGTCAGAAAAGAACAAGAATAAAGTAAAATTTTCTGCTGAAAACATGTTTTCCTATTAATCATGTTCCTCTTGCTATAAGAAAAATTCAGACTTCAATGGCACAGTTCCTCTCCTTTTAAAAGAAGCATTTTCTCAATTATTGGTCTGACAAAAAGGGAGCACATATGTTCTGAAAATCCCCGGGAATATAATACAAAGCATGGTCAAATAATTAATATAGGCCTGGTTCTCAGCATGGAGCCTTATTGATAAGAATTTTAATAATGTTCTTTCAGCTTTAGATCTAGGAGTAGTATGATATATGGTCTGCATTTTACCTAACACATGCGACTCATCTTTTATTTTTTCAATTTATTATTATTATTTTTAAAGTTAGAGATATTTCTTATCACTAAACAAATAGGCACAAGATATAAGCACTTAAACTAATGAAGGCTGGTTTCCTGTGGTTTGCATATAAGGAAAGCAAAAGAATTATCATGTATAGAATGAAGTCAAGACATGGGTCTTTTGGGAAGAAAGTTTGCCTGATTAATTGCTGAAGCTACCCACCTCATTGTGATATCCAAAAAAATTGTAGGCAGGCCTGGCCCTTAGGAAAATCATGAAATAGATAAGGTTTGGCTATATGATACTGAGCCTTTCCTCTTTGCTTCTTTTTATTTTTCCTTAATCCATTAATAATTCTCCTCTTCAGAGACTTGGTATCTTTATGCTCTCTTTTCCCACTTCCTTCTATAAAATTTGCACTTAAGAAAGCATTTGATATTGATAATGTGTTCCTTAGTGTAACCCAATCCTTATGATTCATATTCCAGAGGGGTTTGCATTTCCAACCTATCGCTCATTAGGAAATGGAAAAATTTCCCCCTTTCTTAAAGGAATTTCAAGGACTAGTGAACAGAAAGGGGTGTGGATATATGGGGGGAGTGGTTGCAAGAACCTTTTTCTATTTGTCATACTTGGATTTTCACCATGTAAATAGTCCTTAAAGATTTTCACCATGTAAATAGTCCTTAAGAGTCCTAAACTTAGCCTCTCAAGACATGAGTCTGAATTCTAGCTGTCCCTCACTACCTACAGAAACTTGATTGTCATTTAACCTCTAGGCCTCAATTTCCTCATGTACAAAATGAGAAGTTCAATGAACTGACCTCTAGGGGACCATCTAGCTCCAAATCTATGACTGTGTAAATAATACCACTCCTAAGAAAAGGCATAGAGACTTCAAAAGATATTGATAGGCAGACAGAGGAATTATTTTATATAATAGTCTAAAATGACATGGGAGTGGTCCTTGGCAAATATCATTCAAAATGTATCATCTTCCAAATAGTTGCCAAATGGATATTCCTAGATTATAAATCTTATTTTGCCACTTTCCAACTCATGAAACTCTAGTGACTCCCCATTGCCTTTATGATAAAGTATCAACTTTTCTTGACATTTAAATTCCTTGACAATGACTCCAAACTACACTATTAGTTTTAGGACACTTTTTTCCCCATCATGCTGTATCACCAAAGCAATATTCACAGCACTGGTGGTCACCATGAATATGCCAACACATTTCTTCATCACAAAATATAGACTCTCCATATAGAAGGCAGAAGAAAAACATTTATTTAAACATCAGAAAATCAAATCTCAGGACCAGAAAGCAAAATCATCCATCATGGTGATCAAGAAGTTAACAAACTTGATCACAGCAGAGGGCAAAGTTATTCTCAAACCTCCCCTTCCTCAGCCTGAGCCTTCTCACTATCAGCTGTCAGAATATTTCAGTTGGCCTGTTTCAGTTGCCTGCGTTCTGACCTGACCCCACTTACTCACTTCTTCCCACTTCTGCTCCACCCTTCCTGTTCTGCCTCTTCAGCAAGCTCCTCCTACCACCTGTGACCTAGGCTTCCAGGTGATTTAAGCAGGTCATATTGACCTATTAATTAATGAGGAAGATCTTTCCATTTAAATTACTATTACATTTGGCCCCAATATCTTTCATATTCATTACATAGGTCAGTGGGGCAACTAGTATTACAAGCATCCCATCATTCCCCCTCAACAAATCAGGTCCAAAATCTTGGGGTAAGGGGCAAAAGTCTCTTCTTCCACAACTACTTCCTGCTGAGATTAGACACAGAGCTGTCCCTGCCCCAAAAGGTCCCATTTGAGAGATCAGTTCTTTAGCTGGCATCTGGAGTTGGTCATCTTCAGGTCCAAAGATGGCGCATCACCATCATGGATAGGAGGTGACATCTAGCTTAAATGATCAGGAATCTGCAGGTGGAGGGTACTAAGCCTATACTATAAGAAATAAATCTAGCAAATAAGTTTAACAGATGAAAAGACAAAATACAAACAAACAAACAAAACAAGCAAACAATAACCAGAAGCAGGGTAGATATAGGGTCAGCTGTGGTTCTGGAGTCTATAAACCTATTATCACAGCCTCATTCATGGTAGAATATATTACTTAAGGGTACAATTTGGTAATCATCCTGTCCTGAATTAACAACAGTTATGGTATTATTTTTCCCATGTGATATAATTTCCACAATCTTTGGAACATTGTCTGGCTTCCATTTTACCCATAGTTTAGCTCCCAATTTTATTATATCAGTAGAGCCCAATCCTTCATTTACTCTGTTAGCTGTTTCAGAAGGAGAGTAAGTTTTCACAAGTGGTCTTGTTTCACAAGGAATAATAATCACTTGAGCTATTCTATCATTTTTACAAAACTGTGTGGGTCCATCACCCAAATTTTGCAATGTTACAACAATTTCTCTTTGATAATTAAACTCCAGCCAATACATGTATTCCTCAAGCTGATAATCCTAATCTGAGCTGGGGTTTGGCCAACTTCCTATTCTCCCTGAAAGTGAGACAAACTTGGATATAAGGGTTCAGTAGGATCTGTAGGGGCAGTTCTTATTCCTCTATTTCATCTAATATAAGGTCCCTTTTCTCAGTACATTCTGTATAGTTCTTTAGCTGGAATACCATGTATGCTTCTAAAATCTGCCCCGATCTCAATAGAGCAGTAAACAATTCTCTCCATGTGAATTTATTCTGATTTTGAATCCACTGGCTATTTACTCATCTCTCTTTTTTTTAGCACTGTTGTCTTTCCTCCAGTCTCCTAAGTAACCTAACTGTGAAAACTTGTCCAGTGCCTCTGAAAGAGGGTGCCCTATTTCCTCAGTTGTTAGATTCAAAGTCAAGTGCTTATAAGTAGGAAGAGCTGTCTTCACTATTATATTGCTATGGTAAACTGGAAAGAGTGTGTCATAGTATGCATCTGCACTTCCAATTATTATGGCAGTCTTCATTACCTCCTCCTTTAAATTTCTTATACAGTCCCTAAGCGAATACCAGGATCTGTCTCCACCAGCCACACAAAGTCATCAGGATGCTGCTTACTGCATCCTTTTGCAGCCAAAGCTAACAGATTAGTTGTATTGTTACCTCCTTGTGTACTGTAATCTCTAAATATTGGCTGTACAAAAGGATTCAGACTAATACGTATAAATTTCAAGCAGTCAACAGGATCTACAGCTATTCCTCTAGCTCTGTCATCACTGATTCTCCCCATCCAAGATATTACCAATTCTCCCATTCTTTGGGTAAACCGACTCAAAATTTCAGTGACCTCCTACTGAGAAAAAGTCCCAGTTGTTTCCCTAAACACTGAGCTACTTCCTTGGTTCTCCTGTTTCTGTCTCAGTATTGGGCATCCTTCTGACTGAGAAACTTCTTCCTCTAAAATTATTTCACTTGCTTTGTCACTATTGCAAATAGGCTAGGTCTGTACAAAGGTCAGATGTGCATTTCTTTTTTTAGCCTTCAACTTTCTCTGAGCTAAATGAACAGCTTTTGCTTCTGCCTGAGACCTGCCCCTCCCCACCCCCAGACTCTTCTTGTTCTCTTTTCCCATCTGATTTTTTTCCTTAAGAAGCTCATCTCTGTTTCTACACATAATAATGCTAAGATGTTACTTACCCCTGCCAGCTCCTTCCCTGGTCTTATTTGTATTCCTTGCAAACACCTCTCCAAATCTCCAGGTTCACCCTCTTGTAACCTCACTTCCCAGTTTTCATAAGGTCCAGTACTTTTAGCCCATTCCCTTGCTAGTGAGGAAAATGGTAAATTCTCCCATCTTGGGATATTAATGTCTTCCTCTAAATCATTTCTGCCTACAAATAGAGATTTTTTTTTACTTTGCAATCCTGTTTGTGACACCAAATGTATCACCAAGGCAATATTCACAACACTGATAGTGACTTTGAATATGCCAGCATAGTTCTTAATCACAAAATATAAAAGACTCTCCATATAGAAGGTAAAAGAAAAAAATTTATTTAAACACCAGAAAGCCAAATCCCAGAACCAAAAAGCAAAATCCATCATGGTGACCAAGAAGTTAATAAACATGATCACAGCAGGAGGCAAAGCTGTTCTCAAACCTCCCCTCTCTTAGCCAGGTCTTTCTCACTATCAACTATTACAATGTGTCAGTCTCAAACCTTCCCTCCCCCAGTCAGGGCCTACTCATTATCAATTGTTACAATGTGTCAGTCTCAAACCTCCTCTTCCTCATCCCAGGCATGCTCATTATCAACTGTTACAATGTTTCAGTTGGCCTGTGTCAGTTTCCTACGTTCTTTCCCCTCTGATCTGACCTTACTCACTTCCTTCCAGTTCTGCTCCACCTTTCCTATTCTGCCTCTTCAGCAAGCTCCTCCCACCACATGTGACTTAGGCTTCCAGGTGATTTAAGCAGATCATATGGGCCTATTAATTAATAAGAAAGATCTTTGCCTTTAAATTTCTATTATATATGCCCAACTTGCTAACTTGCTGTTTCCTAACATTTCACCTCTCATCTTTGTGCCTTTGCACAAGCTAACCCATATGCCTGAAATGTTTTCCTTCCTAGCCTACTCCGCTTATAAACTTATATACTTAAATACCTTCAGAGTTGACCTCAGGACTTACATTTGACATAATGCTTTTCTTGTTACTGCATATGTTAGCGCCCTCTCCTCAATAATACTTCTCTGTGTTCATATTGCATTCAACATTTACATCAACATGTTGAGTACAGAGATAGTTTTACTTTTTACTTTGTCTCTTCAGTGCCACCCACAGTTCTAGGCACATAAAAGGTATTGACAAATATTTAGAGACTCAATGAATTATGAATGAATAACATCTCTTCTAAATGATTAAAATAATATAGATAACAAAATAAACAGAATTAAGATATCCCTAGATTTATGAGGGCACTTTAAGTGATTTTACAATCCAACCAACAAGAAAAGATATTCATGAACAAACCCTTAAAAATGAATTCATTAAAATAAAGAGAAAATACTTGAATATTCATTGAATTTAATTTAAAAAGTAATTCAAGATAACACAAAATATGGCACATGGGACTAAAGAATCAGTGACAAATGAACAATAAAGACAGTAAGAATAGGACTTCAGAGAAGGGAGAGCACATGATCTCTAGGAAGCTTTAAGAAATAGGTAGGATGTGAAAGGAATTAATACAAACATATTGATTGAATTTTTGGAGACTATATGAACTATAAAACTGGTTACTATTATACCTTAAGATACAGTTCCACTAAAGGTGTTCCTAAACACTTTATTAACATAATCTCTGTATATGTATTTTGGTGGTTAATAATATGGGTATTCCCCTCCAATTGTTAATAATATGGGTATTCCCCTCCAATTATATAAGTTGTAACCTATTCATAATATTGTCAAATAGGAAATGGGAGCCCAAGGTAAATAAAGATAGTAATAAACCATTCACCTGCCTTCAATGAATTCAAGACACTACTCCCAGATGAACTAGATCCAAAGGCATTGAGAAATGGCAGGTGTGATTACTGAGCCAGAATATGAGATCTTTGAAAGATCTTGAGGAATGATAAAGAAGCAAGACTGGAGAAGGGATGGAAGTTGTCTTGATTTTCAAAATAAGGAAGAAAGTCAGTTTGGTAAACAAAAGACTAATTAGATTGGAACCCTGAGGAAAAAATGTAGGATGCATCCTTCAGTGAAAAGTTAATGAATATCTCCCTTAAGTGATCTTACAATCCAACTAACAACTCTACTATTTTGGTTGAAAGCAAAACCATCCTTCCAGTCTCCCAACTTTAAAACTTCAACCTTATTCTGAACTTTTTATCCCTCCACATATTCAATCACTTGCCAAATCTTGTCATTTCTACCTTCACAACATCTTTCACATCCATTTCTTTCTCACCACTAATCCATTTTATTGTGAACCCTTCCTATTAGGCTTTCCCCCTCTTTAAGTCTCACCTTTTCGTTCCATGCAGCAGCACCAAAGTAATTTTCTTAAACACAAATATGACCATAGGATTCACTTACTTAATCAATTTCATTGGTCCCTAATGCCTCCAGAATATAATATAAATTTCTTATATTCATATTTTGAAGCCCTTTACTACAAGATCTAGCATATCATTCCTACCTCATTGCACATTGCTCCTACTTGTGCACTACAATACAGAAAATATGGCCTTCTCTCTGACTCTGTAATATCAAATTAGACTCCTTTTCTTTTAAGATAGTCATTAGATTGTTGCTGGGAACAATAAAATAGATATATTTTACCTAAATTTAGCAAATATTTAACAAAATTTTTCATGCTATTGTGGAAGACAAGATAAAATGATACATGCTAGTCAATATGTGACTTCATAAATTAGTTGACTTTGGCTGCAAAAAGAGACAAACTATGTCTACAATTAAGGTTGTGATAGTACTGTTGTACTCAGTTCTGGTCAGATAGTAGCTCTAGTATTTAACTGAGGTCTGTACATTACATTTTAGGAAAATATTAGTAAGCTAAAGTATCAAGGGGAGGTCAACCACAGTGGTAAAACACTCTGAGATTTTCATTTGAGTTTCAATTGCAAGACCACTGAATGCTAAGCCTGGAGAATAAGTTTTCAGTGAAACATGATTTCTCTCTTCAAGTATTTGAAGACCTGTCAAGTGGAAGAGGATCACCCTCACTCGTTTAGCCCTAGAAAGCAGAGAAGGGAGCAATGGATAGAAGATATAAAAAAATAGATTTATGCTTGATGTAAAAAATGTTTTGTGATAATCAGAACTACTCAAAATCAGAACAGATCACCTAAGGAGTTAGGTGGTTTCTTCTCATTAGAAGTCTTAAAACAAAATTGGATGACTAGTTATCAGTTATGCTGAAGTTATTCAGTCAAAGGTTCAAATAAATGGCCTTTGGAGTTTTATTATAACTCAATAAGTTCGTGTTTCTGTTGTGTGCATTTTTTTTGACTACACAATTTTTCTCTCTCGGACTTTCCAAAAATGTTCTGGGTATTTTAAAACTCTGTAGGTACTAATACAACACTCATGCATCTGTTCAATCTCTAGCTCTTGTTACATGGACATCCCACCTTATTTTTAATAATGTGTCAATTGAGTGGCATGGTTTCTAAGCTATCACTGATAATATGCTGCTGCCTACTTAAGTTTGCATGATTTCTTGTCTGGTGAATGTAACCTTCAGTTTTTTTGAGGTCACCAGAAATTTTGCTTCTCCAATACTGTGGTATTTTATGATTCACAGCTACACAGAACCACTGGGAAAATATGGGCACTAAAAAAGGAAGATGGTTTTATGTCACAAAGGAGGTGGAGGTCATTAGAAAGACTGCACAGTTTCCCAAATGCAATTCATACTTTGACCCATCTCTTATTTGCAACTAAAGATTAGATATTTCCTTCATCCTTGCTTCTTACATTCTCCATTTCTTTCCTTCCCTCCTCTATCTGATCTTTTAAATAGCTTTCATGAGAGAGCCCTGGGATCGTTTGAATGCCTTGACCCAGCTGCCTTTGAAGAAGACAGGAAATGGAAATACAACAAGGAGAAAGCAAATTTATGTTTCATTGGAAAAATGTATATGTGAACAAGGGATAAAGCATCCATAGACTGGGAGAGAGAAAAGGCAAATAATTCTGACTTGGAATACCTCTGAAAGAAGTGTTATAGTTCCTTGATATTTGGTGTTTATTGACAGCAGAAACTGGGGGTATAAAAGATGATTTTTAAAGGAATAGAAACACTATGGTTGGCAGACAGCCGTGGTTCCAGCATGGTTGGTCCATATGGGTCAATCTAATAGTTAAAGAAGCAATCTTTCAAGGAAGGTGATGCCCACCATCTGCTGGAGAGTCAAAGAATTGCAGAAGTTAGAAAATGAATTGAGCTCTAAAAGGTTGTTTTATGAAAAACCATGGGGCCGGAAACTGAGATACAGTAGGTAGAAAAACAGAGAGCAATGTGAAAGAGCAGATGAAATGTGGAAAGAGATGTTGAGAAAAAGCAGTATAGCTCAAAGAAAGTAGATCATGACAGGAAATCCCTTCAATAGTCACCAAGGAGCAGCAGATTTTAGCCTCCCATATTTTATTGGATGCACTAGCAGGACTGTTTTAGGGTAGCTACAAGTTGTAAAAATGAGGAAGAAGAATGTTCATTTGAGGAGAGATTGTCTCTTGCTTCTTGTCTCTTTGGTCTATTACTTTATAGATAAACTCATTTATATTTTGAAGCTTATGAGTCTGAGTATTTGTAAAATCTTTTGACTACCTTTGAGGGAACTATGATAGAAAATATAAAAATATGACCTTCACCATGTGAAGGTTTTCAAAGAGCTATATAATTGAGAGTTTTCCCAAAGTGCAATCATGTCAGGAGTAAGCCTCTGATATGAAGATCTGGGCCAACATCAAAGTCTTTATTCTCTGCGTATTTAATAGCACGGCTAATCAGACTTAGAACTAGGCAGGACCAGAGAGGTCATCTTACACAACCCACTCATTTTATAGATGATGAAAATCAATCTAAGAGTGGTTAAATGTTACTCAAGTATAAATAGCAGAGCTGGGATATTAGCTTAATTGTTCTAAACCCAACATCAATATTTTGGGTTTCCATTCCAAATTGCTTCTCTAGATACATGTGCTAATGGAATAATTCAATATGCTACTCTTCTATTTACATTCCACAGTCTTGAGAATAGACATTCTTTATCCATTTGTTTTGGCTTCATTTTTCTCCCCTTTGCAGGTCTTTAGTCTGACCTCCCATGAGCAGCTATTGTGTCTCATCGAAAAAATGCTTTATTATTCTGTGCTTTGATTCAGTCAGCACAATGTCATTTATAAACAATTTCATTTCAAGGACCTCATGTTTTAGCAAATAAATCTTCCATTTGAAATCCATTTTGGCAGGCTTTATGAAAATGGCCACCACTTTGTGGTAAGGGGGTAGGGATATCCATGTCTCTGCTTTATGTCTCCCTGAATATTGATAATTAGAGGACTCATAGAAGAATTTATCTCTATGATTTCATCTACAAAGAAAGTTTGTACAATTTTAACGTATTTGTGCAAGTTGCTCTGTGCAAAGTGGCTTTAGGTTTTATTTTGCTCTATTGAATCATATTTTTTTTTGTATTATCAATGAACATATTGGAAACTTGCATTCTTTAACTTTTTGTCCATTGCGTGACTATAAAAATGAAATTGTCAATAGAAATTATTTTATTAAAACTTTTCTACTTACTTCCTCTTCATATTTTCATCAACACCCTTGCCATGTCTATAGTTGACTCTCTTAAAGATTTATTAAACATGAGGAATCAGGCACCTGAGTTATGAGTTGCTAAAGTCCTCTTGTTTATCATGTTTTAAATAATACTATTGATAATTTTCCCTCAATCATTTAGTATCTCCTCTTCCAGTTACCTGAAAAATCAAAGTATTAATGTTTTCAAAATTATGTTTCCTTCAACATGTACTTAGTGTGGCTCTTGTGGACTTCAGTTTCTCAAATAGTATTTCCACTCCTTTTCTTTTTTAATTTCTATATTAGCTGTGTTATAAAAAAAAAAGCAAGAAAGATGAGATGAAAAATATACATTAATTTGCATTCATACTTCTTCAATTCTCTTTCTGGAAGACAGCATTTTACATCATTAGTCCTTCAGAATTGTTTTAGATCAATGTGATGATCAGAATTGCCCAGTGTTTCACAAGTCATGATTGTTCAAAATATTCCTGTTACTTTGTAGAATGTTCTCCTGCTTCTTCTCACTTCACTTTGTGTCAATTCACATAAGTCTTCCCAGGTTTTTCTGAAACCTACCCTTTCATCTTTTCTTTTCTTTTTTTTTAAGTATGAAAATTCATATTTAGTTAAGAAAAAAATTAGATTAAACTTTAATGCAACAATACAGAGCATGAGGAAGATATTTCATTATGAATCTGAATTGGAAGAGACTCAGAAGCCATGTAATCTAATCTATGCCTGAACAAAAATACCCTCTACAGTATACCTTTCAGGTGGTCATTCAACTAATACTTGAAGATCTCTGGGAGGAAGAGAGTCTATTATACTCTCTTAAGCTCCCTCATTCTATTTTTGAATAGTTCTAATTGTTGGGAAGCTTTTCCTTATATCAAGTCTTTTTTTTTTTAATTTATTTATTTAACTTTTAACATTCATTTTCACAAAATTTTGGGTTCCAAATTTTCTCCCCATTTTCCCCCTCCCCCCACCCCAAAACACCAAGCATTCTAATTATCTCTATCAGCTATCTGACCTCTCTTCTAACATCCCTCTCTTCCCTTGTTCCCATCTTCTCTTTTGTCCTGTAGGGCCAGATAACTTTCTATACCCCATTACTTGTATTTCTTATTTCCTAGTAGTAAGAACAATACTCGACAGTTGTTCCTAAAACTTTGACTTCCAACTTCTCTTCATCCCTCCCTCCCCAGCCAGTCCCTTTGGGAAGCAAGCAATTCAATATAGGCCATATCTGTGTAGTTTTGCAAAGGACTTCCATAATAGTCATGTTGTGCAAGACTAACTATGTTTCCCTCCATCCTATCCTGTCCCCCATTGCTTCAGTTCTCTCTTTGAATCCTGTCCCTCCCCAAGAGTGTTGACTTCAAATTGCTCCCTCCTCCCACTGTCCTTCCTTCCATCATCCTCCACACCCTGCTTATCCCCTTCTCCCCTACTTTCCTGTATTGTAAGATAGGTTTTCATACCAAAATGAGTGTGCATTTTATTCCTTCCTTTAGTTGAATGTGATGAGAGTAAGCTTCATGTTTTTCTCTCACCTCCCCTCTTTTTCCTTCCACTAAAAAGTCTTTTGCTTGCCTCTTTTATGAGAGATAACCTGCCCCATTCCATTTCTCCCTTTCTCCTCCCAATATATTTCTCTCTCACTGCTTAATTTCATTTTTTTAAGATATGATCCCATCCTATTCAATTCACTCTGTGCTCTGTGTGTGTGTGTGTGTGTGTGTGTGTGTGTGTGTAATCCCACAAACTACCCAGATACTGAAAAGTTTTCAAGAGTTACAAATATTGTCTTTCCATGTAGGAATGTAAACAGTTCAACTTTAGTAAGTCCCTTATGTCTTCTCTTTGCTGTTTACCTTTTCATGCTTCTCTTCATTCTTGTGTTTGAAGGTCAAATTTTCTTTTCAGCTCTGGTCTTTTCATCAAGAATGTTTGAAAGTCCTCGATTTCATTGAAAAACTATTTTTCCCCTTGAAGTATTATACTCAGTTTTGTTGGGTAGGTGATTCTTGGTTTTAGTCCTAGTTCCTTTGACTTCTGGAATATCATATTCCACACCCTTCAGTCCCTTAATGTAGAAGCTGCTAGATCTTGTGTTCTCCTGATTGTATTTCCACAATACTTGAATTGTTTCTTTCCAGCTGCTTGCAATACTTTCTCCTTGACCTGGGAACTCTGGAATTTGGCCACAATGTTCCTAGGAGTTTCCCTTTTTGGATCTCTTTCAGGCGCTGATCTGTGGATTCCTTGAATACTTTTTTTGTCCTCTGGTTCTAAAATCTCAGGGCAGTTTTTGTTGATAGTTTCATGAAAGATGATGTCTAGGCTCTTTTTTTGATCCTGGCTTTCAGGTAGGCCCATAATTTTTAAATTGTCTCTCCTGGATCTATTTTCCAGGTCAGTTGTTTTTCCCATGAGATATTTCACATTATCTTCCATTTTTTCATTCTTTTGGTTTTGTTTTGTGATTTCTTGGTTTCTCATAAAGTCATTAGCCTCCATCTGTTCCATTCTAATTTTGAAAGAACTATTTTCTTCAATGAGCTTTTGGACCTCCTTTTCCATTTGGCTAATTCTGCTTTTTAAAGCATTCTTCTCCTCATTGGCTTTTTGAACCTCTTTTGCCAATTGAGTTAGCCTATTTTTCAAGGTGTTATTTTCTTCAGCATTTTTTGGGGTCTCCTTTAGCAAGGTGCTGACCTGCTTTTCATGCTTTTCTTGCATCTCTCTCATTTCTCTTCCCAGTTTTTCCTCCACCTCTCTAACTTGATTTTCAAAATCCTTTTTGAGCTCTTCCATGGCCTGATCCCATTGAATATTTATTTTGGATGTTTGGGATACAGAAACCTTGACTTCTATGTCTTTCCCTGATGGTAAGCATTGTTCTTAAAGGATGGGAGGAGATATCTTTTCACCAAGAAAGTAACCTTCTATGGTCTTATTTTTTTTTCCCTTTTTTGGGCATTTTCCTGACAAGTTACTTGACTTTTGGGTCCTTTGTCAAGAGTAGGGTATACTCTGGGAATCTGTGAGATCTCAGTTCCTCCAAGGTGACACAATGAAGCATGTAGTGGTCTGGATGCAGAGAGGGATTTTTATGCCCAGAATTTTAGCAGTTACCTCTCCACAGCCATCTGGCCTCCAGTTCCCAAGTCAGCACTGGGGGCTGTTTTTCAGATAAGCTGGATGGGCAGGGCCACCATTCAGTTAGAGACAAAGACTAGCTCTCCCAGGGCCTCCACCCAGGACTGAGGTAAGACTCAGCTCTTCAATGCCCTCTGCGGTTTTTATGCTCTAATTACAGAGCTCCCATATGGGCTGTTGTGCAGGCTCTGTGGCTGCTGCTGGAGCTATGGGAAGGCTCTTCTCCCTTTCTGGCCAGCTAATTAAACCTCGTCACTGACTTTTGGCACCTGTGGCCTGAGGGATCTGAAGACCCAGTACTGCGACTGGAGATTCCGCCCCTGACGTGTCCTCTTCCCAGAGTCTTGTCCCGCCATGCTGCTTGGCCAAGGCTAGGCTGGGCTCCATGCTGGGCTTTGCGTCCAGCGCAACCAATGTTTCCATGGGCCTTTCAGGTCACCTTGGTCTGGAAATCTCCTCCACTCTGTTGTTCTCCACTTCTGCTGCTCCAAAATCTGTTGAGAGTCCCTCTCTATAGGTATTTTATGGGCTGTGGGGAGGACCCTGTGTAAGTGTGTCTTTCTAGTCCACCAAAGACACATCTTGGCTCCACCCCTCCTCATCTTTTCCTATAACATAATAGTAATCCATTATAAATATATGCCACAATTTGTTTAGCCATTTCCTAACTGATAGGCGTCCCTCCAATTTTCAATTTTTGCCACCACAAAAAAGCTGCTATAAATTTTTTGTACATATAAGTAATTTCCCTTTTTATTTTATGTCTTTGAGATAAAAACCTAATGGTGGTATGTCTGAATCAAAGGTTATGAACATATTTGCATCCATTGGGGCATAGCTCCAAATTATTTTCCATAGTGGTAGGAGCAGATAACTACTTCACCAAAAATGCATGTGTCCCCATTTTGCCACATCCCCTCAAACATTTGCAATTTTCCTTTTCTAAGCCAATCTGATATATATGAGGTGTAACCTGAGGTTAGCTCCAATTTCCATTTTTCTAATCAATGGTGATTTAGAAAATTTTTTCACATAGCTATAAATAGCTTTGATTTCTTCTAAAAACTGCATGTTCATATTTTGACCATTTATCACTTGCAGAATGTCTTTTTTATACATTTTACTAGATTCTCTATATATTTGAGTAAGGAGGTCTTTATCAGAGAAACTCAATGTAAATTTTCACCCTAGTTTTCTGCTTTCCTTCTATTCTTGGCTATATTGGCTTTGTTTGTGCAAACCTTTTTTTTCATTTAACATAATCAAAATTGTCCACTTCACTTCTCATGACACTTTCTATCTCTTGTTCAGTCATAAATTCTTCCCTTATCCATATATGTGAGAGGTAAAATTTTCCATACTCCATAGTTTACTTATTGTATCACCCTTTATGTCTAGATTCTGTACCCATTTTGATCTTATCTTGGTATACAGTATGAGATGTTGGTCTATACATAGTTTCTGCCAAACTGTTTTCCAGTTTCCCCAGAAGTTATTGTCAAATACTGAGCTTTTATCACAGAAACTGGGGTATTTGAGTTTATCAAACACTAAATTAATACAGTCATTTATTACTGTGTATTGTTTACCTAATCTATTTCACTGATCCTCTACTCTGTTTTTTAGCCAGTAATAGATTGTTTTGATGATTAATCCCTTGTAATATAATTTGGAACTTGGTACAGATGGTCCCCTCCTATTCTCACCCAGAAGTACTGGAGCCCTGGCTCCACCCCTTGATGGTCTCTATGGTACGCATGGTCCCCCACGCTGCACAGCCATCTGGTTCCAGTTTTCTGCTACTTCTGTGGTAGCCACCCTGCCTCTCTCCAAGGCAGAGTATCTAAAACATTACCTAGTCATGGATGCCCATTGTGAGGCAAGTCATATGTGAAGTAAGAGAAGTTGAGTGCAGCAGGAGATAAAAAGCATATGGATTCTGGATAATGCTATGACATGGGTAACTATTTCTACCAAGTCAGAAAAAGAAGAGGAAGATTTAGCTGAAGTGGCTAAATTCATTGATGAATGTTCAAAAGAACGGAAGTGGATGAAAGCAGTCTGGACCAGAATAATTAGAAGCTCTTAGGAGAACAAAAGCAAAATCCCCACCCTGGAGGGCTTGTCACAATTCCTAAGACTCCTCACCCCCAGGAGGGCCTGTCAAGAGTCCTCAGACTTCACACCACCCAGGAGGGTCTGTCAAAACCATTGATCACTTTGTCACCCACCAGATTCATGACTCCCTGAATTCTTGCCAGTAAATAAAGCCTGGGATGACTCCCCAGACTCCTCAAATCTCAGGAGGGCCCATTAGGACTCTCTGCTTAAAGTGACCTTTCCTGATTTTCCCCTGACTCCACACCCCCCAGGAGAGCCCATGGTAATTCTTTAGACTCATCATCACCCATCATCCATTATAACTCCCCAAGTTTAGTTCCTGAGGGCTGCCAATCACTGTGTAGTAAAGTCCCTGTTAAGTCCTCTCTTGACCTTAAGGAGAGGAGTAGTAGACACAGATATGAATCTTCTCAGTCTAAAAGCCAATCACCATCCTCTCCTGAGTCAAGGAAACAGCTGCATGACTCCATAGGTTCTTCTAAGCATAGAAAGTTCCAGACAAACCATTTAACCAAAAAATAGTACCAGCATGATAAAGATTCTTCTCATCCTGTGAGGAGCAACCAGTAGGTCTGATTCAGGCCTATCTATTCCATGGAACAAGCAGAAGGGAGGCTCTGATTTAGACCTCTCTCCACCAAGAAAGAAGCAGAGAATCAGGGCTTCTGATTCACTTCAATTTCCAAACTGAAAGAACTACACAGGTATTTTCTGGGGTCAAAACTGGGTTGGTGTCTGATATAAAGGAAAGAGCAGTAGGAGCTCATGAAGTGGGACCAAGAAACCAACTATTTGGAAGCTGAATTTCAAAATACTGAAAACATTTTTCAAGAAAAGCCTAACCACAAGAAGAACCTGAAACTGGAATGATAAAAAAGAGAAAAATTAAACAATTTTTAAAAAGAGAAAAATGAACAATATACTCAGTGAGAAAAGAGTCTTGTCTAGAGCCGGCAGCAACAATAGAACGTGGAGAAAGCAGTGAAAGAGATGCAGAAGCCACTGCCCCATTATGGGGACCTGGATTAAATGATATGAGAACTAGAGAAAGAGGGTGATTCCATGGTAAACTTCATTAAGAAGACTCAAGATAAGAGGAATAAAGATAAGAAAGAAAAGTCTCACTACACTGACCCTGCACCTCCCCCTAAAAGATTCAGTATCTGGCCACCTAAGTGTCACTAGGATGGCATGGACAGGTCCAATGACTCTGAGGAGAAATGTGTTGCCATACTTGTCAGTAAGAAAGCTGTTGACAAACTTTCTTGTAAATGGATTATTAAGCATATATACTTCCTGTATCTCAATAATGGCTGTAGGTTCTGGTGGTGTGCAAGGGACAGATAAGACAGCTAAGCAGAGCCAGGGCCAACAGTTTTCTCAGATCAGCCATTCATGGTTGCCACCAATGACCCTGGGAGAGGGCTTAGCACTTGATATTAGTCTAGGGGCCCTACCATCCAGGGAAAAGTTCATATTCTTTCGTCATTCATACTGCTTTTCCTGTATTTTAAGTGAAACATGCACCATCGAGAGTCTTACTGGTACCCAGAATTCATTCTTGATTGGCTCCTTTTTTCTTTTTTTTCTAACAAATACAAACCTTTTTTTAAAAATATTTTCTTTCTGTTTTCTTGAGGATTCTAAAAAAATGGGCTCTTCTAATGGGTCAGGGGATGGTTATTTCATTTATCTAGAAAATGGCAGGAATGTTCCCAGACTTAAGAGAGAGGTAGAAGTGGGTTAGAAGTAGGGATCAATTTAAAAGGTTTCAGCATCTGCTCCCTTCTTATGCTCCTAGAAAATGACCCTCTGGCCATTGCTCAGCCATTTGTAGCAGAACTTGGGTTGGAATCAATTCTTCCATTTGTGAAAATAAGGCACTCTCATTCTTCACTTGAAATATATTAGATAGAAGCATTGACAACCTAGGGGTCATGCCTTGCCTCCTCTTCATTTGGCCAAGAATTGCCAAAGAGAAGTCAAGGCTCAGATCTGAGAGTTAAGAAGAGGAAAGCGATTGATTCTTGCTTGGGGAGCATTCTAGAAAAGGGACTGACTTCTCAGGAGCATAACATTTTTTTTAGATCTTAGAATTTTTTGACTTTATGATGCTAATGAAAATACACAGATACCACTTTTAAGAGGGAGGAAGAGAAAGAAATCAGGTACTCCTAGTTTTTCTTTGCATTTTTCATTGATTCCCTTGATATTCTGACATTTTGTTCTTCCAGAAGAATTTTGTTGTTAGTATTTCTACTTCTAATTTAACACATCAAGGATAGCTATATTAGAAGTCAAATGGGTTGCTTTCATTGTTCTTAATAATGAAAATGTGTTGTCAATTTTTTTAGTCTGTTTTCTTCTTTCTCACTTAATTCAAAAATCTGGATTAGGTTTCTCTTATGTCAGTCTTACTTTCCTTTTCAGTAATCTTTGATGTATTATGAAGTACTCATCTATCATGATGAATAAGTAATTTGATATTCCACATTTGGTTTGTCTTTGGTTGCCATGCCTCTCTACTTGCCTCAGAGTTGTGATATGAGGACTATTCTGGGCTCTATGGCTCTTTCTGGCTATTAATTAACATTGGACAAAATTTGGTAGGAAATGATGGTAGTCCAAGTTGACATCTCTTCCGTTTTTTTGCTATCAATAGTTTCTTTACATGAGTCAAGTTGGAGTTATCTTAATTTCTCAAAACCTATTCTTTTTAGCTTTTTGTAACCTAAGCTTGCATGGGCATGCCAATGTTGCCTAAAATGCATTCAGTCTTTGTTCCCAACAATGTGAGTGAATGTATCCACCTTTAATTAGCTGTGTTTCTGTAAAGGCTGTGTCTCTACAACTGATGAAATTGAGATGGATTGTCCATTTCTGCCACTCTTTCTGGCTTAGGTTCCTACCTGCTTACTCCTTCCTTCTGTGTTCATAGGGTGAAGATCACTCTTCAGCCTGGGTACCATGAACTGAACTGGTGAGAGGGGAAGACTTCCTTCCTTTGATCATTCTGTTTTACCCAGTTCCTAGAAATGGGCCTGAGGATGTTTTCTCCTGTTCCATATAATTTTTCCTTCTCAGTTTCAGGTGTTAGACATGATTTCCACCAAAATTGTAAGCTCAAGCCATTGTAACCTTGGAGCCAGGATGCTGTAATGAGAGTTAAAGATCTTCCCTGCCCATTAATAGACCATTCCCCATTAAGGGAGGCTTGTTTTGTAGGAAGGCCAACCTCTTTGGTTAATTTCTAATGAGACACTGGGTCACCAGGATTAAGGCACCCTCTAGCTCTGAAAAGTGCATATATACTCTGAGGTGAGGTTTTGCTTTGGAGTTTATTCTTTGGAAGAAGATTCATGTGCCTGATGAGACTCTGGGTAGCTGATAAGGAGCCACCCCCAGTTTCGAAAACATAGATGTTGGTGCTTCTCTCTCCGGTAGCTATGTATGTATGCAGTGCTCACACAATTGGATCTATGTGTTGATCTGTGATGTATGTATTGTTTATGGTCAGATAGTCTAGAAGCCCTGTCTGTTGGTCTTTATTTCTCTGCTTGTATTTTCTTTGTTGGTATATGTAATTAAGAAATATTGTTGACTCCTCAAAAGTTGCTTTCCTTTTAGAAAAGCAGATCTAAGAACCTTGGCTAGCAGGCCATCCTGGATGTTGTCAGGGTGCTTGCTGTTACAGATGCCAAGCAGGATAGTACAGCTAGACATTCCATGGAAGTAAGAAGAAACCAGGGGATCTGTGACTTAAGCCCAAGGACTTAGACCTGGGACTATGATCTAGAGGAATTAAGCTGAACTGTGAACATTTCCCTTCATCAGAAAATGAGATGGTACAAAAGTGAGTTTGCATATAGGTGACTATGTCTTAAAATAAATATTCCCTTATAAAAACTCCCAAGTTACATTTATACTTAGTTCATGTTTATTTTGAGCTCTAAAATGACTAGCTGGTGATGTGACTATCATATTGTTTCTGATATTCAGAAAATTTAGTGTTCAGTCCCACTAAGGTTGTTAATTCAAAATTAGCTACCACTCTGTTGGAAATCTTTTATTTTCCACTAAGTCAACAATTAATTTCATTTCTCCAGTTCTCTTACTTGATTTTCAAAATCCTTTTTGAGCTCTTCCATAGCCTGAGACCACTGCATATTTTTTGGAGGTTTTGGATGTAGAAACCTAGACTTTGACATCTTCCTCTGATAGTATTCTTTTTTCTTCTTCATTCAAAAGGATAGAAGAAAATACCTTTTCACCAAGAAAGTAACCTTTTATAGTCTTATTTTTTTTCTTTTTTGGGGGGGGAGAGGTATTTTCCCAGTCAGTTACTTGACTTTTGAGTCCCTTGTTAAATGGAGGGTATACTCTAGGGACCTGTAAGTTCTCAGTTCCTCCAAGGTGGCACAATCAAAGGAAAGGAGTTTACTCCTCTCCTGGCTTGTGCTCTCGTCTGGGACCAACAAGCACTCTTTTCTGCCCTGGAACTGCAAGTAGGATTCCCTCTCCAGAGTCTCCACTACTTCCACCACATCAGGTTCCTCTTTACCCCAGGACCACCACTCAGGATTGAGATTCAGATCAGCAGCCCAATTCCCCCAGGGTCTTTAGGCCTTGGGTTTCAAAATTGGATGCTGCTGCCTCAGTGACTTCACATGACTTCCTAAGGAAAAGCTGTGTCCATCCTATCATTTACTCACAAATTCTAAAAGGCTTCTGGTTTTATTCATGGTTAGTATGTCAGTATTAATGTGGTTTAGGCCCAATAGTAATATATCAACTCAATCATCACTGGAACAGGAGTTCCCATTTGGTGCACCAACAGCTAAATTAATTCTCATAGAGTCTAAAAGACTTTGTGATTTTAGTGGCCATTAAACCTTTACCTCGAACTCTGTCACCATCATTATGAAGCCTAAGTCAGTTGCACAAAATAGAAGTTAATCTGTTTTGCTTGGTTTCATGGGCTTCTACGATCAAAGAATGTATTAACTAGTATACAACTTATTCATGATCAGCATTCCATGACAAATTAGGCTAATCCTCAGCAGGTTTGAAACTTTCTCTGTTTCATAGTAGTATGTGATATTTATTCAAAAATACATCACCTTATTTAAAATGATCATGAACAAACAAATGCAAAATCCCAATGTCAAAACCAAGTACTCACTGCACATGGTTTAATCAAATATGCTTCAAAATGTATTTACTTTTTCTTTTCTTTGAGACCTGCAATTTTATCAGAGTAGCGCATCCCGAGAGGAATTCATTTTACCAACACAGGTAGGTACCTTTTCTTCAACTTATAGTCTCACAGTTTTGTTTTGTTTTGTTTTTTTGTTAGAAAAATGATAGTTTCAATTGACTTGCCTAATACCATAGAACCTGTGTCAGAGGTAGGACTTAAACCTAGTTCTTCCTAACTCCTAATTCTATCCTTTATACTACTGCTATTTTGATATTTAATTGTATCATAATCCCCAGTAATATCCCAATCCAGTGTCTCATTATAACATAAAAATTACCCTGAGTTTTAATGAATATGCCAATGGAATGTAAGATGTATATTTAAACTAGGTATTAATCTTACCAAACTGGTAAGGTTTTAAATATGTATTGAGTTACAGCACTTATATGTGGAGTTTCAAATTAGACAACTAGCTAAATTCAGAGACATCCATTACCAGAGGACTAACTAACAAGTCATCATTTGGGGTGGGAGTAAGGATGACCACATCTAAATAATACTATCTATTAAGTCACAAAAAAGTTTCATTCTTTGCCTTGAAGAGAGTATCCACACTAATGAAATAATAGATCTGTCAAGTACTGAAGCAATTATATATTAGGAAAAAGCATTTTTTTTTGCCTAGGTGGAAAATTTTTAAGAAATTAGAATAATGAGAAAATTAAGAGCAATTCTGTAATTTAAGAAAGTAACCACTGCAGCCAGGTGTGGGCACTAGGCGTACAGAGGAAATGAAGGACTTAATTGTTGGTGTTATAATATTCAGCAAGAGATGCATAAGTGTTTCCTGGGCCTTGTTAATGGCCCAAATATCATTAATAATTCACTAACACCATTTGTAGGAGACTGCTTATATGGTGCCAGGGCTAGAAGATGATGCAAAATGAGTAAAGCAGCAGTAAAGGGGATGGGGAAGAAAATCCTATAACTTAACCATAATCTTGAATACTATTTTAAAAACCTCCAGAAATCATTTTTAAATGAGACAGATATCTGCCTCACAAATGAACCAGTGGAGGTTTCTTCAGTAATAACTAAGGAAAGGAAAGGATAATTTATGTGTGGCAGTGGGGGTAGGAGATGAGAAGGGATTTTTTTAATACTATCATTTGATTAAAGTTTTGGAGGATTTTTAATATATTAAGGACAGCAGTTTTGAAGTGTCACTTATTGGGTATATTTATTCCCTGAAGTAGTTTTCTCCAGGCTTCAAGGAGTCAGTGTGCCAAAGATAGAAGTGTTTCTGTGAACTCCTACAAACATAATGAAAGTAGGGCCTCCTGGGACCAAAGAGCAGTTTGTGTGCAGGCAGGAAAAGGAAGAGTGAAAACTGTTTCCATTTTCACTTTGAATCAAATTAAATCAAATCAACAAATTCTTATTAAGCATCTAGTATGGATAAGGCAATGTCCTAGGTTTCCTGGAGAATATAACGAAATATAAGATATGGTTTCTACCCTTAATGAGGTCACAGTCTACTGGGAAAATCAGATAAAACAAACAAACAAAAAAAAAAGAGGGACCTGTTAGCACTATTCAGATGTGAGCATGCTTTCAGCTCATGCAATTACAAAGGAATGCTTCAGTGGTATAATGGTACAATGGGTAGATAGCAAGTTTTGGAGTCAGACTATACGGGTTCAAATCTCATACAGGATTGTAGTGGCATATTCAAATGACACATGCTGGCTATGTGACTGTCAATAAGGCATTAATCTCTAAGTATTTCATGTAACTTTTTGACATTGTAAATTGCAGGATGTGATTGAGAATTCTGTAAAAATCATGGGTCTGTTGAAAATGAATAAGAGGGATAAAAGCAATTAAAATCTTGATAGTTAAAATGTAATATGTAAATAAAAAGTGTCACATGATGATATATAAATGCCATATGGTTAAGAGTATTAGCATGGAGCACTCTGGAAACTGAGAGAAAGAAAAATCACTTCAGGTCATAGGGGAAACAGTATGCGAGTTATAGGATCTGACCTGTTCCTTGGTTGGTTTTAGACCAATATAGAATAGAGAAGGGATATTCTAAATTCAATTGTAAAAAATACTCACCATTCTCCCTGCTACTGCTACTCTGTTGCTCATTGTAGATTCTCAGACAGATATAATCAAATCCAGAGGCATGTTAAGTGAATAGAAAAATATTAAGTCTGAGTAGAGAAGGAAGAGTATAAAGTTTTGGGGGGATTTTTGGGAGGGTGTTTTTTTAGTGGGGGCAGTTTGTTTTGAATAAAATATTCACATAATGAAGTAGAAAGAAATATAACTGGAAAAATAAAAGATTAGGGACAGTTTATGAAGAACCTTGAATGCCAGGTAAGGGGTTTTGTCATTACCCCTTAGGCAATGGAAAACAATTAAAGTTTTGTTTTGTTTTGTTTTGTTTTGTTTTAATTTACTTCTAACCACTCTCTCCTTGATCCACACTCTTTTAAAGGATCCCTTTATCTTCTTCCCTAACCCTCCCATTTCTTGTTCTAGGCACTCCTCAAAGGGTCCCTCCTTTTTCCTCTCCTCCCACACTCCTAAATCTTAATCTATATATGCTTCTAATTCCCTCATAACCTGCCCTCATCCTCTTATCTCTATAAATTTAGAAGAGTTTATATCCTTCTAGATGTATATCTTGTCCCCTCTTTAACAACAAATCTGATGAGTAGGATTCCAGCATTAGCAGCCCGCCACCACTACCTGTTTCTTTTGTATCAGTAATTTCTTTCCCACCTCATTTTTATGATTGTTTTTTTTACCTTTTGCTATACAATTTTGTTTTCTATAATCACTTCATTCTGGTCAGATCAACTCCAACCTTTTTTCTCAAACTACCCAAGTACTATTAACAGTCTTAAGAGTACTGACAACACTGGAGAGCAATTTGGAACTATGCCCAAAGGGCTACAAAAATGTGCATATCTTTTGACCCAGCAATATCGCTTCTAGGGCTATATCCCAAAGAGATCATAAAAATGGGAAAGGGTCCCACATGTACAAAAATATTTATAGCAGCTCTTGCTGTGGTGGTCAATAACTAGAAATCAAGGGGACATCCATCAAATGGGAAATGGCTGAACAAGACATGGTATATGAATGTAACGGAATACTATTTTGCTACAAGAAATGATGGACTTCAGAGAGGCCTGGAAAGACTTATATGGACTGATGCTGAGTGAAGGAGCAGAACCAGGAGAACTTTGTACACAGCAACAACCACAGTGTGTGAGGAATTTTTCTGATACACTTTGCCCTTCACAGCAATGCAAAGACCTAAAAAAATTCCCAGTCGACTCTTGAGGCAAAATGCCTTCCACATCCAGAGAAAGAACTATGGAATTGGATCACAGAATGAAGTAGACTATTTTCTCTTGTGTTATGTTTTGTTTTGTTTTGTTGCTTTTTCATGGTTTCTCCCATTCATTTTAATTCTTCTATTCAACATGACTAAGGTGAAAATCTATTTAAGAATGTATATCTAGGGGGTGGAGCCAAGATGGCAGAGTAGAAACACACACACATACAATAGCTCCGAACACACAACCCATAAAATATCTGTAAAAAAGAACTGCCAATAAATTCTGGAGCAGCAGAAGCCATAGAACAACAGAGCAGACGAGATTTCTGTTCCAGAGAGCCTGAAAACCTCTTGCAAAAGGTTCTTCACTCCACGGTCTGGGAGCCGAGCACAGCCCTGCCATGGCTGCCCGGTGCCAAGAGGAGCAGATCCGAGTGGGGGGCAGACCCGAGCAGGCTTCAGGGACAGAATCTCCAGCAGCCACGCGGGTCCCTCCACCCACAGGGGACAAGGGTTGGTGAGAGGGTCTCTTTGGTGGGTTGAGAGGGGAGTGAGGTGCCCCCATAACTCAGGCCCCCTCGGGAGGCAACAGCGGAGGCAGCAGCAGACCTGAGCTCCCCAAGCAGGCAGGAGGCTGGATCCATTGTTGAAGGTCTCTGCATAAACCCCCTGAGGGAACTGAGCCCCTGAGGTGGCCCTGCCCCCACCAGAGCAGCTGAACTTGATCTCACACTGACTAGCAGCCCCGCCCCTGCCCAAAACCCTGAGGCTGGGAAGCAGCATTTGAATCGCAGACCCCAAGCCCTGGCTGGGAGGATCTGGAGGCAAAGTGGGTGTGAAGAGAATATTCAGAAGTCAAGTCACTGGCTAGGAAAATGCCCAGAAAAGGGAAAAGAAATAAGACTATAGAAGGTTACTTTCTTGGTGAACAGGCATTTCCTCCCATCCTTTCTGATAGGAAGAACAATGCTAACCATCAGGGAAAGACACAGAAGCCAAGGCTTCTGTATCCCAGCCCACTCAATGGGCTCAGGCCATGGAAGAGCTCAAAAAGAATTTTGAAAATCAAGTTAGAGAGGTGGAGGAAAAGCTGGGAAGAGAAATGAGAGATATGCAAGCAAAGCATGAGCAAGTAGGTCAGTACCCTGCTAAAGGAGACCCAAAAAAGTACTGAAGGAAATAACACCTTGAAAAATAGGCTAACTCAATTGGCAAAAGAGGTTCAAGAAGCCAATGAGGAGAAGAATGCTTTCAAAAGCAGAATTAGCCAAATGGAAAAGGAGATTCAAAAGCTTACTGAAGAAAATCATTCTTTCAAAATCAGAATGGAGCAGATGGAGGCTAATGACTTTATGAGAAACCAAGAAATCACAAAACAAAACCAAAAGAATGAAAAAATGGAAGAGAATGTGAAATATCTCATTGGAAAAACAACTGACCTGGAAAATAGATCCAGGAGAGACAACTTAAAAATTATGGGACTACCTGAAAGCCTTGATGAAAAAAAGAGCCTAGACATCACCTTGCATGAAATTATCAAGGAAAACTGCCTTGAGATTCTAGAACTAGAGGGCAAAATAAGTATTCAAGGAATTCACTGATCACCTCCTGAAAGAGATCCAAAAAAAGAAACTTCTAGGAACATTGTGGCCAAATTCCAGAGTTCCCAGGTCAAGGAGAAAATATTGCAAGCAGCTAGGAAGAAACAGTTCAAGTATTGTGGAAATACAATCAGGAGAACACAAGATCTAGCAGTTTCTACATTAAGGAATCGAAGGGCATGGAATAGGATATTCCAGAAGTCAAAGGAACTAGGACTAAAACCAAGAATCACCTACCAAGAGAAACTGAGTATAATACTTCAGGAGAAAAATTGGTCTTTCAATGAAATAGAGGACTTTCAAGCATTCTTGATGAAAAGACCAGAGCTGAAAAGAAAATTTCACTTTCAAACACAAGAATGAAGAGAAGCATGAAAAGGTAAACAGCAAAGAGAAGTCATAAGGGACTTATAAAAGTTGAACTCTTTACATTCCTACATGGAAAGACATTATTTGTAACTCTTGAAACTATTCAGTATCTGGGTACTGGGTGGGATTACACGCACATGCACACACACATAGAGACAGAGTGCACAGAGTGAATTGAAGAGGATGGGATCATATCTTTAAAAAAATGAAATCAAGCAGTGAGAGAGAAATATATGGGAGGAGAAAGGGAGAAATGGGATGGGGCACATTATCTCTCATAAAAGAGGCAAGCAAAAGACTTTTTTAGTTTAGGGAAAAAGAGGGGAGGTGAGAGAAAAACATGAAGTTTACTCTCATCACATTCCACTAAAGAAAGGAATAAAATGCACACTCATTTTGGTAAGAAAACCTATCTTACAATACAGGAAAGTGGGGGATAAGGGGATAAACAGGGTGGGGGGGACGATGGAAGGGAGGGCACAGGGAGGAGGGAACAATTTGAGGTTGACACTCATGGGGAGGGACAGGATCAAAAGAGAGAATAGAAGTAATGGGGGGCAGGATAGAATGGAGGGAAATATAGTTAGTCTTATACAACACAACCATTATGGAAGTCATTTGCAAAACTACACAGATTTGGCGTATATTGAATTGTTTGCCTTCCAAAGGGAGGGGGTGGGGGGGGAGGGAGGAAAAGAAGTTGGAACTCAAAGTTTTAGGAACAACTGTCAAGCACTGCTCTTGCCACTAGGAAATAAGAAGTACAGGTAAAGGGGTTTAGAAAGTTATTTGGCCCTACAGGACAGAGGAGAGGATGGAGACAAGGGCAGAGAGGGATGATAGAGGAGAGAGTAGATTGGTGATGGGGGCAATTTAAATGCTCAGTGTTTTGGGATGGGGGGAGGGGATAAGGGGGGAGAAAATTTGGAACCCAAAATTCTGTGAAAATGAATGATAAAAAAGTTAAATAAATAAATAAATTGAAAAAATAAGAATATATATCTAGAACCTAAAATAAGGAATACTGACAACATTTCTGCATATAAAAAGTAAAAAGAGTTTGACCTTATTGAATTCCTCACAGTTGGTCTTTAATGTTTGCCTTATATTTATCCTGAACCTTATATATCAGATTATTATGTTATTTAGTAGGATATAATATAATATAGATTATAATAAAGTATAAAAAAATAATAACAAATAATTATTTCAATAAATTTAGTTGAATTGTTAGGATTTTCACATATCTACAAAAAGAGATGATTTTTATTACCTCATTCCCTATTTTGATTTCCTCTATTTATTTCTTCTCTTATTGGTATTGCTAGGATTTTCAAAATAATATTGAATAATATTGGTGACAGTGTTTTTAATAGGAATAAATGTTGCATTATGTCAAAAGCTCTTTCTTCATCTATTGAGATAATCATATGATTCCTGGTGGTTTTGTTATTGATATGACCAGTTATGTTGATTATTTTCCTAATATTGAAACAGCTCTGTTTTTCTAATCTAAAAAAAAACACAGTCATAGAGTAATGTTTTTATAACTTTTTTTTTTGCATCAGTATTCATTGGGGAAATTGGTCTACAGTTTTTTGGTTTTTTTCTGTTTTTGTCTCATTTTTGGTTAAGGTATCAGCCCTATAATTGTGTCATAAAAGTTGTTTGGTAAAATTCCTTTTTGACTTATTTTTCAAGATAGTTTATTAAGTATTGGAAGAAATTGAACTTTAAATGTTTGGTAAAATTCACTGGTGAATTCATCATGTTTTGGGCATATTTTTTCTTAGTGAGCTCAATGATGACTTGTTCAATTTCCTTGTCTAAGACAGAGCTATTTATGTATTTTGTTTCCTCTTCTGTTAACCTGGGTATGTTTTTATTTTTGTAAATATTCAGCTACTGCACTTAGACTGTCAAATTTATTGGCATGTAATTGGACACAATCACTCCTTATAAGTGATTTAATTTTCTTCTCATTAGTGGTGAATTTCCCATTTTCATTTTTGATATTGGTAATTTAGTTCACTTCTTTCTTTGTTTTAATCAAATTAACCAATTTTTCATCTATTTTAGCATATGTTTTTTTCCATAAAATTAGCTTCGACTCTTATTTATTAGTTCAATGATTTTCTTACTTTAAACTTTATTAATCTCTCCTTTGATTTTCAGGATTTCCAAGTTGATGTTTAATTGAGGATTTTTTATTTATTTTTTTCTAGTTTTTTTTTATTTTACAACATGTCAGATTTATTGATCTACTCTTATTTTATTGAAGCAAGAATTAAGGCACTACTTTGTTCCCCACACCATGAATTTTAGCATGTTTTCTCATTTTTGTCATTATCTTTAATGAATTGTGGATTGTTTCTATGATTTTTTTCTTTGATCTTTTCATTCTTTAGAATTAAATTATTTAGTTCAAAAAATAATTTTTACTCTATTATTTCCATGACCATATATTGGAGGCAATTTTTATTGCAGTATGATCTGGAAAGGGTGTATTTAATATATCTGCTTTTCTTCATTTGATTGTGAGGTTTTTATGCACTTATATATATTCAATTTTTGAGATGTGTCATGTACAACTGAGAAAAAGGCATACTCCTTTCTATTCCCATTCAATTTTCTCCAGAGTTCTATCATCTCTAATTTTTCTAAAATTCTTTTCATGTCCTTAACTTCTTTCTTGTTTATTTTTGGTTAGATTTGACTAGTTCTGTATGGGGGAAGTTGAGATCTACTAATAGTATAGTTTTTCTATGTCCCTCCGTAACTCATTTAGCTTTTTTTCTTTAAGAATTTGATATTATGGGGGCAGAACCAAGACGGCGGAGTAGAAATACACACATACACATAGCTCCGAACCCACAACCCATAGAACATCTACAAAAAAGTAACTCACTGAGAATTCTGCACCCAGAGGCCACAGAACATTGGAGCAAGGGAGATTTCTGTTCCAGAGAGACCTACAAACCTCTCACAAAAGGTCCTTCACGCCACAGATTGGGCGCCGGGACTGGGAGCTGAGTACAGCCCTGCCGCGGCCACGGCACTGAGAGGAAAAGATCCGAGCGGGCTTCAGGGACGGAATCTCCAGCAGCTACGCGGGTTCCTCCACCCACAGGTGACAGGGGTTGGTGAGAGGGTCTCTTTGGCGGGTCGAGAGTGGAGTGGGGTGCCCCCATAACTCAGGCCTCCTCGGGAGGCAACAGCAGAGATGGGAGCAGACAGGGGCTCCCAAAGCAGGCAGGAGCCTGGATCCATTGTTGAAGGTCTCTGCATAAACCCCCTGAGGGAACTGAGCCCATGAGGTGGCCCTGCCCCCACCAGAGCAGCTGAACTTAATCACACACTGAATAGCAGCCCTGCCCCCGCCAAAAGCCCTGAGGCTGGCAAGCAGCATTTGAATCTCAAACCCCAAGCACTGGCTGGGAGGATCTGGAGGCAAAGTGGGTGTGAAGAGAATATTCAGAAGTCAAATCACTGGCTGGGAAAATGCCCAGAAGAGGGAAAAGAAATAAGACTATAGAAGGTTACTTTCTTGGTGAACAGGCATTTCCTTCCTTCCTTTCTGATGAGGAAGAACAATGCTTATCATCAGGCAAAGACACAGAAGTCAAGGCCTCTATATCCCAGCCCACTCAATGGGCTCAGGCCATAGAAGGGCTCATAGAAAATCAAGTTAGAGAGGTGGAAGAAAAGCTGGGAAGAGAAATGAGAGACATGCAGTCAAAGCATGAACAGCAGATGAGCTCCCTGCTAAAGGAGAACCAAAAAAATGCTGAAGAAAATAACACCTTGAAAAATAAGCTAACTCAATTGGCAAAAGAGGTTCAAGAAGCCAATGAGGAGAAGAATGCTTTCAAAAGCAGAATTACGCAGATGGAAAAGGAGATTCAAAAGCTTACTGAAGAAAATCATTCTTTCAAAATCAGAATGGAGCAGATGGAGGCTAATGACTTTATGAGAAACCAAGAAATCACAAAAGAAAACCAAAAGAATGAAAAAATGGAAGAGAATGTGAAATATCTCATTGGAAAAACAACCAACCTGGAGAATAGATCCAGGAGAGACAATTTAAAAATAATGGGACTACCTGAAAGCCATGATCAAAAAAAGAGCCTAGACATCATCTTTCATGAAATTATCAAAGAAAACTGCCCTGAGATTCTAGAACCAGAGGGCAAAATAAGTATTCAGGGAATCCACTGATCACCGCCTGAAAGAGATCCAAAAAGAGAAACTTCTAGGAACATTGTGGCCAAATTCCAGAGTTCCCAGGTCAAGGAGAAAATATTGCAAGCAGCTAGAAAGAAACAATTCAAGTATTGTGGAAATACAATCAGGATAACACAAGATCTAGCAGCTTCCACATTAAGGGATCAAAGGGTGTGGAATAGGATATTCCAGAAGTCAAAGGAACTAGGACTAAAACCAAGAATCACCTACACAGCAAAACTGAATATAATACTTCAGGGGAAAAATTGGTCTTTCAATGAAATAGAGGAGTTTCAAGCATTCTTGATGAAAAGACCAGAGCTGAAAAGAAAATTTGACTTTCAAACACAAGAATGAAGAGAAGCATGAAAAAGTAAATAGCAAAGAGAAGTCATAAGGGACTTTACAAAAGTTGAACTGTTTACATTCCTACATGGAAAGACAATATTTGTAACTCTTGAAACTATTCAGCATCTGGGTACAGGGTGGAATAACACACACACACATGCACATGCACACGCACACACACATAGAGACAGAGTGCACAGAGTGAACTGAAGAGGAGGGGATAATATCTTTAAAAAAAATGAAATCAAGCAGTGAGAGAGAAATATATTGGGAGGAGAAAGGGAGAAATGGGATGGGGCAAATTATCTCTCATAAAAGAGGCAAGCAAAAGACTTTTTAGTGAAGGGATAAAGAGGGGAGGTGAGAGAAAAACATGAATTTTACTCTCATCACATTCCACTAAAGGAAGGAATAAAATGCACAGTCATTTTGGTATGAAAACCTATCTTACAATACAGGAAAGTGGGGGATAAGGGGATAAGCAGGGTGAGGGGGATGATGGAAGGGAGGGCACGGGGAGGAGGGAGCAATTTGAGGTCAACACTCATGGGGAGGGTCAGAATCAAAAGAGAGAACAGAAGTAATGGGGGACAGGATAGGATGGAGGGAAATATAATTAGTTCTTACACAACACTACTATTATGGAAGTCATTTGCAAAACTACACAGATCTGGCCTATACTGAATTGCTTGCCTTCCAAAGGGAAGGGGTGGGGAGGGAGGGAGGGCAGATTGGCAGACAGGGGCAATTAGAACGCTCGGTGTTTTGGGGTGGGGGGAGGAGACAAAAGGGGAGAAAATGTGGAACCCAAAATTTTGTGAAAATGAATGTTAAAAGTTAAATAAATTAATAAAAAAAAGAATTTGATATTATACCATATGATGCATATATGTTTAATTTTGAAATTATTTTGAGGATTTTTCATTTATTTCATTGTCTATGGTATCTTTTAGCAAAATGTAATTTCCCTGCTTATCTCCTTCAATTAGATATGTTTTTAGTTTGGCTTTGTCCAAGATCATGATTGCTACCCCTGTCTTTATTTTTCTTCAGTTGAAGCATAATAGATTCTGTTTGAGAATTTTATTTTTATTCTGTTTCAAGTCTGTTTCTTGCAAACAACATACTGTCAGATTCCGGATTTTAATCCATTCTGCTATACGTTTCCATTTTATGGGTGAATTTATTTCATTTATGTTCCAGTTATTATTACTGTGTACATCCCTGTTTATCCTCTCTCTTTGTTTCTCTCTCTCTCTGTCTCTCTCTCTCCCCCTCCGTCTCTCTTTCTCTCTCTCCCTCTCTCTTTCTCTCTCTCTCTTTCTTCTTCTTCTTCTTCTTCTTCTTCTTCTTCTTCTTCTTCTTCTTCTTCTTCTTCTCCCTCTCTCTCTGTCTTTCTGTCTTTATCTTTAATCTCTGCTTCTTTATCTCTCTCTGTTTTTTCATCTCTCTGTCTCTCCCATCCTCAAAATTCTCTTTTCCTTCTGTCAAGTGGCTCCCCTAAACCTCCTTCCCTTCTATTAATCTCTTCTTCTCTTATCCACTTTCCTTCCTACTTCTCCGTAGGGTAAGATAGATTTCTATACCCAATTGAATGTGTAGGTTATTTCCTCTTTGACCCAATTTTGATGAGAGTGAGGTTCATGAATTTCTGCAGCCCATATCTTCCCCTCTACTGGAAAAGTTATTCCTTGTTTGCTTCTTTTATGTGAGATAATTTCCCCCATGCTACCTCTCTCTTTCTCAACTGTTCATTTCATTTTCTTATGATATGATCCCTTCTAATTCAACTCACTCCCATGACCTCTAAGTATACTCCTTGCAACTGCCCTAATGATGATAAAGTTATTAGGAATAACAAATATTATCTTCCCATGAAAAAGTGTAAACAGTTTACCATATTCAATTTCTTATGATTTCTCTTTCATGCTTACTTTTCATACTTCTCTAAGTCTTGTACTTGAAAGTCAATTTTCTATTCAGCTCTGGGTTTATCATTGGGAATGCTTGAAAGTTCCCTGAAAGATTATACTCACTTTTTCTGGGTAGGTTATTCATGGTTTTCAGTTCCTTTATCTTCTGGAATACTATATTCCAAGTTTTCTGATTCTTTAATGCAGAAGCTACAGGGTCTTAAGTTGTCATGCCTGTGACTCTATGATATTTGCTTTATTTTTCTGGTTGCTTACAATATTTTTCCTTTGACCTCAGAGCTCTGAAATTTGACTATAACATTGCAGGGAGTTTTTATTTTGTCATCTCTTTTAGGAGGTGATTGGTAGATTCCTTCAATTTCTATTTTACCCTCTTCTTCTGGGATATTAGGGCAAGTTTCTTGAAAATTTCTTGAAATGTTATATTGATGCTCTTTTTATTAAGAGGGCTTTCAGGTAGTGCAATAATTCTTAACTTATTCCCAATCATTTTTCCAGGCAAGTTTATTTTTCAAAGAGATATTTCACATTTTCTTCTGTTTTTTTTTTATTCTTCAACGTTTTTTGTTGTTGTTTTATATTGTTTCTTGATATCTCATGGAGTCATTGGCTTCCACTTGCCTAATTGCAATTTTTACGGAATTATATTCTTCTGTGAGGTTTTGATCCCCTTATTCCATATGGCCAATTCTGCTTGCTTAAGGGATTCTTTTCTTCAGTAAATTTTTATAGCTTTGTTTCCCATTTGGCCAATTTTTGTAAGGCTTTCTTTTCTTCAGTGATTTGTTTGTACCTTTTTAAATTCATTTGATCAGTTCTCTTTCTGAAGGTGTTATTTTCTGCAGTATTTTTGTGCATCTTTTACCATGTTGTTGACTCTCTTTTCTTAATTTTCTTGAACCACTCTCATTTCTTTTCATATTTTTTTTCTCTTTTTCTCCTATTTTTTCAAATCCTTTTTTAGCTCTTCCAGAAATGATTTTTGGGTTTGCATCCAAGTCACATTTTCCATGATACTTTCCTGTTTTGACTTTGTTGTCCTCTTCTGAGTTTCAGTTTGGCTCTTCCTTGTCTCCATGGTAAGGTTTTATAGTAGAGTTTCTTTTTGTTATTTATTCACTTTTTCAGCCTATTATTTTACTTTTAAGTTCATTTTAAATTTGGGCTCTGCCCTGGGGGTAGAGGGAGCACTGTCCCAAACTTCAAAATTTTCATTCCTCTTTTTAGAGCTAATTCTGGAGGGCCTTCAAATATTTAGTTCTTTTAAGGTGTTATAATCTAAGGATAGATGTGGTCACTATTCTGCTGGGCTGTACTCTGCTCTGTGAGCAATCATATGCTCTCTTCTCCACTCTGGAATTGTGATCAGGGTATCTTCCTCTTGCTGCTGCAAGTTTGTTTGTTTTTTGTTTTGCTTTGTTTTGTGTGTTTTTTTTTTTAATATCCCTTATGATTCTGTAAATGTAGCTTGGTACCTTGCTCTCCTGTGGCCACAAGATCTAGTGTTCCTTTCTGCCTTGGATTTGAGACCAGGGCCCCTGCTCCCTTGTGAGCAATCAGAAGCACCCTTCTCTACCCTGGAACATGATGAGGGAACCTGCTTTCAAACAGCCAGAAGTACTAGTATGCTAGTGTTCCTTCTTTTCCTGGGACTATGACCTGAGATTGTGTGAGCAATGCAACGAGGCCTCTATCCACCACCAAATGGTGCCTTTGAATATTCTTCTTGCCAGTTTCCTGTCCTATCTACTGTCTGTGGGCCAAGAGTTCCTGAATCTGCTGCTGATTTGCCAGTGTGCAGCCTAGGCTGCACTGTGCTCCAGACTCAATCACCACATCAGCGAAACACACCTTTCCTATTAATATCCTAAGTTTTCTTGGACTGAAGAAAATTGTTTTACCCTGAACTTTTGTCTGTTCTACTGCTCCAGAATTTGATAAGCTGTATTAAAGTTGTTTGGAGGGGAATTGGGGAGATTTAAGGAGAGTTCCAACCTTTATGTCACCATCTTGGGTCTGCCTCTCATGGCTAAGTTTCTTGAAAGGGTTATCCACAAGAGCTGCCTTTCTTTTCTCTTACTTTTTTGTCAACTACTTGCAGTCCAACTTCTGACCTTACCATGCTCTCTCCAGTCACTAAAAACTTTTAATTGCCAAATTTAATGACCCTTTCTCAATCTACATTTTTCTTGATCCTTCTATAGCCTTTGACTCTATCCATCACCCGTTCTTCCTTGGTATACTCTTTTTTCTGGGTTTTTGAGACACTACTTTCTCCTGGCTTTTATTTTTCCCATCCACTTGCTCCTCAGTATTTTCTGTTGGAACATCATTCAGGTTATGTCCCTTTAATGAAGATCTCCAACAGGTTTCTGTTCTGGGTCCTCTTCTTTTTTTTTCCTTCTATACTATTTCACTTGATGATCACATTAGCTCCCAAGGATTTAATGTTCATCTATATGGAGATGATTTTCACATCTACTCATTCAGCCCTAACTTCTCTGTTGACTTCCAGTCTTGTTTCCTCAACTATCTGTTGGATATCTTGAACTTAACATCTCACAGGCATCTTAAACTCAACTCATCCAAAACTCAAGTCAATATTATACCCCAAACTCTCTCCTCTTCCTAAATGTCCTAATATTACTTAGGATATCACTCTCCTTCCAGTCATACAGGATTGAAACTTAGGCATCATTCTCAATTCGCCACTGTCTCTTACCTACAATATCAAATGTGCTACCAAGACCTATAGATTATACCTTCATGATATCTCTTATATATGATTCCTTCTCTCTTCTGACACTATCACCCCCTTCGTGCAGGTTCTCTTCATATGATACTTGGTCAAATGCAATAGCTTTCTAGTTGAATTTCTTACTAATGCCTCTGCCCTTTCTAATCCCTTCTTCATTTAACTGTTAAATTATTATTATTTTTTTCTTTGTAACTCCCAAGACCTTGCATATTGGATGGAATCTATGGTTTCATTAATATAGGGAATTCCCTTGAGATAAAGTCCCTCTACCCATGCAGATTCATATTGACCCTGCAAATTATAGCCTTGGGGGCACTGAGAGATTAAATGACTTTTCCAGAGTCACAGAGACGATATGTCTTAGAGGTAGGACTGGATTCTAAGTCATCCTGACCTGAAGATATCCTTGTTCTCTCTGTGTCTCTGTCTCTGTCTCTGTCTCTGTCTCTGTCTCTGTCTCTCTCTCTCTCTCTCTCTCTCTCTCTCTCTCTCTCTCTCTCTCTCTCTCTGTCTCACCCTCTCTGTCACTCTCTCTATCTCTCTATGCCTCTCTCTCTGTCTCTCTCTCTCTCCCCATTGTGTACTTCATATTACACTGCTTCTCATGCCTTTCCCACAGATAAATATTTGTTGAATTGAGTTTGAATATTATTAACTAAATTCTTCAAATGATTGAGGAACACTTAGAGAACTGAACAAAATTAAGGGCTAAGACGTGAATTATAATGGAATTTCAACTTTGCCAGTATAACTTTATCTGCAGGAATGAACAGTTAAGGCAGTTATCTAAGCTGTTGAATGCAGATGTGTTTTAATCAATCTGCTGATCAATCTGAAACTATTTACTGAGCAACTCCTATGTGCCCAGCCCTGCTTCTCTAGTTTTTTTGTTTTGTTTTGTTTTATTTTGTTTATGAGTGTAAATGATTTCTGACTTGAGTAAAACAAGTAAATATGTACTCATATGCTAGATCCAATACCTTCAATGTCTAGCATAGTTATATATCTATTATAGTGGGTGCAAAATATTTTTTGAATGAAAGAACAAAGTAACTATCATCCATAGATTGCGTGGTTCATTTAGTAGATGCCATAGGAAAGAGACATAGTGCAGGATGAAATGGTCAAGAAAACCTTCATGCTGCATTTGCATGTTCTATGTGGAATACGTTGCACGAACAAAGAAATATTAATAAGGACCTGGGAGCAGGAAAAAACCTACCTGATAGATAGGGAAGGTAACATCTCCAGAAAGTAATGACAAATAAATGACACCTTCCATAACTCCCCTATGCCCCCTTATTTTTGGAGCCAATATCTTAATTTAATGGTTGTAACTGATATTTATTCTGCTCAAAGCACTTGCCATTTTTTTACCCTTTTCCCCATTCAAGTGTGCTGTTCTATCAGTCATAGATCACATATTGTCACAACACAGAGCCAATTAGTGCCATGTCTAGGTTAAAAAGGGAACAGATCTTTGAAAACAGTGATCCTGGAAAGAAAGAACCCAAAGTTTTTCTCCAAGTCCAGACCTTTAACTTTGTTTGCCCATTTCCCTTTCTTGGAATATAATGTATTCAATTGCCTACATTCCCTTTGGAATAATTTCCTGCTATTAAACAGTTGTATCAAAGCACAGTTGGTGCCAGATACCTCTTAGCTTCATGCATCTGCTAAAGCTCTAGCCAAGCCATGATCTTACTCTATCACACAAATCCATCCTTTACCTTTACCAATAACTGACCATTTGATGAGATTGGTCAGAATCTCTCTCTTCCTCCAGGATACAGCTCAGGTACCACTTTCTACTTTAAACCTTTCCTGATCTTCTGAACTGCTTATGCCTTTCCTTTCAAACCTTAGTACTAAGTATCCTACATAATAGGCAATTAAGAAATACTTCTTGATTGACTGAGAGACATTGGTTTCATACTTCACAGTTAATAAAAGAGAAACTAAGGCACTGAACAAATGCATTTTCCATACTTTCACTGTATCTAGAAGGTGCACAGAGATCAGCAGATTTGGGTACTGATTCCTGCTTAATTATTCACTTGCTTGTGGCCATTGGTGAATTTTTCTCTGAGAGATAGTTTCCTCAGCTATAATGTGAGAAAAATAATATTTCCCTCACTTACCTAACAACATTGTCTTTCAGATGAAGTGAAATAACAATTATGAGCTTTATTTTTTTTTAAATGCGTTATACATATGAGTGATTATGTTGCCTGGTATTCTTAACAATTTTAGAATGAATTTCTAATGAAATTCTAATGAGTTAAAATTCTAGGAGCATAGGGATTTGAAATAACAGTCTCTCAACTTTTAGGATCTTTCTGAGTCTGCTTAATTTTTTTTTTTAGTTCTCAGTAGGACAAATGGCAGGAAAGATGGAAACAAGCATCTACTAAGTGTATCTTCCATGTCAAGTGCTTTATGAATACTGTCTCATCGGACATTCATAACAACCCTAGGGATCGATGTCATTATTTTTCCTATTTTGCAGTTGAAGAAACATATACAGAAAAGTGTATTTATCCTTGGTCACAAGCAAGGTAATTACTAAGCAAGGCTTAGGATTCAAATTACAACAACTCTGGGAGGAAAAAGCTATTATTATCCCCATTTTACAATCGAGAATACAAGGGCAGACAGAGATTAAATGATTTGCCCAGGATCACTGAGATAGTAAGCATCTGAGGTGGGATTTAAACTCAGGGGTTCCTTTTCCTAGACCCAGTACTCTATCCACTGTACCAAATACCTACGGTATCCAAAAACAGAAGCAGCTATGTCTCCTGAATTACTCTGAATAATTACTTTTCATGTTTGTTGGAAAATTAAGAAGCTACAAAATAAATTAAAATTGAGCCCCAATAAATACTCTATACTTATTTTCATAGTAAAAAAAAACCCAAACTGTCCCACAGGTTTGGTACATACTTGGCTCAGTGTATTAACCAAGCCTTACCAACTCACCTTTATGATTCACTGCCTACTTCCTCCCCAGGTAATTTTCAATTCCTGTTAATCTGGGAAAGCATCATCCATCTTTGGCTAAAATGTGTTCTATTTTCTAATTCTGGATTTTGGGGTATTTCTAAGGGAAATCACTTTATTCAAAAGGAATTAAGATTAACTACATTGACTATTTGTGAAGGATTTTTAAAATGATTGGTCTGATTTGATCATTACATTGTAGTCAAATAAACAGAATATAAAACTATTGCTCCTACTGAATTGATGAAGTAATACATCATGCTTGTATTTACAATTTAGTTCTCATGACTAACTATCCAAATATACAATAATATTATTTTGATATTCAGGAATCCAAAATATGGAAAGTAGCCATCAATAGGCAGTTGGAAATGGAAGTGCTCTAACAATGATGATTTACTACTTTTTTAATCACGATTAGATACCTAACCCTGAAATATTTATTAGATGTTCTTTTCAATCTAAACAGAAGCTTGCTTCTTTTGCTTCTAATAAGTGGATCTGGAGGCGGAGCCAAGATGGCTGAGTAGAAAGACGCACGTACACATAGCTCCGAACCCACAACCCACAGAATGGCTAGAGGGGATCAACTCACGGTGAATTCTGCACCTAGAGGCCACGGAATATTGGAGCGAGGGAGATTTCTGTTCCGGAGAGACCTGCAAACCTCTCGCGGGGGGTCCTTCATGCTGCAGACTGGGCACCGGGACTGGGAGCTGAGTGCAGCCCTGCAGCGGCCGCAACACCGTGAGGAAAAGATCCGAGTGGGCTATGGAGACGGGATCTCCAGCAGCGGCACAAGCCCCCCCACCAACAGGTGACGAGGGTCGGTGAGAGAGTCTCTTTGGCGGGTCGAGAGGGGAGTGGGGTGACCCCAAGACTCGCTCCCCCCCCCCCCGGAGATAGAAGCTGAGAGGCGGCTGCAGACAGGGGTTCCCCAGGCGGGCGGGAGCCTGGATCCATTGTGGAACGTCTGTGCATAAACCCCCTGAGGGAACTGTGCCTGAGAGGTGGCCCTGCCCCCACCTGACCATCTGAACTTAATTCTCACACTGAATAGCAGCCCTGCCCCCGCCAAAAGCCCTAAGGCAGGAAGCACCATTTGAATATCAGGCCCCAAACGCTGGCTGGGAGGATCAGGAGGTGAGGTGGGTGTGAGGAGAATATTCAGAGGTCAAGCCACTGGCTGGGGAGAATGCCCAGAAAAGGGAAACGAAATAAGACTATTGAAGGGTACTTTCTCGGAGAAAAGACACTTCCTCCCTTCCTTTCTGATGAGGAAGAACAATGCTTACCATCAGGCAAAGACACAGAAATCAAGGATTCTGTGCCCCAGCCCACCCAATGGGCTCAGGCCATGGAAGAGCTCAAAAAGAATTTTGAAAATCAAGTTAGAGAGGTGGAGGAAAAACTGGGAAGAGAAATGAGAGGGATGAAAGAGAAGCATGAAAAGCAGATCACCCCCCTGCTAAAGGAGAACCAAAAAAATGTTGAAGAAATTAACACCTTGAAAACTATCCTAACTCAATTGGCAAAAGAGGTTCAAAAGGCCAATGAGGAGAAGAATGCTTTCAAAAGCAGAATTAGCCAAATGGAAAAGGAGATTCAAAAGCTCACTGAAGAAAATAGATCTTTCAAAACTGGAATGGTGCAGATGGATGCTAAGGACTTTATGAGAAAGACAGATATCACAGAACATAGCAAGAAGATTTGAAAAATGGAAGATAATGTGAAATATCTTATTGGAAAAACAACTGACCTGGAAAATAGAATCAGGAGAGACAATGTAAAAATTCTGGGACTACCTGAAAACCATGATCAAAAGAGGAGCCTAGACATCATCTTCCATGAAATTATCAAGGAAAACTGCCCTGAGATTCTAGAACCAGAGGGCAAAATAAATATTCAAGGAATCCACAGAACACCACCTGAAAGAGATCCAAAAAGAGAAACTCCTAGGAACATTGTGGCCAAATTCCAGAATTCCCAGGTGAAGGAGAAAATATTGCAAGCAGCTAGAAAGAAACAATTCAAGTATTGTGGAAATACAATCAGGATAACACAAGATCTAGCAGCCTCTACATTAAGGGATCGAAGGGCATGGAATAGGATATTCCAGAAGTCGAAGGAACTAGGACTAAAACCAAGAATCACCTACCCAGAAAAACTGAGTATAATACTTCAGGAGAAAAAATGGTCTTTCAATGAAATAGAAGACTTTCAAATTTTCCTGATGAAAAGACCAGAGCTGGAAAGAAAATTTGACTTTCTAACACAAGAATGAAGAGAACCATGAAAAGGTGAACAGCAAAGAGAAGTCATAAGGGACTTACTAAAGTTGAACTGTTTACATTCCTACATGGAAAGACAATATTTGTAACTCTTGAAACATTTCAGTATCTGGGTACTGGGTGGGAGTACACACACACACACATGCACACACGCACACATACATAGAGACAGAGTGCACAGAGTGAATTGAAGAGGATGGGATCATATCTTAAAAAAAAAAAATGAAATCAAGCAGTGAGAGAGAAATATTGGGAGGAGAAAGGGAGAAGTTGAATGGGGCAAATTATCTCTCATAAAAGAGGCAAGCAAAAGACTTATTAGTGGAGGGATAAAGAGGGGAGGCAAGAGAAAAACATGAGGTCTACTCTCATCACATTCCACGAAAGGAAAGAGTAAAATGCACACTCATTTTGATAGGAAAACCTATCTCATAATACAAGAGAGTGGGGGACAGGGGCACAAGCAGGGTGGGGGGGAGGATGGAGGGGAGGGCATGGGGAGGAGAATGCAATCCGAGGTCAACACTCATGGGGAGGGAAAGGATCATAAGAGAATAGAAGTAATGGGGGACAGGATAGGATGGAGGGAAATATAGTTAGTCCTATACAACACAACTAGTATGGAAATCATTTGCAAAACTACACAGATTTGGCCTATATTGAATTGCTTGTCTTCCAAGGGGAAGGGGTGGAGAGGGAGGGAGCTAAAGAAGTTGGAACTCAAAGTGTTAGGATCAAATGTAATGTTCTTACCACTGGGAAATAAGAAATACAGGTTAAGGGGGTTAAGAAAGCTATCTGGCCCTACAGGAGAAAAAAGAAGACGGAGACAAGGGCAGGGAGGGAGGATAGAGGAGAGAGTAGATTGGTCACAGGGGCAACTAGAATGCTTGGGTTTGGGGGGGGGGAGGGGATAAAAGGGGAGAAAATTTGTAACCCAAAATTTCGTGAAAATAAATGTTAAAAGTTAAATAAAAACAAAAATAAGTGGATCTGGCAGTTAGCTGCTTAGTCTTGAGCATACCACTAAACACAGAGGTCCAAATCAGGTCTCTTGTATTGTTCTAACATGCTTAATTTTCATTTTGTTTGTTTGATAACAAGGAAGCTGGGACAGTCAACTGAGGGGACGCAACTTCCTCCAAGGTTACCATTGGAGCAAACAGCAAAAAAGTATGTTGAGAATTGATATTCTGTATTTCCATCCAGGTGTATGCTGCCAAGAAACCAGCCTAGCTCTCCCAAAAGAATACTGAACATATTGTTTAATTATGTAGATGAGGATTGACTCAAAGATTATATACTCCCAAATAAGATTGGATATCTTGAGAATCATTCTTTTTTTCAGCAGATGTCTTGGTATATGAATACTCCCAGATATTTATTTCTCTGGTAGATGCATCCACACTTACAAGACTCACCACGTCTACATTATGGACAAGTCTTGGAATGAAGAGAAAAAGAACCTCACTAATTAATATCTTTAAGAAGAAACCAAGAAAAATACAACATAGTTCATACATATTCCAGTTCATGCTCCCTTCAACATTATTCCCTAAAACCATAGGGAAAAAATGGTTTCAAAAGAGAGTTTATCTTTTGCTCAAAGCTCATTTGAGATTTAAGTTATTTTTGGATTTTTTAATTGCCATAATGTGTTATATCTATGACAACCTAAAATTAGGACCTTTGGAGAAGTCACATGTTCCTTGTAAAGCTTATTGTTGGGGATTAGGAATTGGTGGCTGATAAATTCCAAGTCACTCATGGTTGCTAAGGTTAGTCTCAGGAAAATAAACAGGGAAAGCCTGATGGGAGGTAGGATATGCATGAGCTAATGAATGACATTAGGCCAGAGGTTATTAGAATCCATTCAGCCTTAGCTAGTTATTCTCTTACAGAACATACTGTCTTGTGTTTTTTTAATGATGCACAATTGTTACACTTTCTCACCCATAAGCATGTCTTGAATTATCTTTGATATTCTATTCTCTACTCCCCCCGGTTAACAGTATTGAATACAGAAAGAAAGGAAAGGAGAGGTGTTCTTTTGGCCTTTATATCCTTCTCCATGTACATAAACATTTGCAAGTAGATCTGAATTGCCCAGGAAGAGCACCTTCATATTTCTGTTCTGTTATGTAGTCAGCCTCTTAGTCCCTCTTGCTTCATTCTGACCTTTTGCCTACAAAGCTCAAGCGCCAGGTAAAGAATTCAATCTAATCCCAAGCCCATACAATGACATTTATTAAACCCCAGATATGTGAAATTCACTATGTTAATCCCACTGGATATGAAGACCAAATGAAAACAATAGTTTCCACCATTCAAGGAACATATGCTCATGGGAGAGATATAAAATGTAACTACATAAACATAAATATTGTTTTATTTAATGATAACTTAAGCATGACACCTTGATTAAGGAGCAAACTCTGACACTAAAGGGGAAGTGGGAAAGGTTTCCTACAGCCTTTCCTGACATAGAAGGTGCACAAGAACTGAGCTATATAGGAAATTTGCCATTCTAAGAGGCAGTGACGAGGAATTATTCCATTCCATGGAAGAAAATCTGTTCAAAAGCAAAAGGTGAGACATGGAGGGTTGAATTAAGAAACAGATAAGCCAGTTTTGCACATCTATAGAATGCATGAAGGGGAGAAAATCTCAGCAAAGTTATAAGGGTAGGCTGAGGTCAGATTGTTAATGTTTTCAAATACCAAGGGGAGAATGTCATATATTGTCCTAGAGGCAACACGGAGACAGAAAAGCTTCTTGAGTAGGAGGGTTATGTAGGAGACATGATGTAGGAAGATAATTTTGAGAGTTGTGTGGAAGCAGAATTGCAGAGGGAAGAATCCTGAAAAAGGGAATCCAATTATGAGACTGCTGCAATAGCAAAAACAAGACTTAATGAAAACCTCAACTAGGGTGATTATCTTGCAAAAAGAGATGAAAACAAAGGAGTGCAAGCAAAATATATTGTGGAGATGGAAGGGAGACAGGCAGGAAGGAAAGAGTTGAAGACTCCAAGGTGATGAATCAGAAAGAACAGCAATTCTATCATCAGAAATACGAATGTTAAGAAGAAGCAAGAAAATATACATATATATATACATACATATGTATGTATATATATATATATATGTATGTATATATATACATGGAAACTAGAAATCAGTCTTACAGAATTTATGTTGAAACTAAGATTGTTTACTATATACACTGATAAAGTTTAAAATGAATATGAAACTTGAATATAAAACTATATATAATTTAGAACAAGATTTAAAGAAATACATAAATTTAGGCATATTTTAATATTGTCTGAGTAACCAACAACTATTTGCAATTTTTATGTTTCCTTTCCTGCCCCACTCAGCTTCCCTCCTGAGAGAATTTTTAACTTATGAAAGAACCCTTGTCCAGAAATTCACCCACTTGAGTTTTAGTCCTAGTTCTTCGACTCATTAGCTATGTGGCCTTATACAGTCACTTTACTTCTTTGAAGCTCACATTCCTAATGTATAAAGTGTGAGTGTTAGCCTAGAATTATCTCAAACATCTCTTCTAGTCCTAAATTTAAAAATTCCATGACAGTTCCTATTGCTTTAATTTAATTTAACAAACATCGATTGAGTATGTGTTATCTTCAAAGGTTGGTGCTAAGTGATGTTTATACAAAGAGGAAATAGCACAAAATTCCTGTCCTAAAAAGGCTTAACAATCTAACAGAGAGCAGGATGTGTATATAAATAAGCATGATGCAAAGTCAAATTGTTGTTGTGTTCGTCCCTTGACTACTTGAAGAAAGGAACACCTGAGTTCAAATCCAGCCTCAGACATTTCTTAGTTGTTTAACATGGTTAAGTCACTTAACCACTTTGTCTTAGTTTCCTCATCTGTAAAATGGGAGTAATAATAGCACTTAATTCTCTTGGTTGTTATGAGGATCAAACAAGATGATATTTTTATAGTGATCAGTTCAATGCCTGACATGTAGTAGGCGTTATACAAATATTGGCTATTATTTTTATGTATTACATGTTGATTACTCTTTCTAGGAATTTAGCAGTGAAGTGGTGGAGAGAATAATCAGAAGAACTGTCAAGTTCCAGGGATGGATTTCCTAGGAAAAAGAAGTCCTTCCTATGGCTATAAACTGAGGGAGAGCAGGTAGTAAAGAGAATGAATAGATTGAAAGGAGGAGAGTGATAATCAGACAGACAGATAGACCAACATACAGACAGAGGAATGGAGATAAAGAAATATGGAGAGAAAAAGAATACAGAGAAAGAAAGGGGCAGAGCCAGAAAGAGAGAGAGACAGAGAGATACAGAAACACATACGAAGAGACAGAGGAAGAGATAAAGGCAGAGTGAGACACAGAGTCAGAAAGACAAGGGTAGAAAAACACTGAATGAGATTGCAATGAATAGCTCAGGTTCACAAGCATTAGGGTTGGTCTAGGCAAATTTGTGGGCTATGTAATACACCAAGTCTAAAGGGAAGGAACAGAGGTTTAAGGAAAAAGAGAGGAGAGAAAATGAGGGACCTTATGATGAACGACCTATACAAAATGACAGCTAAAGAGTAAATGCATTGAGAAATATTTGGAGAAATGACAGGAAGCAACGTGATAGTATAGCCTATGGAATTATGGAGTTCGATACGTAATTGAGCTGGAGAAGTGTTTCATATGGACACATGGGTAACAAGATCTTAGAGTAGGTCACACAGTCAGGATCAGAATTGTGGTTAAGAAAATGCTGATGGATATCACAGGTCAAATTGTCAAGCTATGAATATATTGAGGCCAAACATTTTTTTTTTCATATAGATGCTATTGACCCAAGTAGTTCAGATTTTAGAAAGTTCTTTAAGATAGAGAGAAGCACATGGCAACCTGTGTATTCAGATAAGCAGAGATTCCAAGACTGGGAAAATCAACAAAAACAAAAAAGAATAAATAGGACAGTAAGAACGATTATGGTGAATAAAACTGATCACTAATTTGTAAGAAAAAGGATATTTTCTGTCTTTTTTTCATGGTTCCTGCTAAATATAGGTGAACAAGAACTTACTGGAGTAAGTTGGTAGTCAAAGGGATGTGCTAGTAGACATTGTTTATAGTGAGAAGAGAACTGGACCTTCCCAAGGTTTCATGAAACACTTAACTGCCTTTTTATCCTACACAGCAAACTGAAAACCAGAAAGCCCTTGAAATAAGATTCACATGTCCTTATGATCTCAGGTAGACATCACCATAGAGCTCAAGTCCAAATTTTATCTGAATAGGAATCTTTTCTGTGATATCTCTTTCAATTAGTCATTAAAGTATGACTGAAGAGTTATCGCAGTTTTCCTTATTCTTTAATTCTCCAAACATTTATCAAGCTCTTACTATGCACAAGACATGCTTCTGGTATCTGGTAACACAGAATCAAAGTAAAACAATCCCTGACCTTAAAGGGCTTAAGTTCTGTAGGGTGAAAGTAATATATGCTTAAATCAGTTAATGCAAATCCTGTACAAAGTAATCACTTAGTAAAGATTTGTCTTTATTGGTTGGTGGTGTCCTGTATCAGTCTTAAATTTTCTTCTCTGTGCCTAATGTTGCCCGCAGTTCATGAGTTTTGCAGAATGACGATATATATCGAACAATAAACTCATTCTTTCTAGGGTTACCTAGAGAAAATTTGAAAATCACCCAAGTTTTCAAGCTAATAATGTACGGGTCGCCTGAGGTCACAAGGAAACGTTTGGTTTTATATCACATCATTTCGGTTTTTAGGCTATAAGTGGAGGTTGGAAATGTCTTCACTGTGTCTGGCTCCCATTTAAGTTCACCTGTGATTAAGGCTCCAGCACCAGAAATTTTACAGTGTATTTAATTCTTTCACTTTTTATTCAAGATTCTGCATTTCCACTCTTTGGGCCCTTTCTCCTAATGGAGAATTTTATTTTAGTCCATTCAGGTTATGTGGTTGTTGTTTTTCTTTTCCTTGCTTGATGACTTCATCAGACGAGCACCGTGAGCAATATGACATTTAAAATTTTTCTGATTTTTCACTTAGTAGAGAAAGTGACTTTGAGGAGATTTTTGCCAGAGGCCTCCAAAAGGTCTTTCCTTTTACAGGGCTGTTATTAAGTTATTTTTCATTTTTTGGTTTTCCATTTCTCTTTCAAGATTTCCTCTCTGATTTCCAGCCTCCTCACTACTTAACTTCAAGTACAGACCATACTTGATGAAGTGCACTATAATCTGTGTCTACATCAGCAATTTTACTGAAGACAAATTATAGGGCAAAGGCCATAAGGCTTAACTATGACAAGCAATGAGGTCAGAGACCAAGTGGGACAACAGTAAATTATCAAGCCCAAGAAACAGTTAGAAGCACAGTTTAGGAGTTGGCAGAACTTGGGTCTAAGATACAAAACATGGAGCAGAGGCCAAAGCAGGAATCAGAGTAAAGTAACTTATCCAGACTGGAGACAGTGGCAATAGACATATCATATTTGGATAATACTTAAAAAATAATTCTTCAAAATGCTTTCACTGATTCAAGACAATTTCAAATAATGTTAGATGACAAAAGCTATCCAGCTTCAGAGAGATAACTGATGAACTCTGAGCGCAGACTGAAATATGATTCAATCACTTTCTTTATTTTTCTTATATTTTTTTTGCAACATGACTGATATGCAAATATGTTCTTCATGATTTCACACGTGCAATTGATACCATATTGCTAGCCTTCTCAATAAGTGGGGGAATTCAGAATCTGGAATTTTTTTAAATGAATGTAAAATTAAATAAATATTGAATTTATTTTTAAAAATTAAAAAAAAAAATCAGTGTCCACAATCTCATTAAATCCTATTGATATCCTTTGGAAGTACATTAGAGAAGGAAGTAAACTTATACCCAAAGATGTCAAATTACTCTTGCTGAATCATTGTCAAATATCCCAATGAATTTATGCTCTTGTCAATTCAGGAGTTGTCTTCAGTTATGCAGGTCACTCTCCAACCACACTTGCCTAGCCAACATAATTCTCATTTATATTGTTCCAAAAGTTTCCCACAATGGGTACACTCAATTGTTTAGCAAATTCCCCATTTTCTTCCAATATCACAGGGTAATAAAGGAGTACTCTGGCTGTCCAAGTGTCATCTCTCACTTTTATGTGACCAATACATCTTCTCTTACATTCATACTTTCCACTAATGAAATTCTTTACTCTAGTTCTTCATCATTTTTTATTGGTTATATGTTGCAGTCTGCTCACATTCATCACCTACTCCCCAAATCCAACAGAGTTGCCCTCTGTGTGATCCAAATATTTTTTTTCTTTTTTTCTTTCAAAAGGAAAATGATAAATGTTGGAGGGGGTGTGGGAAAACTAGGACACTAATGCAGTATTGATGGAGTCATGAACTGATCCAAATGTTCTGGAGAACGATTTGGAACTATGCCCAAAGGACTCTAAAACTGCCTTATGCCCTTTGATATAACAATACTACTAATAGGTCTATATCCCAAAGAGAACATAAGGAAGAGAAAAGAATTTACTCATACAAAAATAATTATGGCAGCTCTTTTTGTGGTGGCGAAGAATTAGAAATTGAGGGGATGCCCATAAATTGGGGAATGGTTGAGCAATTTGTGGTATATGGTTGTAATGCAATATTATTGTGCTATAAGAAATCATGAATAGGATGATTTCTGAAAAATCTAAAAAGACTTACATAAATTGATACAAAATGAAGTGAGCAGAACCAGGAAAACATCATATACAATAGCAGCAATATTGTAATGATGAACAACTGTGAATGACTTGGCTATTCTCAGCAATAAAATGATTAAATAACTATTTTATAATAATAGAATAATAATAATAAAATATAATAAATAATAATAATAATAAAATGATTTTGGAAAAAATTCCAAAAGACCTGTGATGAAAAATGCTGTGCATTTCCAGAGTAAGAACTGAGGGAGCCTGAGGATAAACAAAAGCATAGTTTTTCTCTTCCTTTCCTTCTCCTTCTTTCCTTCCTTCCTTCTTTCTTTCCTTCCTTCCTGCCTATCTACCTTTCTTCTTTCCTTTCTTCTTTCCTTCCTTTATTTTCTTCCACAAAATGACTAATATAAAAATGTTTTACATGATAGCATATATGCAACCTATATCAGATTCCTTGCCATCTCAGAGAAGGGTAAAGAGCAGGAGAAATAGAATTTGGAACTCAAAACTTTTTTAAAAAGTTTAAAATTATTTTTGCATGTAATTTGGGAAAAATAAAATATTATTTTTAAAAGAAGAAAGTGAGCTTCTTGAGGTCAGTGACCATGATTTTACTCTTCTTTGGGTCACTATTATTTAGCACTGTGCCTGGTATAGAGTAAGAGCTTAATACATGCTTGTTCACTGAAAAAAAGCAATAGTGGGTTGTTCCACATCTCACTGATACACAGCAATGTTGATAAAGTGTTAGTATTGAAAAGAAGGACTTCTGCTTTTGTAGGAAGCTCAAGGTCAGTAAAAGAGTTTCACAATTTCTTGAAAAGAATGCAGCTGACTATGCCGGGTTTTTTTTCAAATCTGGACCCAGTCCATTGTCCATCTGTACTGTCAGTACTAAATATACACACGGTCAGACAAGTCCTATAGAGTATCCATGCAAATATATCTTAAAATATGAATTGTAGACATTTTTGCTTCCTTGGTCTTTTCTGTCTTGATAGATAGGCTGATTTGTTACTGATGCTTTTCCTAAAAGTTCTGAAATGTTCTTGCATTTCGTGTAATCAACACAATATATTTTACAAACAGAAGCAAGTTAATAATAAAATGGGGCCAAGTATGGTGTCCCAGATATATATATATATATATATATATATATATATATATATATATTCCTTGTGACTAGATTCTGAATCTGGTGAATTGATTGAGTTTGGGAATTCGGAGCTAATAGCTTGCATTCGTATAGTTCTTTAATATTTGCAAAGCACTTTACACATATCTTTATTTAATCCTGACAGTCATCCTATAAAATACTATTATTATCCTCATTTTACAGTTGAAAATGAGGCATACAGAGGTTAAGTGAATAGCTCAAACTAATGTCTGAGGAAGAATCTGAATCCACATCTTCCTGACTCTAAGTTTTATCCACTATGCAACCTGTATGCTAAGGCATTTGAATGTCCGAATTCCAGCACCAACATAGTGAGCTCATGAGAGTAAGTGTAGGATGTGGAGAGGTTCCTGGGGTGCCTAAGGAAAGGCAAATTAAATTAGCCCAGGCTAGAAATGTAACTGTTAACTCCAGTGTTTATCAATCAGTCAATAAAATTTTATTAATCACCTTTCACGTATCAGGCACTGTACTAAGCATTGAAGCAGCATTGTGCATAGGTGTTCAATGAAAACAAGTACCTCTGGTATGAAGGTTGCCCAGCCCTTTTCAGGGCTGCTTTTCATATTAGTCAAGTTGTAGAAAGGGTAGTACAAAAAGTAAACTGATAAAAATTATGCTTTAACCTGTACTCAGAGCTTAATCAGTTTTCTCACTGAAGTCGGATAATATTTTTCATCGTGAGTCCATTAGAATGGTTCTGAATAGCTAAGTCTGCCACAGTTACTCATCGTTAAAATATTGTTCCTACTGTGTACAATTTTCTTCTGGTTCTGCTCATTTAGGATCAGCTTTCTAGGTGTTCTTTTTTCTTAAACCATCTGCTTATTCATTTCCTTATAGTACAATAGTATTCCTTTTCATTCATATACCACAAGTTGTTCTGCCATATGTTATCCAATTGATGGGCATCATTTCACTTCCCAATACTTTGCCACCACAAAAAGAGCTGCTATAAATAGTTTTGTATAACTAGATCCTTTTCCTTATTCTTCAGTCTCTTTGGGATATAGATCTAGTAGTGGTATTTCTTAATGTGAAAATAGTTTTATAGCCCTTTACACAAAGTTACAAATTGTTTTACAGAATAGTTGAACCAGTTCTCAGCTCCAGAAAAAGGGCATTTATATATTTCTAAATTCCACCTATTTTTCTACTTCCTTTCCAGTACTTGTCATTGTATTTTTCTGTTATGTTAGTTCATGTGTGTGAGGTGATAACTCAGAGTTGTTTTACTTGGCATTTCTTTAGTTATTTTCTTTGTTTATTAATAATTTACAGCATATTTTTCACATGACAAATTATCTTATAAAATGTGCCTGTTAGCTATTTATCAATTGGAGAATGAGTCTTTTTTATACATAAATCTGTCTCAGCCTCATATATATTTGAGAAATAAGACTTATCAGAGAAACATTATGTTTTCTTTCCATTTCCTGAAAGTCTTCTAATTTTGAATACATTGGTTTTCTTTATAGAAAATCTTTTCCCCCATTACAGAAAACAGCAGTTCTTAGTTTAAAATGAAATTTACGTATCATCTTAAGAAAAGCTCCATTTATTCTTATAAATTCTTTCTTAATAAGAATGGGTGTTATATTTTGCTAAAAGCTTTGTTGGCATCTATTAATATAATTCCATGATTTTTGTTGGCTTTGTTATTGATTTGGTCAATCATGTTATCTAATTTTCCTAATATTAAACCAACCTCAAATTCCTGGTATAAATTCAGCTAGTCATAGTATATGATCTTTATGATAAATTGCTCTAATGAACTTGCTATTTAGATCTGACTTTATTTGTATAAAAAGTGTTTTGTGTTCAGTGTTCTTATAGTTCTTATAGTTGTTTTGGCAGGTAAACTCTCGGGTATTTTATACTGTCTGGTCATTTTAAATGGTCTAAAGCAATATTGAATAATATTCTTGACACGGTATAGTTTCTCAATTTTTCTCTTGATTAAGTCAATTTTAGTTTTGACTTTGAGATTATGATTACTATCTCTCCTTTTTTTACATAGTCAATTCTACTCCTGACCTTTATTTTGTCTTTGTGTATATCTCTCATTTTTGTAGCATTTCCTGAAAGCAACATATTGTTCTATTCAAATTTTAATCTGCTATTTCCATTTTATGGGTAAATTCATATTCTAAGCTATGGGTACTTGAATATTTTCCTGTTTCCCATTTTTCTTCACTATTCTTCTTTTTCTTTTTCTTTATTTATTTTATTTATTGATTTCTTGATTTAAATTTTAACATTCATTTTAACAAAATTATGGGTTCCAAATTTTCTCCCCTTTTGTCCCCTTCCCCCACCCCAAAACACCGAGCATTCTAATTGCCCCTATCACCAATCTGCTCTTTCTTCTATCATCCCTTTCTGCCCTTGTCTCTATCTTCTCTTTTGTCTTGTAGGGCCAGATAACTTTCTATACTCCTTTAGTTGTATTTCTTATTTCCTAGTGGCAAGAACAGTACTCGACAGTTGTTCCTAAAACTTTGAGTTCCAACTTCTTTACCTCCCTCCCTCCCCACCCGTTCCCTTTGGAAGGCAAGCAATTCAATATAGGCCAAATCTGTGTAGTTTTGCAAATGACTTCCATAATAGTAGTGTTGTATAAAACTAACTATATTTCCCTCCATCCTATCCTGCCCCCCATTGCTTCTATTCTCTCTTTTGATCCTGTCTCTCCCCAAGAGTGTCGACCTCAAATTGCTTCCTCCTCCCCATGCCCTCCCTTCCATCATTCCCCCCACCCTGATGATCCCCTTATCCCCCACTTTTCTGTATTGTAAGATAGGTTTTCATACCAAAATGACTGTGCGTTTTATTCCTTCCTTTAGTGGAATATGATGAGAGTAAACTTCATGTTTTTCTCTCACCTCCCCTCTTTACCCCTCCACTAAAAAGTCTTTTGCTTGCCTCTTTTATGAGAGATAATTTGCCCCATTTCATTTCTCCCTTTCTCCTCCCAATATATTTCTCTCTCAGTGCTTGATTTCATTGTTTTAAGATATGATCCCATCCTCTTCAATTCACTCTGTGCACTCTGTCTCTACGTGTGTGTGTGCGTGTACATGTGCATGTGTGTGTGTGTGTAATCCCACCCAATACCCAGATACTGAAAAGTTTCAAGAGTTACAGATATTGTCTTTCCATGTAGGAATGTAAATGGTTCAACTTTAGTGAGTCCCTTATGACTTCTCTTGGCTGTTCACCTTTTCATGCTTCTCTTCATTCTTGTGTTTGAAAGTCAAATTTTCTTTTCAGCTCTGGTCTTTTCATCAAGAATGCTTGAAACTCCTCTATTTCATTGAAAGACCAATTTTTCCCCTGAAGTATTATACTCAGTTTTGCTGGGTAGATGATTCTTGGTTTTAGTCGTAGTTCCTTTGACTTCTGGAATATCATATTCCATGCCCTTCAATCCCTTAATGTAGAAGCTGCTAGATCTTGTGTTATCCTGAATGTATTTCTACAGTACTTGAATTGTTTCTTCCTAGCTGTTTGCAATATTTTCTCCTTGACCTGGGAACTCTGGAATTTGGCCACAATGTTCCTAGAAGTTTCTCTTTTTGGATCTCTTTCAAGTGGTGTTCTGTGGATTCCTTGAATATTTATTTTGCCCTCTGGTTCTACAATCTCAGGGCAGTTTTCCTTGATAATTTCATGAAAGATAATGTCTAGGCTCTTTTTTTGATCATGGCTTTCAGGTAGGCCCATAATTTTTAAATTGTCTCTCCTGGATCTATTTTCCAGGTCAGTTGTTTTTCCAATGAGATATTTCACATTCTCTTCCATTTTTTCATTCTTTTGGTTTTGTTTTGTGATTTCTTGGTTTCTCATAAAGTCATTAACCTCCATCTGTTCCATTCTAATTTTGAAAGAACTATTTTCTTCAGTGAGCTTTTGAACCTCCTTTTCCATTTGGCTGATTCTGCTTTTGAAAGCATTCTTCTCCTCATTGGCTTTTTGAACCTCTTTTGCCAATTGAGTTAGCCTATTTTTCAAGGTGTTATTTTCTTCATCATATTTTTGGGTCTTCTTTAGCAGGGTGCTTACTTGTTTTTCATGCTTTGCTTGCATGTCTCTCATTGCTCTTCCCAGTTTTTCCTCCACCTCTCTAATTTCATTTTCAAAATCCTTTTTGAGCTCTTCCATGACCTGAGCCCATTGAGTGGGCTGGGATACAGAAGCCTTGACTTCTGTGTCTTTCCCTGATGGTAAGCATTGTTCTTCCTCATCAGAAAGGAAGGGAGGAAATGCCTGTTCACCAAGAAAGTAACCTTCTATAGTCTTATTTCTTTTCCCTTTTCTGGGCATTTTCCCAGCCAGTGACTTGACTCCTGAATATTCTCTTCACACCCACTTTGCCTCCAGATTCTCCCAGCCAGGGCTTGAGGTGTGAGAGTCAAATGCTGCTTCCCAGCTTCAGGGCTTTGGCTGGGGGCAGGGCTGCTATTCGTGTGAGATTAAGTTCAGGTGCTCAGGTAGGGGCAGGGCTGCCTCACAGGCTCAGTTCCCTCAGGGGGTTTATGCAGAGACCTTCAACAATGGATCCTGGCTCCTGCCTGCTTGGGGAGCCGGGGTCTGCTCCCGCCTCTGCTGCTGCCTCCTGAGGGGGCCTGAGTTATGGGGGCACCCCACTCCTCTCTCGACCTGCCAAAGAGACCCTCTCACCGACCCTTGTCACCTGTGGGTGGAGGGACCCGCGTGGCTGCTGGAGATTCCATCCCTGAAGCCTGCTCGGATCTGCTCCTTTTCGGCAATGTGGCCAACACAGGGCTGGGCTGGGCTCTGGGTCTGCAGTGCGAAGGACCTTTTGTGAGAGGTTTTCAGGCTCTCTGGAACAGAAATCTCCTCTGGTCCACTGTTCTGTGGCCTCTGCTGCTCCAGAATTCGCAGGGAGTTCTTTTTTACAGATGTTCTATGGGCTGTGGGTTCGGAGCTAGTGTATGTGTGTCTTTCTACTCTGACATCTTGGCTCTGCCCCCCACTATTCTTCTTACCCTATTCCTATCTCTCCTCACCCCTCTGCTTTACTTCTACCTAATACCTTGCCCTCCCATTCCTGAACATACCCACCTACGTAAGAGTCCCTCCTTTATCCTTTGCCCTCTTATTTCTTTCTGAATTGAGAAGACTTTTATACCCTTCTAGATATATATGTTGTTCACTCTTTAACACATTCCTGATGAGAGCAAGGTTCTAGCACTACTTGTCCTTCCCCCATTAACTTCTTCTGTATCATTTCTTTCCTTTAATCCCTCATTTGCATGAGATAATTATTCCTTTTTATTTCTCCCTACACTATTTCATTCTTTTAGAATCACCCCCATCATAGTGAGCTCAGCCCAAGCTTTCCTTTCAAACTACCTAAATAAAAAATGACAGTCATAAAAGAACTGATAACATTTCCACATGTAAGAAGTCAACAATTTGACCCTATTAAGAACCTGATAACTGGTTTACTTTAGTGTTTACTTTATATTCCTCCTGGACGTTATATGTCAAATTTTCCGTTATGTTCTGCTTTTTTTTTTTCTCACAAATATTTGAAAGGCTTTCAGTTCATTAAATGTCCATTTATGAATATATATATGCTCATTTATATACATATATGTGTGTATATATATGTATATATATATTATTCAAAATTATGTAATTTTGCCAAGTAAGTTACCCTTGTATAGCTCCAGCTATTTTGCTCTATGAGATATAATATTCCAAGAATTATGGTCCTTCAACATACTAGTTGCTCAGTCTTCTGTAATCGTTAGTGTAGCTTCATGATATTTTTTTTTCCTGTTGTTTCCATTACTATCCCCTTAACCACTTTCCCTCCTGGGATCTCTTTCATGTGGTGACTGGCGGGGTTTTGTTTCTATTTCTCCCTTGCCTTTTTGTTCTAAAAATTCAGGGGCAATATTCCCTTCATAATTTCTTGTAATATTGTGTCAAGATACATCTTTTATCATAATTTCAGGTAGTCCAAGTATTTATTTATATATATATATATATATATATGTGTGTGTGTGTGTGTGTGTGTGTGTGTGTGTGTGCGTGTGTGTATGTGTATGTATATATGTATATATACACATATATATACATACATATATATATATATATTATGTCTCCAGATCCATTGCTTTTCTGATGAGATGTTTCACATTCTCTTTTTTTTTAATTCTTTTGATTTTATTTAATTATTAATGTCTTAGACTGTCATTAGCTTCCCTTTGCCCAATTCTAGCTTTCAAGGAATTATTTTCTTCCTTGAGTTTTTGATTCTCTATTTCATGTTGGTTGACTTTCCTTTATAAACTTCTTGATTTTCTTCTACTGCTCTTATTTTTTCTAATTTTTGCTCAATCTCTCTTATTCGATTTTTAAGTCTTCTTTAAGTTCTCCTGAGAACTCTTTTCGTGCTTGGGACCATTTGACATTTCTCATTTGAAAAAAAAAAGAGTGGCTTTTTTAGCTCCATTATCTTACTCTGAATATGAACCCACATCTTTCTATCCCCACTGGGGGAAAAAAAAAAAAAAACATGTTTGGGGATATCCACTATCCTCATTTGCACTATGCAACCTAGCCCCAAGCCTCAAGTGCTTCTTGTTGGTTTTTTCTGTGGTCTGTCTATGATCTCAATCTTGGGCTCATCTCTCCACTCTTAAGCCATGCTTAGAGCCCCCAGTTACATTGTCCTGCAAAAGATTTTGGTCCCCTCAGTGGCTACAAACTACAGCTGTACTCTCTGACCTGGAACTGAAACCAGGGATTCTGCTCTCCTGCAAGTGCCTATAGCCAGAGGGGTCCTCACTCCCTGCTATTTCACTCACCAAGTATGTACTACCTCCTTCTCTGTCACAGAGACAGCCCATCCCAGGGTACATCTGGTCAGTACATCTTTTCTTGGTCCCTTCACAATGGAGGGTCCTTCAACCTTCTACTCAGCCATCAGACCCCCATACTATCAGTGAGATGAAAGTTTGGCTGTCTCCCAAACCCAGCTTCCTCTGGGGCTTGGTGTTTGTTGAATCTGAAGAGTTGGCCTGGAGATGTTTGCATTTAATTCAAGCTGAACTTCCACCCCAAGACGTCAGGTCTTTCCTGGGGTCTTCTTTAGTTGTTTGAAGAGACAAATGCTTTCTCATGATTTTTGTTTATTCCTGCTACTCTACATTCCCTCTGAGGCAATGCTCTGTCCTTTGCTCTGGAGGAAATTTGGAAAACAGAAAATTTTCTGACCTAATTCAACATCTTCCCAGAATCTTGTAGCATTTTTCTTCTAAGATAAGGTTATTTAAGTATCCTCTTTCATCTGTTAATCTGGGCAATATATATTTCGATAAACATTTATCCATTTCATGCAGATTGATAGTTTTATTGGCATAATTATCAAAATACCTTGTGGTAATTGTTTGGATTTCATTTTCATGTACATTCATCTTTTTCATTCAGATACTGGTAATTTATTTTTATTTCTTTTTTTTACTCTAACCATTATTGAACATTTTTTAAAATTTATTAAAACTAGCTCCTACTTTTATGTATTATTACATTTTTTACTTTTAATTTTATTATTCTCTCCTTTTTCATGAATGCTAAATTGTTTTTAATTTGGGATATTTTTAAGTTTTTTAGTTGCATGTTGTAATAGGAAGAACCCCAACATACACAAGAGGACCTGCTGTACAGTCTCTTAGATCTGCTTTTCTAAAAGAAAAGCATCTTTTGAGGGGTCTTCATTCACTTTAATCAAGCACATATATCATTCACTTAGTTCAGGGGGAAAAGTCAGCACCCTGAACTTCAGAGAAATATAAACAGAGAAACAATGATCAACCAACAGACAGGGTTTCCAACTGTCTGACCATAAGCAATATATACATCACAGATGAACTGAAATATCCATCTGTCTGACCATACGTACATAGTTAACAGAGATTTTCAAAGCTGGCTGGCTCCTTAGCAACTGTCCATAGTCTCATCTGGCCAAACAAACACTTCCAATGAGTAAGCCTCAGAGTATTGATACATTTTTGAGAGCCAGAGGACATCACAGCCTTTGAGAACCAGTGCCTCATTAGTAATTAACAAAAGATGTAGGCTTTCCTACAAAACAAATCTCTCCAATCAAACTTTCCTTAATGGAAAGGCCCATTAATGAATGGGAAAGATCTTTAACTCTCATAATTATCATTACACATGCCCAATTTGTTGATTTGTTCTTTCTGTCTTTTATTGATGTAAGCATTTAGAGATATATCTTTTCCCTAAGTTTTACATTGTCTGCTCTCCCCCATTTCCCTTTCCATTGTAAAAATCCTTCTTTAAACCCTTCTTTGAATACTTCTTTTATGAGACATTTTTCACCATTCTTCCTCACCCTCTTTCTTAATCTTCCATCCTTCTTTTGAGATCATCCCAACATCACTGATACAACCATGCTCCTTTTCTATGTAGTCTCCCTTTAACTACTCAAATGATGAGAATTCCTTAAGTTTGCACGTAACATCTTCACATTTGGGAAAGTTAATAGTTTAATCTAATTAAGTGCCTTGTGATTACTCTCTCTTTCATATTTACCTTTATATACTTTTCTTGAGTCTTATGTTTGAATGTCAAATTTTCTATTCAGTTCTGGTCTTTTCAGTAGGAATGCTTAGAAGTCCTTTATTTCATTAAATATCCACTTTTTACCCTTTAGTATTATACTTTTGTTGGATAGGTTATTCTTGGTTGTAATCCTAGTGCCTTTGCTTTCTGGTATATCATATTCTGAGCCCTCCCATCCTTTAATATGGAAACCACTAAAATATTTTGTGATCCTGCCTGTGGCTAATAGTACACAATGCTAACAGCATCCAGATTATTTTTTTTTCCTAATAACATTTCTCATACAATGTTCTTTCACATTTCATAATACAAGAAAAAATTTAGAATAAGATAACATACATAATATGATGCATTTAATTTAAAACTTCAATTCAAAACTGTATTTCCAAATTGTTCTAAAAGAAAATCATTAATCTTACTAAATTTGGCATTTTAAATTAATTACATAATTTAGGAATATAAGAAGAAGAAGAAGAATATACATTTCATAGATTTGCCTTGTAGATAAGGAGTCTACCCACTCCACCATGGATCAAAAAGGGGATATTGAAGGAATTGGAGCTGCAAGTGGCAGCGGCAATTCTAGAGCTAGCTCAGTTCCCTTTCTAATCAATTAGTGGTTTAGCTCAATTTCTGTCCTATGAGAAAATTCAATTGTGGGAACTGTGAGAAAACGTTGTTGCATTGTTTTAATATAGTGCTACGCATCTGGGAAGCTGGATCACCTCTACCTACTTCTTAGAAACTGTTACCTAAGGACCTAGGTCAAACCTTTTTACCCCTAGCTATTTCATTTTTTTTCATCTTTCACCTAACACAGCATTCAAGTTGCATTATAACATGGCCCTCTTCTACCTCAAGTACTAAAGTTCCTCGATGTGCACCTTTGGCTTCAGGTCATTTTCTTCACTCTCAGAAACATAGATTATGAGTTTTCCTTTATTTACATTTTTAATGCTTCCTAGAATCATCCTCCTATGCAAATATTAGCCTTCTTTCATGGCTGTGGTGTTTAAAAAGTTCAAGAGACATAATTTCTGGGTAATTTAATCATTTTGTTAATAATGCTAGCATTTTAGTAAAAGGATGGCCATTTGACCATCTCTGTCTTAGACCAAAGACAATCATAGCAATGGGCTCATGGCTTAAATGATTTTTTGGAAGAGGAGTGTTCTTGAGAGTGGTGATAAATTCTGATTGACTAACAATTAATGTTACCTGAACTTTGATTAAGTTTTTTGATTTAATCTGACCCCAGTCTAGAGCAATCAACTGAAGTAATTTATTCCCAAACAAACCTGAGTAGAACACAATAGCTGCCACACTTATGTGAGGTTTGGACAGAAGAGAAGGTTAGCTCAGCCTTCAGAAACTGAGGTCCTGAAATGGCAAAATCTGAATCTTCTCAAATCATTGGTTAATAATAATGACTTCTCTCAATGGCTCAGATTAAAACCTGGCTCCTAATGAAGAAACAGTCAATTATAGAGGAAACTTGGAAGACTTCTATGATAAATAGTAGACATAACTAAGAGAGCAATTTATACAATAATTTGTACAATGTAACATTAGAGCATAGAAGATTAAATATGCCACCTATTTCCTACTAGAGAGGAGATGGAAGTGAAATATGGAATGAGATATACATGTTTACACATTGCCAATATGGTACTTTATGTCATCCTGTTTTGAAGTTTTTTTATCTTTTCATTTTTATTGTTCAAATAGTGGAATAGTGGAAAAAAGAGATAATAAATGCTTACAAAACATTTTTTAATGTGGGTGATAAAAATAAACTTGTCTCCCTCTGACCCACTATCATCTTTCCTTTAATCTGAATCTAAAACCTACGAATGTTATTTGCACCATGCTACTTAATAGTGTTACTGTTTATAATTACCATGTACCTTAATGATACTTAATACTGGTTCATGATTCTCTCATAGTTTCACATACATTATTCTTATTTTCCCAAATGAGACTATGATATCCTTGGGAACAAGAACTTTACCTATTACTTCACTGATGATCCAGACCCAAAATTGTATTTTATTTTATTTTTCAAATTCAAATATTGAGTATTTTTTAAATTTATTTATTCATTTATTTATTTTCAGTGTTCCACAATCACTACCATACAACCTAGATTTTTTCCTTCCCTCCCTCCCCCCACCACCTCCCTCTCTTTCCAAGACAGCATATAATTTTATGTAGGTTCTACACATACATTCCTATTAAACACATTTTTACCATAGTCATGATGTATAGAAGAATTAAAATGAATGGGAGAAATCACATAACAAATGAAAACATAATGCAAAAGAAAATGATCTTCTACAATTTGCAATTGAATTCCACAGGTCTTTCTCTGGATGTGGAAGGCATTTTACCTTAAAAGACCATTGGGAATTTTTTAAGTCCTTGCATTTCAATGAAGTTCAAAGTCTACCAGAAAAAAATCCTCTCACACTGTGTTGTTGCACTGTACAAAGTTCTCCTGGTTCTGTTCCTCTTGTTCAGCATCAGATCATACCAATCTTTCCAGGGCTCTCTGAAGTCTTTCTGTTCATCATTTCTTATAGCAAAGTAGTATTCCATTACATTCATATACCATAATTTATTCAGCCATTCCCCAGTTGATGGGCATCCCCTTGATTTCCAGTTCTTGGTCACCACAAAGAGTGCTGCTATAAATACTTTTGTACATGTGAGACCCTTTCCCAATTTTATGATCTCTTGGGGATACAATCCTAGAAGTATTATTGCTGGGTCAAAGAGTATGTACACTTTTTAGCCCTCTGAGCGTAGTTCTGAATTGCTCTCCAGAATGGTTGGATCAACTCACAGCCCCACCAACAAGGAATTAGTGTTTCAACTCTCCCACATCTTCTCCAACATTTATCATATTCCTGTTCTGTCATGTTACCAATCTGATAGGGGTGATGTGGTATCTCAGAGTTCTTTTGATTTGCATCTCTCTAATCAATAGTGATTTACAGCATTTTTTTCATATGACTATAGACAGCTTTAATTTCTTCCTCTGAAAACTTCCCATTCATATCCTTCGACCATTTATCATTTGGGGAATGACTTGTATACTTGTACGTTTGACTCAGTTCTCTATATATTTTAGAAATGAAGCCTTTATCGCAGATGCTAGTTACAAAAGTTCTTTCCCAGTTTTCTGTTTCCCTCCTAATCTTGGTTGCATTGAATTTGGTTGTGCAAAACCTTTTCAGTTTAATGTAATAAAAATTATGCATTTTGCACTTCTTAATGTTTTCTATCTCTTCTTTAATAAAAAATTCTTCCTTTCTCCATAAATATGATAAATACACTATTCCTTGCTCCACTAATTTGTTTATAGTATCACTCTTTATACCTAGAACATGTACTCATTTGAACTTTATTCTTGTGTACCATGTCAGGCATTGGTTAATATCTAGTTTCCTCCACACTTTTATCCAGTTTTCCCAGCAGTATTTGTCAAACAAGGAATTCTTATTGCAGAAGCTGGGGTCCTTGGGTTTCTCACACAGTAGATGGCTATATTCATTGTCTACTGTCTTGAGTACCTAGCATATTCCACTTGTCTACATTTCTGTTTGTTAGCCAGTAAACCAAGTAGTTTTGATAATTGCTGCTTTAGAATACAATTTGAGATCTAGTAGAGCTAGGCCACCTTGCCTAGCACTTCTTGTCATTTTGGACCTTTTGTTCTTCCAGATGAATTCTGATATTATTTTTTCCAGCTCTAGAAACTAATTATCTGATAGTTTGATAGGTACGGCACTAAACAAGTAAATTAATTTAGGTAGAATTGTCATTTTTATTATACTGGCTCAGCCTACCCATGAACAACTGATGTTTTTCCATTTACTTAGATCTGACTTTATTTGTGTGAAAAGTGTCTTGTAATTGTGTTCATACAGTCCCTGGATCTGTATTGGCAGGTAGACTCCCAAATATTTTATAGTGTCTACCCTTGCTTTAAATGGGATTTCTCTTTCTCTCTTGCCATTGGGCTTTGTTAGTAGTATATAGAAATGCAGAAGATTTGTGTGGATTTATTTTGTAACCTATAACTTTGCCAAAAGAGTTTAAAATGGCAAGAACTTCTTGCATATTATATGAATATGCTAGATACTGACGGAGAAGGCAGATTTTCAAAAAAAAAAGAAAAGGAGAAATGGACTGAAGAAAAGTTTAGAATTTAGAGGGAGCAATTGTATTTAAAAAGGAGAAAAGGAATGAGTAATGAAAAGGACTGTATTTATTTTGAGTGAAGTTTAACTCATGTAGAGAGGAGATTAGATTTGAGAAGAGAGGCCTTAATAAAAACATTATATCAGTCTTCATATATTTGGAGAACTGTCTTATTGATAAGGGAGACTGGATCCAGATGTCTCAGGAGGAGAAAGTGAGACTGGTGACCTTGCACAGCCCTGCCTCACTCAAAACAAAGTCAAGTGCAAGTTATGTCATCATTTCTCTGACATCATGATCCTCTTTGAAAACAAAGGATTAACACAACCTGGGTATAAATCAAGTTGCCTGAATGGGGACCCAGCTTGCTGAGTAACTCAGCCCATCCTCTCTCTCAACCTCTCCCCCTCCTCTTCCTTCTCCTCTCCAAAAGAAAGTAAATTTTGATGGTCAGAAACTGCCCATTTAACTTAGGGTTTACTGGCTATATCTTCCTTCCTTCCTTCCTTCCTTCCTTCCTTCCTTCCTTCCTTCCTTCCTTCCTTCCTTCCTTCCTTCTTTCCTTTCCTGTCTCCCTTAAAACCTGAAGCCCATAGATTGAACAGCAATGGGTTCCTGCCCAAGTTCCACTCAATAACTGTTTTTTTGGACCCTCCTGGCTTAGAGTGAATGTCAATAGTAACTGTTTCTGGTCTAAACAAAAACCCTGAGGCTACTGCCCCTCCCAGCTTAATTTTTTTCTTTTCTTTTAAGGCCACCTCTGGACTACTTTTTAAAGAGACCTATTTACTGAACTGGGCATTACCTCACTTTAAGTGAGTATCTGAAAAGGCCTTTGCCTAAAAGGCCAAGGTCTCCCACTGCATCCTGGGCAGCTTCCAGACATCCTGATGAATATCTGATGACTGGATCCAGATGGCCCGGGAAGGAAAAGTGAGGCTGGTGACCTTGCACAGCCCCCCCTCACTAAAAACAGTCAAGTGCAAGTCATTTCATTATTTCTCTGATATTATGATCTTCTTCAAAAACAACAACCTATTGTTAAGGGAGTAGATTTATTTTGTTTGGCCACAGAAATCCAAATGAGTAACACATGAAAGCAACATAAAGGAAAAAAATTACAATCCTACAGTTCATGATAGAAAAGGAGAGGAAAGCTAGGTAGAGTTTGTTGTATGCTCTCAATTTAGGGAGAGCAGATTTCAAAGAGTTCAGGGGAAAAAAAGACAGGATACCATGGTTTAAAATTCCATAGGAAAAGCCAATGAAAGAGGGATGGTCTGCAGTTAAAGAAAAAAAAAATGATGCTATAAGCACCAATTTCTCCTCTGAGGAAGAAAGAGGAATTGTCTAAAGACATTTGACATAGTTACACATTCATCGACCAACTCAGATTTAAAAGACACACAGAAGATGAAAGAAAGGACAAGTAACAGATGGTGAATACAAAAGACTCATAAGAATAATGTCAAGAATTCTAAAGCTCAGAAAAGGCTTTGGCTTGCTCTGAATGTTAAGGACAACAAAAGGACTTTTAAAAATATTTGATGCTAGTTGGAGTAAGATCAAAGAAATGATGGGGCTACTACTTGGAATGGCTAGAATGATGATACAGATGACTATGACTGAACTACTTATAATTTCCTTCTTCATTCTCTGCTGAAGAGAATCATCCTGAGATTAGGAAGTATGACATAAAGTATTAACATGGATTTCAAATTCAAGACAAGTGAAGAATTAGTTTTAAAAAAAATCCAGCTACCCTTTATTAATTCAAGTTGAAAGATTTAGATAAATTGCACATGAATATAATAATAATCACAGGTAGCATTCATATTGTACTTTAATGTTTTAAAACATAATTCAATAAGATCCTATATTAGCCCTTCAAGTTCTTAGAAACACTGATCATTTCCCTGTGAGGTTTCTTTTATCTAAGATAAATATCCCAGTTCATTCAACCCTTCTTTACAAATCTTGGCCTCAAAACCCTTCTCCCTTTCTTGTTGCCCTTTTCTTAATAGTCTCTAGACTATCCATGTTTTTCTTAAACTGAGTGTCCAAAATTAAATAAAATATTCTAGATATGATCTGAGCAGTGCAGAATCCAGAGAAGTTGTCACCTCCTTTACTGATAGAAGCTAGGACTCTTTAATGCAGACCAAAATCATACTTTATTTTCTGGGTGTCACATAACAATGGTAACTTATATTTTGAATTTGCTGCCAAATGGAGCATTCTATTTTTTTCTTTTAAATGCCATATAACAATAACTTTATCATCTTGTATTTCAAATTATTTTTGAATACATAATTATTTAGCCATAGCTTAAAAATCTCAGTGATTACAAAATCACTATGTTCCAAGACAAACTATTCTATAGATTCCAAAGAATATGAATATTTATGTTCTAAATATTTTCCATGAATTTCAATAGCCCATTTGATGAAGACTCAAAATTGTTGTAGGATATGGTTAGACCTTTAGATATTACAAGAAAGGAAGTAGGTGAAGGCAGTAAAAAGAATTCCAAGAAGGAAGTTCATATTAAAGGCGTGGATGGAATCCTACAGTGAAAGATCCTGGCTTATAGAGGAGAAATGTTTGCAAGTCACTGGAATTTAGGGGAGGCTGGTGAACAATAGGCATCTTAGTACTTTTCTGGATACAACCTAGCTTGTTTGTGATCTTCCTAAAATGAAATGACCCAACCTTAACACATTATTACACATATACTCTGATGAAAAGAGAATGTAGCATGGACAAATAACCTCATTTGTTCTGGAAATCACTTTTTTTCTTAATATATAGTTTATAGCAAGATAACATCCTATTTTCTATACTTCCTTTTGGTTGCTTTCTTTTTTATTTTCTTCTATTATTATTTCATCTTCATCATCATCATCATCATCATCATCATCATCATCATCATCTTCTCCTCCTCTTGCTGTTTTTTTCTCCTTCTCCTCCCCATCCTCCTCCTCCTCCTCCTCCTCCTCCTCCTCCTCCTCCTCCTCCTCCTCCTCCTCCTCCTCCTCCTTCTTCTTCTTCTTCTTCTTCTTCTTCTTCTTCTTCTTCTTCTTCTTCTTCTTCTTCTTCTTCTTCTTCTTCTTCTTCCATTATCACATGTGGTCCTTCTGTCCACATGGGAGGTCATATAGTTATATGTGCATGGTATGTCCAAAGGAATATAATTTTACTTGCTTGTATTTTTTAAAATATCTTTGGATTTAGGGGCTAGAATTTTTAAATTTGTTACTTATTTATTTTTCCATTATTTTTTTTCAAAAACTGAGTTTGTCTTGCAAAGGTCTGATTTATGATTTCTTGAAACACAGCTCTGAAAAAAACAGACTTTGCAAAATCCCATTGTGATTCAAATGGGACTGCTTGACTACAATTTTAAACCCAAATCACTCTGGCTTTCATTCAGTGGCCAATATTAGGTCGAACCCAATCCTTCCTTGATTTTTGTTTAGATTTTGATGGCTCAGAGTGAGTATAAACAGCAATCATTTTCTGTTCTGGCTAGAAATCGAGGTGTGTGTGGCGGGGGGGGGCTGATTAGGCAAACTAGACATCTTTAGTATCAATTCTGATCTTATTCGTTGAATAGGTGTTGTGTCAGACAAACTGAGACCTGGGAAGGACCTTAGTTTTAAAAGACCAGTAGGCCATCACCATTCATTTGGATTTTTGTCTTGCCACTGGACTTCCTTGACTCTGGAGGAGAGGATGAGGCTGATAATTTTGCACAGTTCTGCCTCACTTAAGTTCAATTCATTCAGTAGTCAAGATTTTGCCCTTGTAATGCCATTGATCTACTTCAAGAACAAAAGATGAACAATAATAGTCCTAGTATATCCATATACCAAAAAGATCAAAGAAAAAGGAAAAGGACTAATATAAAAATATTTACAGCAGCTTTTTTTTTTTTTGGTGTAGCCAAGAATGGGAAATTGAGGGGATGCTCATCAGTTAGAGAATGGATAGCAAGTTGTGGTATATGATTGTGATACTATAAAAAATATACAAGCAAGGTGGTTTCAGGAAAACCTGGGAAGACTTGTATGAAATGATACAAAATGAAATGAGTAGAGCCAGGAGAACACTATACAGATTAAAAGTGACATTGTAATGATGATCAACTGTGAATGATTTAAATATACTGATCTAATGATCTAAAATAATTCTGAAGGACTTATGTTGAAAAACACTATTCATCTCCACAGAAAGAACTGATGGAATCTGAATGACAATTGAAACATAATTTTATTTTGTTTTATTTTTCTTTCCTTTCCTTTTTTTTTTTTTTTTTTTTACAACATGGCTAATATGGAAATAGGTTTCTATATCATTTCACATGTATAATTGATATCACATTTCTTGTCTTCATGATTGGAAGGGGTGGGGTTGTTGAGGTGCTGGGACTGTGAAATAGTGACACACAAGTCCTGCCTGAAAGAATTCGACCCAAGCCTTCTTTCAGCCAAAGAAAAACAAGGTTTACTAAAGATTCTCCATAATGGCCATACTCTTAAGGGATCTCAACATTAACTAGACTCTTAAGAAATCTGAGCACTTTCATAGAGACAAGATGAAAGACTGTGAGAAGGATCTAGGAGTAGCCAAGTAGTCTGGGGTAACTAGAGGAGGGGTCTAAGGGAGGATCTTGATGGGAGCGGCTACTAGGCTGGGATGAATGGGTTTTAGATAGGAGGTAACAGACAATGAAGGGCTGGGCTAGCTTAGGGGCAACAGAATTGGGAGATTGACCATTGGTGATGAAAGACCTGTTTGAGAGGATTGTAGCCTCAGCTGAATGCCAGAGACTTGATCAAGTAGGAAACTTTCAAGAAGAGTTCAAGGTTTCCAGAGCCTGTATCCCATCAGGGTGACAGAGATGGATAGAATTCAGAACTCAAAATATTTTTTAAAATGAATGTTAAAATAAAAGAAGTAACAATTTCTTTTAAAAAATAAAAAGCACAATGTTTAAAAATGTGAAAAATAATTGGGAATGAGCTCTCTTTTTGATAGCTTCTGAAGAAATTGGAAGACAATTTAGCAGACAGCAGATATAAACCAATATCTTACACTATATAACATGAAGATATCAAAATGTATACCTGATCTGAATATTAAAGCTCACACCATTTTGTAAAGAGAAAGAAGATATCTTCTACAGATACAGCTTGAAGGAGAAGTCTTACCTAAACAAAGGATAGAGACAATTATAAAAAGTGAAAAATATCTTTTCAAGTACATAAACTGAAGAACTTATACATCAACAAAATTAATACAGCTAGAATAATAGAAGACATCCTCATTTAGGGGTAGTTTTTGCTTTAAACATCAAGAATAAGGGTCTAATATCTATGCAATATGAAGAGCTAATACAAATGCAGAGATAGATAGATATATAGATATAAAACATCAAAACCCATATTACAAAGTTATTAAAAGAAAGACTGAAAGTTAAGAATTAAATGGAAAATTATTCCCAATCACTTATAATCAGAAAAACCGGATAAAAATTAATTTAATGATTTTTTTCTCACAGAGATAATTGGGAAAGAAGACAAAAGTTGGAAATATTAATTCCACCAAAAGTGGTGGAATATTACTGTGCTGAAAACAGTGAAGAGTATAGAAAACAATAAATTTGCATCACTTGATGGGAAGAATTATACGAACTAATGCAAAATGAACTAAGAAAAACCATGGAAACAATATAAATTAATGATTATAACAATCAAAACAGAAACAAAAATTGAAACTGAATGCTATATAATTATAATGACCGACTCCCCCTGCAAAAAATGGAATATAAGAATAAATATCTTCACTGAAGAGATGTGAATCTATAGATGGGGAACATTGCATTCATTAGCAGACTTAGTTGAAGTGCTGGTTAGTTTTGCCAAATTCTCTCTCTGGTTTTTTTTTTGTTGTTGTTGTTGTTGTTGTTGTTATAAGGATGACTTTTTGGCTGATGGGAAAGAGAAGGACATATTGGATGATAAAGATGATATGAAAGCAATTGTTAACAATTTTTAACTAAGTGTAAACCAATCCCTATTGTAAGTCTGCTCTTTGATCACTAATAATGTATCAGAACATCTCAGAAACTGAAGAACCCTCATAAGCTATCTAGTTCAAAATACATCTTAGTAACACCTTTCATTTAACACACCCAAAAAAGGTTTGTACATCTTTTGCTTGAAGAACATCAGTAATGGAAAATGCACCATCACCAGAGGAAGCTCACTCCACTTGTAAGTAGCTGTAATTTTTAATACATATTTTCTGATATCAAGGCTAGATTTTTCCTCTTTGCCATTTGGTTCATTCCTCTAAAAGACCATTCCCTTGTTGTCAAACTGAATAAGTTTAATTTGTCTTCCATAAGGTAGCCCTGTAAATCATTGAAAGAAGCTTTTATGCCTGCCTCAAGTTTTTCCTTCTCCCCTGGTGAAAAATACCTTCAAACGATCCTTACATGGCACAATCTCAAGAACTTTTACTAACCTGGTCACCCCTTTCACTATGTTCTCTAGATTATCAATTGCCTTCATAAAATATGGTTCTCATAACCGAGCATAATACTCCAAATGTGATTTTCTCTCAGAAGGGCACAACAGAAATAGCTATAGTTCTCTTCCTGAATTCGTAAAGTCCATTCACTTTCTTGCCTGTTACATCAGACTATTCTTCATATTGAACTTGTGGTACACCAAAACTCTCAGATCTTTTATGTGTATGTGCGTGTGTGTGTGTGTGTGTGTGTGTGTGTGTGTGTACAGGATTAAGAAATCTGATATCCAAATATTTTTAATTTTACATAAAATAAGACAATAGTATCTGATTAAAGCCCAGAGAAATTTTTCTATTAGATTAATATTATCTTTTTGTTGGAGTTTAGGCTCTGCCCACCCAAGGACACCAAAAACTTTTGCAGTTCCATGATGCGTTGTGATGAAACCATCTCAAAGAATTCAGATTCAGACCCCCTGTAATCCAAGTATAGGAATTTTTTGAGATTGACGCCTCTCATGAAGTGGGCTAAGTTCCAAGAAGAATCAGCAACTTCAGAGAAAGCAAGATGGATTTTCATAGAGTAAAGATGCAATTATATAACAGAAATTGTGAATGTATTAAAGGCAGAAAGGGTTGTTATGGGATTAGGTAATAGGAGAGGGGTCCCAGACTCAGTGAAACTGTGCATGTGATTACCCACAATGCATGCAGAAAAAACGCATTTGGTGAGTGTGTATGCATGATAATATTATAATAAGCCTCTCTATATCATAGGTTTACTCTAGGTCAGTTCTTTACAGTTACCTTGAAGGTGCCTCTTTAGGGAAAGTCCCTTCTGTTGTTTTGGTGTCCACATCCTGCTCTGGCATCCTGGTGGTGCTGCTTTCTGATTGGCTGAATATCATGGTCCTGTGTGACTAGGTGGTTGTGGTTGTGGTTGAGTGCATGGACATACCCGCTGTTTCTGTGGGTAATATGAGGAATGGGTCTGGGAGCAATAGCTACCTAGAGGCAGTGATTGGGATCCTATCACATGGACATGCCTGCTGTTCTGTGAGAAATATGAATTCATGGACACACCTGTTCTTCTAGTGAGCAGTGAGGCATATAGGAAGAAGTCAGGATATTGAGTGGGGGGGTGGGAGGGTCTGCTGTTTAGTGGGGCATATAAGGAAGTTAGAATATTGGGCCTGGGGGCAGTTTTATTAGGATTCCATTGTTTTGGCATTTATTTGGGCTGATTATTAGAAGTATATATACATTCATGTATTATATATATATGTGTATTCACATATACAGTTTTTAACTTTCATTCTGGTACTTGATTTCATAGGGAATTATGTACCTACTTAGCCACATGTTTGCCATCTCACTCTTGTAATTGGTTTTTGCCCCTAAAGTGTGACTTTATACTTATTCCTATTATACTTCATTTTATTATAGGCAATCCCATTGCTTTACCTTGTGGAGATCCCTTTGGACCCTGACTTTTATCTTTCACTGTTAGCTATATTTTACTTTAATGGAAATGTGGATTATGTCCTTTTCAAATGTGACTAGTTATTTTTCCTCTACAATTTAAAACATTTGAAATTCCAAATCTAATTTGCTTTCATAAAACTAGTCGCATCTATAAATAACTGGTGATTTCATACACACATACACACACACACATACACACACACACACACCGTTGCCCACATACTAGATGCATGATTATTCCATTAAAAACAATTAATGGCTTTATCCCAAATCAGTCCCACTAATCACAGGACTGGAAAAAGCCTATCAGCTTTCTAGGTACAGAGTGAGGCAGTATTTGAATACTCATGTTTACAGTGGCATTTTGAAATAAGAGGAAGTGTTTAACAGAGCTAAGGAGTAAAGCCTAAGAACCCTTCAACCTCCCCTAAAAGGAAAAAAAAAAGTTGGAAAGCCAATATTTTTTGAGCTGGGAAAGAGGGGGCTTGGAAGCTGCCCAATTTACCACCCCATCTTTAGTTTCTCAGTTCCCCATTATTTAGGCACTGGGGTTGCAGACACATTGTGTATGCTTAACAAATAAAAGCTTTCGTTGAACATCATTCAATTCCTGCCTCCTGCTAAGGGTTTTGGAAGTGTAATACATCACGGAATCAAAATGACTTTCACTAAAAATTCATGCTGTTTAAATCACACCAAATGTTATATTGAGCTGTAGCATACATAATTCATGTGTCATTAATGGTGCCTACTAGTCCTCAGTCTCATGGCATACCAATGAGGGGGGATGCAGGCCTTTGTTGCTGCTACCTGTCTTGACTTTACACTTCTATTTTTCAAAGAAGTTGACACTGAAGACTTGTGGAAATTCTATGAACAGCAGCAATAGACTGACCTGAGGACCTAGCCCCTCAGAAATGGCCTGGGAATGTGAGAGCCAGCCATTCCTCAACACGGAAACTTTGTCTTCACAATTCTACCATGTGGAAATATGCTGATCTTAAAATAAAGCACTGGAAAAAAAAAACAAAAAACAAAAAGGCAGAATCAATACATCTTTTGTTTCATGAAACTCCATAAAATCTTGCATTTAGAATGATGTTTGACAGGAGCCCCAGGGGGGTGATATGATGCAATCCATGAAGTCACTGTCTCAGCAAAATTCTTGTTTGTTTAGTTTCTTCTCTGGTGCCTTATTTTTCATCATCAGAATACCCCCTGGGTTGAGTTCACTGCTACTGGGGCAGTCAGGCTTTCCTAATAACTCATATGAGATTGATAGACATTGTGAGAACAGGGTAAGTAAAGGGTCTATTCAGGAATAATAATGCAACCCATGGCCTATTATGGAAGTTCTGTATTCACACAGACCCAAAGTCAATCTTAGAAACTTAATAATGAAATATTTTCCATGGCTCACGTTTCTATCCAGAAACTTCTTTCTTGGGAACACTTTGTTTGTTTACACATCTTATCTGGATGTCTTCATTTCCCTTGCAGGCACTAAGAAAACAAGGTAGCAAATAGAAAAGACGTTTATTATACAAATCTAATCAATTGACAACCATTTACAAGGTACTTAATATGCATGCCAGGCATCCTACTATGCACTGACTTACAAATACAAAGAAAAAATCCCTACTTGCAAGTAACTTCCATTACAAAGACCATGACAAGTATATACATATATACAAAGATCTATGTGGGTATACATATATGTCTATACATCATAAATGTAAAGTGATTATATATAAATAAATACAAATTAGTTAATATGAAATAGTTTGAAAGAGAGGGCATTAGTAGCTTGTGAATGGGAGGGCAGGAATCAACAAAGTCTTTATCAATACGATGCTACTTGAGTTCTTTTTTTTTACAGGGAATGAGAAACTGTGAGAGGGGCAGTGAAAAAGGTGTATTTTCCAGATATGGTTTACAACCACTACAAAGGTATTGAGAAAAAAAAATAGAGTGTTGTGAGTGAAGAACAGGGAAAAGAAGAATTGGGCTCTATCATAGATTGTGGTAGAAGGAGTAATTGCCCAATGGGACTGGAAAAATGAGTTGTGACCAGATGGTAAATGATTTTTAAAAGGTAAAAAAAGGGAGTACATATTTCATCCTAGAGGCAAGAAGAAGTCATTGAAGTTGATTGAGCAGGGGAATCACATAATCAGTTCCATACTTATGGAAAATTATCTATCAACAGGATAGACTGGAATAGTTAGTAAATTAAGACCTTAAATCAGGGGGGGTCAAATAGGATATTATTGAAATAATCTTGGCAAGATATACTAAGAGCCTGAACTAAGTTGGTGTCTGTGTACGTAGAGAGAAGGAGTCACATGTGAGAGATATGGTAAAGGCCAAAACAGCAAGATTTGGCAATTGACTAGATATTCCAGGTGAGGAATTGAGAAGTTAATGTTATGAAATTAGAAACCTGAAAGGATGGTAGTGCCTTTAAGAGAAATGGAGAAGTTTGAAAGAGAGTAGAATTTGGAAGAGGAGGATAAAATGAGTACAGTTCAGTTTTGGGCATGCTGATTTTCAGGTGTTTCTGAACGTCTCTATTGAAATGACCAATAGGCAATGGGTGATGCATGAAGCTCTGGGGAAATGCTCATGTTACTTTGGTGGATCTGTCAGTCATCTGTTTAAAGATGATAGTTAATCTTATGGGAGCTGATGTAGTTATAGAGAGAACATTGTAGAGGGAAAAGAGAGGAAGTTCCAGTGTAGAACCTTTGGGAGCAACCACAATGAGGAAGAGTCATGTGGATAACAAGCAAGAAAAAAATGATATGGAAAAGAAAGATTAGGAAGATAGGTTGGGAACCATGACAGAGAAGTGTCATTAAAAAAAAGTAGAAAGAATATCTAGGAAGAGGGTGGGTAATAGTATCAAATGTAGCACACAAGCTGAAAAGGAAGAAGACAGAGAAAAAATCAGATTTGGTAAAAAAAAAAAAGAGGTCTTTGATAACTATGGAGAGATTGGTTTCAGCTGAATGATGAGATCAGAAATCAGAATGCAAAAAGTTGAGAAGGCAGAGGAAGTACAGGTATTGAGAACACAAATATTTTCCTGGGAGTTTACTTCAGAAATGGAGAGAGATGGAATTCCTAACATACAAATCCATAGTTGGCCAATAATATTTTCCCTTCTAGCAAACTCACCTACACCAATAGCCTCTAAAGTTATTCATAGCTGTTAAATTCACCATGATGACATTCAGTGCCTCACTCTTAATCAAGGAAATAATACAGGGTCATTTAAAGGGTCTAGACATCGAGTTATTTCGAACCATTCCAGATTTATGACATCAACTTGGAACTGAATCTTCCCAAAATAAGGAAAGAATTCAAGGTGGATAGAAATTTGACTTTCTTTCCTATATCTATATTGCCCACATGAATCAAAGTACGACTTTCATGCAAACTTTATACATTTCACGTTCAACTGTTGCCAGAAAATATTGCTACACCTTCTGGCTTGGCCCTAGAAAACTCCTTGCTTCTCTATGATTACTGTTTTGACTGCAATCTTTGGCCTCTGTCAAAGAGACTACCACCAATACTGCTATCCTCTTTCTGATGCTATGTTCATACTTACTCTGGAAAGTGTTGGAGCTCTTGAAAATTGTTGTTGTTGTTATTTGTCCTTCATTTTTTAAAAGGAGCAATGACATCAAGGAGTGACATCTTAACTTGCACATGAATCAGATTTAAGTGAAAATGGTAAAGACTTAACAGAAGCAGACTGGATTGAATGGTGTCAAGAATACACGAATGAACTACACATAACATATCTTAACATTACAGACAACCATGATTATGTCGTTACTGATCTAGAGCCAGACATTCAAGAGAATGGAGCCAAGTGGACCTTAGGAAACGTGGCTAACAATAAGGGTAGTGAAGGTGATGGAATTCTTAGTGAGCTATTTAAAATCCTAAAAGATGATGCTCTTAAAATGCTTCACTCAACATGCGATCAAATTTAGAAAACTCCATAGTGGGCGCTAGATTTAAAAAAAAGATCCGTTTATGTCCCAATCCTAAAGAAGAACAAGCATAAAAAATGTTCAAATTATCAAACAATTGAGCTCATTTCACAAGCCAGCAAGGTTATGCATAAGATTCTTCAAGTTAGACTTTAGCAATATGTAAACCAATAACTATAAGAGCAGTATGGTTTTCAAAGAGGCAGAGAAACTAGAAACCAAATTGCCAGCAGTTGCTGGGTAATGGAGAAGGCAAGGGAGTTCCAGAAAAATCTCTATTTCTACTTCATTGGCAATACTAAAACATTTTATGGTGTGAATCACAACAAAATGTGGCAAGTCAGCAAATAGATAGTAATATCAGGTCATCTTACTTGTCCTTTGAAAAACTTGTATGTACACCAAGAAGCAATAGTTAGAACCAAATACGGAACAACTGATTGGTTTAAGATTAGAAAAGGAGTACAATAAGGCTATATATTGTTACATTATTTATTTAAATTATATGCAGAGTGCATCATGCAAAATGCCAGGCTGGAGAAATTAAAAAAACAGAATTAAGTTTGCCAGGAGAAATATCAAGAGTCTCAGATAGTCAGACAATACCACTCAGATGGCAAAAGGTGAAGAGGAATTAAGAAACTTTTGGCTAAGGTGAAAGAGGAGAGTGTAAAAGCTGCTTTAAAGCTTAACAACAACAAAAGCGATCTGGCCAACTGGTTCCATCACTTCCTGGCAAATAGAAGAATGAGAAATGGAAGAAGTATCAGAGTTGGTATCTTGACTCAAAGAGCACTGCAGACAGTGACTGCAGTCATGAAATTAAAAGATGCTTGTTACTTGGAAGGAAAGTTATGGCAAATCTGGATGGCATATTAGAAATCAGAGATATTGGCTTTATGACAAAGATTTACATAATTAAAGCTACATTTTTTCCACCAGCAATGTATGGGTTATGAGAGCTGAATGGGAAAAGTGAGTGCCACAGAATCTACATTTTTTAGTTGTAGTGCTGAAGAAGACTTTTAAGAGTCCCTTGGACAGAAAGGAGATCACATCAATTAACTCTGAAAGAAATTAATTCTAGCTATTCACTGGAAGGTCAAATACCAAAACTGAAACTCATTGAGAAAGAGCCTGAGGTTGAGAAACATTGAAGTCAAAAGGAAAATGGTATGGAAGAGGATGAGATGGATAGATAGTGTCATGGAAATAATGAAAATGAATTTGGACAGGCTTCGAGAGATATTGAAGGATAGAATTTCTGGTGTACTATGTTCCAAGGGATCAAGAAGAGTCATAAATGACTGAATTACTAAACAATAACAACAGCAAAGAGTTGCACACATTTATTCAGGCCCACTCACTCTTCCAGAGTCATCGAAGTCCAGTGGCAAGATAAAAGTCAATATGACTGGCAATGGCCCATCATGCAGTGGGTGACCTTGGCACTGACAGTATTGAAAATTACACAAACCAAGACAACATACCTTAGAGCTATTCGACATTTTTTTCAAGTCTTATGGAAGAACCTAAGTAGTCAACTATAATGATTTTTCACCTATTTTTCTCATATAATCAGCAGTTCCTGTGAAATCTTTTTGCTACTGGAGTTATCTCACATTCCTTTCTATCTTACCTGGGTAATTGCTGTCCTCCTCCCTAAAAGCTATCATTGAGAGTTAGAAACCCCTGCCTGAAAGCCTGTGGCAATAGCACATGCTCATGTTCACATCTGCATTAGAGGATATAGTAGATAGAGCCCCAGGCCAGGAGACAGGAAGATATCTTCTTGAATTCAAATCTAGCCTCAGACTCTTATGAGCCAAGTGACCCTGGGCAAGTCACTTAACCTTGTTTGCCTATTTCTTCATCTGTCATATGAGCTGGAGAAGGAAAAGGCAAACGACTCCAGTACTTTGCCAAGAAAACACCAAATGGATTCACAGAGTCAGATATGACTGAAAACAACTGAACAACAACACCCTAAGATTCACAGGATTTAAGGAGTCATTTAAATTATGATTTCCCAACAGACCATTGGTTCCTAGACAAGCATCAGCCTCTGAATGTTTGTTTCTGATCCACAGTATTTTACTGCCAAAGAAATTTATCCATAAACTTAAAAAACTGACTGCACCTTGCCACCTTTCGTTTCTTTGCATTGTGCTCTTATAATCCTACCTCCCTGCTTATGTAAACTTTCCATCCATGTCCTAAGAACTACTAATAATGTCTACATGAAGGCTACAAAGGTCTGACAATATTAGAAACTAGATATTTTATTGGTCTACCAATAATTTGAGATATGAGACATTGGTATGAGTCATCCTCACTTTTATTTAAGTGATTTAAGGTTTATAAAGCTCTTAGTATTGCAAAAGCCCTGTGTGATAGGTATTATGAACATTATTGTTGCAATAATATAGGTAAAGAAACTCAGACTCAGATAAAATGCCACTCTCCTCAAAATGTTTTTAAAATATGCATCACCACACCCTTTCTGTTTTTGAAAATTCTAAATCCTTAAATAAAACACTACTGAATGGCCAGAAACAACATTTTTGGAGCAAAGCAGTATAAAAACACATTGAAATTCTTCTTTTACCTTACCTGCCAGCTCATCTGCCCCATCTGGCTGAATTATCTAACTGAATAATCTTTAACCATTCTAAAACTCACTTCTTTGATTTTCTTCCCCCCAGTGAAAACATACTTCTTATTCTTGTACTGCTTCAGTTGTCTCTGTGATTCCTTCAGAACCCTTTCTTCTTGATCACATAGCATATTTTCTGCCCAAGTCACTAGTCTTCCCTCTCCCTCTAATTGTCCTAGAATTTTTTGTTCTATTTGAAAAAAAAACCTTCAAGCACATGTTGGTACTTAAAACACATATTACTTAAAACAATAGTGCTTAGCATAGTGCCTAACACATACTAGGTGCTTAAAAAGTATTTATTGAATCATTGATTAATGAAAAGTTTGCATGTTAACATTTACCACCCTAAGTTATCTCTCCATGTTTTTACATGTTTTACATGATCTGACACATCCTTCCAAGTCTATGTACTACAAAAGGCAACTGGGAGCTGACCAGGGGTGTGCTGGTAAATGTTTAACTGGAATACAAGACACACTTTTAAGTGTAATTTGCATTATTGACATTTTGTTCATTGGTTTCTTAAGTCTAGACAATCAGCAAACAATAAATCAAGACTTGATGTGTAGGATTTGTGAGGTATAATGTGCATACTGGAAATTTAAGGATCAGTTCTCCCAAGTTGGCTTCTCACCATTCCTTGGGAACTACACAGCACATTCATTTTCTTTCTTTTTAAGAGACTCCCTAATCATTTACCCAGGGTCAGGACTTTCTTCTCAATTGTGTAAAATAGTTCTATTTTTACTATCCCACTGAAATTAATAAAGATAAAAATTAATTAATTTTCAATTAATGTAATTAACAAAGGTAAAAAAGATAGTCCTTGCCTTCAAGAAGCTTAGGTTCTAAGAGGAGGAAAACAACATGCACACAGTCAACTAATGATCATATAAAAGACTGCTTCAATTAACTAAAAGTAAGGGAAATGCACATCGAAACCACTTTGAAGCTTCTACCCACACCCAGCTAATCCAACAAAGATGACAAACTACAGAAATATTCAATGTTGGTGAAGTTCCAAAAAGATAGGCATACTAACATATTGCTGGTGGAACTCTGAATTGTTCTAACCAATCTGGAAAGCAACTTGAAATTAGGTTTTAAAAATAAATATTGTATTCTTTGACCCACTGTTAAACATAACTCAAAGAGATGAAAAACAACACAAAACAAAAACATGAAGCTCTCATTTTCAGGAAAATATTCACAGCAGTATTTTTTTTACAGTACCAAAGAATTAGAAAACAAGTAGATGGTCACCAACTCAGGAACTGCTAAATACATTGTGATTCATGAATGCCATGGAATATTACTGTGCCATAAGGGAAAATATGAAGAATTCAGGGAAATATAAATTGATAGAAGGTGAAGTAAATAGAACCAGGAAAACAGTATATACAATGACTACAACTTATGTCTATATAACTGGAAATGAAAAGAACAACCCCTTTCCTCTCCCTATCAAGAAAGAGAAAAACAGATGGAGAGAGAGAGAGAGAGAGAGAGAGAGAGAGAGAGAGAGAGAGAGAGAGAGAGAGAGAGTTTAATTTTTTGTAATGACCAAGCTTGGCACTGAAGAAAAGGTGAAAATATTTTTCTTTATTTTTTTTTGTTTTTTTAGAAGTTAGAGTCCACAGAATATTTAGCATTTCATCACTCTTGGTTGATGTGTTTGATTGTAGCTGACTTGATTTTTTGCTGTTTTTTTATTTTTTTATGCTGTGTAATAAGGGATAGGTCATTGGATAAGGAAAGGACAAAGATATATGTGTGTATGTGTATGTGTGTATGCATATGCGTGTATGCATATATGTATCTGTATGTATGTGTCACATGTATGTATGTGTGTAGATAGATAATTTCTATATATTAAAGAGAAAGAGAGAAATGATGTTATAAAATATAAATTTTTAAAAATAATTAAAAGGAGATGATGATAGAAGCAAAGAGATAGTATACAAAAGTTTTTCTAGAGAAATATGAAGAAGAAAACACTAATATTTATTTTAAGAAACCAACAGTAAATACAGTATTAATAAATTCTTCCAGAGGCATGCTATATTCACACATATATGCATGTATTCATATGCACATGTATATGTCTATCTCTATGTATGTGTAGGTAGATATGTAGATACAAATATTTGCAAGGTAATAAAGGTGGAAATTTCAACATAAAGAATTTTGTTTTTAATAATGGGCTTTTCAGGGGAGGAACCAAGATGGCAGAGTAGAAAGATACACATAGGATACCTCCGAACACACAGCCCATAAAATACCTGTAAAGAAGAACTCCCAACAAATTCTGGAGCAGCAGAAGCCACAGAACAACAGAGTGGAGGAGATTTCTGTTCCAGAGAGACCTGAAAAACTGACACGAAAGGTCCATCGCGCACCAGACCTGCAGCAGAGCCCAGCCCTGCCTTTGCCATGCGGCACTGAGAGGAGCAGATCAGAGCAGGCTCCAGGGACAGAATTTCCAGCAGCAGCACTGGTCCCTTCAGCCACAGGCACCAAAGATCAGTGAGAGGGTCTTTTCAGCTTGCCAGGAGGGGAGCAGGGTGTCTCCATAACCCAGGCCCCCTTGGGAGGCAGCAGTGGAGGCAGCAGCAGACAAGGGCTACCAAAGCAGGCAGGACCTCAGATCCATTGCTGAAGGTCTCTGCATAAAGCCCCTCAGGGAACTAAACCCCGTGTGGTGGCCCTGCCCCCACGTGAGCAGCTGAACTTAATCTCACACTGAATAGCAGCCCTGCCCCCACCAAACCCCTAAGGCTGGGAAGCAGCATTCGAATCTCAGACCCCAAGTGCTAGCTGGGTGGATCTGGAGGCAAGATGAGTGTGGAGAGGACACTTAGAAGTCAAGTAACTGGCTGGGAAAATGCCCAGAAAAGGGGGGAAAATAAGACCATAGAAGATATCTCCTCCCATCCTTTCTCATGAGGAAGAATAATGCTTACCATCTGGGAAAGACGTAAAAGTCAAGGCTTCTGTATCCCAAACATCCAGAATAAACTTTCAGTGGGCTCAGGACATGTAAGAGCTCAAAAAGGATTGTGGAGGTGGAGAGGTGGAGGAAAAACTGAGAAGAGAAATGAAAGAGATGCAAGAAAAGCATGAAAAGCAGGTCAACACCTTGCTAAAGGAGACCCAAAAAAATGCTGAAGAAAATAACACCTTGAAAAATAGGCTAACTCAATTGGCAAAAGAGGTTCAAAAAGCCAGTGAGGAGAAGAATGCTTTAAAAAGCAGAATTACCAAATGGAAAAGGAGGTCCAAAAGCTCACTGAAGAAAATAGTTCTTTCAAAGTTAGAATGGAACAGATGAAGGCTAATGACTTTATGAGAAACCAAGAAAACACAAAACAAAACCAAAAGAATGAAAAAAATGGAAGATAACGTGAAATATCTCATTGGAAAAACAACTGACCTGGAAAATAGATCCAGGAGAGACAATTTAAAAATTATGGGCCTACCTGAAAGCCATGATCAAAAAAAGAGCCTAGACATCATCTTTCATGAAATTATCGAGGAAAACTACCCTGAGATTCTAGAACCAGAGGGCAAAATAAGTATTCACGGAATCCACAGATCATCTCCTAAAAGAGATTCAAAAAGAGAAATTCCTAGGAACATTGTGGCCAAATTCCAGAGTTCCCTGGTCAAGGAGAAAGTATTGCAAGCAGCTAGAAAGAAATAATTCAAGTATTGTGGAAATACAATCAGGAGAACACAAGATCTAGCAGCTTCTATATTAAGGGATCAAAGGGTGTGGAATATGATATTCCAGAAGTCAAAGGAACTAGAACTAAAACCAAGAATCACCTACCCAGCAAAACTGAGTATAATACTTCAGGGGAAAAATTGGCCTTTCAATGAAATTTAGGACTTTCAAGAATTCTTATTGAAAAGACCAGAGTTGAAAAGAAAATTTGACTTTCAAACACAAGAATGAAGAGAAGTATGAAAAGGTAAACAGCAAAGAGAAGTCATAAGGGACTTACTAAAGTTGAACTGTTTACATTCCTACATAGGAAGACAATAATTGTAACTCTTGAAACTTTCAGTATCTGGGTACTTGGTGGGATTACACACACACACACACACACACACACAGAGCACAGAGTGAACTGAATAGGATGGGATCATATCTTAAAAAAAATGAAATTAAGCAGTGAGAGAGAAATATATTGGGAGGAGAAAGGGAGAAATGGAATGGGGCAAATTATCTCTCATAAAAGAGGCAAGCAAAAGACTTTTTAGTGGAGTAAAAAAGAGGGGAGGTGAGAGAAAAACATGAAGTATACTATCATCACATTCGACTGAAGGAAGGAATAAAATGCACAATCATTTTGGTATGAAAACCTATCTTACAATACAGGAAAGTGGGGGAGAAGGGGATAAGCAGGGTGGGGGGGATGATGGAAGGGAGGGCAGTGGGAGGAGGGAGCAATTTGAAGTCAACACTCTTGGGGAGGGACAGGATCAAAAGAGAGAATGGAAGTAATGGTGGGCAGGAGACAAGGGAGGGAAATATAGTTAGTCTTACACAACACGACTGTTATGGAAGTCATTTACAAAACTACACAGATATGGCCTATATTGAATTGCTTGCCTTCCAAAGGGAAGGGGTGGGGAGGGAGGCAGGAAGAGAAGCTGGAACTCAAAGTTTTAGGAACAACTGTCAAGTACTATTCTTGCCACTAGGAAATAAGAAATACAGGTAATGGGGTATAGAAAGTTATCTGGCCCTACAGGACAAAAGAGAAGATGGGGACAAGGGAAGGGAGGGATGTTAGAAGAGAGGGCAGATTGGTGATAGGGGAAATCAGAATGCTTGGTGTTTTGGGGTGGGGGGAGGAGACAAATGGGGAGAAAATTTGGAACCCAAAATTTTGTGCAAATGAATGTTAAAAGTTAAATAAATAAATAAATAAAAATAACGGGCTTTTCAGAAACCATAAATTATGACTGTGGAAGAGATTTCTGGCCCACATAGCCTTTCCCCCCATTTCTGACAACACATATTGAAGCAGATTGAAGGATTTGTTGATGAAAAGAACTTTAGAGATCATCAGTCTTATTACCTCATTTTACTGATGAGAAAACTGAGGCCCAGGGTCCCCTTGTCAATTAAATGTTTACAACATCCCCTCACCAATTCTTAGTGATTCTCCCTCTCCAAATTATTTTGTACTTACTTTTCTATGTAAATGTGCATTCCCTAGTAGAATGCAATCTGCCTGAGTATAAAGATTATCTTAATTATGTATCTATATCTCTACTTCCTAGCATACAGTGTTCACTTAATAAATATTTTTTGAAATGAAATATTGATCTTTTTTGTCCAAAGTTACATGGGTATTGTTGTAATTTTGATAACCCTGGGAAGCAGATTTGGAATTCAAACCATGATCCCCTGACTTCTAAACCAATTTTTATTTCCATTTAGTTTATCCACGAAAACTAACGCTGGAATCTGCTATAGATCAACCCTGATAATCATCCAAGCTCTGCTTACAAACACTCAAGAGATAAGATGCTAACTATTATTTAAAACAGCCAGTTCCCTGGTAGTCAAATATTGGGGCCCATGGAGAAGATACAGGAAATAATTACTAGATGCCCAGAGTCACTGAAGTCGTTGCTTCACCGATTTTTATCCATATCCCTCTGTTAGTATACTATTTCTCCTCCAGAGAAGAAACAAGCCATTGGGAGCATTCCTAAGGGTTAAAGCTATGATTATATAGATCAAAATCTCTCTGGATCTTCTGCAAGCAAAAGGAATAGCTGACTTCCCTTGGATAATTCTCTTTTAATTTTCTGTTGTCTTTTAGCTCAATAGTTGGCTTATTTGGTTATATGTCAATTTTATTCATCGAAATCCACCATTTGTTCAGGAGATGAAATGTTTGTCTCTTCACTTAGAGTTCCACTATTTCTGAATCAGAGGTTGCCTTATGAAGAGATAAAACAGTGATCTGCTTGAATAACCTGCAGATTTTAGGAACTTTGGAAATTCACATTGGTTACCTGTTCCATCCAGTTTCTAATTCTGAAATTTCTTTACTACTCTACAAAACTTTTTCTTCTTTGAGCAGAGAAGAGGCTAGATGTACCAACAGGCCTGTGAAATGGTGTATATTCATCCTTTGTTGTCAAAGAATACCATGCTATCAGACATGACTTGCGCTTGACTTTGTTTTGAGTGAGGGAGGGCTGTGCAGGTCTCCAGCCTCACTTCTCCTCCAGAGCCATCTGAATCCAGTGACCAAGTATTCATCAGGATGACTAGAGATGACCCAGGATGAAGCAATTGGGGTTAAGTGACTTGTTCAAGGTCACACATCTAATGAGTGTCAAGTGTCTGAGATGAGATTTGAATTCAGGTCTTCCTGACTCCTGCACTGGTGCTCTATCCCCTGAACCACCACAGGCCCTCATGGCCTGTGAAATAAAATTAGAGAACAAACTCAGACTCAGGTATAATTGCAGACAGCAGATTCTGAGAGAAGGTAAAGAATACAAAAACCCTCAGCTAGAGAAACAAACAGACAGACAAACAGAAAGAGACAGAGAAAAAGACATAGTACATATAAAGCACAAAAAAGGAATATTAGATGCATTGAAAACAAATTTCACTGACTTTACAGTATTTTACTGAGTCAGGAAAATCTGTAAAAAGTTTTGGTGGCAATTGAGTAATCTTCAGAAGGATCAGGGGGTCATCAAGTTTAGTCAACCCTTGATTATCTTAGGGAAAGAGTAGAGGGGAGGAGAATCCACAATATTAAATAATCCAAAAGGCACTTCTCTCTGGTTTTAGATGGTAGGTTTTTTTTTTTTTTCATTTCATGTGAAATAAAGACATTCAATGTTCTTGGGAATTTAATTCCAAGAAATTAAACATATGTATGCTTAATTAATATAATACATAAATATATATTATAAATACATGGAGAGAGACAGGGAGAGAAAGAGAGTGGGAGAGGGAGAATCCATATGGCATAATGAAAAGAATAGTGGACTGGGAGTCAGGGGATCTTTTTGCTTATCTATATTAGTAGCTGACAATAATCAGGAAGTTGGGAAGAGGGATGGGTTTGCTAAGAAAAAATAAATTATATTTTAGGCATGCTGCATTTAGAATGCCCAATGGAACATCCAATTCAGGATGTTCAATAAGGAAGTGGAAACACAAAACTTGAATTGGCAGAGAGGGACTAGGGTAGATATACAGATCTAGAGTCATCTGCATAGAAATGATAAATGAATACATGGAAGCTAATAAAAACTATCAATTTTCTCTCAAACAGTGTGGTTTGGGAGACACATTGTGTTCAATGATGACTGTAAGGAAAATACTAAGGATTACAAAGGGATGCTTCAGAAAGAAAAGGTGTGTTAGCCCTTGGAATGGCTGTTTACAAAGAAGAAATGCACTCAAATGTTGAGGCTATACTTTGGGAAGGGGAAAGTCTGGAACTGTGGTTAAATATTGTAACAGTAAGCATCCCAACATAAATGGGGCAGGGCAGGGGGGAGGTGCGCTGCTATCACAGATTCTTAGATCTGCATTCATAAAAGGAAAGGCAACTTTTGAGGGATTGACAATCACTTTAATCAAGTATATATATTATTCACCTAGTTCAGGGGAGTCAGCACCTTGAACTTCAGAGAAAATATAGAGAAATCAAAGATCAACAGACATAGCTTCCCCTCTCTGACCATAATCAATACATATATCACAAATCAACAGACTGGTCCAACTGTCTGACCATAGTTACCACAAAAGGAAGCACGATTCACCCTCTTAGTACTTATAAACTTTTCAGAGTCAGAGGATGTGACCATCTAACCCAGTGCCTCAATAGAAAAAGCAAAAGGTACTTGGGACCCTCCTACAAAAGAACTCCCCTACTCAAGCTTTCCTTAATAGGGAGGCCCATCAATGGGTGGGAAAGATCCTCCTTAATCACATTATTCAGAGGCATTATACTTCTTGGTATATATAAAACAGCAAAAAGATACTATTTTGTTTGCCCTCACATATATGTGGACCTGTAAGGGAGTGCCTGATGTGGAATCTTCCATAGATGTCAATTAGTGACTCATTGTATAAGTTATAATATTAAATAAAACTACCATAGAATCATAGAACTGGAAGAAACCTTAGGGGTGATTCTATTTAATAGATGATACCAAGAACCAGAGAGTCAAATGATTTGCCACAAATTGCAAAGTAAATTAGTAATAGAACTGTGACCAGAATTCAGGTCTCTTGTTACTTAGTGGTGAGTAAAAAATGTCCATACATTAGAGGGAATAGATTAAAAAGGCGTGTGAAGTGTTAGAGTGATTAAGCTTTGCACAAAGTGTGTTTCTATCTTTGTGAAATGGGATTTGAGGTTAAATTCTGAGACCTCCACAAAGTTCTTTTCAAAGATTTCTACTCATTATCTCTATACTCTGAATAGAACTGTAAGTTTATTTTTGGTAGGAAATGGGGAATTTGGAGGCCTTTTCTGAGCCTCCAATTGTACAGAGGATGTTTTCGAGGTCTCCAAGCCTATATTTGAAGAATAAACATATATTCAAGATGGTTTAGACACTAATATCCTTAATGTACTTAAAGCCACTCAGTTCTCAGATTAAATCCTTAAAGGTAGTGAATCTCTATTACTATTGTTTGTATACTTTGCTTCTACCATTATATTCAGAAACATCTGGGATTGGAGTATGTGACTGGATTTTAATGATTTTTTTTGAAAATGTGATGGAACATAACCAGAAAACAGTGATGAAAATGACAAGTGAGAATAGTCATGCCCCTGGCATTCATGAAATGTACATATGAAGAGTACTGTTGCCCATGAAGTATAATAAGGTATCAAATGGCCATAGAATAATCCTCAATTATATTATTTGTGTTCTGAATTAGTAAAACAGCAGTCTAAAGAAACTCTACACACAAGCCAAGGAACCCAGACCTGGTCAAGAATTTTCAGAGTAACCATAAGTAAACGTAAGTAAACATAAACAAAACTCTCCTCAGCAGGTCACACCACTTGGGAAGCATCTAAAACTTATAGTTCCACAAACAGAGATATAAAAGTAGCAGAAGCTTAGGACAGACATCTTTTGTTGAGGTAAGCAAAACCCAACACAACATAAAATCCAAAGACTTGGCTTAAAAATGAGCAAACAAGGAGGTAGAGTCAAGATGGCAGGACAAAAGCACAGGCTTGCAACAGCTCTTCCCTCAAGCCAAGTCAAATGTCTGCAAAAATGACTGTAAACAAATTCTGGAGTTGAAGAACCCATTAAATGACAGAGTAAAGCAAATCTCCAGTCCAAGAAAGCCTGGAAGGTCTACAAGAAGCCTCTATCGAGCTGGACTGGGAGGACAGCACACTGCAGCAGGCAGTAGCAGCAGCAGCAAGGGCAAGGGCAGTAGCAGCAGCTGTTTCTGGAGTTCTGGGCCCATAGATGGTAGGGGTATCAAGCAGCTGATAGTACAACTCTCCACCACACCCCACCAGGACACAGAGAACTACCTTGACAAAGAGCTCAAAAGTCAATTAAATGGCTGGGGACAAGAGCAAAAAATGGAAACAACAAATTAGACTATAAAATCTTATTTTGGTGATAAGGAAGACCAAAATATCCAAAGAGAAGACAACAAAGTCAAGGTTCCTGATTCTAATGCCTCCAAGAAAAATGTGAATTGGTCTCAGGCCATGGAAGAGCTCAAAAAAGATTTTGAAAATCAAGTAAGAGAAGTAAAGGAAAAATTGGGAAGAGAAATGAGAGTGATGAAAGAAAATCATGAAAATGAGTCAACTGCTTGCTAAAGGAGACCCAGAAAATGCTGAAGAAAATAACACTTTAAAAAATAGACTAATTCAAATGGCAAAAGAGATCCAAAAAGCCAATGAGAAAAAGAATGTTTTAAAAAGCAGAATTGGTCAGATGGAAAAGGAGATCCAAAAGCTCACTGAAGAACATAATTCCTTAAAGATTAGAATGGAGCAGATGGAAGCTAATGACTTTATGAAAAATAAAGAAATTATACAGCAAAACCAAAAGAATGAAAAAATAATGTGAAATATCTCATTTGAAAAACAATGAGGGGGGCAGAGCCAAGATGGCAGAGTAGAAAGACACACATACACTAGCTCCGAACACACAGCCCATAAAATATCTGTAAAGAAGAACTCCCAACAAATTCTGTAGCAGCAGAAGCCACAGAACAACAGAGCGGAGGAGATTTCTGTTTTAGAGAGCCCTGAAAACCTCTCACAAAAGGCCTGTCACACCCCAGGCCCAGAGCCGAGCCCAGCCCTGCCTTGGCCACATGGCCCAGAGAGGAGTGGATCCGAACAGGCTTCAGGGACAGAATCTCCAGCAGCCACGCAGGTCCCTCCACCCACGGGCCCCAAAGGTTGCTGAGAGGAGAGTAGGGTACCCACATAACTCAGGCCCCCTTAGGAGGCAGCAGCGGAGGCAGCAGCAAACCAGGGCTCCCAAGCAGGCAGAAGATTGGATCCATTGTTGAAAGTCTTCACATACACCCCCTGAGGGAACTGAGCCCCCCATGTGGCAGCCCTGCCCCCACCTGACCACCTGAACTTAATCTCACACTGAAATGCCAAAAGCCCAGAGGCTGGGAAGCAGCATTTGAATCTCAGACCCCAAGCTCTGGCTGGGCAGATCTGGAGGCAAAGTGGGTGTGAAGAGAATACTCAGAAGTCAAGTCACTGGCTGGGAAAATGCCCAGAAAAGGGAAAAAAAATAAGACAATAGAAGGTCACTTGCTTGGTGAAGAGGTATTTCCTCCCTTCCTTTCTGATGAGGAAGAACAATGTTTACCATCAGGGAAAGACACAGCAGTCAAGGCTTTTGTATCCCAACCCACCCAATGGGCTCAGGCCATGGAAGAGCTCAGAAAGGATTTTGAAAATCAAGTTAGAGAGGTGGAGGAAAAACTGGGAAGAGAAATGAGAGACATGAAAGAAAAGCATGAAAAGCAGGTCCACACCTTGCTAAAGGAGACCCAAAAAAATGCTGAAGAAAATAACACCTTGAAAAATAGGCTAACTCAATGGGCAAAAGAGGTTCAAAAAGCCAATGAGGAGAAGAATGCTTTCAAAAGAAGAATTAGCCAAATGGAAAAGGAGGTTCAAAAGCTCACTGAAGAAAATAGTTCTTTCAAAATAAGAATGGAACAGATGGAGGCCAATGACTTTATGAGAAACCAAGAAATCACAAAACAAAACCAAAAGAATGAAAAAATGGAAGATAATGTGAAATATCTCATTGGAAAAACAACTGACCTGGAAAATAGATCCAGGAGAGACAATTTAAAAACTATGGGACTACCTGAAAGCCATGATCAAAAAAAGAGCCTAGACAACATCTTTCATGAAATTATCAAGGAAAACTGCCCTGAGATTTTAGAACCAGAGGACAAAAAAGTATTCAAGGAATCCACAGATCAGCACCTCAAAGAGATCCAAAAAGGGAAACTCCTAGGAACATTGTGGCCAAATTCCAGAGTTCCCAGGTCAAGGAGAAAATATTGCAAGCAGCTAGAAAGAAACAATTCAAGTATTGTGGAAATACAATCAGGATAACACAAGATCTAGCAGCCTCTACATTAAGGGATCGAAGGGCATGGAATAGGATATTCCAGAAGTCAAAGGAACTAGGACTAAAACCAAGAATCACCTACCCAGCAAAACTGAGTATAATACTTCAGGGGAAAAATTGGTCTGTCAATGAAATAGAGGACTTTCAAGCATTCTTGATGAAAAGACCAGAGCTGAAAAGAAAATTTGACTTTCAAACACAAGAATGAAGAGAAGCATGAAAAGGTAAACAGCAAAGAGAAGTCATAAGGGACTTATTAAAGTTGAACTGTTTACATTCCTACATGGAAAGACAATATTTGTAACTCTTAAAACTATTCAGTATCTGGGTACTGGGTGGAATTACACACACACACACACACACACACACACACACACACACACACACACACATGCACACATGCACACATACACACACATAGAGACAGAGTGCACAGAGTGAATTGAAGAGGATGGGATCATATCTTAAAAAAATGAAATCAAGCAGTAAGAGAGAAATATATTGGGAGGAGAAAGGGAGAAATGGAATGGGGCAAATTATCTCTCATAAAAGACGCAAGCAAAAGACTTATTAGTGGAGGGAAAAAGAGGGGAGGGGAGAGAAAAACGTGAAGTTTACTCTCATCACATTCCACTAAAGGAAGAAATAAAATGCACACTCATTTTGGTATGAAAACCTATCTTACAATACAGGAAAGTGGGGGAGAAAGGGATAAGCAGGGTGGGGGGATGATGGAAAGGAGGGCATGGGGAGGAGGGAGCAATTTGAGGTCCACACTCATGGGGAGGGACAGGATCAAAAGAGAGAAGTAATGGGGGACAGGATAGGCTGGAGGGAAATATAGTTAGTCTTATATGACACGACTATTATGCAAGTCATTTAAAAAACTACACAGATATGGCCTATATTGAATTGCTTGCCTTCCAAAGGAAAGGGGTGGGGAGGGAGGGAGGAAGAGAAGTTGGAACTCAAAGTTTTAGGAACAGCTGTTGAGTACTGTTCTTGCTGCTAGGAAATAAGAAATATAGGTAAAGCGGTATAGAAAGTTATTTGGCCCTATAGGATAAAAGAGAAGATGGAGACAAGGGCAGAGAGGGATGATAGAAGAGAGGGCAGATTGGTGATAGGGGCAATTAGAATGCTCAGTGTTTTGGGGTGGGGGGAGGGGACAAAAGGGGAGAAAATTTGGAACCCAAAATTTTGTGAAAATGAATGTTAAAAGTTAAATAAAAAATAAATAAATGGATAAATAAATAAATAAACAAAAAGAAAAACAATGACCTGGAAAACAGATCAAGGAGAGACAATTTAAAAGTTATTGGAAGGAGATCTGGAAAGGAAAACTAAGAATATTGTAGTCAAATTCAAAACCTGTCAGGTCAAGGAGAAAATATTGCACGTAGCCCAAAAGAAACAGTTCAAGAATTGTGGAAATACAATCAGGATAACACAACATCTAGCAGCTTCCACATTAAGGTATTGAAGGGCTTGGAATTTGATATTCCAGAGGTCTAAGGAGCTAGGATTAAAGTCAAAAATCATTTACTCAGCAAAACTGAGTATAATAATTCAGGGGGAAAAATGATCATTCAATGAAATACAAGACCTTCAAGCATTCTTGAGGAAAAGACCAGAATTGAATAGAAAATTTGACTTTCAAACACAAGAATCAAAAGAAGCATGAAAAGGTAAACAGGGAAGAGAAATCATAAAAGTTAACATTTTTACTGTTGAACTGTTTACATTCCTACATTAAATACTTGTAACTCTTGAGACTTTTCTCAGTATTAGGATAGCTGAAGGAATTATATACATAAAGATATAGGGCACAGGTTGAGTTGAATAGGAAGGGATGATATCTAAAACAATAAAATTAAAGGGTAAGAGAGGAATATATTAGGAAGATAAAGGGAGAACTAGAATGGGGCAAATTATCTCTCACATAAAAGAGGCAGGAAAAAGTTTTTTCAATGGAGGGGAAAAGAGGGGAGGTGAGAGGGAAAGAGTGAAACTTACTTTCATTGCATTTGACTTAAGGAGGGAATAAAATGCACACTCAATTTGATAAGAAAATCTCTCATACTACAGAAAGTGGGAGGGAAGAGGATAAGTGAGGGAGATAAGAGAAGGGAGCACAAATGGGAGGAGGGGGAAATTAGAAGTAAACACTTTTGAGGAGGGACAGGGTCAAAAGAGAAAATAGAATAAATAAATGGGGGCAGGCTAGGATGGAGGGAAATATACTTAGTCTCTTACAACATGATTGTTATGAGAGTGTTTCACATAACTACACATGTATAACCTATATTGAATTGCTTGCCTTCTCAGTGGGGATGGGTAGGGAAGGAGGAAAGGAGAGAAGTTGCAACTCAAAGTTTTAAAAACGAATGTTAAAAATTGTTTTTACATGCAACTGGAAAATAAGATATACAGGCAATGGGGTATAGAAATCTATCTTGCCCTACAAGAAAACACAGGGGATAAGGATAAGGGAAGAGTGGGTTGTGATAGAAGGGAGGGCAGATTGGGAGAGGAGTAATCAGAATTCATACCATATTGGGGTGGGAGAAGGGCAAAGATGAGGAGAAAATTTGAAACTCAAAATCTTGTGGAAGTGAATGTTGATAACTAAAAATAAATAAACACATTTTTTAAAATGAGCAAATAAAGACAACAACAACAAAAACCTGATGGTGAAAAGTTACCATGGTAACCAGGAAGGTTAGGACAAACACAAAAAATACAATGATTTAAAGGATCTACAAAGAAAGCCACAAAGGAAATAATACATAGATTTGACACAATTCCAATAAAAAATTACTAAATGAACTAAAGAGATTTTTTAAAAGTTAAAAAAAATAATTTTAACTTAAAAAGCAAGAGAGGATAATTTCTAAAAAGAAAAGTGGGATATGCAAGAAAATTATGAATAGAGAATTAAGATCTTGGTACAAGAGCCACAAATAAATACTGGAGAAAATACCTCCTTAAATTTCATTATTTGTCCAATCATAAAGGAGATACAAAACCACTTTTTACTAAAAAAAATGACTTCTGAAAATTAGAATGGGTCAAGTGGTAGATAATGATTCCACGAGACAGCAAGAAACAATAAAACAAGTCAAAGTATTGGCAAAAGAAGAAAAAGTGAAATATCTCAGAAAAAAATCAACTGAACTGGAAATTTAAACAAGAAGAGATAATTTAAAAACCACTAGACCACCTAAACGTTTTAACAACAAAAAAGAACCTAGACATTATCTTTCAAGAAATTATAAAGGAAATCTGCTCAACTAGCTTAAAATAAGAAGGAAAATTAAAAATTAAATGACTTTACCAGGCCTCTCCCAAAAGAAATCCCCAAATGAAAATTCACCAGAATATTATAGCCAAATATGAGCTTTCAAGTAAAAGAGAAAATAATATAAACAGACAAAAAGAAATAACTCAAATATTGTGTAGCCACAGTCAAATGTTTACAAGATGTAGAAACTATAAATATGAAGGATAGGGGTCTTAAAATATGATATTCTAGAAGACAAAGAAGCTAGTATTATAGCCAAAAATAACCTACCCTACAAAAATGAGCATAATGTTATAGAATACACATGGATACTTAGTGATCAAGAAAACTTCAGTTAAATAGAAAATTTCACATTCAAATACAATATTCAAGAGAAGTTGGAGGGGAAAGGGAAGAGAAGGCAGATAAACAAATGTAGTTATCAGAAACAAAAGACACTTTAGAGAAGTGACAGGAGAAAACAGCAATAGGAAAACATAAATAAAAGAAAGTAGGATGGAGGGAAATGTACAGTTGGTAATCAAAACTGTGAATATGTATAGAATACATTAACCCATAAAAAAAGAAGCAGATATGGCTTACAAACCAGAATCCAGAAAAATGTTATTTACAAGAAAAACACTTGAAACAAAGAGGCAAAGAGTAAAAATAAATGACTCCAGAATTGGATAAGCAGAAGCTAATGACTATGAGGCGTCAAGAACCAGTCAAACAAAATCAAAAGAATGTAAAAATAGAAGAAAATGTGAAATATCTCATTGGAAAACCAACTGACATGGAAAAATAGATCTAGGAGAGATAATCAAGAATTATTGGTCCCCAAGAAAGACATGATGAAAAAAAAAGCCTAAATAGTATCTTCCAAGAAATCATCAAGTAAAGTATACTCTCCTAGAACCGAGAACCAGAAAATGAAATAATCATCAAAAGAATCGACTGATCATCTCCCAAAAGAGAATCCAAATTGAAAGCTCCAAGGATTTGTATAGCCATATTCCAGAATTTTCAGGTCAAGTAGAAAATACTGCAAGCAGCCCAAAAGAAACAATTCAAATATCAAGGAGCTACAATCAGGATCACACAGGACCTTGAAGTTTGCATATTAAAAGATTAGAGGGATTGGAATATGATATTCTGTAAGGCAGAGGAGCTTGGATTACAACCAAGGATCAACTACCCAGCAAAAGTGAGTATAATCTTTCACGGAAGGAGATATTCAATGAAATAAGAGAATTCCAGACCTTCCTGATGAAAAAGCCAGAGATCAATGGAAAATTTGATCTTCAAATACAAGACTCAAGACAGGCATAAAAAGGTAAACAGGGGAAAAAACTTGTTAATCAATAAGGGCAAACTGTTTCCACCTCTATATGGGAGGATGATACTTGTTAATCTTAAGAATGGTAGGAGATAAGGGGATATGTGAGGTGTAGTGGGAATGATAGAAGGGAGGGCAAATGGGAAGAGGGAGTAATTCAAAGTAAACACTTTCAGGGAGGTTCAAGGTCAAAAGAAAGAACGGAATAAATGGAGGCAGGAAAGGATGGAGGAAAATATAGTTAGTCTTTCACAACATGACTATTATGGAAGTCATTTACATGACTACACATGTATGTTGAATTGGTGGCATTCTCAGTTGGGATGGGAGGAGGGAAGGGAGAGACGTTGGAACTCAAAGTTTTAGGAATGAATGTTGAGAATTGTTTTTACATGCAACTTGGAAATAAGAATATAGATAATGGGGTATAGAAATCTATCTTGTCTTACAATAAAAGAAAGAAGATGGGGATAAGGGAAGGGAGAGGTGTGATAGAAGGGAAGGAAGATTGGGAGAAGGGGTGATCAGAATGTATAGTGTCTTGGGGTGAGGGAAGGGAGAGATGGGGAGAGAATTTGGAACTCAAAATTTTGTGGAAATGAATATTGAAAACAAAAATTAAATTAATTAAAGTTTCAAAATAGAGTGTGGGAAAATATAAATTAAAATATTTTTTAAAAGAATGAGTGGGTAAAACAACAGATCATAGAAACTATCAATAATTTCATTCAAGAGAATGACACTAATGAAACAATATACCAAAACTTATGGGACACCACAAAAGCAGTTCTTAGGGGAAGTTTTATATCTCAGAATGATTACATGTATAAAATAGAGAAAGAAGATGCCAATAAACTGGGCATGCAACTGAAAAATCTGGAACAATGACAAATTGATAATCCCCAATTAAATAGCAAATTAGAAATACTGAAAATGAAAGGAATGATTAATAAAATCAAAATTAAGAAAACTATTGAAATAATAAAACTGAGCACTGGTTTTATGAAAAAAACAATAAAATTGATAAACCTTTGGTTAATTTGATTAAAAAATAAGAAAAACAAATTACTAGCATCAAGAATGAAAAGGGTGAATTCACCGCCAATGAAGTGGAAATTAAAACAATAATTGGGAATTATTTTGTCCAAGATTATGCCCATAAGTTTGACGATCTTAGTGAAATGAGTGAATATTTACAAAAATATGAATTGCCCCAATTAAAAGAAGAGGAAGTAAAATACTTAAATAACCCCTTCTCAGAAAAAAAATAAATTTAACAAAACATAAATGAACTCCCTAGGAAGAAACCTCTAGGGTCAGATGCATTTACAAGTAAATTCTATCAAACATTTAAAGAACAAGTAATTTTAATACTATATAGACTATTTGGGAAGATAGACAAAGAATGTGTCTTACCAAATTCTTTTTACAATACAACTATGGTTCTGATACCTAAACCAGGAAGAGCCAAAGCAGAAAAAAATTATAGATCAATTTCCCTAATGAATGTAGATGCAAAAATTTTAAATAAGATATTAGTAAAAAGATTACAACTTATCCCAAGTGTAATACACTTTGATCAGGTAGGATTAATACCAGGAATGCAGGCTGGTTCAGTATTAGGAACACTATCAGCATAATTGATTATATCAACAACAAAACTAACAGAAACTATATGATTATTTCAATAGATGCAGAAAAAGCTTTTGAGGAAAATATAACACTCATTCCTATTGAAAACACTGGAGAGTTTAGGAATAAATGGAGCTTTCCTTAAAATGAGAAGTAACAACTATCTAAAACCATCAACAAGCATTATACATAACGGAGATAAACTAGATGCATTTCCAATAAGATTGGGGGTGAAACAAGGATGTTCATTACCACCACTGTTATTCAATGTAGTGCTAGAAATATTAGCTCTGGCAATAAGAGAAAAAAAAGAAATTGAAGGAATTAAAATGGGCAAAGAAGCAACTAAGTTACCACTCTTCCCAGATGATATGATGATATACTTAGTGAATCCTAGAGAATCAGTAAGAAACTACTTGGAATAATAAACAACTTTGACAAATTTGCAGGATATAAAATAAATCCACATAAATCATCTGCATTTCTAAATATTACTAACAAAGCTCAACAGCAAGAGATAGAAAGAGAAACTCCACTTGAAGTTGCTGCAGACATTACAAAATATTTGGGAGTCTACTTGTCAAAACAAATACAGGGACTTGTATATACACAGGGGGGCCTACCACAACAGGTTCTCAGATCTGCATTCATAAAAGAAAAGGCAACTTTTAAGGGGTTAACAATCACTTTAATCAAGTGCATATAACAATCCTTTAGTTGAGCACATATATCATTCACCTAGTTCAAGTGAGTCAACACCTTGAACTTCACAGAAAATACAGAGAAATTAAAAGTCAACAAACATGCTTCCAAAATGTCTGACCGTGATTCAAAAGATAACTGTCTGACCATAATTACCAGAGGGAACCCAGTATGACATCTTGGTTCTCAAAGCTGAGGGACTCCTTAAAAGTGGTTTCCCAGACTCCCCATCTGGCCAAACAAATACTTCCACTCAGTAAGCTCCAAGTAAAACCTCACCCTCTGAGTATTTATGTATGTTAGATCCAGAGAGCATAACCCTGGGAAAACTGGAAAATAGTGTGGCAGAAACTGGGCATAGACCAACATCTGACACTGTATGCCAAAATAAAATCCAAATAGGTACATGTAAATAATTTATCTGTCAGATTTATGAGGAATTTTTGACCAAACAAGAGATAGAGATAGAGATATGAAGTAGAAAATGGATGATTTTGATTACATTAAATTGAAATTTTTTTGCACAAAGTCAATGCAACCAAGATTAGGAGGGAAGCAGAAAACTGGGAAAGAATTTTTACAACTAGTGTCTCTGATAAAGTGCTCATTTCTAAAATACAGAGAGAACTGAGTCGAATTTACAAGAATACAAGTCATTTTTCAATTGACAAATGGTCAAAGGATATGAACAGTTTTCAGAGGAAGAAGTTATCTATAGTCATATGAAAAAATACTCTAAATCACTACTGATTAGAGAGATGCAAATCAAAACAACTCTGAGATACCACAGCACACCTATCAGATTGGCTAACATGACAAAACAGGAAAATGATCAACGTTGGAGAAGATGCGGGAGTTGGAACACTAATTCATTGTTGGTGGAGCTGTGAACTGATCCAACCACTCTGGAGAGCAATTTGGAACTATGCCCAAAGGTCTATAAAAATGTACATACCCTTTGACCCAGCAATATTGCTTCTTGGGCTGTATCCAAAAGAGATCATAAAGATGGGAAAAGGACCCACATGTATAAAAATATTTATAGCAGATCTTTTTGTGGTGGTCAAGAACTGAAAATAGAAGGGATGCCCATTAGTTGGGGAGTGGCTGAACATCTTGTGGTATATGAATGTAATAAAATATTATTGTGCTGTAAGAAATGATGAAGAGGAGGACTTCAGAAAAACCTGGAAAGACTTATATGAACTGGTGCTGAGTGAAATGAGAACAACAAGGAGAACATTATACACAGTAACAACCACAGTGTGAGAGGACTGATGTTTGACAGACTTAGCTCTTCTCAGCAATGCAAAGAATTAAAACATTTCCAAAGGACTCATGATGCAAAATATGATCCATAATCAGAGAAAGAATGCATATTGAAGCAGACTATTTTCTTTGTTGTTATGTTTCATTGTGTTTTGTTTTTCTCATGGTTTCTCCCATTTATTATAATTCTTATATGCAACATGACTAGTGTGCAAATGTATTTAATAGGAATATATGTGTAGAGACCATATAATATTATATGCCCTCTTTTCGATGAAGGGTGGAGGGAGGGGGGGCAATTTAAAACTTATTTAAATGAAAGTTGAAAACTGAAACAAATAAATTGATAAACTTGAAAAAAAGGACTCAACTACATGAAAGCTATGATGAAAGAGACCAGACATATTTCCTTTTTTTAACATTTAATTTTATCCTCTCCTTCAATTTTTAGAATTTCCATTTGGTCTTTAATCAGGGATTTTTAACTAGCTATTTTTCTAGGGTTTTTTTTTTCTTAGTTGCATTCCCAATTTGCTGATCTGCTCCTTCCTTTTATCAGTGTACACATTAAGAGAAATCCATTTTCCCTCTGGCTTTGGCTACATGGCACAAATTTTGGAATGTTGTATCATTGTTGACATTGTTTTTAATGAAATTATGGATTTCTTTTATGATTTTATATCTCCAAATATTTACCTTAAAAGAGAGAAAGAACAGATCAATGAATTCATCATACCACTAAAAGAAAAACTTGGAAAAGCCAGAAATTAAAGGGCTTAAGTTAAATACTGAAATAGAAATTCTGTACATCAAAAAAGTGATGAAAATACTAAAAATAGGAATCATTTAAATATAACAACTTTTAAAAATAATAAAAACCAATAAACTATTGTCTAATTTGATTTTTTAGAAGAAAGAAAATCAAATTACCAGTATCAAAAAGTTAAAAGATTATTCACAACCAATGAAAATGAAATAAAAGCATTTATTAGGAGCTATTTTGCCCAACTATATGAAAATAAAACTGATAATTCAAGTGAAATGGATGAATTTATATACAAATTTTATATATTAGTTGAATAGTAAATAGAATACTTAAATGACCCTATCTTAGAACAAAAAATGTTGAATGAGTCATAAATGAGCTAATAAGGAAAAAAATAACCAAATGAATTTACAAGCAAATTCTACAAACCATTCAAAGAAGAATTAATTCCAATACTGCATAAACTATTTGAAAAAATTGGTAAAAATATATTTGAGAAAATAGGTGTTAGGTATAGCACATATATGATCTTGCTATCCAGATAGGAGAGAACCGAAACAAAGAAGAAAATCTATAGACCAATTTCACTTTTAAAAAATTATGTCAAATTTTAAAATAAAACACAAGGAGCTTACAGTAACATATCGCAAAGGTCATACACTATGAAAAAGTTGGATAACTAATATTAATTGTAGGCTGGGTCAATGTTTGGAAAACTGTAAGTGATATATCTAGTATATATCAACAATAACATCAATACTTATATGGTTATAATAGATGAGTAAAAACTTTTGAAAATATAATACCCATTTCTGTTAGAAAAACACTAAGAAATCATAAGAATAAATAAAACTTTTCTTTAAAAATATATAAATAGCATGCAATTAAAACCAAGAACAAACATCATTTGTAATGGGGACAAACTGGAAGTTTTTCCAGTAAGAACAGGGATGAACATGATGTCTGTTATCACCATTATTATTCAATACTTTGTTAGACATTCTAGTAAAACAATGATAAGAAAATGAAATGAGAAGAATAGGCATAGGCAAAGAGTAAATAAATTATCATTTAGAGAGTTAAATAAAAAAATTAATCAAAACAATTAATAACTTTAATAAAGTTACAAGATATATAATAAATCCATAAGAATATCAACTTTCCTACATATTGCCAACCAAATTCAGCAGAAGGAGACAGAAAAATTCAATTTAAAATAATAACAGACAGCATAAAATATTTGGAAGTTTACCTATGGGATACATAAAGGAAATATATGACCACAATATTAAAAGACATCACACAAATAAAGACATATCTCAGCATTTGGAGAAGCAGTGATTGCTCCTAAGTAGGGTAAAACAATGTAATAAAAATGACAAAAATATCTAAATTTATTTATTTACTCAGTGCCCCACCAATCAAACTACCAAAAAATTTCTTTATAGAGCTAGAAAAAGCAGTGAGCAAATTCTTGTGAAAGAACAAATGTCATAAAGGAATTAAAGAAAAAAACAGTAAGGAAGGAGGACTATCAGTTTCAGATCTCATCATATACTACAAAACTCTAATCATCAAAAAAGCTTAATACAAGGTAAGAAAAGGAATGGTTAAAGAATGGAACAGATTAGTATATAACATACATAAGCAAATAAGCACAGTTATCTAGTACCTGATAAAAAATTCATTATTTGATAAAAACTTGTGGGAAAATTGGAGAGTAGTCTACCAGAAATTGGGCATAGACTAATATCTCACTTCATATACCAAGATAAGTTCAAAATGGGTACATGACTTAGACCCAAGAGGGCATTTAATGACAGAAGATCTTAGTTGAATATAGAAGAAATAATTCAGATTTATGAATAGAGGAAGACCTCATGAACAAGTAAGATGATTTAATTGATAATTTTGACTACATAAAGTAGCTTTGTACAAACAAAACAAATGCAGCTCAACTTAAGAAGATTAAAAGAAAATGGATGGGGTGACCTTTGCAACAACTTTCTCTGACAAGGATCTTAGTTTTAAAAGATATGAGTGAGCCAAATTTACAAGAATTAGAGCCATTCCCCAACTGACAAATGATCAAAGGATATAAATGAATAGGTTTCAGAGGAAAAAATCAAAGCTTTCTACAGTTATGTGAAAGCAAAAATGTTCTAAATCACTAATAATTAAAGAAAATCAATGTAAAACAACTTTGAGGTACCACCTCATACTTAACAGATTGGTTATCCTGTCAGAAAAGGAAAATGACAAATACTGGAGAGAAAGTGGAAAAGAAAATAAGTATACTAACAAACATTCCAACCATTCTGGAAAGCAAATGAGAACTATGTTCAAAAAGCTATTTAAGTGTAAATATCCCTTGACCCAGAAATACCACTATTTGGTCTCTTCCCAAAAAAAAAATCAAAGAAAAAAGGGAATATATATATTATATATATATATGTTATATATATATATGTGTGTGTGTGTGTATTGTGTATGTGTGTATATATACACACACATGTATGTACATACATGTGTATGCATATGTATGTGCACTTATGTATCCTTGCATGTATGTTGTGTACATACACTACATGTATATGCACACATGCACCTATATTGATATATGTGTATATACGCTTATACATACCCATATATATACATATACATTGTCTCATTTTGCGATGCAAAGAATTAGAAATTGGATGTGTATGCCCATCAATTGGGCAATGGCTAGACAAGTAATATTATATAATTATGATGGTGTAAGAAATATTGTACTGTAAGAAATAATGAAAACATGAGAAGACTTGTTCTTATACTTGATGCTGAATGAAGTAAGAAGATCCAGAACCATAATAGCCATATTGTAAAGATAATTAATTGTGAAAGATTTTGTAATTCTGATCAGATTGTCCAACAGAATTAAAATTGAAGCACATTTTTTCTTTTTATTTTTTTTCATGATATGGCTTACACAGAAATTTATTTTTCATGACATTTGCAATAGGTTTTATATTTTGTTTTCTTATTGGGTGGGGAAGATGTAAGTGGAAGGAAAGAAATTGAAACTGAAAATAATGCAGAATTTTTAAAAAATAAAATTTTTAATCAGAAAGATATTTTAAAAAGCAAATTGATATTCATAGGATTGAGGCAAGGGAAGGGAGATTTTGGAGACAAGGATCAAAGACAGTTGGTATTTTTCCAATGCATAAGTTCTACCATAATGGCCACCTGTATGACATGCATTGATGAGTACACCTAAAAGACAAAAGCTAAGTAATTAGTTCTTCACCAGTCTGATACCACAGAAACATATGGTAATCATTTCAAATATATCATCTCACAGAATCTCAATTAATTTGAATTGTAAGAAAAAAATATGGCAAGCCAATAGCACAGTTGTTCTAAAAGCAGCTTCTGCATAAGAGCCACCACGAGTCTCAAAGGAATTTGGTACAGAGTTACAGACAACTACAAATCAATGGAAGATTTCATTTTTTTTTTTTTTTTTTTTTTTTGGAAATTGAAGGAAGGACTTGAGCTGGGATTTACTGATTAACATAGCTCTATGGAGACAACTATTTCCTAGGGCAGCCAGAAGCGAGCTGAGAACAATGTTTTTTTCTGAGAGTGCCAGAATGGTATTCCCAAGAGAAATCCTTTAGTAGAGTTAAGAAGTTATTACATTCCTTCTTATCCAGAGTACTAAACAGCATGAGTTTAGAATTGAAAGGGTCTTCTTCTTTGGGTCTTTGTTCAAAGTACTCCTTTTATTATCAAAGAAAATGATACAGAGAGTGGTTATTAACTTGCTCAGGGTCGCAACAGTAAGTAAAAGAACAATATTAATTCAGGTCCTCGGACTGCTATTTCTGCATACTTTTTGCTGCATTTTCCCCCACCTTAATCTCTTCCCAATTTCCTGTCATTTAATGACATAAAGGCACCAAAAGAAAAAGACAATGATGACCCAACTTTATACTGTCAAGAAAAAGGACAGAAACTCCAGGTATTTATATGTAACTGAAATTTTTGAAACCATTTCAATTCATACTGCTTTATTTTCCAATACATTTGAAGGGAGAGAAACTATCACATAAATTAATGACTTAGAAGGCTCTTCATTCAATACACATTTATTAAAAATCTTCTATATTCAAGTCATTGTATTAGGCATGGAAGAAAAACCAAAATTTTTAAATGACACAGTCAATGTGTTCATGCCTAGTAAAAAGAAAAGATAAGAATACACAGAACCATTACACACGTTATTTGACAAGCACAATGCAGAGATGTAAAAGAAAGTTATATTTGAATTCTAAAGCTAAAGGCCTCATGGAAGTGGTGGCATTTGAGATAGACTTGAATATATTAGTAAAAATTAATAATACAAGATAGGGAGAGAGGGCATTTTAGGCAAGAGCACATAAATTCAGAGTCCAAGAAGCTTATTAGAGGAAGGGCAAAGAAGAAAATAAGGAATCCATTTTGGCCTTTGTCATTATAGAAGTGAAAGAACAGTATTATTATAGCCACATTGGAACCTTTAGGCCAGGTGTCCTCTATATTTTTTGAAAGCCACCTGAAATCTTTGCAATGTCTGTGGGCAACTTACACTTCATGGGTCGCAGGTTGCTCAGGACTGCTTTAAACACTATTTGGTCATGCTGTATTCCAGAGAAAAGTTCCTCTCAAAATACTGTTATTTACATTTCTGTATATACCATGATTACTCTGAATTTCTATTACTGCATTTTCCTGCATATGCTCCTATGAGAACATTACAAGTGGGGATACAAAATTGTTGGGGCATCCATCAAGATTCAGAAAAAAATGAAAGCAAGTAAAAACTCAATCACTAATCATGACTAAGAGGATGCGGTAAAGAAAAGTTACAATAAGTGGCAGAGGATGTCTTTCTCCATGAATCAAACCTTACACACTGCTGCTATATTGATTTTCTTAATGTATAGGTCTGATCATGTTATTTCTCTGATGAAAAGCTTCCAATTGTTCCCCAATTATTTGGTGAAGTCCGTAGGGCTGATTTTTGGGACACTGTAAAAATAAACATAAAATACATTTTTAAAAATTGCAAAATGATAAGGTTAAGTTCTAAAAACTTAAGCAATTTGGGAAGGCTTCATGTTGGAGATGGCATCAAAAGTGAGCCTGACAGGACTTCTTCTGGGGCAGCATGCTGATATCATCATGGAAGCCTTGGTCATTGGACCACTACCTTGGAGAATGCCCTAGCCAGTCCTGGATTTACTTGGCAACTATCATCACAGAACATGGAAGAGCAGAGTCTATGTAAGGTCCAATCCACTGACTTCCCTTTTGAGGCAGAGGGGCATCTTTTCTATTACAGGCAAACCTACTATAACCCAAGCAGCCTTCCATTGCTTGGTTGGCTGTGTCCATACATGGTATCTGATGTTCCTCATTATAACCGTACCATCTGGTCTTCTGATCACCAAACCAGACTATGCTATGCATCATCTCCATCAGATCTAACAGATGAACATGACAAAAGTAGAAAGGAAGCCAATGAAATGAATGTCAACAAGGCTTGTGAGAATGGACACTATGAACTGAAGTACCTGTCAACCTCCAAGCTGGTCAGTGCTCCCAGCAGCCAAACTGAAGCCACAAGTCTCATAGAAAACTGGCAAGCTCCTTTCTACAAGAGACTAAGGAGAACCACATGTCTGCATCCCTCTGTGAACTGCTCCCAGCCATTGTTTATTGCTCATGTGAAAGGAAAAGGCTGAAGCCTCGAGATGAGACTTGAGTCCCACCTCAATCAGTCAGTTACATCTGAACAATGAGAGCTGAGATTCCCATTACCAAGCAAGGAGAGGAGTTGTACCCAGGATGGAGCTGGTATACCAGAAAATTTAACTATTTCCATTTGGACATATTGAAATCTAGGAGACATTCATATTCAGAAATTCAACATGCAGTTATGACACAGGACTAGGGTCAGAAGAGAGAGAGCTGGATCATCAGAATAGATAGCAATTATTGTACTCATTGGGGCTGATAAAGAAAAAATGTAAAGGTAGGAAAAACAAAGATGGAGCCCTGTGGTAAACTTATGCACAGGGGATAGAGTATGGATGCTTACTCAACAGAAGAGAATGAAAGAATGTAGTTATATTGATAAGAGGTTGTGTTGTCGTGTCCTTCGTTCTCAAAGAGGACCATGATATCAAGAAAATGATGTCATGATTTGTGAGAAAATTAGATTTGAGTGGGGGAGGGCTGTTCAAGGGCAAAAGCTTTACTTTCACCTCCAGAGCCATCTGGATCCAGTGGCCAAAGATAACTCCATCAGGACAATTGAAGATGGTCCAGGATGCTGTGTTAGACCTTGACTTTTTAAATTAAGATCTTTCTGAGTCCTCACTTTGACTGAGGGAATACCCATCTAGTGACTATGACTGTTTAAGTAGTGACAGAAAAACCAGGACAGAAGAACTTTAAGGGATCATCTTAACACCTTTGCAGCATTTGGCATTGTTGATATTGTGTCTTTCTAAGTACTCTCTTCTCCCAATCACAGTGAAAAGGAGGGAGATGAATTCTTTCAGAATAGAAATTCTTTACCTAGTGTCTATGAATTTTAAAAAATATATATTTTGATAACTCTGTTTAAAAATAATTGGGTTTTTTTTTGGATATGTGATATATTTTCTACACTCAAATTTATTCTTCTTAAAAGTGATTAATCAGATCACCAAGATTACCAAAGGGGTCCACTAACACAAGAAAGGTGAAGAACCCCTTTTCTAGGCATTTGGACTACAATATGATAACAGGTAGATAAGAGGTTCTAAAGAAGATGTTTTGTTAAGGATCAAGGCATCTGGACATGCTTGCAATCAGCAAGGAAGGAGCTAGAAGATAAAGAGAGACTGAAAATTAGATAAAGAGGGAGAATACTTAAACAGGAAGAGTTCATTAAAGAGACAAGATGGGATAGGATCAAGGACATAAATAGAGGGGTGGGCTGTGAAAAATCATCAAACACAGTAGCTTTGTGTCAACAAATCCAAGAGAACAACTATTACAGTAAGAAAATCCTAGTTTGCAAAAAATAAATAAATTCTAAGAATACTAGAAAGAAGCTTGGAAGAAATAAGATTGAGATTAAAACCCTAAACCACATATTGTAATGAACTCCAAATGGATAAAGTACCTAGATATGAAAGGTCCCATCATTATCATCATCCTCATCATCAGGAAAATAAAAAGAGATGTCTTCATTGATATCACATCTATGGATGAGGAGAATCTTATCTAAATGAGAAAGATAATTTTTTAAAAAGGCAATAGAATCACATACAAAAGAAACATTTAACTGGGAAAAATCTCTGTTTATCTTTGATAAAAATCTGATATTCAACCTGTATAAGGAATTCAGAGAAATATAAAAGAACAAGAGATATTCCAAAATAGATGGGTGGTTAAATTGTGGTCCAGTCAAATGAACACTGGACTTAGAGTTAAAAAAAAAAAAAAAAAACTACATTCAAATTCTGGTGCCATCCCTTAATACCTGAGTGACCATGGAAAAATCACAACCTCTTGAGCCTCAGTTTTCCTATTAATAAACTGAAGCAGTTGAGGTAAAGGACCTCTAAGGTGCTTTTGAGCTCTACAGTTAGGATCTTTTCTGAAAAGGAAACTTCCAAAAGAAGAAATGCTAACTATCAACAGTCATGTTAAAGAGGGTTCTAAACCACTATTAATAAGAAAAATGAAAATATAAACATATTTGATGTCTCATCTCACACTCAAAAGACTGACAAATATGACAAAGGCCAAAATTATATATGTTAAATAAGGCCAAGAGGTGTTAATAATGCAGATTAAATTTAAACATGTTTAGTGAGTACATCCACCATCACCCCCCAGAGAGCCAGTTACTAAATAAACCTGATACAAACTGAAGCAAGAACAGCCAAGAAAACAAAATACATGACTACAACAATGTAAATGGAAAGAAAAAGCATGATAAAATTAAAAAATGAATCCTACAAAATTACAAAAACAAAAAGCTTGTTGCAAAAGAAGAGAAATGAAAAAAATACCTCTTCCCTTTCCTTTGCATGAATAAAATCTCGCAAAAATATCCAGCATTCCACACCTGTGGCATTTTTCAATTCATTGATCAGTTTTGTTGATGTTTTCACTCTTTTTCTTTTCTTTAAAAAAAAAACTTTGTTAAAAGGATGTTCCTTTGGGAGGGTGGAGATAGGAAATTAAGCAACATAATAACAAAATATACCAAAAAGAATTTTTTTCAAAAGAAATATAAACTTTAAAAAGGACTTGGCAAGGAAATGGGCCATTGCTTCTTCAAAGATGATTAGGCAGGGGAAAGGATGAGACTGCAGGAATAACATTAGAATAATTTCAGATTTAGAATTTGAGAAAAAAGGACGTTTACCATGTAGTTTGGACCTTTTCTTTCCTCTAACAAGTTCAACAATGACATTCTTGATGGCTTTCCAACATCTAGTCTATACTCACTCCAATTTATTCTACATATGACTAAATGTGTTTAAATCAAACTAAACATGAATGTTCCAAATGTGCAGCTAACACTCATCAGTTCAAAAAACTCTTCAATAATTTTCTTCTCCTCTACTTGCCACCTTAAGCCTGCAAGCTCTTGAATGGATTAATGGAAAAGAAAATTAATTCAGCATGATGTGGGAAAAGAAACAGTTATCCAAATAGGCTTTATAGAATATCTCATTCACTCTCTGATGACAGAAGAGGAGGAGCCTAATTAAACGAGGCCACCAAAAATGTGGAATTAAGTCAGTGTCAAGTTGAAGAAAATCGTTGTTGTGACTATATAAATGAAGTCATTAGCTTTTCTGGGGAAGAAAATCTGCGTGTGTGTGTGTGTGTGTGTGTGTGTGTGTGTGTGTGTGTAAGTATTTAATTAAGACTATAATTATATCCATTTGTTTTATAACTGTTCTGATCTCTTCAACAATGACCAGGACTTTGTACTTACATGTCTTTTTCCTAGGAAAGAAGAGTCCAGTCTGACACATTCTATGAAAACTCTCTTCAGGATGCTTTCAATGATGGTTTATGAGAGGAAAACATCAAGACAAAACATAGCTTCCAACAGAAAAGATACTATCTGCATCTGTTTGAACACAGACTGTGGTTAGAGAAGATGCATTTATTGCTCTCGGCAGTGTATTATTTTCTGTTTTATTGATGGTTTTACTACTATATTAGATTCATTTCCAAATATATTGCCTTCTTCTCCTCTCCAGGGAACCATCCCTTACAAGAAAGCTTAAAACTAAAAGAAAGGGGGGGAAACAAGTCACCAAAAGCAACTAATACATCAAATATATATCATGTTATATGTAGTATTCCACACCCATGGACTCCCTTCTACTTCTTCAAAGAAGGGAGAGAGGTATATCTTCTCAATTTTTCTCTTGGGACGAGTTTGGTCATTATAATTACGCATTGTTCAACTCTGCTTGATTGTGAAAACTGTCATTTAATTCACTGTTCTGTTTTCCTCGTCTTCTTATCCTTCTCCATTTCCTACCTCCCACTGAAAACATAAATAGTTTGCAGATTTATTAAGTGAGATATATTGTTTTCTGTGAATGCAAAGTACAATTCTTTTTTTCAGTCTTGAAGAGCAATAATTTCCACTTATGAGTCATATATTCTCTGACATTTGTTAGAAAAAAATAGGGCAATGGAATATTATGCTAACACCAGGGAACCAGGTTTCAAAGCGGTGCCTGAAGATTTAGCTATGCCATTTCTATTAACATCAATGACAGGCCATGTGGCTAAATCCCCTCATACTGTGCTGCAAATTTCCCTACAGAGCCTGTTGGAGGGGGAGAGGTAGGAACTAAACAAATTAGACTGCCATTCATTACGTATAAAGCCTTAAAGCTTTATGGAGCTTTGTCTCCAGAGTGGATCTCAAACCAGTCTGGGGACTATGTCTGGCATTAACATTCTTTGGTATTACACAGATTTGATTATTTATTAGATAGAGATTGAAGTCTCTTCCTAAGGATTTCACAAGTCCTCAGAGCCAGTAGCTCACATTGGACAGAGCACATAGTAGGTGCTCAATAAAGACCTGTTGGCTGATCAATTGAATGGTCTTCTGCTAGAAAACGGTGAACAATCCCACCTTTTACATCCTATGCAGTTCAGAGCCCATTTGCTATGGGGGAATCTAATTCCAGCTAAATAGTTCCAGGAAACCACTGTCTTTTTACTCTGAATAATTCAGTCCTTTCATTAAAATTGTCTTTTTCCCATATATAAAAACCTGTTTTCTTTTTCTCCCACCATCCATCTCTCCCTCCATCACTGGAAAACAAAACAAAACAAGAAACCCTAGTAACAAATATGGGTGATTCAAAATTATCCACCATTCTAATGAAATGGAAAATATTAAAAGATTTCAGTATTACTGGTAAGTGAAAATTAGAGTTGTCTCTGACTAGCTTGCCAGGTGTTTGCGAGGAGCCAGCTTGAAAGAGGGAGAACCCACACTTAAATTTTCACTTGGAGCGTTTACATTTTGGAAATTGGCAAAAGCTGTAAACCAGGGCTTCATTTACTGTATTGTTTTTTGTCTAGACTGAAGAAAGTGATAAGGAAAAATGTGGATTTTGCCTATTTGTAGAAGTTTGTACAAATTTGTGATTTGTAGAAATTGCAGATTAAACTTAAAAGCATGCCAGGCAAACACCTCCCACTGGGATCCAGTTGTTAAACATTTACCATAACATCACTGCTATGAACCAACTATAGTTTTTACAAAGGAAAGAACTTATTGTTTTTCAGCAATCTGGACATGTTAGATCACAATATATTATACTTCTTCAGAGCTGCTGCAACATGGACTCAGAACTCAATTGATTTAAACACTTTAAAAGCCTATGGGCTACAATCAAGATTAAACTTGAAACAAGGGCTTATTCATCAAAGGTATGCCTAATATCCAATGTGATAAGTATGGTTTAGTGATGAAGAATTAGAGGATGTCAAAATCTGTTAAACTCCATTCCAAATTGTATAAGGCAAATGATTACAGCAAAAAGAGCATATATGACATTTCAACAATATAAAAAGTTGCAGATTTAGTGTTTGTCAATAAATTTGATTGTTTTATCTTGCCCCAATTAATGTGCACATAATCCTTGCTACAGTTACAGTCCCTGAGCTCTTGATTTTTCTAGGACTCTAAGTGGAAGGAGGAGCAGTGAGGTATAGTTTAAAAAAGTCTTAGATGGGATTCAGTAGTCCAGGCTTCAAGTCGTGGCCTTGTTCCTTACTTATTATGGAATAGTGGATAATTACTTAATTCTTGAGCTCTAGGGCAATCCCTTGTTTGCCCAGAATGTCTCACAAAATCTGTAGGAGGGTCAGGAAAGATGTGAAAGCAGAGATGGCAGAGGGTGAGTGGAATTGCTTTGAAACAAAGCATCACAAGCAGATTTAACAGGACAGGGTGATCCATATTTATGCACAATACTGTTCTTATAAAGTGAATGGAAATTACAGGTGCTCATTTTACTGGGGAGCAGATTTCAGAAAAATTTCCATAGATGCTTATTCTCACCTTTCCACTCTAGAAACAGTTAATGTGGGAAAGTGGGTACCAACTAAGGGGCAAAACTTCAATCTCAAGTGGAGAAGCAACTGAAGAGAAGGAATCATTTTTTTTTTTTATCATGAAAGGGAAAAGGACTTTCTCATGAAAAGAAGATTCTCCTCTCCTATCTGGCTATCTAGTCCATTTTCGTAATTTATTATAGCTGTATTCATCAGAACAGATGTTTGGGGATGAGCTAAGGGAGAAATGCCCTTCCTTTCCTGGCATTAATTAACAAAACAAGGAATCAAATACCAGTACTTCTTTATGTTGGCCATCATTTGACATTTCACATTCTTAGCGATTTTATCTGCCTTTTTTTTCGTGCTTGCCAGAGTTCTTCACATATCTAAGAAAGAGCACTTTGGGAGGAGGTAGAAAAAAAATTATTTCTGTAACAAAAGGAAGTATTCTAAATAACACATTGATCAATGCTCTACGATCAATCCATTTAGATTTTTTTTACTCAAATTTATATCAATTTGTTCCCATGGTTCTGAAAACCCTTGGGAAGCAAGGAAATTCTTAGCTGAAACAGTATCCATGAGCCTTTCTTCACACGTGTTCTTGTATCCCTGAGAGCCTGATGATGCTGCTGGTGGTGGTGATGGTGATAATGAAAATCAAGATAGTTTACATGTACAATACTTCATGGTTAAAGAACGGCTCACAAAAAATTGTCTCACACTAAGCTTGTGAGATAAACCTCCACTTTCCATGGGACAGGAGTGTTAGACCACTAAGTGCATGAGGCAGAGTCTGCTAGACTTATACTGAGGAAGACCTGAGTTTTTAGTCTGGCCTCGGATATTTGCTAGTGTGTGGGGCTGTAGGCAGGTCAGTCAACTTCTCAGCTTCTTCATCTGTCAAATGGGGATAATAATAGCTCCTACTTGCCAGGTAGTTGTGAGGATTAAATGAGATAATGTATACAAAGTGCCTCGCAAAGCTTTATATAAATACTCTAGCTATTTCAGTGTGGACACTGTGTGTGTGTGTGTGTGTGTGTGTGTGGGTGGTGGTGGTATTGTTAGACAACAGGCTAAGAGCAGTGTTCAGTAATAGACAACCACACCATCCTTGGCTCACATCCTTGCTTATTCTCCCTCCAGGTTCAGTAGTATATTAGCAGGCATATTTTTGAATACACTCAGAAATTTGACCAAATTGCAACTCTCTCTCTCTCTCTCTCTCTCTTCTCTCTCTCTCTCTCTCTCTCTCTCTTTCTCTCTCTCTCTCTTCTCTCTCTCTCTCTCTCTCTCTCTCTCTCTCTCTCTCTCTCTTCTCTCTCTCTCTCTCTCTCTTTCCTCCTCTCTCTCTCTTCTCTTTCTCTCTCTCTCTCTTTCTCCTCTCTCTCTCTCTCTCTCTCTCTGTCTCTCTCTCTCTCTCTCTCTCTCTCTCTGTCTCTCTCTCTCCTCTCTCCTCTCTCTGTCTCTCTCTCTCCTCTCTCTCTCTCTCTCTCTTTCTCTCTCTCTCTCTCGTCTCTGCTCTCCTCTTTCTCTCTCTTTCTCCTCTCTCTCTCTCTCTCTCTCTTCTCCTCTCTCTCTCTCCTCTCTCTCTCTCCTCTCTCCTCTCTCCTCTCTCCCTCTCTCTCTGTCTTTCAGTGCTTGAGCCTAGACTTTAATTTAGGTCTTTTCTACCTCAGAGAAAACACAAGTAGTCATAGAAAAGAAATAATAAATAATAAACTGAAATATTGGGTATTGATTTTTCCCTCTTTCCTACTCTCCCCTTTCTCCCAGCTACTCTGAAGGGAACAGAAGGAAAAGGAATTAAGATTGTAAATCTGGGAGAGGATTTTCTTAGCACTACACCACTTCACTGGGAAAACAAAAGGAAAAATGGACTGTATTCTTCTTGTTCTCATCAATTTTGACTACAAGTCAGTTGATACAGTTTTAGCTGCATGACTGAGATCTTCACCCTCTTTTACTGTCTTCAGCCCACTCCTGGTCTAATCACTACCCTTTTGTCTATTCTCAGTATTCTTGTCTCCTGTTTAATACGCTCATAGAGACCAGGGCAACTCAACCCTACTCTTGTTCCTTGCCACATAACAGAATTACAGTCCTGAAGCAACTGGTCTTTCCTTCTTTTTCTCACCCTCTTTGTGAGTCAACAGATTAAAATGCAAGTCCCTTCAAGGCAAAATGTCCTGGAAGCTCATTGATTCTGGGAAAATGTAGGCCCCCACATATTTCAATTTGCCAGATCTCCAGGATCCCCAGTACTCCAGTATCTCTATGATCTTTTGCCCTCAAATGCCTTTATGTCACCTGTAATTCTGAGTTACTTACACATTCCTGGAATACAAATTTTGTTCCACTTTTTGTGTTACTGGAAATGTACTGCAGACTTCTTGAGTTGACCATAAATCTTGTCATTACTATGTGGGTCATCCAGGGGTTTGACACATGGCAAAAAAAAATCACTAAGTTCAATAAACATTTATTAAACACTTAATTTTTACATAGCACTCTTAGGTATTCAGGACAATAAAATGTTCAGATAAGATCATTCCTGACTCACAGAGATTTAAATCTAGTGTGGGCACTTGTCTCATTCACAAATAACTTTAGTACCTCCAGTCCTTTATGGATCCATGATTCTACTTTATTGGTATAAGCACATTGCCTCCCACTACTACCACCAATGTAGAATATAAGCTGTCCAATGAGAATTTCTAAGTTACTGTAGCTAAAAACATAATCATCAGCAAATAACCCAACAGAATACAGCTAAATCAACAGTAGATGTTTAAAGAATGGATTAATTCATAAATGAATGCCAAGCTAACTATCAGCGATTAGTTATTGATTATTAATTAATTGATTATTGAATATTAATTGATTAGTTATTATTATTAATTAATAATTAAGAATATTAAATATTATTAATGCTACACTTAACTTCTCTCAATCTCAGTCCCTTGATCTATAAGTAGGTATTTTAACAAAAATTAATAAATATTTATGCAGCACCTGTTATGACATACATACTAGATACTTTGATGGACACAGAGATGAAAGTCCTATCCTTGTACTGTCTATATTAGAGTTAAAATACGTGAAGTATTTTGAATAACAAAAATCGTTACACAAATATGGGGCATTGTTATTATCATAACCATTAATTTCATTTCTGTCCATACCTTCTCTCTTCTTCTCTTCACACCTAACCTTGATTTCAGCATCTAAAGCCATCCATGACTACATGGAATGTGGAAGCCTGATTGTCCCTTTTCTTCCCTCTATCTCCTTACCATAATAGGAATCTGATAATTTCCATATAACTTTGCCTGTATTGCCCTCTCCCACAGGATCTTTCTTTCCTTCCAAGATCAATAAACAAAGAAGAGTTGGACCATTTTGTTGCTACCCATTGACATCTCCAGACTATTGATGCAATCCACTTATCACTACACTTATTTTCTGTTGAAGTCCAAGTCATCTATTTAAAGAACCTTTCTATGAATGGACTTGAAGTCCATTATATTAATTTAAACTATCATCTTCATATTCTCATTGGCATTCCCTATTATTTTCTTTGGCTCATATCTATCTTACTTAATTGCATTAACACATGGTTCATGATGTTCTTTTTATATTCTGAAGGCTTCAACATCCATATTGAAGATCTTTAATTCTGAGATCCTCACTCTTCTCAACTCCATTAGCCTTTACTTCATAGCATTTTCATTTTCCATCTGAGGAATTCATGTATCTGATGATCTAGAAAGTGACTCTAAAGTTTTGGGAAGCACATCTAAAACTCTGGGTATCCCTGACAGCATGTATTAGTTTGATTCTAGGTAGTGGGTATAGTGAGTGCCATATTTTTTACAGTGCCTGATACTAGGTAGGTGGGAGAATAATATGTCTATGGTTATGTGGAGTTTCTGTAACATAATTCTGTCATATCAATTATTAGTTACACTGCATAAAAATTTTTAATGTGATGGAAAATACGGATCACTTGATTTTTTATTTCTGTCCTAGGCAGTGCTCAGTAATTCCACATTACTAAGGTGTATTGCTGTATATTCCACAGTTAGAAACCCCAGGACATGGGATGAGTGATATTACAAATATCCCTGCTGTGTATCCTTTTGATGTACTTAATAAATCATACTAATGAACCTGCTGTGATAAGTGTCATGGTAATTTCTTCAACACAAATCCCAGAACCAGAGAATAATCAGCTTGACTGATCCAAGACATTGTCTCATAGATTAAGGTTAGAGTTCATCCAGCTTAGAGTTCATCCAGTCCAGTGCCTTCATTTTATAGAGGAGGAAAACATGGTACAGAGAGGTTAGTTAATTTGCAAACACAAGTAGTAATAGGCACCAACCGAATTTGAACCCAGATGCTCTGACTCTAAATCCAGCATTCCTTCCACTGCACTGTGCAGTAACATCACTTTGGCCTCAGATGTCTACTTTAGAAATATTAATCATAATTGTATCTCTATCATCTGTTACAAGACCCTCTCTTTCCATTGGAGGTACCTGCGACCCAAAACTGTAGTCATATTTCCAAAGATATAACATTTACTAAATATCAAAGTCATGATTAGATTTTTTTGAGCACCAGTCCATTGCTCCTTCAACTATACAATGCTTTAGAGATTAAAGTCTCAAAATGGATTGTGGCTCATTGGTCGACCATGGTCTGATCCCAAGAAGCCTATGGACTAACCCTAAAACTCTGTGTGACCAAACATTTAGAGAGTAAGAAGATGGGTGATATCTCACTTTGTCCACAAGAATTAGTAGTTGGCCTTATCTCCAACACAACCACTTCTTATCTTATGCCCTAAGGTATCTTACTACTCACTCTTCCTCCACTGAACAACTTCTCAATGTCCCTCAACCAGTCTAACATCAGTCCCTCAGGGCAGTCCTACAGCAACAGCTGTATAAGTATTATAAAAAAGAAAAATTAACTTTCACCCAAATATACTCAATTTCTTCCCCGCCCCCCCCCCCCATATTAAATTGAGGCAGTATCAGGAACCTATTAGAGGGTAGGCTAAGGGCAATGACTGGTGAGTGAAAGTCCTGCCCCCTCCCCATAGGATGAATAGGAAAGGATGAGTTGTGATCTTCTTCACAGATTTTAGTATATTAACTTTATCATCAAATTTATCTTTTTTCTAAACTACCCTATTCCTGTTAAGGGAATCACTGTCTTTCTAATTATCTAAGTTTCTAACCTCAAAGTCATTTCCATTCTTCACTCTCTCTAATCCTACATATCCAAGCCATTGTCAAATCTTACTTTTCTACCTCTATCCTCTATTTTTCACATTGCTCCCCTTGTTTCTACTCACTTGGCCACACAGCACTTATGACCCTCATCACTTCTCACCTGGATTCCTAAAATAGCCTCCTAATTAATCTCTCTGCTTCATCTCTCTCCTTTCTGATCTCTTCTCCATTCTCCAACTGCCAAATGATTGTTTTAAATTGCAATTCCCCTGCAATCCATGCCATTCTCCTACTTGGTAAACTTTAATAGTTTCTTATTGGCTCTAGGATAAAATATTGCATCTTCATCTCATCCTTTTAAAAATTTCTAATTTTTGTGCTTTATTATATAAGAAATTATTGAAGCAACATTACATTTTTTAATATGTAAATAGAAATACATTGACGGCATGTGTTCATGATCTTTATTTAAAAAGTGTAAAGATAAAAGTTTGGGACAGTTCTTACAGAGAAAGAGGAATCACTGGAAGTCTTTGATCAGGAAAGTGATATGATAAGAGATATGAATTTGGAACGATGATTTGATATGGTATTCATCAGAATATGGGAAGACTAGGAGTAGGGAAGCTTGTTAGAAGATGAGTCAGACAGCCTATAGAATAGTTTGGTCAAAAGGTGATGGTGATCTGAATTAACATAGTGCAATAGGAATGGAAAGTGAATGGAAAGGAACTGATAAAATAGAATCAACATGGTTTGGTGATTGACTGAGGTGGAATCTGAACAGGAAAGAAGAGTCAATAACTACTTTGAGTGTTTAAGTGCATGTGCCAGAGAGAATGGTGGTCGCATTTAATAGAAGAGCCAGTTTGACAGAGAAGATAATGAGTTTGCCTTAAGATACAGAACCATACAATGTTAGAGCTGGCAAAGGTGTTAGTGATATAGGGATGGCTTTCTCCTAATTGAAACTGTGGTGGTAGGATGTAATATTTTGTGTGAAAGAAGCAAGCACCACAAACCATGCCTCAGGCTGCAGCGTGAGTGAGGACTCAGTGGGAGGTAAGAAAGAGCAAGGAAAGACAGAGAAAGTGGGATACCAGCCTGAAGCCAAGGTAAAAGACAAGGAAAAAACTTACCTTATGCTATCAATTATTCTTGCCATCTCTGGGTTAAGTTTTTATTTTCTTTGTTATAGAGCACTACAAACATTCTCAGTAACCTCTGAATTTAAGGCAAAAGCCTATTTGTCCCACCTTAATTATATCTCTATAAAAGATTAATCTTTGAAGCCAGTGAGTAGGAAAAAATGCAGAGACCTTTGTTTAATTGGAATAGTATAAATGTAAAGTATTTTGGCCACAAAATTTAAATATGTTAGTGGACTGCAAGTGCAGATGCATAATGTGGCAGTCACAATAACTAAGGAACTTCTAGACTATATCAATAACTATATATTATCCAGAGAAAGGGGAAATGATGAGCATAATGTATTCTGTTCTAGTCAAACTTCAGTAGTGTGTTCCAATCAGGGTAACACATTCTAGAAAGAACATTGAGAAACTGTATCAAATCCAGACAACAGCCATGGCAGATAAATATCATCTAGTGTTATCAGATTCAAATAAAAATGGCTCCCTACAGTCACATATTGAATTAGAAAACTAGAGATTAACATTATTTATGCCATACTCTGTTCTGATTTTGTGAATGATTTCTTAATTGCACTTTGATCTTGTTTGAGGTGTAAGGACCTTTTGAGGACAGCACTGGTTGTCAAGTAGAGAGTTTGACAAAAATGGTATAAAGGACCTAAACATAGTTAGCCTTGGAGAAGAGAATATTGGAAGGCCAAGCTGTGATGGGGGTCGCACAGAAAATCCCATCTGCCTCTGGCCAAATACACATTTATGACTCAGTGCTATGAGGAAGTTGGCTCTATGAGATGATTAGGTTTACTGATTCTAGCCTTTTGCCACTCAGTACCAAAGCGCTTGCTGTTTGAGATGACTAAGTAACCCCCACATTGGCCCATAAGCAGGAAAGCCAATAAATGATGAACCTGTAAAAGGGGAGTGACTTCAGCCTTAGGACTTTCTGCATTGAACTCCTCCAGAGCATAACTCTCTTTAATGAGATTTCCTGTGAGTGGTGGGAGAAAGCATAACTCACTTGATCCCCTCCTTATTCTCCATCCCAAATATTAATGCAGTTGTGAACACAGAGCACTTAAAACCTATGGCCTGTCTAGGCAAGTCTAAGCCTGCATTTCTGGGTGATTCCTGCATTCATTCTTTTCTTGATCTTAAGTGAATGAGCATTGATACTGATGTGGTCCCAATGTGGAGGTGAACATGTGAGTTCAGTAGCTTTAGCAATCCTATTGCCTTGATTCAAAGTCATCCAGCTACAAATAAAAGGAGATACCATCAACTACTATAAAACTCTTGGAACAAATTGCCATTAAAAAAAAATGAATCAAAATCCTCACTGACTTATCTGAAAACCTGAATTGGGAGTTGTTTGAACAGTGGAGAGCCAAAGTGCAGTGTGAGATGCTTGTACAACAGCGCCACAAATATACTTATGTTTTGATGAATTTTAATTATTAGCCTCTTTGAGAGCATAGATATAGTTGCAAGAGACTGAATCCTACTTTATTTCTGTTGTATATAGCAAATAATTACCTAACCAATTCCTGATTCATATTGTACATTGAGTACCATTTTTACTTCTCTTTGAGGAAACCCAGATGTAGGCCAAAACATAGACCTTCATTAAGAAGGATGTAAAAATTGCTTGGTCCTGTGAAATAGTCTTAAATTACAGATCATCTAGTGTAAGCAATGTTTTATTTTGTTTTTCCTTCTAGTACACCAGGATGGGAGATACAAAAGATCAAGAAGGAGAAGAAAAGGGAGCCTAACTGCTTTCGTTGAAGTTCGGGCTTCCCAGGACTGAATATGATCAGACCTTCAGAGCAAAGGAATCACCTTTAGTGAAGAATCACAAATCACAAGAGAGTGCCCCAGCCTCCTTGGGCCCAGAAACAGTCATTAATTGTTAGAAATAGATCTTTTTTTGTACAGAAGACTATTTAGATTTCTTCTGCTCAGCCCTGGAAGTCAGATTTAGGAATAATGGATGTAAGAATATAGATTTTTAAAAGAAAATCTCTTGCCATTAGAGTTATCCAAAATTGAAGTCTATATATCAAGGCCAGATTACTGTTTATTGATGATAATGTAGATAGAAATCATGCCTTGCGTTGAAATTGAAGTGGGGGAACTCAAAGGTCACTTTGAGTAGTGTTACGTTCCAGTAGGTCCTTCTTGGAGAGAATCTAATACATGTGATTCTTGATCTTGACAATTAAAAAGGTATTTTTCTTTTTACTATAGTGACATTTTTCTTCACCTTTCCAAAAGATTCACAACACTTTCTCTTTGTTCTATTAAAATAGAATTTGGTTTAGAGATAGTTTTCAAGGGCATTTTGTTATGCAAAGTAAAGGCTACCAGTTTCATGGTTTCAGAACTACAGCTAGCACCATCCTCTGGTCACAGTTAGGAACATACCTTTCGTCTGAGAAGTGCTTTTTTTCCTCCAGGGAATCAATCAGTTGCCTTCTCATTCCCTAAAACCCTCCAGGGTATGAGAAATCTTTCTATTGCCTTATGGCAGATTCAGGGCATTTTGTTTGGTTTTGTTTTGATTTTTTCTTTCAGAGATTTTCTGTAGTTGCTATGTTTTTCCTCATATACTAAAATACCTTCAGTTCCATTCTTCCTGCCAAATGGTTCAGCTTGGAATAATAATACTCTTTAAGAACCCATGGGGAAAGTTAAGACTATAACAATTGCTTTTATTAAAAGCTTCGTCCAACTGAGTTTAAATGAAACTGAACCAACAACTAATCCAGTTAATTCTAGTTCATTCTAGTTCTGTAGAAACCCCACCTGTAGCTTTGTGAGGCAGGAGACTGTGAAGCAAGTTATGACTTTTAAGACAGTCTAGGATGTCATACTGTGGCTTTTAAACATGCAACTCAACAGACTAGCAGGCAAGTCTGTTGCTCCAAAAGGCTAGAGGGCTAGTCTGTGAGTCTCTGCTAAGAATAAGAGCAACATTTCATGTTTGAAAAGTCCATTTAATTTTTCAAAGCACTTTTTAAAAAATTTTTGCTCATCACAAAACTGTGAGGCATACAGGGGTCAATATTACCTCCATTTTATACCAGTAGAAACTGAAGCTCAGAGAGCTGAAGTCACTAAACTCTCACATGTCTAGAACCTTCATCTCCTGACTCTCCACCCAGTAATACTGCTGACTATACTATAGTGCCACTTCAATTAGGAACTAATTCTATGAAAAGATTAGGAATCCTTCATCTGAAAGAATATTCACGAGAGATCTATACCAGGGGTGTCAAATGTATTGTCGTCTGACTTCATGAAAATGTAACTAAGAAATATTTAGTAAAATACATAAAAATAAATATTAAGGAAATGTTTAATAAAATAAATGAAAATAAAACATAGATAACATTACATTTAAAACTAAGCCAATATGCAGCAGTAGGGAAGCTTATGTAGAGATTAGTACCCTCATTTCTATGTGTTTGATGCCCTTGATCTGTACAATAACAATAAACATTGACAAATTCCTGGTCACTAGAATGATAGGATTCCCTCAAAGTTTGTGTAGCAGCAACATGATATTCACAGAGCCTATGGCAGCCATGAACATACCTATGCCATTCTGAATCAAGAAGTACAACAGATGCTACATGGAAGACAGAACCAAAACATTTATTCAAACACCAGAAAGCTGAACCCATCACAGTAACAAAGAAATCCATCATAGCCTACACACATTACCAAGCCTTTCCACACACAGGATCCCCTAAGTAAAATCACAAACAAGCTTTCTCACTCATGCTAGCCAGGTACCTGCTTACTTGAATCCTTCCTAGTTCTGATTTCTCTCTGACTAACTTTCACTGAGCTCTGTTCTAGCTCTACCTCTTCCTGTTCCATCCTTCTTGCTCCATTCATTCAGCAAACTTCTCCCACCACATGTGAGTTAGGCTTCCATATGATTTAAGCAGGTCACATGGACCTATTAATGAATGGGAAAGATCTTCCCATTTAAATTACCATTACAGCTTGACAGAAGTAAATTAAGGACAAGCCTCTTTTTTCACTATGGACATTCTATATATGGACATTATTATCCTAAGTGGCAGCCTTTGCTACTAGTAGAAATTATTTCCTCCAAAAAGTGCAGAAAAATTCATGACTGACAGTTTCCTATTTATCCATGTTTGGGATATTTTCTTAAATTTTGAGACCAGCACTGAAAAACCCAAAAGTAGTCCCTCCAATAGTTTTCCTCATTCCCCAGATCAGAGATGGGTCCTAAGCTCTAGGGAAGTTGACATGGACCAATTCTGACTTTTTGTCTTTTCCCTATGAGTCAGTTCCCATCTAGTTCTACAGATGCTGATTTTATATGATTCATAGGGACATTGTTTTAAATCCAGAAATGAACAGAAATGTGAAAAGGAACTTAGAAGTCAGTTATCAGACCAGATTGTGCAGTCTCCTCATTGTGCATCTGGGTAAACTGAGAGATTAAATTCCCAAGGTCACAGTCATAATACTAAAAAAAGTTGGATTTGCTGATAAGTTCTCCAATTCCAGCTCTGACCCCTACTGTTCTATTCTTGTGAAGGTGCAGGAGGTGGAGAGTTTTTCTCCACCCCAATGTCTTGTGATTGTGGATACCTAATCACCACCACACTTGACTGGTCTTTTTTTTTTCACTATAAACTAGATAACATATTATATATAGTCAGAGGCTTCCCTTCTGTTCTCCATCCTGTATGTCTCCTCCATTCTTCCTCCACCATTCCTCTCCCAACCTTTCTCTCTATTGGGAGGGAAAAGGATGTTTAGAGAAGCAATTGTAATACTTTTCTTTGTCAAATGTGTCTGGAAATGGAAAGATAGCATGTTTTCTTTTTTTAAAATCTTGAATAAGAAAAATAAAACAGCAGCAACAAATGCACGAAAGGGAGACAAAAAGTGCTTGTGTGTAGAAAAATTGAGGCAACCTGATAAGAGACCACTTGTAAAGAAAGAAAATTGTGACTGTGATAAAGGGAAGATAAGTTCAGCCTGATTTCCTGCTCTCTTATATTCTCATACTCTTCAGTCATGAGCAGTAAACAACAATTCCAGTCACAGAGTTACAGAGCCAGAACTAACAACAGAAATACTCCTTTAGTTTTGTTTAAAAAGAAAAAAACAAGGGCTGATCTTATATGTAGGAAGACTGTATACATGCTATGATGGCTGGGGCACTGGAAAGAAAATTTTTCCTCTATTTATGACTTATAACTATTGTTCTAACTATCAAAGTTTCATACTTTTAACTGAAAGCTAAACATAGGATGGATCATAGGATTTAGAGCTGTTGCAAGCCTTAAAGTTATTTTGCAGGCCTTAAAATTATTTAAATACTATCCCCCAATTAATCTTCCAGTTAAATACAACTTAAGGTCAAGGGCTGTCATTTTTTCCCCCTTTGTATCCCTAGGATTTAGCCCAATGCCAGATACATAGTAAGTGCTTAAGCAACACTTGGTATTTTTAATTGAATTCATTTTATGTTGAGGAAACTTAGCTTAGAAAGGTTAACTGATTTTCCCAAAATCACAAAGGTGCTAAGTTCCAGGGTCAGAATTAGAACCAAGATCCTCTGGCTCAAGATTCGATGTTCTTTCTGCTAGAACTACTAGTTCTTTCTACTGCCTCTCACAAACTCAGCTGAAATTGACATTCTCCTGGGAAACTAAAGGGGAAACAACATAGTTGCATTTATTTTAAAAATAATTTATTAGTTATTCGTTAAAAAATATTTATTTTTATCTATATGTTGATTAAAAGGACTAAGTTTAGAAAAGGCATCATTTAAAGGCTAAACAGACTGTTTGTAGTTCCCTAGAACTAGAGCTTATGAAGACCCCACTATTGGGTGGGTGCTCCTGGATGAATCTAAATAGCTCCACCCAAGGAAGGGAAGGGAGGAGGTTGTCCGAGAACAGAAATGGAAAGAAAGAAAGAAAGAAAGAGAGAAAGAGAGAGAGAAAGAGAGAGAAAGAGAGAGAGATAAAGAAAGAGAGAAAGAGAGAAAGAAAGAGAGAAAGAAAGAAAGGGAGAAAGAGAGGGAGAAAGAGAGAGAGAAAGAGATAAAGAGAGAGATAAAGAGAGAGAAAAAGAGAGAGAAAAAGAGAGAGAAAGAGATAGAGAAAGAGAGAGAGAAAGAAAGAAAGAAAGAGAGAAAGAAAGAAAGGAAGAGAGAGAGACAAAGAGAGAGAGAAAGAAAGAAAGAGAGAGAGAGAGAGAGAGAGAGAGAGAGAGAGAGAGAGAGAGAGAGAGAGAGTGAGAGAGAGAAAGAAAAGAGCCTGGGATCTATGCAGGACTTCTGATTCATTTTGTCTTGACCATGGCAGAAAAAGAGTCATGAGTTTAAGGTGGAATTGGACATAAGAAAATTTCTCCCAGTGTGACTTAGGAAAAGATAAACAAAGAACCAAGATCAGGAAACTGTAGTCCTCCTGACTGTTCTAAGGAAAATAGCCTTCTAATATCTAGAGATAGTTAAAGTACCATCATTAGTAAACTAAATTAGAATACCAGGGGAGGCAAGTCTCCTGTCAAAGCTTTGAAACAGATCAGGATTAGCAGAACAGTCTGTTGTAAGGAGCAAACTACGTATGTTCAGCTGGTATAACGCCAATGTCTAATGAGAGAGTAGAAACGATGAAAGTTAGTGCAGTGCACCTTATAGTGCAGTTAAGCTATTTTAGTACTTGTGCCACAAGGGTGTTATCTTCTAGAGTTAATTGTAAATTTGAATCTGATATGAATCTAAAAAAGAGATAGAATGAATTCATTATGTACTGAATCTGTAGTAACCTATGAACTATCCAAAAATGTGAAAGGGAGAAGGAAGAGGCATTTGAGGCAATCAAAGATTCAGGTGTCATTGATAATAATAGTTATTAGCACTATACATTTTGCAAAGCAAAATCTGTACCTTATCTCATTTGATCCCCACAAACCTATGAAGCAGATGCTACTATTGTCTCCCTTTTATAGGTGAAGGAACTCAGGCTGAGAGAGGTTGTGATTTACCCGGGGTCACATGGCTAGCAAATATCGGAGGCAGGATTGGAACTCAGGTCTTCCTGCTTTCAAAAAAAAACCATTCTATTCACTGCAATGCTAACTGTCATCAAGGATAATCTTCCCATTTAAAAAGAGGAGACAGTTAAGTCCCCAAAAGGTAAAGTAGCTTTTTCAAGGTCATAGGCAATAAATGACAGAGATGAGATCTGAACCTTGGTCTTCTGAATTCAAGTTCCATACTGTTTTCCTACTAGAAGATGCTGTCTGAGTGCTTTGGGTACTAAAGCTAACCTTGGTACTTCCCTGATTTGGGGTTTCAGTCTTGTGCTATTAGATGAGTCTATGACAATACTGTAGCAATTCATAAGGCAGGGTAGTTTATATCTTTGACATATCATCTGTCAGGGACTAAAAATCTCTAAAGTTTATTTGAGAGTTCCAAATATGAGATCATGGAGGGTATAAAGGATTCAGTAGACTATGGCCATGATATATCCAAGACAAACTTCTTACTTGTCAAGGTCCAGATCTGTAGAGAATACCTAAGTATTGTTAGGTTAGTGAAGTAATATCTAAAGATACCAGCAAATTTTAATTTGTTCTAGAATCTTAGCCTTATTCTAGATGTGTGTGTGTGTGTGTGTGTGTGTGTGTGTGACAGACAGAGAGAGAGAGAGAGGACAAGACAGAGACAGAGATGGAGAAAGAATATATGTGTTTCCCGTGATAAAGGTCAAAAATGAAATGAAATATGTGTTTACTAGGCTACATAATAGAAATATTTCTATGATGTCAGTTGCTAACAGTACTATATTATAATGCTGACCTCATCATTCTGGGGAAAGCAAAAAAACAAAAGCAACCCACAAAACAAGATAATTCTTAGCTATAGAGGGGTTGCTCCTCAACATTCACTTTAGCCATTATTTACAATTGTTTGGGTGACTTAGAAAACCAATGAAAAAGAGAATTAAATGAAGAAAATGATGAAGTTTCTGAAATATTCTACTATGTGACTTTTAAATGTTCAGAAGTCACAGCTTCCTGGCCAAGTTAGAAAAAAAAATGTGGTTGTTATTTCAACAACAGCAACCAAAATCATGCTTCTCTGAGAATCGTTTTATCTTGTCAAGCCCTAAAAACATTTCCTCGAATAGTTGTGGGAATTCTATCTTCTTATAGCTAATTAAGCTTTTAATTAAATGCAAATATTTGCAATTTGCTTATCACATTGAGAAAGAGAACAGGGATGGTAATATGATATGATGAACAGATCATTGGCTTTGGAGTCATAGAACCTGGGATAAAATTCTACCTCTGTCACTTACTGCCTGTGTGATCTTGGTCAAATCACTTAATCTGTCTATGATGTTCTCTAGTTTTCTCATCTGCAAAATGAAATGGTTGAACTAGATAGCCAATAAGTTCCCTTTCAGCTTGAAATATATGATTGGCTTAGGGGCCCTCTGAAGTCCCTGTTAAAAATTTATGATGATATGAATATATAAATTTTATATAGAAGATAGCAATCTGATCAGATTGATGAGCCTAGAGTGTCTGAATATATGAAGAGTAAGAAATTAGATTAGTAAATTAGATGCTAGTTAAGAGTGGTAGGATGGGGATGTTGGGATAACTGGATAAAAAGTTGGATTTTTTTATTTAACAGACCATAGAGGGTCACTTTAAGTTGTCTGGAAGGAAAATAAGATGATGGTGATAGCTAACATGCATAGGGTGCTTTAAAACTTGCAAATCACTTTACATGTGTTACTTCTGGGGCTGTCATTTGTTTGCCCTGTCTCTGTTGATATTGTCAAAAATCTATGAGGTAATCCTGCTATTATCCCTATTTTACATAAGAGGAGATTGAGGTAAGTAGAGAGTAAGTGATTTGTCTTGGATCATAAAGTTACTAAGTTTATGAAGTAGAATTCAAACTCAAGTCTTCCTGACAGCTAGTCTAGAGCTACATCCACTTTGGGGCAAAAATTAATATATAATTTATATATATTAATATATTATATATATATAATATATATTAATTATATTAATATATAATAAATGATAAAAGTCATGTTTTAGGAAGATGACAGTAATTTTAGGGTGACTTGGAGGAAGGAGAGGTTGAAGGAAAGAATGAGAAGGGAAAAGTGATTAAGAAGGAACTAAGGTAGAGTAATAAGGATGGAAAACAAGGGATAGATCTGGGAAACATAATGGATGAATAACAGGCATAATTTGAAGGCTGAATGTTATGGGGGAAGAAGTAGAAAATGGAATTGAAGGGAAACCTTAGCTTTGACTGGAATCCAAGGATGATGGTAGTGTCATTGACCAATGCAAAAAATTCTTCCTCACTAATCACAAAAATCTTGATGGAGTCGAAACCAAGCTCCTGTTTTCTGTCCTCGGTGGAAGGAAGGCTAGCTGATCCCCACACTCTGCATGACATCACACCCTCATCTTAAAGACTGCTTCCTTGTGTGCCATCTTTCTCCTTCATTATTTCATATTTTCTTCTATAATCATACTGGCTTCAGACATCAGCTTTACTGACACAACTATATTTTAGGTATTGATTTAATTGTGCTTAAGGGCTCTGAAATATGCTACAAGATCTGTGTTAAATATCTTTAATTTTTAAAAAATTTGGAAGAGGCATGGCAGATCCAAAGTGAAGATTTTATTCAGATGATATTTCAGGTACTACTTTAAGCCACAATCTAATAGGCAATTTCTTCTTCCTCATGGTTCAAGAGATAAGAATCCTTTTCAAATCATAGGATCATAAATTTCAAGCTGGAAGGATACCTAGAAATTATGCAGTGTGACTCCCTCATTTTACTCATGAGGAAATGGGCATATCACTACTAGAAAGGGTAAGTGACTTACCCAAGATCATTTAGGTAGCAAGTACTAAAATGGGGATTTGGTTCTACTACCAACGACAAACAAATCCAACATGCTTTTCAGTTAACTGGAGCTCTGTAGATCTGTATTACATAAGAAAACAAATTCCACTATATTATTAAGAACATTTTATTTTCAAATTGCTTATCATGTCTAAATCATTCCTATTAGTCTCTAAGATTCTTGAGGGGAGGGTTAATGCATTAGTTAAACTGTGTATTTTACCTAACAGAGTGTTCTACAACCAGTAAATAATAATTATTTACTTCACAAATACATTTAATTAATATTTATTGAATAAATTTTAATTCACTTGTCTCTCCCACTAAATTATATTCTGTTAACCAACAGAATTATATTTTGCGCTACTCTGGTATGCCTCTATTCCATGTCCAAACCCCGATACTGCTGTTGGACACTAATTCAAAGTCCAAAACATGTTTGCTCAATAATCAAATTAATCGCTGTCCCTTTTAAACTTGTATAGTAACCTCTCATTTACTATAGAGGATCATACCTATGAGTTCAAGCTTATGAAATGCTTCAGTAGTCTCCAAAATTATATCTCTGACCTCCAGTCTATATTGCATATCACTAACAGATTAACCTTCCTTAAATAGCGCACTGGTCACAAGACCTCATAGTCCTTTAATAACTTTCCACTATCCATAAGATATATACAAACTGAATGTAGCCCTCAAGGCCCTCCATATTCTGGCCCCAAATTCTAAAACTCTGTGACTTGCTACCTCTGTGATCTAGGACAAGCCATTTAACTTCTAAGGACCCCAGTTTCTCTATCTGGGAAATCAAAGAGTTGGACTAGATATCCTTTAAGATCTTTTCCAGGCCAAAACCTATAATTCTACCATAATTTCTAACATCAGTCTTTCATCACTCCCTTTTATAAAACTTACACCCCAGTCCAAATTTCACAAGCCCTGTACTTACAATACCTTAAACATACCATTCATTTTTCTGTTCCCTAGCCTTTGCTCATGTTATTTTCTTTACCTCAAATGCTGCTTCTACCTACTTAGCCCCAGTCTTTTCCCGTTGACATCCTATCCATCCTTCAAGGTCTAACTTCCTTTCATTCTACCAGTTCATGAAGCATTCCTCAATCATAAGGCTAAAGGGGTTTTTCCCACCTCTTCATTTTAAAAGTATGTGATACTACTGCCACAACATTCATAATACTGCCTTCTATCAGAACTATCTCTTTATACCTTATTTCACTAACTACAAAAGAAGATTCTTGAAATTAAGTGCTACTCATCTCTGTATCACTACCACCACCCCAAATCCCAGTGTGTCTTACATAATTTATCATACTTAGGATCATAAAATCCAAGGGCTAGAGCTAGGAATGACCTTAGAAATCACCTAATCCAATCTCTAGACTTAAGATTCCTACAAAAATAGTAACTTCCAAGGCCCCTTCCTGCATAAGATATATAATAAACTTAAATTATTAAACTATTAAGCTTAAAATATACAATATTAATGAAGGAAATTAAGTAAAATTGAGATAGAGAAAGGAGATATTGTTGTGATATAACATTATTTTCATAGAGATTAGAATATACCAGGAAGGGAGAATGTCATTGCACAAATAAATATGGTCTGAGATTGGAGTAGGGGGTGATACAGAAAGATGATAAGAAGACCAGCCTAAAAGAGTAGAGCTCAAACTGACTGCTCTTATAATAGCACAGCCTAAAATGTATCTAGGAAAAGAACAGCCAAAACGCTGAAAAACATAAAATTTCGGTCGTGTCTACTTATTATCAACATTTCTGCTATGTGACCCATTGATTGTTTCAGCAGTTGTTAAAATCAAGTGCTGAGAAGTGGATCAATTCCCAAATTGTTGATCTGGTCCAGTCATCTGAAGCAGAGTAATGGCCATAGTTATGAAAACACTGCTAAATGATTGACTGTCCAGTATACAATCAATTACTCGATGATCGACTACATAGTCCAATAGAATTGATCATATTGACCTAGCTTTAGTCAGCAGCTATTTAGAATTTGTAATCATCAACTCATAAATTCATAATTATTTATCAGGCTGCCTAGTGAGTAATAATAATAATAATAAATGATGTTTGTCTCACTTAGATTGATTTTATTTTTCCTCCAAGTGTAGTAGTTGGAAGAGAAACCAGCTATCCATGCAGTTCCCATGTGGTGATAAAGATTAAAGAGCTGATGACAACTTCATGGAAAACTTAGAGTTTTTTATTTAGAAATGTATCATTTATTTCTACTCAGAATGCACCATTCACTCCTGAAATGTGGTTTCCCTCCGGCTTCAGTTGTACTTTACCCAGATTGAATTTTAGAGGAGCCATCCTCTTTCCTGTACTTTCCCAATTTTCCCTTCTCTTTTCCCTCTTGTTCCCCCTCCACCCCACCTGTTTCAATAAGTACCCTCTACATGACCAGACTTAACTATTCCTTAGGTTGTCTGTTTTAATGAATACTCCCTTTTGTGTACATACACTTCTCATCATCTTTACTGAGACACCAGCTCCTTGAGGGTAAACATCCTGTCTTCCTATTATAGCATTTAATAAAATACCTTGCATATAATAAATGTTTATTACATGAAAAAAATAGACACTGTGGAGCAAAGATGTCAAATAGCCAGTCAACTGGCCAATGTGGTCACAACACTCGTGAGTAAGTCTTGAATTAGATTAAAATGTAATTTGAAAATCTTAACCAAAAAAATAAAATTAAAGTAAAATAAAATAGATAATTTAATTCACAGCTTTCTAAATCAATATGCAGCCCAAAGGGATCTCTTTCTTTTCGAGTTTGATACCATCGCTATGGAGGATACAAAGAAGTATGAAATATAATATTGAACCTCTAGAAGTTTTCAGTCTAATTGGGGAGACAAGACATATAAATAAAATGTGTGGGTATGTACAGATATGCATATGCACATATATGAGTTAATAACAATATACTGAGAGTGAGGTTACAAGGCAGCATGTACTAATCATAACAAATGGCACAGAGGGTAAATGCTCTAGAAGTTCATAGCAAGGAGAGACCAATCTTGTCTGGAATAACAAATAAAGATGTCAGAAAGCAAAGGCAGGACCTGAACTGGCTATTTCAGGAAGGGTAAGATTTCAATTATTGAAGCAAAGTAATGAAAACATTCCAAGCAGGAGCAAAGATAAGGAAAAAGTTAAAAAAACAGGTGTAACTTTGCTACGTTTAGGGAACTATGAGGATGTGGCTCTTCCTATACTGGAGACAATAAGTTAGAAAGAAAAGAAACAGGAATCTGGAAAAGTAAGTCTGCTCCAGATTGTGTCTATTTGGTGGCTCCAACAAGGGCTTTCTCTTTTTCCTTCTGACCCCTATTAAGGAAATTTACTAATCCCCAAGATATTCCCAACCCACCTTACAAACTATGATCAACTGCTTTTTAAAAAAACCCAAAATTTTCCTAGTATCAATAGTACAGTATTTATTTTTCTTCACTACTATTTCCCATGTTGCTTCTTCAAAAATGAAAATATCACATTTCCTACCTATGCAACTCAAATGAGAAACCAGCAGTACCACAATTCCCCTATTTCCCAGTTACATCAAAACAGCTTAGAGTGGTCTGGGTTCTCCAGTTCTTCACTTCACCTATGTCCTGTCACTCCACTTGTATAAGAAGATAGCCATTGTTGCAGTCATCTGACCTGGAACATCACCTCAGACAATAACATTGATTGTTATGGTAAATAGTCTCCAACAGATATGGAGAGGAATATAGAGTGATGGATGATTTATAAACAGAGAATTTGCTGTCTTACTTTGTGGGTACCTTCCCATGATTATAGAAACCAATTGAGCAATTCAGAGACATATTTCCTGATAAGAGCCTATTTAAAATCATCTGGGTCTACTTGTCAGTGATTGTTACCTGACTATCTCAGATCATTGCCACCTTCTTTCTTGCTGCCCAATGACAGACACAGATAGACCAGCTTCTCAGCTCCATAACCTCGAGGATACCCATCTCTCCCAGGAATTCTAGGACAGTGCATTTCTCTCATGCCATTTCTGGAAACTGACTCAGAGGCAAACAGACTCACACCAAGAGCCATCTGAGGAAAGAATCCAGACACTGCAAGAAGAGGATTCCCCAGAATAAAAGATCCTGCACAAGCACAGCAGCTGCAGAATTATGCAGAATGCCTTGTCTGCAATAATGATTTGACAAAGCTGGCCAACCAGTCAGTCAGTATCAGAATAGTCTCTAGCATTAGTAACTATAATTCTGGATTAACCACATTCTATAAAGATAGGAATATCAGCTTAGGAGTCCTTGGTCCAAGTTCCATCCATTGCTCCTCTGACTACTCATCTGCCATACTTTTGCCCTTTCTCTCCCTCTTACTCTATTCAACTGTCATCTATGAGTCATCTCTGCATTCTAGTGACCTAAAGAGTTGATTGATCAACTATCACATAATGGAATAATTTACTAAAATTAATATTAATTAATTACAATCAATATTCAACAATATGAAATAAATTTAGATTGGATTTGATACACACACTAATTCAATTTCATGATAGTGCTTAATGATCCCCAACTTACCAGCAAGTCACGACATGTCTCTGAGAGTCAGTTTCATCATCTATAAAATGGAAACAATAATATTATACAGTGAAGCTCACAGGGTAAGTTATTATTTTTGAAGCGAAGTAAAGAAAGCATTCCAAGCAGGCACAAGTCATTACTATTATTTCTTTCTGAAATCATAAAAGACCATACAACCTTTAGAGACTTATCATCATCATCACCATTACGTCATTATTATCATTCTCTTATTATTCACTCAGCTGTGTTCACTCTTTCTTAAATTCCCTCACTTGGCTCCAAATTTGACAAATTTATGTTCCAGCTCCACGAAAAGTACCCTTCTCTTTCTGAAAACAAGGATGGAATTTTTCTTCCTTAGTCCTAATCTTTCTGTGTTGAGAGCACTCTGGTACAAGGGAGTCCCTTCTGGGAGGATGTAGAGTTCCTCTGTTAACTACTGCTTTCTATAACTGTGCTTACAGTGCAATACTTCCCCAACATAGGTGTGACGATCAATAAATTGAGTCCTTTTACAAGTACCCTGTATATGTCTAAGGAAAAGCCTATGGGCCAGGCAGAGACATTGGAGAAAACAACCCTTTAATGAATTTGGTCACTGAGAATGGCATAGAAAACAATAGGAATCTGTTCAAGGCTCTGCTGTAAGCAATGGGGAAAAGGAAGATGGAGAGAGGGAAAGAAGACCCAAGATGTGTAGGCCCACACACTAATAGAGTATAATTCATTTAAGTGCAGTGCTATACAGGGAGCACAGAGAAATGGTTCCATTCAGCAGAAGAAGGGTGCTCCAGGGGACAGAGGTACTCCTGATAGTAGGGAAGGTATGTTCCAAAGCAACTTTTTTAGTATTTCAAACTAATTTTTTTTATTTTTCCCACACAACTGAGTTTGACATGATTTTAGATTTTGAGGCTGGTTAAGCATTCAATAATACCCTGGTACTATTTTCCTTTTTTTCCTCCCATGTATAGTTAAATGACCTGTTTATAAAATATTTAATTTTTTTCATGGAATGTTAACAATCATCCTTAAAAGATTTTGTTTCAAATTTTTTTCTCCCTCCCTAATATTGCAAACAATCTCATTCAAGTTATATCTGTCCAATAATTTAAACTATTTCCACAATAGTCATGTTGCGAAAGATGAAATAGAACAAAAGGGAAAAGCCCTCCCCCAAAAAATGTGAAAGCAGTATGTTTCAATCTGCATTCAGACTCCATATTTCTTTTTCTGGGTGTGGATAGCATTTTCCATCATAAGTCTTTTGGAAGTACCTATTGCTAAGAGCTAAGTTTATCATAGTTCATCATCATACAATGTGACTTATATTGTGTATAATGTTCTCCTAGTTCTGTTCACTTCATTTAGCATCAGTTCATGCAAATCTTTTCAGTTTTTTTCTAAAATCCACCTGCTCAATATTTCTTATATAGTACAATAGTATTCCATTACATTCATATACAACTTGTTCAGCCATTCCCTAACTGATGAGCATTCTCTCAATTTCCAACTGTCTGCTGCCACAAAAAGAACTGCTATAAATATTTTTTGTTAATGTAGGTCCTTTTCACCTTTTTATGATCTCTGGGATACAGACCCAGCAGTGGTATTGCTGGATGAAAGGGTATGCACAATTCTAGAGCCCTTTGGGCATGGTTCCAAATTGCTTTCCAGAACAGTTGGATTAGTTCACAACTCTACCAACCATGCATTAGTGGCCCGATTTTCCCCACATTTTCTCCAACATTTGTCATTTTCCTTTTCAGTCATGGTAGCCAATCTGATAGATGTGAGGTGATACCTCAGAGTTATTTGTTTATTTGAATTTCTCTAATCAACAGTGATTTAGAGCATTTTTCATATGAATATAAGTATCCTTAATTTCTTAATCTAAAATTGCCTTTTCATTCATAAATTGTAGAATGACTTGTATTTTTATAAATTTGATTCTGTTCTCTATATATTTTAGAAATGAGGTCTTAATCAGAAGCACTGGCTATAAAGATATTTCTCATTTTTCTGCTTTCCTTTTAATCTTGGTTGAATAGGTTTTGCTTGTGAGAAAAAAAAATTTAATGGAATCAAATTATCTGTTTTGCATTTTAAATTGTTTTCTATCTCTTATTTGGTCATAAATGTTTCCCTTCTCTATAAATCTGACAGGCAATCTATTCCTTACTCTCCTAATTTGTTTACAGTATCACCCTTTATGTCTAAATCATGTACTCATTTTGACCTTATCTTGGTATACCATGTGAGATGTTGGTCTATGGCTAGTTTCTATTCCATACTATCTTGCAGTTTGCCCAGCAGTTTTAGTCAAATAGTGAGTTCTTATCCCAGAAGATGGAGATTTAAGGGTTTGGGGAGGAGTTATCAAACAGTAGATCACCATGGTCATTAACTACTGAGTCTTGAGTACCTAACCTATTCCACTAATCCAATACTCATTTCTTAGTCAATACCAAGTAGTTTTGATGATTGCTTCTTTATAATATAGTCTTAGAACTGGTACACCTCAGTCACCTTCTTTTGCATATTTTTCATTAATTCCCTTGATATCCTTGACCTTTTCTTTTCAGATGAATTGTATTATTATTTTTTTCTTTCTTTATGAAATAATTTTTGGTAGTTTGACTGGTATGGTACTGAATAAGTAAATTAATTTAGTTAGAATTGTTATTTTTATTATATTAACTTGGTCTGCCAATAACCAACTGATATTTTTACATCTGTTTAGATCTGACTTTGTTTGAGAAAAGTATTTTGTAATTGTGTTCATATAGCTCCTGGATTTGTCTTGTCAAGTAGACTCCAAAATATTTTATTTAGTCTACAGTTATTTTAAATGGAATTTCTCTTTCTCTTCTTGCTGAGCTTTGCGGTAGTGTATAAAAATTCTGATGATTTATGTAGGTTTATTTTATATCTTGCAACTTTGCTAAAGTTGTTAATTATTTCAAGTAGTTTTTTTTTAGTTGATCCTCTAGTATTCTCTAAGTATACCATCATAACATCTGCAAAGAGTTAGTTTTGTTTCCTTATCTATTCTATTTCCTTCCATTTCTTTTTCTTTTTTTATTGCTAAAGAAAATACTTCTAGTACAATATTGAATAATAGTGATGATAATTGGCATTCTTGTTACACCTATGAGCTTACTGGGAATCCTTCTAGCTTATCCCCATTACAGATAATGCTTACTGGTGGTTTTAGATAGATAACTGCTTATAATTTTGAGGAAAACTCCATTTGCTCCTAAGCTCTCTTGTGTTTTTAATAGGAATCAGTGCTATATTTTGTCAACAGCCTTTTCTGCATCTAATGAGATAATCATATGATTTCTGTTAGTTTCATTGTTGATATGGTCAATTATGTTGATAGTTTTTCTAATACTAAACCAACTCTGCATTCCTAGGATAAATCCGACTGGGTCATAGTGTATTATCCTTATGATAATTTGCTGTAATCTCTTTGCTAATAGTATATTTAACATTTTTCCATCAATATTCATTAGGGAAATTGGCCTACAATTTTCTTTCTCCTCTTTGGCTCTTCCTGGGTTAGGTATTAGCAGCACATTTGTATCAAAAAAGTAATTTGATAGGACTACTTCTCTTATTTTCCCAAATAGTTTTATATAGTATTGGCATTAATTGTTCTTTAAATGCTTGGGAGAATTCACTTGTAAATCCATCTGGCCCTGGAGAATTTTTATTGGGGAGTTCACTGATGGTTTGTTCAGTTTCTTTTTCTAAAATAGGGTTGTTTAAATATTTTATTTCCTCTTATGTTAATCTGGGCAATTTACATTTTTGATAAATATTCATCCATTTCATTTAGATTGTCATATTTATTGGCAAACAAGCAAAGTAGCTCTTAAGTATTGTTTTAATTTTCTCTTCATTGGTGGTAAATTCACTCTTTGCATTTTTGATACTTATAATTAGTTGTTTTTTCTTTTTTTAATCAAATTAACCAGAGGTTTATCTATTTTATTGATTTTTTTCATAAAACCAGCTTATTTGTTCAATAGGTTTGTTACTTTCAATTTTATTAATCTTTCCTTTGATTTTCATAATTTCTAACTTGGTATTTAATTGGGGATTTTTAATTTGTTCTTTTTCTAGCTTTTTTTTTAGTTACAGCTAACATTCATCTCTCTGCTTATTCCCTATTTCATTCATGTAAGCATTTAGAAATATAAAATTTTCTCTAAGTACTACTGTGGTTGCATCCCACAAATTTTGGTATGTTGTCATTCTCTTTGATGAATTTATCAATTGATTCCCTGATTTATTGTTGACAGGATTAGATTTCTTAGTTTCCAATTAATTTTAATCTATTTTTCCATGACTCTTTATTACTAAATATAATTTTTATTGCATCATGTTCTGAAAAGGATGCATTTAATATTTCTACCTTTCTGCATTGAATTATGAAGTGTTTAGGTCCTAATATGTGATAAATTTTTAGTTAAGTGCCATGTACCACTGAGAAAAGAATATATACCTTTCTATCCCCATTCAATTTTCTCTAGAGGTTTATCTTATGTAATTTTTCTAAAATTCCATTCACCTCCTTACCTTATTTTTTATTATTATTAGATTTATCTAGATCTGAGAAGGGATGATTGAAGTCCCATACTAGTATAGTTTTGCTGTCTATTTCTTCCTATAACTCACTTAATTTCTTTAAGAATTTGAATACTATATGCATATGTTGTTGGTTTATATATGTTTAGTATTGGGATTACTTCATTGTTTATGGTACTTTTTAGCAACAGGCACTTTTCCTTCCTCATCTCTTTTAATTGAATCTATTTTTACTTTTGTTTTGTCTGAGATTAGGATTGCTATATCTGCTTTTTATTTAACTTCAATGGAAGCATATTAAATTATGCCCCAGCCCCTTATCTTTACTGTGGGTGTTTCTCTCTGCTTCAAATGTGTTTCTTTTAAATAATATATTGTAGAAACCTGGTTTTTAATTTGCTCTGCTATTCACTTTTGTTTTATGGGAGAGTGTGTATTTCACTGCAGCCTATTTTCTCCCATTTGATACTTTTCTCTCTCCTTTCAACCTGTCCCTCATCACCAGTATTTGTTTCTGACCACTGCCTCTCCCAATCTGCCCTCCTTTCTTTCAGCCCCCCACTTTTCTTTCCCCTTTCCCCTCCTATGAAAATAGGATAAGATTTGTCTAGCCAATTGAGTGTGTATGTTATTCCCTCTTTGACCCAAATCAAATGAAAGTAAGGTTCACATAATTCTCACCCCCTCCTTTCTTTCCCTCTACTATAATAGGTCTTTCATGCCTCATCATGGGATAGAATTTACCCCATTCTGCCTTCGCCTTTCCTCTCCTCACAATACATCCTTTTTTCACCCCTTAATTATTTTTTATCATTACATTAAAGTCACTTTTACCCATGCCCTCTACCTATATTCCCTCTAACCATCAGGTCAGATTGAGGGGCATAGTGGATCTTCCTAGTGCTCCTGTAAACACTATGAGATGAGGTCAACACTATGGGAATACCTCCACAGGCAGAAATCCTGAAATGTGCTACAAAAACCATAAACACATAATGAAAAATATTTCATAGGATCATATATTTAGAACTTGAAGGCACATTAGAAAGGACTTAGTCTCCCCTCTCATTTTACAGATGAGAAAACTCAGGCCCCAAAGGGTACATAGGTAGCAAGGGGCAGAAGAAGGATTTGAACCCAAACCCTCTGACTCTAAACTCACCATTCCTCCTACTTCAGCATTCAGTAGAATTTATAAGGTATTTATAAGGTTTTTAAAACACTTCTGTCTCACTAAAACATTTCTGTCTTAAAGGCTTTGTGAAGTGGGTATCGTCTTCTCCATCTCACAAATGAGGAAACTGAGAACCAGAGAAATTAAACAACCTTTGCTGGGCCACCCAACTGAAGACAGGACTCACCTCCAGGCCTTTCATGACTCCAAGTTTGATCCTCTTTCTACTAAACCAAATTCTGGCTATAATGAATGTGCATAGCTCCTCTGTGAGGCAAGAAGGAGTTATTATCTCCATTGCACAGAAAAATACACAGTAGATCACAAGATGCATTTGCTGAAGTGTTGGGATAAACAATTAAATGAAAGTGAAAGCAAGTGAACTCATGCCAAAAATAAACTCCTTTTAATTGTGTATTTTGTACAGCTGTTGTTTAGAAAAGCTGGTAGTGGGGAGAGCCTTGGAATGGCTAATGAGCAATACAGTTGTTCCCGGTTATAAAAGAGCTTGCTACTAAATAGATCTGAAAAGAACATAGATCAAACCACATCCCTCCAAGTATAACTACCAACCAAAAATGCTTGATGTAACCATGATGAGCCTAAGCCATATCCTTTTCACCAATATTATTTTTAAAATTGCATTGATGGCTTTTGTCTTTTATGATATTAATTGCAGATACTTCCACCTACCCCCTCCCAGAAGTCCTAACCTTGTAAAACAAAAGAAAATACTTAGCAAAACCAAATGACAGAGTGAATATGTCTGACAGAATAAATGATATTCCATACACTTAGTTTCCCATACTCCTTCTAAGGAAAAGATTTCATAAGCATTATTCAATTCAACATTTATTTTGTAAGATACTTACATAATAAGGTAGTTTCTGGCAATATAAATATGAACTAAAACACAATCCAGGTCCTCAAGAACTTTAAAGTTTAATATAATGGTATCATATAGGAATTTTCAGTATATTTCATATCCTAGGTTATACATATAGGTAATCGAAAGCAGTACTAAATGTAAATACAGAACATCATGGTATGGTGGGACAACACTGGCTTGGCAGAGAAAAAACCTGGGTTCAAGTCTTGCCTTCACCACTTTCTAACTGTACTACCTTGAGAAAGTCATTTGGCTTCTCTGAACCTCAGTTTCTCCCTGCGGCAAAGGAGCTGTGATCAACTAGTAGAGGTATATTAATTAGCTCCTGAGATTGTTATGAGACTCAAAAATGATCATCTCTGAGAGGTAACAGATAAATGTCAGCTATTACATTTTAAGTTTCCTTAAATAGCTTTTTAAACATCACAAAAAAGAACCAAAATGTGTTCAGCACACTGTTCCAAATATCTAGCTTGTCAGAGAGAAATATTTAAGGTTTAATTCTATCTGTAACTTCAAGCATTCACTCAACAAATATTTAGGAAATTTGGGCGACATGTAAGTAACTCTCTAACACCACATGTTGCTGAGCAAGTATTAATGGCAACCTGCATCCGTAAGGGAAGTTCCCTAACAGGGAGTTCCCTAAACCAATTAAATGACTGTGTTACCTTCTTACATATGTGAGAACATACACACACACACACACACACACACACACACACACACACACACACTGCTCCCAAGATGTGTAAGACACTTTGCCAGGCTCTAAGACAGAAGGATAAAGAAGAAACTTCTTCCTTCCTTCAAGGATCCTACACTCTTGGGAGTCATAGGTGGGAAATGGAATATAATTTATAAGGGGCAGCAAGAAAGCCAGTTTGACTAGAATGTAGAGTATTTGAAGAGAAACACTATAAAATTATTCTGTAAAGAGAGCTAGATTGTGCAGGGAATTAAATCTCAAGCAAAATAATTTGTATTTTATCCTAAAGGCAAAATAGATCCCTCTTCCTCGCCCCTCTCCTTCCTACTCTCTCTCTCCTCTCTCTCTCTCTCTTATTTTCTCCTGCCTCCTTTTCTTTATATATACATTGATATTTACAGAAAGACCAATGTGTATATATGTACATAGATATACATATGCACATAGATATATGCAATGTGTATATGGATATTGTAAATGTATTCTGCATGTATATGCATGTGCGTGATTGGGATACACATACATGTATATTTACATATGTTTATCGCAATTTGTGGTTTCAGCATTGCAAGGCTAACCATGAACATGTCAGCTCCCTGCCCCCTTTTTGAATATCTTGACCAAAGCTAATAATCAAAGACTCAACGACCACCAAGTACAGTCCTAGATGTGAGGCAAAAGTAATACCTTGTCTTGACACCTGTTACAACACTGGGATATTTCAGAGACCGTAGTACTCCCCAAAGGAGGCCCCCTAGAGCAGAAAAGCACAAAGACGGAATTATCACATGTGTTGTTTTGGTTCATAAATGCCTGTGTTTTTTGTCCTAAGGGGTTACACAGGCATAAAGCAGCCTTGGTGAAAACCACACAGCATGCAACAGGTGGGGGTAGAACTACAGATAATCACACATTATCCTAATGAAGTTTGAAATCTTGTGAGTATGTATCCTTAATGTGTTGCTGAATTGAAGAATAATAATAATAAAAATAATAATAAGCAAGGACATATGAGCATGTTTATGTTTCCCTCATTTCCACACTGAGAGTACAATTATTTTTCTGAGGCATATAGAATACATTCAGAGATACACACACACACACACACACACACACACACACACATACACACACCCCCATACATACATACACATAATGCCATAAATGTATTTATATATGTGTGTGTGTGTGTCTGTGTGTGTCTGTGTGTGTGTGTGAGAGAGAGAGAGAGAGAGACAGAGAGAGAGAGTGAGAGAGACAGAGAGAGAGAGAGAGAGAGAGATTCAGGTCTTTCAATGGATCGTGGATGTAACTAATTTGTATTAATCAATAATTAGAGGTTTACAACTTAAAATAGCATTTGTATTTTGTCAATACCATCTATATTAGGTACAAAGGAAGCTGAATGACTCCACCCTCATGGTTAAAGCTGCAGTTGCTCCTGCCTTCTGGATGTCCTCTCATCCATTCCTAAGTTTGCATCACAGACTGACAATCTATACCTTATTATTTCTTCCACAATTGCTCTAATATGTCCCTCACCCCTGCCTGCTTTCTCAGTGGTCATAGGATTGATTATTTCTTTTCTTTAAAGATACATTATGAAAGTTCAGGAAACCACCAATACACAGTCATGATCCCAGTTTATTTCTGTTAATGAGTTCTCAAATTTCCCTGGCTCAGTTTCCCTCAAAAATAGTCACCGCACTATATACAGAAAGACTCAATTCAAGTCCTTCTCTCTTTCTTTGAGTCATTTTCTTTAGGGACTTTTCTTTTTTTCCTGGGTTTATATTTCTTCCCTTACTCTAGTCACATAGACTGCAAACTCCCTCACTAAACTCCTGTTAGATTTACTGGGGGATCTTGGTCAACAAAAGTTATCAGGCTTATGAGATTTTTCACAAAATCCTTAATAACTAGCTTATTGTACCACAGTACTTTTTTTTTTTTTGAAAGAAAAGAGAAAATCACCTCTCCGTTCCTAGAACTGTTACATTTCTGTAAAAACTCGGCCAAATCCTCATGTGGTTCAATTCCACTGACTGCATAACTTCATAGAAATTATGTGCTCAAGGACCAGTTGCAGATGATGTTTCATGTATGGGCTTCTGGGGATAAGAATATCCCTAGGCTACATAGAAATGAATCATCAAGCTCGGCAGCTCATTTTTCATTGCTATTCCTACATCCCTTCCAGACAAGTTTTCAAATAAAGAGAGGCAGGAGAGGAAGATTTACAGCATATACATAGGCTTTCAACTTGAACAGTTTGTTGGTTAAGAAAAAGTTACACATGTTCAATGTTGGCCTGCATGGGTTGTTCATTCTTTCCATTAACCTTGGTTTAAATAATTAGCTTGCCTTTTCTCTCCACCATCCCCATGCCCACCTTCTATTGTATATTAAAACTATTTTAAAAGAAGAAGCCTTAGGTCTTTGACAAATGTAAAAAGGGACCAAACAAATGGTGGTGACAAAAAAAGCTTAAAGTTATTACCAAGTTGCACTCCCTTCTCTCAATTTGGTTGTCTTTCTTCTCAAAGAATTTTATAACCTTTCATTTAGAGGTGTTTTAGAAGTCATCTAGCCAAGTATGCAAGAATTTCTTCTACTATATCCCTCAATGTGATCATCTGACCTTTGTCCAAACATTTCCAGGGATGAGGAGAAGGGGAAAGGAATGAGCATGTATTAAACACCTACTATGTGCAAGGCACTGGGCTAAGCATATTATAAATATCTTACTTGATGAGGAATAGGTCTTCACAAGGTATCAGGTCAATCTTGTGATTTTTTTTTCTTTTTGTATTTGTTCTTTCTTCATTTTAGGCAAATAAGTAACCATCCTGAGATGGATGTGTTTTGGGTTGGATGTGACCTTGTGAGTTTGAGAGGCACAAGAGTCAAATATTACAATGATCTTGGAGACACTATGCACTGACAAGAGACTGATCCAAGCCTTGCTTTTTTTTTTAGCAGCAGGAAAAATTTTGGAATTATTTGGAAAGTGCAGAGCTGAGGTAAAACATGAAATATCTAATTAACAGTCTTACAAGCTGCTGTATGTTCTCATGAGGTTGATGAACCAGCATCCCAAAAAACTGCAACAGTAAATATAAATTAAGTTCCTTATTCTGTTTTAAGTCATTCTGTTGCATACTGTGAGTCTTTAATGTATAGTATCCCTTTTATCTGTAGGCAAAATTAATTGTCACTTGATGAATTTATATTATACATTTATTATCTCTTCCCTTTTACTCCTCCCTTTTTGGAGAAAACAGGAATATGCCATAAAGTTATCTAAAAGTAAGTATATCCCCAGAATACTGGAATGAAGTTTTAGGGGTATGTTAATGTAATTTAATGTCATTCATCAAATGAATGTCAAAAAAGGGAGCCTGATTTCTTATAAAAGACTAATATCCCCAGTAACCAGTCTCAACCACATACGTGGGTATTACACAGTTGATTCTGTCATCCAATACATTGCCTATTTTCCCTACCTTTGTGTTATGTGAAATTTTGTAGCTATGCCTTCTTTAGCATTAAGTAATCAGTAAAGATTTTGACTACTACCAGGTCAAAGATAGAAGGGCTCCATGGCAATTCACGAGAGCTTTCTCTGAGGATTCATCTGAACCCATTAAGCTATACTCTTTGGGTACAGTGGTTCAGTTTTCTAAGATTCTGCCTGTCTATAGAGCCAGGCAGCCTGTTCCTCTCCCACAAGAATATATTGAGATGCTTTGTAAAATGAGTTGCTGAAATCAATATATATATCATCAGCATTTCTCCATTCTCTCAGCCTAGTAATTCAATACCTTAATGGATCTGTGACCTCTTTTATGTTAATGCTTCCTGCACTGATGCAGATGCTTGCTTCAGAACCTTATAAAAAAATAGGATAATTTGACTTGAAATGTTATTAATATATTCATATTGTCTTTATAGTCATAAATAATTTGCTTAATATTTTGTATAAAATGTTGCTGGTTATTTAACTTTCTACTCTGGATTTTCCAACACATTGCTCCCTTTGAAAATCAGAACATTTGCCCATTTCCAGTTTACTGACATCATCTCTCCTGGTTTTCATGATTTTTCAGATTATTAACAGTTCTCAATCATATCCTCAAGTATGTTTTCTCTTCAGGTCTGAACTAATGATCTGAACCAGCCACTATGTTTTTACCTGCTTAAAACCTTCAATTCCAATTAAAATGTCTTTTCTTTTCTGTTATGAAGATACTTATTATTGTTGGACAAGAAACAAGCAAAAGGGGAGTTACAGATTTCTTTCTATCATTGGTGAATATGATGTCATCTTCCTCTAATAGTGGGTTTATCCATTCTTTGTTCAGCTTGCTTCAAACATAGCTAAAGATAGTCCATTTCATTGTCATTATGTTTCACAAATCCCAGCTCATACTGGCCTTCAGTTGCACTGGTGTTATTACAGTTGTACACAATTCTGCCTTCTGTCTTTTTCTTTTTTTTTTTTCATTAATTTTTAACATTTATTTTCACACAATTTTGGGTTACAAATTTTCTCCCCTTTTATCCCCTCCCCCCCCCAAACCCGAGCTTTCTAATTGCCCCTGTGACCTATCTGCTCTCTCCTCTATCCTCCCTCCCTGCCCTTGTCTGTGTCTTCTCTTTTGTCCTGTAGGACCAGATAGCTTTCTTGACCCCTTAACCTGTATTTCTTGTTACCCAGTGGTTAAGAACATTACATTTGGTCCTAACACTTTGAGTTCTAGCCTCCTTAGCTCCCTCCCTCTCCACCCTTTCCCCTTGAAAGACAGGCAATTCAATATAGGCCATATCTGTTTAGTTTTGCAAATGATTTCCATACTAGTTGTGTTGTATAGGACTAATTATATTTCCCTCCATCCTATCCTGTCCCCCTTTACTTCTATTTTCTTATGGTCCTTTCCCTCCCCATGAGTGTCGACCTCGTATTGCATTTTCCTCCCCATGCCCTCCCCTCCATCCTCGCCCCCGCCCTCTTGTGCCCCTGTCCCCCACTCTCCTGTATTATAAGATAGGTTTTCCTATCAAAATGAGTGTGCTTTATATTCTTTCCTTTAGTGGAATGTGATGAGAGTAGACCTCATGTGTTTCTCTTGCCTCCCCTCTTTATCCCACCACTAATAAGTCTTTTGTTTGCCTCTTTTATGAGAGATAATTTGCCCCATATAACTTCTCCCTTTCTCCTCCCAATATTTCTCTCTCACTGCTTGATTTAATTTTTTTTTTTTTAGTATGTGATCCCATCCTCTTCAATTCACTCTGTGCACTCTGTCTCTATGTATGTGTGCGTGTATGCATGTGTGTGTGTGTGTGTACTCCCACCCATTGCCCAGATACTGAAATGTTTCAAGAGTTATAAATATTGTCTTTCCATGTAGGAATGTAAACAGTTCAGCTTTAGTAAGTCCCTTATGATTTCTCTTTGCTGTTCGCCTTTTCATGGTTCTCTTCATTCTTGTGTTAGAAAGTCAAATTTTCTTTCCAGTTCTGGTCTTTTCATCAGGAAAATTTGAAAGTCTTTTATTTCATTGAAAGACCATTTTTTTTCCTGAAGTATTATACTCAGTTTTGCTGGGTAGGTGATTCTTGGCTTCAGTCCTATTTCCTTTGACTTCTGGAATATCCTATTCCATTCCCTTCTGTCCCTCAATGTAGAAGGTGCCAGATCTTGTACTATCCTGATTGTATTTCCACAAGAATTGTTTCTTTCTAGCTGCTTGCAATATTTTCTCTTTCACCTGGGAATTCTGGAATTTGGCCACAATGCTCCTAGGAGTTTCTCTTTTTGGATCTCTTTCATGCGGTGTTCTGAGGATTCCTTGAATATTTATTTTGCCTTCTGGTTCTAGAATCTCAGAGCAGTTTTCCTTGATAATTTCATGGAAGATGATGTGTAGGCTCTTCTTTTGATCATGGTTTTCAGGTAGTCCCAGAATTTTTACATTGCCTCTCCTGATTCTATTTTCCAGGTCAGTTGTTTTTCCAATAAGATATTTCACATTATCTTCCATTTTTCGAATCTGCGCGGTATGTTCTGAGATATCTGTCTTTCTCGAAAAGTCCTTAGCGTCCATCTGTACCATTCCAGTTTTGAAAGATCTATTTTCTTCAGTGAGCTTTTGAATCTCCTTTTCCATTTGGTTAATTCTGCTTTTGAAAGCATTCTTCTCCTCATTGGCCCCTTGCACCTCCCTTGCCAGCTGAGTTAGACTAGTTCTCAAGGTGCCAATTTCTTCAAGATTTTTTTGGTTCTCCTTTAGCAGGGAGCTGATCTGCTTTTCATGCTTCTCCCTCATCCTTCTCATTTCCCTTCCCAGTCTTTCCTCCACCTCTCTAACTTGATTTTCAAAATCCCTCTTGAGCTCTTCCATGGCCCGAGCCCATTGGGTGGGCTGGGACACAGAATCCTCAATTTCTGTGTCTTTGCCTGATGGCAAGCATTGTTCCTCCCCATCAGAAAGGAAGGGAGGAAGTGTCTTTTCTCCGGTAAAGTACCCTTCAATAGTTTTATTTCTTTTCCCTTTTCTTGGCATTTTCTCCAACCAGTGGCCTGACCTTTGAATGCTCTCCTCACACCCACCTCGCCTCCTGGTCCTCCCAGCCAGCGTTTGGGGACTGAGATTCAAATGCTGCTTCTGGCCTTAGGATTTTTGGCGGGGGCAGGGCTGCTATTCAGTGTGAGAATTAAGTTCAGGTGGTCAGGGGCAGGGCCGCCTCTCAGGCATAGTTCCCTCTGGGGGTTTATGCACAGACCTTCCACAATGGATCCAGGCTCCTGCCCGTTTGGGGAGCCCCCGTCCGCAGCCGCCTCTCAGCCCCCACCTCCCGGGGGGGCCCGAGCCTTGGGGGCACCCCACTCCCCTCTCAACCCGCCAAAGAGACTCTCTCACCCACCCCCGTCAGTCACCTGTTGGTGGGGGGCCCCGTGCCGCTGCTGAAGATCCCACCTCCGGAGCCCTCTCAGATCTGTGCCTCTTGGAGCCGTGGCCGCGGCCTCCGCCGCCGCAGGTCCGGGCTGGGCTCCGCGTCTGCAGCACGACGGACCTTTTGCGAGAGGTTTGCAGGTCCCTCTGTGGGTGGGGGGACCCGCGTGGCCGCTGGAGATCCCGTCCCCATAGCCCTCTCAGATTTCCTCCCCTCAGTGTCGCGCCCGCGGCAGGGCCGCACTCCGCTCCCCGTCCTGGCGCCCAGTCCGCGGCACGAAGGACCCCCCGCGAGAGGTCCGCAGGTCTCTCCGGAGCAGGAATCTCCCTCGCTCCAATACTCCGTGGTCTCTGGGTGCAGAATTTGCCCTGGCTTGGTCCCCTCTAGCTGTTCTGTGGTTTGTGTGTTCGGAGCTATGTGTATGTGCGTCTTTCTACTTCGCCATCTTGGCTCCGCCCTCCTTCTGTCTTTTTCATATGCGTGTTTAAGAGCTAAATTCATGCAGTCACTTTGATTCTTTCACAGAAGTACAATTTTTCATCTCCATTTGAATCATTTTACTGGTATTGTCAGGAGTTTTTAGAACCTCCTCTCCCTCTTGAACCATCTTTGCAATAATGATAGCTGACATTTATCAAGCATGATAAAGTTTACAAAGTACCTTATATACATTATCTCATTCAGTCTTCAAAACAACCTTGTGAGGGAAGCATTATTAGGTACCACTATTTAAACTATACCACCGAGTATCGTAGAACTCATGGAAGGGAAGTGACTGACCCATGGTCACACAGTTGATAAATCTGAGAGGCAAGATTCCTGATGCCAGGTCCAGTGCTCTTTCCATTAAATCATTACTAGAATCTTTCCTAGAGATCTTAGCGCCAGAATAATACTTCCGTTTTCAATGAAGTTTTTTTTAATTTGATTTCCTATAATAAATGAATCAAGCACATCTGGCTTATGCTTATTTTATTTTCTATTACAAATCAAATGATGATGTAATCATTTTCCTCAAAGGTTCTTTTCCCTTTCTTATCAATGCTTCCTTATTGGTCAAATTTCAATCCAGAATAGCACCTCATTTTGTCCTTATCTCTAAAGAGATAAAATTGGTAACAAGGCAAGTTAAGAATCTGCCCGGTAGTCTATTTTCAGCATAGTGAGCTACCTAGTATAAGTCTGGATACTTGAAGTCTCCCACCATGATTATGTTTCCTCAATGCCAATTTAGCAATCTACACTTAGGAAGGATAATCCATTATTTTCTTTCTGATCAGTGAATATAAGATATTTTTGCAAATATCTAGCTTCTGTTGCCTTGCTTGTTTGTATTCCTAGTCCTATCTCATGATCAGTATGCTTTCAGATTTCCCATCTGGCCCTGCTGATTCCACAGAGAGATCTTTCCGATGACCTTAACGTGGAATCAATAACCATCCCAATATACCTCTGTCTCTTGATGTTCATATCACTCTTCTTATTTGCTTGTATGAATGGATGTTGCTTTTTTTTCAGAAAATATAGCTACACCTTGCATGGATTAAGCCTGTGCTATTGCTACAATGACAGTGTCTTCACTTCTTTCACCTCTGTGATCATTCATTTATTTGAAAGCCATTTGATCACTTTCTTTTATGGACAAAGTACTGCCACAGACCTCAAAGAGAGATAGAAGGATAATTAAGACATAATTTCTATCTTCACCAATTTTAATCTAGAATGAAGGCTAAGATGTATTCATAAATATGTATTTTATAATAATAACTGAAACGTAAAATAAGCTATGAACAAAGTGCTAGAGAGGCACAAATATTATATCATATCTAAGGCAAGAAAGATTACCTATCAACTGAACTTCAGACAAGTGTTTTCAGTCATTTCTGTTCTCTCATTTTTTTTCCCTCTCACATCTTTCTCATGTCTAGAGTTCTCAGGTCTTTAATGAGGTAAAGACATGTTCCTTAAGCCCTTTGAACTAGGCCACCAATACAAGTATCTTGCATTTGCAAGATATATACATACTTCTGATAGGATATGTATTATGTAGAATGATATTATGCTCTATACTATGCAATGTGCAGCAGTTTCCTAGAAGAAATCCCCCAATAGCCATACTTGCTTGGGATGAAGCGTATGATGATGGTAATGGGAATGATGATGATGATGATGATGATATTGCAATAAAATATAATTCTTTGAGGAGATTCCCTGTAAAATGCCATGAAAACATCTGTTCTTATGCCTATCCTGATTGTGTTTAGGTCTTAGCTGCTCCTAGAAGGATTTTCTCATAAATCTATTTAATCCTAACCACTTCTTTTTGATAAATTGTCAGGAAGCTATTGAAGCTTTTATAATTAATCATGTGTGAACTATTTCTTTAGCATGTATTTACATACTCCTAACCAAAATCTTTCAACAGGAACTATTTTTCTCAGGGACACAGTCAACACAGTAGCAAGCAATCTCCTGATCAGCTGCTTCCATGTCTGATCTTACCTACTTTGAGGTTATTGGCTCATAAGATTTAGAATTGGAATACATCTAAGAAATCATCTAAGTCTTTGCATGTGACCTTTTGACTGAGTCCACATTTTATAGAAGAAATCATTTTATTAAAGGAATCTATTCTGTGAAGTTTCGATTCAGTCAAAGGGCCAAATTTGAGAATGTAGAGGGTCACCCCTGATCTAGTGCAATGCCTTCATTTTATAGATGAGAGAATAAATGAGATGTGAAGTGACTTTCTCATGGTTGTACCAGTAGTAAGTGCCAGAGCTAGAACTCAAACCCCAGTCTCCTGATTTCCAATCTATGACTCTTTCCTCTATGCCATGTTTAGTCATGGTTGCTCCTCAGACATTTTTCTTCTGTCTTTTGCCTTTCTTTGTATCTCCAGTATTTCACATAGCATCTGGCACACAATAGATACTGAATAAATGCTTATTGACTGACTGTTAGGGTATATGGAAAAAGAGACCACCTTTAAAAGGTTAAACTTAAAGACTTTCAGTAGAAATGGCAACAATGAATAAACAAACATGTCTATAGAAGGCCAACTGTCTATATAAGAAAACTAGCTAGATATAGAATACGTGAAGGGTTTAAATTTTCAATGGTAGTATCATTAGCTAATGCTTTGTTACACCTCTTGATAGTGCAAAGAAAGAAAAATTTGAATATCATCACATATATCACATGGATCTCCAACACATACCTTCATAACACATGTATGTACACATATGTTTCTACATTCACATATATCTATGTACATGCATATATTACACAGATATATCTATAAGTATGTAAATATGTACTACATGTAGATACAATTAAATACTATGGTTATAAACACATGCATGTGTTTATAAATGTATTACCTGCATACATACATACATACAAAGATGAATGTTTGTATGTGCATGCATTCCCAAACACAGTCAGATTCACATCTATCAATTTAGCTATGTACATGATATGGCTGGGATGAAGGCAATAACTTCATTCTTAGCCTATAATACATATACTGAAGGATTCACAAAACTCTTCCCCAGTTCTAATTATTTAAGCTGCTAAAAATAGAAAGATGAATTGCCTATTTCTTTAAGTCAATAAAATCCTCATTGAGTGCCAAGCATGGATATCCTCTAAAAACGAAACATTGTAGCAGCTTCTTAAGGTTTTCATAATAAGCTGCTTATTTTAATGAACTTTATCCACTACTACATCTGGATATCTGGGAAGGTCTGTCTACTCTTGGGTAGATGAACTGAGTGTAGATGATTTCCAGGCTATCTAAATCAAGATACCATGGAAATAGCAAAGTGTAATTATCTAGCTAATTAATGACAAATATTTGGGTCTGAATTGTCTTTACTGATTCACACTACTTTCATGATGTAGGAATATATAGCCATGCATGCATGCATGTATGTATGTATATATATATATATAAAATATGTGTGTATAAATGACTTTTATATACATTCATATTCATTAAGTTGCCATTATTTTATTGGTAGAAGGTTCCTACTCTGATTGAGATCACAACCAATCTACAATAACTGGAAAGTTTGAGAGGTTAAGTGATTTATCTACAGAGAAACACTTAATAAGTATATAAAAGTAAGATTCTAATCCAATTACTCTTGACTACAGTTCCCATACTCCATCTACTAGTCATATAGTTATATGTTTGTAATATCATTTGATTACATTTAATATATCTTTAAATAATCATTCTCAAATTGTGATTGTGCTGATACTTTCATTAACACCTTGATGGTTTATTGATTGCTGCTATATGGATATATTATACCTAAAAGCAAAGCATATATATTTTTCTAGGCAAAGTGTTTGATTCAGGTTGTAGGTTGTATCTGTGTTTCTATTTCCCAGGTTAATAATTTTGTAATCTTTTATAGTATTTCTCTACTAAGATAAATTAAATAAACCAAGTTAAAACTAAAGTATACTAAATGTATACAATTGGATAAAATACAACCTTGTTTAGAGCAAATGTCATAGAATTCTCATTTGTAGTATGACCTTTTTGTTTCAGTAATACTTGTCTCTATATTGACAGGTAGATATAGAAAGATAGATATATCCATATATCATAACTATGTATCCTATATAAACATGTAAGATATATAATATATGCATTATATACATACACATACACATGTGTGTATATATATACACATATTGCACACACACACACATATATATATATACATATATACAATGCCTTCCCTAATAATTCAAAACAGTGGCATTTCCTAGATTTTCTGCATCATTTCCTACATATGTCATTTTCTGGGCTTTCTTGGTTTTGACAAGACAACATCATAGTATGCACAAAAATAACTCACCTTGTCTCAACTTCACCATCGGGAAAACAGACAAATACAGTGATTAACAACTAGATCTATATGGGGACAGAAAAGGAATATGAGTGGTAGAGAATTCCTATGTGACACTGCTGAAGTCCTTTTAATTTCTTAGTGGAAAGACATTTAATAAGCAGAAAACAATGATTTTTTTTTGCTACATTGGGAAGAATTTGTCATTTCACAATTTTTATGTTTAGATTTCCCTTCCATCAGGTTATAAAAGTTTTTTTGTGTTTAATAGGAATTAAATTTGCTGGATTTAAAAAAACATCTAACCCATTATAAAACTTTAGAGTAGTCTCATGGCATCCTCACATATAGGTTTTCTAAATGCATTAATGGGAGGGTGAGAATAAATAATGCTGCACTTTGTTAAAATGATTATTTCATAACCGTTAAGCTGATGTATTCCAGCCAAGTTCATGGAACATCATGAGATAAAATATGCTTTTCATTGTACATAATTGAGTTATACTTACTATACTCCAGAAGAAGATCTTTGACAGCACCTTGAAACAAAAGACCAAATTAGAAATATGTCCTCTTTAAAAAGTCAAATGTTATTCAATGACCACCTACACTTTTCCATTCAATTCAACTCAGTTCAAATCAATTAAAAGAAACAAAAAGCTTTAAGTGACTACTATGTGCAAACAATTGCCAAAGAAATTAGGTACACAATGACAAAAATGAAACAATCCTTGTCTTTGAAAAGCCTACATTCTTGTGGGGGTCTGGGCTAGGGAGTTGTAGATCATGTATACATGTAAATAAAAATGAAGTATATATTGAATGCCTTTCAGGACACCAGAAACATAAAATATTATCCTTTCTCATAAGACACAAAAATCCAATTTAGAAAATAAAACATCCACTGGGGGGAAAAAAGCACCATATTTATGTGGATTATCATCATTATCATTATTTTGTTCTGTCTTTTTTTAATGGGTTTCATATACAAATAGTGCCGGGACAAGTCACTGTTTGGCTGTTCTTCCTTTTTATGCAATGATGTACAGCTAAGTCCTGATTAGAGGAGAATAATGAAATCCCTGAAGTCATCATGTACATATATATAAATAAATGAATAAAAAATATATATACATATATATGTATATATGTACACATATATTCAGATATATATGTATATATATATATTCAGATTTGTACTATTTGAAGCAATAATTATGCCAAATATGGTCACTGGCTCCAGCCCAATGAACATATGCCCTATGGATATGAATGATAAGACCACTTTGAGATTCATTATTTGCACTTATCAGGACCTGGCTATACACATTACTGCACAAGTGTATAAAATAAGCACTTTTGTAACTGAATAAAAATTTTAAGATGTAAGCTCATTCTCTGTGTGGGAGGCAAGAAAGTTCTGTTTTCCACATTCCTGGGTGATAAGGATTGTGACCTAGCATGGACAGGTTAGAGGTCAGAAACTAGTACGTAGGCCCAAGGAGCTGTGTGAGGAAAGGCCTGTCAGAGAGGAGAACATGGAGTCACATGGCCAGGGGACAGTGATGCAGGAGATCCAAAGTTCAGAAAACAGTTATAAGAAACCTCATCTTCCTGAACATGTTATAGTCTTCCTGTAAACTTACTGGGAGGCTACCCCTCCATTCAGGGGGAGTGGACGTAATGATTAATAAAAGCTTTCCTGATTTCACAACAGATATTGTTCTTTGTTTAAGGTGTGACCATGTCTCTCATTGTTGAGGGCTTGTTAGAGGGGCTCACTTCTCACATCTGTAAGAAGTATCAATACAAATATAATAGGCAATAGGGCAATAAGAATAGTATACATATTATCCTGTTCTCCCATGAGTTTGATCTCCTTGGCAGGGTTTCTATATTTGGAAAACTTTTTGTTCCCTGTAGATGGATACTTATGAATATTTGGGATGAAGTCACCTATTTCTGATGTTGCTATATGAAATAATTATTACACAAACAGTATATGATTAAGTAGTGACTGGAAGTATGATAATAAAGAATCATTTAAATTGCACTTTAGGGTTACAGAGTGCTTTTCTTCATGACCTTTCTGGGAGGCAGGCTGTGCAAACATTATTATTCCGTTTTATGGATGAGGAAGTGGATGCTTGGAAATATTTAAATGACTTCCTACTAGTTAACATAGGTAATAAATGTTCCAAGCAGGATTGAAACCCAAATCCCCTGACTTCGAGAATATAGATCATTTTTGCTTATCGGACTGATTACCCCAGAAATAATACAAGTAATAAAATGTGTAGAACAAACAATAAAGAAGGTTGTGTATTCGCATGTAGAAATTTTGAAATTGTCGGATTCCAGAAAGAACTCAAACGTACCTCAAAACCTATCTCACAAGGGAAGATGGATGGTAGGAGAAACTTCCAATTGTAAACCAGCTATTCCAACATTGAATATTTCCTTTGTTTTTGTTTTGACTTTAGATGAGCATATATAATGAAAATCTCATATTTTTCAAATGTGAATTCTATCACTATGATCATATGCAAGGTCACAGCAGACAAAGATGCAAACGGATCTATGAGTCTTTCATAATAATCACAAAAATTTCTAGGCTATCATCTCTTAGGGTAGACTCATAGAATATTACAGATGGAGATCACAGGAAAGATTCCTTAAAGAAATACTGACCAGTGAGAGAGGACAAAGAGGAGCTACAAATATTTTATTATTAAAATGTGAGCATGTGACCAGGTGTTTTTAACAGTTCCACTCATCCCAGAAGTTTTATAAAGACTAAGAGTCAGGAGTATGACCTGAAAAGAGATGAAGCAAATAATACAAAAGACAGCAAGAAAAGAGCAGTCACCTGTGTCTACTCACCATTATAGATGAATGAGAATGCCAGAACACTCCATGGACAGAGACGCCTCATAGGAGAACACCAGCATAAGGCATGAACCATAAACACCACCTGTTGTAACCCAACCAAGGATGTGTTGCTGGGACTGCATATTTTTCTGGGACAAGGAATTATCGCTGGTATTATTTTTCTCTATGAATTCAGGTACAATTATTATATGTTTCCATTAACTTGTGTAAGTTAATGTTTGTTTCTTGAGGGGGATAGAGTCATACAAGTTTATAGGTAATATTTTCATGGGTTTGTTTGTTCTAGTAGGCTTTGGTTCCAATACTGCCCAAATTTATGTTGACTTGTGCATGTGATGCAAAACACTGGAATGAAACAGAGATTGAAGTAGAAGAAAAGAAATGGTAGTTAGGGCAACAACATAGCTGAAACTGACTTCTTTCACTAATCAGTGTTGGATCTGTAACAGTCAGGTGGCACAGAGCTCATTCTAAATAATATGATTTCAGTAATAGACAGGTATGTGAACCATTCTGAGGTCCACTGGAGTTTCCAGGACCTGGGTCAGGGATCCTAGAGTTGGAAATCCTACTTTCCTCTTCATCCATGGAGCCAAAAACAACCAAGAAAATCACTAAAATGTCCTGTAGTATCACTCATCTCTAAATGGCAGCCTATTATGAGTTAAAATTGCCAGAGTTCCATTATCTTATCTGGAAGTTGGGAGATTCACAATGCAATCCAGAGCTTCCTGAAGACCACCAGATGAAAGAGAAAGAAATAGCTTCTAATCTGAGATGAGAGGTTTTGCCTTGGAGGTTGGAGCTAGTAAGTAATTGGAATATTACCTTCTATTATAAAAATTTCAAATTTCGCTTGATTTCTTAGGTTTTTACTAATCTGATGAAATTGTTTCACTATGAACTTGAAATATGAGTGAATATTAATAACAGAGATCTACCAGAGGAAGTTTCCGGTAATCAGGAATGAGATAAATAAATGACTGATAAGTGACACTAGATATAGGTCCTGGGGTGAAACGATGCATCCCATATACCTCGAGCTTGAAGTAGTGTGCTGGGACCTGTGTTTCGAGGTAGATTCCAATGAGTGGATTTGTTAAGGCCAGGCTCTGCTACTTAATATAGATGTGACTTTAGACCAGTCACTAAAATTCTGTGGATTTTAGTTTCTTCATCAGTGAAATAAAAGTTTAGTACTATATGGATCCCCTTACAGCTTTAAATCTAAGGTCTTATGATCTAGGTAGGAGGAAGGACAATGAGGACACCCCAAAATGAGAAGTCTCTCTAAGTGCAACCAGACCCTCTGTACCAGTAAGATACTCCTGATACAAATGTTATATTAGCAAGGAGAAAAGATAATTCTTTCTCTGAAATGAAGAGAAGAAAATGATTGAAGATGATGAAATGAGGTTTTAGGAGAAAAAATAAAGAAGGGGATGAAAAATAACTCCTGAAACTATTGGCAACTTTGAAGGTTGTGGGACTGAGAGGAGAAAAGGAAAACACAGATACACACAGATATTTTGGTGCCATCTAGAAATGAATTGTCATTCATTTGTTTCAATTGTGTCTAATTCTCTGTGATCCTATTTAAGGTTTTCTTGGAAAAGATACTGGAATGGTTTTCCATTTCCCTAGCTGACTCATTTTACAGATGGGAAACAAGACTAAGTGGCTTGCCCAGGGTTATATAGTAGTAAGTGTCTGAGGTAAGATTTGAACTCAGATCTCCCTGAATGGGAAAAGAAGAGAAAGAAGAAAATGTTTCTCTTTCTTTCTCACCATTCTGGGGATAACTGTAAGTGAAATCAAGTATCTATCTATAAGAAGTTCAGAAAATATTCTGGAAATTGTTAGTGGAGAGACTGGGAGATCAGCCTGGAAGCAATGAGTCTATAAACAAAGAAGGAAAGGTACAATTTTTACCTTGAGAATATCTTCTGTGTATATTATTAAATGGGATTACAGAGTGGGGAAATTGGTGTGCATGAATGTAAACAGAGTTTGGGAGTGTGTTTGGGGCTTGGTGAAAGAACAGAAAAAGCAATCTCAAAGTGATCACAAGTTAAACTTAGAGCTTGTACAGACTCAAGAGCATTTGGGGAATAGCCTAAAAACAGTGGTAAGCTATTAGAAGGATAGTTCATGACTTAGGGCTCTCAACGGGTTGCTAGGTCCTCTCCAATTATACCCCTACCCTCAGAATGTGTGATATCTAGAGAATCTTACTGCAGGTTTAAGCCAAAAGAATTTAAAAAGAACTAAGACTATTGGGACATCATGTATATTAATACATAGGGAGTGACAGGTCTATCTGTCTGTCTATGTTCATCCTTTATTTTCAAAGAAGACCATAACATCAGAGAAATGATGACATGATTTGCACTTGACTTTGTTTTGAGTGAGGGAGGGTTGTGCAAGGTCACCAGCCTCACATTCCCCACCCTGAGTCATCTGGATCCAGTGACCAGATATATTTATCAAGATGACTGGAGAAGGCCCAGGAGGCAATGGGAGACCTTGGCCTATTCAGGTACTCAGTTTAGAGTGAGGTAACACCCATTCGGTGACAGGTAATTGAAAACCGGAAGAGCAGACTCCATCCAGTACAGGCTATCTGAATCATAAGCATTACAATTCCTTCCTAGATTTCCTTTCTAATCCACTACTTTGAGAGGGGGTCCATAGGCTTCACTAAACTGCCAAAAGGTTCCATAACACACACACATACACGCACACACACATACACACACATCAAATTTATAAGATTGAGAATGCTTGTAGGAAGGAAATGGAAGTTGCTAGAGAAGAAGATCCAACTATTTTATATTTTAGGTGGCTATGACATATAGCTATGTAATACAGGTCAGATAACACATAACAGGAGACCTCTTAGGCTAATAAAATCTTTTCATCCTTTTCCCTGTTTATCGCTTTCTGTCATAACTATAAAAGTACATGCATAGGATAGATGTAACATGATGGCAACATGCTGTCCAAACATCCAGAAACTTGGAATCAATCAATCTATAAATCATATCTAGACACTGGGGGATACAAAGAAGTATAACAAATGGTTCCTGCCCTCCAGGCAAAACTAACATGAATAATTTGAAAATACATAAAGGCTAAATTTTGAGATAGTCATTGCAAATACAGTAGAGGAAGCCCAACATACAAAAATGCATGAACCATAGAATTTATAGCTCTGCTTAATCATCCATGTGAGTTACTGCTAATTGCATAGCTAGTGGATCTTTAAACATCCTTTCTGGATACTGAAAATGACCACAAAGCAGACTCAAAGTAGATGTTTTTGTTTTGACACATCTTCATGAATGAGAAAGGCTAAATGTAAGAATGTTCCCCAGTCCTTGTCTTCAGGTGAAGGCACATGTCAAAAAATGTCAGCCATCCAATACGCAGAACGTTGCCTGCCTATTCTCTAAAAATGAAACGGAATCCAGTGCCAGCCATGGAGAATGAAATAAATGCTTAGAATTTGAATGGACAGACAGTTCTGATTCATACAGTCATCTCAATAAATAACTAGGGTTAATTTCCAGATGACGTTCTAACTTAACAGTCTTTGAAGCAATGACAGGGAGAAAAAAAGGAGAGATCATCATTCTCTATGTAGTTCTGGTCTTCAGGCACTACCTCCAGAAGTATTTAGAAATTATTGAAAATCCAAATAATCTAGAAATGAAAATATTCATTATAAACATAAATATATAATAATAAATGTTATTAAATATTAATTAAAAATATTTTAATTAAATGATTAAATAAATATAAAAATTATTAAATGAATAAAATAATAGAATATATAAAAATAAAACAAAAATGATAAAATTAAATATATAAATTAAATAATAATATATAAAAATAATAATATAATAATGATAATAAAATAAGATAATATAAAAATAAAATAATAAAATCATCATAATAAAATATAATTATTACTAAATAAATAATAGATAAATAAATATCCACATAAATGTCCATACACCTAAACAGCAAGGAGAGAATCACAGTAGGAAATTCCAATAAAAAGCCTCCAGAAAGAACTGTTATCTTGTTATATTATGTCACATAATTTTCTGGGAATGATTTTTGTTGCTCTTTTAATCGGTCAGAAAAATGTGGGATATATGTTTATGTAGCTAATGATATAAATTATGTCATCTGTATTGTATTTGGTTAGAAAAATTCTGAACATGTCTGTTTATACTGGCATATTCATTCCTTAATATCTGGAGAATTTCCTAAAGAGAAATGTTATATTTTATACGATTATATTATGTAAATATATTTAATAGGTCCCAAGTGAAATAAGCAAATATTACCCCTGTAATAGGGTAATCAAATGAGAGTTCCTATATATCTGCCCTACCCACCTTACCCAGTCCAATAAAGTGTTTACTTGTATCTAGATGATACCAAAATATTAAGATAAAAATTAAAATATTTCATCAAATATCAGATTACTTTAGGTTGAATGCCAGATTTTATTCCCTAAAACTTCTCTCCTAAAATATGATTCCTCCACTACAGAATCTTCCACAGTTCTCCATTATGTATCACATCATTTCCAAACTTCTCTGACTGGATTTCAAGATTTTCCCTAAGCTAGGTCTATCCTTCTTTCCAATCTTATTTCCCATTCTCTCTTTCAATTAGTCAAGTCTCCTCATTGCTCTCAACTTACCTCACACACATATATACAGACAATATGCTCCTTCCCACGTCTGTGCTTTGCTTACTATGTTTCCAGAGTCCTAGTTATGAGAGGCTAGAGTTTTGCCTTCAGGCATCAAAATGCAAAAAGGTAGAAGCAACCAACCTCAGCACCTAATTAGAATGAATTTTAAGTAGATTTGTGATTTTATTGGTGTGGGAATTTCAAGTGAGTTGACTCCCTCTACAAATGCAAATCAGCTACAATCCTGAAACTGAGAGTCTTTAAGAGTTATCTGGGGATACTGAGAGATAAGTGATTTTGCTCAGTGTTAAAAAGACAATATGTACCATGACAGGAACTCAAACTCAGGTCCTCATAAGTCTAAAGCTGACTATCCACATACTACCCATGGTGACTTCCAATTGACAAGACAGATTTATTAAAAACAGGATGATGCAAATGTTATAGGGCAGCTAGATGGAGCAGTGGACAGAGTTCTGGGCCTGGAGTCAGAAAGACTCAGTATCTTGAGTTCAATTTCGATCTCAGAAATTTACTAGCTGTGTGACCCTAGCAAGTCACTTAACCCTGTTTGCCTCAGTTTCCTCATCTATAAAATGAGCTAGAGAAGGAAATGGAAAACCTCTCCAGTATCACTGCCAAGAAAACCCAAAATGAGACCACAAAGAGGAAGACATGACTGAAAATAGGTAAACGACAACTACCTCCCCCATGAGCTTTCCATTCAGCCATATTCTGACCTTTTCTCCTGACTAGAGGTCACTACTGCCCATGGAAGCCTGTGTTTAGGGTTTTCTGTCTCTATCTTTCCTCCCCTTCAGCTAATACCATAGTCATTATCCCTCACGGAGCCTTAAGTCCCAAGATCTAAGATGCATTCCTGAAGAAACTCCCCACCCCCAACAATTTAATTTGTCCTAAGAAAATAATTTGAAGGTACTTTCCATGCTGCTTGACCCAGAGGATATTTTGTGGTTCTTGACCCTGGTGTTAAAACGGCTAGTCATTGCTCTAACTGTTCCCACCTTCCTAGAATGCTTTCCCACTTCTTTTGTGCATTACTACACAGTAGCTCTCCTTCAAGGTCAAGTGAAATTTCCTCCTCATATATGAAGTCTTCCTTTTCTACTCCAGTCTCAATATCAGTTTCTCCCATCTTTGAAGGTTAGAATTAAGCTCTGGGTGCATGGGGACAGATAGTAAGTGCTATGGAAAAACATAAAGAGAGTGACATGACCTGAAAAGTTAGGAGGCGACTTCATGGGCAAGTAAGAATCAACATGAACTAGAGCAAGCAGAGACCAGACTTAAACATTCAAACTGTTATAGTTTAAATGTGAAATCAAACAGGAGAAAACGCTTAAAGAGAATAGTAGAAAACCTGCAGTAGAAAGCAAATTTACTCCTATTAGAGCCAAAGGCCATTCCCAAAGAACAGCAAAAGTTTTGACCGATGACAGTATTATTGAATTAAGTGTGCATCTTCACAAACTGGCTACTTCAAAAAGGATAATGCATTTAGAAAAATAAATTCCAATGTATGGCCTAAAAGAACGCTCTCATTACTGAATACTCTCATTGTTTCCCCCACTTGGGATACAAATTCCATTTCTGAACATTTCTGGTTCCACATCACAAACAAATTAGGCAACCAAAAGCTTCATTAAAAGAGCAAAAGAAAGAGGACAAAGCCCAGATCTGAAAGATGGAAATTCAGTTGACATCAGTGACAGAACAGTAGCCATGCATGTCCTTGGACATAACATTTTTAAATTCTTCATGGTTTCCAAATTAAGAAATCTCATATGGAGACTCAGAATCATATATTTTCCACCCATACTACACAGCAATGTTCAGGCTTTCATCCAAATGAAATCTGGTAGCCCACTCACCACAATGAGGTTGTCTTTCTTTACAAACAGAATTATCACAGGGACACCAAATAGCTTTTCTCAAGTTTGAAATAACAGTCCCTAAGCAAAATCAGATACACAATATCTTTGAAATCAACAACTCTGATCCAAATTGCTCTCTCTCCCTTCATGGAACTCAGGCTACACACACCAGGACTGATTCTGCTAATTGTGGCATTGTTTCAGGTGTGTGAGCCTTGTCTCCTCAATAAAACATAGTGAATTATAAAAGTATCTCATGCATATTGCTCTTAGAAAGGCAGCAAGGCATAGTACAAAGAAAGATGGTCTCAGAGTTAGGAGAGCCAGGGTTGAAGTCCTCTCTGACACATACTGACTATGTGAACTAGGGTACATCATTTTTATTCATAACTATTCATTTGATCACAAGCCATTCTTTGCCTAAGATTATGTTTCAAAAAATGTACAAAGCAGCATTTGTAAAGAAAATTTCTTATTCAGAGCTTTCTATACTTATGAAATCATAGGGCCATTTAGAATCTCTATGATCTTACCTATAATTTTAAGGTTCATAAGAAACCTTCACTACAGTCCTATAAGAGGAAATAATATATTACTATTGTTGCCATTTTATAGATGAGGAAAGTGAGGCTATGAGATAAATAATTTTTAATAGTTATTTATACAACTAGTGAGTTTCTCAGGTAATATTTGAAACCAGATCTCTTGACCTAAGACCTCTATTCTTTTCTTCTATACAATGCTATGTCTGAGGAAAGGTCCACCATAACCAGCTTCCTAATAATAACTGATATTAGTAAGACTTTAAAGTTTGCAAGATATTTTATAAATATATTCTCTCATTTGATCCTCCCAGGAATTCTGTAAGGGTAGGCAGCAGAAGTATTATTATCTCCATTTTACAGATGAGGAAACTGAGGCTCCAAGAAGTTAAGAGACTTACTCAGAGTTATATACCTAATAAGCAGAAAAAGAGAGGTTTTTTTTTTTTTTTTTTTTTTTTTACATTCAGGGGAAGATTCAGATCCTCCTAATTCCAAAACACTTGTTTATAGGCACATTGAATTGGATTTTTGACATTTTAGTTTAAGCAATTATTGACATATTATTGACATGGAGGTACAATTGCCATTATTGAGACATTTCAATATGATTTTGTTGGCAGCATGCCCTGGACTCTTTGGACCAGAAAAAGTAGCAGAAAAAGCTGGTATGGGATGCCAAGATGAAGTTGGGGTGAGACTGTGAAGGAGAAGAAAATGAGAGAAGCTCATGGCCACATGGAGCCATGCCTCCTCCAACCTCATCTTACGAATATTGAAAGTTGAGACCAGCCCAGCATGTGACATGCAGACCAGTGTGCACATGGTGATGGAGCAGCAGGAGCAGGACCCAGAACAGACTTCAGGGCACAACCAGCAGCAGTTCCCAGAATGCTCAACCCACAAACACCATAGACAGCTTCAAAGGTCAGTGGAAGGGCTCCTTCACCCAGGAGAGTGTGGTCTGGACCTCCTGCAGCAGGTACTGTAGCTGCTATTTTTGGAGCCCTCCACCTAGAAGCCCAGGGGGGAAATGAACAGCTGATATGAATCTCAGACCTAAGTGGCAGCCCTGGAAGACCACCACCTAAAGCCCATGGGGGAATTGAGTCACTGATCTGATTCTCAGCCCTGAGCTCCACACAAGGGTGAGGAGGAGCCTTGACAGTAGAGCTGGAGGCAGTTGTGGTGAGGGAATTCCAATTGCAGATTCTGGGGAGAAGAATTTCTGGTGGACAGGAGAGGAGTTAGTCCTCTCCCTTGATTGTGCCACCTTGGAGGAACTGAGAACTTACAGGTCCCCAGAGTATACCCTTCTCTTGACAAAGGACTCAGAAGTCAAGTAACTGGCTGGGAAAATGCCCAAAAAAGGGAGAAAAAAATAAGACTATAGATGATTACTTTCTTGGTGAACAGGTATTTTCTTCCATCCTTTCAAATGAAGAAGAACAAAGCATACCATCAGAGGAAGACCTAAAAGTCAAGGCTTCTGCATCTAAAACCTCTAAAATAAGTATGCAATGGCCTCAGGCCATGGAAGAGCTCAAAAAAGATTTTGAAAATCAAGGTAAGAGAGGTGGAGGAAAAATTGGGAAGAGTAATGAGAGTGATGCAAGAAAATCATGAAAAGCAGGTCAACAGCTTGCTAAAGGACACCCAAAAAATGCTGAAGAAAAAAACACCTTTAAAAACAGGCTAATTCAATTGGAAAAAGAGGTCCAAAAAGCCATTGAGGAGAAGAATGCTTCAAAAAGCAGAATCAGCCAAATGGAAAAGGAGGTTCAAAAGCTCACTGAACAAAATAGTTCTTTAAAAATTAGAATAGAGCAGATGTAAACTAATAACTTTATAAGAAACCAAGAAATTACAAAACAAAACCAAAAAAATGAAAAACTAGAAGATAATGTGAAACATCTCACTGGAAAAACAAATGACCTGGAAAATAGATCCAAGAGAGACAATTTAAAAATTATGTGACTGCTTGAAAGTCATGATCAAAAACGGAGCTTAGACATCATCTTTCATTATAAAGGAAAACGGCCATGATATTCTAGAACCAGAGGGAAATAAATAAATATTGAAAGAATCCACAGATCACCTCCTGAAAGAGATCCAAAAAGAAAATCTCCTCAGAATATTGTGGTCAAATTCCAGAGTTCCCAGGTCAACGAGAAAATATTGCAAGCAGCTGGAAAAAAGCAATTTGAGTATTGTGGAAATACAATCAGGATAACACAAGATCTGTCAGCTTCTACATTAAGGGATCGAAGGGCTTGGAATATGATATTCCAGAAGTCAAAGGAACTAGGATTAAAACCAAGAATCACCTACCCAGCAAAACTGAGTATAATACTTGAGGGTAAAAAATGGTCTTTCAATGAAATAGAGGACTTTCAAGTATTCTTGATGAAAAGCCAGATCTGAATAGAAAATTTGACTTTCAAATACAAGAATCAAGAGAAGTATGAAAAGGTAAACAAGAAAGAGAAATCATAAAGGACTTTCTAAAGCTGAACTATTTATATTCCTATATGGAAAGATAATATTTGTAACTCTTGAGACTTTTCTCAGTATTTGAGTAGTTGGAGGGATTATACACATACACATATATACATATACATATATAGAGAGAGAGAGACAGACAGAGAGACAGACAGACAGAGAGCACAGAGTGAGTTGAATAAGAAGGAGTGATACCTAAAAAAAAATAAAATAAAATTGAGGTTTCAGAGAGAAACATATTGGGAGGAGAAAGGGAGACATGGAATGAGGCAAATTGTCACTCAAAAAAGGAGGCAAGAAAACTTTTTCAGTGGGGAAGAAAAAGGGGGAGGTGAGAACTAATAAAGGAAGCTTACTCTCTTCATATTTGGTTTAAGGAGGGAATGACATGTTCACTCAGTTTGGTATAAGAGTATATCTTGCACTGAAGAAGGGTAAGGGAGAAGGGGATAAGTGGGGTGAGGGGGATGATGGAAGGGAGGACAAATAGGATAAGAGAGTAACCAGAAATAAACACTTTTGGGGAGGGACAAGGTCAAAAGAGAGAACAGAATAAATGAGGGGCAGGATAGGATCAAGGGAAATATAGTTAGTCTTACACAACATGACAATTTTGGAAGTCTTTTGCAAAACTACACATATACAGTCTATATTGAATTGCTTGCCTTCTCAATGAGGATGGGTGGGGAGGGAGGAAGGGAGAGAAGTGAGAATTCAAAGTATTAGGAATGAATGCTGAGAATTGTTTTTAAATACAACTGGGAAATAAGAAATACAGGTAACAGGATATAGAAATCTATCTTTCTCTAGAAGAAAAGAGAAAAGAAGGGGATAAGGGAAGGGAGGGGTGTGATAGAAGGGAGGGCATATTGAAGGAAGGTGTAATCAGAATGTAAGATGTTATGGGGTGGGGGAAGAGGAGAGATGTGGAGAAAATTTGGAACTCAAAATTTTGTGGAAATGAATGTTGAAAACTAAAAAATAAATAAATAAACATTGAAAAATTTTAAAAAATGAAATTGAAAGTCTTAATTCCTGTCCTCTCCTGAACTTTGGCAGCCCTCTCAGACAATATCACAAAAGGGGGCCTTGTTTATTTCTAAAATATATAGAAAATTGAGTCAAATTTACAAGAATATAAGCCATTTCCCAACTGATAAATGGTAGATATGAACAAGTAGTTTTCAGAGGAAGAAATTAAAGGTACTTATAGTCATATGAAAAAAATGCTATTGATTAAGAAGATGCAAATCAAAACAACTCTGAGGACTGTATTCCAAAGAAATCATAAAAATGAGAAAAGGATCCATATGAACAAAAATACTTAATAGCAGCTCTTTTTGTGGTGACCAAGAACTGGAAATTGATGGAATGCCCATCAATTGGGGAATGGCTGAACAAGTTGTGGTATATGAAAGTAATGGAACATTATTGTGCTATGAGAAATGATGAATGGGTAGACTTCAGAAAAACCTGGAAAGATTTATATGAACTGATGCTGAATGAAGTATGCAGAACAAGGAGAAGTTTATACACAGTAACAGCCACAGTGGGAGGACTGTTTCGGATACACTTAGCCCTTCAAGCAATGTAAGGACCTAAAACATTTTCAAAGGACTCATGATGCAATATGCCATCCACATCCAAAGAAAGAATTACAGTCAGAATACAGAATGAACTAGACTATTTTCTCTTTTGCTATGTTTTATTTTGATCTGTTTTTCCCATAGTTTCTCCCATGTTTTCATTCTTCCATGCAACATGACTAATGTGAAAATATTTTTAATAGGAATGTATGTGTAGAACTCATATAAGATTATATGCCATCTTGGGGAGGGAGAGAGGAGGGAAAGGGAGAAAATTTAGAACTTATGGAAGCTATTGTTGAAAACTAAAACAAATTAGTAAATCTGGGGGAGGGAGGGGAAAGAAAAGGAATTTGACCTTTCATAAAACAGATGATCCAGTAAAACAAAGTAGCCATCTTTTTCTGACATGTGGGTGTTTTCAGCCTTGTTGAGACAATCAGGAAAATTTGCCATTCCACTGGTGATCCAGAATGGTGTTGGGCATCACACAGAAAAAGAAACTGATGTAAAGCACATGTTATGTGCTTTAAGTCATTACAAGTGCCTGACACTTTCACACTCTGATACAGACTCTATTCATTTTCTGGATCAATGATCTTATTTGTGGGTATATGTTTTCAATTCAATTTATCAAATACTTGCTGAGTATTCAGCCATGTAATCTTGGGATACAAAAGAAATAGAAAACATTCCTGGTTCCTGAAACTTAAAATTGATAAGGTTGGGGGAAGGAAGAAGGAAAGAAAAAGGTAGGAAACAATGCTAATGCACATAAAATCATTAGAAAATATTACAAAATGATATAAGGTATCCCAAAATCTTAGTTCAATTTAAAGATTTTAGCTTTACTGGCTTAATGTTATAATAACATAATTATAATAATATCTACACTAAGATTTTAGGACACCCTGTATATGATAGAACCTACACTATAGGGAATGAGCAGCGTATGCAGTTCTGAACCCTGGGTCAGGGAGAAAGGGGAATGTCCTAATGGATCTCTGAACCTCTTGTTAATAAACTGATTTAATTTTTAATTTTATTCAGTTCAACAAAAATTTATCATATGTTCTCTATGTACATGCAATGCACCATGATAGGTACTAGGGATACAAAGAAAAATAAATAGTCCTTATCCCCAAAGGGGTTGTGCTCTCTGGCAATAAAAAATGTTCAAGGGACATAATTTCTGGTTAATTTAAACATTTTATTAATGAGGCCAGAACATTTATCAATAAAAGGATGGTCATTTGGCTGCCCTCCTTAGACCAAAGACAAGCATTGGTTGGCTCATGGTTTATATGCCCTTTAAAGGGTAGGTGTTCCTCAGAGTAGAAATCAATTGTGATTGGTTAAAAATTAATGAGAGAATGAATATTACAATGACAGACTGAGAGTCACATCAGGTCACCCTTAGATAGAGAGACTATTTCTATACCCAGATCACCCCCAGCCTTGGGCAACTGAGACAGAAGGGTCTGTCTCAACCCCTAGTTTGATCAAATGGAATTAATCTTAAACTAGAGACCCCTTGTAAGGTTGGGTGGTTCTCAGAAAGAAGGTTAAGTCATCCTTCAGAGACAGAGGTCTTAAAAATAGAAAAAGGGGGAACACTGAATCTCCCCAAATCATTACTTATTAATAATCATTTTTCCTCCTTTCTACTCTATTGTCCATTAATTTTAATTAGGAAATGGAGGACTCTCCGGGATTATCCCAAGATACATGGGTTTCTTAAACCCTGCTGCTAACTTAGATGGATGCTTCTCTATGGCTTCATTTAGAGTAGTAATTATAAGATATAGATACATGATTGGGTTTCTAACTTGGTTCTAAGTGATGAAAGAAATAAACACAGAAGTCACATAAATATAACATGCTAGAATAAGACATAGAAGAGATCTTAGAAATCAACAGACCCATAGAGCTAAATTAGCCTCCCCAGGTCACACAGGTAGTAAATAAAAAGTCCAAGACTTGAGCCAGAGTCTTTAATAATGAATCCAGTTCTCTTTAGATTTTATCAGGTCATACAGATATCCATACTCTTCCTTAATGTTATTCAGTTAGTATAGTGGAAAGGATTACATATAGACTAAGTATAATTCATACATATCTCCAAATTCTAATATTATAATCTGTAAACTGTGCATAATAATGGTCATACCACCTACCTCACAGTGTATAAGTAAAATGTTTTGTTAGATCTTAGATGTAAGATGGGTTCCTTGGGAAGTTATTTATGGTGTGTGCCTCTTTGCCATAGATCTATTAAAGAAGATTACAGGTTCATGAATTTAAAAAAAAAAGTTGATAATTGTGTCTCAACATAGTTGGCTTCCTTTGCAAACCTACGTATGATATGCTATACCTTTAAAAAACATTATTATGAGAAGGTGTTCATAGACTCTACCAGGCTGCCAAAGGGATGGTTAAAATACAAAAATCATTGATAACCCCTGCACTCAAGGTTGTGCTGGAAAATGTTTTGCATTTACATTCACATTACTCTCACACGGCACACTTAAAAATTTAATTTTCTCCATCATTTTCTTAAGTCTAGACAGATCACAAAAGAGTAAATGAAACTTTGATTTGCAGTGTTAGTGATTTCTGAGTTGTAATTGTTCACAATACCAATTTAAAAATCTGGTTCTTAGGAGCCCTCATCAGTTCTTTCGAGTACACCTGTGCCAGCAGTAGAGGAAACAATGTCATTGTGCCTTTTCTGTAGTGATCATCTTTTTGCCACTGAAAGAAAGAATGAATCCAAGGGAGGTTCCTAAGGTGACAATAAATGCTTGAATTTAATTCAAAAATCATAGCCAAGGATAAAAGAAAAAGAATGGTGTCGAGTAGATTTGGTTTGTTTTGAAAGAGACTATTTTTCTGAAGCAACCTATACTTTTACTTCCCTCAAAATCTCCAAATAATTCTCTTCTTCTGGAGAGAATTTGGCTGGGAATTTCAGACCAGATTAAAAATAAAAAATCAAAACAAAAATAAAATGTGAAGTAGACACAGTGGAGCCTACAATAGATCATCTCTGTGGAGACTCAAGCACTCAATTTTTATGGAAGGTGGCATTCAGAATGGAAATCAGACCAGTAGAAGTGAGACTTTTAGTTCTTTTGAGGATAAAGAAAGGACAGGAGACCCTTCACTACTCCAAGAACACTATGAGGCAGCAAATCATGTGATAGAGTAGAAGGAGTACATGATCTGTACACTACCTTGCTGAGGGTTGGGTTCTCTTCTTCCTTCCAGTGTTCATGGACTAGATTTTGGGTGGCCATCAGGATAGTGGCATAAATGGACAACAACCAGGAGCATATGGGAAGCATTGAGAACATAACAAATGATGTCCAACAATCATGATGCCAAGTGAGTGAAACACCCAGAGAGGCCAACACTAAATGGAAAGTACCTGATCCTAGAGAAGAGACAGAGACAGAAGCATCAAAGAGGGAGGGTCTTGAGTTGCTGAGACAGACAGCTTTTATAAATTTCATTAAGCTGGGAATCTAAGAGGAAAGACTGAGCCTCCATCATAACTTTGTGCTTTCTTTTGTTTTATGATCTTTTTACTTGGGGTTGGGGGAAGAGAGGAGAAGAGATAAACCCATTTCCTTTGATTCCTTATATTGAGCTGTGGGTGCAAATGATTCAGGAATTTTCTGAAATATCCCAAATGTTCTGGTAGACAAGTGGAAGGAGTTTTAGGAGATGGTTAGAGGTACATGTCTTCATACGGGAATGCTGACCATTCATTTTACTTCATGGCATGTACAATAAATTATGCAGTCACATTCTTTATATCTATGAATGGGGGGAATGGGGCAGGGCATGAGAGGTGGATTGAAAGAAGAGAAGTAAAGCCAAACAATTAAGATAGGGATACATTTGCTCTGTGTAGCCCATAGATTTTATATTTTAAAAATTTGAGTAAGACTATATATATTTCTTTACATTAATTTCTAACAGACTGCAAGGGTTGATACAAACTGTTAGTGCCACCAGCGATGTCCAATGCAAGGTTTGGTAGTAGGGTGTATATTCTATATGCCTGCACGTTGAATACCCTCTGGTGGTCAATGGGGATACTGCAGTTTTTAGGAGGGCTATTCCAGCATTTGCCCCATGACTGCCCCAACCCCTATACCCAGAGACAAAAGTTAACAAATCTTCAGGTTCTGTGGCTGAAATAAAGTATCACTTGGTGTGTAACAAATACATTCCAGTCTCTTGCTAGAAAAATAATACAGTGACTTATCCTATTAGCTTAGGAAATATATCAACGAGTCCCTGAGCCACAGGAGTAGATTTTAACCCCTGCGTTGGACCAGACCTGTAAGGTTCAAAATAGTTAACCTCTCGTTTCTTATAATTTTCTCTTTATTTCTCACCTCTTCTTCCCATTTAAGAGTCTCTCTTCACTCCCATATTAGTTTTAGACAAAAAAACCCTGCTATTAGACATTTAAATATCAATATGACTATGAATGTACTCCTTTTCATTTATGACATTTATGATGGTGAAATAAAGGATTCAATCTCTATTAAAGGAATTTCAGTCATTAGCCAACAGATGAATATGGTAATTTTGTGTGTGTGAAAGATTTTTTCCGTATTCCTTTGAAGTGACACATAAAGGCAGCTGCCCATTCTAGAGGACCCACCATGGGCATTAATAGAACTTTTATTTTCAGGCCATTCATAGACAGAGTGAGAAGGAGAAGGGTTCTGCCCTTCTCGGTCTTCTTGCTTGGTCTGTTTTCATTTCCCTGCACCATGTTCATTTTGCTTTAAATATTTTTTTCTGCTAAATGGTGAAAGGAGAATTTTCTTTACTCAAATTTGTTACAAGGGACACGCTACGGCATTTAAACAAATGGCAAAATGCACAGTAGAGATGAATAAGTTTGACAAGTGAACTTTACAATTTTGCCCCAGTTCTCTCAGTCACCAGGCTGATTTTGATCAGAATAAATAACTGACAACTCAGATCCAGAATCCCTCAGTCTCCTACACTCTTCCATCAGCAGGTCTCCCTGTATACCACTTCAATACCAAGACAGAGTCAGCCTTATAAGAAAGCAGAGTAGATAGCTGCCTTGATGTCAAGATCTGGAAGATATGGCAAAGGTACTTCACTTGGTCAAAAATATCTCCCTACAGGCAATTTTGGAACTGAAAATTATCTTAGATTTTCGCTCCAAATCCCCTAATTTTATAAATTAATATTTTATTGGTGCCTTTTGTTTTTATATCATTTTGGTTTGCTGATACAAAGCTCTCCCCTACCTTGCAACAAAGAAAGAGTAAAATACAATCAATCAGCCTAACAGCAATACATGATGCTATTTACAATGTTCTGTGTCCGTTGTATTGCATTTCTACATAGGAAGTGTATCTCATCATTTGCTTTACTTTACAACAAATTGTAGATCAGTCACCTTTTAATGTTTTATACTTATATTATTCATAGTCAATACATATATTGTTCTCCCGATTTTGCTAACTTCACTCTGCATCAGTTCATATAAGTATCCCCATGTTTCTCTGTAATTTTACATATTAAATAGAAAACTGGAATTCAGAAGTAGAACAGTGTGATAAAAATTGAGCATTTAACGGCAGAACCATGACTTAAATTCAAGTCTCTAGATTCTTAGTCTTTTTGACTCATACACCAATTCCACAAGCTTGTCACTGGTGTCAATACTGCTATCTCTAACACATTGCACAGATTAGGGGTGTAGATCCCCACCATCTGGAAAACTCATATAAAATCTTTGACCTTTTCTTCATACCAGAAAAGAAGTCTGAATTATAATTCTACTAAAAGATAAAATAGGTTGGTGTTATATAATGCCATACATATATTTGATGCATTTCTGAGTTTCTAAGCTTTTTTCTGTGTTGTCTGTTGGCCTTCACTGTTGCCTGTGATTTCTGCAAAATGTCCAAAAAATTCCCATTTCTTATGCTGACCTGTGATATATCAAAACTGCAGTGGAGAAAGTTGCTGTGTGGAAGGGATAAGTATAATTCCATTTGATATTCATTGCTTTGCATTTGGGTATTCAAGGTCCCTATTAAAAGTGAACATCTCTTGAAAAGTTAATATATTGAACCATTTTCAGTCACATTAGGATGAATTAGTTCATCTAATTCTTTTCAAAAGTCCAAGATATATGGCAACAGATTTTGATCACTTAGATGACTGGTTTTCCTGGGGTATCTAAGAGGCAGTATAAGGGCATTTGATATGCCTATATAAAGTATACTACAAAAGGAAGAAGCAGACAGGGAGTGAGAGATTCTCTGAACATTTGAGCTACGGTATTCTTCTTGCTGTTAGATATATAAAAGCCAAGTTTTATGGAATAGTGTGCAAAGACGGCTTCCAGCAAGTATCCCATACTGACATTTGGTTAGTGCTGGAAGATCTAGTGCTTGGAGATCATCTAGCTTAACCCTTTGTTGCAAAGGAAGAGACTAAGACCCAGAAAAGGGAAGTAACTTGCTTAACTTCAGTCAGTATCAAAAAATGAATTTAAATTCAGGTCTCCTGACTTTCAATCCAAAGATCTACCCACTTCACCCCCAACCGTGCTGTTTGGAAGACTATAAAAAGCCAGAAAATGTGCCAGATTGAATATTTCTTAAAACCCAAACTGATTTGTACTGATATTTCAAATCTACTATGGTTGTAGTACCTATTTTGTCGGGTTGCAGTGAAGATCAAATAAGATAGCTGTAAAACGCTGAGAATGACTGGTACTTAGTAGAAGCTTAATAAATATCTGTTACAATGCCCCCCCACCACCACCACCCAGACTTCAAATTTTATGTGACATCTGTCTTGAAACGTTTAAGGGCAACATTCCAAATGTTGTCTAACCTATGCAGAATATGAGATTATTAATTGCCTAGATTTTTACTTTATATTTTACTATTATAACCTAAGTTTATCCTTTTTATCAGCTATATCACCATATTTAAATATCAAGAACTTATTACAAAAAACAAAAATTCTTGGATTATTGCTTCAGAATTAGCAATTCTCTAGCTTTATGCAACTTATTTTCTGAATCAAAATGAAAGATTTTACCCTTATCCATGTTATGGGTCATTTAGCTCAGAGGTCTTCATACAGAGGAAGAGGGTATGTGGGTAGACTGTTAGAGTAACTAGAAATCCATAAGGGCAGCTGCTTCCAGCTCCTAAGAAATTTTACCAATGTTTGTATAAATATAGGATTCATATGATTTTCTCAAGGTAGGTAATTGGTGAATTTACTTGAAGGTACATGTCCCTTTGTCTACTTGATTCTAAAATTAATATCCTCTAAAATCTGAAAGCTGTCCTTACTAAGCCATACTTCTGGGTAAAAGCAAATTGCTGGGAGCAATTCAATCTTTTCCTCTCCTTCCCTAAGCCAGTCATAGGTCAGGAGAATCTTCAAAGCAGAAATTAAGCAGGTCTCACATTCACATTTTCCATTCCTATAGGGGTATTTTAACGTGGTTTATACATTATTCAATATACTATATAGTTAGAGTAACTGGCTTGAAGTTCAATGTATATTGTATGAAAATCCAAACCTGACAAGCACAATTCACGGAAAATAATTTATTTTACTTTGTTGATTTAAGCCCACCAGTCTACTCTGTCATGATGATATTAAATCTTGATTCTGTCATCTGGCATGTCATTTCTATTCATTGTTTTCTGTTATTTTCACATTTGATGAATATCTCTTCTATATTTTCATTTGCGTTGTTGATAATGAGGTTCAACAGAACCTTATAACATATTTTTAGAGACCTTCCTACATTTTGAAAGTAGTTTCAAAATTAATACACTTTGGGTACACCTATTGAAACATACTGGAATACGGACAGCTTTGCCTTCATCAGCATCAGCAACATCATGTATTTTAATTTTATCCAGGATACCATGAGGTTACCTGGTAAAATGCCTTGTTGAAATCAAGAGATATGGTTTATGTCATTTTCCTGATCTTCCAGTTTAGTAATACTATGTAAAAAAGGAAATAAGTGTAATTTAACAAATCTTTATGAACTCATGCTGGGTTTTAGTGATCGCCTTTCGCCCTAGTAACAGTCTGTTTAATAATACAATCTACAATTTTTACCAAGGAATTATTGACAAAATTATCAATCTGCAGTGTTCAGCAATTTCCTTTTTGAAATTTAAAGTATTCCTATCTTCACTCTTCTGTTACCTTTCCAGTTATCTAAGATTTTCCTAGAATTTCTAAAAATAGTTTTATGATCACATCTAAAAGGTCCTTTGTTATAATAGAATGCAATTTGTTTGGGTATGCAAATGTAACTCCTCTTAGAGAAGAAAAGCACCGCTTTACAACATGTTCATCTATCGTGTACTTCAATCCTCTCTTTGAAATAGTTGTTCTACTTGAAAAGAATTTTTCACTTTGACTTTGCTTTTTGTTATTTTATGGGAAGTTCCATTTATTCCTATGTTCTCCAATGTTTTCAATAAGAATGGGTGTTGTATTTTGTCAAAAGTTTTTTCTGCATCTATTGAGATAATCATGTGGTTTCTGTTAGTTTTGTTGTTGATATGATCAATAATGTTCATAGTTTTCTTAATATTGAACCAGCCCTGCATTCCTGGTATAACTCCTACCTGATCATAATGTATTATTCTTGTGACTAGTTGCTATTCTGTTTTTTTAAGATCTTATTTAAAATTTTTGCATCTATATTCATTAGAGAAATTGGTCTATAATTTTCTTTCTCTGTTTTGGCTCTTCCTGGTTTAGGTATCAGCACCATATTTGTATCATACAAAGAATTTAGAAGAATTCTTTCTTCCCCAATTTTCCCAAATAGTCTGCAATAATATTGGAATTAACTGCTCTTTAAATGTTTGATAGAATTCACTTGTGAATTTGTCTGGCCCTGGAGATTTTTTTCCTAGGGACTTCATTGGTGGCTTGTTCAATTTCTTTTCTTGAGAGAGTGTTATTTAAATGTTCAGCTTCCTCTTCTGTTTGTCTGGGCAATTTGTATCTTTTAAAATAATCATTCATCTCATTTAGATTGTCGAATTTACAGGAATACAGTTGGGCAAAGTAATTTCCGACCATTGTTTTAATTTCCTCCTCATTGGAGGTGAGTTCACACTTTTCATTTTTGATATTGGTAATTATTTTTAAAGAAATTGACCATTTCAATCAAATTACCAAAGGTTTATCAATTTTATTGGTTTTTTCATAAAATTAACTCCTAGTTTTATTTATTAGTTCAATAGTATTCATAATTTCAGCTTTATTAATCTCTCCTTTGGCTTTCAGTGTTTCTAATTTGGTATTTACTTAGGGATTTTCCATATGTTCTTTTTCAAGTTTTTTCAGCTGTAAGCCCAATTTATTGATCTCCTCTCTCTCTATTTTATTCATGTAGGCACTCAAAGATATAAAACTTCCCCTAAGAACTGCTTTTGCTGTATCCCATAAAATTGGGTAGGTTGACTCATTATTTTCATTTTCTTAAATGAAGTAGTTGATTGTTTCTATAATTTGTTGTTTAACCCACTCATTCTTTAGGATTAGATCATTTAGTTTCCTATTAGTTTTTGGTTTATGTTTTCATGGCCTTTGATTACATATAATTTTTATTGCATTATAATCTGAGAAGGATACATTGACTATCTCTACCTTTCTGCACTGGATTTCGAGGTTTTTATGGCCTAGCACATTGTCAGTTTTTGTACATGTGCCATGTACCACTGAGAAATAGGTGTATTCCTTTCTATCCCCATTTAATTTTCTCCAGAGATCTATCATATCTGCCTTATCCGTAGTTCTATTCACCTTCTTAACATCTTTCTTGTTTATTTTGAGGTTAAATTTATCAAGTTCAGAGAGGGGGAGGTTGAGGTCCCTCACTAATATAGCTTTGCTGTCTATTTCTTCCTGTAACTCCCTTAATTTCTCCTTTAAGAATTTGGATGCTATGCCACTTGGAGAATATATGTTTAGCAATGAAATTGCTTCATTGTCTATGGTGCCTTTTAGCAGGATATAGTTTCCTTCCTTATCTCTTTTGATTAGATATATTTCTGCTTTTGCTTTGTCTGAGATTAGGTTTGCTGCCCCTGCTTTTTTTACATCAGCTGAAGCACAATAAATTTTGCTCCAACCTTTTACCTTTACCCTATGTGTATCTCCCCTTTTCAAATGTGTTTCTTGTAAACAACATATCACTGGATATCCATCTCTGTTTTATGGGAGGGTTCACCCCATTCACATTCACAGTTATGGTTACTATTTATGTCTTTCCCCCCATCCCCTTTTCCCTTGTTTATGGTTTTAGTTCTCCCTTCTCCCTTCCCCTCCTCAAGAGTTTTAATTTTGACTACTGCCTCCCTCAGTCTTTCCTCTCTTCTTTCAGCCTTCTTCCCTTTTAATCCCCTTTTCCCTTACTACTTCTTCCCTCCCTTTTAGCTTCCCCTCCCTTTTCTTTCCCCCTTCCCCTCCTATTGCCTATAGAACTCCTTGTATTTCTATACTTAACTGAGTTTATTGTTCCCTATTTGAATCCAATCAGATGAGAGTACCTCTCAAACAATACTCATTTCCCTCCCCTCTTTTCCTCTACTGTGATATATTTTTGTGCCTCTTCTTGTGATGGAATTTATTTTTTTTCTACCTCCTCCTTTTCACATCTCTCATCAAAATCCCTTTGCACCCTTAAATCACATTTGTTATCATCACATCATTTAATTTATACCCACTTCCTTTATCTATGTATATCCCTTTTACATTTCATAATAAAATAAATAATTCTCAAGATTAACAACTATCATCTTCCATTATAGGGATGTAAACAGTTTGCCTATATTGTGTAACAAGTTTTTTTCCCCCAGTTTATCTTTTTATGCCTCTCTTGAGACCTGCATTTGAAGATCAAATTTTCTATTGAGTTCTAGCCTTTTCATCAGGAAGGTCTGGAAATCTCTTATTTCATTGAATGTCCATCTCCTTGCCTGAAATACTATGCTCAACTTTGCTGGGTAATTAATCTTTGGTTGTAGTCCCAGCTCCTTTGCCTTATGGAATATCATATTACAGTTCCTTCAGTCTTTTAACGTAGAAGCTGCAAGGTCCTGTGTGATCCTGACTGTAGCTCCTCAATATTTGAATTGTTTCCTTCTGGCTGCCTGCAGTATTTTCTCCTTCACTTGATAGTTCTTGAGCGTGGCAATGATATTCCTCGGTGTTTTTAGTTTGGGAGTCCCTTTCAGGAGGTGAACAGTGGATTTTTTCAATGACTACTTTGCCCTCTGCGTCTAGGACTTCTGGACAATTTTTCTTGATGATATCTTGGATGATATTCTCCAGGCTCTTTTTTTCACCATTGCTTTTTGGTAGCCCAATAATCCTTACATTTTCTCTCCTGTATCTATTTTCCAGGTCAGTTGATTTTCCAATTAGATATTTTATATTTTCTTCTGTCTTTTTGTTCTTTAGATTCAGTTTGACTGATTCTTGATACCTCATAGATTCATTAGCTTCTACTTGCCTGATTCTATTTTTTATCAAATTGTTTACTTCAGTTAACTTTTTCATCTCCTTTTCCATCTGTCGAATTGTTCCTTTTAAGGAGTTATTTTCACCAGTTAAGTTTTGTATTTCCTTTTCCATTTGTCCAGTTTTCCTTTTTAAGGAGCTGTTCTCTTCATTGAATTCTTTTTTTCATATTTTTAAAATCATTGGCCAGTTTTTCTTCTATTTCTCTAATTTGAGTTTTAAAATCCTTCCAGAGCTCTTCCAAAAAGGCTCTTTGTGCTTCCAACCAATTCATATTCCCTTCTGAAGTTTCAGATGGGAGTACAGTCTCAATGCTGACTTCTTTGGTTTTTGTGTTTTGGTCCTTGCCCCCATAGAAAGATTCTATGGTCTTTTTTTTCTGCTTTGCTTTTTACTCATAATAATAATCCTTTTCCTGGCTTTTTAAGGTAGATCTCTGTGTCTGTGGCACAGAGAGCTCTGTCCCACAGTTCTTGTGCCTAAAGCTTGAGGCTTTGTGTCTTGTGGCCTCTGGTTCTTTCAGCTAGAAATTGAATGCTGCAGCTTACCTGGTGCTGAGCTGGCTGGTGTTTGAAAGAAGGGGCCAATTAGGTCCTTTTGGGTTTTCCCTGCAGTTACCCTGGAGGTAAATTGTTAAGTGTGGGAGGAGGGTTGGTCTGGATGCCAAAGGCTTCTCTGCTGAGTTAGAGTATAGGCAAGCTCAGCTGTCTGCATTCGTGTCTTCCTGTGTCCACTGAGCTGAGACATGCCTTGGGTCCTAGTGTTGTCAGTTGTTGGCTTTACCCCACTGGGGTTCAGGATCTTCTCCTGGTTTGTTGAGGTAGGAATGTCTGGGAGGACTCGGATCCTTTACTGGTCGCCTTTGACCACAGCAATAGGAACTCTCCTTAGCAATCTTTCTAGCCTCCTGGGCTGAGAGTCTGTTTACCCCTTCTGCTGCTCCCACTGTCCCAGGGTTTTTTTTTTCTGGGGAGATAATCTCTGGGTTGGTCAAGGTCAACAAGGGCAGAGAGATAGCAATTACCAATCACTCTGCCACCTTGGCTCTTGGAACCGGAAATTGCTTCTTGTCTCTTCAAAAGAAAAAAAGGAAATAGGAATTGATAAGATTTGCCTTCTTCTGGTCAATAATTCTTTAATACTATCCCATTTACTAAACAGTTGGTCTAATTTTTCCTTCTTCATTTGCCAATAGCTTGATGGATGTGTAACCACACTGATATGGGTATTTTTGCTGCCAGTCAGATTACAATCTGTGTCTTCCACATACTACATAATTCTTGTTTTTGGCCTTCTATAAATTCTCCATAGAACATTGTTGTAAAGGATCCATGTCTGTAATAGTTCACATATGGTAGTATAACACTTGAGCAATACATTTGGTGTCTCTTGCCTAATCAGCCCACTAATTTTGTATCTCTTATCTAATCAACTCATCTCCTTTTGTAGCCAAGTGTATCCTTAAATTTTTACATCACTTCTTGAATGAAAGTTGTCATTGGTAATATTCTGTAGAATATTATACCTACCTTTCTTATCTAATAAGTAATATATGAATCTCTTGAAATTTTAGTCTTTTAAACATAATTTAAAAAATAAATTTCAGCTATATAGTATCACCTGGAGTATATTAATATTGAAAATAGAGAGGTTTGTTTCATGATGTAGTTTGGAATCACTGAAATTGTTTAAGTCTTCCAAATATTATCCTGGATATCTTGATGGACTCATTTCTGAACATATCTATTAAAAACCCTTTTGGAGGTCTACTTTGGTTATGTGTCCCTCTTTCCATTTCATATGCATGTTCTTCTAAAATCTAAGGCTATTAGAGACCTACCAGTAGAAGGTAATTGTTTTTAACATTTATCCCTTTTTTCTTTACCTTAGGACAATATTTTAGATAAAATTTTAATTTACACATTCCCTCTCTCTTGAGTTCAATTCTCTTATCTAAATCTCTGGCAATATGACTATAACTATCTTTGACTGAACTGCTTAAAACCTGATTTCCTGAAGTCTAGGATAGATGTATGACTCAAGGCAAAATTTTCCACCTTTGAAATTTAACGTTCCAAGATGACATGGTCACCTTCTTTCAAGGTTCTCACATTACTTGCCAGTTCATCCTCATTATAATTAAGTCCAGAGGAGAAAAGAAGAAGAGAGAAAGGAAGAGAATAAGCAGTTATGTAGTGCTTGCTATGTGCCAGGCAAGATGCCAAGTACTCCACAAATAATATTTCATTTGATCCTTACAACAACTTTCTTATTATCCCACTTTACAGTTGAGGTTACTGAGGAGAAAGTCTTACCATATCTTTCTATTGTGTTTAACTATTACAATTGTCAGCAGCCTATTTACATTTTTATACATCTCCATTTCTTGAAGTATCATATTTTGAATGTCTGGTAACATAATGGAGTAGAAAAAGTTCAGTTTAGCTCTCCCAACATTCAGGAGTTCTCAAGCCAGAGATAGTATAGTTCCTCAAGCCAGGAATAGTATAGACAAATTTCAGAGCTACAAAATCAAGGAAAAAAATATTTCAATCAGCCAGGAAGAAACAGTTCAAGTGTCATGGTGACACAGTCAGAATAATAAAAGATTTATCAACTTCTATATTAAAGGATTGGAGGACATGGAATATGATATTCCAGTGGACAAAGGAGCTGGAATTAAACCAAAAATTTCCTATTCAGAAAATCTGTGTATAACCCTTTTGGGGGAAAAATGAATATTCAATGAAACAAATGATGTTCAAGCATTCTTGATGGAAAGACCAGACCTGAATAGAAAATTTGACTAACAAATGCAAGACTCAGGAGAAACATAAAAAGGTAAATAGGAAAGGGAAATCATAACTGACTTAATAAGGTTAAACTATTTACATTCCTACATGGGAAGATGATTCTCATGCTTCATAAGAACCTTCTCACTATTAGGGCAATTAGAGTGTATATTAGACAGAGGGCACAGTGTTAGTTGAATATTAAAGGATGATATCTAAAAAAATATAATAAAATTAAGGAGTGAATGAAGAATGTATTAGAATAAAAGGAAAAGGAGAGGTAGAATTGGCTAAATTATCTCACATAAAATAGGCAAGGAAAAGCTTTTCCATTGGAGGGGAAGAAGGGAGAGGTGAGGGCAAGTGAGTGAGCCTTGCTCTCTTCAGAATTGATTCAAAGAGAGAATAACAGACTCACTTAATCGGGTATAGAACTCTACTTCATGCGACAGCAAAGTAGGAGGAAAAAAAGAGAAGAGGGAATGATAAAATGGAGGGCACATTGGGAGAGGGTGTAGTCAGAAGCAAAAGACATTTGAGGAGGGACAGGGTGAAAGGAAAGACAGAATAAAATTAACAGGGGGGAAATAGGATGGAGAGAAATATAGCTAGAAATAGTAACTATTAGAAAAATTTTGAAACAAGTTTCTCTGATTAAGCCCTCATTTCTCCACCATATAGAGAACTGAGTCAAATTAAAAAAATAAGAGCCATTCACCAATTGATAAATGATCAAAAGATATGAACAATTTTCAGATGAAGTAATCAAAGCTGTATATAACCATATAAAAATGTTGTAACTCATTATCAATTAGAGATATGCAAATTAAAACAATTCTGAAGTACTACCTCATTAAATTGACCAATAGAACAGAAAAGGAAAAGGATCAGTGTTGGAGGGGATGTAGGAAAAAAGAGAGATTAATCATTGTTGGTGGAGTTGTGTACTGATTCTGTTCTGTAGATTGTTGTTGTTGTGCTTGTCCTTCATTCTTGAAGAGGACTATGACATCAAGATGATGACATGACTTGCAGTTGACTTTGATTTGAGTGAGAAAGGCCTGTGTAAGGTCACCAACATCACTTTCTTCTCCTGAGCCATCTGGTTCCAGTGGCCTAATATTCATCAGGAAGATGAGAGATGGCCCAGGATGTAATGTCAGACCCTGGCCCTTTCAGGCTAAGGCCTTATCACATTCTCACTTTGAGTGAGATATTCCCATTCAATGAGTAGATTTCCCTAAGTAGCTACTCAAGGGATGGCCCCATTTAATCAAAAACAGAAAATCAAACTGGAAGGGGAAGACCCTCAGGGTTCCTGGGTAAAAGAAAAACAATTACTATTTAGTAATTACATTCACTCTGTACTAGGTGGGTGGGAACTTGTGGTCCAGTCTATGAGCTCCAGAGTGAATTGAACAATTTGGAAGTATGCCCAAAGGCCTATGAAACCATCCATACCCTTCGACCTAGAAATACCACTACTAGTTCAGTATCCTAAAACAGATAAAAAATAAAAAAGGAAAAACAGCTATATGTACAAAAATATTTATAGCAGCTGTTTTCTGGTGGCAAAGAATTGAAATTGAGGTGATGCTCATCAACTGGGGAATGGTTGAACAAATTGTGGTGTGTGATCATATTGGAATACTGTTGTGCTATAGGAAATGATGAGCAGGATGCTCTCAGAAAAACCTAGAAAGACTTACATGAGCTGATACAAAGCTAAATAAATTGTATACAAAGTAAACTTCAATATTATAAGATATTCACTGGTGAATTGCATAGCTACTTTCAGCAGTATAATGATCCAAGATAACTCCCAGGGACTTATGATGAAAAATGCTATCTATTTCCGGCCAAAGAACTGATGCTGTCTGGATACAGATTGAAGCATATTTTTAAAGTTTTCTTTATTTTTCTTGAAGTTTTTTTGTCTATGTTTTCTTTCATAACATGACAAATACGGAATGTTTTGCATTTTTACACATGTATAACATATTGAACTGCTTGCCTTTTCATTGGAAGGAAAGGGAGGAAGGAAGAGAATTCGGAACTCAAAGTTTTTAAAACAAACATCAAAAATTGTTTTTACACATAACTAGGGAAAAATAAAATAGTAAATAAATTTTAAAAAATAAAATACAAGAGACTGGATCTCTTCTCTTAGGTTTTGGACTATATACAGAATAGCAGTATGAACAACCTCAGCACAGGAAAGCCTCATTCAAATGAATCACCTGAATTCTCAATGAAAATTCCTTCCCTATTTTGAGTGTACTTCCCCTACCATAGTTCAGTAGTTCCTTTTGTTGACTGAAAAATAAAAGCCTCATGTAGCATGTAGAAGGTACCACAGGAACTGAAGGAACCTAGAGATTCTGAGACAAATGTGAAAAAGGAGTACATTCCAGGACAAATTTGTACACAGTCTTCTTTTAACAGATAATTGTTGAACTGAACCAGACCAACCTCCACTGCTGCCAGGAGTAAGAAGTTATCCTGAACATTCATACCATATTGTTAATCTTGTTGAGTTTTCCAGTTAGTATAATTTTATTTACTTGTTTATTTTGCTACTGACAATGTACCATAAAACTACAGACAGCTTGGAAAAACCTTAGAACTCTGATCAAAACAGAGACTAATCAGAACTTCAAAAGATCTATGAAGAAATATCAGTTTGGTTTTAAAATTGTCCAATCTGCAATAAAAACCACTGGGGCAGAGCTCTGAGTCAATAGTACTTTATTAAAGGGTTGATGGTCTCCTCTAATGAAGTGGATCTCATATTATCCTCAAGATCTGAGATTCTCTGGTCTCCAGGACCTTGTCTTTATAGGATTTGATGCTAAAATATGCAAAATTGGCATGGTAAAATACAAAATCATTGGTTGATAGACCTTGCTCTAGAGAGCCAAAAATGCTGTATCAGCCCAAAAAAATAGAGTATCAGCAGGATTGTCTTGAGTTGGGCAAAGCATGGGGCATCTCCACTGACTAAGTGGTCATAAGATGGTCATTTGATGGTCATCTGATTATGCTGGACAAGAGACCATGGGCCAGAGGTACAAAAATAAGTTGGGGGACTTTCCATGTAATTGAGTAACCTCTGCCATGCTAGGATTGGTCACCATTACAAGTTAAAACAAAGATGCAGGGCCTCTAGTTAGCTTTCTATGATTAATAAAGTGAACTTACAATCAGTAGTTCACTGCTCTGGGACACTATCCCTATAGAATCATAACAAATTTATTAATATTGATTGGAATAGATTAGGGTCCAACTGGATCATTTCTCACAAATCCTTCTCCCTTCTTAGCAAAGTTGTGATGAGCTAGAGGTAAAGAATGAGACATGACCAATGTGTCAATTTGTTTTGCTTGATTACACATATCTCTTACAAGAAAAGACTTCTCCTTGAAAGGGGTTGAGGGAAGAAGGATGTCTCTTAGTGCAGAGTGATCGATATGGAAAGAAAAGATTATCAAAGAAGCATTTTTATACAAAGAAGAAAACAAAAAAGTGCAGAAGTCTACACAAATAGAAAAAAAGTTACTGTTACATGTTTTATATACATCTGTGTAAATAGAGTATTCTTTTACATGTATTAATAAAAGCTCATAATTTCTTTTACAATTCTATTAAATTCATAATAAAAAAGAAAAATGTTTAAAATATGCAAAAAAACAAAAGAAAATCAATAGAAATTTATTTTTCTTTGGAGCCTAGATACTCATTCATCCAAATCAGGCAAGACAGGCTTGTATAGCCTGAAGGCCCATATATAGATACACAGGCTGAAAGAGACCATAGGATCACCAAGTTCAACACAAATGAGATATTAGAATTTAGGAATAAAGTGGCTTGTTCAAGGTCACATGGCCAGTTGTTGGCACTAGATATGGTGTGCCTCATGCCTGGGATATATGTCTCCTTCCCCACAATGAGATATAACCTTACCTTCCTCAAGGTCCTGCTCAGGTGTTGCTTCCTACAGTAACACCTTTCTAAATGTCTTCAATCTAGAAGTGATTCTTTCCTTCTTAAAGCTCTCAAACTATTTAATCATCTTGCAACTTATATCATGATTGTTTATACACGTACTTCTTACTAGACTGGCAACTCCTTGAGGGCAAAAACTGAATTATGTTTCATCTTTTTATCATATTCAGTATTTATCACAGTGAATACACAACACATAAACTAAAAAATTTGTTGTTGTTTAATCAATTAATCGTATCCAATTCCAACCTCCATTTGGGGTTTTCTTGGCACAGATGTTGGAGTGGTTTGTCACTTTTTTCCTGTCCAGCTTATTTTACAGATATAGAAAATGAGATAAACAGAGTTAAGCAACTTGCCCAGGGTCACATAGATAGTTCATGTCTGAGACTAGATTTGAACTCAGATCTTCCTGGCTCCAGTCCCAGCACTCTATGCACTTTGTCACTTGAATGCCCTATACACTAAATAAGTAGTTATTAACTTACATAGGATTGGCAGCACTAGAATTCAGGTTTCTTAACTTTCAAACCATTATGCTTCCCACTAAACGACTACTTTATTTTCCATAGAGAAAAGTTCTTTTATTTGATTATAACAGTAGCTAACATTTATGTATCACTTAGTATTTTCCATGCACTATGCTAAATGCTTTACAACTATTACCTAATCTGATCCTCCCAACAACCTGAAAGATAGGTGCTATTACTATACTCACTTTACAGTTGAGGAAATGGTGGAAAATAAAGATTAAGTGACTTTCCCAGGGTCATACAACTAGTAAGTGTTTGAGGCCAGATTTGATCTTCCTCACCTCAGACCTGGTGCTCTATCCACTGTACCATCTATTATTTAAAACAAAGAAATAAAACTATTTGGAAGAGGTAATTAAATGTTATTCTTTATAAATATTAAAAGCTTCTAAGAATAATTTCTGTTTTTAAAAAATTAGCAAATTCTTTGAAATCATCAGCCATATCTTGAAAATCTTTGTACCTATCCTGTTTGTTTATACCTAGCAGGGACTTGAATGAATGTGCTTTTTAATTAATGAAGTTTCTCATTGGTTTTGATAAAAATAATAACTTACATTTATATTTCCAAAATTCTTTCACATATTCTTTTATTTCTTACCCAAAGTAGCCCTTTGAGGTAGCCTGAGCAAGAATTACAATTCCATTTTATAGATAAGGGAACCAGGACATTGAGAGACCAAGTGATTATCCTGAGGTCCTATCATGCATAAGTGATGGAGCTAGGATCAAATCTTAGGTTTCAGAGTTCCCAATGCCTTGTTCTTTCCTGTATACTGCACAATTTTGTCACAGAGCAATAACCACAAGAATTGAAGGAATTAAGTCCTTAGGTATGAGGTTGTATTAGACAGAGTATACAAAAGCAAAGGTTTCTCAGTGCAGAAGATTCCCTTTTCCTGATGCAGTTGGAAATATGCATATTACTTAGTAAATTCTTAGGAAACTGTCTAAGTATGGAACAGTTAAATAATTGGCTGAAGCAGTTTTTGAGCTTATGCTTTCATGGAATCCTGAGGGAAAAATTGAAATATTCCAATCTCCATTTCTATCCCCTATACCTTTTTTTTTCTTTGATTTGATAAACTGAGAAGGTATCACAATAAGTGTTATATATAAATAAATATGATTTTTGTGAAAATGATCTCTACACACCCTACAATTTTAATTATGTGAATAATTATAAAGTTCTGTGTTTTCTAAAGCAGTTAAGCTGGCTAGATTTCTTCCATTGTTGCTTCTAATGTGATATAGCTAATATTCACATAGCTTCAAGAAGGTGTTATATCCTTTCCCTGGGAAACAGATATTGCTACCAGGTCAATTTTTGTACACAGCCTCACATTTTACTGTTGTTATCATTCATTTGTAAAATGTATGAAATCACTTCTGTAAAATGTCATGGTATTATTTGTACTGTGGAAAATCATTTTCTTTTCCTCACTGTTGGTAATAACACTTAGAAGTTTGGAATTAATTTCTGTCCTCTTGCCATTTCCCCCCTGTTCACATTATATCTGAGCCCTGGTTCATAACTATTGGCATTTCTGAGGCTGGAGAACCTTTTGACTCTAACCGTGGAATGAATATTACACCCTTACACACACACACACACACACACACACACACACACACACACACACACACACACACACAAAGGTAGAGAATATTGACTTCTTTCTGAGAAATGACTGGCCTACAACCCATCACAAATGCTTTATCTCAATTCTTATAAGTAAAAGAAAACATTTGGTCTAGATGATCTCCATCCTGTGGGCCTGCATCTATCTGAATCTCTCTTAATTGATTGACATACATCAATAAACTCAGCCCGAAAAACAAGTAATTCACCAATCCACTGGAAACTGGAGACAGCCTCATTGCTTCTGTGGGTAAAGATTATCTGAAATAATGAATTCTTCCTTACTTTACATAGCTAATGGTGTTGAATGAAGACTCAGAATCCAATGATCGCTAAAAATCAATGGAACATAAGGATGAATATAAAAGTGAGGACAGTAAGAACAATTTCTTGACATGTAGGCTGGGCTAAATTTTCCTGAGAGCCCTATCCCAGTCAGGTTAGGTTAGTTTTTCCTTGAAAGGTATTGAAATCATCCTTAAATCTTAAATGGGACAGGTTATTGGGTTCATGCCATTGGTAAAAATTTCTGGTGACTTGGATACAAAAAGCATTACATAAGGAGTAACCACTTTTCTCACAGACTTCTGACTGGTGGATCAACATGTCTAGCACAAAAGTAGGGAAGCTGGAACCAAATCAATCAATGTGTTAACCTTGCTGAATATTCCTTCCCTGCTATGGGTAAAGAAATTTTTTGCTGTATTCTATGGTCTATGACTATCTTCTTTGTCCCAGGTCTAAACCTGAAGCACCACATTTCCCAGAATCAGTCCCAGCTTATAATGGTCCCTACCTGTCAATTTCTGGGAAAATCTGCTGGTACAAGAGTTATGGAAAGTTAAGCTGGATTAGTTTTATAACATAAGGACTACCTGGAGATGAAATGCTAGTAAGCCTCCTGGTTATATAGTAGTTTGAGTGCACATATAGTGTGCTACAAATAAGTCTCAGTGGCTTTCACCTCCCCAGGTAGTCATAGAGTATGGAAATTGTGGTACACATGGGGCTGGAGGTGGAACATGAGTGGAAATTACATTGTATGAAAAAGTTCTGGTTCTAAGTGAACAAGTGACTAGAACTATAGTGACCCATAGTAAAGAATAACATGGGCCAAACATTGTGATAGTAGAAGGTGTAACATGAGAGATAATTCCGTTGAGGTTCCCTTGCTCTATCTGCCCATTAGCTAGGATTGATTTGCCATGGAAAGGTGGATCTTTACCTGGAGGACCACGAATAATGAAAACCAGAAATGTGAAATAAACCAAGTATTCTTGTAAGAGGCAATGAAACATTGAAGGTAATAGAGATAGGGAAATTCCTTTAATATGAAGTAAATAGTCTCATTAATGATGGAACTTCTAGAACAGAGAAGCTGGCTCTGGAGGAAAGAGTAAAGTTGGTGTCTTTTCACAGCTCTGCTTCATTTAAATCCAATTCACTTGCAAGTCCAGACATCATCTTCCTAATGCCATTGGTTCTCTGAGAATGAAGAACAAACAACAATCTGTGAATGGTAATAGTTGCCCCACTTGGATACCCAACAGACCAGTTCCAATGATACAATGCAATACCTTTCTTCTTTCTTCCTTCCCTTCATTCCTTTCTTCTTTTCTTCTTTTCTTCCTTTCTTCCTCCCTCTATTTTTTCCTTCCCGTCCTTTCTCTTTTTCTTTTTCCTTCTCTCCCTCCTCTCCCTCTGTCCACATATGGAATCATATCCTTACCTGTGGGTGCTCTAAGCAAAGATCACTAAAACTTCAGAAGATATTTTGTGGTTTATAGGCTAGATTTCTTTTTTTCTCCTCTTGCCTACTTATTCATTCTATCATTTTAAAAAATACCTTAAACCCAAATCACTTTGGGCCTCACTGATTGGGCAACAATAAATCCTACTCCAAGCTTTATTTGGTCATTATTTGGGCTTTGATAACTCAGAGTAAGTGTAAATAGTAATTGTTTCTGTTTTAGTCAAAAATTCTGAAAACCTTCCCTCCTAAATTTATTTTTTTACTACATAAAAGAGGTCATTTTTTGCCTCATTTATTACCTAACCTTAATCACTGAATGCGTGTTGCCTTGGGCAAACTGAGACCTGAGAAAGAAGTTAGCTTTAAAAAGTCATTATCTCTCACTGCATCCAGGGCCATCTCTGTCATTCTACTCTACATTTTGCCACTGGACTCAGGTGAGAGTGAAACTGTTGACTTTGCACAGCCCTCCCTCACTTAAATCCAATTCACTTGCTAGTCAAGACATCTCTTTCCTAATGTCATTCATCCTTTTCAAGAAGGAAGAACAAACAACAGTCCAGAACAGGGAAGTAATGTGAACCATCTCAGCTAAGGATTCTGCCACTGCCAAGATGACGTTGTATTCCTGGAATAGGGTCATAAGGAATTCTGATGCTACTACCACCACTATGTAGGTATAAAAGGGAGTTGACAAGAGTTTCAATTAAAATTTTGGCTACCCCGTGAATAAATATTCTGAGTATATCTCCCACATAAGTAAACTTGCTTGTGTCATGTCTTCATTGTGTCCACCAAAATTCACAACTGATCAGACATAAATGCTTGAAAATCTTTGTTGATACGAAAAAAAATGGAGCAATTCCTCTTGAGCCTTGTCAGGAGATAATGAAGAGGCAGAAGCAAATATGTAGGATTCCAACTAACACTGACCATCCCTCAAACACAGTTACGATTACTTGGAGAACAGGCAACAGGATCTGAATATGAACATCCTCATGGCTCTTGCTGAAAGAATAATTTTAGTAATTTAATTGAGGTTTGGTGTCTGCAAAGTTTATTGGAGGATTCATTGTGGTGCCTCAGAAGATCAATCATACTTTCAAGATAGAGAATTTAGAGATAAAGGAGACATAATATTCTACAAAGCAGAGGAACTACTGCTAGGTTTTGTTTTGTTGTTGTTGTTGTTGTTGTTTTTTTTTATGGAAACAGGAATTTGCCACTACTTTATGATCTCCACCTTTCATGTATTTCATTAATCCAATATGAGCCACCAGAGTCTCTATTTTCTCCTTATCAAGCTGACTTTTTTTCTGATTTGGTAAATAGTTGAATTTGGAGTAGGAACTAAAATGAATTCATAATGGTGGATAGTTTCCCAGGAATAAAGAACTAAATCATTGAGATTGAGAAACCCCATGTACCAGCGGATAGCTGATATGGCATGGAAGCCAGGAAGATGAAGGCTCAGGTCCTACACGTGACACAGATTGGATGTATGACCAGAGATCAGGCTAGGAAGGCCACAAATCCCCTCATGCTGTAGAACCAGATTAAACTGTAATTGGGAAAAACCAAATAAATCAAAATATATTCCAACACAGATAATGCTAATTTGTGGTTTTCTAAGTCAATATGCAGGACTTAGGGACCTGTTTCTATTTGAGTTTGACCTTACTAATTTAATGAACTCCCTATTTTCAGAAAATATGTCAACCTCTATTACTAGTAAAAGTTTCCTACATCAATTAAATCATGGGTACAGTCCCAACATTAACACTGAGATAAACTACCATTACTGCTCCTAGTCTAGCAGTTCTTAAAATGTTGAATTTATGAAAGTCAAAGAGACATCACTGCAAGCTGCAAGCCATATTAGGTCTGGAAAACTATCTTGCATCTATCCTATCCAGATAGACCAAACAATATGTCCCCTAGAGTTCCAACCAGGAGAATAACTGTGCCTTTTACAATGTTCCATAACATCAGGAATCAAAGATAACATGCATTGGACCCAGATAGTTTTGGTATTCAGGTTTATATAGTAAGAGCAAAGCCTATTCTTCCTAGTTTTCATCTTAACAAATAATACCAGAATTTGGGTGGGAAATTCCCTGTTTGTTTGTTTTTTTTAAGTGAAGATGGAGACAGTATAGGTCATATTGATTTTGAGGTACCTATGATACATCCTATTGAAAATATTCAACATGCACCAAAAGGTTGCTGATCCTGTACTAGAAAGAGATCCAGGAATGAGATTAGGGCTAAATGCATAAATATGAAATTATCTAAATAGAAATGGTTATTTAACTAGTGAGAGCTAATGAGGTCACTGAAAAAAGTAGAACAAAAAAAGAGAAAAGAGTCAAGAAAAGAACTTCTCAATAATTAGAAATGTGCAAAAGTGTAATGGGTTGCCTCAAGATGTGGGAGGTTCACCCTTCTTAGAGGGTGCTAAGTTGGGTCTGGATGGTCACTTATCAGGTATGATGTAATAGGGATTCATTTTATTTATGAGTTTGATTACATGATCTCCAAAGTCTTTTTCAAATCTGCAATCCTGTGATTTGGTGACTCAGTTATCTAATAATTATCTTATCAGTTTTAGACAGGTTGTGATTTATGACTGGTAAAAGGAGTTACCTCTCTAGTAAGGTCATGAATCCTTGATATATTGACTTGCTTATTGTCTTTAATATGCTCCCTCTTGAAATTTAATTTGTGGCCCCTTGTACTTTTTTCAGTTTATTGAAAAATGCTATCATCTTTTCACTTCCTTCTAGGGTTCAATTTCCATCTATCTTTTAAGAAAAGCTATAATTCCTCTTGTTTTATATCTTTTGTATGAGCTAAAGCCTATTGTGTTCACACCAACCATGTAGACAATTTAATAAATAATAGTAATAATGAAAATAATGGCTAACATTTATATAAAACTTAATATGTGCCCCGCACTAGGCTGAGTATATAACAATTATCATCTCATTTGATCCTCACAAAAACCTGTGAGGTAGGTGCTATTATTTTACCCATTTTACAGATAAGGAAACTGAGGGAAATAGAAGTGAAATGACTTGCTCACAGGCACACAACTAATAATTGTCAAGTTGTATTTGAGCTCAGGTCTTCCTAATTCCATTCAATCCACTAAGGCACCTAGTTGTACCTAATTTTATCCTTTACCCATGTTATACTTCCAAATATTGTACTCAGTGTGATGGGCTGTGGTGGCACAATGCCTGGCATATAGTAAACACTTGATAAGGTTCATAGACTTGACTTGCTTTGTCTTGAATTCTCCATAATCTCACAACTAGTAGGGTCCAAAGGTGGAATGTGAACCCATATTTTCCTTTAGTATACATTAATTTGATAAGTTCTGCATGCTTGTAAGGAAGTTTAATCTCAAAACTACACAAATAGGATTTGATTTGATATCTATCAAATAGATAGTTATTAAATACTGATTACGTGAAAACTGCAAGTTTGCAAAGGAATTTGTCACCAAGAAGGCCTTTATAAGGCATACAGATCTAGCTCATCACTAACCAGGATAAAGGAAATAGTAAAGAAGAAAAGATGAAATGTCATCTGTATGTGCCTGTGGGCAATGTTTAATGTTATACAGGTCTCTTCAAAGAACAACCAAACTGAGCTAGAAACCTTTATTGGTTAGATCCCTTACTGAGCTACAAAGAAGAAAGAAGCGAAGATTTGCTGAATATTTGTATATTTAGTAGCATTGTGACATAGTGTATAAAGAGCTGCCCTTAGAAAGAGAAAGACTCCACTGACACATGCTGGCTGTGTCAAACACACAATACATATCTCTAAGATTCTGAAGTGCTAAGTAGTTTCTGATAAGTATTGGTAAAAGGAATTTCCTCATTGGAAGTTGTTTACACCAATGAAGCCACAGATCCAGACCCCTTTCCCCATCAAAAAGAAAAAGTGTGCTCATATCATAAAGCATGCCTACTATTCTGTGCCTCTGGAGGAGCAAAGCAGAATTATACCTTCTGCAAACAACAGCATAGCTAAGATTTTGAAAAGATTTGGGAGGAACCATTAAGGAAAATTTCTTAAAAGTGCCTGGGTCTGGGTGATGTTCAAAAGTTAAAGCATTCTAATTTCTTTGTTTCTCAGCACAGCCAGGGTATGGTCACAGATAATAGGAAAGAACAGAGCTAACAATGAGTTCCTTCATCAGTTGGAAGCATTTGAAAAAAAGCTAAATGACCATATGTTAGAGATGGAATAATGCATATCATCGTGTCCCAAAGTCTGTACTTATACAGAACTGCTCCAGTCTTGTGGACAACCTCTTCTACACCATCATCCCCCAAGTCATGACGCTAACCTACATTACAACTATGCAGAGTTTCCTTTGGAGGTTCCAGAATATGGTACATAGAGTCATAGATGTGATATATAAAAAGTTGTCAGAGACTGTCTAGTCCATCTCCCTCATTTTATACATGAGAAAATTGAGTGCCAGAAAGATTAAATGACTTCCCTTGATTACACAAGTAGTAATTATGAGAAGTAGGAGTTGAACCCAGGTTTCAGATTCCAGAGTCAATGCTCTCAAGTTTAGATCCACTAATTAACCAATTTATTAATCAACAGTCACTGTGTGTACACAAAAAATCATGCCAGGTTCTAGAGACAAATACACACACACACACACACACACACACACACACACACAAAACAGTTCTCATTCTTTAGAAGGACAAACACTATCAAGTAACATGATATATTCATACAAGTACATAGAAAATATATGCAAAATAATTAGAAGTCATGGAACTAAGAGCTGGGAAAATTATAAAAAGTTTCAAGATATTTGTTGAGAGGAGCTTTGAAGAAAACTAGGAATATTCAACTCTTCAGATTCCATCAAATACTCAAGATACAAGATATAAAAACTCAAGTCCAGGTCTAGGACTGGCTTTATTTTATGCCACAGAAAATACAATAACACAAAAGTAACTTACAATAGCTCCCCCAAAAAGCAATACAACTCTCTTCATCTCTGTTGAGTTCCACTTTTCCTCAGGTTCCTACAGTTCTCTAGACTTTTAATGTTCATTGAAGAAAAGCAAATCTGAGGTCACATAAAAGAGGGCAAATCCTTTACCTGCGAATTGTGTATATATTTTCACCCTAGAGACATCCAAATTTGGAGCATTGGCTCCTCCACAAGAAAATGTACTGCCAACAGCATTGGCATCCCTTTTTGTCCACTGGACCTGCTTTGTCTGGTAATAGCAAGGGATGAAGTACAAGCTTTTTATTTCTTCATATTTTGGCCTGATTTTCCCTGATGCCCCTACAGCTTTAAATGCAACATGTTCATTCCTCTTCTTTCTCCAAGGGTCTGCTACTGTTTAATCAAACAATAAACATGTATTTAATACCTACTAAAGATTAGGTACTGTGCTAAACACTGGGGATACAAAAAGAGGTAAAAGATAATCCTTTTCCCCAATGAGTTTACAATCTAATGAGAGAGACAATATGCAAATAAAGCAAGCTATCAATATGTCTTAAATAGGAGATAATTAACAGAGGAAAAGATTGGGAATTAAGAGGGACTGGAGAAGTTTCTCTCAAAAAAATGGGATTTTTATTGGGATTTAAGGGAGGTCAGTATTTGGAGTGGAGGAAGGAGAACATTCTAGGCATTGGGGATATCCAGAGAAAATGCTTGGAGCCAAGAGATGGGAGCATCTTGTTCATGCAACAGTCAGGAGGTCAGTGACGCTGGATAGAAGATGACATATCATCTGGGAGTAACATAGGAAAGATAATAGGAAGATAGATTATGAAGACCTCTGAATGTCAGTCAAATCATTTGTATTTGAATTTGGAGACAATAGGAAGTCAATGGGAGAGGCTTTTGGAGGAGATGGGATGGAATAGGAAGAGTTACATTGTTAAACCTGTGTTTTAGGAATCACTTAGAAGCTAAATGGAGCATGGAATGGAGTGGAGAGAAGCTTGAAGCAGGCAGACCCACCATCAGTCTATCGCAATAATGCAAGTTTGAAGTGTTGAGGCCTGCACTAGAATGGAGGTAGTATTACAGGAGAGAAGGGAATATATACGAGAGATGTTACAAAGGTAATAGTGAGAGACCCTAGCAGCAGATCTGATGTGTGGAGTTGAAAGATAATAAAGAATGCGGATGAACTCCAAAATTGCAATCCTGAAAATCTTGCATTGCCCTTTTATAGCAATGGGAGATGGCTTAAGGGGAAAGATAATGAGTTTTGATTTGGACATATTGAGTTTAAGACATCTATTGAACATCCAATTAGAGATATCCAAAAGACAGTTGAAGATGAGAGATTAGAGGTCAGTAGAGAGTTTGGAGCAGGAGGAGCAGATTCTAGAATCACCATCATGGAGATGTTAATTAAACTCATGGGAGCTTATAATACCACCAAGTGAAGTAGAACAGAGGGAGAAGAAAAGGGGCTTAGAATGGAACCCTGAGGAACACCTACAGTTGGAGGGAATAATCTGGAAGAGGATCCAGCAAAGGAAACATAGAAGGAGTGGTCATATAAGTAAGCAGGAGAACTGGGAGATAATGGTGTTCCAAAAATTTAGAAGAGAGCATCCAGGAGGAAAGTATGATCAATAGTGTTATAGGATGTAGAGAGGTCAAGGAGAATGAGGATTGAGAAAAGACCATGGGATTTGTCAACTAAGAAATCATCAATAACTCTGGTAGAATGATAAAGTCAAAAACCGGGTTCTAAGCATTTAAGGAGACAATGAAAGGAAGTGAAGACATACTAAAAAAATATCCTTTTTAAGGAGTTTAGCTACAAAAGCCAGAAAAGATATAGAATGAAGTTAGTAGTGATATAAGGATCACATGAGAGTGGGGTTTTTTCAGGGTGGTAGAGACATGGGCATGTTAATAACATCGATAATGGCTAATAATTACATGGGGTTTACTATATGCATAGGTAGGGGGAAATGAGTCAGTAGATAGAGATTGAAAATAAGTGACAGAGTGGGAATGACAGAGAGGATAGCCAGTTAGAAGAGATGGGATGGAATAGGATCATTTGAACAAATAGAAGAATTAGTCTTCATCATGTATCACTTCATCATGTGAAACAGTATGGAGAAAATGACAGAAGGCATCTGAATGACAGGAGATGAGGAAGAGAGAAAAGGAAATAAAATGGCCTCAATATTTTTCTTTAAATATGAGGCAAAGTTCTCATCTGGGAGAGTTAAAGGGGAAGCAAAAAAAAGGTTTAAGGAAGGATGGAAAGATTTGGTAGAATAGTGAATTGATAAGGGAGGTACAGAAGGATTGCTTAGTGACAGTGAAAACTCAGTTGAGATTGTAAAACATACATTTGTAGTTCACCCAGTCAGAATAGTTGCAGGGCTTTCTTTCATCTTCTTTCAGTAACATGTGTGTAGGTGAAGGTGTCAAATGGTGGAACTGTTCCAAGACTTGGGTGGTCATAATTTATGAGATGAGGAGGCTAGGGTTTCAAAAAAGGAGGATAGTGTTGAGTTGAATTGCTTCACCAAAGGGTAAAACTGGGGTGAAAATAAAAAGTTGTCTCATGGAGTGGAAGTGATCTGGGAGATAATTGAGGGGTCAGGCAGTTGATGGTATAGACAAAGAGCAAGTTTTTTAAGGGAAGGCAGGGGCTAAGTGAAAAACCAGTAGCTTATGGTCAGATAAGGAGATTTCAGAATTCTTAAATATAGAGGTGGTACATTTGTAGGTGATGGAAAGATCAAGGGTATGATATTTTTTCTGTGTGGTCTAGGTAGTATGGAATAATAGCTTATAAGAGATGACTAGGTTGAGCAACTGAGTGGATAGAGTAGACATGAGGGTGTATCAATATATATATATTGATGTTCCCTAGTATGGAGGTAGGAATCAGAGTGAAAAAAAATGTTAGCCAGGTATCAAACTCACTGAGGAAAGAAGGGGAGAGACCTAGGGATCTTTAGATAACAACTATCCAGATTTTTATTGGGTTGTAGAAATAAATAGCACAAACCTCAAAGGAAGAGACATTACTGAGTGATAGAGAAAGAAGCAGAAACTGGAAATAGCAAAAGAAGTAAGGACTGTTTCAGCTCTATTTTCATGAACTGAGAAGAAAGAGTGAAGGTTGGCTCTTCATTCTGGGAAGGGTGGTCAGGGAGAATGTGTCATAACATTAAAGACAAGTTTCAGAAAAAACTAGGAAATGGAATGAATGAGAGAGGAAAAGAAGTCTCATTATGGGAGCAAAGGCAAGATGGCAGAGCAAAGGCAAGGATTCTCCTGAACTCTCCAAAATTAATCCTGGAGTGTCAGAACCAACAAAAGGATTAGAAGAAGCAATTTTATATACCAGGACAACTTGGAAGGTTGGCAGGAAAGGTATGTCATGTTGGGGAGAGAATAGAATCCAATCCATTGCAGACCATACCCCAGAAAGATTTGGGAGCTACTGTATATTCAGTGGTGGTTTTCAGAGCTCTTAGCCCATAAACAGTAAGGGAGGACTGAAAAATGCTCAGATGGAGATTATGGAAGACCCTTTGCTGACACTGGGAGCAGAATTATGCTGCATTGCTTCTACATGGCTCTAAGTCACAGTCTCAAAATGATGAGGAGTGTCAGCAGGATGAGGGATCCTGACCACAGGTTCAGGTTGAACGAGAATGGTTGTGGTAACTTATAGACCAGAGTACAGTACAGGAAAGTCATGACCTCACCTCTACTTACATAATACCACCCAAAAAGAACTAAAAACTTAAAGACGCCCAGAAATAGTTCTGAAAACAACAGCACAAAAATCCTGATGCTTGGGACAGTGACTCAACCCCAGGAGCACAGCACAATTTCAACATAAAGTTAAAAGGCAAGAAATAGTCTGGGGAAATGAGCAAACAACAACAACAAAGAAACTAAACATGAGAAGTTACTAAGGTGATAAGGAAGATCAAAATACAAACTCAGAAAAATAAAATAATGAAATCAAAACTACTATGCCCAAAGCCTCAAAGAAAAGTATGAATTGATCTCATGCCCAAAAGAGAAATCTTCAAAGAGCTCAAAAAGTATTTTAAAAATTCAATTAGAGAGGTAGAGAAAACATTGGGAAAAGAAAAGAAAGTGACAGAAGATAATCATGAAAAAAGAGTCATTACCTTTGTAAAAGAGGTAAAAATAGTGAGAAAGGTACCTTAAAAAACAGAGTACACCAAATGGTAAAAGAGGCACAAAAATCCACTGAAGGGAATTCCTTGAAGGAAAATTAACCAAATGGAAAAGGAGGTACAAAAACTCACTGAAGGCAGTAATTCCTTAAAAATTGGAGTTGAACCAGTGGAAGATAATAACTCCATGAGACATCAAGAAACAATAAAAAAGAATGATAAATGATAAATAAGAGATAATGAGAAATATCTCATTGGAAAAGCAACTGATCAGATCAAGGAGAGATAATTTAAAAATTATTGGGCTACCTAAAAGTCATGATCAGAAAATGAGACTAGATATCATATTTCAAGAATTATTAAGGAAAACTACCTTGATACCATAAAACTAGAGGGTACATTAAAAATAGAAAGAATACACTGATCACCTCCTAAAAGGGACCCCAAATGAAAGCTCCCAGGAATATTATAACCACATTTCAAAGTTCCTATGTCAAGGAGAAATTGCAAGCAGCCAGAGAGAAACACTCAAATATAATGGAGAATGAGTCAGGATAAGGCAAGATTTAAAAGTTTCTGTATTAAATGATTGGAATATGATATTCTGGAGGGAAAAGGAGTTAAGGTTACCATCAAAACTGAGTATAATCCCTCAGGGAAAAATATGATATAGAAGATCTTTAAGCATTCCTAATGAAAAGATAAAAGCTGAATAGAAAATTTAACTTCCATATACAAGATTCAAGAGAAGCATAAAAAGGTAAACAGGCAAGAGAAATCGTAAGGGAATCAATAAGACTAAACTGTTTACATCCCTACATGGAAGATGATACTTATAACTCCTAAGAACTTTATCAGCATTAGGGCAACTAGATGGAGTATACATAGACAGAGGGCACCAGCATGGTATCCAAAAATAAAAGTAAAATAAAGTGATGAGAAAGAAAGATGCATTGGGGTGAAGGGGGAAGGGAGAGGAATAATGGCACAAATTATTTCACATAAAAGAAGGACGAAAGAGATTTTACCATGGAGGAGAAAATGGGGGTTGGTGAGCAATGCTTGAATCTTATTTCCATCAGAGTTGACTCAAAAAGGGAATAACATATATACTCAGTTGCATATAGACATCTATCTTATTCTATAGGGAAGTCAAATGATAGAGTGATAAAAGAAGAGGGAGATATTTTGTAGAAGGGAAGGCAGATTGGGGAAGGTGGTGGTCAGAAGCAAAACACCTTTGAAGAATGAAAGGGAATATTTTACTTTTCAGACCTAGGCATAAGGGAAGAATTTATGGTCAAACAAGCCACAGCGAGCATTGTGGGATGTAAAATGAGTAATTTGGATTACATCGAATTTAAAATGGTTTGTACCAACAAAATCAAGGTAGACAAGATTAGAAGAAAAACCAAAAACTAGGGGAAAATTTTATAGCAAGTTTCTCTAATAAAGACCTTGTTTCTCAAATATGTAGACAACTGAGTCAAATTTATAAGAATATGTCATCCCAATTGATTAGTTGGTTGTTGTCCTTGGTGCTTGAAGAAAACCAAAATATCACTATTCTGGGGTCAAAGTGCAGTGTGTGCATCTGTGGCTTAGGAAACCAATATGAGTTTAGAAGACTCTACCACATATCAGGTACAAATACTCCATTTGAACATTTGGAGTGGAGATGTCTTTAAATTTCTGCATTTCATGTTTCCTTTGAGCAACTACAATTCTGCCTTGCTCCTAAAGCACTGAGATGTCTCTGGTGCAGGCATGTCATCCTGGGTGGTTCTGTGCCAGTGTCTCCCATGTCTTACAAATGATTCCAAAGTTCTTCAGAGACACCTTATAATGTCCTTATATCACTTATTCCCTAATTGATAAAAGGTCAAAGGATATGAACAGGCAATTTTTAGACAAAGAAATCTAAGCTATCTACAGTCATGGGAAAAATATTCTAAATAGCTATTAATTAAAGAAATACAAATTACAACAAATCTGAGGTACTATCTCACACTTATCAGATTGACGAATAAAACAGAAAAGGAAAATGACAAATGCTGGAGAGGATACTGGTGAATCAGGGCACTAAAGCACTGTGGGTGGAATTGTAAACTGGTTCAAGCATTCTGGAGAGCAATTTGGAACTATGACCAAAAGGTTATAAAACTATGCATATCCTCTGACGCAGCAATATGTATCCCAAAGATATTTTTAAAAGGGTGAAAATATATATCTATAAAAATGTTTAAGCAGCTCTTTTTGTGCAATTTCCAGTTGCAACGAAGTAGAAATTGAGGGATGTTCATCAACTGGAGAGTGACTGAACAAGTTGTGATATATGACTGCAACTAAATACTATTGTGATATAAAAAGCAATAAGGAGAAGGCTTTTTTAGAAGCCTGAACTTATATGAACTAATGCAAAGTGAAGTGAGGTAAACCAGGGATACACATTAACAGCAACAGTGCACATATTAACAGCAATATTGTATGATAATCAACTGTGAATGACTCAGCTCTTCTCAGCAATACAATAATCCAAGACAAATCTGAAGGATTTCTGATGAAAAATGCCAGTTCACCTCCAGAGACATAACTGATGGAGACTGAATGTAGATCAAAGAATATTTTTTAAATTTTATTTTCTTGTGTGTGTTTTTTTCTCTGTCTGCTTTCTTTTACAACATGACTAATATGGAGATAGGTTTTTCATGACTGCAATTGTATAACCTGTATCAAATTGCTTGTCTGCCAGCTGAGGATTGAGTGGAGGAAATAATGGAAATAGTTTGGTCCTCACTATTTTTCATATTAAAAATTGTTTTACATGTAATTAAAAAGGAACCATTTTTAAAAAGAAAAAAGGAAAGGAGATTTGTGGACTATAGAACAGGCATTTCAGAGGGCGTGGTGAAAGGGCTGGGTGGAAACTTTGGGTCAAGAGGGTTGAAGGGATAGGGATGCGGAACTGAATAGTAGGGAATGTGGAATCAGATTTAGAAAATAATTTGTAGGAGTTCAGTGCTGGTGGGATGTGAGGGCTATGATCAGGTGTAAAAATGTTCATTACTGAGTAGAAGAAACCACTTTTCTACTGAAAGGAAAGGATGAAACAGGAGATGGTAGACTATGTTAGAAGTATGGTTGCTGTTCTTTGTACCAAAGGTTCTCCACATCTCAGCTGAGGGATTAGCCTCCAGGATACAGAAGTTGCCTTGTGCTGGCAGAGATGGAAATAGTTGCTTTTGAGCAGATGGAAGACACCTGGTGCTGTCCCCTTGCAGCTTTTCCTCAACATGCTGTACCTGTCAGGAAATGGAAGGAACAAAGTAGGTTCGCCATGAGGCAGCAGTAGGGAGAAGTAGACTTCCCGTGGACAGGGAAATTTGTTGGGATAGATGGAATACCTCTTCTCTCATGAAGTCTTCTCTCCCCAGAAAGTTGGTTCTCCAAATGCTGAAAATTTAGGGTGCCAGTAAAGAACTACAAGGCTGAAACAAACTAGAAACTCTACCTTCCTCTCTCCAGGAGGCTAGAGTACACAAATTCTCAACACTCCTCCAGGAATTTGAGTTTCAGGAACTCTTGTCACTCAGAATACATGGCTGAAATCTGAGGTACGGCTCTCAAGCGCTGGGCCCAGGTAGTATGGGTTCAGGGACTTGATGTCCAGGGACTTTTCTCTTGAGATATTTGGGAAAGGGCCACTTGCAGCTCCAACATGTCACTGGCCAAAAACAACCATTACAAAATCCTAGATGTAACTCCACCAGGATTGTGGTCTAAATTTCTCTCTGCTGTTCTTTCAGAAACTTGCAGACAAGGTGAAATGCTGAAAATGTCTAAAAGGGCCTATGTCTGAAATAATTACTGCATTTCCTAATTGCATAATAGGTAGTTTTACCCACAAAATTGTACTCCACTAAGTCCAAGCACTCAATTCATCCCATGATGCATGTTCATGGGGAGCCAAGGATAATGTCTACACCTTCCAGAGGGAAAATGTAATCAAAGGCCCAAGTGAAGACTCATCAAATTGATGAATTTATGAGCTCATCATGTTTTTCAGAAACCCTCCTCAAACACACACACACACACACACACACACACATTGCAGAGGGAATTTATGAATATTTTTAGTAAGGATTAGATTAGTTAACCTCTAATTTACCTTTCTGAGACTCTAATTCTATAATATAGAAGTGCAAGTGTTGCATTGCAAAGCTACATGCTTGACAAGAAATACCTGAAGGGCAAGAAAGAATATTATTTGTACTCTATATTCTCTCAAGCCTTTTCCATCTCTACATCTGTAATTATGATTGATAAGATGGAGATAGTGCACCTAGGCAGAGAGGTACCTTAACTCTTTCTACTGTTCAGTTTCTTTCTTCATTATTTGATACTTTCAAAAAAGTTATCTTTCTCCATTGCGTACTTACCACTATTTTATGATTCACTTTTTAGATAGACTCTCTATATATTCAGTCCTCTTGCTACATCACTTCTAACTTTGCACATTCACCCTAGAAAACTGAAGGCCTTTGAAGTCTCTTGGCCTTGCTCAGTTTTCTATTCACAAAACTCTCCTGATAAAGGCAGAATTATCTTGTGATCTTGCCTCTGATGCATTCCCTTCATCTTTAACATTGATGATCAGGAGGTTAAGCTGGGGATCAAGGTGCCTATGCTGCCTTTGGTGTCTGGTGTTCTGCCCCTGGCAATATACAAAGGATAATTGCCAAGGAGAAATGATCCTTTCAGAGGCATCTGAATGAAGCTTTTGATGTGGTAGACCAAGAGGTTTGGTTGACAAGTTGGAACATCCCATCAGGGATGGAAATAGCTACATTATTATAGCTCTTACACTTCCTCCCTAAAAAGGTCCCAAAAGAGTATTGTGAGGTAAATTCTCCTTTGCTGATTTCACAGGGTTTCATTTCATTCCCTCTTGTTCAATATATGAATGATAACAACGACCATTATATAGCCATCTGTTGGGTGCATTTGAAATCAAGTTGCTGTTATATTTCTCTCCAACAGACAGATAAGATCATTTTGTTACATTCCCAACCTGGAAGGTCATGCAGCTTCAGCAGGATAACAGAGTATTTATGTTAGTATGCTTCTGAAAGTAGGTGAAATAAGTAGTTTGTCTCCCTTTCCCTGCGTTTCTGTAAACTTAAACACAGTTTGCACGTTGAGCTCCCCGAGAGGCCCTTAAGAGAAATCCAGACCCTAGGCAAAAGAAAAATAAAGAGCCATAACTCTAAGGCCCATATAACTCAACATTCAGTTACAATTAAATTCAATTCAGTAAATATTTATTAAGTCCCCACTATGTGCAGATGGGAAAAAGAGAGGAAGATAAAAAGTTTAACTAAGTAGTCTGCTCTAATACAACTTACATTCTGGTAGATCCTGAGCCCTCCCCTTACTCCCAAACAAGACCTGGGTTTTAATGATATTATTGAGAAGTTTGGTTATAACATATTAGTGATGTTACTGTAAAATAGCATTGATTGAGTCTACTTCATCCTAGGTACGCCCATACTAACACTTTCCCTTTCACTGAAAGTTATAGACATGATTGTTGACAACTTTTAATTTGCTGAGCTAACTAGAGCAGAGTGACTGGAGATTTGTCCTTTGACTCCCACCTGTATCTAAATCACAAGGAAAATCAACAAACACTTCTCCAGTGCCTACCACATACAAAACAATGAAACTAAAATTCAAGAATGACCAAGGTATTTCAAATGTGGTTCATAATTAGTTATGTTTTTTTACATTCTTTGTGTACTTCCTTTATGAAATGAAAAAGTAATTCTATCAATGTGCAGAGTCAGCAGATAATATAACAACAACAACAACAACAACAACAACAACAACAACAACAACAACAACAAAAATAGTGTGTCGTTGGTAGAGATGTAGATTGACCCTACCATTCTGGAGAGCAATTTGAAGTCATGAAAAGGACAGGGAAAAGAGTAGATTAAAGTATCCATAATCTTATCTTCAGATTCTACTGCTAGCCACATAGACCCAAAAAAGTCAATGATAAAAAAAGAGAAATCTTTTATGCACCATATCATTTATAGTAACATTTTTAGTGATAACAAATAAATGGAAACAAAGTAAATGCCATCAACTAGAAAATGACTAAAAAAGTAATAATGTATGAATATAATGGAAGATTGTTGCAGTATAAGAAATAATGCAAATGACAAATACAGAGAAGCATGGTAAGACTTATATGAACTTATGAAAGTGAAGTAAGCAGAACCACAATGTAAATGGAAAGAAAAACAATAAAATAACAATTTTAAAAAGCTGCAAAATATTATGACTGAGGGGAACCCCAAAGAAAAACTCTGCAAAGGCAACTCCCACTTTGAAGAAGTAGGGAATGAACAGTGTACAAAACTGCATATAATGCCATGTGCTTTCAACATGTTGACTCAGTTCAATGAACTATTTCTTTTTCTTTTTTTTTATTCTTTGTTATAAGGGATTTTTCTTTGGGTGGAGAAAGGATACATTGCCAAAAGTAAAAGATAAAAAATCATAATACTAAAATATTATTTAAAAACAAACCTACTCAATGATGATGTGTTGGGGGAACAAGCGATTTTAAAGTTATAAACAGAAATATCTAGGTTATTGACTCATCCTGGTATATTGATATGCTCAATGGACTCTAGGGCAGTTAGGTGGCACAGGGGAAAGGCTATGGGACCTGCAGTCAAGAAAATGTGAATTCAAATCTATCCTCAGAATCTTTCTAGCTGTGTGACTCTAGGCAAGTCATTTCCCTAGAGTTTGTCTTATTTTCCTTATCTGTAACCTGTCGGGGTTATGGTGATGATAAAAATGACATAATAATAAAATAGTTAGTACAGTGCTTATCCTGTAGTGAATGCTATAAGGATGCCAGCTATTAGCAGTAGTAGTGTTAGTTCCACTCTCTCCTGTAAACTGGACATTGATAAGACCTGAAAAAACAACAATACCTGAAGTTCTATGGGGAAATTGACAATGATTATTTGAAAACTAACTCATTTTTTTAACATAGTCATAAACTTTAGACAAGAAGCAACATACAAATATGATGAGGTAGAGTTGATAGTTGGGTGCAAAGATTCTAATGTATTGAACACGGGCCAAACATAAATAAGCTGAAAAAACTGAGTTACTGTCATATCTTTGGGTAGAAAACCAATTAATCAAACAAGTATTTAGCAAGAACTTTTCTATTATGTTCTAAGCACTGAGGAGTACTATATAAAGGAGTACTCTATGAATTCTTGTCCTTGAGGACCTTACAATCTCATTTGTGAGATAGGATAGACATATATGAAAAAAAGATTTGTTAAAACTGAATTAAAATTATAAAGATACAGACATAAAAATATATACACATATGTATCTATGTCGATGTGTATGTGTATGTGTGTGTATGTATGTGTGTGAATTAGGTGCAGAGTCTTCCTCTGGTACTTCATTGTGTCATCATGAAGACTTTGAGTTCTTAAAGACTGTTCCAGTAGAACACAAGGTCCTACCTCAAGACAGAAGAGTATAGAGTTGAGCACCAGCAATGACTTATGCACTGATCATCTAGCTAGTTGGCAAAGGGAGAGAAACTGAGTTACAAAGAGTGTTGGACCCTGGATGATGAGTATTTTGGCCATCACAATCCAAAAAGTTTTTCTATTGGGAGGTGGGGAAGGATGAAAAGAACTTACAATCTATTTTTAAAAAGAGGATATTCACAAATCCTTGAAGTATATGGGATTATGTATTTAGCTATACTTATTATCTATGCTCACCTTTGAAATTGAATAGTTAGACTTGATCTTTAAAACCACTTCAAACTCTAACATCGCATGATTCTCATAGACATAGGGTCATAGAACATAGATGTAAAGCTGAAAGGTGTATAATAGTATGGTATATAATAGTATAAAGATAAAAATAAAGGTTATGCCAAGATTTACTCTTGAAATCATTTAAATATGAAAAATCTAGTAGCATATGAATGCTTAACTAAATCCAAGTCCCTTAAAGTTCATCCATCCCAAATTTAAACACAAAGAGCAGAGCATAATGCAAATACTGCAACTTCAAAAAAAATAGCTATTTTGAGACAGAGAACCCAGACCAGGGAGGGCAGAATCTGAAAGGAGCAAGTGAAGTAATTTTATTTTCTCCTACATATATAGATAGAAATTGATAAATATAGAGATTATATATAGATACTTTTTGGAAAGAGAGACGGTATAAATATAGCTATGGTTACAGATTTTTCCTTCTCAATTCTTTAGCCTGTACTTAGGTTATACTGCCAATAGGCATTATTAGTGTTGTGACTGCATATTTGGCTGTATGATCCAGAGACAGACACAATTGGTTGAAATCCATATATATTTCCCAACCTTTTTAAAAGGACAAAATTTAACATTAAAAAGTAAATTCTGAAATTGAACTATATTGTCCACTATTAAATTATTCTTAAAGAAAATAATAAAGTGAATGTGTTGATAGTAATAGTTATATTAATAATTGACTGATATAGTTATATATTTGCAGAGAAATTTACCTATATCGTCACATTTCAGTCTCACAACAACTCTATGAGTTAGATGCTATTATTATCCCCATTTTATAGATGAGAAGACTGAGGATAACAGAAACTAAGTGAATTCTCCAGGGTCACACATCTAGCAATTAACTAAAATGTGAGTATAACTCACCTCCTCCTAAATCTAAACCCATAATCCTTTCCACTTATGTACTGATTCTGGAGTTGCTACAATTTACTACCATGAACACTTATCCTTAACTGTTATCTAGCAATCAATCCACCAACCTTTTCTAAGGGCTTACTCTGGACAGAGCACTATGCTATGTCCTGATGCAGATGCCAAATTTAAGTAAATTCTGCCTTCAGGAAATTTACTGAGTGGTAAGAAGATACCAATAACTATAATATGAAGTATAAAATACGTTAGAAAGTTGTAAAACATAATGCTACATGAGATTTGAAGGGAAAAACTGTTTCAAAGATGGAAGTTTAGCAAGGTTTCCTAGAAAAGTTGACATTTAAAATGAACTTTAAAAAATAGACCCAGTAAGTGAAGAATGGGAGGTTATGCCAGCTGTAATTAAAGAGCATAGTATTAATAGCTTGCACTTACATAGTGCTTATGATGTGCAGGTACTTTGCAAATATTTTTTCATTTGATCCTCCCAACAACCTTTGGAGGTAGGTGCTATTATTATTCTCATTTTACATTTGAAGAAACTGAGGCAAACAAAAGTAATAGTGATTTACCTAAAATCATAGCTAGAAAGTGTCTGAGGCTGGATTTGAACTCGTCTTCTTGACTATAGGTCCAGCACTCTATCTCCTATGAAATCCAGGAGGATGGAGAATACTAAATGTTGAGGGGGCAGAATTGTTCAGTTTAGCTAAAACAGTGCATAGAAAAGATTAATATGAATTAAAACTGGAAAGGTAGGATGGTTGTAGTTTGTGAACTGTCTCAAATTCCAGCCAAAGGTAATAGGACTTTACTCTGGATGAAATAGAGACTTTTGAATAAAAGAACCAAATAACTACATAGATAGATTTGAAAGAACGACTGTTCTCAAAATCACAGGAAGGGTGGATTGGAATATGGTGAATGAGGATAGGAAGACATGAAAAAGGCCTATTGAAATAGATTCGTAATCAATAGCAATTTATTAATCTTGGTCTTATCTCCATGCTGGGGATAAGAACTTAGTATTCCTGATTTTTAATTCTTGGTTTTGACGTTGACTAGTTGTATAATTATAGAAGTCACCTAATTTTATGGACCTCAGTGAGGAAGATTAGATTAGATAATTTATGAGATCTCTTCTCAATTTAATCTCTATGACTCTTTTCCCATCTGCCTAAGGAAGGAAAAACAAAACCTAGAAACAGTTAAAATAGGAAGCAAGAGAGAAAATAACACTGTTTCCAACATCAGGCTGAGTATTTTTTTTTAAAGTTTTCTATTATTGCGCACTATTAAAGTAATGTATGAGTATCTATGTTTCAGAGATATGATTCAAACCATAGCATATCTGAATCCATATAGTAATAAGCACAGCTATAAAAAGGTTGCTTTTTCTATCTTATCTGTCTTTCTAACTCTAGTCTTCAGGCTCAGAATAGGATGAGTGAATAGATTGAACTAAGTCATCATCTCACTAATAAACTTGGAGTTTAGTCAAAGAACATGGATTTAAATCCTGGCTACTTACTACCTGTGTTAAATTGGGCAAGTTATTTAACCTCTTTAGGGTCCAAAATCCTCAGTCACGAAAGGTCCTGAAAAGTGGTACTGCTTTCTACTATAAGGAATCAGGGCTCTTGCTGAGTAAGGACTGGAGTAAAAACTGAAGGAGCAGTGACCACAGCTCTCCCTGCATCACACTGTCTTGTAAACATTAAAAACTTCAAAAATCTGAGAACTGGCTCTCAAAACAGCACTGTGAAAAACCCTGAAGTTTGGTATTGTGTGCCACCCATGCCTGTCCTATGGAAAGTACCAGAGACAATGAAAGAATATCAGTAGTAAATATATATGCTATTTATATAGATTATGCATGTGCAACCATGCCAAACATATTTCCATATTAGTCATGTTATGAAAGAAAGCATAGACCAAACAAACAAAAAAAAAAAAATAAGGTTTCCAAAAAGTATACTTTGATCTGAATTCAGAATCCATCAGTTATTTCTTTCCAGGTAAAAAGCACTTTTAATCATAAGACTTTCAGAATTTTCTTAAATCATTGTATTGCTGAGAATAATTGCTGATCAACAAAACAATGTTGTTTTGTACAATGTTCTACTGGTTCTACTCACTTCACTTTTCATCAGTTCATGTAAGGTTTTCCAGGTTTTTTAAAGCATTTTGTTTATCATTTCTTATAGCACAACAGTTTTCATCACTTTTCCATCACAGTTTCATCACAATCATGTCTCACCTTGCTCAGTCATTTTCCAGTTGATGAGAATCCTCTAAATTTCCAATTCTTTGCCATCACAAAAAGATCTACAATGACTATTCTTGTACATATGTTTTTTTTTCCCTTTTTTAAAATCTCTTTGAGTTGTAGAACTAGTAGTCAAAGGTTATACACACTATTATAGCCCCTTGGATATAGTTCCAAATTGCTCTTCATAATGGCTTGATCAGTTTACTACTCTACCAACAATACATTAGAGTCATATAGTTGTAGATAACTTTAATTTCTTCATCTGAAAATTTCCTGTTCACATCAACTGACAATTTATCAATTGGAAAAGCATTTGCTTTCTCATAAATTTGACTCAGTTCTTTATATACTTGAGAAATGAGTCCCTTATCAGAGAAACATTTTTGGTAAAAAATTTCCCAGGTTTTTGCTTTCCCTCTAGTCTTGGCTGCATCAGTTTTATTCATGGAAAAATATTTTTTTAATTAATGTAATCAAGATCATCCATTTTCTATACTATACTGCTTTTTATCTCTTACTTGGTCATAAATTCTTCCTTTTTTCATATATTTAACAAGAACTTATTCCATGATCTCCCAATTTGCTTGTGGTATCACCCTTTATGTCTGAATCATATAATCCACCCTGCTATCCACTTCCATTTTATGGGTGAGTTCATCCCATTCACATTCACAATAATTATTACTGTGTATTTCTCACCATCCTATTCTCCCTCTATCTCTATCTCTGTATATGTGTGTCTCTGTATCTCTTCCTCTCAGACACACTCATTCTCTCCCATTTCCTTCCTCCAATCTTTTTGTTGGCTCTTCTACTTCAGAATTCATTTTTTAAGGCATTATTTTAATGTTATTTGGAGATGAATTTGTAAAAGATCAGGCAAGTCCTTTCATTTACTCAGCTATCTTGCCTCTATCCTAATAAATGAAAAGTTAAATTAGTTACAGGAGGAAATATAGAATAAAACTATACTGTTCCCCTTCTCGGACCAAGATAAATCTGAACATAAAATAAAGAAGAAAGAATTTAGAGAAATGAAAAAAAAATTGAGAAAAGTTACATATGATAGACCTCTGGAAAAAATTGAATGGGAATAAAAAGAAACATTTTTCTCAGCTGTAAATGGCACTTTCACAAAAATGGACCATGTATTAGGGCATAAAAACCTCATGATCAAATGCAGAAAAGCAGAAATAGTAAAGATATCTCTTTCAAATCATAATATAGGAAAAATTACATTCTGTAAAAGGCACGTGTAAGAATAGATTTAAAATTAAGTCAAAGGTAAATGATCTAATCCTAAAGAATGAATGAATCAATGAACAAGTAATAGAAACAATCATTAATTTTAAGAAAATGACAACAATGAGACAATAAACCAACTTTTATGGGATGTAACCAAAGCAGTACTTATAGTAAAATTTATATCTCTAATTTTATATCTGTAAATGAATAAAAGAAAGATCAAATAAATATACTAGGTATGTACATAAAAAATAGGAAAAGAACAGTTTAAAACTACTCCAACCTTAAAACTATACTATACATACATGGACACACATACACACGGGCGCACATGCACACAAACACACACACACACACACACACACACACACACACTTCTCCAGGAAAATGGAGGTCAAGAATTCATCATGTCTAGAAAAGATGGAATCCTAAATTCTAGCCCTCTAATGAAAGAAGCAAGTTCCTGAGCAGTTTCGGTAAATTCAGTTACCCCTCAGGGAAAAGAGGATTGTACATACAGCCACCAAAACTGGGGGAATATTGATGGGCTAAGAGGCCTGATATAGAAGATTGGTGGGCCTGGCTTTATTCTTCTGTATTATTATTGGTTACTAGGATAGTATAGAACTCATAAAAAGGAAATTTTCACTCTAGCAAACCCTAGTTCATTTTCCTTATGGAGTACTTTGCTCCCTCAGCATAGTATCATAAATTTGGATGCCTACATGAGTTGAGATCAAAGAGACACTCTTCCAGTTTATTTTGGGGGGAGGGAGCTTACTCCTTTAGAAATACCAAGTTGATTCTTTATATGAAGGAATTTCAAAAAACAGGGTGTTGTGATATGTCTTGAGAATTTTAGGACCTCAGGGAAAGTAAAACTCACCAAAGAGGAATAATTGTATTCATTATGGGATATTTTAAGTCATTTTTTTTTCTAAAATGCTTATGTACCCCATGATTCCTTTTTATGTTATTTTCAACTATTTGTGACATGGAACAAAGACTGTCCTGTACTCAATATATACATGATGCTACTTAGGAACTTGTTGCTCTCATTAGAGGGCTCTAGGGCCTTCAAACTTAAAGTTTCTAGAAAGGCAGTCCCAGAATCAGGCACTGCTCCAAAAATAAGCTTTCTCTGGCTAGATGACTGGATAATAACTTTGAGCTACTCAAGAAATCTTTACTTTTCCCTTCCCCACCCCACCCTCCAACACTTCTCTCCAGGAAAATGGAGTTCAAGAATTCATCATTATCTAGAAAAGATAGGATCCAAGAACTTAAGATCAAATACCATATAGATTCCTTCATAATGGATGCCATGCAATTGAGAGGTTATGAAATTACCTCTCAATGTTTGGTGCCAGAACCTGAGAGTCTAAGAACTTTTCCCTTATACTACATGCTATGTGAGCAAAAACACATGGAGGATACCATGTGCTTCTATCGCAAGGCAGTCATTCATGGTTTCCAATCTAAAGACCCACTTTCTGCTTTCCCTCTGCCCATCTTCACCTTCTTACAAAATGAAATGGACAAAAATGATCCAAGAGAACTGTCTCTTTTCTTTTATAGGCCAACATAAAGTAGATGACTGTTCCTCCAAGAGTCTAAGACAATCAATTCATTATACATCAGCAAACTTTACCAGGTTTATTTATTTCTCCCAATGAGATGCCAATGGATGTGTCTACAACTTCTATAGAATGACAGTCTCAAAGTGCTAAAGATAAAACTCATTAGGTTTCTCATATATATCTCTTGATCAATGCACCCATATAGGTCTAGTTCAGAGTAGGTCACATTTGAAGGCTTTTTCAATTCTTGAAATTCTGTGACTGTGAGTTGGTAAGGAAGACATTAGACCACTTGGATATTTGGTGATATCTGTTCTTGTTCTGAGGTGTGGGGATTCATAGCATGCACTCTAGATACTCAGGCACCTTCAATCTATGCCTGATAAGCAAAAGTCTAGTGCTTCTGGGTTCCCTATTAATCATGCCATAAGATTTAGACCTGAATTTAGAGTTTAAAGATCTCATTCTCTCATTTTTTCCTCAAAAAATGAGGAGACAAGTTCAGAAAGGTTAAATGGCTTACCTATGGTCATACAGGGAGGGTGTAATAGAGTCATATTTTCCAACTGCAAATCTGGTGCTCTTTCCATCATGCTGCTTTACCACTGACTGCTCTCATTTATAGATGAATTCGTCATTGCCATTCACGGGGACAAAAAGGTGCATCCTCCTGCTGCTATAGTGGCTACTTGGCTTCAAGGATCTCAGATCACAGGAAGACAAAAGTAGAAATACCTAGTATCATTTCTTTTGCCTCTCTTCTCCCCCCACCCTCTAGTTTTGGCATTGTGATATTTACCATTTTTGACCCAGTTCTTAAGTGGTGGTTTTTGAGATTGTGTAGTCTTTTTTTTTTTTCCAGGACAAGTCATTTTGTTTCAGCTTCATTTTTAAAAGGGATAAATGACCCTTTTTCTGAATAGGGCAAGATTTGCAATATGGTTGTAGACATGACTCACTAAGTTTTGAGGAGAGGAATTAGTTAATAAAAGTATGTTGAAGACTACAAATACATATTCTATGTTCAAATCCAGTTCTGTGACCTTGGACAAATCACTTCCTCACTGTTCCTCATCAGTGAAATAAGAGGTTAGGATTAGATAACTTAATAGGTCCCCTCTGGTCCAAATCTAGGAATCTGTGAAAAAAGCTAACATCCTTGTTTTATTTTACCTTTTTTTTTTCTGCTTAAACTTTTACAAATGATTTATTTCTTTTCTGAACAATGTAATATATCTATACCTACATATGAATACTGATTTTAGCTAAGTTTACAATTCCTTCATTTTAGAGTATGAAGCACTAGACAGAATTGTCTCTAGATGTAATGTTCTCATATTCAGATAACTACTTGTATTTAGGATAGCAATAGTTCTTCTTTTACAGACTTGTCATGTAGACAAGGTGGCTGTTGTGCAGAAGCTGCATTTCTGATAAGGCCTCTTTTTACATGGAACAGTGCTTTGTTCACCAAGGATAACACATTTGAATTGCCTTCAGCTGGCTATTCCCTCCAGAGCTGCATTCCTAAATGTCTACAGAATGTGTTTGTGTGGTGACATTTTGCACATACATGTAAAGCCCTTGATTTGCACGCATCTTAGGATCATTTCAATAGTTAGCAGGAAACAATAAAAACAGTCTTTTCTGAAATGCAAAACAAGCACCAGAGGAAATAACAATGATGCATACTTTTAAAAATTTGATGCAAAGTCACGCAGACCCACTCTTTGAGAGAACTGTTGTTTTAATGGACTGGTAGGCATTTCTTTCTTAACATGCAATCTTTAGATACTGTCTTCTTCAAAAGATTTCATAACTATTTCAGTGACAGAGAAATTTAAGTCCATATTCTAAAGGGAATGCAAACAAAATATGGCTTCCATGGATTGTGAATTTATTTTAGAAATGACCCATCTCTAGGACATGTGCTGATTCTGGACTTCTTTGGGTCCCAGTTATTCCTCAACCTCTTGCAAGAGTTCTTAGAATTCCTTTTGCCCCAACAGTAACCATACTCTGTTCAGTTTCTGAAGAAGATTCCAAGTCAATGAACCAATTGTTTGCTCCTCTTTTATTTTAAAGAGTTTCAGATCTATCTCCAAATCTTATCCTGTGTGACCTTGAATAAGTCACCACCTCTGTTAGATCTGTTTCCTTTTGATGAATTTTATGTATTATTACAGGCACACACACAAACACACATATTTTCAATTCATGTCAACTAAACAATATTTTACTAAGCAAGACATTCTGCTAAGGTCTAGAGATATAATATGACATAAGAAAAAGGCCCTGCCATCAAGGAACAATAAAAGAGATATAGCATGTATGCAAATAATTATTATGCAAGGTAAAATTGTCATAAGGGAAATTCAAGACAAAATTCTCTAAGAAAATGTGGAAATGGGTAGAATTATAGAGATATGCTTAAATTTATATATCATTTAATAATTTATGGAATACAATTTACAAAATTTCTCACACCTTATCTCATTCAATGATGGGTGTTAGCCATTCATAATAACCCATTCAAAATGGGTATCAAAATATCTATTCAAAATGAAATGTAGAGAGATTTGCCAAAGATCAAAAAAAGCAGTAAGTGACAAAAGGGGACTTAAATCCAGGTCTTCTGACTCCAAATCAAGTACTCTTTCCATTATAGATGGCTCTCAAATAGTTTTTAAAAATCCAGTCATTCTCACATTAATTAAATACAATATATAGTTATTATCTCCTGTATGCTCAGCATTATGGTAAGACTCTTCAAGGCATATAAAAACATGGTTGCTATTTTAAATAAGGCATATAACTTAGATGGGTACACAAGGCAAACCCAAATTAGAAAAATTAGAAAAGAATCCAGATAATATAGAGTTCTCTTCCTCCAAACAACTCCCTCCAACCTAGAAGTATGTAGCCCACTGAAAAGATGTGCATAATGGGGAAAGGGTAGATTGAGGCAATACCTCATGAGAAAGAGGCTAAGAAAATGGATGGCATGATGACACATAAGTGACAAATTCAGTTTCTCAGTTTAAAGACATTGTATAGCTGGTTCTGGCTAACCATGTTATGAGGAAAAGGTCTATTGATTGCTACAACCCAGAAATGGGTTGCATTCAAAAGATACTAATAAGATCAAGCCTCCTTGTGCTAGCTCTTCCTGGACTAGCTAGCACTGGAGAAGATGAATGAGTGGCTCTGAACCACAAGGTGGAGAAGGAAATCTTCAGTCCTCTCTTACCGAGAATGAGCAGGAATACAAGAGCCTCTCACTATGCTGTTTCTTTTTGCCTGTGTTGGATCTATTCTTTCTAGTTTTTAAGTGAAGGACATTTTAGATGGTTATCACCTTATAAGCTCTTAAGAATCAAAAAAATAAGCTTCTAGGAGATATAGAAGTCCATGCCAGATTTTACAGCCAGCCAGTCTGGAAACGAGGTCCTGACAAAATATCTTCAAGACTAACTCTATGGTGAGGACTCATCCATTGTTAATACTCAATTGTGAAGTTATGAACTTGGTAAGTGAACATGTAAAGAATGTGTTAATTTTGATTCTGCAGTCCTACAGAGAGATGGAGGTGGCATAGGAAAGACTGTGCCTCCCCCAGATATTCTGGGTGAGGAGGAGAAGAAAAGTTTATAATTTTATTCTTCCTATATCTTAAAAGTAAATATTCATCTGTAAAGACTAACTGGTTTTAAATGTTTGATGGAAATGGAGCACTAATTACTGGAAGGTAAAAGTGGGGGGAACATAGTGGGAATAATGGGAACAAATAGTATTAGAGAAAGTCCATCCACACTCCCTCAAAGGTACTCTAGAATCCAGAACTAGTAATTAGCCTTGCTCATGGAGAGTAAATACATAGAGCATCCATACAAGAATGTTACATTTATTTACTGGAAGATATGTTCACATTCCTATCTGTTAATGACTCTGAGATAAAAGTTATTATATGACTGGTCTTTGTCTTCAGGGAGCCTATAATCAAGTGATGGAAGTAAAACTAACCCATATGAAATGACTGCCAACAATACATAACAGTGTATAATTGTGTGCAGGTCTGTGGTTTTATAGGTAGTCAGAGAAAGGGAAGATGAATGAGGAGCGTAGTAGACTAAGGAATACTTTATGGAGAAAATGTTACTTGGGCTGGGTCTTGAAAGAGAATTAGGATGTGGGTACCTAGAGAAGAAAGGGTGATTATTTCCATTTGAAGTTAAAAAAAAAACAGGCGCTATTGTCTGCTATGGGCTTGGAATATATATTAAACATTTTTAATAAATGTTGAGGTAGGAATGAGTTTTACATGTTCCCACAGTGAAGAGTCTGGCCTCCTTGGATCCAGAGTTTAAGTTTCAAAAGAATAGTAGGAGATAAAATTGGATCAATAATTAGAACCACAGAACCACATTTTTAGAGCTAGAAGAGACCTTAGAGACTATCTGGTCAGACAAAATGTGCCCAGATAACATAGCCAGAAGGAGAACTTTAAACCTGATGTGGTTGCAATATGAGGCCCTTAAAGATTTTTTGAGCCAGAAGAGTAAAATAATTATAGAAGAATAGATTTGCAAGATAGGAAGGGAGCTGAGATCATGGGATAGTGGAAAAAGCATTGGGTCTGAAATCAACTTACATATTTTATATTTACTACTTGTGTGATCTTGGGCAAGTAATTTAATTTCCCTGGGCCTCCATTTAGCTCATTTATAAAATAAGAATTTTGGCCTAGGTGACATATGATGTCCTTTCTAGTGCTAAGTCAGTGAATGAGCATTAGTCCTTCCATTATACAAAATATGAATCCAATCTAATACACCCCCTTCAATTAGTCATTCAGTCTTCAGTGAAATGCCAAGTGATAGGAAATTCACTATTCTCTTGAAGTAGCACATTCCAGTTTTGGATGATTCTAAATATTGAGAAGTTTTGTGAGATATTATTGTTGTGATGCTACAGCAGCAGCAGCAGTAGTAGCAGTACTAGTAGTAGTAGTAGCAGTAGTATTATTTGTAGTAGTATTACTAGTTATTGTACTAGTAGTAGTAGTATAGGACGTTCAGGGAAGACTAGCACCTCTGTTATGAGGGCTTGATGAGCCTTCTTTAGCAAACCTTTTCATCCACCTTTGGTATAGACTTCTCACCCAGCTCTCACCTGTGATTCCAAGAAGTTTAACATGTACATCAGCCTGGTAAAAGTGTCTCAATAGATAGCTAAACCAGATTGAGATGGATGTCTACCCCAAGCACAATTTACTCCAATGGCCGTGAAGGCAGCTGAAGCAGGAGTTGTGGAGTGCTTAGAAGTGATCAGATATCTAAGATGCCAAGGTCATCCATTGCATCCCAAACCATCACCAGCCATCTTGATTTTTGCTTTTTCACAGAACTTTGGTGACTTTGGAAGAGACAGTAGGATTTATAACTTTGTGCAACTCTGCCTCACTTAAGCACAATTCACGCACAAGTCAAGACATCCATTGGTCCTCTTCAAAAATGGACAAACAACAAGTAAGGCTACAACATCATCAGCAATATTAGTAGTAGTAGTAATAATTTGGGGATAGAAAGTACAGGGGGACAGTATCTCATCTCAAGAATTTCACAGTCTAATGGGAGAAAATATCATGTTTCTATTACTGCAGTCAATGAACATATAAGTTGTTGTGGGGGTTTTTTGCCTTTTTCATCATACTGCTGATTTTATATTTAATTTGATGTCCACAAAAACTTCTAGATCTTTTAAATAAGAATTGCTTAATAGTGACACATCCCATTTTGTATTTGTGTAGCTGATTTTCTGTCAGGAAAAAATAAATTTATTCTCAATGTATTACATCTAGATGTAGTCTCATTTCAACATATCAAATCTTTTTCATTATGCAATTCAGCAATCATTTATTAAATGTCTGCTATATGCAAGATACTGTATTAGCTACTGAAAATCTGAAAACCAAAATGAAATATTTTAAATTCATTCATTTGTAAATTTGATAAGTATACCATGTACATTTTCATTGGTAAAATTGTTGAATGAAAAAATTTTCAGAATTAGAGAACCTTGACCCCTTCAGTCCTCTTTGGATCTAGTCAATCCATTTTTATCTTCAAGTTTTCTTACATTATACTTAGTGTCCATCTTTCATTTCCCATCCACACAATAGACTGTGAGCTCCTAGAAGGTAGGGGCTATTTCATTTTGGATTATGTGTCCCCCTTTCACATAGAAGGCACTTAATCATTACATTTTCCAATACCCTTTTGAAATTTAGATAAACTGTATCCATAGCATGCATTTGACTCACAAATATTATAACTAAAGGATAAAATATAATATGAACATAATAAAAATCTAAATAAAGGATGTGGGGATACTTTCACGTGACTTAATCCAAATGATCTCATGCTGACTCATGGTAATCTCTTCTTTACTTCCTAATTGTTCACAAATTGCCCTTTTATTAATCAACCCTCTAATTTTTTTTTAATAGATGTGCAGTTCACCATTATCAAAAATAAGACACTATCTTCCCTTTTTTGAAAATTGATATATCTCAGACGGCACTTTGCCAGTGCTTCTATAACTTACTATGATTCCTGAAATATTGTAGGTATTAGTTAAGCAGATAGAATTATTTCTTTATTTTCCTATTTGCGTACTCAACATAGCAAAAGACTTTATTGTCTTTAAGGTAGATTACAAACTCCAGATCACACTGAACTTTAGCTTTACTGACATGTTCTTATGGGATACTTATTTAACTGTCCTTATTTGCCTCTCTTATACATGAATTTTTAAAATCCTACAATATGTAAAGACAAATTAATACTTTTAGACATCTTCATAACCTTTTCTTTCTCCTTGGAATCAACTGGAACTATATTGGCAGAATTTTGTGTTCAGAAACTTCTATCCCTCTAAAGTCTCTCTTTTAGAATTTCTGAATATGGAGTTATATCTACCTTATCTCACAAGTCTTTAAATGATGGGCTACTTAAATTTGGAGTTTATGTCTGGCTCACTTTTTCCAAAATAAAATATTTTAAGCAGCAAGACAATCTCAATATTTCTATATGGCTTTATATATGAGAATCATGGTACCTCAAGATCTCAGAACAATTACAATGAAAGGTGACCTAGAGGACAATCAAAAAGCATATGAGAAGCTGGAGGACACTATTTCCAAATTCCAGTTATGACATATGAGAGGAATCACATGTGACAGGAAAACAAGGTGTGTCAGTCACACAGTGGACCTGAGATAAGTGACAGGTAGCCAGAGTGCTTGATTGGTGTTCAGGAAACATGAAGAGCAAAGGAAAGATTTCAGCATTATAGTTAATTATTTTATGGAATACTTATAGATATATATGAGCAAGGATTATATAGAATAAGAAGATTGCATGTTTTGTGATCCATCCTCAGAGAAGAAGGAACCTTAGCAATAAGATTATGGATTAACCAAAATAACTTAAGTCCCTACCATGAACTCTAAGACAATAATAACCTTGTTACTGTCTCCCTGGGTACAGTCTTAACAACCAGCTCTTATTTATTGGTTGGCTCAGATCCAGAACACCTTTTCGTCTTCTTGAAGTAACATATTAGAACGATGACTTAGGAAATTAACTTCATCTATTCTTTGTAACCAAACTATTCTTTGCCTTCATGTGTTTAGATGAGTATTTTTTATCCTATTTTTTCTTCCTTTCCCCCCTGTCCACCTAGCTCATGCAGACAAATCAGAATTTTGGAAAGAAGAGTTGCTACTTATGAAGAAATAAGGATTCAGATCTGAAAATACTTCTTCTCCTTTTCTGGATCAGAAAGGCACTGAAAATACAGTTTCTGTGTAAAATTTCCTCTGCCATTACAGGGGAATAATAATTTGAACCCTGCTTAAAAGGCAATTTGGAGAATTTCAGTATAAGACATTCTCTTTGAGATCTTCAACTAATAGTATCTAAAGTAATGGAAATGGAGAAGAGAATAAGAGAAAGGAGGGTTGAAATTGAAGGGAGGAGATAAAAGGGAAGAGGATGGAAGGAGGGAAGAGAAGATGTAGGAGGGGAGGGGAAGATAACCACTAAGACCCCCAGGTCTGAAAAAACCTAGTTTCCAGTCCTGTTTTGGATACCTAATGGAGAATTTCATACATGTCACTCAATGTCCAAATATTATTTCTTCACCTTTAAAATGATGCTTACACTACTTCACAGTATTGTTGGCAAGAAAGTATTTTATAAAATACAAATAATGAGATGCTGTCACTTCCTCAACCTTTTGAATGATGGAATTATAAGCTAGTAAACTCAAAAATTTATCAGCTACTTTGTTTTTTAGAAAAGAGAATTCTACAGATGATGTCTGGAAAATTGAATCCCCCAATCACCACTATATTCTTTTTCCTTGAAGGCTTAAAATATTTAATTCAAAGAATTCTATTCATATGTTTTTCCTTCCTTTGATCCTCCCTGAAATATTCTCTATCATGCTTACTCTCTCAGGATTGCACATTTCCACTGTGATAAATATTTTCTGTATGAAAAATGCAACCCTGCTACCCTTCTATCTGACTACTACCACAGACCCATTCATTGCCAAATTTCTATGATAAATCTCCTTTCACCAATTCTTAGTAATTTCTATAAGATCATATTTGCTTCTAATATATAGCAGCAAGCACCCCAGCATACATAGGAGGAGCTGCTGTATAGACTCTTAGATCTGCTTTTCTAAAAAGAAAGCAACTTTTGAGGGGCCAGCATTCTATTTTAATTACATTCACCAATAAATAAAATACAAGCAGAGAAATAAAGACCAACAAACAGAGCTTCTAACTGTCTGACCATAAGCAATACATACATCACAGATCAATAGACAGATCCAACTGTCTGACCAATACATACATATATAGCTACTAGAGAGAGAAGCACCAGCATCTGGGTTTTCAAAGTTGGGGCTGGAGGATCTCCTTAATGGCTACCCAGAGTCTCATTAGGCACATGAACTTTCTTCCAAATCCCTAAAGTAAAACCTCACCTCAGAGTATATATACACTTTTCAGAGCCAGAGGGCATCACAACTCTCCATGACCCAGTGTCTCATTAACAATTAGCAAAAGGTGTGGGCCTTCCTACAAAAACAAGGCTCTCCCAATCAAGCTTCTCCCAAGGGATTCCACCTGAGGTGGGAAAGATCTTTCATTAGCATAAATCTCATCAACATTACATTACATTACTATATCCAGTTAGGTTTTTATAATACTTATACATTGTACATTGCTGCACAGACATCTGAGACATAAAAACCCTTTTTGGAATTGTTTCAGGTTTTTTGTTTTTTTTTTTGCTATGACTATCTCCAGTGATTGAAGGAAGAATTCTACCACTATTCTTCCAATATCTTCATTTCTACCTCATCTATACTTGGTTTAGCAAATAGAGGTAGATAGTTTTTTCATTTTCGCTCCTTGTTCCTAAACAGAAGTTTCAATAGCTTTCTTTTCCAACTTCCATTAGATATACACTATAACTGCACAAGAACCCATTGTTGTTTTCTCTTACACTTTGGACCAAAAAGTCAAACATCATTAAAGGCACCATTTTTTTTTTACCAAAAATTCAACATTTACATAAGAGGATCATAGATTATTAAAATATTTTTCAAATTATTGATTATTTATTTTAAACATGCTATTTTCAAAATTTTGACTTCCAAATTCTTTCCTTCTTTCTGAAACCCTCCCCAACCAACCAAGAAAGAAAGTAACATATTAACTCTACATATGAAATCATACAAAATATATTTCCATATTAGTCATATTTTTAAAAAGCAAGAAAATATAGAAAGTGAGAAAATTATACTTTAATTAGAGTTCATTAGTGCTCTCTCTGGAGGAGGATAGCACTTCTTTCACTATGAATCCTTTATAATTGTCTTGATCAGAGTTAGCAAGTTTTTCATAATCAGTCTTTCTCACAGTATTGCTGATACTGTGTAGAATGATGTTCCAAATCTCACTTTACTTTACATCAGTTCATATAAGTTTTGTCATTTTTTTCTGAAACCATCTTCCTCCTCATTTCCCAAAGCCCAAAAGCACCCCATCAAAATCTTATGCCACAACTTGTTCAGTCATTCCTCAATTGATGAGCATCCTCTCAATATTTGTATAGTTACAGGTCCTTTTCTTTTTTCTTAGATCTCTTTGTAATACAGACCTAGTAGTAGTATTGCTAGGTCAAAGAGTATGCACAGTTTTATAACCCTTTAGGACTAGTTCCATGTTGCTCCCCAGAGTGGTTGGATCAGTTCTCTACTTCACTAACAATTCCTTACTGTACCTATTTTTCCCACTTCCCCTCCAACATTTGTGATTTCTGATAGGTGTGATGTGGTACTTCAGAGCTGTTTTAATTTGCCTTTCCCTAATCAATACTGATTTAGAGCATTTTTTCCGGGACTATAGTTTGCTTTCTCCTTGTGAAAACTGCCTGATTATATTCTTTTACCATTTATCAATTGGAAAATGACTTTTATTTTTCTAAATTTGATTTAGTTCTATATTCAGTATGTATTTGGGGAAAGGGGACTTTGTCAGAGAAACTTGTGGTATTTTTTATATTACTTCATTGTCTATGGTAACTTTTACAGTGTAGTTTTCCTGATTACCCCTTTTAATTAGGTCTATTTTTGCTTTTGCTGTGTCTAAGATCATGATTGTTTCTCCTGATTTTTCCTTACTTTAGATTAAGCATATTAGATTCTGCTCCTGACCTTTATTTTAACTGTATGTGTCTTTCTCCTTTAAGCATATTTCTTCTGATTTCTAATCCATTCTGTTATCTGTTTCTATTTTATAGCTCAGCTCATCCCATTCACATTCACGGTAATGATGACTAACACTGTATTTCCCTCAATCTAATTTTCTTCTGTGTCTCCTTTCGCTCTTTTTATCTTGTCACTCCTCAAAAATCTTTTTTTGCTTCTAATTAATGCTTCCCTTAATCTCTTTTTCCTTTTATCATTCCCTCCCCTTCTCTTATCCCCTTCCCATCTGATTTCCCTGTTGGCTAAGAGATAGATAGATAGATAGGTAGATAAATACATACATATAGATAGATAGATAGATAGATAGATAGATAGATAGATAGATAGATAGATAGATAGATAGATACACACCTATATATTAGATAAATTTCCTCTTTCAATCAAGTCTGATAAGACTAAGGTTCAGGTATTGCCTACTACCAACTCCATTTCACTCTCCACTATAAAATCTCTTCTTTCCATACTTCTTTCTATGAGAAAATTTTCTCCCTTCTACCTCTCCCCTGTCCTAGTATATCTTTCTTTCTCACTCCATTTTTAGGAAAATCCTTCCAGCATAATTGACTCACACTCATTCCCTCTGTCTATATAAACTCCTTTTAACTGTTCTAGTTATGATAAATTTCTTAGGGGTTACATATTTCATCTATCTATATAGTAATGTAAGAAATTTAACTTAATTGACACTCTTATTATTACTCTTTTATGTTTACCTTTTTATACTTCTGATGAGTTTCATATTTAAAAGTTATTTTTTAAAATTCTGCTCTGATCTTTTCATAAGAAATGCTTGAGTCCGGTATTTCATTAAATATCCATTTTTCCTATACAGGGTAGTTTATTCTTGGTTGTAATCCTAGTTCCTTTGCCTTCTGGACAATATATTCCAGAAAATCATTAAGGAAAACTGGCCAGAAGTGCTAGATCCAGAAGGCAAAATAGTCATGGAAAGAATCCACTGTTCATCTCCTGAAAGGGATCCCAAACTAAAAACACCAAGAAATATTGTTGCTAAATTCCAGAACTATCAAAAGAAGGAGAAAATACTATAGGCAGCAAGAAGGAAACCATTCAAATATCGAGGAGCTACAGTCAGGATCACCCAGGACCTTGCAGCTTCTACATTAAAAGATCAAAGGAATTGGAATCCTATATTCCATAAGGTAAAGGAGCTGGGACTACAACAAAGGACCAATTACTCGGCAATGTTCTGCATAACATTTCAGGCAAGGAGATGGTCATTCAATGAACTAAGGGATTTCCAGACATTCCTGACAGAAAGGCCAGAACTTAATAGAAAACTCAATCTTCAAATGCAGGTTTCAAAAGAGGCATAAAAGGGTAAGCAGGGGGAATAAAAAAAGAAAACTTGCTACTCAATTTGGGCAAACTGTTTATCTCCCTATAAGGGAAGAAGATATCTGTTAATCTTGAGAATTGTACATCTATTATGAAATACAAAAGAGATATACATAGAGGGAACAGATATAAAGTAAATGATATGATGATAAAAATATAATTTAAGCATGCAAAGGTATTGTAACAGGAGATGTGAAAAGGAGGAAGCAGAAAATGGTAAATTACATCACAGGAAGAAATACAAAATTATACTAGAGACAAAGAGGGGAGGGAGTTGAGCATTGTTTGAGAGGTAACCTCATCCGATTTAATTCAAGGAGGGAACAATAAACTTAATTAAGAATATAATTCTAACTATCTCTATAGGCAGTAGGAGGGGAAGAGGGAAGAAAGGGGAAGGGAAGCTAAAAGGGAGGGAAGAAGCAGTAAGGATAAAGGGGAATAAAAGGAGGAAGGGCTAAAAGAAGGAAGGGAAGTGTGCAGGAGGTGGTGGTGAAAAGTGAAAACTATTGAGGAGGGGAAGGGAGATGGGAGAACTAAAAACACAAACAGTGGGAAAGAGGATGGAGGGAAATACAAAGATTATAATCATAACTGTGAATGTGAATGGAATGAACTCTCCCATAAAATGGAGATGGATAGACACAGTCCATAAAATACCTATAGAGAGGGAATCTCAACAAATTTTGGAGCAGCAGAAGTGGAGAACAGAGTGGAGGAGATTTCCAGCCCAAGGTGACCTGAAAGGCCCACAGGAAACATCAGTTGCACTGGATGCAGAGGAGATAGCAGAGCCCAGCCCAGCCTTGGCCACCAGCACTGCTTGTGAACAGCCCTCAGGGGTGGAATCTCCAGTCTCAGAATTCCCAGTCACAACAGCAGGTCCGCAAATCCCTCAAACCACAGGCACCAAAGGTCACTGATGGGGTTTTTTTCAGCTAGCCAGGAAGGAAGAAGGGCCTTCCCATAGCTCTAGCCTCAGGCAGTGTCCTCCCAGAGGTCACATCTGGCAGGCAGCAAGAATTCTCACAGCCGACCCTACAGCAGCCCAAGACCATTGCTGGATTGTAAAAACCCCTGGGGGCACTGAGGGAGCTGCTCTTTGTCTTGCACTGAATGGTGGCCCTGCCCCCACAGCTTGACTGAATCCCACCCCCCAGTGCTATCTTGGTGGAACTGGAGTTCAGGTGCCTGTGAAGAGAAAACTCTACTAAGATTCTGGGCACAAAAATCCTTCCCTGAGCCCAGACCAGTACACGCTTGATTATACAACCTGGGAGGAAGGGATATCTTACAGGTCCCCAGAGTACACCTTACTCTTGACAAAGGACCCAAAAGTCAAGTAACTGGTTGGGAAAATGCCCAAAAAAGGGGAAAAAAATAAGACCATAGAAGGCTACTTTCTTGATGAACAGATATCTCCTCCCATCCTTTCGGGTGAGGAAGAACAATGCTTACCATCAGAGAAAAACATAAAAGTCAAGGCTTCTGTATCCCAAACATCCAAAATAAATATTCAATGGGCTCAGGCCATGGAAGAGCTCAAAAAGGATTTTGAAAATCAATTTAGAGAGGTGGAGGAAAAGCTGGGAAGAGAAATGAGAGAGATGCAAGAAAAGCACGAAAACTGGGTCAACACCTTGCTAAAGGAGACCCAAAAAAATACTGAAGAAAATAAAACCTTTAAAAATAGGCTAACTGAATTAGCAAAAGAGGTTGAAAAAGACAATGAGGAGAAGAATGCTTTCAAAAGCAGAATTAGACAAATGGAAAAGGAGATTCAAAAGCTCACTGAACAAAATAATTCTTTAAAAATTAGAATGGAACACATGGAGGCTAATGACTTTATGAGAAACCAAGAAATTACAAAACAAAATCAAAAGAATGAAAAAATGGAAGATAATGTGAAATATCTTATTGGAAAAAAAACTGACCTGGAAAATAGATCCAGAAAGAGACAATTTTAAAATTATGGGACTACCTGAAAGTCATGATCAAAAAAAGAGCCCAGACATCATCTATCATGAAATTATCAAGGAAAACTGCCCTGATATTCTAGAACCAGAGGGCAAAATAAATATTGAAAGAATCCACTGATCACCTCCTGAAAGAGATCCAAAAAGAGAAACTCCTAGGAACATTGTGGCCAAATTCCAGAGTTCCCTGATCAAGGAGAAAATATTGCAAGCAGCTAGAAAGAAACAATTCAAGTATTTTGGAAATGCAATCAGAACAACTCAAGACCTAGCAGCTTCTACATTAAGGGACTGAAGGGTGTGGAATATGATATTCCAGAAGTCAAAGGAACTAGAACTAAAACCAAGAATCACCTACCCAGCAAAATTGAGTATAATACTTCAGAGGAAAAAATGGTCTTTCAATGAAATCGAGGACTTTCAAGCATTCTTAATGAAAAGACCAGAGATGAAAAGAAAATATGACCTTCAAATACAAGAATCAAGAGAAGCATGAAAAGGTAAACAGCAAAGAGAAGTCATAAGGGACTTAATAAAGTTGACTGTTTACATTCCTACATGGAAAGACAATATTTGTAACTCTTGAAACTTTTTTCAGTATCTGGGTAGTTGGTGGGATTACACAGAGAGAGAGAGAGAGAGAGAGAGAGAGAGAGAGAGAGAGAGCACAGGGTGAATTGAATAGGATGGGATCATATCTTAAAAAATTAAATTAAGTGGTGAGAGAGAAATATATTGGGAGGAGAAAGGGAGAAATGGAATGGGGCAGGTTATTTCTCACAAAAGAGACAAATAAATGACTTTTCAGTGGAGGAAAAAAGAGGGGAGGTGAGAGAAAAAACATGAAGCTTACTCTCATCACATTCGACTAAGGGAATGAATAAAATGCACTTTCATTTTGGTATGGAAACTTCTTTTACAATACACGAAAGTGGGGGAGAAGGGGATAAGCAAGGTAGGGGGGATGTTGGAAGGGAGGGCAGTGGGAGGAGGGAGAAATTTGAAGTCAACACTCTTGGGGAGGGACAGGATCAAAAGAGAGAATAGAAACAATGGGGGGCAGAACAGGATGGAGGGAATTATAGTTAGTCTTACACAACATGACTATTATGGAAGTCATTTGCAAAACTACACCAAGATGGCCTATATTGAATTGCCTGCCTTCCCAAAAGGAATGGGTGGGGAGGGAGGGATGGGGAGAAGTTGGAACTCAAAGTTTTAGGAACAACTCTTGAGTATTGTTCTTGCAACTAGGAAATAGAAATACAGATAATGGGGTATAGAAAGTTATCTTGCCCTATAGGACAAAAGAGAAGATGGGGATAAGGGAAGGGAGGGAATGTTAAAAGAGAGGGCAGATTGGTGATAGGGGCAATTAGAATGCTCTGCGTTTTTGGGTCGGGGGAAGGGAGAAATGGGGAGAAAATTTGGAACCCAAAATTTTGTGAAAATGAATGCTGAAAATTTGAATAAATTAATTTAAAAAATTGGAAATGGATAGCAGAATGGGTTAAAAGCCATAATCCAACAATATGTTGTTTACAAGAAACAGATTTGAAATAGGGGGATACACACATGGTAAAGGTAAAAGGTTGGAGCAGAATATATTATGCTTCAGCTGATGTAACGAAAGCAGGGGTAGCAATCCTAATCTCAGACAAAGCAAAAGCAGAAATAGCTCTAATCAAAAGATATAAGGAAGGAAATTGTATCCTGCTAAAAGGCACCATAGACAATGAAGCAATATCATTACTAAACATGTATGCTCCAAGTGGTATAGCATCCAAATTCTTAGAGGAGAGGTTGGGGGAGTTGCAGGAAGAAATAGACAGCAAAACTCTACTAGTGGGAGACCTCAACCTTCCCCTCTCCAAATTTGATAAATTTAACCTTAAAATAAACAAGAAAGAAGTTAAGGAGATGAATAAAACTCTGGATAAGAAAGGTATGATAGATCTCTGGAGAAAACTGACTGGGAATAGGAAGGAATATACCTTTTTCTCAGCAGTACATGGCACATATACAAAAATTGACCATGTTTTTGGGCATAAAAACCTCACAATTCATTGCAGAAAGGCAGAGGTAGTCAATGCATCCTTCTCAGATCATAATGTAATAAAAATTATATGTAATGAAAGGCCATGGAAAGATAAACCAACAATTAATTGGAAACTATATAATCTAATCCTAAAGAAGGAGTGGATAAAACAACAAATCATAGAAACAATCAACAACTTCATTCAGGAGAATGACAATAATGAGATAACCTTCCAAATCTTATGGGATACTGCAAAAACAGTTCTTAGGGGAAGTTTTTTATCTTTGAATGCCTACATGAATAAAATGAAGAGGAGATCATTGATTTGGGCATACAACTGAAAAAACTAGAAAAAGCACGAATTGAAAATACCCAAGTAAATACCAAATTAGAAATACTGAAAACCAAAGGAGAGATTAATAAAATTGAAATTAAGAAAACCATTGAATTAATAAATAAAACCAATAGTTGGTTTTAGGAAAAAAACTAATAAAATTGACAAACCTTTCTTCAATTTGATTTAAAAAAAGAAAGAAGAAAATCAAATTATTAATATCAAAAATGAAAGAGGCCAACACCTCCAATGAGGAGGAAATTAAAACAATAATTAGAAATTACTTTGTCCAACTTTATGCCCATAAATTCAACATTCTACTTGAGATGGATGAGTATTTTAAAAATACGAATTGCCCAGATTAACAGAAGAAGAAGCTGAATACTTAAACAACCCCATCTAAGAAAAAGAAATTGAATAAGCCATCAATGAACTCCCTAGGAAAAAATCTCCAGGGTCAGATGAATTTACAAGTGAATTCTATCAAATATTTAAGGAACAGTTAATTACAGTATTATATAGACTATTTTTGAAATTGGGGAAGAAGTCCTCCCAAATTCTTTTTATGATACAAATATGGTTTTGATACCTAAACCAAGAAAAGACAAAACAGAGAAAGAAAATTATAGACCAATTTCTCTAATGAATATAGATGCAAAAATTTTAAATAAGATTTTAGCAAAACAAATACAGCATCTTATCACAAGAATAATACATTGTGTTCAAGTAGGAGTCATACCAGGAATGTTCAATATTAGGAAAACTATTAGCATTATTGATCATATCAACAACAAAACTAACAGAAACCACATGATTATCTCAATATATTTAGAAAAAGCTTTCGACAAAATACAACATCCATTCCTATTAAAAACTCTGGATAACATAGGAATAGAGGGAACTTTCCATAAAATAATGAGCAGAATCTACCTAAAACCTTCAGCAAGCATTATATGCAATGGAGATACGCTAGATGCATTTCCAGTAAGATCAGGACTAAAACAAGGATGTCCATTATCACCACTATTATTCAATATGGTACTACAAATGTTAGCTGTAGCAATTAGACAAGATAAAGAAATTGAAGGAATAAAAATAGGCAAAGAAGAAACTAAGTTTCTTTTTGCAGATGATATGATGATATACTTAGAAAATCCCAGAGATTCAAGTATAAAACTACTTGAAATAATAAACAACTTTGGCAAACTTGCAGGTTACAAAATAAACCCACACAAATCTTCTGCATTTCTATATATTAGTAACAAAGTCCAACAGCAAGAGATAGAAAGAGAAATCCCATTTAAAGCTAAGGTAGACACTATAAAATATTTGGGAGTTCACCTGCCAAAACAAACCCAGGGACCATATGAACACAATTACAAGACACTTTTTGCACAAATAAAGTCAGATCTAAGTAAGTGGAAAAACATCAGTTGTTTGTGGGTAGGCCAAGTCAATATAATAAAAATGACTTTATTTACTTATTTAGTGCCATACCAATTAAACTATCAGATAATTATTTTCTAGAGCTGGATAAAATAATATCAAAATTCATCTGGAAGAATAAAAGGTCCAGAATATCAAAGGGACTATGGAAAGAAATGCTAGGGAAAGTGGCCTAGATCTACCAGATCTCAAATTGTATTATAAAGTAGCAATTATCAAAACTACTTGATACTGGCTAAGAAACAGAAGGGTAGACAAGTGGAATAAGCTAGGTACTCAAGACACAATGGGCAATGAATATAGCAATCTCCTGTTTGATAAACCAAGGACCCTAGCTTCTGGGATAAGAACTGACTGTTTGACAAAAATTGCTGGGAAAACTGGATAACAGTGTGGTGGAAACTAAGCATAGAGCAATGCCTGACACAGTACATAAGAATAAAGTCCAAATGGGTACATGATGTAGGTATAAAGATTGATACCATGGTCAAATTGGAGGAGCAAGGAATAGTGTATTTATCAGATTTATGGAGAAGGGAAGAATTTTTGACTAAAGAGATAGAAAACATTATGAAGTGCAAGATGAAAAATTTTGTTACATTAAACTGAAAAGTTTTTGCACAAGCCAACCCAATGCAACCAAAATTCAGAGGGAAGTAGTATGTTGGGAAAGAATTTTTACAGCTAATCTGGGGATTAAGGCCTCATTTCTAGAATATATAGAGAACTGATTCAAATGTACAACAATACAAATCATTCCTCAATTGATAAATGGTCTAAAGATATGAGGAAGAAATTAAAGATATCTATAATCATATAAAAAATGCTCTAAATCACTTTTGATTAGAGAGATGCAAATCAGAACTCTGAGGTACCACATCACACCTATCAGATTGGTAAACATGACAGAATAGGAAGATGATAAATGTTGAAGAGGATGTGGGAGAGTTGGAACACTAATGCATTGTTGGTGGAGTTGTGACCTCATCCAACCATTCTGGAGAGCAGTTTGGAACTATGCCCAAAGGGCTACAAAAATGTGCATACCCTTTGACTCAGCAATATAGCTTCTAGGATTGTATCCCGAAGAGATCATAAAAATGGGAAAAGGTCCTACATGTACAAAAATATTTATAGCAGCACTTTTTGTAGTCACCAAAAACTGGAAATCAAAGGGATGCCCATCAATTGGGGAATGGCTAAATAAATTATGGTATATGAATGTAATGAAATACTATTTTGCCATAAGAAATGATAAACAGGAAGACTTCAGAGGGGCCTGGAAAGACTTATATGATCTGATGCTGAGTGAAAGGAGCAGAGCCAGAACTTTGTACATAGCAAAACCACAGTGTGCGAGAGTTTTTTCGGGTAGACTTGGAACTTCATAGCAATGGGAAGACTTAAAAAACAAATTCTCAATGGTCTTCTAAGGCAAAATGACTTCCACATCCAGAGAAAGAACTACGGAATTCAGTCATAGAATGTAGCAGATCATTTGTGTGGGTGCGGGGTGTGTGTGTGTGTGTGTGTGTGTGTGTGTGTGTGTGTGTATGTGTGTGTATGTGTGTGTGTGTGTGTGTGTTATGTTTTGGTTTATTGTATGATTTCTCCCATTCATTTTAGTTCATCTACACAGCATGACTATAGTGAAAATGCATTTAATAGGAAGGTATGTGTAGATCCTATATAGAATTATATGCCATCTCAGGGAGGGAGAAGGAAGGTGGGGAGTAGGTAGGGGAAAAACATCTAAGTTATATGGTAGTGATAGTAGAACACTAAAAATAAATAAAATTAATATATAAAAGAAGAAAAAAATGATTGTCACTTTTTGTTGGTTTTCCCCACTCAATTTGTTGTGATATATTTGTTGGTTTGTTTGTTTTTAAGCTTTTGTAGAGAGGTATGTTGGAAGAGTCCAGGAAAAAAATTGCTAACTTGATGCTGTCATCTTGGTTTTATCCTCAGTGTACTTTTCTCAATCCTCATTCTTATTTACCTTTGAAGCATTTGAAATTGTTGATCATCTTATCCTCCTGGATACTCTCTGTTCTCTACCTTTTCGTAGCACTGCTATTTTCTGATTTATTACCTATCTGATGATTATTTTGCAGTCTCCTTTTCCTATCACTCATCCGTTTTACCCCCAGTAACTGTGGGTATGTTATAAGGCTTTAACTCCCATGAGTTGAATTCTCTCTTCTATCTAGATGACTCAGAGATCTATGTATCCTTTCCTAATGTTTCTCATGAACTCCAGTCTCATATCGTAAACTATTTTTTGGAGATCTCAAACTAGATCTCCTATGAGTATGTCAAACTCAACTTATCCAAATGAGAATCAATTAACTTTCTATCCCAATCTCCAATACCTATCTCATGTTATTGAGTGTACTACCATTCTCTTAGTAACCAAGGTTCACAACTTCTATTTCACCCTTGACTTTTTAATATTCACTTTCCTCACATTTTTAATGTTACCAAAACTTTTGATATCTACTTTCATAATGTTTCTCATATGCATTTATATTTATCCACACACAACCATCATCCTAGAAAAGGTCAGAATCACCTCTTACCTGACTTATAGCAATAGTTTTTGTGTTTTTTTTCAATAAATTTATTCTTATCTTTTCTCATAGCTTAAATATTCTTCTATATTCTTTTTCCTCTCAGCTCCTGAAGAGCCATCCCACATATAAAATGCTTTTGAAAAAAAGTAAAAGTAAGAGAAAAAATAAGCTAAGCACTCATAGGAAAAGTTGTCTTACATCCCTTCTTTGGGTCCAAGCTTATTGTATTAAATTTTTCAAAATTAATTTTCAATTGTTTTATGAAGTTGTTGTGTTTTCATTTTGTAGTTCCTGTGTATGTTATTTCTTGGCTATTCTTTCATCATTTTACATCAATTCATGTATGTACTTCCATGCTTCTATATATTCATCACATTCATCATTTCTTACAGAGAAGTAGTATGTATTACATTGATATACATGATTTATTTAGCCTTTCCTCTGTGGAAGGATATCTACTTTGTTTGTAATTCTTTGCTGCCACATGAAGTGCTGCTACAAATATTTTTGTGTATATGGGGACTTTCCTTTTATGCATGACCTTTTCGGGACATATACCCAGTTGTGGAATTTCTGGCTCAAAGGTTATGGGTATTTTAGTCACCGTAAGCATAATTCTAAATGGCTTTCAGAAATGTAATGCTGAATCATAGCCCCATTAGCAATGCAATAGAGTTCCAATCTTCCCACAACCTTTATCACATTGACTATTCTAGCCAAAAGGCTAGATGACCAAAAGGTCATCTTTATCAGTTTTCTGGACATCACATGAAACCTCAGAGTTGTTTTGTTTGTATTTCTCTTGTTATGGTCATTAACAAATTTTTATTATTATTTTGAGAACTCTTCCTTCATATTCTTTTTTCCATTTATTTCTTTGAGAATAGCTTACAAAACACTTCCAATCTGACAAAGTGATTTTCCTAAAGGGTGACATGGGCTATTTCTTCCACTGAATAATTTCCATTTATTCTCTCTTTCCTCCAGGATCAGAGACAAAGTCTTTTGTTACCATTTAAAGTTCCACACAGTCAACCTCTTCTGATCTTTCTAGCTTTCTCATACTTTGCTCCACGCTCTCTGCAATCCAGCCAAATTTGCCTACTTGCTATTCTTCACACAGAATCCACATCTCCCACTTCTGTGCCTTTGCATTGGTTTCCTCTCATTCCTGGAATGATCTCCCTCCTCATTGCCCCCTTTTAGTTTTCCTGGCTTTCTTTGGGACTCAGTTCAAGTCCTGTCTTCTGTAGAAGGCTTTTCACAATCCCCCCAGCTGCTAATTCCTAAGACTTTTATCTACTGTGTATTATGTTGTGTTTACCTAGTTATTTACATGACTTCTCCTGGACTAGAATGTGAGATCCTTATGGAAAGGGAATAGTTTTTATCTTTTTTCATATTCTCTGGCACATGTTGTTCTTCAGTCATTCAGTTATGTCCAATTCTTTATGACTCTGTGAATCCTATTACAGCAATACTGTCCATAGGGTTTTCTTGGAAAAAATACTGAAGCAATTTTCCATTTCCTTCTCCAGTGGATAAAGGGAAACAGAGTTTAAGTGAATCACCCAGTGTCACATAGCTAGTTAAAGCTTGAGGTCAGAGTTGAATTCAGGTCTTCCTGACTGTGGGCCCAGTATTCTATCCACTGAGCCACTTAGCTGCCTGTGACACCTAGCAAGTGCTTGTAAATGCTTGTTGACTAAGAGATTTACTTGTAATTGAGAAGTCCTACATTTGTCTTTATATTCCCAGTACTCAGAACAGTGCCTTATACGTAACAAACATTTGATAAATATTTGGTGGATTGTTTAGATATATTTTATGTATGTATTATACATGCACACAGACAGACGCACATACACTCACTCACAAGTGCCATATAGCATATTGATGTCATGTTAAAGTAGTGATACGGGAAGATTAGCCTGTTAGTAATATTAGGGATACAAGTAATGCATTCCCCTTCTTAGGATCTGATTAATTTGCTGAAATGAAAGCTTCCAGAAGAGGTAGTAAATTACCCCTGAATGATTCTGCTGGATGTGCCAGCTTGTACAATTATCTGTTTCCTGAAACACCTTTGTTAATAGACACTATTGTATCATTTGGCAATACAAATCGTAAACTTATCAAATTTGAACTTGCTTGGAATTCTTTCTCTTTTAACAAAGTAGCAACTGGAAGCTTAGTCTAGAAGGAAAGATGCTAAATTAGAACATTTAGATATAATTGGATTCTCTTAGATTCTCCTCTTAGTTCCGTGATGAGACAAATGATTAAACCTCTCCTTGTCTTCTTGACAAAAAATATTTTGCACATGAAGTCTGGACCTGGGATTAACTGATGTAGAGAACTTCCAGTGAGGAAAATTTCCTCCACCAACACAAATAAGCAACTGGTGTATAAGTTGTTACCTTGGAGAATTTACTGAGGACACTGAGAAGATATTCAATAGTGGTTCTTACGTATCTTAGGTGGCACTTGAACTCAGGTTTTTTTGTTCTTCCTAAATCTGAAAGCCGCCCCCCCCCCAACTCTCTCTCTCTCTCTCTCTCTCTCTCTCTCTCTCTCTCTCTCTCTCTCTCTCTCTCTCTCTCTCTCTCTCTCTTTCTCTCTCTCTCTCTCTCTCTCTCTCTCTCTTTCTCTCTCTCTCTCTCTCTTTCTCTCTCTCTCTCTCTCTCTCTCTCTCTCTCTCTCTCTCTCTCTCTCTCTCTCTCTCTCCCCCCCCCCAAATTAGTTTTGATTTGCATCTTTGATTCCATTACTATATGTCACTTCCGGTGAGGAAGTTCCCTCTACCAAAGCAGATAAATCATCTAGTAGGTTGTTTTGACACCTGAGACACTGGAAAGGTAAATGACTTGTCCAGAGTCACAAAGCTAATGAGTAAAAATCTGGAGTTGAATTCAGACCTTCCTTATTTGGAGTCTAGATTACTAACCACTACACACAGACATCTCTGAATTGTACAAAATAAATATTATATGAATATTTTTATTTCACATTTAAAAGTGAATAAGGATATCTAATCCATGACCTCATAGGGTGACCATGAAGATCAAATGAGATAAAGTGCATAGGAATGCTTTGAAAAGTGGAGAGTTACTGTGTAGATGTAATAGGTTTTAAATGTTTCCCCTCCATATGCTAGTACTAATCTCATTTCGATTGGGGAACTACTCTTTTGTTTCCAGGGATCCTAAAACTGATTTTTTTTCCTCTAAGATATTCTAGTTTAAGGTAATAGACTGATTAGACAAGTATTTTTTTCTGTTCCTCTCATTTCCTTCCCTCTTTGCCATTCACCAGTTGTGAAGGTCAACTCCAAGGGAGGTAACACTAGTCAGAAATGGACTGCTATTGCCTTGAGGGCTAGTTAGAAAGGTTGCAGTGGGTGTATGGATCAAGAAGGCAGCTCCTTCTTTCTTTGGATAACTTGAGCTGGTCGACTCTCCTACTGTTTATGGCATCTCTAGTTAATTAACAAATCATGACCTCTCCTCCCCTGCTCTGCAAGACAGAAATACAAGGAAGAAAAGGTAATTTCTTTCTTTAATGGACTCAGTGCTATAAGTATTAATGAAGAACCCTGAGCTATAGCCCAGAATTATGGGTGTCCTTATGCAACCTGTTAGCAGCCCATCCATTTCACTGCCATTCTCATTCCCCTATACTTTCCTGATCCCCTCATAAATGTGTGAACACCCTCGTGGCCCATTCTATTATGGAGGTAAGTCTTATTTTAGGGAAAAACATACAGAAATCTTTTTCTGAGATTTAGGATGTAGAAGTACTAAGGCTGATTCTATCAATGACTTACTCATGTTCTCTGCACCACTGAAATTTCATCTTTGAATACAGATACATAGTATGTGGATACCTGGAAGTTATTAGGAGTGATTTGGAATTCCTTCAAAATTAAATATCTATAACATTTCAAGTTGACATCATTGCAATCATGATTTTTAGTCAGGCAATAATATAAACCATACCCCAGAAATCACGCATGAGACTTACTGCAGGTTTAGTTTACAATAAGACTACAATAGAGCTGTGAGCTCAATGAAGCACTGGGGGACATTGCCCCACTTGAGAGATGCCTAGCCTAGGTACCACAGACAAGTCCCATCCCAAGAAGCATATTTTATTTTCCCCTAGTTATTTCTGTGGTCTTAACAATACATAATTATCACCCAATAGCACTGTTTTAGCATCTTTTGTGAATCATGGGGACTCATATCATTATATTCCTTGTGATGATATGACAGAACCCAGCAACCCAGTGCAGTATCCTTCCACACCCAACGAAAACCTCTTTTTCCTCTCAGGTCTCCCTTACTTCTTTGTTTGTACATTTCATATAGTTAAATTATTTCCTCACATAAATATAGCATTAGCCTGGAATGGACTTCAGCAGTTAATTTATCTAACCATCTCATTTTCCAGAAGAGGAAACCAAGGTCTAGAAAGATAAAATGCCTTGCTCAAGATGACACAGACAAGAAAGGCAAAGGTGAGGTTCAACCTCAGATACCCTGACTTCAAATTCAGCACTTTCCTCTGAAGCCTCACTGTCAGCCCAGCATGACTTTCCATGTGACAGCCTGACAAAAACCACTTTTTACTCCCTCCCCACAAAACCCACTTCCCTCTCAACAATAGCTAGACCATATCAAGCTCAAACTTCTATTCAGATTGTTTGATTCTTGTTCTGAGGGGCATCTTAAGTCAAAACCTTCATTGATCCGGGGGAGTGAGTGAGTACTCAACTTTATCTTAAGGTAGGGAAGGTTTAATCCATCTCTGCCACATTCCATTACCTCATTGGTGCAATGCAGCTGAGACACCCAGTATCTTATCCAATAAAGAAGTTAACAGTCTTCCCCACAGGACTCACAGAAATTGTAGGCCTGGGTCTCTGAAAGCAAAGTTTTTCCTATCTGATACATTGGAGAAGGAATTCTTAACCTGAGTTCCATGAATAACCACACACACAACACATGTATGTTATGCATGTATACACACATGTGCAACATGTATATATACATGTTGCGTGCGTGAATATATACAGAAAGAGACATACATGTTGTATATGTATATATTATATACACACATATGTATGTGTACTTAAAACTTATTTCATTGCAATTAAATTCCTTTGCAATTCTATTTCTTTTATCCTATATTTTTAAAAATCTTTTTCTGAGAAGAATCCATAAGCTTCACCCAACTGGCAAAGGTGTACATGACACACATAAAATTTAATAACTGCTAGGCAAATGCTCCCCATGTTTCACCTCTGGCTGCAAAGCAAGAAAACCATAATCTTTCAGTCGTTGTTTTACTCTGTCTGAGGCAAAGGCGGGGGAAAGAAAAACTTTGACAGAAGTTCCACCAAGGACCAAGGAACCAAAATGATGGGCACTCTGATAAATGCATTCTTGTACCATTGTCCCAGCTTACTCAAGTCTCTTGGTCCTCCTGAACGACTCAGAATAAGTGAAGTCAATAAGTATGTATTAAATGCATACTATGCGTGTGCTGGGCACTGAGCCAAACTCTGGGGACACAGAGGAAAGTAAAAACAGTTTCTTCACTTAAGGAGCTTACTGTCTAATGGAGGAGACAACATACAACTATTTGTAAACAGAAAATATGCAGGATGAATTGGAGATAATCTCAGAGAGAAGGCACAAACATTAAGAAGGTCCAGGAAAGGCTTCTTGCAGCAGATGGGCTTTTAAAGGGAACTTAAAGGAAGCCAGGAGGGAGAAGTGAGGAAGGAGAGGATTCCAAGCATGGGAATCAGACATGGAAAATATTTGATTTGGAAGCTAGAATTGAGTGTAAGGAACACCAAAGAGACACTTGTTGGTGACTGTAAAATACATGGAGGGCAGTAAAAATCAAGATAAAACGAGAATTTTGAAAAATATTTATTCCCTTCTTTGTCCCTTCCCACCTCCCATGGACTTTGAATAACTGGGCTGAGAGTAGTCTCAAAGTCATAGAGGTGACAAAATGTAGACGTCAATAGATTATTAATTCCATGTACACTAGGGTAGTTCCTTCCCCCACCCACCTCCACCCTCACCTGCATGCCTAGCATAGTGCTCTGTGTCTGTCAGTTACTTAATAAATGTTTGTTTCCTAACTGAATAAACAAATGAACACAAACATTCCATGAAAGTTCTCTTACAAAAGCCTCCATTTCAGTCTGTTATAGCATTACCTTGCCAGCAGTAATCAGCTCACAAGGATTTAACATCATGGCTGTAAGTTGTGCAAGTGGCCTGACCAAGGAAATAAATAACTCTGGCTGTGCAGCTAGCAATCATGCCTGTTTACAGAAGAATTAAACCCATCACATAAACTGGGTTATCGATCTCACAGTGGAAATTATTTATCCTGTTAAACTTGATCATTATCTACCCACTCAACAGCCTGCATTATTTATTCTGGTACTTTCCAGGCTCACAGGCAGGGAAGAGCTATGGTGATTTTATTTAATGATCGTTAATATCTTCTTTCCGATGAAATTCTGCCTGGTGTTTGTCCAACACCTGCCTCAGCAATTCTAGGAACACTCTTTTGAGAAGCCTCTGTCAACAGAACATGGTTTGCTTTCTTTAAGCTTTCTATGTAGAAAAAGAGAAAGGATCAAAAGAATGATACCACTGTTGTCAGTTGTCAGGATATTGAGTAATTATGATGTTGTCCTATGCAGTTGGATGGATGAAGTAGATGGAGCCCCCCAGGGTTCTTCTTGTTCTACATATTCCTTCTCACCTTATTTTTTTCATATTTCATGTATAGTGTGTGCATATGTATGTATACATATATGTATGTATATGCATATATACATGTGTATTTTTTTCTAGAATATGCAAATGTACAATATTGTGATCCATGAAATATATATCAATGGATAGATAGATGTACAAGAGAGAGACAGGTAGATAATAGAAAAGATAATGAGTTCTGTTTTAGAGATCAACTAATTACTAAGCATCTAGTAAATATATTAAATACCTCTTACATGTCAGGCACTGTATTAAGCACAAGGGATACAAATAAAGGCAAAAGAAGCTCACAGCTTACTATAGGAGATAGGAAAACAACTATGCATAAGCAAGATAAGTTGAAGAAAATTAATAAAGAAAAGACACTAACCTGAAGGGAGATCAAGAAACCGTTCTTGCAGAAAGTGAGATTTTTAGCAGAAATTTGAAGGAAGCCAAGGATATCAGAAAATGGAGATGAGGAGGGAGAAAATCCTAGGCATTAGGGACAACACGTCAAAATGCATGGAGTTGGGAAATGGAGTGCCTTTTTCAAGGAATAGGAAGGAAGCCAGTGTCACTGAATTACAGAGTATGTGAGAGTGAGTAAGGAATAAAAAGACTGTAAAAGTAAGAGGAGGCCAGGTTGTGAAGAGTTTTGAATACCAGAAGATGTTATATTCAATGATAGGAACCCTTTGAAGTGTATCGAATGTAGGAAGGGATGACATGGTCAGACATACTTTAGGAAGATCAATTTGACCCCTGGGTAAAGGATAGATTGGAGTTGGGAAAGGTTTGAGGCAGGGGACCAATCAGCAGACTATTGCAATAGTCCAGGCTTGGGGAGATGAGGACCTGATCCAAGATAGTGATAGTGTCAGGGGAGAGAAAAGGGCATGTATGTGAAATATTAGGAAGATGAAATCTACAAGACTTGACAATAGGTTGGATATGGGAGCTAAGAAAGAGTGAGGAGTTGAAAATGATGTCCAAGTTATTAGTCTGGTAGGATGGTGGTAACCGACAGGATAGTGATGATACCCTCAAAAGAAATAGGAAAATTAGGAATAGAGGAGAAAAGGCAATGAGTTCTGATTTAGATATGTTGAGTTTAAAATGTATATGGGACATCCAGTTTGAGATGTCCTATGAGCAATTGGAGATATGAAACTGGAGGTCTTAGGGCTGGATAAGTAGAACTGGGAATAAAATACAGTGATGATAATTTAATGAAAAGAAACTGATAAGATAACCAAGTGAAATAATATAGAGCAAAGAGATTAAGGCCTAGAATAGAATCCTGGGGATACCCATGTTTAATGAGAATGGCCTGGATGAAGATCTAGCAAAAGACACTGAAAAGGAGAAGTTAAGTTGTCATGAAAAGAACCAGAATGGAATACGGCATGGAAATTTAAGGAGAATAAAATATAAAGAAGAAGAGGGTGATCTGCAGTGTCAAAGGCTGTAGAGCATGAGCATTGGGGAAAAGTCATTAGATATAGCATTCAAGAAATCATTTGGAGAAAACAGTTTCAGCTGATTATGAAATTGAAAACCAGGCTGTGGAAAGTGAACAAAAAACATGAGAGAAAAAGAAAATGGAAGTTTCTATTGTATATAACCTTCGCTTTTTCATACATTTAGCCAAAAAAAAAGGGAGAAGAAATACCAGGTAATGGTGGACAAGAGAGATCAAGAGGGTTTTTCTTCCAAAGTTGGAGGAGACATGAACATGTTTATAGACAGTAAGGAAATAACCTATAGACATGAAGAGAATAAAGGTAAGTGAGAGAGAGGAGTTAATCTAATGCTAGCAATGGGATGGAATGGGATCACATACATAAAAAGGGATTAACCTTGGTAAGAAGAAGGGTCACCTCTTCATTTGTTACAAGAGTAGGTGGTGCAGTGGATAGAGCACCAGTGCAAGAGTCAGGAGGATCTGAGTTCAAATCTCACCTCAGACACTTGACACTTGACACTTAAATAGCTGTGTGACCTTGGGCAAGTCACTTAACCTCAATTGCCTCATCCTGGGTCACCTCCAGTCATCCTGATGAATATCTGGTCACTGGATTCAGATGGTTCTGGAGGGGAAGTGAGGCTGGTGACTTGCACAGCCCTGCCTCACTCAAAACAAATTCAAGTGCAAGTCATGTTGTTATTTCTCTGATGGCATGGTCTTCTTTGGCAACAAAGGACGAACACACAAAGAAGATGATGACAGAAGGAATCTGAGAGATTTGACATAAGAATGCTGGAGGAGAACAGGGAGCTCTTGATGAATGGTCTCAATTTTTTCAGTGAAATATGAGCAAAAAAAGAAATATGGGTACATCACATGGTGAAGATTAAGGACAAGTACAGCTAATTGGAGTGCCCCATCAATATTCATAAAATGTCAGGAGAAATTGTAAAAGATTCATATGCACATTGAGGGGACTGCTATAGACAGCTTATGAGAGGATGTGGACAACAGTCATATAGTCTGAGCAGAAATAGTCATTTGCGATTTGCATCCTGAAAGAGAATACCCACATTAATGACTTCACAGGTATAACAGAATATTTGAACACATCAAATATCCATTGGTTTCTAAATTACTTGATGGAGACTTCTCAATTTGGGAATGGTGAGAGTAGGGGGGTTTATAGTGGCAATAACTTATTGGGGCAAATAATAAACATTCCTTTGCAATTTTATGTTTTTAGCATTATTAATTTACCTGATTTTAGCAAAAGTACTAAAAGAAGATTTGAAGTGGATACACTGTAAATAAGGAATCAACTCTTTGCCTTCCATAAAATCTAGGTACCTTGGAACTCAAAGTCTAAAATATATTAGTGGAATTTCAATTCCCTAGTTCTGCACAATATCTTTCTGAAATAGAATTAATCTATTAAGCCATAATGTGCAACTATAGGTTCTATCCAGGACCATAAATCCCAGGAAATTAACTTGCCTAAGCGTTTGCTTGGGGTAGCTTCCAGCTATGAGAGGCTTTGTCCTATCTAATTGCTATTTAAATATTTCCTGCAGTCTTTTTTTTGCTTCCTTCCACCCAATTTGATGAGAAATTTCGCGGGGGGGAAATGCTTACTTTTACTTTTCTAGTAGAAAAATGGGTCTTTATTTGTATTTGGGTAAGAAAGGTCTAATGATACTTTATGTTGCAGGGCATAAAAAAGAAAGGGACAGTTCCCTCACAGGTTGTTTATCCCACTGGGATGTAAGCACCAGGTAAAGTTATCAGTGGATTTGCTATACAACTATATGAAAAGAAGTCAATACAGAGGAATTGGGTCATTCATATGTGCTGTTCTCATTCAGCAGGGCAATTTGTGGGGCCATATATGAAATGCGACACTGATGCTGATTAACAACTATGTCCTGGACAATGACATTCCAGTCAAACTGCTCTACTTCCTTCTCTTCAGATCTGAAACCCCATCTCTGACTTCCAAGCTTGTTCCTATGCTTAGAATGCTGTCATTCCTCATCTTCCCCTTGTGGAATTCCTAGTTCCCTTCAAGGTTCAGATCAAGTGACACTTTCTACTTTCTGATACCTCTGTTGTCAGCACCCTCCCTACTCAAAGTTACATTTTCCTCACTTAGGAAAAATTTTCTATTTATCTCTGTACATTGTGTTTTCCTCCACCCTCAGCAAAAATATAACCTCTTTGAAGAGAGGCATTTTCATTTTTGTCTTTCTATCTCAATTGCTTAGCAAAGCCCATAAAAAAAAAACAAAGACAATAATAATGATTATCAAAAATGTTTACATGCATTTAGAAAATATTTAATGAAATAAAAATAATTTTAAGAGATCAAACCATACTTTTTTTTAATAGCAAGTCCTTTTCTGATTGGATTGCCAGACTTATAACAATTGGTGGAAATATAAAGACCTGGCATGTCTTATTTTCAGGAAAGAATTCAACAGAGTCCTCTGCTCTTCTTGTAGACAAAATGGAGAGACAGAAGCTAGATAGTATAGTTATTTGGATTGGGAACTGATTCTGTGATCAAACCTAAACAGAAGTCATTAATGGTTTAATATCAACTTGGAGGAGGTTTCTTACAGGATAACACCAGCATCTATCCTTGGACCTTTGCTATTTGTTAATATTTATATCTATTATTTGGATAAGGGATATAAAATTAATATTAACTATTACTATTATAATCATAATAGCTGGAATTTACATACTGCCTTAAGGTTTCCAAAGAATTTAGTAAACATTCTCTCATTTGAACCTCATAACCATTCTGTGGCTTAATTGTTTTTCATCTCTATTTTATAAGTGAGAAACTGATGCTGAAAGGTTAAGTGATTTTAAAACTTTGATAATTGTATTTAACATAATTGGTTTCTTTTGTAATACTAGGTATTTTATGCATTTAGAAACAGTATTTGAAGAAAGAGTCAACAAGTAGCCATAAGTTTCACCAGATTGTCAAAGGGATCCATGGAACCAAAAAAGAAAGGAAGAAAGAAAGAAAAGAAAAAAGAAAGAAAAAAATTAAGAATCACTGATCAAAATGACTTACAAAACTGAAGCTCACCCTGAAAGTAACAAATGGCTTCAACCTATTTTGAGCATGATAACTCAGCTGTCTTTTCCATATACACAGATTTCTTAGTTTGTGAGTATCTTCTTGACCTCTAAATTCATCAGTTATCCTACCCTTTAATTTCAGTTTGTCTTTTTGTTTCTAACCCATAATTCCTCCCCTGTTCTCCAGTTCAAATTCAGAACTTCCTTGACCTAGCATATTTTATTTTGCATTAGAAATGTTAGCTTTCTTCAAAGCGTAGTTCAAGTGCCCCCTATGGAGGCACTGTCTCTCCTGAAAGATCTTTCTATTACTTTTCATGCAAAAGGCAGTGTAATATAATGGATAGAGAAGGGACTTGAAGTTAGGATGACCTAGATTTAAGATGTGCCTTTGGAAATTATTGGCTCTGAGACCATGAATATCCTAGCCATCTCGTACCTACCTACGTTTAACTTCTCAGCATCTCTAAGACTGTAAGTTATAAGGCAGGTGGCAATTGGGCAAGAAGGATGGGAAAAAAAAACCCAACAAACATATATGAAGTATCTGCTATATACCAGGAAGTGTGCTAAACACTTTACAAATTTATCTCATTTAATCCTCATAACAACACTGAGAGGTAGATACTATGATTATCCTCATTTTACAGATGAGGAAACTGAAGCAGATTGATTTTGACTTGGCCAGGATATGGAGAGTGTCTGAAAACAGATTTTAAATCAGGTTTTGATGATTCGAGGCCCAGCATTCTACCCTCTGTACAGCCACTACCCTATACCAAGGAAACTATGGGTTCAGTTCAAAACAACATGAAAAACTTTTTTTACATATTTTGTACTCATATATATGCTGTATTCCCTAGCAAATGCTCTGTTCTTTGAGAGCAGAGTTGTCTTCATTTTTTTGTCTTTTGATTGCCACATACTAGGTCCTTAATTATCCATTTATTCAATTAAAATGAATATCACCCTCCATTCTAACCCCTTGACAACCAAAATAAAAGAAAATGTGTCTTAGTCATTTCTGTATCTCCTCCAGTTAGCATATGGCTTTGCAAATAGTAGGAATCGAAGTCAAAATGCTGATGTGAATTCCCAAGCCTGACGTAACAGTCCTGGCCTGATGGCATACAGGTAAAAGCACTAGAAAACAGCTGACCAGGTAAGGATTTAGACAGAAAAGGGGGAGTTCCTGACAATTTGAACCACAGTAACTCTCAGTTTTATTCCTGTCTTTCTCATGAAGAAACCTGGAAAACCAAATAACATCTGCCCCCTTAAAAAAACACAAATAAATTCCTGGAGGCCAATCCGATTTGTTGTGCATCTCAAACTGTTTCAGTCATTTTGGTTACACACACACACACACACACACACACACACACACGCACACCTGAATTGTATTAAAGGCCATTGTGTAGTATTGATTTTTTTCTACAATGAACTGAATGTAGGTAGAGCACAAGGGGGAATGTCACATATAAAACCAAATTGTATATAATAAAAGAGGATTTTTCCCAATAATCCTGCTTTAAAATACATGGTTTATGTTAGGAGAATTCCTATGAGAAAGGCTATATTTCTTCATTCAGTAATGCCACATCAAGTTTGAAATGAAAGCTGAGAATTAACAGTTGACTATTTCTGTAAATCATCAGTTTTTATTTTGTTTATCCTGAGTAACCTCTTAAATTTAGCCTAGAATAAAGATATTATTTTATTTTTTAAAGTAACCTCTATACAGTTTGGACTCAGTAAAATATAGGATATTTGTGTTTTGTTTTTTTTAATGAAACATTCTTACCTCCCTTTCTTGGCCCTTTTCTCATTTATACCCTGCACCATGAAGCATATCCAGGGCCCTTCTGCTACACTCCGGTTACCCTTACCACACCACTGTGTCACTGTTATCCACAATTGCTGTTCCTCTACAGTATCCATGTTTCAAAATTTTCATTGCACTCTCTCCTCCAAGAAAAAAAACATTCCATCACTTAATGGTTGATTTCGGGAGATGTTAAGGGGAAATCAGTCTTCTTAAAGCCATTAACACTAAAGGATAGCTGACTAATGGCCACTCCATGGATATTTCAATTCTCCATTAAAGCAGAACATGCATTAACATTATTCCCAGACCCCTACTTTTTCTCGTTTCCCAGTGATCTTATAAAAGCAATTCATAATGACAGTTTGTTTAGGAATGAATCTCTAATGGAATTTTAAGACAGTACAACAATGAGAAAAATTTAAAGCTTTTTGGGAGACATCTTTATAAGGGAAGGAATCATTCTGAGAAATACTTGAATCACACAATTTAAGCAAAGTACAAATTAAAGCACACATTTGCATGGAACATTACAGTTTACAAAGCATTTTCCTCTAAACCTTGGCAGTTTACAGAGCATTTTTCTCTAAGCCCTTCAAGGTGAGTAATGTAAATATTATTATCTTCATTTTATAGATGAATAAACTGAGGGCCAAAAAGGAGACTTGCCCACCATCGTGCTCAGTGAGTGAAAGAGTCATGAGTTTTACACAGGCCTCTTTACTTTGAACTCCAAGTTCTTTCCATTTCATCATAGTACCTATCAAGAGACCAGTTTCTACCGTCTAGGTGGAATTGCCTATAGGGACACACATCCAGAATCTTATCATTGAAAGAGACTTTTGAGATCATATAGCTTAGCCTTTTTTCCAGTACAAGAATCTTCACATTTTGATAGATAGGACTATTTGGCCACTCCTTGAATATTTTGAGTGAGGAAAACACTGTGCCTTGCAAAATAATCACTGAGGGTGGGGGATCTTGGGAACTGTAGTAATGTTTGGACCTGTGATTTCATCAATGTAGGAGCTCTAAAGGAGAAAATTCTTCCTCTAGGATCACACAATAACTGCTCAGCAATGCTGACTTTTAAAAAGTCTTATGGAGACACAGAGAGCTTAAGTAGTTGGTCTGGGGTCACAGAAACATGTGCCACGGGCATGACTTTGGGTCCACATCTTCCTGACTCTGAGGCTGGCTTTCTATCAAATAAGCCTCACAGCCACTCATTCCAGACCTAGACAGCTCCAATTTTGGAATATTCTTCTTTATACTGAAATGAAATCTGCCTCATAGATTTTTTAAATTATTTGAATTTTTCTCAGAACTTAAAAAAAACAAACAAAACAGATATTTGTGTGTTTGTATACATACACATATAGACAGATATAGACAGAGTTGAAGATAAAAGAGGATTGTCCATGAACTGCAGGTCTCTGTGATATATAGTTTGGCTTTCTAAAATGTATAATATGATGAACTGTAGCTTTCCAAGCTTTCTTGCTCAGCTATAATTTTTTTTTCCTCTCTATTTCTTAGAATAATATTTTCTTTTTTCTTTCTTCTCTCTTTCTTTCTTTCTTTCTTTCTTTCTTTCCTCTCTGTCTCTATCTCCTCCTCTTTTTTCTTCTTCCTTGTTTTTGTTGTTCTTCTCCTCCTTCTCTCTCTCTCTCTCTCTCTCTCTCTCTCTCTCTCTCTCTCTCTCTCTCTCTCTCTCTCTCTCTCTCTCTCTCCTCTATCATTTTATTGCTACTCTATCTTCAATCCACTTCTAATTCACTACCCCTACACTGGAAAAGAAAAAAGAAAAGTCATTTTAACAAATTCATATGCTCAAGCAAAACGAATTCGGTGTCATTTATTATAAAAACTGTAAGGGGTTTCAGAGTCATTAAATCCACTACCTCCCTCCGTAAAGAGGAGAAAATTGAGCCCCAGAGAGCTGAAATAATTTTGTTGAAGTTGTACAGTAAGTGAGGAGCAGTGCCAGTGCCTCCTAATTTTAACATACTACCTATAGGCATCACCCTGGACTGCATAGACATCCATGTGCCACCACATTCAAAGCCCAACCATAGAGTACAAATACTTCATGGGAGGTAAAGGAGATTCGCTATAATTACTCCCACTGGAGCCCCTCAGGGTACCTACTCAACAGGTTTGTTTACCAGCAGAGTACACAAGAAATGCCTATGTAAAGAACATCAGTATTTCTTTCAGTGATTTTGTCTCTTCATCATTTTATTCATACACCTATGGATAAGTTTAATGTTATTATTCCTCCAGAAAAGCCCTGCCATGCCTCACTATAGGTGACAGGGAGCTGGGCCTGGTTTTCTCTGAAAAAGAAAACATGATACAAGGGAGGAACATTAAAACATTAGATTAAAAGTGCCCTGATGGCAGAGACCATGGGTTGTCTGTTGCTGCCTCTATTGCTGTTTTTGTCATTGTTATTATTTCCATTTTTTATCCTTACAGTCAAGCACTTTGCTTTCCTTACGTATGGTAGGTCCTATGTAGAGTCATGTGCAATAGTTCTAAAGTCTCAGATTGGTGGCTATCTACCTACTGACCTTGAGGAAGTCACTTAAAGTCTCTGATGCTGTTTATACATCTGTAAAATCAGGTAGTTAGATTACAATTGTTACTCAGACTCCCTCCAGTTCCAAAGATTCTCAGTTACTAGTTGGAATTGCAGGCACTTAGCTGTTAGGTTAAATACGACATCCCAGTCTCTAGGTATCATTGGTTTCTAAATAGAAATACAAATTATTGCTTTAACTATCACATCAGTGTCTCACAAGTTTAGCACTTAAAAGTATTTTTTTTTTGAGAGGAAGGATGAGTACTTCCACCGATCACAGGTCCCTTATTGCTTAGTATGTGATCATGGACAGTAGCTATGGCCAAAAACTTATTCACTATATGATCCACATGGTGAGGAGCTTCTCCATAAAGAGGAAGCTAGGCTGGTCCTTCAATGACAGAGATGTCATCTGTTCCTTTACCCAAACTCAGAGCTTTGCAAGCTGAGTGGGACCTGCCAAAGCTTGTACTCTGCTGGCCTAGCATTTGGGAATGGAGGTTCTCCTCAAGGTTACAATGATGCATTAAAGGAAGTTTTGCCATTACTTTAATGGAATATAATCATATCTGTCCTATGACTTGATATGGCCTGTATCCCTGAGCAGTGATTTTGTTGGGAAATGCTTCTGACTGAGGAGTGTAAAACTGTAATATGCCAGGCCCACAGCAAAAGAAGGAAGAATCTTTGTTCTTGCTTAAAGCTGTGTTTGCAATAGTACAAGGAATAACTGGAAGGAAAGTAAATAATGAAGCAAGGATCTTTCTGACTGCTCTGTTCCAAGATGACACTAAACATTAATGATCCAAGAAGACATTAAAGGGACAATATAAAACATGCTTGCATTTAATGCTTACCGTTTTCTTCATTTGACTGCACTATCAGGTAACTTAGAAATGATGGATTAGATGCTGAGATAATGCACTGTGTGGGTCATTATCAACTGAATTGAAATCAATCGAATTGACATTGCTTATGAATGAAAAGAACTGAGAAAAACTCTGCACCTATTCTCCTTTCTTCCCTCAACCCTGTCATGATGGCACACAATCTGGCACACAAAAGGGAACTTTATAACAAACATGAAGCAATTTGGACAATCGCACTTTAAAAAGAATTTTAAATTAGCTGTGAATCCAGTTTGTTTCTAAGAAATGATTCCATGCTAAAGGGAAGACTGTGTTGTTTTGGAAAGAACTCTAGTTAAAAAAGAAAAGACAAATTTAAATCTCAGCTCTGACCCTTACTGCCTACGTGACCCTGATAAAGTTATACAGCTTCCATAATCTGTAGTTTCCTTATCTAGAAAACAATGACAGTAGCAATTTCATAGAACTGTTGAGGAGAATGCACTATAAGATGTGAGATATCATAGGTTTCTCCCCCAATGCTGGAATGCCAAGTCATCTCTCTCCTTAAAAGCATACCACTACCAGGGAACCTTCTTGAATGTATCTCACCCAGGCTAACTAACCACCACAAGGCATGGTGAAAAGAACGTTTAACTTGGAGCCAGAGAGACCTGTATTCAAATCTCACATCAGGCACTTCCTAGGTATACTACCTTGAGTAAGGCACTTAACTCCTCTTAGTCACAGTTTTCTCACCTGCAAAATAGGGTTATCATAGTACCTATCCCACAGGGATGTTGAGAGAAGCAAATGAAATAATGTACGTAAAATCATTTTTCAAAACTTAAAGAGCCATCTACACATGGATTGTTATTAACTCAGCAGTCCCTAAACAATTATATTCCTTTAATTTGTAATTATGATTTAAAATATTGTTATAATATATTATTATAAAACAATGTCATACTATATTATAATATAGTCATGATATCATAAGTTATCTATAATATATGAATATATTATAATATAATATGTTAACAATATATTATCTTATTATAATATTAATATATTTTATCATTTAATGTATTATTATATGTTGTTATATCTTCCTTTTAGAATATTAAACCCCAGGTGGGCAAAATAATATTTTCCTTCTGTGTCTCTCCACATAGTGGGACTTCAGTGAATGTTTTTCAATGAATAAAACTGATTTCCATACCTTTTGGCATCAGGTTTATTTTCAGTACAAAGCACCCATATTATTAGGTAGTGGTGAAATCATTTTAGAATAATGCCCCCAACCTCCACATATATTCCTATTAGACCAATTAAGCTTTTTATACTGGTGTAAGAAGCAGATGATAAGATCTTGGACTAGAGTGGTGGCAATGAAAGACAGGGGGAGATGTTGAAAATCTATCCAGTTGGTAGCATCATAGATGTAGAGCTGGGAGGGACATTAGAATGATTCAAATTCAACTCCTTCCCTTAATAGGTGAGGAAATGGAGACTCAAGAGGCTAGCTGACTTGAACAGTCGCATGTATTATGCTCAGGTCCTTGACTCCAACTACGTTGCCCTAACCACAATCCCACGTTGCCTCCATTTAAATTTAACAAATAACTATTAAGTACCCACTAGTTACTGGGCACCTTACATTCTAAATCTCAGGATACAAAAATAAAAAGCAACTCCTGTCTTCCAGGAGTTCGAGGGTGAGGAGAAAAGCAGATGGTTGTAACATATGCACAGATAAGAAAACACAAAATATCTGCAAAGTAACTTCAAGATTGAGACATCAGTAATAACTAAGTAGAAAAGAAAAAAAGGTCTCCTAATAGAAGAAAACCTATGAACTGTGCTTTGCTTAAAGTTGAGGGCTCTTTGAGACTGAGGATTGGGGAAAATGCATTCCCAAAATGGTAGGATACCTGTAGGAGGGGATTAGGGGGAGATGGAATGTTATTAGGAAACTTAGAAGAGTGGATTTGAAAGGAAAGATAAATGAGATCAGAGATTTCTAAGCACCCATCCATGACTGTTCATCTTGTGCATATCACTCCAAAAAGAAAATGGGAAGGCGACTATTATTCACCATTGTAATTACTGCTTTCCAAGAAACAAGAGCACCTGCTAGCTGATGTCATGGTCACCTGGGGAAATGTTTTAGTTATGGTTGCCCTAGGTTAGGTTGTAGATGCTATGAGTTGTTTTTTGTTTTTTTTTACAGTCAGTACTGTGACTAGTTCCAACACTAGTCTCAGAAGGGGAGAGGGGGCGTGCTAGTTAGGGGATGGAGAAATCAGGGAGTATTGGGGATAAGGGTAGATGCTTTGTGTTGGAGATAAGCCCACGATGGATTACTGAGGGGAGAGTAGGATGTGGCACATCTTCACACCCTCCAATTGATCAGTATTCTGATATGTAGACCATTTGGTTAAGAGCACATTCACCACAGGAGGCCCAGTGCTCAGAAGGAGAAATAGACCTGCACAGGCTGAGTATGGTCTCATCTACCTCTGTGATCCTCTTGCAATAACCAAGTTAAGGTAAGAGTCAGGGAGGACATTAAAACTGTGTTCCTCAGAGACAATCACTTGCAGTTACAGAGGAGCCCAGAGGAGTCATGTCACTTGCTGTCCTAATGGAGCAGAGGCCCTGAGGAGGAATATGATTTTTGGTCCCAAGCGACTAGGGGACCTCAGAAGCACTATAACTAGTGGCTGAAAAATGAAAAATGTCCTTACTTGCCAGGTAAGGACTACAGCACAGAGTAGGAGAGCAGTGACCACAACTCTCCCCAGATCACACTACATTGGAAGCATTGAAAACTTCCAGACCCACAGAATCATCTCTGAAAACAGTAGTGCAAAAAAAAAAAAAAGCCCCAAACTTGAACAGTTCCCCTTCACTCCCACTCCAGGAACAGAGTTCAAATTTAAAATAAAGTTCAAAGTCAAGAAATAGACTTTCTAAATAAGCAAATAACAACAGACACCCTGGCCATGAAGAGCTACTATGGAGACAGGAAAAATCAAAATACATCCTCAAAAAAAGACAACAATGTCAAAACAGCTACAAGCAACGTCTCTAAGGGGGAAAGATGTGAATTAGGTACTAGCTGATCAAGAATTCCTGGAAGAAATAAGAAGTAATTTTAAGTCAAATAAATATAATAGAGAAAAATGAGGGAGGGGGAATGAAGTGATACAAGAACATTATGAAAAGAGAATAGGTATCTTGGTAAAAGAGGCACAAAACATTAGGATATAAACAAACAGTTTTCAGATGAAGGTATTAAAGCTCCTATAAAAATGCTTTAAATCACTACTAATTAGAGAAATGCAAATCAAAACAACTCTGAGGTATCATGTCATATCTATTAGATTGATTAACATGACAAAACAGGAAAATGATAAATGCTGAAAAAAGATGTGGGAAAATTGCATTGTTGGTGGAGTTGTGAACTGATCCAACCATTTTGGAGAGCAATTTAGAACTATTCCCAAAGGGCTATCAAACTGTGCATGCCTTCTCAATGAGGGTGTGTGGGGAGGGAAAATGGGAGACAATTTGGAACTCAAAGTTTTAAAAACAAATGTTAAATATTGTTTTTACATGCAACTGGGAAATAAGATATACAGGCAATAGAGGATAGAGCATAGAAATCTATCTTGCCCTATGAGAAAGTAAGGGGAAAGGGGATGGGGGAGGGGTGATAGAAGGGAGGGCAGATTGTGGGAAAGGGTAATCAGAATGTATGCCATCTCAGAGTAGGGGAAGAGGAGAGATGGGGAGAAATTTTGGAACTCAAAATTTTGTGAAAATGAATACTGAAAGCTAAAAATTAATTAATTACTTTTTAAAAAAAGAATTTACTAATTAAGCCTGAGATTCCAAATTGAAAACTCTGAGGAATATTGTAACCAAATTCCAGAATTATCAAGTTAGGAAGAAAATACAGCAAGTAGCCAGAAAGAAACTATTTAAATATTGTGGAACCACAATCATGATTAGGCAGGACTTCGCAGCTTCTACCCTAAAGGATCACAGGACCTGGGAACAGGATATTTCAGGAGGCAAAGGAGTTTAGATTACAACCAAAAATCAACTATCCAGCAAAACTGAGCATAATTTTTCAGGGGAAAATATAAGCATTCAATAATATAGGGGGCTTTCAATCATTTCTCATTTAAAAAAAATGCTAAACTGAACAGAAAATTTGATCTTTAAATACAAGACTCAAGAGAAGCATACAAAAGTAAACAAGAAAGAAAAAAAAAAGATGTTATTCAATAAAGTTAAACTGTTTGCATCCCTACACAGGAAGATGATATTTGTAACTCTTGAGAACTGTATCTTCAATGTGGCATTTAGAAAGAGTATACATAGACAGAGGATGTGAGAATAAATTGAATTTGATGTGATAATAAAAATAATTAAGGGATAAAAAAGGATTGTATTTGGAGAAGAGTAAAAGGGAAGGCAAAATAGGGTAAATTAAATCAAAGGAAGAAGTGCAAAGATCTATTACAATAGAAGGAAAGAAAGGAGGAGCATTGTTTGAACCATACTTTCATTGGATTCAGCTCAAAGAGTGAATAACATACACATTCAGTTGGTTATAGAAATTTATCACACTCTATAGGGAAGTAGGAAAGGAAAAAGAAAGAAAATGGAGAGAGTGGGTAGAAGGCAGGGAAGAAGTACTAGGGGAAACGGGAAAGAAGGGAAGCAGGCTGATAGTAGGGAGAGGAGATTAATAGAGGCTGTGATCAGAAGCAAAATACTGGTAACATGGTTAAGAGTAAAAGGAAAGAAAAGTATAAATGGGAAAGAAATAAGAAGGAAATAAAGACACAGTAATCATAATTTAATGTAAAAGTTTTTTTTCTTTTCTTTCTCATTATTTTCCCCTTTTATTCTGATTCTTCTTTCACAGCATGACTAAAGTGGAAATATGTTTAATATCATTATACATGCATAGCCCATATCAGATTGCATGCTATCTTGGGAAGGGAGTAATGAAGGAAGGGGGAAAATTTAGAACTCAAAAACTTGTGAAAGTGAATGTTGAAAACTAAGAATAGATAAAATTGCTGTTACTTTGTAGATGTTACATTTCACTTTGCATCAGCTCATGTTAGTCTTTTCAAGTTTTTCTGAGAATCCTGCTCATCATTTCTTATAGCACAGTAGTATTACATAACAATCACATAGCACAATTTGTACAGTCATTCCCTGGTTGATGGGTATCCCATCAATTTCCAATTCTTTGTCACTAGAAAATAGCTACTATAAATACTTTTGTACATATAGGTCATTTTCTTTTTCTTTTATTTTTTATCTCTTATGAAATACAGACCTGGTACTGGTATTGCTAGGTCAAAGGGTATTCAGGGTTTTATAGACCTTTGGGCATAGTTCCAAATTGATCTACAGAATGATTAAATCAGTTCACAACTCCACCAACAATGCATAAATTTTTCCCACATTCCCTTCACCATTTGTCATTTTCCTTTTCTATCCTGTTACTTAAGCTAATAGATATGAAGTAGTTCCTTAGAATTGTCCTAATGTGCATTTCTCCAATCAATAGTTAGAGAATTTTTATGTGACTATAGACAGCTTTGATTACTTCATATTAAAACTGTTCAAATCTTTTGATCATTTATCATAATTTTTAGATTGTCTCTCCTGGATCTATTTTTCAGGCCAGTTGTTTTTCCAATGACATATTTCATGTTGTCTTCAATTTTTTTTATTTTTTTGGTTTTGTTTTGTAATTTTTTGGTTTCTCATAAAGTCATTAGCTTCCATCTGCTCCATTCTAATTTTTAAAGAACTATTTTCTTCAGTGAGCTTTTGAACCTCCTTTTCCATTTGGCTAATTCTGCTTTTTGAAGCCTTCTTCTCCTCATTGGCTTTTTGGACCTCTTTTGCCATTTGGGTTAGTGTACTTTTAAAAGTGTTATTTTCTTCAGCACTTTTTGGGGTCTCCTTTAGAAAGCTGTTGACTTGCTTTTCATGATTTTCTTGCATTGCTCTCATTTCTCTTTCCAATTTTTCCTCCACCTCCCTTATTTGATTTTCAAAATCCTTTTTGAGCTCTACCATTGCCTGAGACCGTTGCATATTTTTTTTTGGAGGTTTTGGATGAAGAATCCTTGACTTTGATGTCTTCCTCTGATGGTATGCTTTATTCTTCCTCATCCAAGAAGATGGAAGAAAGCACCTTTTCACCAAGAAAGTAACTTTCTATAGTCTTATTTTTTTTCCCTTTTTTGGTCATTTTCCCAGTCAGTTACTTGACTTTTGAGTCCTTTATCAAGTGGAGGGTATACTCTAGGGACCTATAAGTTCTCAGTTCCCCCAAGGGGGCACAATCAAGGGAAAAGAGTTTACTCCTCTCCTGGCCTGCGCTCTGGTCTGGGAGGAACTACAAACTTTTCTGTCCAGGATCTGTGAATAGGATTCCCTCTCCACAGTCACCACCAGCTCCACCAAACCAACATTTTTCCTCACCCCAGGACTGCCACTCAGAACTGTTCAATTCCCCAGGGTCTTTAGGTAGAGGGCTTCAAAAATCAATGCTGCCTCCTTTGGTGGCTGCTGTCCCCCTGAGGCCAGGGCTAGGGTCTGACCCTGCTCCCTTCTCACTCAGGTGAAAGAGCTTTCTCACTGGGTAAGATAAATTTCTATACCCAATTAAGTATGTAAGTTATTACCTCTTCAAGCCAATTCTAATGAGAGTAAAGTTCACTCACTTCCCCTCATCTACCCCAACTTCCCCTCCACTATAAGAGCTTTTTCCTGCCTCTTTTGTGTGAGATAATTTAACCCATTCTGTCTCTTCCTATCTTTTTATCAAAGTACATTCCTCTCTCTCATCCCTTAATTCTATTTTTAGATATCATTCCTTAATATCTATCTCATACCTGTGCCTTCTGTCTATATATAACTGCCTAAATGCTGATAAAGTTTTATTAGTTTTGAGTGTCATCTTCCCATGCAGAAATGTAAACAGTGTGACCTTATTAAGTACTTTATGATTTCCTTTTCCTGTTTGCCATTTTATATTTCTCTTGAGTTTTCTATTCAGCTCTGGCCTTTCATCAAAAATGCTTGAAAATCCTCTATTTCATTGAATATTCATTTTTTCCCTGAAAGATTTTACTCAGTTTTGCTAGGTAGGGGATTCTTGATTGTAATCCTAGCTCATTGGTCCTATGGAATATAATATTCTAAACACTCTGATCCTTTAATGTAGAAGCTGCTAAATCTTGTGTTATCCTGATTGTGTCTCCATAATACATGAATTATTTCTTTCTGGCTGCCTGTAATACTTTTGGAGCTCTGGAATTTGGCTATAATATTCCTGTGAGTTTTCATTTGAGGATCTCTTTCAGAAGGTGATCAGTTGATTCTTCAATTTTTATTTTACGTTTAAGTTTTAGAACATCAGGACAGTTTTCCTTGATAGTTTCTTGAAATATTACTAGGTTCTTTTTGATCATGACTTTCAAAAATATTCCAAAATTTTTAGAATTGTCTCTCATGGGTCTATTTTCCAGGTCAATTGTTTTTCCAGTGAGATATTTCATATTGCCTTCTTTTTTTTTTTACTTATTTTAGTTTTGTTTTATTGTTTCTTGATTTCTTATTAAAGTCATTAACTTCTATTTGCTCAATTCTAATTTTTAAGGAATTCTTGCTTTCACTTTTTATACCTCTTTTTCCTACCAATTCTGCTTTTTAAGGAGTGATTTTCTTCAGTGGATTTTCATGTCTCTTTATCCATTTGGCCAATTCTTCTTTATAAGGCATTCTTCTCATTGGCTTTTTGTTCCTATTTTATCATTTGACCTAGTTTGTTTTTTAAGGTGTTTTTTTTTTTCAGTATTTTTTGTCTCTCCTTTACCAGGTTGATTCATTTTTCATAATTTTCTTGCATCATTCTTATTTCTATTTCCAATTTTTCTTCTATCTCTTTTATCATATTTTCAAAATCCTTTCTGAGCTCTTCCATGGCTTCAACTATTCATATTTCACTCATATTTTCTTCGAAGCTTTGGAGGTTGGAATTTTGATTTTGTTATCTTCTTCTGATTGTGTATTTTAATCTTCCTTGTCATCAAAGTAACTGTTTATGCTCAGAATTATTTTTCTGTTGTTGCTCATTTTTCCAACCTATTTGATTGACTTTTAACTCTTTGTTTAAGTCAGGCTTTGCTTTCAGAGTACTGGGTGGACTGTCCCAAATTTCATGGCTTTTGTGTAGTTGTTTTCAGAGATACTTCTAAGGACCTATAAGTTTTCAGTTCTTCCAGAGTCATATGACCTAAGGAGAGGTGTGTTTACTACCCTCCTGGCCTGTACTCTGGTCTGTGAGTGACCATAAGCACCCTTCTGTCCTGGAACTGTAATGAAAGTCCCTATATCACTATGTATAAGCTGGTGTGTGCTACTACTCCTTCTCACTCTTAGAACTGCCACCCAGGACTGCAACTTGGATCTGAGTGTTTGTAAAGCAAGAGTCCTGCCTCAGTACTAGCAAAGAGACCTTCATACTCTCCTTCTGACCAGTTGTTCAACCCCCTTACATCTGTGGGATGAGAGTTACTGAAGTAGCTGCTACACTGCTGATTCAGTACCTCCCAAGACCTGCTCCTTATTTTCTGAGACTGGGTCTGTACTGCCTTGGCCTGAATTGGACTATGCTCCACTCCTACTCAGATGTGACAAACCTTTCCTGTTGACCTTCTAAGTTATCTTTGGCTGTGAAATTATTTCACCCCATCCTTTTTTGGGTTCTTCTCTTCTAGGAAAATGTTTGGCATTATTTAAACGTTCTCAGAGGGGTTTGGGGATGACCTCAGGTGAATTGTTGCCTTTTCTTTTCCATCTTGACTCCACCTAGCATTTATGACTAAACAAGAGATAGAGAGGATCACAGGATGTGAAATGGATAATTTTTGATTACATGAAATTAAAAATATTTTGCACAAACAAAACCAATGCAACCAAAATTAGAAGGAAAGCATAAAAGTGGGTGAACAGCAAATTTCTCTGATAAAGATCTTATTTTTCACATCTATAGGGATCTGAGCAAAATTTCAAAAGAAGAGCCATTTCCCAACTGTAATATGTTCAAAGGGTATAAGGAAGCAATTTTCAGAAGAAGAAATCAAATTTTTATCAAATAGTAACAGAAAAATTCTCTAAATCACGATTGATTAAAGAAATGCAAATTAAAACAACTCTGAGGTACTACCTCACACATATTAGATTGTCTAACATGACAAAAATGAGAAATGATAAATGCTAAAAGGGATTTGGGAAAATAGGTACACTAATGTACTTTTGGTAGAAAGTTGAATTCATAAACATTCAGAAAAACAATTTGGAATTATGGTCAAAGGGTCATAAAACTGTATGTACCTTTTGACCCAGCAATATCACTACATCCAAAAGTGATCAAAGAAAAAGGAAAAGGACCCGTATGTATGAAAATATGGCAGCTCTTTGTGTGATTCCAAAGAATTAGACATTGAGAGGATACCCATTAATTTGGGAACTGGTACATGTTTATAATAGAATACTGTGGTGTTATAAGAATTGATGAGTGGGATGGTTTCAAGGAAAACAAAACCTGGGAAAACATATGAACTCATGCAGAGTAAATTGAATAGGATCAGTACATTATACATAGTAATAGCAAAATTATAATGATGATCAATTGTAAATGACCTAATCACTCTGATCAGCACAATAATCCAAGACTATTCCAATGGACAGAAGGTGTAAAATACTATCCACTTCCAGAGAAAGATCGAGTGAACTGAGTGCAGACTGAAGCATATTTTTTTTGCTTGCTCTGTTTCTTGCTTTTTTGGGTTTTTTTTTTTTTTTTTAGCATGCCTTACATATTTTACCTGACTTCACATGTATAATTGATATCATATTACTTGCCTTCTCTGTAGATGCATGAGAGGTAAAAGGAGGAAAAGAATATTGAGCTCAAAGGGTTTTTTTAATTAATTTAAAACAAAGAAGAAACTTTGCATCTAAAGGCAGGGACTTGGCTGAGAATTCTTGTTTTCTTAAAGCAAATGCACAGTCTATGAAGTACTTGTTTGCTGTTGCTGTACTGATCAAGTAAAGTTGGAGTTGGGGAGGTATTTGGCTCCATACAACTAGTCAAAAAAAAAGTTAAACCAATCTAGCCTAGGGATAATTCACAGAAACTGCAACTGCAGCTCCTAATCTGACAGAGATCAGATTCCCAATTTCATCTTGCTATTCAAGAGAACCTTGACTAGGGACCCCTGCTCTCCCAAGAAAAAAAACAAAAACAAAGATGAGACTCCCATCACACTGTATGGGCAGAAGTATCTCTGACTTTCAATTTGTGAGGCAGGATGATTCTCAGAATTTCAGGTGCAGACACCCCTGGTTTGTAAGGCCCTTCAGTGGCTCCTCTTAGAGTACTCACCACATTCCTAATTGATTACTTGGCCTAATCATCTGGGCCAAACCTCATCCACTGTTGATGTTTATCAGCTATGAGCTTGATGCTTAGGAGAATGCTGCCAGCTGATGAGAATCCTTTGCAGATGTGTAATTCCCACTTCTTCTCTCCTCATAACACCCCCATCTGTGCCTGTATGTTCCTGCTTTCCCTGTCCCAGTGTGTTTTTAATAGACTCACAGGATCTTTGAATTGGCAGGGGTCTAACATAATCCCCTGTCTAAAACACAAGTCTCCTGCTGGGAGGATAAATAACTTGTTAAGTGGCCCATTGCTTCTGCTTGAAGACTTCTGAGGACTAAAAATTTAACACCTCTCAAGACAGACGTGTTCTATTCAGGAGATGCTCTAATTAAAATGAAGTGTTTCCCTATGTTGAGTTAATATCTGCCTTCTTTCTGGAATGGCCTGCAGTAGCAGTTGTATTTTATTGAATTAAATATGTAGATAGGCCTAATGTTCCTGGTCTCATGGAGCTTACAGGCTAATAGGAGGATGGGTCATATAAACTGATGATTCTATTATTAAATAATGCTCAAAGGCATCACTCAGAGAACTGCAAAAGAAAAAGAGAGTGTTCCTGAATGAAGAGATAAGGCGAGATTTCTTGGATTTCTTGTTTGGAATCTTTAAAGATTCCAAATATTTATTCAGTAGGCCAAGAGGAAGAATGTGGAAATTGCAGATATAGGGAATGGTGTGAACAAAGACAGTCAACTGAGGGAAATTAGGACAATTTGGAGGTTTAAAGCAGAGATATCAAGCACACAGTAGGTGAACCAGAGGAGGCCCACAAGACTCCTGAGTGTGGCCTGAGCCAGATTAAAGTGTTTCAGAGAAATATTTAACAAAACAAATAAAAGCACAAGAAAACATAGATAATGTTAATGTATGTTAATTAGGGCTTAATTTATTGTTTTGTTGATTATCTGGACTTGGGAAAATGTGAATAATGCAGATTAAATTTAAAAGTTTGTTCAGTGAACTGCTTTAAATGGACAGTAAATTGTTAAACAACTACTAGCCCAAACCTAAATAGGGCTATCTAATTGGGAAGGTAAGATATACACAAATCATTATAATAAAAATTAAAATACATTAAGTGTTACTGAGATCCATGCCAAGTGCTGTGAGAAATTTAAGGAAAAAAAAGATTATTTCAACTTGAAAGAATTAAGGAGTCAGGAACTGGGTTCTTGAAAGAAAGAAATAATTTCAACAGTCATAGTTGGTGTTCGGAAGTTGTTGTACAGGGGTTGGGGGTGAGGTACGGTATATATCTATCCTAGGTGTTAGGGACAGAGGAAGCTAAAGTAAAGAGATAATTCAGTTATTAGTGTTTGGGTCCATAGTCTCCTTCAGTTGATTGTAAGCAAAAGGGCAAAAATCTAACTTCCTACTCTTTTTAAATATCCCCATGATGTCTGGGAAAGGGCTTTACACATAGTAATAACAGCTGACATTTATTTAACACCCTACATTTGGCAAGTACTTTTTATACATTATTTCAATCGATTCTGACAACAAAAAACCCTGCAAGATATGGATTCTAGGGTATGTTTTTGGCTGGATCTGAAATTCATTGATATAGGGATTTTCAATGAAAAAAATCCCTCAATCAATGCAAATCAGTAACTACTCTATAACTTCTAGTCTTAAAAAGATGCTTTGGACCCTGACAATTTAAGTATTTTGCCCAAGGTCACACAGTTACTATATGTCAGAGGTAACACTTGAATCCAGGTCTTTCTGATAGAAGAGACAAGCTAACTATCCACTACCCCAAGATGTCTCTTTATATTTTTATTAAAATTTTACCACATAATAAAAAAGAAAAAGAAACATTATAAAGATATATTAACACTAGAATATAAAATAAGAAAAGAAAAAATGTCATGTGCACAGAAGAATATGACAGGATTTAAAATATATAGAAATTAATTCTTATTTCAAGAAAACCTATATATTAAATACTATGCATTGTGTTGAGAGCTGTTCATCTTTTCTTTGCTTCCTTGTAGGTTTTCTTTTGTTCTCTCCTGTACACATACATACATATATAAACATATGCTTTCCCTGATTCTACTCCTAATCTTTGTTTTTGTTTGTGTGTATCTATTTCCTATCCCTCTACTCCTCTGCTTCACTTCTACTCACTATTTTGCCCTCCTATTTCTTGACCTACACTTTCTGCAATGATCCCTTCTTTATCCTCCCATGCCAATAAATCTAAACATCCATCTATATCCCCCTTTAACCTATTCCCTCACCCTCTCCTCTAAATATTTCTCCCTTATCCTCTCCTCCATTCCTATTGCTTTAGTATTTTATTTCTTTATAAATCTAGGCTTTTATACTGTTCTAGATGTATATGTATTGTTCTCCTCTTATACCTATACCCAATGAAAGTAGGTTTCTAGAACCAACTCCTTCCCCTTCTAATTCCTCTGTATTAGGTCTTTCCTCTTGTACCTCATTTGTATAAGATAATTACTGTTCTTAGCTGTGCTTGAACAGTTTTACTTTTCGAAGTCATATCATGCTCAGGCCTACCCCAATTTCTCTTATGAACTATCCAATTACTAATAATAATCTTAAATAAGTTTTATATTTTTCATAAATAAAAGGTAAACTGTCTTTATTAAAAGATCCCTTGTAATAGATCTTTTGTACATACTTTACGTATACCTTGGCTCTTGTATGTCAAATCTTCTATGAAGTTCAGGACTTTTTTTTAACAAACTCCTGAAAGTCTGGCAATTCATTAAATGTTCATTTTTTTCATTCAGAATTATGTTTAGCTTTTCAGGTCTGATATTTTTGGTCAGAAGAGTAGTTGTTTTTCTCTTTGATGTATAGTGTGCCAAGACCTGAAGTCTTTTAGCATTACCACTGCTAGGTCTTGTGTGATTTTAATTGTGCCACTGATAAATGTAATTTTTTTTTCTTGTCGCTCATAATATTTCATCATTGAGCTAGGGGATCTGGAATTTAACTATAATATCCCAGTGGGTTTCCTTGCAAGATCTTTTTCAGGTCATGATCAGTGTCAAAATATGGATTCCTACCCAGTCTTAGAGGTCCATCAACTGTTTAATTGGCACCCTATCCAAAAATTCTTCTTGAATTCACCCAAACAGTGCTGATCTTTGTGCCCACATACTTCTCATAATATTTAGTTTTTAATTTAAATGTATTTCTTTTAAAATTTTTATTGTAGTTCTTTGTGTATGTCATAAGTCCCTCCTAGATTGCCTCCTCGATGTCAGACGGTTAGGTGACATCAGACTTGAACTCAGGAAGACCTATTTGACTGAGAGTAAGTGATTTAACCTACATTTGCTTTCGTTCCCTCATCTGTAAAACAAGGATCATGCTAGTACTTACCTCTGAGAGCTGTTGTTAAGATCAAATGAAATAATATTTATTAAGTGCTTAGCACAATATCTGATACAAAGTAAGTGTTATATAAATGTTAGCTATTATTTAACCTTTGTGTCTCCACCAGCAAGGTCTTAGCACAGTACTGGGAAAATGATTGGTGCTTTGTTTACTTTGAATACTCTCCAAATGACTAACCAATAACACGGGATTCCACCCAAGAAAATACTTTTTCCCTGTCTTAAACCAAAAGACAGGTCCACCTAGGAAGAAAGGAGACTGAGCAGTTAGGCCAAAAGAAAAAGGGAAGGGATAAAGAAACTGAAGCAGGTTATGTGTAAAAATTAAGAAATCACATCTTGTTCCTTGAGGTAATAAAAATCTGAGTTCTGAGTGAAACAAAGGAGATGAAAGTTCACAGGGTCCATTCTGCAAGGGGAGAAGCAGGCAGAAAGCGATTTTCAAAATCTAGTCAAAACAGTAAAGATGAAGTGAGGGAGACCAAAGAATGAATCAAACTTGTCTGCTCAGTGAGAGCCATGAGTGTGTGCATGTGGCATGGGCATGAGACCATGTCCTTTCCCTTCTTGCTCTTCTGCTTAAAGAGACACAACTACCGTGAAGAAGCAGGAAGCATTCGGCTTGCCGTGGTCTCTTTACATGGCCTCATATGTGGAGAAAGATGATTTCTTATGAATTCTGTCCCCAGTACTGAGCTGGTAATATAAAAGAATTGTGGGAAATCATTTTCTTTCTATCACTCTCTTTCTGTGTGTGTGTGTGTGTGTGTGTGTGTGTGTGTGTGTGTGTGTCTGTCTGTCTGTCTGTGTCTATGTCTATGTGTGGTGTCTGTGTGTCTGTCTCTTTGGCTATCTATTTGTCTCTGTCTCTCCATCTCTGTTTCTCTATTTGTTTCTGTCTTTCTGTTTCTCTCTGTCATACACATACACACCCACACATAGATACGGAGCTTTAGTTCTCAAATATCTTCATTTTGAGGAACATGAGCATGCTGGAGATGAAGATGGGATAAAAACAGAAAGGCTCCTGGTGGTTGTATTGATTGTCTCCATGGAACAGATTCTCTTATGTAGTATGACCTCTTCTGCTTGTCTTTGTATATTTAGAGACCATATGGCTATAGGAAGTGGATCCCTTTTGTTTTCTTTCAAGTTCAATTAACAGAAATGCTTTTGTTTCCCCATAATGGAAGCCCCATCACTGCCCACTCACCCACCCCATCCCAACCCCTCTCCCTGCAAAATGCACAAAACCAGATTCACATCTTATGTTGAGGAATACTCTCTTGGGAATGTTTATGATCAGGTATTAGTCATATGGGAAAGGAATTCTCTTTCAAATCTGTGATTCTCTAATTCTATCTTCACTCAGACTTCAGACTCCCAGTGCTTCATGTGGGGAATACTATGGCATATTAAATAAAGTGGGACAATTAACTGGCTGTAAACCAACTTGGAAAAAAAATCTCATTTATTTAAGTATTTACAACCAACCCAGAAAGGGCAGCAGATAGCAATAGGGGATAATAGCTAGGGAATAAGAAAAGTGGAAGGGAAAGAGAATAAGCATTTGTTAAGGACCACTGTGTGCCTACACTGTGTGAAGCACATTTTACAAATATGATCTCATTTGAACCCTGTGACCATCATGGGAAGTGGTGCTGTTATCATTCCTATCTTTGTTAAGGTAACTAAGGCAAAGAGAGGTTAAGCCAACTGCTCAGGATCACACAGCTAGTAAATATCTGATGCCAGACTTAAACTCAGGTCTTTCTGACTCTAGACCCAGAACACTAACAATGGCACCAGTTGCTTCTGGTATATTCAATCTCCAAAAAGAGAAAATTAAAGCAGAAGTTTTACAAAAAGGTAACAGATGGCTCCCAGATCCTCAGTTTTCAAATGAGAACTTTAAATGGTAATTAACTTTTTATTTGGTTGTTCCTCCCGGTCTTATACACACACACACACACACACACAAACACACACACACACACACACATGCACACACACATGCACACATGAACCATACCCTCTACTTAGAAAACTGGGAAATTTAAAGTTAACTCACATTTAGATATTTGGCTACTGCTTACCATGCTAATGATCTTAGGCAAGGAATAGCCACTAAAGCAGTAAATCGTTTAAAATAAGATTGAACAGCAAAGCAAAACAAACAAAAACCAGACTATGGAATTTGTTCTTACATGAGTAGTCTTATTCTCCTTCATGTCAGAGTAATATGAGAAATTAATTCCTCCAAATGACACATGGCTTCCATTAGCCAGGATCTACGGACAACTGGAATGAGAGAGTTAAGGCCTTCAGAGCAGAAATCTTTGCATCATTATATGTAAACTGCTATCTCTGGTAACTTGTTGGTTATAACTTTCCTGGCTCTGCAGTTCCCAGACAGACTTCACTCAGCCAATGCTCATCACTCTTTGTTTTACTTATTCCCATGATGATTCCAACTCATCACTCCCTCTTTATAGTCAAAAATCTTGGAAAGAAACTTCTGTTACTCATTTTTCTTCTACCAATTCTTTTGGATACAATCTACTTATTCTATAAGTCTACATAGCCTCATGGAAAATGGAGTCCTTGTTCTTTCAATATGTGTTTCTGTTCTGGGCCCAGCCAACCTGGGGATAATCTTACTTTTGAAGTTTCTATTTCTATTTCCTCTCTCCTCCCATAGAGAATAAACGAGGTGTGTGGAGGAGGGAGGAGTGTTGTTTATTTTTTAGACCTCAATCTCTCCAGTAGAGGCTGTACTTTATACATTAGACCAAAGTAGACTATCTTCCATATAGGTATTTATGCAGATAATTACTGTTTCAAATTTTGCTTGTACCACCACAACTTCCATCTCTGTAGAAACTAATACAAACAGTAGCATCATTTAAAAACACCTTGATGGACTAGAAATGTAGTAAAATATAGAAATCTCCCAACCATCTAGTGGCCTAATAGTGGGAAGTAAGAAGAAATAAAATAAGTAAAAAAAGACAATGTGAAACTGATGATCTTATCCATTGTTGTACAGCAACTATTCGTAGTCCTTAGATTAGAGACACCTTCACCAGTCTTCTCTAAATGGTTATCTCAATACTGTAGTTTTGTCTAAAGGGACATCTTTCAGAATTATAAAAGCATTTGGACACCTCCCCTTGATGTTGCCCTTGAATTGGGAATGTCTTCTCATTCTGATAATAAAAACTCTGTAAATTGCCTGAGAAATATTCCCTTAAAAATCCTCTCTCTTTCTCTCTCTCTCTCTCTCTCTCATCATTAAATAGCCACAGAATGCTGATTGGCTATGTCCTTTAAGCAAACTTGAAAAGTCATAAAAACCATACCCTAGGAAGTTGAAGTTGCTATCACCAGTTTTCTTAGCATGTCAATATATTTGCTTGCAGTTTGGCTGTCTAGCTTTGACCCACCAACAGACATAATCTTCCCAGAAATCAATTCCTCTTTGTCAAGAAAAATCTCCAACAAAATGTAATGAAATATTATTATCTCCATATATAGAAGAAAGGATTGAGGCTCTAAAAGATTATCTTACTTCTCTAAGTCACACAGATTTTGAAGGCAGGATTTAAATCAGGTTTTCAGACAATAATTATAGTGATATTTTTATCATACTAACATGGCTCAAAGAGGATGAATATGGTGGGATGTTAAGAAGAAAATTTAATTTGAATTTGGGATGGACATTAACCAGAAGACTCAATTTAATGGTGTTCCCCAATCCACTTGATCAGTTTTGGACTGTTGACCCTTTTCAGTAAGAGACATTTTCCAATAGATAAATATGTGCTCTGTGTCAGGGCTGAAGGCAATGTATATTGAGATGGCATGGTTCTGATTGATGACTTTTGTCCACAATATTTTACTATGGTAAAGTTGACTGGCCACTAAAATTTGAGATTCAACTACTCTGTGAGCTATCAGTGTCTGGTATATGGTAATATCTTAATAAATGATTATTGACTGATTGAGTATCAGAGATACAAAGAAGAAACAATTGATCCCCTGCTTTATTTGTCTTGGACTTCCAGCAAAGGGATAAAGGATTTCTCTTCCATCTCCCCACTCACGCCTACAGCCTCAACAGCCCTAAGAGCTACAAGCTTATAGAAGTGAAAACATGATTTCCTAGGCAAGTCTCAGTCCCTGGATTCTTACTCTTTCTTCCTTTCAAATTTCTTCTCCAAGAGAGATTAGGAAATAGCGATCCTGAGAAATGGCTATGTCTACTCTTGCAGGCTGCTACTTCATGATTTTGAGAATTTGGGAATGCTGGATTCAGCTGCCCAGTCTCTACAGAAATATGGGAGAGTATTTTCCAAAATCACATTTCTCAAAAGAGAAGATGACCATGAACATGATAATCCTAAAACCTCAAGGAGACTACATAGCCATGAGTGACAGGCCAGAAAACTGGGATTTTGTCAGTTGCCTGGATGGTACAGATCTGAAATAGCAGCCCCAGTTATTTTGTCCCATTAAATTGTCTTTACACTTTAAGAACGTGTGATGAGTATGATGAGTTATTGTTTTATATTCCTGAATATGAAGGAGCCAACTGTTCAGTGGTTCAAAACTGGTCCCCAATGAGTGATATAGATTGGATAAAAGAAATCAATAAACAATTTTAAGCATCAGATTTTTTCAATTAAAAGTGGACTTTACCCTTAACAGAACTGGTCTTTAGCAAATGCACTTCACTCTTAGAGAAGGAATTCAGGGCCAAGCTGGGATGCTAATAAAAATGAACATGAGTTAAGTACAGTTGACTTGACCTGACTAGTACTAGTAGTGAGAACCAAAAGCCCCAAGATTCCTTTGATGAAATGTCAAACAAAATACTATATTATTTCTTCATAGAATCATTATTTCATAGTCATAGAGGTTATACAATAATTTTATAGATGAAGAAGCTAAAGCCAAGAGAACTTGCATGATTTACCAAGGGTGACACAGCTAGTAAGCATTTGAAGTGGGCTTTGAGCTCAATTCTTCTTGATGCCAAATTCAGCAGCATATTCACTATATCAAGCTGCCTTTCTGAGACCATACTGTCTCTTTGAACTTAATCGGAATGAAATTTATATGACTATGAAGGAGGTAGGAAGCACACAAAAATATCATGATGCACATAGGAAAGAAAGGCTGATAGATTGGACTTTAAAGCTCAGCTTTAAAGCATGAATCATCATCCACATAATCTAATACTTGATAAGAAGTAAAAATAAACCATTGGACTAGAATTTGTACACAAGGAATACAAAAAAAAAAAAAATAAAGTGTCCCAAAAGTCTTTGGTCAATAGAACAGTAAAACTGCCAGTTTTAGGGAATTTAAACTTCTCTAAGACTTTTGGGACTCCTTGTATCTACAAAACTTTAAATTTGATGAGGCATTAAAAAAATTTGGTGAAATAATTTAGCAAATATACTTGGGGAAAATTTTTGGCAATTTGAAGTGAAAGACCTTTATTTTCTACCATTTCATCTGGAGTTAGTATGTTTAAAAAAAACTAAGCTAAACTATATAAAGTGGAAGAAATAGAATAAAGCAGTTTTTTCAATTACAGAAGGGAAATTAATTTTTGATTCAACTAATAGAAGAAATAATTATGAACAAATAAATATGAGTGGTTATATGAAAAAATTCTCTAAAAAAGGAAAAATATATATGTTTTAAATTGGAGAAAATATTTATAGGAAATAACACAGGTAAAAACTGGATGTAAAATATTTCAGGTATTGTTTCAAAGAACATAATAATAACTTGAAGTTCACATTTGGTAAACAGTCAAAGAATAGGAATAGGAAATTTCCAAAAGAGGAAACATGAATTGTTTCTATTAATATTTGTTGATTACTTTTGTTCTTATATCACCTTCCTTCCTGAATATATCCCAAATTTTACCCTGTTTCTTGTAACAATATTTGAAATGAAGGGAGAGGAATGAAAATAGCCTGTCAAATTTAACTAATGCATCCAACAAGTGTAAGAATAGATACAGTGTTCTACACTCATAGTCACTAAACTCTGCAATGAAGGAAGGGAGGTGGTATATTTTCTCAACACTTCTCCAGAGCCTGATTAGTTTTTTTTTATAATTATACATCATTTAGTTTCATTTTATTGTTCTTTCCCTTTCCATTATTAAAATCATTGTGCATATTTTATTCTTAATTTTGCTTACTTAATTCTACTTTAATTCAAGTCATTCCATATTTCTCTGAATTCTTCACATTAGCCAATTCTTACCACACAGTAATATTCCATTATATTCACTATTTGTTTAAGACATTTTTTAGCTGATAGGTATCTTCGTTGGTAAATACAAATTGTTAACAATCACTTTAAAATATTCAGTCTCATTAATAACCTGAAATGTAAATTAAAACAACTTCACAACCATAAAATTGGCAAAAGCAATTAAAAGCAATAAAACAGTGCTGACTGTGCTTGGAACAGTGATAATTACATATTACTAATGGAAAGGCACACTCATAGAATCCTTTGAAAGATCCATATAGTTAAATATAGCAAAAGTTACAAAAATAATGAACATGAAAGGGTTGTAAAAAAAAAAAAAAGGGTCATCTATCCAATGTTTTTCATAACAATTTTGCCACTAGGCCATCTGGTCACCATCTCAGACCAGGCACAAAACTTGTCCCATTTGGCCTGTGTACCACTGACCACCACTGGGGGAAGTTAAATAATTCTCTCAATTAAGTTGTTACAAATTTGTGTCACATATTCTCAACTGGACCCTCACTTCTACACAGCAATCCTTTTATTCTCCTTCACTCTCTTCACAATCTTCCCAAAATATCCACTAAAAATCTCTTTTCTCTCTAAGTGCTCTATACTATCTTCTGCTCTTACTTCAAAAAAATAACATCACCCATTCTTCAGCAGAAAAAAAATTGAAGTCATCCATCAAGTGCTTCACTGTCCCTCTGATCCCTTAACATGGTAGCTACTAAATTGTATGTGATCATGGGTGCGAATATATTATATTTGAATGATTTCTTTCTGACTGCTTCAGGTGTTACATCTTTGATCTTTGATCTGGGAGCATTGAACTTTGGCTATAATGTTCCTAGAAATTTTAATTTTTGGATATCTTATAGATGGTCATTGGTGGAGTCTTTCAATTTCAAGGTTATCTGGGCAGTTTTCCTTGACAAATTCTTGAAATATGATGTCTAGAATACTTCTTTCAACATGGCTTTGAGGTAATCTAATAATTCTAAAGTTATCCTTCCTCAATAAACTTTCCAGATAAGTTGTTTTTTCTACTAGATATTTCACATTTTTTTCATTTTTTAACTCTAATTGATTGCTTTGATTTCTCCTCAAGTCATTAGCTTCCACGTGCTCAATTCTAATTTTTAAGGAATTATATTCTTTGGTGAGATTTTGTAACTATTTCTATTTTTAAGGTGTTATTTTCTTCAATAATACTTGTGCCTCTTTTAACAAGCTGTTATTTATATTTTCATAATTATCTTCCTTTGTTTTTATTACTTTGACTAACTTTTTTCCAATATCACTTATTTGATTTTGAAAATTTATAGCTCTTGTAGTAATTATTTTGGGGATTGTATCCAAGTCAGCTTTGTTTGTAGTCTCTTTGGCTTCATTGTCTTCTTTGGAGTTTGAGTCCTGTTCTGCCCTGTAACCACAGAAGTTCTTTATGTTCATCATATTTTTGTTGTTGCTTGCTCATTTTTCTATCATTTTCTTAATTTGGAACTTTTGCTAACATTGAGCTCTGTTCCTGGCATGGGTGTTGAAGGAGCACCATCTCAAAATACATAAATCATTTAATGACTTTAACAGTATTAGGACAGTTAAAAGGAATCTACATAGAGAGAGTGTGTGGGAATGAATTTATTATGATGGAATGATGTAATAAGAATATGTAGGTCAGAAAGATGGATCTCTTAGAAGGAGGAAAGGGAGGAAGAATGGAAAAAATTATCTCACATAAAAGAAGAACACAAAGACTTTTTATAGTGAAGGAAAAAATGGTAAAGGAAGAGGGAGTGATTATATATGAGTCTCATTCACATCTAAATTTGTTCAAAGAGGGAGAGTGTGTGTGTGGGGGGGTGTACACTCAACTAGCAATAAAAATCTATTTTACCCAACAGGGGGTAGAAAAGGAAGGTGATGAGAGATAGAAATGGTTAAAAAGGGCAGTAAATGGGAGATCAAATAAAAGAAGGCACTGGTAAGAAATAAAACAGACTTTAGAGGAGACACAGGAGAGAGAGAAGGATAATAGAACTGAGGAAAGAAGACAATAGAACTGAGGAAAATACAAAGTTAACAATCATAACTGTGAATGCGAATAGGATGAACTCAACCATAAAATGGAAGCCAAAAGCAGGATGGTTTAAAGACCAGAATTTAACAATAAATTACTCATAAGAAATAGACTTCAAAAAGAAAAATATACAGAGTCCTTTTAAAATTATGTTATTCCATTCATTAAATATTTCCCAACTACATTAAAAATATTTATAAGAAATAGACTTCAAAAAGAAAAGCATACAGAGTCCTTTTAAAATTATGTTATTCCATTCATTAAATATTTCCCAACTACATTAAAAATATTTATAAGAAATAGACTTCAAAAAGAAAAACATACAGAGTCCTTTTAAAATTATGTTATTCCGTTCATTAAATATTTCCCAACTACATTAAAAATATTTTTAACAATCACTTTTGGCTCAGAGCCAAGATAGTGGAGTGGAAGCAGGGACTTGCCTGAGCTCTTCCTCAAACCCCTCAAAATATCTGTAAAAAAAATTATTCTGAATAAATTCTACATCAGTAGTAGAAGCCACAAAATAACAGACTAATGCAAATTTTCAGCACAAGACAATCTGAAAGGTCAACAAAAAAGTCTATCATGCCAGGCTAGTAGCAGAACACAGTCTACCATGGACCAAACCAGCACAGAGGGTCTAGAGCAGACTGTAGAGGACTGAATCACTGGCAGCTGCGACAGTTTTCATACTTCTCAAATGATAAAAACAGCTTTGAAGGTCAGTGAGAAAGGTCTCTCACCTGGGTGAGGGGGAGCATGGTCTGGCCCCAACTCTAGCTCCATGGCAGGGGCAGCTTCTGGTATCGCAGCAGATACCTCTGGACTACTCAGTCTACAGACAGTGGGGAAATCAAGTAGCTGATCTGGGTCTCAGTTCCAAGGCATAAAAGAATGTTTGTGATTGCTCACAGTCCACAGCAGAAGCCATGAGAGAAATAAACACTCTTCTTCAGATCACAGCTCTGTGGAAGAACTAAAATTTTACATATCCCTAGACATATCTCTGAAAACAGATGCACAAAACCCCTGAAGCTTGGGGCAGTACAACCTCCACTTAACAGAGAGGTCAAAAGTGAAATAATTAGCTGAGAAAATGAGCAAATGGGGGGAAGAATTGGACTATAGAATCTTACTTTCTTGATGAAAAGGTATTCACTTACATCACTGGTGAGAAGGAAGATCAAAACATGCAAACAAAAGAAGACAACAAAGTTAAAGCTCGTGCATCCAAAGCTTCCCAGAAAAATACGAATTTGTCTCAGGCCATGGAAAAGATCAAAAAGAATTGTGGAAATCAAGTAAGAGAAGTAGAGAAAAAGTGGAAAGAGAAATGAGAGGGATGAAAGAAAATCATAAAAAATGAGTGAACAGCTTGCTAAAGGAAAGTCAGAAAAATTCTGAAGAAAATAACACCTTTAAAATTAGACTAACCCAAATGGCAAAAGAGATAAAAAAAGTCAGTGAGGGGAAGAATACTTTAAAAAGCAGAATGGGCCAAATGGAAAAGGAGGTCCAAAAGCTCACTGAAGAAAACAATTTGTTAAGAAACAGAATGTAGCAAATGGATGCTAATAACTTTATGAGAAATCAAGAAATCATAAAACAAAGCCAAAAGAATAAAAAAAATAGAAGGCAATGTGAAATACCTCATTGGAAAAACAACTGACCTGGAAAATAGATCCAGGAGAGACAATTTAAAAGTTTTTGGACTATCTGAAAGCCATGGACAAAAAAAAGAGCCTAGCAATCATATTTCAAGAAATTATCAAGGAAAACTTCCCTGATATTCTAGAACCAGAAAATGAAATAGAAATTGAAAGAATCCATCAATCACCTCTTTAAAGAGAACCCCAAAGTAAAATCCTAGGAATATTTTACCAAATTCCAGAGTACCCTGGTCAAGGAGAAAATATTACAAGCAACCAGAAAGAAGCAATTCAAGTATTGTAGAAACACAATCTGGATAGCACAAGATTTAGCAGCTTCTACACTAGGGGATTTGAGGCCTTGGAATATGATGTTCTGGAAGTCGAAGGAGGTAGGATTAAATTTGGTTCAGTTCTCATTTGAGAAATGAGACCATTTTCAGAAAAACTCACTGTAAAGAAGTTTTCCCAATATCCTGATTTCCTTTAAATTTTGGCTGCATTTGTTCTGTTTGTGCAAAATATTTTTAATTTAATGTAATCAAAACCATCCATTCTACATCAGCATACTTGTGTCATGGAAATTATTTGGCAGGACTCCTTATTTGTCTATTTTTTGAAGTAATTTATATACCATTGGAAATAATTGAATTTTTAAAAATGTTTCACAGAATTCACTGGGGAGTCCATTTAGTCCTGGGGATTCTTACCTTGTTCAATGCCTTTTCCTAAGATAGGATTATTTGAGTATTGCATTTCCTCTTCTGTTAATCTGAGAAATTTGAATTTTGTGAATATTTGTCCATTTCATTTAGATTGTCAGGTTTATTGGAATATTAATGAACAAAATAGTCCCTAACAGTTGCTTTAATCTCATCTTTATTTTTGGCACATTTACCTGTTTGATTTTTGATGCTAATAATTGTCTTTTCTTTTTTGAAATCAATGTAACCAATGGCTTGTCTATTTTATGTTATTGTTGCTTTTTGTGCACAAAATCAGCTTCTACATTTGTTTATCAATCCAATAGTTTTCTTTAAACTTTTATTAATCTCTTTATTGATTTTCAGGATTTCCAATTTGATATTTAATTGGAGATTTTTAATTTGTTCATTTTCTAGTGATTTTTTTTACTTTTTTTAAATTAAATTTATTCTATTATTTTTTAATTGCATGAACAATTCATTGGATCTGTTCTTTCTCTGTTTTACTGTATATAAGTATATGTGGAGGGAGGAGAAGAAGAAGAATTTAATGTAAGTATTTTCCCCTCAAGTCCTTCTTTGGATGTATTGCACATTCACCTTTGGGTGTATCCTACAAATGTTAGTATGTTGTTTCATTTTCATTCTCTTTAATGAAATTATTAATGTTTGTATGATTTGATGTTTGACCCACTAATTCTTTAGGATTAGATAAGATACCAATTAATTTTTAATCTTTTTCCATGACCTCTTATTGAATGCAATTTTGTTGCATTATTGGTTGAAAAGGATGCATTTAATATTTCTGCTTTTTTGTATCTGTGATGCTTTTATGTCCCAATATAATTTTTGTGATCATGCCATGTACAACTGAGAAAAAGATATACTTTTTTCTATTCTTATTCAATTTTCTCTAGAGATGTACCATATCTAACTTTTCTAAAATTCTATTTATCTTTTTAATTTCTTATTTATTTTATGGTTCTGAGAGGGCAGAACTTCCTGTAACTCACTTAACTTTTTTTAAAGAATTTAGATACAATACTAATTAATTCATATGTTTAGTATTGATATTATGTCATTGTTCATGGTAACTTTTAGCAAATGTTATTTCTTTGATTATCTCTTTCAATTAGGTCTATTTTTTGCTTTTGGTTTGTCTGACATCATGACTGCTACTACAATCTGTACATTTTTTTAACCTTGACTGAAATATACTGTTCCAGTCCTTGATTTTTACTGTGCATGTTTCTCTGTTTCAAGTGTGTTTCTTGTAGATAACATATTGTTGGATTTTGTTTTCTAATCCATTCTGCTACCTTCTTCCATTTTATTGGTACATGCATCCCATTCACATTCACACTATGGGTACTGTATATTTCCTTTCATCTTATTTTTTCTCTGTTTCTTTCAGGCTGCTTGCAATATTTTCACTTTAATGTGGGATCTCTGAAACTTTATTATAATATTTCTTGGACTTATTATTTTGGGAACTCTTTCAGGAAGTGATCAATAGAGTGATTTAGTTTCTATTTTAAGCCTTTAATTCTAGGATTTGCTGCTTGCTCATTTCAGTTGTGTCTGACTCTTTGTGACCCCATATGGGGTTTTCTTGGGAAAGATACTAGAGTGACTTGGCATTTCCTTCTCTAACTCATGTTATAGATGAGAGAACTAAGGCAAACAGGGGAAAATGACTTGTACATGGTCACACAGCTACTAAGTGTGCCCTGATTTGAATTCAGGAGCATGAGTCTTTCTGGCTTCTGGCTCAGAATTTTATTCACTATGTCATCTAGCTGCCTGGTTCTGAGATAACAGGACACTTTTTTCTTGATAATTTCTTGAAATATGATGTTTATGCTCTCTTTTGATCATGGCTTTCAGATAGTCCAATGATTCTTACATTTTCTCTCCTCAGTCTATTTTCTAGGTCAGTTGTTTTTTCAATAAGTTATCTCACATATTTGTCTATTTTTCCCATTTTTTTCATGTTGATTCTTTCTTGATATCTCATGGAGTCATTGGCTTCTGTTTGCCCAATTCTAATTGTTAAACATTTATTTTCCTCAGTGAGTTTCCATACCTATTTTTCCATTTTGCCAGGTGTACATTTTAAGCAGTTCTTCTCTACAATGTTTTTTTTTTTCTTTTTGCATCTTTTATCATTTGGTCAATTCTGATTTTTAAGGTGTTATTTTCTTCAATATTTTTGTGCTTCTTTTACCAAGCTGTTAAAAGAGGCACAAAAATATTGAAAAAAATAACACATTGACTTTCTTTTCACAATATTCTTGCATCCCTTTCATTTATTTTCCCAATTTTTCTTCTAACTCTCTCATTTAATTTTTTAAAAAACTTTCTGAGTTCTTCTAGCAATTCTTTAGTAGCCTGTGTCAAGTTGACATATTTTCTTGAAGCTTTGGTTGTAGCTCTTTTGACATCACTGTCTTCTTCCAAGTTTGTATCTTAATCTTCCCTATGACCACAGTAGATTTTTTATGTTCATGTTGATTTTTTGTTGTTTGTTTTTTCATGCTGTTTCCTGACTTTTGCCTGTATGTTAAAATTGCATTTTGCTTTTGGAGTAAAGAAGTCACTGTTCTCAGCTTCAGGTTTAAGGGTCTGTAAGGTTTTGGTGCTTTTAAGGAGGTATGATTTAAGGAAAGGTATGGTAACTGCTCTTCTGGCCTGAGCTCTGATTTTTACGCAGGAAAGGTCCTTGTTTCCTTTCAGCCCCAAGTGCTAGTGCTTCTTGTGGCCATGAAACTGTGAAAAGTTCTCTACTCCCTAGTGAATTACCACAAGTACTCTTCTTTCCCTGGAACTGTGGCAAAGGCCCCTGCACTCCTCTACTCACAAGCACTAGAGCCCCTCTTTGCCTCAGAACTGCAACCTAGAACTGTGTATGTACAATGCAACAAAGTTCTGTCAAGAGAGGATGTCCTATGATGTTTTACCAGTTTTCTGACCCCCTTATTGTCTGTGGACTACAAGCTCCCAAAGCTGCTTTGGTGTTGTCACAGACACCTCGAAGTCCTGTTGCTAGTGTTGCAGAGGTGGCATTAGCATTGCATACATATCGTATATGCTGTATTCCAGGCTGAATACCAGCTGAGTGTAGCTGAACTTTCCTGTTTACCTCCTAAATTATGGGAAAATGTCTCATTCTGACCTTTTGTTGTCTCTGTTACTTCAGAATTTGATTTTAGGTGTTATTTTAAAGTTGTTTAGAGTGGAATGTTGGAAAAGTTCAGTTGAGTTGCTATTTGTATTCTGTCCTCTCGGTTCCACCCCCATCCCTATTCTTCTTGATCTTTCTACAGCATTTAATGCTGCTGAAAATCTGCTTCTTCTGGACACTCTCTTCTCCGTGGGTTCCTTAGTATTGATCAATGATTATTCTCTTATACATATCTGAATAAGTTAGCCAATAAATAAACATTTATTAAGCACCAACTTTGTGTCAACCACTGTCCTAATTTATAGGGAGGCAAAGAAAGGTAAAATTCAGTCCCTGGCCTCACAGAGCTCACAGTCTAATGTGGGAGACAATAAACAAACAAAACTACAAATAAGTTACATGCAAGATAAATAGGAAATAACTAAGGGAAAAGAAGGATTAGGAAAGTTTTCCTGCAGAGATGGGATTTTAGTCAGAATTTGAAGGAAGCCAGGAGGTAAAGATGAAGAAGGAGGGCATTTCAGACATGGAGGACAACAAGAGAAAATGCCCAGAGCTAAAAGATGGACTGTCTTGTTCATATAATAGCAAGGAAGCCAGTTTCACTGGATCAGAGCATATGGTATAGTGTAAGGAATAATACTAGAAAGGAATGAGGGTATCTTATGAATGGCGTTAAATGAATCTTAAATGAAAACAGTATTCTGTGTTTGATTCTTGAAGTAATAGGGAATCACTGGAGTTTATTGAGAACGTGGATAATATGGTTGAACCTGAATGATCATTCTCAGTTTCCTTTGAGGGATTTATGTCCCAGTACCTGTTCAGTTTATACCAGTATCCCATTCTAGACCCTCTTCATTTTCCTCTCCATATACCTTCTAGTGGTGATTTCATCAACTTCCTTGGGTTCAGTTATTATTTCTGTGGAATTAACTTCAAAATCTACATGTCCATACCTTATCTCTCCCCTGATATTCTGTCATACATCTCTAATTGCCCAGTTGACCCTTCTACCGCATACATCACTGCATAGGCATCGCAAACTCAATATGCCCCAAGTGAAACCATCACCTTTTCCCCTAAACCCACCCCTTTCAGTCTTTCCTATTTCTACCTAGGAAACCACTATTATAGTTACCCAATTAGCAATCTTTACTCCTGTCTTGCCAACCCATCTCCATTTCCAATCAGTTGCCAAGTCTTTTCAATTCATCCTCAATATCTCACGTCCAACCCTTCTCTACTCTTTTTCTCTAACTATGCTAATTTCCTCACTCAGGACCTCCTGCCTAGACTATTGATCCCTATGTACCTAATCTCTCCCAATCACAACTCCAAACAGCCTCCAAAGTGATGTTTCTAAATCACTCATCAAATCTCACCACTGGGTTAGGTAAAAGATGAAATGAGTGAGGAAACAAAGGTTCAAGTTTCTTAGCGTATTGATTTATTAAACAATGTATGACAATTGCATAACAAATTGGGACCAATTGCCTTCCTCAGCTTTGGCACTGGATCCCAAATACAGGGGAAACGGATATTTATACATTAAAAACAATTGATCAAATGAGACCAATTAATTAAAAGAAAACAATTAACCAGGATACAGAATTAGACAATCTAATTTATAATGGAAGGAAAGATTAGGGGTTTTTTTTCAGTTTGGGAGGGGCAGAGTGAACAGGTGCAATTCTCTGAAATCAGAAAAAGTGGTGTCCCTCTTCCCTCAAGTGTTTGTATTTAATCAAAGGAACATGGAAACAATAACTGATTAAGCAGTATGGGGCCAATTTTTAGAGAAGACATGAGTTTCTTGAGATGTCTAATTATCAAAAAACTCCTTGCATCAATCTTTGGATCTAACTGGATTTCTAGTAGGAATAAAGTAGGTCCTTAGTTAGGGGTGTCTAAGCAATAGGTAGAGGTGGTCCAGCTTCCAAGTCACACAGGGCTGGGTTTAAACAATACAACAAATTCCTTTCACAATTTCCACAACTGAATAAAGTGTTTGTTTTTTTTTCACAAGACAGAAACTGAACAAGAAATTGAGTAAAAGGGACAGAACCAGCTCCAAAACTGAATCACAAGATGGAGTCACTGTGGTTCACTCAATTCCCAATACTATTTACTATTCTAATCCCTCTCAGTTCCCAAATTACCCTTTCACCCAAGAAGTTTCAGTGGCTCCCCTTTGCACCTAGGATAAAAATACATTCTTCTTGTTGGCACTTAAAGCCTTTCATGATCAACTGTCCTTCCAAGCTTTTATACATTGTTCTTCCTCAGGCACTCTATGGTCCAGCCAAATTTATCTACCATCTGTTCTTCACAAACAACTTAACCTTTCATCTCCAGCCTCTACACCATTGTGCAGGCTGTCCCCCATATCTGGAATATTTTGCCTCCTCCCCTCCATTCTTTGGTACCCTCCATCTCTTTTCAAGTGTCAACTCCAGGGCAATTTCCTACAGGAAGTCCTTTCTTAACTCTCAATTGTTATTACTCTCTCTGTCCAAAATTGTTTTTTATTACTATATTATTTTTTTAATTTTGTAATCATTATATTATTTTTATTTGTAATTCTGCAATTTTTTAAAAATTTTTAAATTTTGCAACTTAGTATTGTGTACTGAATTATGCATGCACACATTGTTTCCACCCAATAGAATGCAAACTCCTTGAGTGTAGAGATTTCGTTTATTTCCATTTTGTTTTTGTATCTCTGATATATCATAAAATGTCTGGAACAAAGTAAATCTTTAATGAATGCTTATTGAATTGAAAAAAAACCTGGAAGCAACCCATATGTTCAACAATCAGGAAATGATTAAATCAATAACTGGGTATCAATGTGATAGAACACTCTAATATAATTAAATCTGACAAGTATGAGAAATACAAAGAAATTTGAAAAGACATTTATATAATAATGCAAAGTGAAATATGTAAGAAGAAAAAAATTGAATTAAAGATTATCTAGTAATGTATGAGAGAAAAAGTGAACGAAAATGAATAGGACAAGACTCCTGACATCTTAAAGGGAGTCAAAAAAGTGATACTTTTTGCATTGAAGTTAGTTCCTCAAATTTCAGTGGTTATTAAACAAGTTTATTTTGTTGTATTGATATTGAATTTTACATTCTTAATAAAACACTTAATAAATTGTTTTCAAGAGTGTCCATTCTCCTAAGGTCTTTCCTCTGGATCTTGTTGTCTCATTTCTTCTAGTGACCTAATAGAAATGGGTGACCCAAATGGTTCAAGAAAAGTAATCATAACTTTTAAAAATAAGTTTGTATCTTGTATCTTGGGTTTATTGTCAAAAATTCTCTTTCTATCATATGAGTCATTTTGAGAGATTTAGTCTGCATTGAGCTAACAACTTTACCTGTTAGTCCATGTTGTTTGTATTTCCAAGTGGACATCTCTCTTTCTCAGGCAAACTTTTGTCTTTGCTTTGTGCTATTCTGCTTTCAAACAGTCTCATTATCCAAATACCTAGAAATTTCTAGGAGTATTGAGCCTTAAAAGGTTGGCGATTATAAACAAGCTTGGAAAGAGCTAGTGAAGGATATGGAGAACAACTCCCCTAATAGTTTCTCTTTCTACTAGACTTAATCACCACTATTCTTCCTTAGCATTCATTATTTTCATCTGCTAGACTAATTAATAATGTTTAAGAGAGTTCATGGGTGGGATGCAACGCAGGATGCTGGACTTAGTCAGGAAGACCTGAGTTTGAGTCCCACCTCAGATATTTACTAGTTCTATGACCCTGAATAAGTCATCTCACCTTTCTATGCCTCATTTTCCTTATCCCCAAAAAAGATAAGAAATAACACCTATTCCAGTGTTATTGTGAGGATTAAATGAAATAGTAGATTCAAAGCAATTTATCAACCATAAAGCCCTCTATAAATGCTACCTATGATCATCTTCTTCATCATCATCATCACTCCATAGATCAATCAGTTATGAATGAAGCAAACTCTCACATAATCATAGTCTATACCCCTACAATGCATGGAAGCTATCTTGAGAACTTAAATCATTCCATAAAAAAGACTAAGCAAGTCAATGCCAGTCTATTATTTCTTTCTGAAAAGGCTATGTTCTAGTTATGAGGGAAAGAAATCACCCAAAGAAACCCTTAGGCATGTACTAATCAGTAAGGCTAGAGGTCCAATATGAATACAGGTAATTTCTTTGACAATTATTCACTTCATAATTCAATTGCATACTCACAGACAAGAAAAAGAACTTGCCAAAGACCTTCACTCTTCCAAGAAATATTTAGATAGACCAATTAATTTCCTATTTTTCAGATCCCTTGGATAGAATTCACATAACTCACACAAACATCAAGAAAGTCAAAGGACTCCATTACCACCATGGCTGTAGAATCTACATGGAATCCTTACCCCAGTCCTATTCTGTCATTCCTGTCAGCCATTAACATATTTGGTTTGCTTCAACCAATTAATATGAATTCAACATTCACTAATATAGTATGATGCTGATCCTGTCTTTTCTGTGTTTTCCCTCTGTATCATCCAAGAGTCCCCCTATCTGAACCCCCAGTGAGCTACCTAAGGTTCTAGTTATCTTGTGTATTGGACTTCTTTGTGCATTTTGCCTTTACCAGTTATAGGACACAGTTATACTTATAGTCATAGTTCATGACAAAGACATTTAATTAAATTGCAATACACTAAAATAATAATAGATTTCTCCCCAAGACCTTAAATTTACTCTCCCAAAAATCCATCCATATACACATTCATTGGAAAGAATGGATCATTTTAGGGGATCATGTGTGGGCAGAACATCTGCAAAGAGAGAGATGAATTCTTGGGGAATAAATGTGACCAGAACATCCACAAGGAAGAACAATTCATATTTCTGACATTGTAAATTTGCTGACATTTTCTAGTGTTGTTATAATTTCATTGCCTTCTATCCCTGCCTCCCACCAGGCATTGCTTCTCCACTACCATTGGCCTGTTAATCAGTTCTTTCAACCATCTCTGCCATCTATGAGTGGGAAGGGATGTTTTCACATTATTAAAAGAAAGGCTTTAGCTCTTTTAGACTGTTCTGTTAGCCTCTTTCTGTGTTTAAGCTCTAGGTCTTACAAGAAGTATTATCTTCAAAGCCTCCAGGAAAGGTTAAAACTATTCTTGTTCAGTATTCTAAATCAGGGCTTCTTAAACATTTTCCACTCACAACCCCTTTAGCACTTCTTAAATTGTGGGGGTCACAATCTAAGCCAATAGCTATAAAACTGTCTTCTGCTTGTCTCACTTAATAGCTGTGAAGTTTTTAACTCAATTGAACAAACATTATATTAAGCAACATCTCTGCAAAATGCCATGTTAGATACTGGGAATTTTCACAAGATTTCCTCCACATAGGGGTTTTCCATGAGATACTTCCTCTACCAATGAAAACTGACACTATCTCGGTGACTTATCATCATAGAGTGGTATCCCATTTAAATGGCTTGCTCAGGGTCACAAAACTAGTATGCATCATAAGCTGGAACTATTCAACTCTCTCTCCACTATGACAAATTGTCTCTTGGTTTTAGGGAGACTAAAGTAAAATACAAATATTCCTCTTTTTAAAAACTTCCCATTCTACGTGGGGAACGTGGTATGCACATAAGGAAGGAAGGAAAAACAATGCAATTTGAGAAGAAAAAGTAAGTAGTAGGATTAGGAAAAGTTTTCTCTTTTCAAGTCTAACCTTCATCCAAGATCAAATCATTTTGCACATCCTTTGGAGTTTGATCTCCCATGTTTCTGTATTAAATCCTTCTTCCTTTAAATAGGCAAAAATATGCTCTATGTTGAAAAACTATCACCTAATTCTGACACTGCTTCTATCACACCATTTCTTCTTCCTTTCAATGATTAATTATATAACCTTGAAATTGTATTTATATATTTTGTTTATAAATCACATCACTTCAAATGTATTTCTCCTCCAACCTAAATGCAGCTAATCATCCCTTCTAACAAAAAGTGGAAAAGAGAGAGGGCATTGAGTTCAGTAAAACTAGTTAACACGTTAACCAGATCTGATAGTGTAGACAAAATTCACACCCAAAGCCCCTCACTTTACTAAAGAAGAGAGATGTGTCTCTTTTCTCTCTCCTCCCCTCCTCTCCTCTCCTCTGTTTTCCTTTCCTCTCCTCTCTTCTGTTGTCTTCTCTCTCCTCTTCCATACTGTTCTCAGAAGTCCATAATGTTAAAGTACCAACAAGTACAGCTGTCCTAGACTAGGTTCTTAACATGCATAACAAAAAAGATATTCCATAAAAATTTGTATTTTACCATCTGGGGGAAGAAGTTTTTGGTGAGTGTGGTCTTGTTTTCTTGCTGGTTTTCTTTTTCAAAGATCAGAAACAGCGTTGTGTTTTCACATAGTTATATACACAAGATGAAGTCTTGAAAGGTCATTTGGATGGCATCCTGGGGCAAAAGTTACCAGCTAGGATTGATAGTCCGCTGAGGCTTCTACACCTGCCAGTAATTAAACAGACATGATAGTTTGTGCTTAACAACACTTTTCTCATTTAACTAGATGATTTTACTGCTGAACACACCAAAAAAATCCCTACAGTTGCTGGTGGCATAGTTATTTTTTTAAGTAAGCTAACATCTGTTTTCCTTAATTTATTTCAATATTTTTTTTTCCGTTCGTAGACTCCTAGAGTAGACTTTGATGAGTACTAAGAGTGGTAAATGTGTTATATCAGGGTAGTTAAGGCAGGCCTAGGGTGAAGAAAGCTGCTGATAGGTCCATTAGTCAAGAAAAGAAGGAGCTTATTTCTCTGGAACCTTTTTCATTCAGCCATATGTTCAGCCTACCTAGTACTTCTGTCCTTCAATTAAGATGATCCATGACAATCTTTACACTGAAGATAGAAAATAACATTTTAGAATGTCCTACAGGGGAAATAAAAGTACCTTCAGAGAGTCCAATTCATTCCATTAGGGAACTGAGGGGACTTTTCCGTAAGTTTTAATGTATTGTCCCGGGAATAGTCTTTTCAGTACTATATTGCATACTATAAAATTAATTCTCTGACATTTACAAACAGCATCCCTCAGTAGAGTCAATCAGACTGCCTGACTCCCTGTCTCCTAAATCTTTCTAACCCTATCAGCTGATCAAGTCTATATAAGTGACCCCCATCTGTTGATTTAACGCCACCTTGGACACTATTGACTAATCTCCTTAGATGAAGAGATATAAAGACCCCTAGAGCAGCAGGTCCCTGGTTCATATTTAGTGCCTGGAGACTTGAATCTAGATCCATTCCTCAGAATGCCTCTGTTTCCAGAGACACTGTATTTTGTTTAGTCATTTGCTGGTAGTATTTATACCTACCTCTTTTTTCTTCCCTATTGGAATAATTTCCCAGTTGTAGATCTACTTTCTGGACACATATTTGCAAAGTACACATGCAGGATGTTTAGATCACTAAAATTCATCTGCTTACAGGTCTACTTGGATTCTAAGAACTGATCAACCTGACCCATTCTTCTAAGTAGGACAATGTGTTGAACCCCAAATCTCAGGCCATAATCAGGAATGTAGACAGTTATGATTCAGACCTGCTACCCACTTTTGGCCACCTACCTCCAATGACCCAAATACTAAGGATGTGCCTTGAACATCATGGTTAAACAATTATTCCTTCTTCTCAAACTACAAAGTTCATCATAGGATCATATCTCTAGAGCTGCAAGAAACCTTAAAGAACTCATAATTAATCTCCTCATTTTGTATTTCAGGAAACTGAAGCTCAAGAAGGTTAAATGACTTACCCAAAAATTAAACCAGTAGTATTTGGCACCTGGGACTTGTACCGAGATCCTCTGACTTCAAATTTAGTGTTTTTTCTACTATACTATAGCTTCCTCAATAAATAAAAAGGCAGCATCTGAGCTCAGGGCTTCCTGACTTTGGACCCAATACTCTATCCACTATACCATACTCTCTCCCTCTCTAACTTTTCTACCCAATCTGGGGCTCAACACAGGGATTAAGAAACTCATGCTCTACCAACTAAGCTAGATAGGCAACCCTACCAATACAATGCCTTACACTAAATCTAAGGAACCCCTGTGTCCCCACTGTTTAAGGCCAGAAGAAGCATTTTACTTTAGTTCTAATAATAGCAAAAGATGCTCTTAAATACAACTGGCTACTGGATGATTGCTATCAGGAATTCCTGAGCTTACCGTTGTTGACCTTGTAGGCTCCCTTCAGACCTGGAAGATTCCTCTTCTATGAACCCCAAGCCCCAGAATATTTATAAGTCAACAGGATGCCTACAGGTAGTTTTAGTTAGTTCCTCTGTCTCTCCAAAAATGGATACAGCTACATACTCTTGAGTATGAGACAGCAAGTCCAACCTTTTCCCCTTAAGTCAGGAAAATTAGTAACAAATTTAGTCTCATTTATAACTTTGCCTGGGACAAACCCTGCATACACATAGACACACAAAGACATTATCCATAGAATGAAACCATTATCAAGGCTGATGCAAAACAGTCATAGATTGTTTGCTGGATACCTTTCATGCTAAAGGAGTTCAGAGAAAAAGAGTTCAGTGAAATTAAGCTTTGGTTTAAGAACACTGAATTTGGAATTAGAAGAACTGGGTTAGAGTCCTAAACTCTGCTGCTCACTAGCCATGGGATTCTGGGTAAATCACATGACCTCTCTGCCCCGTATTCATCAGTAAAATGGGAATATAATGCTTACAATACCTACTAACAAATTATTTAAAAGGATCAGACAAAATACTATATTTAAATACAACATGAATAAGACCTTTTTAAAGGAGGTAAGTCATTTAGTTGTTCTTGAAGGATGGGTAGAATCATACAGGACAGGGGAAGAAAAATGGGGAAGGTTTTCTAAAAGATGAAAAATAGCATAAGTAATAACCCAGTGTTTCCCCGAATTATGCGTGGCTGGTTATCACAGAAACAACTATTTGTTCTTCTGGTAGTATTTCCCCCAATCAGAAGGCACACTTCTTTCTAGCAGGATTTATGCTTTACTCATTTCAGGGTCTCATGCCGCAAACTCTCCAGGAGTTAAATATTTTCCGAAATGAACTATCTGAGAGCCAGGACCAAGGGAATCCAGAGAAGGCTGAGAAGAAAACTTAACGAGCCAGGGATCAATGTGAGCAGTGAATGTGTTATCAAACCACGAGACATGGCGCCTACTTGAAGGCTCAATAGAATGAGGGAAATCATGACACTGAGGCATCGTATATTTAGAGAAGGAACTTTGTAGGACAACTCCATTTAAAAATAAGTTTTTAATTAAAAGTTTAAAATTAAACATCAAATATAAACAACTAAAATCATTTAGTAGTTACTTGCATATCAACTATCTTCAGCACATAAAATATCAATGTAATTGTTCAGTCACTCACTCTAAGTTCCCATCAGGATTTTTTCCAAGTCACTCATTTCACAGAGAAGGAAACTGAGGTCCAAAGAATGTAAAGGACTTACCTAAAGTCACGCAGGTAATAAATAGAAAAAAATTAGGATTAAAACTGTGGTCCTCTCACTTTATGGTTAGTATTCTTTCCATTGTAGCCCTCTGCCACCCTAGGTAAATCTAGGCAAGAGGTCAAGTTACAAATCATTAGTATTAGAGATCAAGGGACCTCAAAACTGAGATTTGTATTAGGTCAAGGGTTTTAATGTGTATTGTGCCATGAACCACTTTAGCTTACTGGTGAAGCTGATGGAACCCTTCTCAGAATGATGTTTTTAAACACATAAAACACAGAATTACAAAGAAAGCACATTATAGTGAAAAACAGCTGTCAGAATACCTTTAAAACAAGTTAAACCCCAAGTTAGGAGCCCCTGCTTTAGTTTAAACCGTTATTCACAATATAGTCTCTCAGTCTGAGCAAGTACTAATCATTGGCTTCCTAAAGGATGTCAACCTTGGGTCTTCAGCGCAGCAATGGATCATAAGAGCACAATGTGAAAAGGAAGATGACTGTGATGATGGTGTGTGTGTTTGTGTCTGTGTGTGTGTTTGTGTCTGTGTGTGCGTGTGCGAGTGTGTTACAGGAAGGGGGAGACACTGAGAAGAGAACAGCCTGGCTCCAACAGAGAGATTAAATAGGGAAGAAATTAAAGATAAAACTGGAGTGGGGCCAGATTACCAGGACTTTGAAATTCAGATGGAAGTTTGGACTTGAGGGAGCAGCTCAGGACAGAAATCCAGATACTGAGGACTTGTTTCCTGCCAAGTCATTGTGAAATCAGAAGGTAACACCAACAAAGTACTAAATTAATTTACTCAAAATAAATGCACTTGCTTCCCTTTTGAACCATTTTAAAAGATTTTTTCATTTCAGTAATCGGATCCCATCTCCACTTGGAAGGCAAGGGAACAGCTGCTGTCCCATTCTCAGTCTAGGGGAGGAAAGCCTGCTAGACCAACCCCACAGTACTTAGGGGCCAGGACTTTCTTACAGGAGCTTGTTAAACCTTCCTCCAGTTCATTCATACTTAATAACAGCTTATTGATTTCAAACAAAGCCAGAATGCTATTATGAGGAAAGAATGTTTCATTTAAGCACATATCTTCAGGAGGTATTCTGGCCCTCACTAGCTTTGTGACTTCAAAGGTTACCTGACACTGAGAAAAAAAATTGGCAGCTGTGATATGGCTGGAATCCAAGGTGCTCTGGCACAAATACCAAGACTCAGGTTCTGAAAGCGTTGCATCCTTGTGCTGGGGAGAGGAAGGAGCTTTGTGAAGGTGGGGATGATTTAGAACAGAGCCACTGGGCAGGACCCCTTATTAAGGTTAAGGTCATCTTTCAACAAAATTGGAAAGTCAGCAATGCCCAGCTTCTGCACTCCTACCTCTCCTTTCTAAAACTTTTCTTCTTTCTCTCCATATCCCCTCTTTTCTCCCTCAGCCTTCTCTGCCCCCAGGACTGGGTCCCTATCTCTCCATCCAGAAGGAAGAGTTGATAAACTCATTCAGCTGTCTAGCCCAGTCCCTCCTGCATTTCACTTGGAGGCAACCAAAAGAGCAAAGTTTATCCCAAACCAGTGAATCTATAGAAAGGTCAATGGAAGATACATTTGAAGGGAAAAGGAGGCTAACTGTTGTGACTGAAGTCAAACAACATAGGCAGCCACTGAGGTATGTAGAAAGGACATGTTCTTTTCTAATCCTCCTATCTCTCCTACCTGTTCATTTCTAAACCTGTTTTCTAATAATGAACCACTCTTTAGGCCATAGTTAAGGTTAAGGTTGAAATAGAAATGAATACTCCCTAAGAAATGGAAATCAGTTACTGAAGTTCATACTAAGGTATGAAGATAAATGAGGTATAAGATTAATAGTAGTTATGATAACGATGATTATATCAATGAACCACATTTATATAGACTTTACTATTTACGAAATACTTTTTTTATATATTATTTCACTTTATTCCTGCAACAACTCTAGGAGTAGAAGAAGCAGGTATTACAAAGCCATTGTAGATGAGAATTTGCAGGTGCTTATTAAATGCCAACACTTAGTTTCCTGAGTACAGGATGTGAGAGATAAAGTGTAAGGAGCATTTTCATGAGGGAAAACTGGGCATAGAGGAAAACAACAAAGAAAAGAGAGACCGGTATCAGCAAAGAGGAGATTCACCGATATTACTTCCCATTTGGACCTACTTCAAGCTAGCTCTAATTGGTTCATGCTAATTACCCACTACTGATTCCTGATACCAGCAACAAACAGGGTTTCTTTCCTTTGCTCTCCCTTAACAACATAGTGCTACCTAATAGGGAATTACTGCCTACTCATATCACAGAGTTGATATCTATGGTGGAGGTTCTAGAAAAGACTCATAAAGTCATCTGTCATTGGGTGACATTTAAATTCTTTTTAATGATGCCTTTTATATCTCTATCACAGTCATTTGTGGTTAGCATAATAATTTTTGTTTTTGCTATTCAGTTGTTTCAGTCATGTTCAACTCTTTGTGACGCCATTTGGGGTTTTACTGGCATAGATGGCTGGAATGGTTTGCCATTTCCTTCTCCAGCTCATTTTATAAATGAGGAAACTGAGGCAAACAGGGTCAAGTGACTTGCCCAGCATCACACAACTAGTAAGTGTCTGAGGCTGGATTAAAACTCAAGTTTTCTTGACTCTAGGACCAGTCCTCTATCCACTATTCCACATAGCTGCCCTTCTAATAATAAAAACGTAGATAGACAGACAGACAGATAGATAGATACATATACATATGTGTACGCATATATATGTATGCATGTATGTACAATATTTAACATTCATTCTCTCATTTCATCCTTTGAACAAGCCTATGAATGAGGTGCAATTATCATCCCGGTTTTAAAAATGATGAAATGGAAGCAAAGAGAAGTTTAAATGACTTACCCAGGGTAACATAGCTAGTAAATATTTGAAGCAAAATTTGAACTCAGGTTTTCCTGATTACAACACACCATATTCGCTATTCCACCTAGCTTTCTCCCTCCTGTCTTCTACACTTCACTAAATCTTCTCTTATTAAAAAAAGAGGAGGGGACAAAATGTTTTTTAACACTTTAAACAACTTTTCACACCCAGAGTCCCCCATCTCTCTCATGACATTTAGAGTGGCTCGTTTTTTCATATCTTCTCCAGAACCAGGATTTATTATTTCTGATTGATAGAGTGCTTAGGTTTCATTTTATTTTTGGTTCTTGTCATTTATATAGTAATGACCATTATGTATATTTTTTCAGGGCTCTATTTACTTTGTTCTCATGATTTCATAACTTCTTATACTTTTTAATAATACAATAATATTTCATATTTCAGTACCAAAATTTGTTTGCCATATTCCAGTCAACTGAGACCTACTTAGTACTTTTCTAGTTTTTTATAGCTTCAGAAAGTGCTTCTGTGAATATTTTGGTACATGTGGAACCTCTTTTTGTCTTTGACCTTCTGGAGATATGCACCCAGATTGCTGTATGATGTTTTAAAAATAACTACCTTTCAGGCAGTCTGGGAGAGAGAATTCCAGGTGAGCCTAGCAAAGTTTTGTTAGGCTTTTTGCTTTTGAAACCACCTAGCGTAGCCGGCAAGGCAGCTGGAAGTTGCAAAAGTTGGAATGCTGAGCCTGGTGTCAGAAAGACTTGTCTTCCTGAGTTCAAATCTGGCCTGAGACATTTAAAAAGCTGTGTGACCCTGGGTAAGTCACTTAACCCTGTTTACCTCAGTTCCTCATCAGTGAAATGAGCTGGAGAAAGAAATGGTAAATCATTTCAGTATCTTTGCTAAGAAAGCCCTAAATGGGGTCATGAAGAGCTAGACATGATTGAAATAACTGAATAACAACAAAATTTTGACAGTAAGCCATGCAGAATGACTGGTTTCAGCCTAAAGAAAACCAGTTCACTGTCCCTCCTTGACACTTTTCACAGGGAAGGTAATGACAATACACTGTATCTTATCCTTAGAAGTGTGATTTAACTCCTTCAGTATTCCATATTAGTATACTTCAAATAGTCAATAGAAAATGTAGCAAGCTGTTCTATGTCAAAGGAACCATAGCTACAAACTACCTGCTCCTTCCTTCAACCGGTTCCCTAGCCCCATTTAACATTTAGAGAATTCTGTCCATTGTTCTGGAATGATGAAATAAAGAGAGATTGAGAAAAACAAGTTATGAAGGCTAGAGAGATAGAGTGAAAGTGTGTGTGTGTGTGCATGTGTGTGTGTGGAGGGGAGAGAATTTATATGCTAGGCACTGTGCTTGAGGAAAGAGCCCTGAATTTGGAGACAGGAAACATGGTCATTAGTTCCTCCTCTGTCACTTATTTTTGCTTACCTTTCTGAGCCTAGGTCTCTTTATTGACAAAGAACTGAGACTGGACTATGTCATCACTGAGGTTGCTCACAGTTCTAATTGCTCTGATTCTAAAGGTACGGCATTCAAAGGGATGGAAGGAGGTCAACAGAACGTCTAATTTCATTATCTAATTTCAGGAAGGTAAAGTGGTATTAGATTCAGCTTATAGATGAAGCAAAGGTTGGCCCAAGGTGTCAGTAACTTAGGAGGCCATGAAGTGAGGTAGTGGTAGGGAGAGGATCTGAAGCCAGATCTCCTACCTTAATTTGCTACAAACGTCCTCAAGTAGAGTTTCTTCTAGTCATTATGGATTTTAGATATCAGCATCTCTGCCTGAAAAGAAAAATAGTTCATGGAATCATAGATTGAAAACTGAAAAGAATCTCTGAAGCCATCTTGTACAACATCCTCACCTTATAAATGAGAAAATAAAACTCAGTGACATTAAATGACTTGCTCAAATTCCTATGAGCAGTAAGTAGCAGACATGGGATTCAAACTCAACCCCTTATATTTTAAATCTCTCTTTCTACTGGATCATTTGCTTGGTGTTACTCATGTTTATAATGTGATATTGCTTTCCTTTCAGCTATGCTCTTCTCACTCTTGTTCTCTCTTCCCCTTTGATTTCAATCTATCAAATTCTTTTATCACTAAAAATAAAGTTTTGTGGTTGCTTTTTTGTTTTTAACATGATGCTTATTTTGAAGTTAGATGAAGCAGAGGACAGAGGGAAGATCTGAACTCAAATATGACCTCAATTACTAGCTAGGTGACCCTAGGAAAGTCCCCTACCCTGTTTGCCTCCAAGTCCTCATCTGTAAAAGAAGGATAATAATTGCCCCCTACCTCCCATGGCTCTTGTAAGGATCAAATGAAATAAGAATTTCAAAGTCCTTAGCACAGTACCTGGTGTATAATAAGTGCTATACAAATATTAGTTATTAATATTATTATTCCCCTTGAACATTTCCTTACAACAAAGAAAAACATTTCAGCAATACTGTCACAGCCACCATATCTAACAATATATACTGATTTTTTTCTCCAAAGTTTCCTCTCTACTTCTCTATTAAGAAGACTCTATTAAGAAGTGTTTCATTATCATTTCCCTAGGCCTAACTCCTTTCTATTGTTCTGGAAGCAAAGAACTAGTCTCATTCACTCTCTTCTGACTCACCTTATAAGAGAAGTTCTAGGCTGTGAAGTTATACGAAACTGAAAGCACATTAGAATTTCAATGAACTCAGAAATTATGATTCTTAGCAATACTACTAGACTTCTCGACCTTACTGTTGCTTGATGCCATCTGAATTACTATGGGTAGAGCCCTTGACATCATTTGGGAATTGTAGAGCCTTCTGAAAATTAAAAACAATTTTGAACCCTCTCTGATCCAAAAGTTATGAAGCAAAATCTGTTCTCTTCCACCTACCTCTGGGCTAAGTGCTACAAAGTAATAATGAAACACATGTTCTCTGATCTCCTATGACTCTGATTGGGGTTAGGGATGCTGAGCATGGATATGGAATAGACCAAAACTAACTAGTCTCATGGGAACTGGACTCATGATCTTGGCCTTATTAGCAACAGCCAAGATCATGGATTCAGTCCCCTGGTGTACCAGTTAGCTTTGCTCTTTGCCACAATCACAGCCTGCATTCCTAACCCCAGACAGAAGTCTGGCAAATATGTGACCTTGGTGTACAAGGGGATCCAGATGAGAAAAGGCAATTCACTCAAAGCAACAGAAATATATCCCCTTCACTCGGGAAAAACAATACTCAAAGACACATCTATTTTGATGATAGTTCAGTACCCTCATTTTTGTGCACAAAAGAAGAGTTCAGATAAAACATAAACCTCTTTGTTTGTCATTTAAAGTCTTCACAATAAAATCATCTGTCGTCCTATGGTTAGCTTTTTCCTACCTCTAGAGCCTGTAATCCCTGGGATTCAAACTTTCTAGATGCAGAGGCAAAAAAAAAGAATTTAAAAGAAGCTATCCCCTCTTAGCTTTCTTTTCTCTTTCATTCCTTTCATTTTAGCTCAACTCTACTTCTCTTGAGTTACTACCCTTCTCCAGCCTTCCCATTCTTAGAAGAATCTGGACCTTCCTTTCTATCATTAATAACGCTTCCTTTCATGCTAAATCTCTTTCATATGTATTTCTTCTTATACTCAAGGAAACCAAGTTCTCAATAGATAATACTATATTCCTGGTCATCATCATTAGTACTCGCTGCCCCTTCTCTCATTCTATCACCACCATCGCCATCAACATTATCATTATTATGTAACATTACCATAATTGTTTTATCCTCACAAGAATCGTAAACACTTATTAAGTTCATGTGTGCTAGGTACAGGGCTAAAGACTGGTAAGTGCTCTTAATATCTTTATTTTGCAAATGAGGAAACTGAGGCAGTTTCCAGAAGCACTGAAGAAATTTGCCCAGCTATTAAATGTTTGAGGTCAAATTTGAACTCAGGTCTTCCTGACTCCAATTCTAAAAAGAGAACTTAGTATATCACTTGTTCCTTGCTTTCCCTTCCATCTCCTATCATCACAGCCTTTTATGACGTTCCCTCCAGCCTTCTATGTTATCCAGTCCATATCTTTATTGTTGTGATATACTAGTGTTCAGATTATTCTTCCTACTTTCAAAGTACTTTCTGGTTCATAGCCTTCTTTTCTACCCCAACACTTTTCTTCAAGGAGACATTATTCTCCTCTTGAACATCTTGTCCTCCCAGTTCTTCATTCTCCTGATGTACCATGAGCTACGTCTTCACTCTATCTCAGCCACTTTTAAGGGATACTCTTTGTCTTTGATGTAAACATCTAATCAGAGATCTCAGGAAATTTCTGAAATTCTTACCTTTGATTATAAGCTCCTCTCTTTCCATCCCTCCTTCTGTCTAACTCCTCCTAAACTTGATCTTTATTCTCATCACAAACTCCAGCCCTTCAGAATTTCCCTGTTTTATCTGTTCTTCACCTGTAGTCCAGTTTCATTTTCTTTCCCCAATTAACAGTCTTGATCCTAAACAATTCAACAACTCACTCTCCTTTTGAGAATCCCTTGTTATTTTATCACTCTATTCATATTGAGACAATCCTTCATCCACTCATTCCCACCACTGACAACTTGAAAGTTGTTTGAGTACCACTGGAGAAAATTATACAACCAAACAAATTCGTGATAACTAATTTCAACTACTCCCTCACTGTGGCATCTCAATACTTTACTACTTCTGGCTTGATCCTTTATGATCTTTCTCAAATGTTGTTCCAGAACACCTTCCTTACTCCTTATCATCCCGAACCTACTCACTTTCTCTCTTAACAAAGAAAGTTGACTCTTACTTTACTGAGAAAATTGAGAACATTCATCAAAAGCTCCCTTGTCTCATTTGTTCCACCCTGCACACTTTACTAAAATTGCTATCTTCCAAATTACTAATAGATTTTATCTTTACTGTTACATCTGACTTCTTAATTCTCAACTTACTGCAGATTTTAATGCTATTGACCACTCCCTACTCATGGATATTCTTTCCATACTCAGCTTCTGTGAAAATAAGGTCTCTTTGGTATTCTCCTAGGTACTTGATGACATTTCAGTCTCACTAGATCATCCCCTTCTTTCACATGAATGTCTCCAAGTGTCTATCCTGGGCCCATTTTTCTTGTCTTTTTACAATATCAAGGCAATGGAATATAGCATAGTAAGTCAGATAAAGCATTGGAATCAGAAAGATTTAAATTCAAATCTTGCCTCAGATACTTACTGTGTAACCCTAGGCAAGTCATTTAAATACCCCTCAGTCTCAGTTTCCTCAGTTGAAAAATGAAAATAGCTATTTGCACCTACTTCACAGGTTTGTTGTAAGGATTAGATGGGATGATGTCTGCAAATCACTGAATGTTTTTAATACTTTATAGCTATTTTTTTATCTCTTCCTTCGTGACCTTATCAGCACCTTTGGGTTTAGTTATCATTTCTACATAGATGGCTTTCAAATCTCCATATTCAGCCATAATATCTATCCTGAATTTCTTTTCCATTGTCAGCTGCCTGTTGGACTTCTTTACCTGGAAATTGGCATCTTGAACTCAACAGACTTAAAGCAGAACTGATTATTTCCCCATCCCTTGCAATATAACTTTCTTCTAAATATTGCTATTTTTAGAGCACCCCCATACTCTCAGTCACCCAGGTTTACACTCTCAGAATCTTCCCTGACTCTTCTCTTCCACCCTCCCTTCTCCCTATATAGTCATCTGACAATCCTGTGAATTTTACCACCATGATATTTATCTCAACCCACCTCCTTCTTTCTACCCACATGGCTACTACCCTAGAATTATAGAACCATAAATATAGTGATAGAAGGAGCCTCAGCTATCAACTGCTCTAATTCTTTCATTTTACAAATGAGAAAAACAAGGCCCAGAGTAACCTCTTTTTTTTTTCTAGAGGTCATGGAGGTAGTAATCCCATTGTAGGCGGGATTTGAACTCAGGGCCTCTAACTCCTATCATCTCTATTGTAATAGCCTCTCAACTAGTCTGCCTATTCCTGTTCTCTTCCCCTCTCTACCCCCTATTGCACAAAGCAACCAAGCTTCCTAAAGCACAGGTCTAACCATGTAACTGCCCTGCTCAAATACACTGAGGGGTTCCCTGTTTCCTCCACAATAATACAAAAAAAAATTGAATTTAAAGCCCTCCAAAATCTGGACCTAACTTTACTGAGTCTAATTGCATATTTTTTCCCTTCAGATAATCAGCCTTTCAGTCAAACTGAACTATTAACTGTTACTCCATGATGATATTTGAACCCGTATCTACACACATAACCAAGCCATCTTCCTTTCTCATAATTTTTATATACCTTCAGTCCTCAGATCAATACCAAGTCCTCCTTGATGATTTTCCTGCCCCCTACACTTCTCGGTGCCACAATTTACTTCGAATTTCTAATTATGTATACATGACTGTTGTATACCTTTAATCTAATATAAATTCATTGAGTACATACTCTTCTGTTTTTGTCTGTGGTTTCATCCCTAGTGCCTAGCACACAGCATTGTACATCACACATGTTTATTAAGCTGAACTAAAAGGATAGAGATTTGCCACCAATGAGAAGATCCAAAAGAATATGCTATATAGCACAGGGCATGATATACAGTAAGGGCTTAACAAATGCCATTACCAAAATGGAGTTCCACAGATCCCTTATGCAGTAGCAGCATTATCCGAACAAGTGTCCAACAGTTCAAAGAGACATTGAAAGGAACAGGGAGGAAGCAGTGTATAATTGTGGTTATGAGTTCTGGTGTCTTTGTTAAAAAAAAAATTGAGCATCTCATTACATCATATGCAAACAGACAGCATAAACTGAAATACTGGGCAGGATGGCAGAAAACTATAACCTCCCAAAAATGTTCCCCTAAATGAAAAGTGAGTAGGAAAGTGATAATTCTGTGGCTAAAAATGTGGAGGTGCAACTGAGCCAAACAGTTAAAGGGCCAGTTCTATAAATTCTACTCCTCTGCAAAGTGAGTACAGATGGGACTGGAGTTTCCATTAGCAATGCAAAGACAGAATTCAGAGTTATTTCAGAAAACACCCCTGAATCAGAGGCAAGATGTTGCATTTCCCTTTTACTCATTCCATTGCCACTCTCCTCCTAGACTCATCAAAGTGGCCTGTGGCCGTACATCACCCCAGCAACATGATGAACTGGAACAGCTTCTTCTCGGGAACTCCTGGATTTATATGACAGTGGGTGGTATGAATTAATATTCATTGAGTTTTTAGTTAACAAGTATGAATATAATTTGGAGTCATAGCTCATGAGAAGCATCTGTTTCTAAAAATAATGGATATTTAAATTCCAAACAACTACTGATTGTTTTTTATAGTTGCCTTTTTGGAAAACCCACTTCTCTTGGTTCTTTTAATTAGAAAAATGACCACTGGAACTATCTGAAAAAGCCAAAAGTCATCTCAAATAATTTTAGTCATTATGGGTTTATTAGAATTCAGTCATTAATTTGTTCAAAATTTGAAAACTATCTAACTTACTATTTCATGCAAAACATGGAGCCAAATGCTAGGAGAAAGCAAAAGATAAATGAGACAAGGTCTCTATCCTGATGGAACTTAATGATATTTTTATAACGGCAATTCTGATCAATTTGCCTTCTATTACCATATATTCCATACAAATGCTAATGAGAGAGGCAGAGCAGCTTGATAGAGAGAGTGCTTGACCTGGAATCAGGTAGGCCTAGGTTCAAGTCCCACTTGTGATTCTATGTTAGAAACCACTTAACTTCTAAACCCTGATTTCCTTCCTGTAAAATGGAAATATCTAACATTCGCATCTAGCTTTCAGGGTTGTAGTGATAATTACATTAGATAATGTATGTTAAATGCTTTGCAAGCTTTAAGGTTTCTAGAAATGCCCACTAATGGTATGTAATGTGATTTGGCAGGTGAATTTGACTGAATCTATAGAAAATGAAAATAAATAAATGTGATTTTGGGAGGAAGGGGTTTTTTTTTTTTTTTGGCTCCATCTCCTTACAAATAAAAAATTCATACTGTAAGTGTTCTGCCTTGAAGAGACCATAATCTAGTCATTATGTGCCTGGATTTCTGGTAAATCTCTCCTGGCCACTGTGTCTTGGCCTACCTTCTGGGAATAGAGGTGAAATATGAGGCTCTTCCTCCACTATTTACCATTGGGATTATCTTCTCTAGTCAGTCCATATGTTGACACAGATTATCCTTACAGAAATTGAATTTCCCAACTATTCTACTGGAATTTCAGCAGCAAAGTGATGTCTACACAGAAAACACTTCAAATAGTCCATTTATTCCAGTGACATAAGTTTAAATTCTGGGTTCTCAAATAAATGTGCAAAGAATGACACCACCAAACATTGCCCCAAGGAAGACCTTACACTCAAAAAAGGCTTCAGCATGCACTCTGTGTACCTTCTTTATTGAGTCCCTAAGTTAGTATAGTATAATAGAAAGTGCTAGATTGAGTCAGATGACCTGAGTTCCAATCTAAGTTTTGCACTTACTACCTATGTGACCTTTGGCAGTAACTTAACCTCTCTGAGCCTTAGTTCCATTGCTTATAAAATTAAATAAGTAATACTAAATGATCTCTAAGATCTCAGCATATCGAGGATCTCTTCCAATGCTATGATCCTGTTGTCTGTTTGACCTTGGGCAAGGTCACTTAATCTTTCTGGGTCTGTTTCCTTAGAGATAAAATAAATTGTTGTATTAATTGAACACTGAAGTTCCTTTTAGTTTTAATCCTCCAAAAAGAAGCTTCAGGAGTACTATAATAGTCATTTAAGTCAAGAATAAGCTGAGAAACCACATCTCTGATTCCAACAAAATCACTGAATTATTCAAACAATCAAAAACTATTAATTGCCTAATTTGTATGTGAAAGACCGTGTCGTTGACATAAGCACAAATAAGATATGATCCCTGCCCCTGGAAAACATTGTTTGTTTGATGAAAGATTCTTGCCCCCATGCCATATGTTGGAGTAAAAGTATAAGTGAGTATATTAGAAACAAGGAAGATGATGACACTCCATTTCAGGGGTAGTTTTTGGCTAATAATTTGCTTTGGGGGGCCACTTGAAAGCATGGTTCTTTCAAGTTAGGAAGCAATAAAGTTGTTAAAGAATGGATGGTTAGCAAAGAAAAAGAGAGAAATATGAAACTGCCAAGAAAGTAGTATGGAATAGTGAGTAGGGATCCTAGAGCTTCCTCAGAGCCAGGAAGGCCTGGAAAAAAAATGCCTCCTTTGACATCCTGACTGTGTGACTCTGGGCAAATCACTTACACTCTCAATGGCCAAGCCAACTCTCTAAGTCTCAAGTTGCAGGGAAAGTGCTGGACTGCTTTGGTAGACATAGTTTCATCATCCAGGAAATCCTCCAATAAATGAAAATGCAGTTCCAGTCCTTATCCCTTTATGAATGTATAATAATACCCTTCCTTACTTTAATTTGAATATCTCAAAAAAAAAAAATGTGTGCCTTCATTGCCATGGGCACTGTCTCCACCCACCAATTAATCCTGCAACCATGCCACAATTTTTATGAGGTTCTTTGAGAACAGATAACACTCACTTGGTGGTCAACTCTCTGGTAATGTCCTTCCTATATTTAAATAAGTTCTCAGAGCAAAATCATCATCAGAGCTGGGTTTGTCCTCAAAGACTTTCCAGGTGTTCTCTGGAGGCAATGCCCTCAGAAATCCAGAGGCACCTCCAATCACAATGAAGCATCAGAAGACTTAAGGGAAAGAGTCTTCTACTTAAAAGATTACTAAAAGATTTTAAAATAAATTTCAAAAGATTAATAAAATATTATTTAAAAGACTCATCAAGTGACAGAGGAATGGTGAACAGAAATAGAATACATGCCATTTTAGTACAAAAGTCTTTTTTCTCCAAAAACAGTAATAATAATAGATAGCACATCCAAGTTTGCAAAGTACTTTACATGTTTTTGTATTCAGACCTCATGAAAACACTGTGAGATAGGTGTTATTATTTTCCTCATTTTACAGATGAGAAAACTGAGGCTGAAAGGGGTAGAGCAAGGATCATAATGCTGCAAAAGAGATTGTTCAAGACAGAATAGATAGTTAGAAAGACAGGTTAGAAAGGGAGACTAAAGTCCCACTTATAAGGTAGGTCTCCCTCATTTAACCTAATCATAATTCTAGTCTCTCACTGACTCCCTCAGAAAAAAATTGCTAGTTACAAAATCACATGCCCCTTTTTCACTCCACTACTTGATTGATGAAACACAAAGCTGATGAGCAAGACTGTCAGGAATCTGATGTAGAATCTGCTCTGCCTCACTACAATCAACTATGGGAAGGTAGTGACTGGGAACTGATCTGGAAACCCTTCCTAGAGGCATCCAGATGGCACCTTGGACAGTGCTGGGACTGGAATCTTAAAGAACTGAGTGTGATTCAGGGGAAAGTCATTTAATGCCTATCTGCCTCAATTTCCTCAATTTTAAAATATGAATAATAATTCATATAATAGTTACTTAAAGGGCTGTTTTGAGAATCAAATGAGATAATATGAAAAAGCACTTAGCACAATGCCTAGGACATAGTAGGTGCTTAATACATGTTTATTCCCTTCCTCTTTAACTTCTACCCATCTCCAGTGAACTGAGAATACTCCACCTAGGAAATATCCAACAAAGACATTGTGATATCAGCATTCCCAATAGAAGTTAGGGGTTGATTTATTCTGTACTGGTCTCCCTTTTGGAATTCTCCTTACTTTATGATTAAAAAATATCTAGATTTCTGCCATATTAATCCTTGTGATTTATAACTGCCCAAATTCCATTGCTATGTTATCTTTCCCCAAACTTAAACCATTAACCAGCTCAGTTTTATCCTTTTTCATTGCCTATTCTCTACTTCAAGAAGCATTAACAAATTCTAAAACTTATCAGCCTGGATCTTTTTCTTTTACACTCACATCTTCTTTGATCACTAAAACCTGGCTCTCTTCTAAAAAACATTCATCTCTTACCACCCTCTCCAATGCTGGTTGTTCTTTCCCTAACTGCTTCACACACTCCCACAAAAGATACACAGTGCCAAGAGCCAGAATCAATATATTCCTTGCTTCCTTCCCTCTACCACATCTAGTATGACCCTCTGCCTCTGTTACTAATATCACGATTAGCAAAATTAGCAGCCTCTCCTTTGAAGCTCATACCGTATGCCTGCCTGAATCACCCTGTTCAGATCCTTTTTCTATCAATCACTGACTTCCAGGCCACTTATTTCTCTTCCCCCCAGAATTCACTCAGTGTCTGAAGTACACAGTCTTCCTTGCTAAGCTGTCTTTTGTCTTCACACTTAGTGACTTTGGAATTTACTTTAAAGACCCTCCAAATGCTCTGTTACTCCAGTTCTTCAACTTCCTCAACCCTTAAGACCTTTATCTCCACCCTCTCTCAGTCATGGATAGGTCTTTGTCTATTCCAAACTATTCTGTTTCTAGGATTGTGAACTCTGAAATCCATGTCTTTGGTCAGTCTCCTATCCTTCCACTTTTCCCACTGCCTAACCCTGGTCTTCATTCTCATTTCCACCCTCAGTTCCTCAGTCCTTCCCTGTTCCCCCTGCCCATCACTTTAATTCTGGATCTTTCTGTTTCTCTTTTCAGAATCAAGACCCTCCCCTCCCTCCCACGCAGGGTTAACCAATTCAGAAAGGTATTGTCTCACTTCTCTGAATTTCTTGTCTCTTTTTTCTTCTGCTGCCTATGCTCAAACTCATGCCTTGGCTGTCCCAACCATTCCCATTTTCTAAACTTACTCTGGAAGTTTGTTGACATTATTAATAGTAATTTGTTGACATTATTAATTAATAGCAATCACAACAAATCATATTTATATAACACTTTCAGACTTATAAAACACTTCTCCAAAATTATATTCTGAGGTAAGGAATAGGAACTAGTCAGAGGAAGCAGAGAAATGCAGGCTAGGTCCACTATAAATAAAATCTCAACTGGGGCCTCACTAACACAAGACAATCATGTTAATGATCTCTGATCTACTCTCTATCCTATTTCTAACAATGGCTATTTTAAACATTCTCTCTGCTTACATCCTCAAACCTCTCTCTCTTTTTCTCAGTGTATGACCTTCTAATCTTACCTTATTGAAAAGACCGAGGAATTAGTAAACTGCACACACTGCCTCTACTGCTCCATCAATCACTTATTCCTCAGTTCCTTGTCATCCAGCTTTCAACCACATAGTTTGATTAAAATGACTCCCTCAAAGATCACCCATGACCTCTTAATGGCCTTCTCTTAATCCTCACCCTTTTGGACCTTTCTGCAGCATTCAATCCATCAATTATTAAGCCCTGATGTAACAGCCAAGTCTTTGGTGCACATGAAGATAAAAACCAAACAGCCCATGCCTTCATTTCACCGAGAGAACATTCCACACAATGAAGCATCCATTTCTCCTGGATACAACCCTGGCTCCTATGGCACTGCTTTCTTCTACTTCTCCTAGCTATCTGGTCACTCCCTTTTGGATTCCTTCTTTGCTTCATTTTTCTCTTGCCTCCTAAGTATGGATATCTTTCCAGGATCTGTCTTGGGACTTTTCCCTTTACATCATTTCACTTAATCCAATGACAAACTTATCAGATATCATATCCTCAACTGTTTTTTTTTTTAATTTATTTATTTAACTTTTAAGATTCATTTTGACAAAATTTTGGGTTCCAAATTTTCTCCCCATTTCTCTCCTCCCCCCACCCCAAAACACCAAGCATTCTAATTGCCCCTATCACCAATCTGCCCTCTCTTCTATCATCCCTCTCTGCCCTTGTCCCCTTCTTCTCTTTTGTCCTGTAGGGCCAAATAACTTTTTATACCCCTTTACCTATATTTCTTATTTCCTGGTAGCAAGAACAGTACTCAACAGTTGATCCTAACACTTTGAGCTCCAACTTCTTTACCTCCCTCCCTCTCCACCCCTTCCCTTTGGAAGGTAAGCAATTCAATATAGGCCAAATCTGTGTAGTTTTGCAAATGACTTCCATAATAGTCGTGTTGTATAAGACTAACTATATTTCCCTCCATCCTATCCTGTCCCCCATTACTTCTATTCTCTCTTTTGATCCTGTCCCTCCCCATGAGTGTCGACCTCAAATTGCTCCCTCCTCCCCATGCTCTCCCTTCCATCATCCCCCCCACCCTGCTTATCCCCTTATCCCCCACTTTCCTGTATTGTAAGAGGTTTTCATACCAAAATGAGTGTACATTTTATTCCTTCCTTTAGTGGAATGTGATGAGAGTAAACTTCATGTTTTTCTCTCACCTCCCTTCTTTTTCCCTCCACTAATGAGTCTTTTGCTTGCCTCTTTTATGAGAGATAATTTGCCCCATTCCATTTCTCCCTTTCTCCTCCCAATTTATTTCTCTCTCACTGCTTGATATCATTTTTTTAAGATATGATCCCATCCTCTTCAATTCACTCTGTGCAGTCTGTCTCTATGTGTGTGTGTGTGCGCATGTGCACGTGTGTGTGTGTAATCCCACCAACTACCCAGATACTGAAAAGTTTCAAGAGTTACAAATATTGTCTTTCCATGTAGGAATGTAAACAGTTCAACTTTAGTAAGTCCCTCATGACTTCTCTTTGCAGTTTACGTTTTCATGCTTCTCTTCATTCTTGTGTTTGAAAGTCAAATTTTCTTTTCAGCTCTGGTCTTTTCATCAAGAATGCTTGAAAATCCTCTATTTCATTGAAAGACCAATTTTTCCTCTGAAGTATTATACTCAGTTTTGCTGGATAGGTGATTCTTGGTTTTAGTCCTAGTTCCTTTGACTTCTGGAATATCCTATTCCACGCCCTTTGATCCCTTAATGTAGACGCTGCTAGATCTTGTGTTATCCTGATTGTATTTCCACAATACTTGAATTGTTTCTTTCTAGCTGCTTGCAATATTTTCTCCTTGACCAGGGAACTCTGGAATTTGGCCACAATGTTCCTAGGAGTTTCTCTTTTTGGATCTCTTTCAGGAGGGGATCTGTGGATTCTTTCAATATTTATTTTGCCCTCTGGTTCTAGAATATCAAGGCAGTTTTCCTTGATAATTTCATGAAAGATGCTATCTAGGCTCTTTTTTTGATCATGGCTTTCAGGTAGACCCATAATTTTTAAATTGTCTCTCCTGGATCTATTTTCCAGGTCAGTTGTTTTTCCAATGAGATATATCACATTATTTTCCATTTCCTCATTCTTTAGTTTTGTTTTGTGATTTCTTGGTTTCTATAAAGTCATTGGCCTTCATCTGTTCCATTCTAATTTTGAAAGAACTATTTTCTTCAGTGAGCTTTTGAACCTCCTTTTCCATTTGGCTAATTCTGCTTTAGAAAGCATTCTTCTCCTCATTGGTTTTTTGAACCTCTTTTGCCAATTGAGTTAGCCTATTTTTCAAGGTGTTATTTTCTTCCGCATTTTTTTGGGTCTCCTTTAGCAAGGTGTTGACCTGCTTTTCATACTTTACTTGCATCTCTCTCATTTCTCTTCCCAGTTTTTCCTCCACCTCTCTAACTTCATTTTCAAAATTCTTTTTGAGCTCTTCCATGGCCTGAGCCCACTGGGTGGGCTGAGATACAGAAGCCTTGACTTCTGTGTCTTTCCCTGATAGTAAGCATTGTTCTTCCTCATCAGAAAGGAAGGGAGGAAATACCTGTTCACCAAGAAAGTAACCTTCTATAGTCTTATTTTTTTTCCCTTTTCTGGGCATTTTCCCAGCTAGTGACTTGACTTCTGAATGTCCTCTTCACACCCACTTCGCCTCCAGATCCACCCAGCCAGCACTTGGGGTCTGAGATTCAAATGCTGCTTCCCAGCCTCAGGGCTTTGTGTGGGGCAGGGCTGCTATTCAGTGTGAGATTAAGTTCAGGTGCTCAGGTGGGGGCAGGGCTGCCACTCCAGGGCTCAGTTCCCTCAGGGGGTTTATGCAGAGACCTTCAACAATGGATCCTAGCTCCTGCCTGCTTGGGGAGCCCTGGTCTGCTGCAGCCTCTGCTGCTGCCTCCCGAGCAGGCCTGAGTTATGGAGACACCCCGCTCCCTTCACAATAAGCCAAAAAGACTCTTTCACTCACCCCCGGTGCCCGTGGGTAGAGGGACCCGCGCGGCCACTGGAGATTCTGTCCCTGAAGCCTGCTTGGATCTGCTCCTGTCAGTGCCACATGGCCAAGACAGGGCTGGGCTCAGCTCAGGTCCAGGGCACAACGGACCTTTTGTTGGTTTTTCAGGGCTCTCTGAAACAGAAATCTCATCCACTCTGTTGTTCTGTGGCTTCTGCTGCTCCAGAATTTGTTGGGAGTTCTTCTTTACAGATATTTTATGGGCTGTGGGTTTGGAGCTAGCATATGTGAATGTTTCTACTCCGCCATCTTGGCTCCTCCCCCTCTTCAATTGTTAATTGTCTTTAGATAAATGTCTCTGAAATCTTTATAGGGTTATAATCTCTTACCTGAATTCTATTCCTACATTTGCAACTGTCTACAAGATATCCCCATCTGGAAACCCTGCCAGGTCCTCAAATTCAACATGCCCCCAAACTAAGCTGATTATATTCCCAGATAAAAAAAATCATTCCTTACAAATTCCCTATTTTTGTTAAAGCTAACACCATCCTTCTAGTATGCAAGCTCAACAACTCAGTACTACTTTTTGCATTCTTTCCTACACTCTGTCACCACCAGATCTAAGCAGGTGCTAAGTCCTGTGCATTCTTCTACAGAACATCTTTCATTTATTGCTTTGTCTCAAATGTTTTTCATGTAATACTCCATTTCCCTCATTTCAGTAGCATCAATGTAGTGTGGCCTGAGGACATATGCAGTGCAAAGTGCGCATTCTTGTGTTCAGAACGAAGACTGCAATGAAGTTGCATGATGCAACATGGCCAACTGCTGCCAGAAACACCTTGAATTCATCACGTTTGATTTTTAATTAACTTTTGGTCATGCATTCAGAAATCTTTTACTGTTGCTAAAATTTTTTATAACCTCATAAATAAGAAGCATCGAATTCTGTAAGACATGTAGGTTCCAAAATAATCTTCCTAAGGCAGAGGTCTAACCAAGTTACTATCCATCTCAAAAGTCTTTAGGAACTTTCTGTTACTTCTAGGATGAAATTTAATCTCCTTAGCCTGGCATTTAAGGTTCTTTGCAATTAAGATCTAATATATCTTTCTAGTCTTATTTCACTTGAATCCCTTTCATATATTTTCTGTTCCACCATAACTATGTGACTAGTTCTTCCCTGATCATTCCATGTCATCTGCCACCTCCATCCTTTCGCATATTCCAAGAAATGTATTGCCTCTTCATCTCTATTTTGCAGAATTTTCTTTCTTCAATGTTTAACCCAGGTGCCACCTCTACTATGAAACCTCTGACTCTCCTAGCTGAAAGTGTTTTATCCTTTTTTTCCCCTAGAAAATTTTGTCAGTATGTCACCATTATACCCTACCTTTTATTGTGTGTATTTCCCTCAGTATGTTGAAAACTCCCTAAATACAGGAAAGACTATTTCATTTTTAGCTTTGTTTCAATCAATAAATATCATTAAGTGTCTACTATGTACCAAGCAGGGCAGTTAAGTGGCACAGTGGATAAAGCACTGGGCCTGGAGTCAGGAAGACCTGAGTTCAAATTTGGCCTCAGACACTTATTACCTGTGTGATCCTGGGCAAATAACTTAACCCTGTTTGCCTTGATTTCCTCATCAGTAAAATGAACTGGAGGAAAAACATAGCAAATCGTTGTAGTACCTTTGCTAAGAAAACCCTAAATGGGGTCAGAAAGGATCAAGCATGACTGAAAATAACTAAACAACAGCAAAAAAACAAATGTGCCAAGTACTGTGCTAAGCATCAGAGCCTAATGTCTAGCAAAGTATCTTCCATGTGTCAGATGCTCAATGAAGTGGTTTATTGAATTGCAGAGGTCAAGATAGGTAATATCTAAGGCTCTTTTCAATTCATAGTCTATCGTTTCCTGCCTATACAAAACTGAATATTAAAAGCATATCTCAAGTCCTACCTCCTCCAGGAAACCTTTCCTTGCTATCTTCAGAACATTCTTATTTTCCCAACATCCTTAACGTCTGAAATGGCACAAGCTAAGAGAAGAAACTATTTATTCAGAGTTTTAAAATAGGAAGTATACTACAAAAAAAAAAAATCTAGACCACACAAAAGAACTACTTTTTTGAGTTGGCACATCCAAAGTAAAAAAAGTAAGGATGTTATTAATAATAATGCAAAATCTCACTATTACCCCAACCAATGTGTTCATTTTGGAAGTATTAATTTTCTGGTCTTTAAATTCTGAGATTAGATTTTCTCCCCATTTGAGCAAGAGCCATCTGCCAGCCATATTGTAGATGGGCTGATTTTCTTACTTGCACTACTTTGGACAGACTTGGACCCTGATTGGAGCTGTCAATCCTCTACTTTCACACTTTAAAAAGAAGAGAAAAAAACAACTCTGTTACATTTTACTGAAATTATACATTGAGTATTGGAATATGTAACGTCAGTGTGCATTTTGGAAATGTGTGTTGATTTTTCTTTTTACTTCCACTCAGTGATAACCTCCAACAGAGTTATAGTAAATGCCCCAAGCTACTAAAAACTTCTGAAGCTTCAGGCTGCTGTCAGGTGGTATTAGCAGCAATAAAACACTCATTTTCCTCTTAATCAGCATGAGATTGTCACTTTTCTCCAGGGGCATTGCTGGCCACAAAGGCAATCAGTGAAATGGACTGTTACTGTAGTACATAGTGCCATCTAGGGACCAGGATGGATGGGAGCAGTCCATGCAAACAAAGAATATGAAATTACTTCTTAGAAACCACTTTCTGGTGCAATGTTTGCCAAGGCAACATCCAAACATGCTAATCATAAACAAATAGTCAGAAGAGACCATAAGCATTCAGGTCTGTACTTAACTGCGTATGAGAGGAGTAGAGAGGAAAGAAGCTATCATGAAGGGAAAGAGTTGGAACTATGGCCTTCCTTCTTTAGAAAGCTAGAAAGCAACATAGTATTTATTGTAGAAAGTGTTGGATTCATAACTGGAAAATCTGGGTTTGAATCTTCATTCCGCCATTCCTTAACTATGTGACTTTGGTCAATTCATTGTTTCTCTTGAACACCAATCTCCTTCCCTACAGAATGAGGAATTTGAATTAGATGACTTCTGAGGCTACTTCTGGTCAAAATCTGTGATCCTCTTTGAATGAATAGAAGAGCAGGATGAGAAGAGATATCAGTGTGGATAAAGAGTTAGCCTTAGAGTAAGGAAGACATGTATTGAAGTATTTTCTCCAATACATATGAGCTTTGTGACCAAGAGTTTTTCAACCTCTCAGTGCCCCCCAGGCAACTAAGATCTTAAGTTACAGGGGAGATACTGAACTGTATCAGTGATGGAGTTTTCATAATTCCTACCCAATGGAATCATGAGTCCATATCAAAAAAACAGTTTTAAAGAACTGTATAAGCAGGATATAATGTGATATTAGTGGGAAAAAGGAAAAAAAATTATATTTAAAAATTTAGTGGTGATATTTCAGAGGAATTCCCTAAAATTAAGTTAAATGTCAAAAGTTTCTATTCCTGAACCAATTTGCAACACTCTCAGGGGCATAGTCCCTGGAGGATTTCTATTCAACATACCTGATGTATAGATCCACACATTCTCCTTTCATAATATGAGGAGCTATAAATGAAATCCAGTCTACAGCTGCTAATCACATCTCCAGCTCTGTATGTGGGGATTCACAGGAGGCTGAATGGTTCACAGCTGTATAAATGAACAAGTGTTGCAGCTCCTGGAGAACACTTGCAAAGCTTTTCCTGCAGTGGGTACCAAAAAAAAAATCAGTGAGTATTTCAGGGAATGTTAAGTATTATTAGTCAATTTACAGGAAATCAGGAATTATCACCTGCAGAGATTCTTACCCTATTTCATATGACAAGCTAATATCTGATTTTACTTTGGGAGCAAAGGAAAGCTTAGGGCTGTGGGTCTATGGTGTGCTGTTGATAAGACATGATAAATTGCTGGATGCTCAGCTGATAAACTGTCTTTGTGAGCAACTCTGTCTAGCTAGTTCAAGAATCATTTTCACCATTCCACCTGGGGATGGGAGACATTAGAGGCAACATTCTCTTTATGAACCCATGATTGCATTGGCATAGGTAATTATTGATAAGGAAACTCCCTCTACCAATGCAAATCAGCACCTGCTCTGCAACTTACAGTCTTAGAGAGAAATAAGGTCACCAAGAATGATTTTTCCAGGGCCACACTGGTGGTATATGTCAGAGATGGGACTGGAATCAACAACACCCAGAATCTGAGGCTAATTTTCTATCCATTATGCAAAACTGCCTCTCCAGAGAAACAACACTGTATAGCAAAGGTCACTGAGTCTGAAGTCAGAAGGCCTGGCTTTGCTACTTACTACTCGTATAACCTGGAGAAACTCAATTCCCCTCTCTGGGTCTTAGTTTCTTTATCCTACATCTAAGTCTTGTGATTCTTTCTTAACTGCCGCTAAAGTAGCTTTCAAGGAGAAATATGACAGCAAATACGTAACAACCAACACTCCAGGGGGAAAATGCACATATCACACACTTTTCCATTTCATCCATCTTATCAACATTTTCTCTATTACTTAAGTCTAGATCTGGGGTCAGCAAACCATGGCCAGTCCAGCCCACTGTCTCTTTTTGCATAGCCTATGAGATAAAAATGGTTTGACACATACACCAAGTCTTAGATTTGGCTGTAAACGTAAGAGTTGTAGATCATGCCAATTTTATTTTTTTGACCCCTATAGTTTGTGACCTGGCCCTCCAAGACCCTGTCATTTATGGAAAGTGAAAGGTTCTTTACAAACCTATACATAATTCGGTATGTGTCCCCCAATGCCAATCTAAAAATGTAGCATTGATTGATCTGAGATCTTAGGAATAACTTTAACTCTGACCCTGACCCTCAAGATGTTCTTCAATCAATGAGAAACTGAGAGGAGGACTGACTCAAGCTTCTCCCTAGGACTCACTCATTGCATCTCTTTCCAAAGTTTCATTGATCTGTCACCCTGAGCTTAAAGCCCTGGATTTTAAATTCAGATCTCTGCTGTTTATGATCTATCTAACTCTAGTCAGATCCCTTTTCCTCTGCCATCTCTGAGACCTATTTCCACTTCTATAAAATGAGGGGATGGAAGTTTTGTATTTATAAATGTAAGGCCATTCTTAGCTTAAGGGCCCTACAGAAACAGATGAGGTTATCAGAATTCACCCTCAAGGGTAGTTGCCCTGCCCCGGTCTAGACAATCAACAAAATAATAAAGTTCTGATTTTTAGAGTTTTCCTATTTCAGAGTTGTAAATGATCTCACTGCAGATTTAACAACTGCCTCTAGTATGAGCTTGCTCCAGGACACCATCTCTCAAGGTTCCAAATAATTTGGCCCACCTTACCTATTTAACCTTTTCTTTTCATATATCCCTCTACATAGCCAAATACATCTGTTTACCTTCTCATTCTGTCACATAAGCTATCCTCCTTGCCACTTCTGAGCCTTACCTTGTGCTGTTCCCCTTGCATGAAATGTACACCTCACTTCTCTCCATCTAACAAAATCCTGCTCATTCTTCAGGTCCTGCATATGTTGCAACCATCTGTCAAAGTCATGAGATCATAGGATTCTACAAGTAGAACTGGATGAGACATTAGAAATTATCTGATATGGCCCCCTTATTTTACAGATGAGGAAATGGAGGTCCAGAGAGATTAAGAAACTTGTCCAAGGTCATCCAGATAGTAACTGACAGAGATTGGATCATAACTCAGGTCCTCTGATTTCAAATCCAACATTCCTTCCACTGTTCCATGCTGACTTTGTTACCAGAGGCCCCAGGGGGATGTACTTACCCTAAAATAATAGGGAATTTAAGGTCAATATGTACCATTCACTTGTTTACTTACTCTCATGGGAAAACTTACAGCATAGCATTATTAGTTACTCTTTTATGTGGTTATATCATGTACTTCCAATTCGGTGGGAAGCTCTGTTAGGTCAAGGACTGTACCTTATGCATCTTTCCATTACTTATAGTGCTTAGACAGAACCATCACAGCATCTCAAAGATATTCTCTGAGTAGATTCTATGTACCTCCACCCATAGCCTTCTCCTCCAGGCTCAACTTGGAGTGTCCAACTCTAACTCTCTGAATTGAAAATGAATGCAACCTGGTCCTTTGTGAGAGTAGAAGTTCATCTCTCTTCTCAACCCTCACTAAACAGATGCATATTCTAGACCCCATCATGATAGATAGGTAGTAACCACAAGTAAGCACATAATCATAGATTACAGTTTGTTCTTTCAGTATCTGTAATAACTCTGGTAGCCATCTCCTCTTTTTCCAATTCTTAGAAAAATCTAGCTATAGGAAAAAAGGGCCCTGTTTCAATCAGACAATGGGTTGTCACAGTTCCATGAGTCTTCCAGTCCTTGATTCCTAACAGGACCAAAACTCATCCGTTGCTGAGAAAGGTCCATGATAAGCCAGAGGGCTAAATAGAACCCACAATCCTCTAAGAAGCAAGCAGTAAAGTCCAAAGATTTTTCCTTACCGCCCCACCCCCACCCCACTCCTGTGCCCAGGTACTCTCTCACATCATGGTCTACTATGATCACCTTTCAGTAATGTGATTCTACTTGTTGTCCAAAGTGGAGTATAACATAAATAGCATCTCCCTTATTCTAAATATCAGGCTTTTCTCATCCTAAAATGACATTTTTTTCCTTTTGGCTACAACATCACATTGTGTTATCTATTTTGAACTTGAAATCTATGGGAAAAAATATTTGTCATATGCTCTATTGTTATTCATGCCTTTCCTATTCTTTACTTAAGAAGTTGATTTTTGGAGCCCAAATATAGAGTTATGTGGTTATGATTATTAGAATTTCTCTCATTAGATAGGTCCATCATTCTAGGCTGTCAGTCTTTCTGGATCCTTACTGCCATCTAATGTACTACTGATACCCCTCAAGCTTTGTTTGATACAAAAATCTGATAAGTATGTCTTCAGTGCTTTTATCCACTTTTTAAAAAAATAATATTAAACAACAAATTTCCTGGTCAGATTGCTGGACACTTCATTAAAGATCTCCCTCCAAGATAGCATTTACCCATCAATGAATACTTTTTGATTATGACAATTCAGCAAGCTGTGAATCAGCTAGCCCACATGTTTCCATTCAGGTTGAATAGCACATGTAAGATTGGTCTTACTGGTAATCCTGCCCAAAAAGGAAAGGAATGAATCTGGTTTGACTTACTCTTGAAGAAATCACTTTGACTCTTAGCAATCTATTTGTCTATTGACTGGTTAATTACATTTCTTTTAGAGTACTGTACCAATGAACATGAAAAAGTTATTATACTGTTGCTGTTGGCAAATATTCTAGGTTTGTGAGTGAGAACTCAAGCTTACAGGACTGTGACAACCCTGAAAAATAATCATTGTACCATGTAAGCTCCTTAAGAGCAGAAATTATTTGTCTTTCTTGTTTGTTTCCCCAGTAATTAGCACAGAAACTGGCACATAGTAAGCACTTAATTAATGTTGATTTAATTTATTAATTGAATGAATGACACAAGCATTACATATGAAGAATCACACAATGATAGAATTGAAAGGAGTCACAGACAATGTCTAGACCAACTGCCTGTAACAACAAGGACCCCAACATATACAGGAGGGCTGGCTGTACAGGTTCTAATCTGCTTTTCTAAAAGAAAACCAACTTTTGAGGGGGTCAACAATCACTTTAATGAACATACATCTTTCACTTAGTTCAGGGGAAAAAGTCAACACTCTGAACTTCAGAGAAAAAACAAAGAGAAATAAAAACCAATAGATAAGGCTTCCAACTGTCTGACCATAAGCTATATATATGTGTATATATATATATATATATATATATATATATATATATATATAAATCAACAGACAGATCCAACTGTCTGACCATTACATACATACATAGTTACCAGAGAGAGAAGCACCAACATCTGAGTTTTCAAAGACAAGGGGCTCCTTAGCAGTTGCCCAGAGTCTCCTCTGACCAAACAAGCACTTCCAATGAGTAAGCTCCAAGGTAATACCTCACCTCAGAGTATTTATACACTTTTCAAAACCAGAGGGCATCACAACCCTTGAGAACCAGTTACTCATTAGAAATTAACAAAAGGTGTGGACCTCCCCTAATCAAGCTTCTCTTAATGGGCAGGCCCATCAATGGGTGAGGAACATCTTTAGCTCTTATTAGTATTAAAACACCTCAGTGTTCAGATGAGGCAATTGAAACTATGAGGGTTTATGTGACTTTGTTCAAAGTCATAAAGTGGAAGAAACAGTGACAGAGCCAGGATACTCCAATGATAAATTCAGTGCTCTTTTTATACTACATCAACTGACCCCTTAATCAGGTTAATAACTCCTAGTCTTCCGACTCTTCAGGTCATCCTTTGTTATGATAAAATCAGGTATGTTTCTTAAATAAAATGTATGCAAATTTCAAAAAACAAAATTTACCATGTTGCTGCCTATACAAGTTATGGGCAAGCCATGGTGGCAAATGTCTATAACCCCTCTTATTTGGAAAGCTGACTGGTGGATTACTTGAGTTTAGTGTTGTTAACTGAAGTAGGCCAATTATGTGTCTGTACTAAATCTGACACTGTTATGGTGAGCCTCTGGGAATTGAGGACAACAGGTACCTAGAGAGGAAAACAAAATAGGTAGAAGTTCCTATGCCATTCAGCAGAGTAATTAGATCTCTGAGTATCGACTGTAGTTCTGGCATAAGTGAGATAGGAAAATCTAATCTCAAATTTTTTTTTAAGCTGTTGAAATGAACATATTCAACTTTACTGAACCCCTCTCTGTTTGCCCAGGCATTGTCTCCCTTGAACAGGAGAATCAGAAGAGGAGGAAAGAAGGAGGGTAGTCATTTTCACCCTTTCATAGAATAAAGAGTGGGAAAATTCCTCAGTTAGTGTCCATCCCTCAACCAATCATCTTCTAGTCATCTCTAGTGAATGGGGACCAGCTTGAAGTCGTTATGTCATACTAGCAAGGTCCATGTCTATCAACAGAAGTCATAATGAAAACAATAACAACAAAATAGCAGCAGCATTATTTATATACTTCTTTAAGATTTGCAAATAGCTTTACTGTTATTTTATTTGATCATAACTACAAACCTGTGAGGTAGGTGCTATTGTCTTCTCCATTTTATAGATGAAGAAACTGAATCTGAAAGAGGTTAAGTACCTTACCCAGAGTCACACAATTAGTAAATACCTAAGGCAGGATTCAAAAATCAGGCCTCCCTGACTCCAAGCCCAATATTCTAGTCACTGCACACCCTAACAACATATCTAGCTTCATTAGAAGTGTCCCAGTCAAGTAAAGAAAAAGTTAGGTGGCATAGTGGATAGAGCGCTGGACTTGAAGGCAGGAAGACTCATCTTCACGAATTCAAATCTGGTCTCAGACGCTTGCTTTGTGACCCTGGGCAAGTCATTTAACCCTGTTTACCTTAGCTTCTCATCTGTAAAAATGAACGGGAGAAGGAAATGGCAAACCATTCCCTGTCTTTGCCAAGAGAATCCTCAAAAATGGGGTCACAAAGAGTCAGACACAGATGAAATGACTGAACGACAGTCAAACAAAGCCAGGGTTCCCTGTTTACTCTCATTACAAAGACAAGTTGTCTTTATAAGAATTTCTAAGTCTTTCCTGAGAAAATTGAGGCATGAGATGTTGAAATGACAACCAAAGTTACACAATCCATAAAACTAGCAATCCAGAATGGAAGTTTAAAGAACATGCTAAATATAATATAAATACAGAATAAATACAATTATTGCTCTTTCCACAGGATTTTCCAAGTTGATTTTTTAAACTATTTTGTTGTATTAGTTATCATTAAAATTATATATTTACTCACCGATTCAAAAAGAGCTTCATATTCATGGTTATGTATTAGGCATGAGAAAGCTGAGTGTTGGAAGCATAGTCCATGGGAAGCAGAATGGTATATTTAAAGAAGGACTAGACTAAGAGTTGGAAGCCCTAAGTTTGAGTTCTGGCCAGGATTTACCAGATATGTGATCTTGGTGAAGTCACCTAATTTGTCTGAACTTCAATTGTCTCATCTATAAAATGGGAGTTATGATACATGCATTGCATACTTTACAAGGCTATCATGAGGACAAAATTAAATAAAGGGAAAAATTCTTTGTCACCATTGAATATTAAATACATGTGAATTGTTTTTATATTGTAGTTATAAGAACTGGTTTCTGCCTTCCACCTTACACTCTAGGTGGGAAATATGATATACACACATGCCAATAAAAACAACAACAAAAGTCAACAATAGAAGAAATATTACAAGGCACTGTATGATAAATGCAAAATTAGAGGCATACAGATAATAAATGCTATAATTTTAGAAAAGAAGATATCACTGTGAACTAGAGTTATCGATAGGAGACAGCTTTTAAGATGGAGCTTAAAGATGGTAGGAGGTGGCTACATGGAGGCAATCAAGGAAATCATTCTATGGTGCCAGGCCTAGAGGCCTGTATTGGGCTACCCGAGTCTTTCTTACCTGTCCCAGGTCTTCGGTTGGCCAAACCGGATAAACGTATGAGAGAAAGGACGTTCCAGAGTCGAACAGGGGTTGAGCTTTATTACAGGGTCTAGTTACAAGTGCAGGGAGGTCTTCCTTAGGAGGAAGAGGGGGAGATTTCCTAAGGAGGCCAAGCTTAAGGGATTGGAAGTAGAAGTACAAGCGGGGAGAGAGGGGGAGGGGAGAGAGGAAAGAAGAGGAGCGGAGCCTACTGTCCTCTTGGCTCCACACGTGCTAAGAGAGCTTTTTGGGCTTCCTCAATCCTACTTAACCTTCAGCCGCACAGTTTGCATCTCAATACCGTGCTGTTAGATAACTAGGTGTGCTCCAATCCGGGACAATCTCGAGGGCAGGGAGACTCCACCCATCACGTATCTCCCGGGGAGAGGCGGAAATACCGGAGCTAGCCGAGCTAGCTCAGTCTAACCTTCTCGAATCCCCGCTGTTCATGGAGGGCCTCGTAAGACTCTAAGATTTAGAAGTCCCACTTTTACCCGCCCGAGACCGTCCACACGGATTTGAGCTTCCAATCCCAACACTATGATAGTAAAATGGATGCATAAAGGTATGAAGGTAGAATCGTTTATGATGTAGTCAGGAGAGCATGCATAGATTCCTCTAGCTTAAACATCAAGTTCATAGAGTGAATAGTAGGAGATAAATTTAGAAAGATACATTGGAGGCAAACTACAGAGAATTTCAAGCAAAGCTAAGAATCTTCCTTCATTTGATCATGTCACACCATTCTACAAGAAGCTTTAGTGACTCCCTATTGCTTCCAGAATAAACTATACTCTTCTATTTGGCATTTAAAGCCTTTCATAATCTTCTTATATTTTTTTCTTTCTAAATTGATTATGCATTACTCTCTATCATACATCTTCCATTTTAGCCAATCTGACATGCTTACTTGCTATATCCTCTAACATAATATTTTCTCTCCTTCCTTTGCACAAGCTGTTCCCCAGGAATGAAATGCTCTCTTCACTTCACCCTCAGGGATTCCTTATCATCCTTCAATTTGAAAGTGACCTCTTTGAGTCCTTTCCTGTTTCCCCAGTTATTAGTACTCTCCTTTCACCTCCCTTCTCCCCCATACTTGTCCATGTAATGAGTGCTCTTTTCCCAGTAGAATGTAAGCTCCTTGAGAAAGGACCACCTTATTGGGTTTTTTTGTAACCCAGGCATACTATTTTGTATATACTACATGCTTAGTAAATCAGAGAATAATACATTTAAAACTCAAAGGGGTCTCAGATGCCATTATATCTAAATCCTGCATTTTAAAGATGAGAAATTTGAAAGAAGTTGACTATCTTGCCCAGCCTTCCACAGGTAACAAGCATATAGGGCAGAATTTGAACTCAGATTTTATTTTCAATTGCAAATCTGTCTACTGAGTCACAAATGGGCCTCATTAGAGGGAACTTGTAGATCTGACATGATTTAGATTGGACTGATTTCAATAACCAGTGGCAATCCATTAAAAGCTAATAAGCAAGAAACAGGATAAAAGTACTAATTTAGGAATATCAATGTGATAGTGAACTAGGGAAGCAATGAATATCAAAGATGTCTTTATTCTGTATGAATTCGAAAGATATCTGTTATAACTTGTGCTTACCTTTCCATTTCTTAGTACTTTTGCTCTTTTCAAAGATCTTTAATATATATGCCCTCTTTCATTTCTCACTGCAGGCTTGTGAAATAAGTATGGAATAGTTTTCTATCTCCATTTAATAGATGAGGAACATGAAGCTTCGGGAAGTTAGGACTTCAATGAAGAACCAAGCTTTCCTGGCTCCCAAATCAGGGACTTTCTTACAATTCAGCAGCTCATGCAACAAAATCTCCTTAAAACAAGGGTCACAAATGTGTCCAGTTTCCCTTGGCTAGCCAAAATGCTCATCTGTTTCCCAGAGAAGATTACATCCTAGGCATACCTTTTGGTTTGGTCAAGAAAATTCTTGCTCACAAAAATGAATTTAGTTTCATTTATTGTTCTCTGCTAGGATATGGTCATTCCTAATGAGGTATGATAAAAATGGCCATTTATTCCTAATGGGTGTCCAAATAGTAAAACAGAAACTAAAGTGATGCCCACACTGAATGTAAGCCAAATATTTAATGACTGAATTTGAGTGTGGCTGAAGAAATTAGATGAAATTACGAAGAAAGTTACTGTCCTGACAAAATGTTATTACTCAAAGTGGAGTGAGCCTAATTATAGTGCTTAGCTTGGGCTGTTGATTATTCCTTGAGAACTGTTTTATAGATGGAGGCACCATGTATACACAGCAATGTTCAGGGTAAAAGTTAACTCCACTCCTAATCATTTAAGAATCTGTTCCATACACCAAAGGTGAAACTGGATCTGTGGACTCAAATTTGTCTACTGCATGGGTAAAATTGTATTTACATTTAGAAAACAAAAAGGAACACAAATTTATTAAAGAAACATACATAGATGCTTTATCTGGCTTCCTAGCATTTTAATTTGTCTTGCATTTAATTGTGATTATGGTAATGGAATCCTGGGTCCTCAGAAATAAGTTGAGCTCTTTTCTTCATCCAATGAAATTGTCCCTTAGGAACAGTAGGCTTAGCCACTGCCTATTGACATGTAGAGTGCCCTGTGTGTTACAGTTCCACTGAAGAAATCAGCCCTCTAAGTCTTGCTAGCCTAAGTGCATATCTGTATTCAAACTAATTGTAGCTAGGGAATGTGAAGGGTAGGAAAACCCATTTTTTCTGCCATGAGAAATCAACAAACAAGCAAAGATCATCCATCTTTACACACATGAATGAGCAAGAGCCAAAATTATGGGGAAAATATATAAGAGGGAGGTTATGTTGGTGATTAAAGTGCTAAAAAATTATACAGAAGATATCTATGGGATGGGGTAGATTTCGGTTCAAGTTCAAGTTGTATGTTCTAAATATTGCTTTAATTAAGCAGCTGGTATGCCGATGCACCTGATCTCTGTTAAGCTATTTGCACTTGTAAATGTTAAAGTTTGACTGTATTAGTAAAATTATATTCATTAATGTAAATTGCATGCAGTGAAAACTAAGTCTTTACTATATTTGTGTAAATAGTGTTTTCCTGCATTCACATGGCATGTAGTTATTATGAGTAAATTCAGACTTTGAAACTGAATATACCCTTTTCTCTAAGCCTTTTAGCATAGTTTCCTGCACAGGTTTATTATCAAAGAACTAAATGAAAAACAAACAGAAATTTAGTGTCTTCAACATTAAGCAGCCCTTTAACCTTTAGAGTTGCTCCTAGCTCATGCCTTCAGACAGTACTATTATTCATGGCTAGATTCCCTGGAGTGCAGAGAAGCAACTGACCTAGAGTAATGCAAAGAAAGGTAAACCTTCAGTAAGTTGGACATGGGTGGTTTGTCTTTGGGGCCTTCACAACTCCCTGTCTGCATTTTCCTTCCTGCTTTGGTGAATCCTTTCTTCAGGGATCTTTCCATTACTAATAAGGCTCATGGAATAGTTATGAGTCACCAAAAAGTGCAAGAAAATTGGAAACAGGAAAGACTGGAGCCAGGACATCCCTCAATAAAGCAGCACCCCAAAATCCACTCAACATTTATTAAGCACCTATTCTACACAGAGCATTTGGATAAGTTCTGGGGGAAGAACAAAGATATGGTTTCTGTTTTCCTCTGGCACAATCTTACTTAAGAAACAAACACAGATAACCATAATATGGACTTATCTCTCCCATTGGAACAAATTTGTTATTGTTATTGCTGGGTCATTGCAGTTGTGTCCAACTCTCCATGACCCCATTTGGAGTTTTCTCACAGACATACTGTAGTGGTTTGCCATTTCCTTCTCAAGCCTATTTAACAGAAGAGGAACTGAGGCAAATAGGGTTTAATGACTTTCCCAGGGCCACACAGCTAGTAAGTGTTTGAAGCCACATTTGAAGTCATGAAGATGAGTCTTCCTCATTCCAAGCCCAATGCTCTATCCATGGTGCCACCTAACTGCTCTTATTGAAACATAAGATGCTTGCATAAAGAGATTGTTTCATTCTTTTACTTGTATCCCCAGTGTATAGCACAATGCCTGGCACATTGTGGCAGGTGTTAAATAAATGCTTTTTAATTGATAATGGTACATAATAGACACTCAAGGATTGATTAGACAAAATAATGACGTTAGAGACTTGAAGAACCAAGTACCATGTGAATTATGAAGGGAAAGAAATGATGCTCTGAGGAAGGTTTCATGAAGAAAGTTAAGTTGACTTGGGTTCTACTAGATCAGTAGGAACTGAAGAGGCAAAAAGACAGACACAGAACATTCAGAATGAGTGAGCAAAAGGAGGTAGACCAAAGTAGTATACTCTGGCTGGAATAGTTATAAAGGGGAGAAATATAAGATGTAAGCACAAAGATATGGTAGCCCTTTGAGTACCGTATGTGGTTACAGATGTGTTCTACTTCCTCCTTTTCTACCCTAATCTGCCCTCCTGCAAAATGAATCCTTAAAACATTCCTTCAATTTGTTTATTTCATCTTTTTTTTTTTTAGGCAAAACATCAGTCCTTGACAGAAGGAATAGTTTCATTTATTTGTCTGTATATCCTCAGATCCTAGCAGAATATCTGCCATACAGTTGTTGTTGTTCAGTCATTTAAGACATTTGGGGATTGTTTTTTTGGCAAAGATACTGAAGTTGATACTGAAGTTCCTTCTACAGCTCATTTTATAGATGAGGAAACTCAGGTAAACAAATTTAAGTCATTTGCCCAGTGACACATAGTAAATGTCTGAGGTCAGATCTGGACTTGTGAAGATGAGTCTTCCTGATTCCAAACCCAGTGCTTTATCCACTGAGCCACCTACTTGCCCTGACATATAGTAGGTATGCTATTTGATTGACGGATTGAGTGAAGTGAAAAATCTAAAAGTAGCTTATGATAAGAGGGGAATAAAGTTAACCTAAATTCAACTGTAAGTAGTTAAATTTCAGAAAACTGACAAAACAAATTGAAGATTGTCAGGGAACATGGGAAAGGGGTAGTCTGCTTGATGCCTCATCACAGTGTGCTGAGGTGATCTTGTATTCTCAAAGGTTATGCCTGCTGAGTATTGACCTCATTAGAGCCAATTACATAGCAAAATTTGCGTATGTTTTATGTTTGTTATCCAAGGACCAACCTAGCTAGTTTCAAAGATCTTCAATACCAGAAGTTGACCAACAGGTCATGATACTCTTTCTTTCTTTCTTTCTTTCTTTCTTCCTTTCTTTCTTTCTTTCTTTCTTTCTTTCTTTCTTTCTTTCTTTCTTTCTTTCTTTTTCTTTCTTTCTTTCTTCCTTCCTTCCTTCCTTCCTTCCTTCCTTCCTTCCTTCCTTCCTTCCTTTTTTTCTTTCTTTCTTTCTTTCTTTCTTTCTTTCTTTCTTTCTTTCTTTCTTTCTTTCTTTCTTTCTTTCTTTCTTTCTTTCTCTTTTTGGTCCACAACCTCTTATGAAACTTTTCTACTAGAGTGGTTACTGTCTCCGTTGGTGAAGGTAACAACCACACATGCACTTATGAAATAACAGATCTTCTGAAGGACTAGAGTGTGGGATAGAGGCTTATGAAGGGGAGATTTTCCTAGCTCTTCTTAAATGCTGTAGTTGATTGTTTATTGTCACTGTATATAATTTAAAGACTGGTAGACATTCTCCCTGGTTTCCCACCTTCTTCCTCAGATCTAAGCCAGACAACAGAAGGACCATCCAAGGTCAATGCAATCATATTTAAAACCTGACAAATTTTTTTCTCAAAATATAAAAAAAAATAAAAATAATTTACATTTTTACGTTAATGTGTTCTGGAGCAGAATATGCTCTGAATACTGGATGATGATTTTTAACTCATGAGATACTTCTAACAGCCTTCCAACTTACTTCCAAGATACTTACAGCTTACAAAAACCTATGATGTGTGTGCTAGTAACAAAAATGGAAGAAGAAAAAATGCAATCTCAGTATTCTGCATTTGCAAGTTTTTGTGAGTAATTGACCTATATCATATCCACTCCTTCTTGCTTACAAGAACAAAATTCAAAGGAGAGTCCCAAATATAATTAAAGGGTTAGATCTCAGAATTAATGGATCTACAAGAATCAAGGCTAGTGAAAGTAAGAGAGCTCTCCATTTCTATAGCATTCTTATATAAGAGTGGGAACAAAAATTTAGGAATAAAGTGAGTCTAAGCCTACCAACTGGGGTATGCCTGAACAAATGGTGGTATTTTATTATAGCATAATATTTTTAAAAATATCTAAACATTTCCAAGTGATGGTGGGAGGGTATTCATTTTTCTGTGAAGTATTGTTTGAATGATCAGATTATTATACATTACATCCTTCTGTTCAGATGAACTACTGATCACTTCTACACTCTGGTCCTTGTTCTGCCATCTTGAGCAACGTAACACGCGTCTGCTTCCTGTATTTAAAGGAAGATATCTTTCCCTCATCTCTCAAATAGTGTCTTACTCTAAATATCTGCATTTATTTAAATTATTCCTCATGTGAAACAGATTCTAGACCTATCACCATCCCATTTTGTCTTACTGAATACAACTTTAGTTTATCAATATTCCTTTGAGGTATTTTTCTCAACCGCTTTAATCTTTTCAATTCAGTAGTAAAAATGTTGTGGTTAATAATTATTTTAGAATTTTGCTGGACATAGGCATCAATGTTCCTGATCTTTAGTTCCCAAGATTATTTTATCCCTTTCTGAAAATTGAGACATTTTCCTTTTCTAGTATCCTGGTATTTTTTTCCATATTTTTTCCCAAAGGGTTAAGAATAGTCATTCTTTAATCATATCTGTAAGGTCTTTCAGTGCCATAGAATGTAAAATATGGTGGTCCCTGAAGCGCTGAAGTCATTTAGAATGAGTAGGTGCTTTCTTAATGTCATTTTACTTGTATTGGACTTCAACTATTTTTACAATATTTCATTTAATGCAGTCCAGTAAGTAACTATTAAGTGCCTGCTGTATGAAAAGGATTGTGCTATTGCCTGAGGTTGCAAAAATAAACAAAATCAAATCATCCTCACCTTCAAGAAGTTTACATTTGACCGAGGGATGCAACCTACAGATACACACACACACGCACACATACACACACACACACACACACACACACACACACACACACACACATACAGATACATATATAAATAATTAACCCAGAAGGAAGATGACTAAGGGAAAATAATTGTAGCTTAGCACACATACCAATATTTTGCAAATGTTAAAGAGGTGGAGAAATTCTATAAAGAATTAGATGACTATTCAAATAAAATAATCATATATTTGTATATAATTTAGCTTTTCATAGTTTCAATGCAAATCTAGGTATAGTATAAGATAATACAACATAAGCTGGATAATATTATTCAAGAGTAAGAAATAAGAGAAGCCAAAAACTTCCTCCAAAATATGGTGTATGAACGAAGTCTTGAAGGAAACTGTAAATGATAAGAAGAAGGAATAGAGTTTTTCAAGAAAGGGGGGCATCCTTCCTTGGTTACACTGAGGCAGATTATGGGATAATGACTTCAGGAAACTGTAAGCAGATATATCTGAATATAACGCAGAGTATATTGGAGTAAACTGGGAAGTAAACATGAAAGCCTACTTTGGAAGAAGAAAAAAATGCAATGCACAATGTACAAGTCAATCATTTTAATTTCTACTTTTTAGGAATGTCATATAGACATGGCCCATATCAGAGATTTTACAGTAATTGTCTCCCTATTCCAAAGTTAACTGTTGTGGTCAACTAAATTGAATCATACTTGCCAGATTCATTTTTCTATCTATCCAAAGATAGCTACATCTTCACAACACAGGTATTCTAGCTAAAGGAGACATGCTTCTGGTTAGTAGTGTGGGTCTATCCTCTTGGTTTGTCCTCTCCAAGGGCTAGTCCTGTTTATATGTTGCATGAGTGGCTACATGATGTAATTTGAGGAGTACTGAAAGACCTTGATTGACAAATAAAATATCATTTTCCAAACTGACAAACTGTCTAAAATTCTCATTCTAAAAATCATCCCTTTGAGCAGTACATGCAGAAAATCTTTATTAAAATGGATCTATGTAATCTGAACAGAGTAAGTATTCCATGAACATTTTAGTGCCCATTAACACAAATAAAAATACAAAATGATCTTCCATCCCTTGCAGCCTCCTTTTATTTCTGCAGTAATGATGACAAGAGTGGCTGAAGAGTGGTTAGAGAAAGCTCAGAATCATGCAGTTTTTTAGACTATATACTACATTAACTTAACAGTTGATAATCTTAGTGTGAGGCTCTTTACCAGTGACCAACAAGTGGACAAACCAGAGGAGGAACTGACTCATATACAATCTCATATTCTCAGTATAAATAAAAAGAAAAAACCAAAGGAAGTTGTATCTAAACAGAAGAATAGCTCACAGATTCTCCTTGGAGAAGAACAAGATGTAGTTGGTAAAGTTGATTTTATTACACACACAAAGAAAACATTTAATATAATTTTGAGGGACATTAAATATTATCTAATATATCAATGCTGATGATAAGTATCTGTAAGAACACAGCCATAAAGATAATTAATTTCAGTTTACATGCCAACATATTTTACATATGATCAAGAGGTGGGGAAAAAATTACATGAAGAATTACATGAGAACATCTAAATTAAACCACCATCATGTATTTTAGCATTTCACATTTTCGATGCAAAGTACTCATTTAAAATAACACAAAATATACTAGATAACATGGTTCAGGAGCAAAGATCAAGAGAAACCATAGGCCTATGAACTATCCAGAAGCTTTATTACTATATTGTGTGAACATGTTTTTCAAGAAAAACTTGGGAAATGGATAAAACTAGGACCGAATAACACAAAAAAGAAATTGATTATGGTGAAATGAACAGGAATAGCTACTTTTCCAATATGAGAATCCTTTCTGATTCGGTTGTCAGTATATAGACAGGCCATTGATTTCTTCAGGCAAATATCAAAATCATTACTAAGTAATAAGAACTTATGGTATCCAACCAAGGCAACTTCAATTTGACCTAAATAGGATGTTTAACCCAAAAAGTGAATGGATAAAGGAAGAGACAATCACATTGCCTATAAAAATTTCCTAATTATGTTTAACAAAAATAAATAAATTACATGATGAGGAGACTAAAGCATCATAGAAATCTCTTCAACCAGTCAGTCAAAGGGATATATAGAAGACCAGGGCATCACTAAGACTGTAAGCCAACTTTAAAAATTGTACACAGGGAGATAATAGAAAACTGTGAACAATATCACCAAATAAAATATTAAGAAGTAATGAGGGAAAAGCTTACCCATAAAGGGCAGGAAGTATATAACTTTTGTATTTTTTCCCCTGTCATCTGTCATAGTGCTTGGGATATAGCAAGTTCTTACTAATTACTTATTCATTCATTCATTTAATCATTCTTTTCTAACAAAATATCTTCTATGAATTTATTAAAATGATGTGAGATCCCTCTAAAGATGCAGTGGAAATCATTTTGTTTGACAACACTCAGCTTATTAATATCAGCCAAAATTGTTTATATATTTGACACTATTATGAAGGATATCCAACATGGAGTAGAAATGCACAAAACGTACTTAGAGATGGGGAAGTCCCTTGGATGTATCTGTTTGTAGATGACATTGCACCTCTTTCATAAGACCTCAGAACATCTTGGAGTCTCCTAAATGAGATTCATAATCATCCAAGTGAATGAAGAATGTTTAGTCTTCAAACTATGAGGCACAGTTTCATGGAAACCCAATAGATTTGATCCATCAGTGCATATTATCTTGGAAAGATATCTCACAAGGACAATTAACTGGGCCAAGATGTGAATTAAAAGTAGACCGGATTACCTTTGGGAAACTGCACAATGCTTTTAAGAAGCTCAAGTCTCTCCTTGAAACAACCATCCATATAATTAATGCCAATATTCTTTCCATTGTACTCTACAAAGTACATAATACCACCTTCTCTAATGAATTAGTTCCCTAAACTTTAGAACATTAGAACAATGGAAAAACTCATGGTGGGTATGAACAGCTGGAATCATATAAACGATGAAGAACTCTACCCGAGAAACAAAGAATATCATTAAAAGAATTTCTGACTAGAAAAAAAGATAAGCCAGGGGAGAGAGAAGAACAGAGACAGACAGACAGAGACAGAGAGAAACAGAGGGATAGATGGAGACAGGCAAAAAGAGAGAGAACACCCATAGATAACCACTGGTAGCCATGAAATGTCAGAATATCTAGATAAATGTCTTCAGCATATTATGTGAATCCTTTGTGGGGTTTCTGAACTCAGAATACAGAAGAATTTCAGTGCTGAATGAAGACAGATATAATTTGAATCAGAATGAGAGGGCATAGATAGGTCATGAAGGAAATCAAAACAGTATTATCACAGATCAATAAAAGTTTCAAGCACATTAGCAAAAGAACTTAGCAGGTCAGCTACCTGTTAACTACTGCCATACAGGGCCCTAGAGTTTATTACTCACCTTCTAGGTAGTGGATAACCCATGAAGACAGTTTGAAGGACCCCAGGGAAAGAACCCATCTATGGAAAAGAGAGTCTGATGAGATAATGACTTGTCATCCTCCAACTACACCCCTGAAAATCTCTGGCCTCTCTTCATTCTACTGAGTTGGTATAGCCTTAGGATAAGATGCAAAGTTCCAAGTATGATGTAGGAAGGCAAATATATAGGCAGGAAATGAGAGTATGGGAGATTCTGGGCAACCAGGAGAATGGAAATGTAAGGCGATTGAACAGATCTATCCCCAGGTATGGAGTGATAAAAAAGATAACAAAAGTGAAAAGTAGAATGCTATAAGGTCCTATGAGAGTATCCTAAAGTCAAACGTGGCCCAGTTATGGCCAAATCATTTATGACAGAATCTACCACGTGGCTAGGAGTATGCTTGTTGATGTGGGAAATGCACAATCCAGCTTTGTTTTGTTTTGTTTTGTTTTGTTTGAGGGACTGAGTGGGGAGGGAGCACTGAGGAACAAGAAAAACACACATGAATCAACAAGCAATAATATAAGACAGTCTGTAATTAAGTGCTAAAATGTGTGGTTGAGACTACATTTCAGAAAGAAAAGCAGATGGTCTAAGACTGAGCCTGGAGGAATCACTTAGGGGCCAGGAAGGAAAAGAAGAAAAGTTATAAAAGAAAACAGAAAAGTATCTGCCAATGGAATAGAAAATTTCAGCAAAGATAATGTAGAGGGTAGGGCAGGAAGCTGTTAAAACTCCAGGAAAATCATGTGAATGGGTCTGCAAAGGTACTGGATGTAGCCAGAAGAATGTCACTGGAGACCTTAGCAAGAAAAAATTCAGTAGAGTATTTCCAAGAGAAAACCACGATTTTTTGTTTAATTAGGACTGCTTTAGATTCTAGTGAGAGTCTGATAGTTGTACCCAAATGGTCTATCAGAATGGCCATCAGGTGTGAGCATTTCCTAAGATTGATTATCAGCTTCAATCTTCTGATCAGAAAGAATCTGAAGTCTAAGGATCACTGTACAGAATTAAAACACATTTCCAGAACACCAAGGAATCATTCTACAAAATCATTCTCTGTCCAGCATAAAAAGAATTTTATTACTTTAATAAATGATTACTGTGTGCTCCTTTTGGCAGTGGTTATGTCTGCATATGTTACTTCCATGGAATTTGGAGCCCATTTTTAACCGACAGTGTTTATTTTTTACAGCATCCTCTTCCTTCTCCCACAGCAAGCTTGATTTTGCAGCTGACTCATGTACAAACTGTTCCTTGATGTCTACTGTAAATATACAGCTCCTACTTCATTTCAGTATCCTGGTGTGAACCCAAAGCAGTAGCAGTCACTGGGAACTACAAATTAAGCTATTAATTAGTATTAATCTAAGTATTGATCAATTTCCATATATAGGCAATGGGAATACCCACACTGGTAAAATCACAGATTCACCTAAATATATAAATGAATTGATTTTGTAATTGCTAACAATAATCTTTTACATTTATATTGCATTGTAAACTCTCTTAAGGCATTTTCACATTCTATTCTCCTCCTCAAAATAGCCCTGTGAAGCAGGTAGTATAAATATTAACCTCATTTTCTCATATAGTCTATTAAAGCACAAAGAGGTTATTTGGTTTGTTCAAATTAACACAGCTAGTTTCTAGAAAAGTTGGAATTAGAATCTCATCTTTTTTAGCTGTCAGTCCTATGTTTTTAAAAAGTTGATCACAATGAAAGACTATCTTTTGAAAAATGCTTGCAAAGGTCTAGAACTTGGACAATAATTATTAAACTCATTTAACTTCTCTTAGATTTGTAGAACTGGAGACAATAAATTGGAGACAATAAATCTCCTAAACTTAGAGAAATGGAGATGATAAATCCTATCATCATTGTTTTTCAATTATTTTATGCACAGCATGCACCAGACACCATTTTGGACAAATGGTGAACTACAGTGTGGTACATTGAAAAGAGTGCTGCATTTAGAATCAGAAGACCTGAATTCAAAGTCTTTTTTTAAATCATTTGCTATCTGTGAGACCTTTGGCCAGTCACATATCCTTTCTGAACCTCAGTTTCCTTAACTGTAAAATGAGATGTCTGACTAGATGTCTTGAAGTATCTTTTTATCTTTAAGTCTATGATCTTATGAAAAAACAAAAATTATCGACTTTCAGAATGGGAAGATAACTTCTATCTCAAGGCTTCTAATACAATCTCTTCACTTTAGTTATTTGAGGTGCAACAAGGTAAAATATCTTGCCCAAGCTCACAAAGTGATAAATAGTAGAAGCAAATCTTATAATCAAATTTTCTAGTTTCAAGTTCAGTGTTGCTCCAAATATACCTCATGAAGTCCAGGTCTTCAGTTTAGGGATACCTTCTTCTTCTCTTTTCAAGCAAATGGAATTCTAACCCTACCCGTGCTGTTGTAAATGCACAATGCAATGGGAAGGATCATACCTTGTGATAAAGGTATAACTAGAGTAAAGAAACTGGGCTTCATCCTATGGTGTGCTTCATCTCTATAGCCTGCTTCCCTGTGCCATGAAGTGCAACTGTTCCTTTGTCCTGTTTCCCAACAGAAACTAACAAGAACATTCCTTTTTTTTTCCCCAAACTAGGGTAACATCATAATCATTCAATTGTTATGAAACCATGCACCAAAAGTGGGCCTTACTGGCAATAACGTTTTTTCTAAACAATAAGGGTATAGACCACACTTTCCCAAAGAGGAGCCATCCATCTCTCTTTCAATGTTCCTGTACCTGAGTAAGACTGCCAGTTACTCACATAATGGAATTTTTCTTGGACAAACTCTCTCTGTCTCTGTCTCTGTTTCTCTCTCTCTCTCTCTCTCTCTCTCTCTCTCTCTCTCTCTCTCTCTCTCTCTCTCTCTCTCTGTCTCTCTCTCTCTCTGTCTCTCTGTCTCTCTCTCTCTCTCTCTGTATTTCTCTCTCTGTCTCTGTCTGTCTCTCTCTGTCTCTGTCTGTCTGTCTCTTTCTCTCTCTCTCTCTCTCTCTCTCTCTCTCTCTCTCTCTCTCTCTCTCTCTCTCTCTCCCTCTCTCTCTCTCTCTCTCAGCTCTATGTCCCTACCTTTGCTTTTATGTATTGTATTATTTCTTCATTATGTTGAGGTACCAAAGAAAAAATTATTTTTTTAAATCCATGACTTTTCATCATCTAGTTATGCCCACTGTCTGTATCTTTTAGTGCTTGGTCTCAATAGGAATTTGTTGGCATACAGACTGAGATTTTCCTCCAGTCCATTAGTCACTCTCCTTTTGTAAACAAGTCTCATCTCTGGAATAGACATATCTGTTCATAAGGAAATCACCCTGCACTATTGGTTTCCAGCCTGTTTTCACAGAAGCCAGTTGTTTTCTCTAACTAATTCTTACTGTCACTAAAGCAATGATATTACTCTTCACGTACACCTGCTGTTTGATGATTCATGGCTGTGAAATCTGCAAATTAGCACTTCTGGCAGAAAATTTGAAAAAAAAGCTCACAGTTTGGGAATAAATATATGTTCCTGTTGTCCCATGTTGGGACACAGTTTCTTCATTATAGATGGAAGTCTAAAACAGTCAAATCTTAATAAATAAAGATGGGAAAAAAAACAATTCCCTTAGAGCTATATGTTTTCTGTTGATTTGCTGCCTTGTGTTTGGGAAGTACAAGTGGTATAATAGAAAGAGTTGAATAGGAAGCTGAAAACCAGGATATCTGGGTCCTATAGCTGGTTCTGCTACTAACCTGCTGTATAATGCTGGTCAACTTCTAGTTTTGGCTTACTGCTTGCTCTTCTTAAAAATAAACCTTTAAGAAGGAGATAATGTTATTTGTTACATACACACACACACACACACACACACACACACATACACACAGAAGGATGGTCATATGCATGGGTTCTCAAAGTGGGAGATACTGCCCCCTGGACACAGGAACAATTCAGGGTGGGGTGATAGTAGCCTCAAGTGTAATTGAGGGGTGTTAAATAAAAATAAGAGGGCAGTAGAAACATAAGGAAAAAAGAAAAGAGAAGAAAATTTTGAAAAACTGTACATGTTTCATCTCTTGTGCGACAGTTAAAGTTTTAGTGATTACATTATTTTCCAGATAAACACATAAAATAGAAGTTATTACTAATTAATGATCAGTTCACTGACAGGTCTTAACAAGCAAATGTTGGCAGGCTAGTGTGTAGCACATTGTTAGGAGGTCCAGAATGCATCAGCAGGAATATGTGCATGTAATGGCTTGTTTACTATGCAATACTATATGGTTATATGATGTAACATTGCATCATCAAAATTTCAAGGAAGGGAAAAAACACAAATTTACAATAAATTATTAAATTTAAGATGTGTCACTTTTATGAAATAGATTTTATAATTTTTGAAGTGACACAATTTTTTTAAAAAGTTAAAGAGTTAAAGAAAATAGTTTTCTGAGGGGGTACTGTACATTTTTTTTAAAGGAGGCATAGGCCAAATAAGTTTGGGAACCTTTGATCATATGCATCAAATTAGATAATGTATATGAAAGCTATTTGTAAAGGATAAAGTGCTATGTGAATATGTTATAATCATGCATATGTGCCATAGCTTAGAAGATATTTAGATGTCTAATTTTATCCCCTTGTCAGGCATATTTTTTAAATATCAGGGAAAAGTATAAGCATTTAGTGCTATGAAGTCCCCACAGCATATACTTCTAAGATATAATCTTCAATTCATATTGAGAAGTGGAGGGTAGTTACTGGGAGAAGTGAAAAGGAGGAAAAAGGAGAGGATAGGAAGAAGGAAAAGGGGCAAAAGGGGAGAGAGAGACAAGTAGAGAGAAATAGAGACACAAAGAGACAAAAAGAAACAGAGACAGAAAGAAAGAAGGAGGAGAAAAACAAAGACAGGGAGAGGAAAAAGGAGAGGGAGATAGATATAAAGAGAGAAGAAGCAAGGGAGAAAGGAGGGGAGGGGGCAGATGAAGTGGAAAGGAGCAAGGGTAAGAATGAATATTAGCGATTACTGTATCACCAAATTTTCTATTTTCTCCAATTTGAAGACCAGACAAGTGAGATTTATATCCCAAAATAACTAGATCTTCAGAGATAGAAACCAAAACAGATTCTAATCCTAGTAAAAATCAAATATCATCAAATCCAGATTGCAACAAAGATTGAATATTTCATTTCTGGAAAACAGAGACAATTTGAGATACTATGATTATGTACAAATTGCCACCAAGCACAGATCAACTTTAAGATAAATTACTTGACCAAGTGCAGATTCACTTTCTTTATAATATTTGCTATTCTTACCTCCAAATGTTAACTAGTAAAATGAAATATCTTTCAGTAGGAATCTTGCTTTCTCTGTTTTCTGGTCCAGTTATTCAATTGGAGCTTGATGTTTACTGTTTCCATAAGCTAGTTGTCTTCATGGTAAATTTTCTGAATCAAGAAAATGAGGTCTTGGAGGGAGTCATGGAACTTTCAAATGACAGTAAAGCAATTCAAAGTATGATAGGATCATAGTTTTAGAATTGAAAAGGCCCTTAGAAATTATCTACCTGATTTTACAGATGAGGAAACTGAAGCCCAACATGGGTTTAAGTGATTTTCCCAAGGTCATTGAGATAGGTAGCAAAGCTAGGATTTGAAACCAGTTCTACTGACTCCATATCTGGCATTCTTTCCACTTTCTAAAAACAAGCCAATTTTAGACCGTAGTTTCTCAGGAGTCAAAGACCATGGATATCTACCTCACATTGGAGTACGACCACAAAAAGCACTATGGACAGATGGGTACTTAGGTCATTAGATCTGGAAAGTTCTTAGGGATCATCTAATCCAATGTCATCATTATACAGACAAGGAAATTGATTCAAGGAGCAAAATGATTTACCCAAAGTTATAACAAGTAGCAAGTGAAAGAATTGAGATTCAAATTCAAGTCCTCTGAGTTTAAATCTGATATTCATTCTTCTGCACCATGATGATTCCACTGATCAATCAAAAACTTTACAGAGTACTTTCTATGTAACTCGTTTGGAATTCTGGGGATGCAAAATAAGTTTTTGACATGTGAACTCTGCCTTGATAGAACTTACTGCCTAGTAGGATGCAAACTCCTAAAGCCCATGAAAGACTCATGTGACAAAAAAACAATGTATAGCCAAATGTTTCAGTAAGTGCTATACACAACTTATGGAATTTCAGAGAAGAGAAAGATCACAATGAGTATTAAGATGAGAACACTTTTTTCAGAGGAGAGACCCTGAATTGTGTTAAATGAAAAGTTAAATTTAGAAAGACAAAGAATAAAGGGTAGAACTCTCAAAAAATTTTTCTAATTGTCTCTGATTTCACAAGTACATTCTATTGGACAGATATTTTTAAGCACAAACTTCTTGGAAGGCACTCTGCAACATAGCACATTCTAAGATCCAAATTGAAGCTTCAAATCCAAATTGAAGGGTGGAAGGTAGGTAATTGGAAGAAAGAAAGAGAGAAAAAAAAGGGGAGAATAGCAAGAAAGAGTAATTGTAAATGAGTAGAATGAACTTTAAGGATTGCTCTATGACCAGTTTTTTTCTCCTTCCTCCATTTTAAAGAAGTCCATAGTGTGGTTGGTGGAAAAAAAGAGAGGGAAAAGAAACAGCAACAGAGATATAGACAGAGAGAAATTAGAGACACAGAGACAGAGACAGAAAATTATATACATAAAGAGGGCAAACTTTGATAAATCTTCAACCTATTCAGCTTTGATAATCCTTTCAATAGTGCATTCATGGTATCAGTTTTAGAACTGGAATAGCTCTTAGGGGTCATCTAGTTCAGATATTTCATTTTGTAGATGAGGACACTAAAGGCCAATACAGTTATGTAATTTGCCTTGGGTCATGGAGGTAGGCAGTAAAGATGGGACTTGAAAACATTTGTGCTGGCTCCAAATCTGGTACTTTCTCTATTTATATTGAAAGAATTCTTGGATAATACCTTTTTATGCTATTTCTTTTGCTTGGTCCTTAGCTGGTAATCTGATGAAACCTACCCACCATGTGTTTCTCTATTGTCATTTTGTGTTCCCTGAAACTTCAATTCTTCAAAACCAATGTTATTTAAATGGTACAATTATATAATGTCATGGGAAAAGTGTTGATGTTCAAGAACAAACTTGGACTCATTAAAAGCACTCAAGGAATGAACCAAGATGGCAGAGAAATGCCAGGAAGTTGTCTGAGCTCTCCTAATTTTTCCTTAGGAACAACATTAAATCAAGCTTCTAAAAGAATTCTGGAGCGACAGAATCTAGAAAAGTTGGAGTAAATCAATTTTCCAGTCTAATATAACTTAAAAGGACTCCAGGAAAGGTCTGCCTTACTTGGGTAAAAGGAAAATGCAGCAAAGTGCAGGTGGTGTCCAGGCAAGCCAATGAATAGCTTTTGGCCACAGCACAGATAAGCAACCAAGGCCCTGTGATTCTGATTCAACAGGCTACTGACAAAGAAGGCAAGCGTGAGGCCTCCATCCCCAGTACAGTAAGCAAACTGTCAGTCCTGAAACCATTCACAACAAATATGACTAGGCCAGACCACCCTAGTGCAGTGAGAAAGACATCAGCCCCAGAGACCATACTACAGAAAGCCAGTTGCCAAGCCCCTGGCCTCCAGTGCAAGAAACTAGGGACAGTGTCCCAGGTACCCCAGGAGCAGAGCTCAACTTTTAAAAATGAGAAAAAAAAGCCCTGACCATAGAAAGCTCCTATGGGAACAAAGAAGATCAAAACACAAACTTGGAAGAGGACAGCAATGTCAAAATGCCAATAAGTGAAGCCTCAAAGGAGAATATGAATTGGTCTCAAGTCCAAAATGTTCTCTTGGAAGAGGTCAAAAAACATTTTAAAAATCAAGTAAGAGACATAGAAGAAAAATTGGGAAAAGAAATTCTTATGCAAAAGAATTATGAAAAAAGAGCTAACAGCTTGGAAAAGGAAGTACAAAAATTGACTAAAGAAAATAACTATTTGAAAAAATAAAATTGGCCAAATGAAGGAAAAATCCACTAAAGGCGACTTCCTTTACAAGCTGAATTGGCCGAATGGAAAAGGAGGTATAAAAACTAACTGAAGAAAATAATTTGTCAAAAATTAGAATTAGGCAAACAGAATTGATGACTCTATGAGACATGTGGAAATGAGGACATTCAATGAAATAGGGGAACTTCGAACTCTTCTGATGAAAAGACCAGAGCTGAATAGAAGATTTGATCTTCAAATACAAGACTCAAGAGAAGCATGAAAAGGTAAACAGGAAAAAAAATATATATAAGCAATTTGGAACTATGCCCAAAGGACTATAAAATTGCATATCCTTTGATCTAGCAATAACATTACTAGATCTGTATCCCAAAGATCATAAGAAAAGGAAAAGGGCCCTCACCTACAAAAATATACCAGCTCTTTTTGTGGTGGCACAGAATTGGAAAATGGTTGAATAAGTTGTGTCATATGAATGTTATGGCATACTATTGTTCCATAAAAGAAGGCTAGCAGATGGATTTCAGAAAAACCTGAAAATACTTGCATGAACTGATGCTAAGTGAAGTGAGCAGACCCAGGAGAACATTGTACACAGTAACAGCAACATTATGCATTGACCGGCTTTGTTAGACTTAGCTCTTCTCAGCAATGCAATCAATAATCTAAGATAATTCTATGACGGAAAATGTTATCCATATCCATAGAAGGAACTAGGGAGTCTGAATGTAGATCAAAGTGTACTATTTTCACTTTTTTGTGACTTTTTCCCTTTATTTGGTTTCTTCTTTTATAACACGACTAATGTGGGAATATGTTTACATGATTCCACATGCATATCCTACATAAGATTGCTTGCCATCTTGGGGAAGGGGAAGAGAAGGGAGGGAGGGTGAAAAAATTGAAATTCAAAATTTTATTAAAAAAAGAATGTTGAACACTGTCTTTACACGTAACTGAAAAAAAAAATATCCCCCCCAAAAATAGCACTGCACATTTTCCCAGTGGACTTTTCACCTATTTTCTTCCTGTTACTCAATTCTGGACCAAAGTCATTGTCTTTATACAAAATCTGTCCAAGATGTGGAATACAGGTTGATGGATCAGTTCTAAAGACTGTCTTTGAAAGTGGATATCCTAGTCTGAATAATAGGCGTTCTTCATCCAATGATTTTTTTCCTGAGTGTATAGTTAAGACAAACTTTCTGAATGCAGTCAGAATGATTTCATGTTGAAATAGGAACATTTGAAAGATTTTGTCATATGTAGAGACTTTCCCTTCCATTTGCAATCTGTTTTAGACATTCACATGTCAGATATGACAGTGGCAAATACTTTTGTCATACATATATCTCCCTTTTGTACATTGATTGATAATAATAGAGGGTTGTTGAACAAAGATATCTCTTACTGAATCTTTGAAGGTTTTTATATAATTTTAACATATTCACTGGAGACACTACCTGTGAGAAGAGCTTTTAAGGAAACATTTTGTTCTACTAAATCAAATATCTTTTTTATAGTTAACAAACAACAAACACTGTGGGATCTTGTATTCTCTTTACCTTTCAGTCAATTGTGTGAATCTAAAGATATGATCTGCTTTGGAAAATCTTTATGGAAAGCCTGCCTATTTCTATTTCATACCTTCATTAAGAATATCCTTAATGCTTAAATGGATTATTTTCATAAAGATTGTAGAGATCTGGGAAACTAGACATATGGGCAGTAGTTAATGATTCAGTCATCTTTTGGGGGTCAGTGATAACACTGATTTTTTTCTAAGTCTTTGATATCCTCCTCTTAAACTTACCTTGAAAAATCAGTCTTCTGATGCTATAAAAATTGCATCTTTTCAACCACAAACTTTCTCTGTGTTTCCTGTATATAATCCAACTGTACTCCTCATTTTCATTTTCATTAGTGTCGTGTGTCATTTCCTAAGTAAAAAAATGACCAAGTGTTAAAAAATAACCTAATTTAATTTGGAGGATCTCACTGAATTCTTCATAGAATTGTGTTACACTCTCTTCCTCCACAAAAGGAAATAGCATGAAAGGTTCTTCATCATAAGAATATTTTTCCTCACTAAAAGATGATAATCATTAGCATTGCAATGTGAAGTAATCAAATGTTTGAAGAAATTGATTTTAGTTGTATCTTTGGATGCATGATGAAGCTAACTCTTTTGATTCCTTTATTTCCTTCTCCAAATGGGATCTATGATGCCTTTCCATTTAGTTCCAATTTCTTTTTGTCTTCTGATTAGAATTATAATATCGATAACAATAACAATCAAATACAATCAATATAATATATAATAATTAGAAATAATAAACAGTATCAATGTGATTAGCATCTTCCAGTATGATGGTCAGTAGAGGAAATGTTGAGGTCATTTTGAGGAAGGGCTCAGGCCAGTAATTCTTCATTCCTTTCCAAGGCCCAGTTCTACTTATTACTTTCTAGACCACTACCATGCATCATCTTCCTTGTCATCATGAAAGTTCCCTCAGCACCACTAGACTTCTTAACTAATTAGATCCCTCTCCTGCTGAGGTCACTTTCTCCTATTAGTGAGTTCTTCCTAGAACCTCAATTTTGAGAAATTGTCCAGACCATCCCTCTTCTATTCCTCTTCCAGCTCTGTTTCTCACACTCTGGACTATGCACCTATGCCCTCTTTTTGTCTATTTTATATCTTCCCCTCTTCTTCTTTGTCCTATCTGTGGATAGTAAAACCCAACCTCACCTTTCAAGTTGCTAAAAGGATCAATCATGTTGACATATGCAAATAATTTTGCAAACCTCAAAGTTCTATATAAATGCTATTTTATTGGTGGTGGTGGTGTTCTTTTTACTATCACTATTATTATACTATTATTACATTAGCAAGCTGATATACTTCAAGAGAGGGTGACCAGTATGGTGGGAAAAGTAGATATCATGATATACGAGGTAAGATGTGAGGGATTTAGGATATTTTCCTGAAGGAAAGAAGAAGGATATATATATATATATATATATATATATATATATATATATATATATATATATATATGTATATATATATATATATATATATATATATATATACACACACACATATATATATATATATGTATATATGCATATATATACATATATATATACACACACACATACACATATACATACACATACATATATATACATATGCAAATATGAAAAATGACAGCAAGTATTTAAATAATTGTTTCTTGGAAGAAGGATGAGACTTTTAGCTTAGATTCAGAGGACAGAATAAGAGTAAAGGAGAGTAGCTACAGAGAGACTAATGGTTACTTAGAAAGTAAAATGGGAAGAGATGCTGAAGAAGCACATTTTAAGTATGAGGAGTGGCGTGTGCACAAGCATGGAGGCATGAAAAGACAGAATAATACTGAGTCATGAGTGACTAAAAGTTCAATTTGGCTAGGAGTGGTGTAAAATGAGTCTGAAAAGGCAGGTTGTATTCAGACTATGAAGTACCTTAAACATATTGCATTTCTTACAAAGCTATATGGATATGTTTATGACTATGACTTTGATGTAGATGACAATAAAAACAGAATAAGAAGCATATGTTTCATCCTATGGGGGAAAACACTAAAATTTTCTGAGTGGAGAGTAATGTGAACAAATCTATATTTTAAAAAGTTTACTTAGACAAGCACATGAAGGAAATATTGGAGAGGAGCGAACTAGAAACAAGGAGATTAATTAGAGGGCTTAAGTGAATGAAATGAAGACATAGGGTGTTTAGAAGGTTGGCAAATGACACAAAACTGGGAAGACATTTTCTAACATATTGGATGATAAAAAATGGGAATCAAAAAAGATCCTGAACGGGTAAAATGATAGCTCAAAGCTACTGAGAAGTTTAACAGGGATAAACTATACTTGATCTTACATTTGCATTTTTAAAAGACAGCAATAGTTTTCAGAAGAAGAAATCAAAGTTTTCTATAGACATTTGGAAAAGTGGTCTTAATCAATATTGATTAGGTAAATCCTAATTAAAACAACTTTGAAGTGCCATTCACCCCTATCAGATTGGCTACTATGACAGAAAAGGAAAATTATAAATGATTGAGGCGGGGAAATAGGGACACTAACACATGATTCAACCATTCTGGAGAGCAGTTTGGAACTATGTCCAAAGAGCTACAAAACTGTGCATGCCCCTTGACCCAGCAATAACACTTCTAGGTCTGTATCTCAACATCATCAAAGAAAAAATAATCTATATGTACACAATATTTTTATCAGCTCTTGGTGGTGGCAAAGAATTGAAAATTGAAGGGATGCCCATCAATTGAGGAATCATTGAACAAATTGTGGTAAATGTTTGTGATAGAATACTATTGTATTGTAAGAAATGATGAGTGAGATGGCTGCAGAAAAACCTAAGATGACCTATATGAACTGATGCAGAATGTGAACAGAACCAGATTATTGTACAAAATAACAGCACAATTGTAATGGTGGCCAACTGAATTTAGCTTCTCTATCCAGTAAAATCATTCAGGACAATTTTGAAGGACTCATGATGAAAAAAAAATTATCTGCCTCCAGAGAGAGAACTGATGAACTGAGTGCAAGTTGAAGTGTGATTTTTTTTCCTTTTATTTATTATTCTTGCTTTCTTGTGATATGGCTAATATAGAAATATTTTACATGATTTCACATTCATTATTGATATATTCTTTGCCTTTTTTTCTCTATTGTTGTGGAATATGATTTGGAACTCAAAATTTTTAAATATATATTTTTTTCAAAGAATGCAATAAAAATAGAATGACAAAGAAATAACTACACAACCATTTATGTGAAAAGGCCTTGTGGTGCTATAATAGTCCTGCAAAATGAATTCTCAAGGTGACATGATTGCTAAAAGTGTTATTGGAATTTTAGGCTGCATTAACAGATGCAAAGTGTCTAAATATGGTGAGTTCTCGTTAAAGCACATCTCAAGTACTCTGCTCCAAGCTGCCATGCTGCAGGTAGGTGGCAAGATGAATGCAGTACAGGGGGTGAAGTCAGGAAGAGTTTGAATACTGCTTTGGCCTCTGACTAGCTATGTGACCATGAGCAAAACTTAACCTCTCTATACCTCAGTTTCCTTATCTGTAAATTAATAACGGATATCAAGCATTTGAATAGTTGTCACATGAAAGAGGAATGACTCTTTTTCAGGTTGGTCCCAGAGAGAATAAGGGTAAAGAGTGGAAACATCAGGGATACTATTAGTTCTGTAGAAAGTAAAACTTCTTAATGTGAGGAATCTAAAATTGAATGAAATGCAGTGATAAGTAACAAATTCGCTATTACTTGCACTGTTAAACCAAAGGTTGGATGATCAACTGTCAGGTTTGTTATTGGGAGAATTCTTGTTTAAATATGAATTTGGATTAGATGAAGTACTTTCCAACTCTGACATTTGTGACTAGGGAAAGAAGGTTCTTCTAGTCTCAGCTGTGACACAAATCTTTTTCTTTCTCACTAGAACTTCGGACTCTGCCCCTGGGAAGCAGGGACCTGAGAGGTGACCTGGCTTCCATGTTATGTATATGACATCCCCACACCATGCTACCTTGCCAGAATGGGGGCAGCTAGGTGGTGCACGGATAGATCACTAGTGCAGAAGTCAGGAGGACCCGAGTTCAAATCTCACCTCAGACACTTGACACTCCCTCGCTGTGTGACCTTGGGCAAGTCACTTAACCCCAGTTGGTTCATCCTGGGTCATCTCCAGTCATCCTGATGAATATCTGGTCACTGGATTCAGATGGCTCTGAAGGAGAAGTGAGGCTGCTGACCTGCACAACTCTCCCTCACTCAAAACAAAGTCAAGTGCAAGTCATGTCATCATTTCTCTGATGATATGGTCTTCTTTAGAAACAAATGATGAACACACATCTTGCCAGAATACTTTACCAATTTATTCATTTTCTTTTCAGTTATTATTTAAGTTTTCCTCCCCCATTAGAATGTAAGTTCTTTTAAGATAAATACCTTTTAAGGTAATATATATTTGTGTCCATATCTCCAACAACAGCCTGGAACATAAGGAGTACCCAATAAAGTCTCTCCCCCTCTCCCTCTCTCCCTCCCTCCCTCTCTCTCTCTCCCTTCCTTCCTCTCCCTCCCTCCCTCCCTCCCTCCCTCTCTCTAGTTCTCTGTCTCTGTCACTTTATGTCTCCTAGGTACAATCAGATATTTAAACCAGATTGTTTCTCAGGTCCCTTCTAAATCTATGAACTTCTCCCTTTAAAGAAAATTCCATTGACTTGACTTAATCTTTATGAGCTATTTCTGCAAATCCCTTGAAGGCTGTTAGCAAGAGCAAATTGGTTTAATTTAATGTCTTTTCAGGGGTTTGAACTGGATGACCTCTCACATTCTTTCCAACTCTGAGTTTCTTTGATTTCCCCTCTCTGTTTCTTCAGCCTCTACACTGGGCACTGGCTTTCAGAGTAATAATTATGAGGCACTAGGTGATTTTTCATCTCGTTAGAACATATTAGAGTCCATTGTCTTCACTAATCTGGACTAATATAGGAGAAAAACAACTCAGATATTTGGGCAAAAATTTCAACAAGAAGAGAAACAGGTGGATAGAGAGTTGCTCTCAAAGCCAGGAAGATCTAGGTTCAAGTCTCACCTGTGACCCAGCCTGGCTATGCAATTCTTAATAAATCACTTGTCCTCTCAGTCATAAAGTAACTCTTTAAGTTTAAAAATTGCAGACAAGCTGCTACCCTAAACTGATAAAGAAAGTTCCTTATTCCAAAGAAATCATAAATCTGCCCCTATGCTCAAAAAATAAGAAGACAAGAAGCATCCAATAACCAATTACTAAGAATCTTTTATTCTTCTCATATTCTGGTTAACTACATTTTTATTGTATCTTCTAATGAGCTCATGATTTTGTTTCCCTCTGTTAGTTTAAGCATGAGGTGATTTGACATTTGTATCACTAATTGTGTTCTTTCAACATGTGTTGACATTTCAATTGGTTTTCCATGATCTAAAAATTATTTTCCTGAGCTTGGGCAGCACAATATGGCCATTCCAGATAAGTATCCTTATTGGCAAGTGGGTAGGTTCTACATATGGGCTATAACATTTACATATATGCATATGTGCAAATGTACATTTAATGGGTACCATCTGTTGGATCATTGCTTAGCATTCTTTGAACATACCTCTCCCCACAACCACTCCCTTCTTATTTCTCTCCCTTGATCCATCACCTCTCCATAATCATCGCAACATTTTGTTCTGCAGTTATACTCTTCCTTTCTTATGCCTCTTTGCTTACCTCTCATTTGGAGAAAGGAAATTAGCTTGACACTTGGGAGACACTGCACACTGCTTGACATAGTGAGTAACATTACCAATGGCATTGAGAAAACAATCATGGAATATATAAGGGACCAGACTCTACCCAAAGTGGAGGAATTCCGTTAAAGAATCATAAGGATAATAATGTAATTCAAAGGTAACAGAAGCTATAATGTCGGACAAGTAGGGTGGGGTTAGATTGGCAGAGCCAATGGGCAATCAGCAATTGAAAAACCATAGGCTCTAGAAAAAGGGAATGACATGATATAAAGTAGTATTTTAGAAAAATGTCTCACCAAATGCTGTGAATGACCTGGAGAGAGAGGAGACTTGGGTCTAGGAGAGCTATTTGGAAGCTATTGCAGCAATCTACATCGAGGTAATGAGGACCCAGACTAAAGTACTGACAGTGGTGATGGAAGTGAAAGGGAAAATAGGTTTAAGAATGAAGAATCTAGAAGGACTGACAAAATGTAAACTACACAGAATCTATCAGATTGATATTAAGTGCCTAGTAGGGCCCAGAGGAAATGAGTCAAAGATCACATTTGATGTAAGAAGTAGGGTGAAATAATCCAGAACATGGTGAGGGGGTAGCGCTCAGAAAGGTAGGTTTGGAAGAAGCTATCTTGGAGTAGAAGGATATTATATTACATAGGCATCAAAGGGACTTCTCCTTTTTCATAATTTCATCCAAGGTTAATACTAAGGGTATAGTTCATAGCTGTCAGTATATTCAGGGCACTTTATTCTAAGTGAATTTATTTGAAACTAAAAAGAAAGAAAATTTAGAAAAAATTTGCATGGGAAAAATAATTTATAGGGATGCAACAATTTCATGCAATAAGGTAGGAAATGCAGAAGCTTTTCAGTGAACACTGAGGGCCAGTCTTTTGAGTGAGTAGAATAGGCTACAGTGCATATAGGATGAGATCAGAAGAAACAAACAGCCCTCCCTGCAACTCTAAAAATACCTCCCTATCAGATAATTTCTTGCCACAAATTCAGTCCTTGAGATGATATTTCCTTCCCCTCTATACAGATGTTTATGGAAGAAGTAATGTATTAATCCACCTTAGTCATTCCCTCCTTAGTGTGAATGAGCTTATTTTATTCTTTTATATAGTGATAGTAGAGGAAGAAGCACAAAATCAGATTACTGCAAACTAGAGAGAGAGAATTGTGGAGGGAGAGACAGAGACAGTGAGATAAAGAGAGACAGGGAGAGAGAGAAAGATAGGGAGAGGAACAGGAAGAGAGTGGGGAGAGAGGGAAAAAGAGAGAGAAAGACAGGAGAGAGGAGAGAAAGAGACAGAGAGACAAAGCAAGAGAGAGACAGGGAGAGACAGAGATAGAGACAGAGAGAGAGGGAGAGAAGAAGAGAAGAGGAGAGAAGAGAAGAGAAGAAAAGAGAAGAGAAGAAGAGAGGGGAGAGAAAGAGAAAAGAGAGAAAGAGGGAGAGAGGGAGAAACAGAGAGAGAGACAGAGAAAGAGGGAGAGAAGAAGAGAAGAGAAGAGGAGAGAAGAGAAGAGAAGAAGAGAGGGGAGAGAAAGAGAGAAAAGAGAGAAAGAGGGAGAGAGGGAGAAACAGAGAGAGAGACAGAGAAAGAGGGAGAGAAGAAGAGAAGAGAAGAGAAGAGAAGAAGAGAGAGGAGAGAGAGAGAAAAGAGAAAGAGGGAGAGAGGGAGAAACAGAGAGAGAGACAGAGAGAGAGGGAGAGAAGAAGAGAAGAGAAGAGGAGAGAAGAGAAGAGAAGAGGAGAGAAGAGAAGAGAAGAGAAGAGAAGAGAAGAGAAGAGAAGAGAAGAGAAGAGAAGAGAAGAGAAGAGAAGAGAAGAGAAGAGAAGATGAGAGAAGAGAAGAGGAGAGGGGAGAGAAAGAGGGAGAGAGGGAGAAACAGAGAGAGAGGAAGTGAGAGAAAAGAGAGAGACAGAGAGAGCAAGACACACAGAGAGAGATAGAGATACACACAGAGAGAGAAACAGAGAGAGAGAGAGAGAGAGAGAGAGAGAGAGAGAGAGAGAGAGAGGATGCATAGCAGGGAGCAAAAATAATGGAAGGCAAATATTTCCTAGTTCATAATTTTGTTAAAGCAGAAAACAGAATCATAGAATATCAAAACAAGGAAGGATCTCAACACTAACTTGGCTCTCTCATTTTTCAGTTTATAAAACTGAGGTACTGGTTACCAGTTTAGATTAAGTTCACACAGTAATTACCAGTCAATTCAGACCTAGTCCTCAGGTGTTTGGACTCCCAATTTTAAGCCCTTCTGCCCTACACTTTTCTACCTTCAGAGGAGTGAATTCTAACTTAGAAAGCAGAGGGCAAAAAAAACAAAAAAAAAACAAACAAGTTTGTTGGTGTGTTAGGGTGACAAATAGTAAGGGTGATACTTTTCAAGGCTTCAAGGAGGAGAAGAAATGTGAAGGAAAGATATGGTACAACTTAACTATCTGGGTCAATTTCCATTTTGCTTGCTTCAGAGAATCCGCTTACATTAAGTGCCTGCTTGTCATTGGTGGAGGACCATTGACAGCCGACTTGTCCTTGGCTAGAGAACACTGGTTCTGTGAAATCTAAGATGAGTTCCAGGGTCAGCAAGCTGAATCCTCGCCAAGGAGGGTTTTGTCTTTTTCTCTTTGGTTATTGAGCATTACAAATCTAAATTAAGGAAAGAAAATGAAAGGTGACATTAAGGAGAAATGACATCATAGGATTTCGACCTGAAAAGGACTTTTATTTCTTTCAAGGCTCAGCTCAAATGTCAACTACTATAGGTGATCTTTCTTCATCTAGTTATTACAAAGCCCTTTTCCAAAAATAGACTTTATATATTACTTTATAGTTAATTTATGCCTACTTTTTTCTAAAATTAGAATATAAATTCCTTGAGGGCAGAAACTATTTATAGATTTGTCTTGGTAGTCTGAGCACCAGACATACTTAATAAATGCTTGTTGAATGAATGGAGTTCAATTCCCTAATTTTTCAAACGAGGAAATAGAGGTCCAGAAGGGTTTATTGATTTGCCCCAGGACCACACAGATAATAGATAGCAGAGTCATCATATTATGGACTAGAAAACAGAAATAAAATCAGAGGATGACTCAGGGAAGAAGAAGCTTTAGAACAATTTCATGGGCTGAGAATGAATCCATCTGAAAATAGGACTTAGTGAAAAAATAAGATAGGGCAAGAGAAATAGAGACTACTGGTAGCAGGGAGATTAGTTAGGCTATTGCAAGATTTGAAATGTGATGCATGATCATAGGATCAGAGACAGAGCCCAAAGGGACCTTAGCAACCACCTTGTCCAACTCCCTCTATTTTATAGATAAAGAAATTGTAATAAGGGCCTGAGCTAGTGTAATGCAGTGGTAATGGAAAGGAAGAAACAAATATAAAGAGCCTTACAAAGAAAGACTTATTACAACTTAGTGGCTGATTGAAAGTATTAAAGCTATCTGAATTTTGAGCTTGGATGTCTATGAAAATGTAAGGACCATGGACAAAACAAAGGAAATTGGGACAGTTGGGTAGAGAAAATGATGCCCTATTGTAACCTCTGTCCCTCTACTCCCTAGATCTGTGCTGACTCCCCATGTAAACAGAGTAAATGTCATTATCCCATTTTCCAAGTCAGAGAACTAAGGGTCAGAGAAGTTACACAACCTCCAGTGGTAATGGAAGGTGTACTCTGTCTGGAATCAGAGGAGACTGGGTTTGAATTGGAACTTAACCACTTGTTATCCATGTGACTTTTGTTTAGTCACTTAATCTCCTTTGGCCTCTGTTTCATCACCTGTAAAATGGATCAGTTGTGCTAGATGATCCTTAAGGATTCTTCTAATTCTATGTCTGTGCATGTCAATCAATACACATTTTTTAAGTACTTCCCATATTACTGGTACCGTTGCTGTGAGTTAAATGTACAAATATAAAAGTGGACTTAGCAAGTGGCAGGTTCAGAACTTAAGTACTATTTCCACTATTAGTACTCTATCATCATTCCTCCTCCTCCTCCAGAATGTCTTCTACTTCCTAGAACTGGGATAAGGATAATTGCTGGGAACTCTCTGGTTTGCTTAGGCAGTGAAGTAGTCTAACAAGCTAAATGCTAGGAACTGGAGTTTGGGAAAGAGGTCAGGGTTGGTGGGGACTATCTTCATAGAACTGGCAGTTGTTTGTGCATAAGGATGAGATCACTGAGGCAGCTAATATGCAGAAAGAAGCTGAGAAAAGCTAAGATTGAATAATGAAGAACACCCAAACCCAGGAGAGTATTACAATTTCCACTCAGATAATGAAATCTGTAGTTTTCAATTATACATGTCATCCTAAATAAATCCATCACTCGGAAAACAATTTTTTCTTTGCCTGCACTGAGCTGCAGATCGTAATATGGCCTCTGACAAGTGTGACATCTGGGAATGACTCAGACATCCTGGGTTCAAATAGTAATCCTTAAGAATCTCAAGCTAATCTCGGAGGAGAGAGCTCAAGTATAACACAGATGGAGTCTGCTATTTGAAAAGACAGTATGTGTGCATAAAAATATGAGAAAGTAGTTTTGTTGTTTGATGCTAAAAGTCCATTTAACCATTGGTGCCTGGAATAGACTTTCCTTTTGGTTCTTAAGTACTTGTATCTGGACAACATTGACAAAGAAGATGGATTTGAAATCTAGGTCAGTAGTGGGACTGTCCTCCCAAGCCTGGGTAGCCCTTAATAAATTTTAAATTTAGGGATTTGTTTAGAGTGCCCCATACTAAAGTCCTACCCCAATCATTAAGAGTTGGGCCTAGATTTTTGAAAGACATTCCGAGAGAGCACAAGCTCTAGCAGATCCAGTAGCACTGGAAAGGATCTAGAGGACATCTAATCTAACTCCCTACTTTTACAAATGCATCAACTGAAGCCCAGAGACACTATATGAGTCACCCAAAGTCACCAAGGTAGGAAGTGTCATAGGCAAGATTCAAACAGGTCCTCTGACTAGACTCAGTGTTCTTTCCATTGCAGTACAGTGCCTTACTTGAGCACATGTGCTCAACTACAGAATTGTATGATGAGCTTAACTAAGTCTAATTTTTGAAAGATTTGCTGCCAGATGATATAAATAAATATTGGTCAACTGGAACACAAGACTACAAGCTGACTACCATCTACTAAAGTTTAGGAAGGTTAAAATACACATCAATGGAGAGAGAACCCCATCCCAAAAAATAATATATCCTTCAATATAGCATAATTGGATTCAACAATTCAAATCATCCCCTGTACTTGTCTTCTTCTCAACTAAGAAACAGATGAAATGGAGCTAAAACAAGCATAGAATTCAGCAGTAAAAGAGAAAAAAGTCATGAAGAATGGAGTCTGTGAAAGGACATTTGAATGTAGATACATAGACTTCAAGTTTGTTTCATACCTGGGATAGAACCAGTTTCTTCCGCATTTACTGCCTCACTGAATCAATGCTGTAACAACAGAGTTGAGCCCCAAATTTCAAATCCTAAGATAATTATCTGGTTTGTTTAAGCACTACCCAGACTCCGGGTCTCTCTCATAGCTTCTTTCTTTGTCTTTTTTCTCCCTCTGAGCACAGCTCAGGGACTTAGGGTAATCAGGTTGTTTATATCTACCTATGGCCTGCCCTGCAACATTCATTCAGGAATGACTTCCCAGTTTCCCAAAATTATGTGCCCATACTTACATTCCATTAAAGATCTCTTTCTTCTATGGTCCTGATCATAGGTAGATGATGAATAAGAAGGAAATTTGCTAAACTAATTTATACAATTAAGAAGAGTAACAAAATGTATAATAAATCATCCCTCCCAGAGACTTACGCATTTTTAAATGCAGTAGATAAAATGCATTGGCCCCACGGTTCAAGACAGAGAACATTGAGTAGGGATGATTGGGAGAGAAAAAGAACCATAGCTAAGGAGGAAAGATTGTTTGTTCTTCTTAAAGAGGGAGGACTCAGGAAGTGTCCATCCCTAAACAAGAGTTGGGGACTCCTAAAGTAAATCCAGAAGACCTACAGGAATCAGAATGAAATGTTTTCAGGAGTAGTAGCAATGAGCTGAAATGCCTGAGACAATTGATGACTTCAGAGGAAAAGCCAGGAATAAAGGCATTATCTCTGAATGAGTATCACTACTGGCAAATGGAACTGCAGAACTTCTATCTGGGAATGAGAACAGTTGCTGAGACTTTCCCAATTGGCATCATGAGTCTTTTGAAAAGGACTGAAACCAAAACATTCTGGGAGAGGAAGAGCAGGAATCCAAAATATCATCAAGGTGGCTAATAGTCATTTAACTGATTGCTAGAATATTCAGTATTCATTCCTTCTCTGCTTACCTGTGATTTCATTGTTGTTGAGTACTCTCACTGAGGAAATTACCTCTACTGATAGACTGGCAACTGCTGCCTAATATGTAGTTCTAGAGAGTTCCTTAAGGCATTAAGAAGTTAATTGCCTTCCCAAGATTTCATAGCCCATAGTGTTAGAGACAGGACTTGAACCTTTGGCTTCCTCAGCAGGAAACTAGTTCTTCACCCACTAGATCATGCTGCCTCTTGATTTTTTTACTTTCCTAAATAAGTGTTCTGTGTTCAGAAAGCTTATTGTTAGCTGGTGAATTAACTCAGATACTCTTGAAATAAGAGAAATTCAGTGGTTCCCAGATTTAGTATCTGGATTGGAACAAAATGAGTCATGTAAAAATGTTGTGATTGGTATATCCTTAAGTTATACCCTCATTTAATTAGTGAAATGGAAACCTCAATGTGCAGAAATAAATCTTTAATAGTAAAATTTGAGGCAACGTAAATTTTTGGAGGGGAAGACTTCTGGGTAACCTTTATGTCAAAGTACAAAGGACATGACCTATTCTGTTTACACATATGGTAAACAGAAGAAACAATACTGTAAGAAAGAGTAGATATTTACCTTCTAACAGTTGTTACTAAAATCTATTCTTCAGAAAGACTAAATAGGATAGTAGGTATAGGATAGCATTACCAAACCTGCAGCTCCTTTAAGGCTGAGTGGGGATAGAGGAGGAATATGTTTCTGCCATAAAATCCTTCTGCCTTGCAAATAGTTATTAGGCAAAGTGTCTCCTCCTCCCTCCATGTTTTTCTTCAGAGTCAGCCCTGTCTGGTCTATGTATATCATTTGACTATAAACCCATAGATTCAAACTCAAATCACATTTCCTGCCTATACCACCAGGTCTGACACCTCATAAAATTTGAACTTTAACCTTAAAACTGGTTTACCCATTTCTTCTTTGACTCCTGGAATGGGATATTGACTTTCACTGTATGTTTCCTGAGCAGCTAGGTGATACAGTGGATGGAACACTTGACCTGGAGTCAAGAAGACTTGAGCTCAAATCCAGCCTAAGATATTTACTAGCTGTATAACCCTAGGCAAATCACATAATCCCTCAGCTTCCTCATCTGTAAAATGAGCTGGAGAAGGAAATGACAAATGACTAGTATCTTTGCCAAGAAAATCCCAAATGGGATCACAAGGAGTCAGACATGAAATAACTGAACAAGAACAACAAATTTCCTATTTTGTTAATTCTCCACTGTTCTGTTACTCTCCAAAATATATGTACTGTATCTTCTGATAATACTATAGGATAAATTAGGAGCAAGCAGGAACAATTAAAGAAGATTGGGGCATTTTTTTCACCCTCTAGTTAACAAGAGTACAATTGGTTATGAAAGAAGACCCATCTCTTTTCTTCTGCTTTGAATTTTTAATTAACAGGAATCCCTGAAAATTTTTAAGTTGTGTAGAAATTAGCAACTGGGAACTTCTAGAATGGTCACACATTTGTTAAGAAGCATATCAAGAAAAAACATTAAAGAAGTGTCAGGGGTTTTCTCACACACGCATTAGTCAATCTTTTAGAAGCCATCTAAAATTGTTCATGTTAATTGTAGTTTTGACTGATTTTGGCTGAGCACATGAGAAGAAGTTACTGCTGAAATATTCAGTGTCCACACAGTTTCCACACAAATGCAGCTATTCTGAGTGATCTTTGTCACCTCCTTTACACATTTGACATATCAAAAACCCCGGTTGCCTTAGATTTCTGACATTTCACATGTTGCAAGGAGACTGTCATTTGGGACTGCCAGACTGCAATTTACAGGCTCAGAAGAGAAGAAAGACCTGCCTGGTTTCCTTCTCCACAGTAAGGGGCTATTAGTCAGAGCTCAGAGTAAGTTCTCAGGGTCTATGTCATCCATTTCATCCCCAAGGATTTTGTAGAGGTGACAAGAAAGGGAAGAATTACAAACATGTTTGGGTTTTTTTTTTTTTATGTTGGACTTCAAGTTGTGCTGTAGTACTCAGTGCTGAACCAAGTAAGGGAAAGAAAATGAATCAACGAAAGAGGAAAAGAGAAAGGGGGAAAGAGTCCAGAAATTAACACAAGAAGCTGTCATACCTACATGTGTACAGTCAGTTTGAATAGGACTGAGAAATCTGATCTATCAAATTCTCTGATTAGGATAACCTCTTGATTGATGGGACTATGTTTCCCAATTCCATCTTGTGGATCAGCCTCTGCCTCTAAAGAGGCAAGATGGTACAGTATGGTACCAGACACTGAGGTCTTTGCTCAAACTAAACTGCCAGGCTTTCAAACTATGCTTCAGAGAGTGCAACTCCAATGGTCTGGTCAAGTTGTTCAAATGCAAAATGTATGCTTGCCAAAAAGACTATTTTATGGAGAACTCACATGGGGTATGTGATCACATAGTAGCCAGAAAAAACTATACAAGCACACTCTCAAGGTCTCTCTCAAGAACTTTGGATTTGATTGTGTGACATGGGAGACAATGGCAAAGGACCAGTCAGCATGGTATGTCCATATCAGAAAAGATGCTGTGCTCTATGAGCAAAGCAGAATTGAAACAGCACAAAGGAAATGAAGGGTGAGCAAATTTGGAGTACCACCCTAAATTTTCATGCAGACTATCTGTGCCCAATCTGTGGCAGAGCATTCTGAGCTCATGTTGGTCTGATCAACCACAGTCGGACACACTGAAATTTCACTTTATCACGGTGATGTCTTTTTGGTCCTCTTCGAGAATGAAGGATAGCAACCAACTACTACCACCACCATGGTACAGTGGAAATTTATCTGCATTTGGATCCAGAGAATCTGGTTTAAGCTTTGCCTCTAATCTTTACTGTGTGTCTTTGAGTCAAGTAGTTTAATCTCTTTAGACTCAACTTGTTTTTTGAGTTATTTATATATAAAACTGGAAAGTTGGAATAAATTACCTTTAACTGCTACTTTTAAGTCTGACGGAATTTGTTAAATAACATGGGATAAAGAATCACTTTTCCTTCCCCCACTCACAACTCCTCAAAGTGTCAGTCACCTGATTGCTCCCAGAATACCATCTTCATGTTCCTGTGGCCATCACAACACCCTCTCTTCTCCCAAGGCAACACTCCCAATGAGGCAGATTCCCTTCTTTAAACTGGAAGCACCTGCAACATCTGGGATCATCCTAGGATCATTAGATAGATCACTGACCAAGGCCTGTGCACACATTGCTCCTTCTTCCCCTGGAGCAAACCCTTTAAGAGCATAGGATGATTATCATAGCTCTTCCATGGTCTTCCTAGCACCATGGACAGTACCTCATATAGTCAGCATTCAATATTTGTCAATAATTATTATAAATGTTGATGTTTTATCTGTCAAAGGATCCACTATCCTCCTCCACTGAAATCAGTTGAAGAGTCTTCATCTCAGAGTCAGTCTCTGCAGAGGCCCTTGAACACTGTTCTAATTAGAACCTTATCATGATTTACCTTCTCTGTATATTGGTAGTTTCATGCACTATGGCTAGCAAATTACTACCTCCTGCTCCTCTAGACCCTATGATTTAAAACCATAAATTTTGTTTCCCAAAAGAAGAAAGATCCCTTTATCTTTCTACCTCTCCCCAAATTCTCATCCCTATCCATAGTGTCTCTATACCTCCCCAGTCATTTCTTCTTCTTCCCTCTCCACTGTGCTCCCTGGAGCCTTCTTCTATGATTAACAAATGCTTCTTATTATACATTTCTTCTTCTCACAACCTTTTATTTTTCTGGTGCTTTCTAAAGTCAAACTTCTCCTAATGATGCTATAGTACCTGCTACCTTCTCCAAGGCTGGATGTTTCTTCTCTCACATAGTATGACAGGGGCAAAAGGGGACATGCTCCTTGATCACTATTGATTATTTTTTAACGTTCCCTCTGCTAGCAATGACATTTGTTCCTTTAAAATTGATTCCATTGTCTCTATCTTTGTTGCTACCATCTATGACTTCACAGGTCACTCAGCTTCCTTCCTCCTCCAAGAAGCTCAGTACTATGTTCATAGTTTTCATTCTCAAACTACTTCCCCTTTAAAAAAAAAACCTACACTTCCCAGTTTCTAAATGAGAAGTTCCTTGTGTACTGCAATGTATCAGCTGATGTCTGATACTTAAAGCAATCTTTTGCTTTACTACACAGATGCACAAATAAATACAGTTGTGCTCAGTCTACTCTTATGAAAGTATTATCAGTGTCCTTCCCCCAGCAAAGCTAAAATAAGAAATGAAATTCTCTTGGATGTAGGAAGTCCCTCAAACACACTGAATATTTACATACTTGTTTCAAGGACCCAATCTACCATGGAGAAATTAACACAAGCTGCCTCACTGCATCCCAGCTTAGAGCCAGGAATGAAATGCTAGAATTTTATTTTTGTCCTGTTTGATGCAATTTAACTAACAGTATTTTTTCTCTCTGCTCTCTCAAATCACCTGACCTAAATTCATCTATCATTACTTACTAATTCTCAGCATTCTGCATTGGCCACTTGATCTCACATCCAACATGATCTAGTGGTATTCACCATAATCATTTTTTCTTTTCCTTATGGTAACACTACATCCTTTTCAAACTTTTCAGATCTTCTAGTGAGTATAACATATGGTGAGCTGAAAAGTATATAATTGAGCTAACACAAAGTAAGTTGTACATAAGCTCTCATTGGCTGATCGTTCTTGCTGGAAAGATGTTGAAGTCTTAAAAAAAGCCAGCAGCACAATCCAAGAGGGGTAACAGGTGGATTAGGTGACAGAAAAAGAAGACAGGGTGAAGAAAAGTCATCTCACCTATTTTACTACTTTTTTTTTGCCAAGGCAAACTGTCAAAATGATACTGCTGATTCATATTGGGAAAAAATAAATCAAAACAAATAAATCCACCTGAATTCTATGAAGTACAATCCAAAAATGACTATTCCAACCTTGAAACTAATGCAGAATTATGAATTTCTTTTATTACAATTTTTATTCAAACTTCTGTTTTGTGTACATCGTATCTTCCCTACAAGATGTCAAGATGCATGAGGGTAGAAAGCTTGTTTTAGTCATCTTTCTATTCCTAAAAAGCAGAGACTGAGATCTTATTTTTTTGGAGGAATTATATACATACCTTTGATATACTTAATAATTTCTAATAGTCCACCTTGCTTTGTATAACACAAATATAGTATAGGTAGCACAAGGTACAAAGAACCAATGAAATCACTGCATATGCAGAAGTATTTCAAACTGATAGATTTCAATCACACTTACTGCCTTAGAATTCTGAAGGAGGCTAGCATACTTTTGCTACCATTACTTGTTGGAGGCTACTTAAAACTCTTCTATCAGTAGAATGAAACACTATCAAGTCCTTAGAAGTATTCCAAGTGCAAATGGCATTAACATATCCATGGATTTGGTGTGACTCACTGCAACTGGATATTGCTAAATAGCTCAAATTTAAAAAAAAAAAAAAACTTCAGAAAGGCACAATCTTCATTTGGCACCAAATCAGACTCAAATTCCCATGCCCTTCATGCTATTTCATTAGTGTCTACAGCTAACTTCCTACGTATATAGATTAGTTCTTCACCATTAGTTCAGATAGCAAAGTGGAGTCACCCATGTCCAGAGATAGGATGTCATTTGTAGGGAAATTATCTCAGTCATTGTTATTGAGTAGAGATGAGGATACTAAGGAGCTTGTTCAAAGTGTCAAGGACAGAATTTTTGAGGAGTTAAATAACCTCATCAAGAGCATCCAGAATGCCATGAAGATTTGGGGTGTCACTAAGTATAGCAAAGAGCTTGCATTCCTGTGAAACTTCATTCTACATTTGGAGACTGAATGTCCTGGAGAATGGTAGTGAGATATGGTGAAACAAAGCAGAGAAGAACAAGAATAATTCAAAGACCCTGAGCATCAGACATAAAATATTTTGTAAATACAACCATAATTTGGATGCCCAGATCACCAATTATAGACAGAATCCTGAGCCATCTGCACATGGAGATAGTGAGAAAAATAAGGGCTTGGAAGGCTTTCCTTCAGAGTGCGATAAAGAAAGTCTCAGCATACACACACACACACACACACACACACACACACACACACAAATGCAATCTGGATCTAATGAATCATCTGGGAAAAGTTACAATTTCCTCAAAAAGGTGGAGGATTAAGATGAAGATCTTAAAGATTCAGATGATAACAAAAACTGGGGTTCAGATTCCATATCCTCAAATTATGATTCAGAAAAGCTTGGATAGTAATGCATTCTGTGCATTATTCCTTTAAAATTCCTTTAAAAAGAACACATAAGACAGTAAGGCTACATATTAAAAGTGAAGGGACATGTTCAAGAAGCATGACCATAAATCCTAGTCCTTCCTTGTATGAATGAAGTTAAGGACAACAGAGGTAAAGAGAACCAAAAGGGTCAGAACAGAGCATGCACTCTCAATATCTAAAGTGTTTGTCAGGGGAACCGAGATTGCCTATGTTATCAAGAATATCAAGTTATTTATTGGTCTTTGGGCAACAAGTTTTACATTCCCTGCGTTGGTACACCTACTAGTGGGGCAGCTAGGTGGTGCAGTGAATAGAGCACCAGTGCAGAAGTCAGGAGGACCCGAGTTCAAATCTCACCTCAGACATTTGACACTCCCTAGCTGTGTGACCTTGGGCAAGTCACTTAACCCCAATTGCCTCATCCTGGATCATCTCCAGTCATCCTAAGGAATATCTGGTCACTGGATTCAGATGGTTCTGGAGGAGAAGTGAGGCTGGTGACCTGCACAGCCCTCCCTCGCTCAAAACAAAGTCAAGTGCAAGTCTTGTCATCATTTCTCTGATGGCATGGTCTTCTTCGGCAATGAAGGACAAATGCACACACCTACTAGTTCATGTTGCAGTTGAAAATCACCTGAGGAAGGGATGAATGTTAAGATCAAATTCACATCTACACATCACTCTGTGGCTACACACCCAAGTGGCCACGTACATGAAGCCAGAGGTACAAGAGAAGAGTACTTAGACTACATCCGTGTGCTGGTGAATAGTTCATTTGCAAACCACAACGTTGCCACTGAAGAAAGCACTATGGAACCTGTTCCACTTTGGTCGTGGTATCTGCAGTTAGATACTTTGATAATCTTAGATAACTTTGTGCAACAATGAAATAAAAGATTTACCAAAATGAAAATGTATATAGCTCCATTCCCAAGAATGGAACATCTAACAGATGAAGCCCAGATCTATGTAATCACTGAGCATGTGGAGGACAAAAACTTACCTAAAGAGATATGCCATATCTAATACTATCATGTGCTCTTATGTACTGCTAGCTTGATTGAGGCCAAATAGCAGCATTTAATACAATTGATCTTCATGAGGACATGGATAAGCTGCCCACTGGTCATGATAAATGACACAGAATTATAGATTGGTAGTGATGGAAGAGACTTTTAGAATCATCAAGTCTGAAGGGAAATTGGACTAGTTGACCTCCAAGATCTCTTCCAACTAATAGTCTGGGATTCTAAGATTATTTTTTTGGACTAGTGAATAAATGATTGAGAACTATATGCATAGTAAGCTCCTAATAAATGATATTGACTGACTAACATTTATATTCCAAAGAAATTAACACATAGTTTCCACTGTCAGATTAAAAGCACAGATTCAGAAGGTTTTATATCCAAGTCATCTACTTTTTGCAGAACTCCATTCTTGGAATTGGTTCCCTAAGTCTCTAAAAGTCTGTAATTTAGAAGTGTTCACTCATAGATGATAAATAGAAAATAAGCAGATATTGATTGGGACAGTGGAGATTACCAGGATTTATTGCTCCAAGAAGCATATATTGACCAAGTAAAGCCGAGGTTAAATTCTGACCTTGAATTAGCAATAAATATTGATATACACAAAAGCAGGAAGCCAGCAGATGTAAACAACATTTTCTGAATGCTGGAACTAAAATAATTAAGCACCTTACAGTTTTAACCCTGGAATCTGATATTCCAAAATGTGTATGGGGTGGGCATGGAAAGCTTGTCAAAAGGTTAAGAGAAATTAACAACAATTTAGTATTTGTATATTACTATAAGGTTTGTAAAGCACTTTACAATCATTACTTCATTTGATCCTTCTGGCAACCCTGGTAGGGAGGTGCTATTATGATTCTCATTTTACAGGTAAGGAAACTGAGACAAGCAGAGGTTAAGCGACTTATCCAGGTTGACATGGGTGAAGTGTATGAGGATGCAAGAAAACCACTTTATATTAGGGATTCACTTAAATTCAATTGTCCTTACTATATCCCTATGAAACAGATGATGCAAGCATTACTGCCAACATTTTATAGATGAAGGAAATTACAATCTGAGAACTTAAATTATCTGTCCAATGTCACACAGCTGATAAATGTCAGGGCTGATGCTCAAACCCAGGTTATCTGACTTAAAGTCCAGGACTTTTACAATGATATGTGATACCTGCAAATTAGTTCTCTACATTGCCCAAAATAATAAGACACCAGTTGAGCTCTCCTCTTTGGTGCTATGTGGATATGATCTTAACCAATTTTACTACTATAGAACTTTCTCTGCTGCTGTCCTATGGGAATACCAGTACTATTTTCTGTTTCCTGTCTATACCTGGAAGTCTACCTTATAGTCGTGTGGTCACTCACATCTCTAGAAAAGGAATCCTGTTGCATTGTTGTCCTATCATATTATCTCAGTTCTTGACCTAATTCCACTCTTTTTATTTATCATCTCTCTTAGGCTATAACCATTATGTGTGTATTAGATGAACTCACTAGCCATTAGCACTGAAACACCATCCAGGCACTACCAAATACAGACAACCCTTGCTCTATTGAATTACAATTTATAATAAATTATATTAAAATAATGCCATTAAAAGTACCTCCTAGTACAAGTACATAAAAAGAATTTCATATGTGATTTTTGCTGCAATATCTTTTTGCTTATGTTTTCAAATTCTTTTCCTCCCTTCATCCCCTCCCTCATTCACTCAGGAGGCAGGTAAATCAATATCCATTATGCATATGAAGTCATGCAAAATATATTTCAATATTAGCCATGTTCCACCCAAAGGAAAGAAAAACAAAATGAAAAAAGTATACTTCAATCTGTACTCAGAGCTCATCAGTTCTCACACTTTTCATCATGAGTTCTTTGGTACTGTCAATGATCATCGATCATTGTATTGATCAAAGCAGTTGTCTCTCACAATTTATTATTATTACAATATTGCTATTACTGTATACAATTTTCTGCTGGTTACGCTCACTCACTTTGAATCAGTTTATATGTATTCTCAAGGTTTTTTTTTTCTAAAACCTTTCTATATGTCATTTCTTATAGCACATTGTAATAGCATTCTATTACAATCACATACCCTAATTTGTTCAGCCATTCCCCAACTGATGGGCATTCCCTCAATTTCCAATTCTTTACTACCACAAAAAGAACCACTATAAATTTTGTTGTACATATGGATCCCTTTCCTTTTTCTTTTCTCTCTTTGGAATACAGATCTAATGGTGTTGTTACTGGGTCAAAAGATTTGCAGTTTTACATCCCTTTGGACATAATTTCAATTTGTTCTCCAGAATGGTTGGAATAATTCCCAACTCTATTAACAGTGGTTTGATGTCCCTATTTTTCCAAATTTCCTCAAGCATTTGTTATATTCCTTTTCGGTCATGTCAGGCATCTCATAGGTGTGAAGTTGTACCTCAGAGTTATTTTAATTTGCATTTTCCTAACTAGTAGAGATTTAAAGCATTTTTCATATAAGTGCATATAGCTTTGATTCCTTCTGCAAACTATCTGTTAATATCCTTTGATGATTTATCAGTTGAAGAATGGCATAGATAGAGAAAGAGAGTGAGAGAGAAAGAGAGACAGAGAGACAGAGAGACAGATAATTTGTTTAATTTCCTATATATTTGAGAAAGGATACCTTTATCAGAAAAATATGCTATAAATTTTTCCTCAGATTTCTGCTTTCCTTCTGATTTTGACTGCATTGGTTTTGTTTGTGCAAAAACTTTTTAATTAACTATAATGAAAAGTAATTTAATTTACTTGATTTACATGATTCCTGTACAGTCATAAACTTTTTCCTTATCCATACCTGACAGGCAATTTTTTTCCATGCTCCCCTAATTTGCTTATATCACACTTTATGTGTAAATTATATACCTATTTTCACCTTACCTTAGTATATGGTGCAAGATGTTAGTCTATGCCTAGTTTCTGCCAGCTTGCTTTCCAGTTTTCACAGTAGTTTATGTCAAATAATAAGTTCTTCACCCAATAACTTAGATCTTTGGATTTATCAAGCAATATATTACTATGGTCATTTCTTTCTGTATCTTGAATACATAATCCATTCCACTGATCATCCATATTCTATCTTATCCAGTCCCAGATTTTTTTAAATGACTACTACTCTGTAATATACGTTAGTCATACATTTTAAAGGTCATTGGTGCTGCATCCTATAATAAAGTATGCTAATAGTAACTGTAGGATTTGGTTATTTAAGTGATAATTGTCTGCCCTCCTCTCCTATTTCATATACGAATATACCCTATATGCCATTTTTATAAATATTGTAAAGTATTTTGCTTTTTTACATTTTTTTTGAATATGCCTCCCCTTCCAACCTCTATTAAGACAACTACTCTTTATTAGACACACACACACACACACACACACATACACACACACACACAAACACACACTCACAGAGAGAGAGAGAGAGAGAGAGAGAGAGAGAGAGAGAGAGAGAGAGAGAGAGAGAGAGAGAGAGAAACAATACAACACACAAGTCTGATAATATATGGAAATCTCCACATCTATAGTTACCACCTTCAAGAGGAAGAAAGACAAGTATATTTTTCTCATCTCTTCTTAAGGACAAATTTGGTCATTTTGTGTATACATTATTCAGTTTTGTTTTCTTCCACGTTCTGTTTACATTGTGCTAGTCATTGTAATATCTATCATTCAAGCTCAATCCTGCCTTCCCCACGAAGTTGTCCCAAAGGTTCCAGTAACAGTGGTCTCTTTCTACCTTCAGCTCCTACAGTCCCTTATTGTAAACTGCCTTAGGTTTTTTTCTAATCATTTCTCTTGTACAAGTCTCATCCTCCCACTGCACACTTCTTGGGAGCATGGACCAATCATTTTCCATATACAACAAAACTATTTCAACAAACCTTATTACCATGATGAGTGAACAGAGGCAGCATACAGTGGAATATGTAAGGGGAAGGAAATATAAACAAATATAGTAGAGTTCTCTAGCAGGTGCCTCGAAAAAGTTACTTTGACACAAGTGAGTCTAAAGTTTGGGAAGACCATGGTCATGTTGTCAAGATTCCCAAGTCTTCCCTCTCTGTTCCCTGTATGTTTTATGGGCTATTGCTACACTTTGTTCTCAATATTAGTTCTTAATATTATTTCTCAATATTAGATGAGTTCATGATAAGGCCTATGCAACTCTGCTTTGATATGCTCTACCCCATCATCCCAGGGGTATGTTTTTAAAGCTCCTGAGCAAGCATCCTGAATCCCTTACTCTTTCTAGCTGAAGGGATTGTGAAGCAAAAAGGAATTTTCCAGGAATGAATTGCTGAAATTCCTTTCATGTGTATCTGTATACACCTCAAAGAATTAAATAGAAATACATAAATGATCTAGTGCTGCATGTACCTCATACTAACCTATAAGTCAATAATAGAAATATTAGAGATTCAAGTAAAGGGATATAGGTGATTTAGGTTTGCCCCTTTAAGAAAATGAATTTATATCACAGTTTTTAAAGGGTTTTTTCTAAGAAGCATTCCATTGTCTTCTCTTCTCCTCCCATCCACAACTCTTCATAAATTCACCCACACACACACACACACACACACACACACACACACACACACACACATATGGATCCATCTAGAAATGCATTGTTTTCTTTTTGGCTCCTAACTTTCATTTTTAGGTGACTTTTATTCAATGTTTAATCTAACTTATGGTGTTAGTCAATCTACTCTTTCTTTTTTCAATCACCATTATAATTTGCTTCCTCTCAAGCAAAGATGCTACATAAATGGTAAGTAGAGCTATCCTTATTGTGGACTCTTTTCCTTGCTCATTGAAGCTCATGCAATAAAGTAAATGTTTTCTCTTGGCTCCTGTTCTTATGGTGGGCATACAACATTTGGTACCGTTGCTGGTGGCAATCTTTCAAACGCCATCACTTAATTTAATCAGTTTCCTGAAACAATCTCTTTGGCCCCTCCTTTATGAAATAAAAGGAAAAATAAATAGCCCCTTGCCTGAAGCCAAACTGTAATAAAATAGGGGCCATTTAATGTGCTAAATGGTTAACCACCAATTGCAAAGCACTTAGGAAATCTCAAGGGGTTTGTGAATGGTGTTGGGAAGCAGTAATGGTGATGATTTAAGGGAAGCCAGAATCACTGCAACTTGTTCTCTCTGGAATCCTTGTCCCTTTCTCAAGTAAATGACTCATGCCAAGGGAACAATGTCATTCAGTATGGTTTCATTAAAACGTTTGAAAAGCTTTGCCCAAACTTGTCTCTGTTGTTATCTATGTTCTCATCTCAACTATGAAATTATTTTTCTTTTTTTATTTTAGACAAATACTAAAACTTAAATACATAAAAAAGTAGAACCATTCTATACATAAATATTAAAATTAAATATAAAAGAAAAATATGTCATGTGCACAACAGAACATAAGAGAGTATTCAGAACATGCAGCAATAACTTATCATGAAATTATTTTTTAAAGAAAGAAGGAAAAATAAGAAATAACATGACACTGTGAAAAACACACTGGCTCTGGATTCAAATCCTGATTCTCACATTGACTACCCATGTGAACTTAGACAAGCCACATAAAGACCTTAGACTTCAACTTAGTCATGTATAAAATGAAAGGGTTGCACTAGATACCCTATGTGGTCAGTTCTAACTCAAAATCCATGATCCAAATACAAAGTACAACACTTGTAGAAAATAAGAATTTTAAGTAACTGAAACCAAAGAATATCAAGAAAGATCTATATGATTTCATAATGAGCTTAAAATATGCAATCAATTCATTAGTAAGTTATTATAACATCTAGTTGAAACAATGGGCCTATTTGGTTTTGGTTCTTATTCTTTTTTATGAAAGCACCTTAAAATTAAACAAAAAAAAGAGGAAGTTCAGTTGTTTCTTTGCTGATGAGACATGGTGATTGAACATTTTCATTCTTTTTTTAATGTTTATTTATGTATTTTTAGTTTTCAACATTCATTTCCACAAAATTTTGAGTTCCAAATTTTCTCCCCATCTCTCCCCTCCCTCTACTCCAAAATGCTGTGCATTCTATTACCCCTTCCCCTAAACTGCCCTCCCTTATCCCTTATCCCCATCTTTTCTCTTTTCTTGTAGGGCAACATAGATTTCTATATACTCCATTATCTGTATTTCTTATTTCCTAGTTGCATGCAAAAACAATTCTCAACATTCGTTCCTAAAACTTTGAGTTCCAACTTCTCTCCCTTTCTCCCTTCCCACACATCCCAGTGAGAAGGCAAGCAATTCAATATAGGGTATATGTGTGTAGTTTTGCAAAAGACTTCCATAATAGTCATGTTGTGTAAGACTATATTTCCCTCCATCCTATCCTGCCCCCCCATTTATTCTATTCTCTCTTTTGACCTTGTCTCTCCTCAAAAGTGTTCATTTCTAATTACTCCCTCCTCCCATTTACCCTCCCTTCTATCATTCCCCCTCCCACCTATCCCCTTCTCCCCTACTTTCCTGTAGTGTAAGATAAATTTTCATACCAAATCGAATGGGCATGTTATTCACTCCTCAAGTCAAATGCGATGAGAGTAAGCTTCATTTTTCCCCTCTCACCTCGTCTCTTTTCTCCTCCATTGAAAAAGCTTCTTCTTGCCTCTTTTATGAGAGATAATTTGCCCCATTCCATTTCTCCCTTTCCCCTCCGAATTTATTTCTCACTCACCCCTTAATTTTATTTTTAAGATATCATCCCTCCTTATTCAATTCATCCTGTGCTCTCTGTCTGTGTATACGTATGTGTGTGTGCATGTATAATCCCTCCAACTACTCAAATATTGAGAGAAGTGTCAAAAGTTACAAATATTATCTTTCCATGTAGGAATGTAAACAGTTCAAATTTAGTAAGTCCCTTATGATTTCTCTTTCTTGTTTACCTATTTGTGCTTCTCTTGATTCTTGTGTTGGAAAGTCAAATTTTCTATTCAATTCTGGTCTTTTCATCAAGAATGCTTGAAAGTCCTCAATTTCATTTAATGACCATTCTTTCCCCTGAAGTATTACTTTGCTGAGTAGGTGATTCTTGGTTTTAATCCTAGTTCCTCTGACTTCTGGAATATCATATTCCAAGCCCCTGAGATGCCTTAATGTAGAAGCTCCTAGATCTTGTATTATCCTGATTGTATTTCCACAACACTTGAATTGTTTCTTTCTGGCTACCTGCATTATTTTTCCTTGACCTGGGAACTCTGGAATTTGGCTACAATACTCCTAGCAATTTCTCTTTTCGAATCTCTTTTAGGAGGTGATCTATGGATTCTTTCAATATATATTTTGCCCTCTGGTTCTAGAATATCAGGGCAGTTTTCCTTGATAATTTCATGAAAGATGATATCTAAGCTCTCTTTTTGATCATGGCTTTCAGGTAGTCCCATAATTTTTAAATTGTCTCTCCTGGACCTATTTTCCAGGTCAGTTGTTTTTCCAATGAGATATTTCACATTATCTTCCATTTTTTCATTCTTTTGGTTTTGTTTTGTAATTTCTTGGTTTCTCATAAAGTCATTAGTTTCCATCTCTTCCATTCTAATTTTTAAAGAACTATTTTCTTCAGTGAGCTTTTGAACCTCCTTTTCCATTTGGCCCATTCTGCTTTTTAAACTATTCTTCTCCTCCTTGGCTTTTTGGACCTCTTTTGTCTATTGAGTTAATCTATTTTTAAAGGTGTTATTTCCTTCAGAGTTTATTTTTTTTGGGGGGGGGGGTCTGCTTTAGCAAGCTGTTGACTCACTTTTCATGATTTTCTTGCATAGCTCTCATTTCTCTTCCCAATTTTTCCTCCACCTCTCTTACTTGATTTTCAAAATCTTTTTTGAGCTCTTCCATGGCCTGAGGACATTGCATATTTATTTTAGAGGTTTTAGATGCAGAAGCTTTGACTTTTAGGTCTTCCTCTGATGGTATGCTTTGTTCTTTCTCATCCAAAAGGATGGAAGAAAATACCTATTCAACAAGAAAATAGCCTTCTATAGTCTTACTTTTTCCCTTTTTTAGGCATTTTCCCAGCCAGTTACTTGACTTTTGAGTCCTTTGTCAAGAGGAGGGTATACTCTGGGGACCTGAGTTCTCAATTCCTCCAGGGTGACACAATCAGGGGAGAGGAGTTTACTTCTCTCCTGCCCTGCTCTGTGATCTGGGAGCAACCACAAACTTTTCTGTCTAGGATCTGCAAGTAGAATTCCCTCTCCAGAGCCACCCCCAGCTCCACTGCCAGCACTCTTCTGCAACCCAGGAGAGTCACTCAGGGCTGAGATCCAGATAAGCTACTCAATTTCTCCAGGATCTTTAAGGGGAGTGCTCCAAAAATGGACACTTCCACTGCAATGGCTGCTGCTGACAGATCCAGACCACATTCCGTTCTCACTCAAAGGAAAGAGTTTTTGACCTTTGAAGCTCTCTTTGGCATTTTGGGGTCAGCAATCTGGAAACTGCTGCTGCTGGTGGTGCCCTGTTCTGGTCCTGTTCTTGCAACACCATGGCCAAGGCTAGGCTGTGCTCCAGTCCACACCCGGAGTGATAGACCTTTCCTGTTGGCCTTCCAGGCTGTGTTGGGCTGGAAATCTCTTTCATTTAGAGATGAAATTCTGTCGTTTTGTGGCTTCTGCAGCTCTAGAATTTGTTTAGAGTCATTTTTTACAGGTATTTTATCAGCTATGGGGGGGAGCTTCTACAGGTCTGTCTTTCTACTCTGCCATCTTGACTCTGCCCTGGGCCTTTTCATTCTTGCAAACTAAGCTCATTTTGGTTACTAACTTTACTGATGTATTCTTATAGGTCCGTAACACTCACCCTTAGAAGTATACTTTTTCTTTCATGTTTTGGTATTTCTATTGTTAAAATTTGACCTCATCAAAAAAAAAAGTTCTCTGAGCAGCTGTTGTTTATTTCAGCTCTCTCTTCCTTATATTCCTCATTAAAATTATTCTCCAATGAATTGTTTTGTCATGCCTGAGGCATTCAGAGAATTATAAATATAAGGGATGTCAGAGGCCATCTAGTTTAGTTCATCATGTTGTAGGTGAGGAAACTGGGGCCCAAGTAATTGATGTGCCTATGTTCACAAGGCCAGAGGCAGTACTTGAATACAAGTCTTCCTGACTCTACAGTCAACATCCATGCTATTTTTCAAGCTATCATTATCATTTCATTGTCATTGCTGCTATTCATTCACTAAAATCCTACTCCAATGCTTCATCATACCATTGGGGTGTCCCCTGAGTTGATTAACATTATGCTAAAGATATAAAAGCTAAAGTAACCTCTACCAAGACTGAAAAAACTTTATAGATGGGCTTACTAATTTAATGCATGTCTGCCATTCAAAGACCAGTAGAGTTAAGTTCAAAGAAGTTCAGCATCATCAGGATGACCAACAAGTGATAAATTTGGGAGGGGTAGGGGGGTCATAGTAATTCATAGAGACCATCTACTAAAACAAAGAGGGATTATAATCCATATTAATGAAGGGAGTTTCTGTACAATGAAAGCAAGGATCTTTTAAAATAGTGATATTACAATTTGTACAATATCATTATAGTACTCGTAGTAGAAAATTTGAATAATTGTAGAGTGCCATGTTATTGATAACAGCAATTGCACAAATTTCAGAGTTATGTCCAACAATACAAAAGTTAGAGGTGCCATTCTCATAAATGAGTACTAAAAGATAACTACATTTCTTTTGACATTATCCCAAAGACTTCCTTTTATATAACTGTCTTTTGATCATTAATTTACAATGGAAAAGAAACAAGAATTATGTTGATCTGTAAGCCTCAGGACCTACTTTCAGATTTGATTTTAAAGGAGGAACTGATTAGTGTCTCTAGAACAATAGAATTTTCTCACTGAAATAGATCTTAAAGTTAATTTAATAAAACTGATTCATTTTGAATTTGAGGAAACTGAGGTTGAGACAATATTTGGTTGAGAATGGCAAAGCAATTTGCCCGAAAAATGACAAGGCTAATAAAAAAAAAAAAAAAGGAACTAGTACCCACATCTTCTGACTCCTTCTCCAGGCTTTTTCACTATGACACAGATATTTTTCTTTCCATCCATAATCTGAAAAGCCAAGGAATGAGTCATGATAGAATAACACGACTTTTGAAAGCTTCCCATCAGCACTGGCTACATTCATATCAAAGAGTTATGTCTCTCTTTTTCTACCTCTGACAAGTGAAGTGGAGGCTGCAAAATGGAAAAATCACTGATTACCTTTCTTTAACTTGCAGGTGTTACATGATGTAAAGCATCCATTTAAAAGTTCCTAAAATACCCTCAATGGTTGTATGACTCACATAGCACAGGATATTCTGGGTCTCTAACATTTTAGGGCCTCCAAATGCATTTTCAGGAAAACCACAGTGCTCCCAAAAACTTGAAGATAGATGATTGTACTGGGGAGCTACACAAAATCAGGGAAATTTTTGAAGGGAGATCAGCTTTGATGTTTTTTTACATAGAAAAAACTTTTTTTTTTCCATTTTAAAAGTGATTTACTGTGACTAAGTGTTCTACATTTTTACTTCTCAAAGTGAAACATAAAACACTCTGGTAAGATAAAAGTTGAGACTTCCTGGTATAGTAAGTCACTGGTTAGTATATGGACACAGCTCAGGGATATTAGAATAATGATGCATTTTATTCGAGGACTTTAGAGAAAGAGATTTTCAACTTCAGTTGAAAATGATGGTGATGTGAAAGTGCCTAAAGGAACCTAACTTTCCCAGTAAAGCTCTAGAAAAGTGCCAGATGGCACAGTGATCAAGAAAACCAAAAAAAGGAGATAAATGATAGAAGAGATAGATGATAGATGGATAGAGAGAGAGAGATAGACAGATAGACAGACAGACAGACAGACAGACAGACAGACAGACAGACAGACAGACAGACAGATAGATAGATAGATAGATAGATAGATAGATAGATAGATAGATAGATAGATAGACAGAAGCATCTGGAAAATACTTCAAGTCCAGGGCTATATAACAGATTAACCAGAAGCCAGAGGATACTCAGAGAAGCATCATGCAAGAGATGCTGAAAGTCATCATGATGGGTAATAAACAAGGCCTAGATGTAAAGGGATCTCTGAGAAATAGAGGGGACACGAAGGTCAATCTGATGTCCAATAAATAGCACCTAAAATCTGCATGTCCTCCAAACAGCAACAGGCTGGGCTGGGTGTGGGAACAAAGCCGTCTTGAGTTCCCCTAAATTGGGCTGAAAACCTGCAGAATCTTGGCCCTGAACTATAACAGTAACAGTAAAGTGCCAGACTCTGATATATCATTGCACAGTTAGGGTGAAGATCATTCATGGAAGCACTCAAAGTCACAACAATGTGAAAAGGCCTAGTGGAACCCAGCTCTCCCATTAATCATCTAAAGTTCAACTACCAAGTGGAGGAGGGAAAGGATGATGGAGCAATGTCAATCAGGAGGTCTAAGATGAATAGCATTTCTGACAGCTGGGGCCTATAATAACTAAATCAGGGAATAGAGCCAATTCCTGACTGAGGATTGTGCAAGGAAATGAAGACAGAAATGAGGCCAAGGCTATAATCCTTGTTGAGATACCAGATGAAGGAGACAGAAGACAGATATTGTAGCATAAGTTAGGACCTAGTACTAGCCACCACATTCAGAACTGTGGGATCCAGACTACAGAGGGGATGGGATCAAACAGTGCCTGCTCAACTCATCAAAGAGCATAGAAGAATTTAGAGACAGGGTCTAATATAAAGTCCTAATCTAGGAACTGAGCCTTGAGATATGAGATTAAGAAAAGTAGCAATCATCATAACCATAGTCATAATAGTGCCTATTTATATTTATGCAGTGCCTCTATGTTAGGAGCTCTGCTAAGAGCTTTGGAAATATTATCTCATTTGATTCTTACAACTCTGGGAGGGAGGCTCTATTATTATCTCCATGTTATATCTAAGGGGATTGAGGCAGAGAGAGGTTAAGTAAGTTATTCAGGGTCATACAGCTGAGGAGCATCTAAGGCAACACTTAGAGCTCAGGTCTGCCTGACTTGAGGCTCATTATTCTATCCACTGCTCATCTACTTGCTGAAAACCCTCCAAAACAATGAAGAAATAAAATGAGTTAAGAGAAACCCAGAATGTTCAAGTAACTATAACAAAAGGAGAGCCCCAGAGAAATGACTGGCTTATCCACATGGTCTCTAAGAGTGGCTGGAAGAAATGAAACAAGAGATAAAATTGAAATTAGAGTTATTGAAAGAGAAATGAAAGCTAATAAACAGGTTACTTTAGAACAGGAGATAAAAAAAATCTTATTCAAATAGTAGACTTTGAAAAATAGAATGCAGTGAAGATAACTCAATAGTTCTATGAGACAAGAAATACTAAAAAAAGAAGTAAAAGGCTGAAAAAACTAATTGTATAAAGGACTCACTATTAATGGGCCTAGCAAACACGTTGAGGGGAGATAATTGAAATATTATTTTCTCCCCCAAAACCATGACCAGAAAGAACATATTAACATCTTACTCCTTAGAAATAAGAAAGAAAATGGCCCCTAATAGAACTAGAAGGCAAATCCTCTAGTCATTTCCTAAAGTCTAAACTCTAAATTCTTCAGAATGGCAAAGCCAGAGTCCAGAGTTTCTAGGAGAATGAAAAAAAAAATAGCATATATGGCTCAAAATAAAAAGTTTATGTACTAAGGAATCACAGTAAATATTATAGAAAATTTATGCTGCAATTGCTATAAAACAGAAGACAATGAAAGACAGTATTTTAAAAGGAAAATAGAAAAAGGCTTACAACTACCTTATCCTGAAAAACTGAGTATGATTTTATAGTGGAGGGAATGTACTTTTAGTAGAACAGAGGATTTTCAAGCACTTCTAAAAATTAAAGTTGGAAAGTAATATAGGAGATTAAAAAAACCTAGAAAATTAATTCATTAAGCCATTTCAGTTGTATTCTACTTTTTTGTGATCCCATTTGGAGTGTTTCTGGCAAAATATTGGATTTGTTTGCCATTTTTTTCTCTAGCTTACTTTACAGATGAGGAAACTGAGGCAAACAAGGTTAAATGACTTGCCCAGGGTCACACAGCTATTAAGTGTCTTAGATCAGATTTAAACTCAGGTCTTCCTGACTCCAGGCCTAGCACTCCATTGTACCAACTAGCTGCCCTAGAAAAACAATTACATTTGAGCAAGTGAAAAATGCTGAATGATAATGGAGTGCTGACTTTCTAATGGGAAAAGAAGCAAGTGTTCCTGAAGAATTTTGGTGTCTTCAAGGGTCAAAGAGATAATGAAAACAAACACAGAAATGGGGAGTAGCTTTGTTCTATCTGTAGGATATAAAGAGAGAAAAGAAATAGAAGAAAAAAGAACACATTAGAGGAGAAATATAGAAGATCAGTTAGAAAAGATGGGAAACACTACCCAAATAATGGACTGCCTAAAAAGTAGAATGGAACAAACATAATTCAATGTTTCCATAAGACAACAAGAAAAATTTCTTGGTAAGGTGACAGGAGCCAGAATGGCAGAGTAGTGAAAAAAATGCAGCTGAGTTCTTGTCCTCAAAATTTCTTCAAAAAGGCTAAAAAGTACATCAGACTGAATACTGATAGAGAAATACAGGAAACAATCATAGTGAGTCCTTTGTTTAGCCTAGGTTGGTAGAGAGACAGACAAACAGCAAAGTCTGTGGAAACTGGGAAAGGGGTGAAGGCAGGAACACACTGCTTGAGCAACATTCCAGTGTCTAGATAAAGGTGATTCACTAGGGCAAAAGAATGTCGTAGGCCCATATAGGGACACCCTTAGACTATGTTAGGGTACCAAAATGGGGACAATTACCAACTAGTAGGTTTGTACCCACTATCGAGTTCCAGTTCATTGATTCAGGACAGGCTTAGAAATGAACCTGTGCTGGAGGTGGCATTCAGAAACAAACAGTATTACAATTCAGAGACCAGGAGCAGAGCTGAATCTTCTCCAGATCTATTGCAGACTGCAGAAGAATAACCAGGACAGGAATCCTATACCAAAGAGGAGATTGCAATTCAGTTACTCAGAATCAGTCCAGGACATAGTTCAGATCAGGTAAATATCAATCAGACTTTGCTCTAAATCAGACTCCTTTGGAGGCACTGAAAATTTGAAGTACCCAGCCTTACCCTGAGAACTTGTAATAACATAATACTCAATAAGCAGTAGGGCCACGTCAGATTTTCCCTCTCTATATGTATAGAGTACATCTGTAATATCAAATCCAAAGTCAAGAAGTAGGCTTGGAATAATGAATACATATAAAAATAAATAAATAAATAAACTGAGCTCACTATAAAAAGCTATTATGGTGTCATGAGTGCTTGAGGAACAAATGAAAAAGAAGAGAATGACTCCAAACTATCTACAAGCAAAGCCTCAGATTAAAGCACAGCTTGGTCACAAAGTCAACTAGAATTCCTGGAAAAGCTGAAACAAAAGCTTTTAAAAGTTTTAATTGTAAAAAAAAAAAAAGCAATGAGTACTAAAATAAAAATTGGAAAAGAAATAAGAGCTATAGCAAAAAAATAAATAAAAAGAATTGAAAAGGAATTAACAGCTTGGCACATGAAGTATAAAACTTTACCCAAATAACCAACTCCCTGAAAATTAGAATAGACTTAATTATGAGACAAGAAACATTAAAAGAGTTGAAAGCCTGAAAAAGAAGAAAAGTGCAGGTAAATCATAGGAAAAGCAATAGAACTGAAAAAAATTTGAGGTTAATTGCCCTATCTGAATGCCATGACCAAAAAAAAAGGAAAAGAGCCTAGACATCATGTTTCAAGAAAGCTTAAGACCTCTTAGAATGAAAGGGCAAAGTAGAAATAGAAAGAATCCACTAGTCACCTTCTGAAAGAAGCTCCTAAATAAGACTTTGGGGGAACATCATTGCCAAGATCCAGAGTTTACCTGTCAAAGAAATAACACTGTGAGCATGCAGACAAGGAAGAACTCAAGTACCAAATAAGCACAGGCACGATTCCACACCACCATAAAGGAACAGAAATCTTGGAAAGCAATATTCCAGAGATAAAGAATATGGGCTATAGCCAACAAAAATTTACTCAACAAAACTGAGTATAAAGCTCCAGTTGAACAAATGGATTTTTTTAAAAATAAGAGGACTTCTAAATATACCTGATGAAAAACTGGAGCATCATAAAAACTTGAAAGTTCAATCTTAGCAGTTAAGAGAAATATAAAAAGGTAAGCATGAATGAACAATAAGAGACTCAACAAGGAAAAAATGCTTACATCCTATTGTGCAGAGATGATTCATGTGTCCTCTCTGAACTCTGTCATCATTGGGATCAATGAGAGTTGAATAAACAAGAGGTTCTATTATGTCTTAATGATCTTAGGCAAAGAATGGAAGAGATAAGAGGAATACACTGAGAGGATGGAAAAAGAAAGGAGGGTTAAGGAAAAGTATTTCATATAGTCATGGCATACAATTACACATCTATGTAGACAAGAAAGAGTGAGCTGGGTAGCAATTGACACTTCAATCTCATTCTTATTTGTACAGGGTAAAGGAAGAGAGACAGAGTTGAATACCAAAACATATTTCACTCCAACAGGGAAATAGTAGGAAAAGAAGAAAAGGGGGAATTTTAGAGGGAGATGTAGAATCAAGCACCCTGACATACACAGGAGGCTGGCTATCACAGGTTCTTAGATCTGCATTTCTAAAAAGAAAGCAACTTCTGAGAGGTCAACAATCACTTTAATAAAGCACAGCTATCACTCACTTAGTTTAGAGGGAAAAGTCAGCACCCTGAACTTCAGAAAAAACACAAACAGAGAAACAAAAATCAACAGACAGAGTTTCCTACATCAACAGATAGATAACTTACGTACATAGTTACCAGAGAGAGAAGCACCAACATCTAGGTTTTCAAAACTGAGGGGCTCCTTAACAGCTGCCCAGAGTCTCATCTGGCCAAACAAACCCTTTCAATGAGTAAGGCCCAAAGTAAAACTTCACCTCAGAGTCAGAGTGCATCACAACTCTTGAGAACCAATGAATTAGAAATTAGCAAAGGATGTGAGCCTCCCTTAATTAAGTTTTCCTTAATGGACCAGCCCATTAATGGGTGGGGAAGATCTTTAACTCTCTGATTAGCATTACAGGGGGTGGATTGAAAAAGAGATTCATCCTGAACAAAACAAATTGTAGAAATATACAAAAAAAATTTGTAGTTCTTTTGAGGTGGCAAAGAATGCAAATCTGATGGGTTGTCCACAAATTGGGGATTAGGTGAGCAGTTATAGTATATTTAGCTGTAATAGAGTACTATTTGTAAAAAATGATGAAGAGGATGGTTTCAGGGAAACCTCTGAGGACTTATATGAATTGACGCAGTGAAGTGAATAAAGTCAGGGGAACAATTTTTACAATGAGAACAAAATAGCAAAGGCACATAATTCTGAATTAATTAGGAAATCATATCAGCCTAGTGACAAGTCATAATTCTAGAGAATTAATAATGAAACATCCTAATTACCTCCTGATAGAAAGGCAAAGACTCAGAGTGCAAAATGAGATAAAATTTGTTTGAGACCTCGCCAACATGGAAATTTGTTTTATTGACAATACATGTGTGTAATAGGTTTTGTTTTTCTTCCATTCTCAACGGGAGACAGGGTTAAAGACAAAGAGTAAGAACACAACTTTTTGCTGATTGAAATATATATGTGTGTATATACATATATAATTCTTAAATATTCTTTTCTCATAATTTTATAATTTTGGTGTTCCAAAAACACCAGATAAGGGAAAAGAGGTTGGATGATGGAGCATCTCATGAACCTATTTCTGATCTGTTAGACAAAAGAGCATTGGTCACAGAGAGAGTCACCAGAGATATAATGATGATCATAAAAGACAAATGATAGTTTTGATCATATGAAATTTAAGTTTTTGTAGAAGCAAAGTCAATACAACTAGAATTAACAGAGGAAAAGTAAACTAGGAAACAGTCCTTGTATCAAATTTCTTTGATAATAGTCTCATACCCAAGATCATATATATAGAATTGATGCAAATATACAGAAACAAGATCCATTATTTAATTGATAGATGGAAAAAGGATAGGAACAGAATTCTCAAAAGAGGAAATAGAAACAATCTAAAACCACATGAAACAATGCTCCAAATCACTAAAAATAAGGGAAATTAAAATGAAAATAACTCTGAACCTCCACTCCCAATCATTCTGACTGTTTACGGTGACAAAAAAGAAAAGTGACAGCTGCAGGAAGGTTTGTAAGAGGATATAGACAATGAAGCACTATCATTGGAGGTATGAATTGGTGTAACTGTTTTGTAAGGCATTTTAAAGCTATACCCAGAGAGTCTCTAAACTATAGAAACCCTTCAATCCAGTGATACAGCTATTTGGTTTATACTGCAAAGAGGTCAAAGACAAAGAAAAATGATCCATATTTACATATTAGAAATATATTTATAGTAGCATTTTTGTTTTAGGAGAATAATATAAAAAGACATGAATCAGGAAGATTAATCCAGTCTTATGTAGAAAGAAACTGAGGTCAGAAAAGTACACTGATCAACAAATATTTATTGAACACCTGTTATGTACCAGGCACTGAGGGTAGAAAGACAAAAATGAAATGATCCTTGTTTTGAGCTTTGTGTGATAGGGAAGATGGTAGCAACATTAAAAAGAAATTAAGCTGGGGTAAACATGATAGGTTAATTTTTGCTATACTGAGTTTTCAGTGTGGATAAGATATACCAGAGGAGATGTTCAATAAGTGATGGGAAATTTGGGTCTGGAATTCTGGAGAAAGGTCAGACAGGCCTGGTGAAATAAATTTGTGGGGTGACATTTAACTCTTTTAGAAATAAATGAGATTAAAGGAGAGTGTAAAGAGAGAAAATGGTGCTGAGTACAGAACCTCTTTTATTAACCTACATTAAGAAGATGGAAAAAAAAAGACAGTATCAAAGAAGGCAGAAAAGCAGCAATCAGAGAACTGGTAAAAAAAAAAAAAAAAAACCAGGATGATTCTGTTGTCCAGGAAGCTCAAGAAAATTAGATTATCAGTATGGACTGGAATTGACAATATTGACAGATCAGAAAGAAGCCATGGAGAATAAAGGACCAGGGAAGACTAATGGATTTTGGAGAGTAAGAGGTTACTGGCAATAACTGTCCTGAGAAAGCAATTTCAATTGAGGAAGGAGAAACATATATTATCCTGGGGTGTAGATTAGCAGAAAGTTCACTTGACCAGGAGTGAGAAGACCTGGATTCCATTTTCAGCTATGATCCTAAAGCTCTGGGTATTTATAAAAAGTTTCTTTACCTTCTGGGCTTCAGTATTTTTACCTTTAAATTGACAGCATTGGGCTAAATTACTTTTAAAATCTTGAACAGTTTTCAAGTCTTGTGGTTATAAAAAGAGTCAAAGGAAAGGGAAATTGCAAGATAAGATAGTAGCTGATGATCTAAAAGATTTGTTTTTGTTTATAGAGGAAGAAGGAAAGACTAAAGATAACATTAGCTAACATTTATAAAGACTTTAAGGTTTTCAAAGGTTTTAAATAGATTATCTCATTTGATCCTTCCAAAAACAAACAAACCTGTGAAGTCTGTGTTATTATTAATCTCATTTTGCAAGTTTAGAAAGTGAAGCTGAGAGTGGTTAAATTATTTGCTCAAGATCACATAGCTAAGTGTCTGAGGCAAGGTTTAACCTCAGATCTTCCTGATAGCAAGTCTGGCACTCTGGATGATGGGTGGAGAAGCTGGCTTTAGCAAGAAACAGGCACATTTCTTCTTCCTCTGAGACAGAAGGGATGGGGCAGAGAACTGATGAGGATGCAAAGTTTTCACTTATGGGGGAGCAGAGTTGAGGGAGTTTTGTTTGACTGGTCTTGAAATTTTTACTAAATTTGGAGATGAAGTCATTTACTATGGAGTAGGACATAGTGGAAAGTTGGAAGTTAGAAAAGAGAGGAAATGTTTGGAACATTTTCTGTGTAGGATGTGATAGGAAATCAATAAGAATTGAATAAAAAAGACTGCTGATTAGCAGTGAGGGCCTAGCTGAGGTCAGACAGCATCAATTTATAATGAATGAAATCAGTACAATTTTGTGGTTTTCTCGATTGGCAACCAGTATCATAGAAGGTAAAACCAAAGAAACACAACAGAGGGAGTGATCCAGGGTTGGGGACTGGCATGGAGTACATGTTAGAAGGTGAAGGGGATGCAGGATTCTAGGGTGCAAGGGAGAGCAATGTTGACCTGTCTGACCACTCTTTCTCAGTCTCCTTTGCTGGATCTTCATCCAGGTCTGTTCCAACAACTGTGGATATCCCTCAAGGCTCTTTTCTGGGCACTCTTCACCATCTACATTATTTCTCTTGGTATTCTCATAGGTTCCAAAGGAATCCTGAGGGTCTTTCCCTACCAGATTGATCTTTTTTATTAGGTAAAAGGGTCCATTCCTTGGCTCACTTCTTACCTAGCCTTAATCACTGAATGAGTATTGCCTCAGTCAAAGTGAGAACACTCAGAAAGACCTTACTTAAAAAGGACAAGGTCTCCCACAGCATCCTGGGGCCATCACCAGTCATCCTGATGTATATCTTATCACTAAAACCAAATGGCTCCAGAGGAGAAAGTGAGGCTGGTGACTTTGCACAACCTGTGTTCATTTAAATCCAATTCACTTTCAAATCACGGCATTGCCTTCCTGACATCATGGTCCTCTTCAAGGATGAAGGACAAACAAAACCAACAGAGTTCAATTTTCTTTTCTATGAGATAATTGTCAGATCTATTTGTGCAGTATTTAACTCTCCTGACCTATAATCCCCCATATCCACTGCTTCCTGAATATCTTGAACTGGATTCCAGTAGACATTTTAAATTCAATTTGTCAAAAACTGAATTCTTTATTTTTCTCCCCAAACCCTCCCTGTTTCTACACTTCTCTTACTTTTGAGGGCACCATCATCCTACCAGTGACCCAGGCTCACAATCGAAGTATCATCCTAGATTCCTTATTCTCTCTCACATATCATGTCTTTTTGTTGTCAAATCCCATCAGTTCTATCTTTGCAACATCTATCATATACACTGCCTCTGATACTGTGACCAACCTAGTATAGCCTCTCATCATCTCATGCCTGGAGACTACTGAAATAGCGTTCAGGTTAGTCTCCCGGGCTCAAGTCCCTCTCCACTAGGTGAAACAGTGCAGTTATAATCTGATTTTCTTCCCTTTGAGAGAATATATGTGTGCATGTATATATACACATATATATATATATTTGTCCGCAGTTTTGTTATTAATTTTGCATTCAATTTATATGACATTTTTTTTAAGATTTATGTATTTGGTTTGAACTTAAAATTTCTGTTGCCACCCAGGTCCTAGAAAGCTTCACTTTCAAGCAGTTCACATAACAGAAGTCAGGTCTGTCACTGAGTAAAATTCAATCCACCAATCCACACTAAAGAGTACTTAATAAAAAAAATCAACAAGTGTTACTAGTTGAAAACTGAATTCTGTTGGGTCCTCAAATCTTATCTCCAAGTGATGTTAATAATACAACCTTATCCTACTTTACCTAGTCCTACTCCATCTCATTTTAGCCTATCCTATTGTAACCCATCTTTTTTCCATCTTAACCCATCTCATCTCACCTACTGTATCTTCTTATTAGCCTATCTAGTAATAGGAATAATAATCATCATGATAATAATAGCAATAATGTTTATGATAATTAGAATTTATAGAGCACTTTAAGGTTTACAGAGCTATTTAGGTAGGTTAACTGAGTTAATCCCACCCTCATTTCATCCCATCAGATCCTACCGTATCCCTTTTCAAGCTGCCTATTTCTAGCTAATTTCATCCCAGTTATTTTATTCTGGTTCATGTCTAGATTAGGTGACATTTTCAAGACTCCAACATTTGTGTGAATTGTGATAGAGTAGCACCTTATTATTTAGTATCATTAGAAAGTAAAGAATTAAACATAGGGATATGTTCCAGATAATTGGACTGTAACTGGAAGCACCCAAACTTTTTGTTTTCCTTTTTAACATTTTGAATAAAAATACTTCTATAGTGTATCACACCCTTCCCCATCTTAAGCAGAAGATGATGAACATAATTCAAAATATTCTTGATGATTCAAGATATTGCGAACATCAATTTTTTTTACTATGCTGTAATATGGTGCTCCAGAGTTACTGAGGTATAGAGAGGTATTTGACCCTGCATTAAATAGCTACAGACAACTGTACTTTTTATAGTCTTCCTATTTCCTGCCTTGTCTCCCTGTCAGCTGTCACTTCCCACTCCTGTCAGTTTATTCTGCTGCTTCTAATCTGCTACCTTATTTTATACCCAATTGTCTGGACGAGAGCACAAGGGTGACTCCTCTCTCTTTTACAGGAATAAAGTGCACAGGTTTCATTATAACTGTCTGCCACTCATTTATTTCTGATCCCCGGGAAGTATTTCAGATGGCTGAGATTTCTGGAACTCAGAACAATGGATAAGCAAGGCCTTACCATATTTGTCCCAAAAGTTTGCCTAGTAACCTTTTTTCCTATAGATCTCAAAGTGCTTTAAAATACATTTTAACCTCATTTGCCCTTGAAGATTTTTTTTTATATTAAGAAAGGCTGTCCTTTTTCCTGTGATGTATTAAAAATGCATTAAAACATTCATTAAGATACTTAAAATATATTCAAGTTTCATTTTCTTCTTCTTCTATTGCCAGTCAGCATATTTCCATTTTGATCATCTCTTATTCTTTATTGTAAACATCAGACTTTAAGATGGCAACATAAAAGAATCATGAATATGAGTTTTCCTGACCTACATACTTTCAAGATTTTCAACTTCTACCCACCCCCACTCTCTCAATGCACACACACACACACACACACACACACACACACACACACACACATTCTTTTCACTCCTCTCAAATATGTTTTCTTACTTTACTAGTCACTACAGTGCTGTCCTTGGGACCTATGCCATAAGATTTCCTAGTAATAAGCTATTTTTGGTCCTCCTAAGATGGAAACCTCGTGCTGAATTCCATGCTATATGGGGTCATGTTAGAAGAAAATTCTAGTGTACTGAGGAATCTATATTATGCTTTCTTTGTATGGTATTTTTAAAAAGGGTGAACCCTCTGCTCCCTAGAGAAAGTTCTATTCTCTGTCCCCCAATTACTTCGTACCTACCTCCTCTCCTCTCACTCTCACATCCTTTTTTGAAGTATCCTCCCTACTTCCCAAATAATTGTCCTTGTCCATCTGAAACTGCCTTCTAACTCAAGTTATAGTCCCTCCATGAAGTCTTTGACGACCACCTACTCCCCAGTGATCTCTCCTAATCTCAACAATTAAAAAAGATCTATCCTTCCTTAAACCTCACATTCTCTCTCATTCTTATTCTATCTCTCATTCTTATCTCTTCTTCTTGTTCTAGTCTTACAACTATATAGTTTTCATAAATTGATAAAAAGCATTCATTAAATGTTGACTATGTGCTGAGTGCTAAGAACACAAAAGAATGAAAAAGACAGTCCTCACTTTCAAGGAGCTCATATCCTAAAGCAGAAAGGTAATATATAAAGAGGAGAAAAGGGAAAGGGGGAACATCTGAGAAAGAAAGGGTAAAGAGAGAGAAAAGTCTGGAGAGGGAGGAGTGAAACTGGAAGACAAATTATCATATCCTGGGAACCTTATGAAATTGCGTCTGATCCAGGACTCACGGAACAGAAGAGAGGGCAGAGGCAAATGAGAAGTGAGAAGGCTGTTGGCAAGGGGGCCAAGAAATCTGGAGAGTTGCTGCATATATCCCCTTTCTAGGTAGTGAATTCTGTGAGGGCAGGAACCCAGCTGTTCATTATCCTTGAATCTCCCTCAGTTCCCAGAACACTTTTTTTTATGTAATAAGCCCTTTAGTAGATGGTTGTTGAATGAATTAATGATTGAATGAACTCATAAAATTCTTGTTTCTATCACTCTAATTTGATGCTTAACCACGGAATGTAAATGGGGATTTATTTGATCCCTTTATCTGCCCGTGTCTGCCTGACACCCTGAGATTACCTTTTATTTATTTTGTGCATACTTATAGGTGTACATGTTGTACAATAGAATGTAAATTTCTTAAGAACAAGAATTATTTCTTTTTTTGTCTTTGCAGCACAGTGTCTGGCATGTAGTACATACTTTAAAAATATTTGCTTGTTGATAGACTGTAAAGCAACATCTCAAAAAAAATCCACTAGCACTTCCTTGTCCAGCTAAGTGTTTTCTCCCTGAAAATTTTCACCTTATGATGTTAAAGACTTATTGGAATGACACCGCACTCCCTCAAGACATTCTTAAAAGTCTTCTTTGGGAACTATCTTCATATTTTGTAGTATATTCATTTGATCATGAATCCTTCATAGTGGCAAATTATTATCCTTTAAGGATGGGCTTCAGTTTTGAAAATATCCATTCAGAGGAAAGTCCATTGAATGAAGAAGGTTATCAATCTATGCAATTCTGTTGTTGTTTTTGGTGGTAGTGGTGGTGGTGATTTTAACTAAAATATGATTATTAACTCTCCCATTTGGGTTCAAATTCCCAACTCTCACAAGCACTAATAAGTTGGGTCTTTAGGAAGTAACTGTATATCTCTCTCCATTAGAGTTCTAGCAGTGACCAGAAATGGATGGAGTTTCTAATACTGGAGATCCTGAGCCCCTATGTGGTGTACTCAGAATTAGAAATCAACCAGTAGAACATGAATAGATTTGGAAAAAAGTCTTTGTTAGAGTAGTAATAAAATACTCCCCCAAAATCCAGAGGTTCAGTCTTCCCTTGAACACACAAAGTATCTGGAGAGAGTAGGTTCAATCTTAAAGTAAAATTAGAATGAGATAGATGTGTAAAAGAATATGGCAAAGGAAACCTTCCAGCTCCTGACCCTAGAATTTCTTTTTTATCCTTTGTGGAGTCTTTATATAATTTCCCTTAAGAATAAATATCCTCTGGAATCTGAATATCAGTGCCTTTGTAAAGCTTCTAACTAATACTTCTCTTCATTACATCCTTGTAATCATGCTTCCTGAAGTCACCACCATCTTCAGGAAACTCTCTTTCCACATGGATTTGCATGCTTTTTCTTTCTCATCAGTCATTGATAACAACTCTGGTTGACCTTACTACTAATTCTAGTTGCTAATGAAACCTCTGATGGTTCTTCTAACCTTTTGAAGTTCACAGGGTTATATCATGACCCATTCAATCTCCAAATATTTCATTTACCCAAATTTTCAGAAGAATAAATACAAAAGAAACAGAGACTCCATACACATATAGACATATGGCAGTAAGGTGAAAGAATACTGCTTTCTATCACTTTCCAATCTAGCAGTTCACAGTAGTTCTGCCTTACTCTTTAATAGGAAAGAAAAGAGCAAAAGAACAAGTCTTAGCATGAAACATACTTTCTGTTTGTATATTCAGCTCTGACTCAGAAACTCATGAGCCATCAGACTTTTGAGCTCCTTTGCCAAGAATACTTTTCATCACCACACATTGCTAGCCCCTTAGTCACTTATGGATGGAAGTAGGCTAACCAAGCCTGCATTAAAAGCAGGGAAAGAACATGCATGTTTCAAGGACTCAAATAAGAAAGACAATTTATGGGACTCCACTGGTGAGTTTCATATTACAAAAGTAAGACTGATTTTCACATGTTGATGACAAACTTTGCTTTTATTGTTTTGGAGCATTTAAAAAAAAAAACTGGACCTATATTTTCATAGTCATAGGAAATTCCTGGTGAGGAAACTCTCCCTACTAATGTAGAATGATATCTGCTCTACAACTTTTAATCTTAGTAAATTGCTGGGATGACTGTAAGATTAAGTAATTTTCCCTAGTCGCACATGCAGTATGTGTCAGGGACAGGATGTGAATGCAGTTCTCTGTGAATTACAGACAAGAATAGCTCTTTGATATCCATTCAGTCAGTCTCTTTAATTATTTACTATATTTTTAATATGCAAATGTTTGATCTTTTACCTAATTTCTTGAGGGCAAGAATGAGGTTGTAATTTCCCCAAAATGTCTTTAACTCAGTAGGAACAAAGCAAATATAAAATGACTTTTTAGTGTCAGTCTTAATTCTAAAATATGTTCTATCACTTTTAACAAGCCATTTCACTATTCCTTAGTTCCTTTTCCTTATGTGCAAAATGGAATAGATGACCTCCAAGCAGCTTTCAGCTCTGTCACTCTGTCATCATTATGAGATTGTATATACACACCGTAACTCCTGGATTCTCAATCAAATAATATAATCTCTTCTCTCTTCCTCATACAACTTTTATATACTCATTTCTTCTGTTCCTATTTTAGAATATTTAGAAAAAACCATCTAGTTCAATCCCTCTATTTTACACATGTGAAAACTGAGACTCAGAGAGGCTGTATCCTACCCAAAACATATACAGGTATGGTAGGTAAAAAGGGGAAGAACTGGACTTTGAATCCATGTCCTCTGGTTTCAAATAGAAAACAACTTCTACTATATTAATGCTATCAGAGAAACAGAAAGCTCAGGTCGTAGAAGCTACTTATTAATAAATAGCCATCAAAGCTTCACCAGTCAGAAAGTTTCACCAATATTCCAACATGAGTCAATGGAGAGAGGATTTTACAATTTTCATAGGCAATACCCTTTGCATAAACATGGTATACTTTTGTCTCATTTACTTAATTTCTTCTGTATCTTTCCAACTACATTGTCTTCTTATCTGCCCTTATTATACATGCTAACTGGTATTTTGGTAGATATGTTATTTCAAGACTACCAAGACTTGATCCACTAATACAGATTACAATACCTCTACTCATCTTACATGATGTCTCAACATGGTGAGTCTTCCTATGATTTTGTTTTGTTTTGTCTTTTGGGATTTTTTGTTTGTTTGTTTTTGTATCTTAAGAGTACCAAGACAATCCTTAGGACACAGATTTATTTTCTCTCCATTTCACTAGATAAATGACTGATTTCCTTTTTTGGTCTTTTATGTTTTCAATGAGGTCATTTATGTCACAATCATTTATAATATCCTCTGGCCCTCACTGAGCTTTGGCATTTTTATCATTTTAATTCAACTAAGGTAGCATATTTCATTACTACTAACAATAAATCAACAAGTATGTTTATATTGGACATACATGTGTGTTTGTGAAGAGAGAGATAAGAGCTACCATGTGCCAATGATTGTGTTAGCTACTTAGAATAAAAATATAATAAATGAAGCAATCCCTATTTGCTCAAATCTTACATTTTAATGAAGATGACAATGTGATAGATGTTGCAGTAGATACAGCGCTAGTCAAATCAAACATATCATGCTTTCCATTGATCTATATGACAGTATATAGAACTCTGTAGGGTATACATTGTAGGCACTTAATGAATGTTTGTATGTGTTCGTCCTTCATTGCCAAAGAAGACCATGCCATCAGAGAAATGATGACATGACTTGCACTTGACTTTGTTTTGAGTGAAGAAGGGCTGTGCAGGTCACCAGCCTCACTTCTCCTCCAGAGCCATCTGAATCCAGTGATCAGGTATTCATCAGGATGACTGGAGATGACCCAAGATGAAGCAGTTGGGGTAAGTGACTTGCCCAATGTCACATAGCTAGTGAGTGTCAAGTGTCTGAGGTGAGATTTGAACTCAGGTCCTCCGGACTCCTGCACTGGTATTCTATCCACTGCACCACTTAGCTGTCCCTAATGAATGTTTAATAGATGAACCACATCACTTTCTTCTACTACCATTACTAAAGGATCCAAAAGTAAGAGCATTAAAATCTTCCTCACTTCTCACTCCAAAACTCCAATAATAACCTCTATATTTATTAACCCCAACTTTCCTTCCCCAGGAAGAAAAATATAGCTGAACAATATCAAAACATCCAAGTAAATTGTAAAAGTCAATAATTCAGCCAGATGCATTACCCATACATGACAAATATCTAAGACAATTTGAAGTATATAGATTTTTTTTGCTCTAATGAAATATCTAAATGTTTGACTGAAACGTCAAATACTTTTTCATTGAAATGCCTTGCTACCATAAAGATACAACCAATACATCATCATTGTACAACCAGCAGAATCATCACCATCGTTCTTATCAATATAAAGAAGCTAAATTAATCTAATTTCCTTTTCATCACCTGTTTTTTTTTTTACAGACCCCTTAACTCATTCAGTAATTAAAACATTACCCAGATGAAAATGCCCCATGTTCAAATGACAGGGCAAAGATATAAATTCATTCATTCACTCATATACTTATTCCATTCCTTGTCCTCAGGGAACTTGCATTCTGCTTGAGAGGCTGGATTATCATACAGAGAGTACAATAATATAGGTTCAGCTTTGGAAGAATATAATCTAAGTGGCAAATGATTGGTACAGAGAAAATCATGAGTTCTCAAGGAGTTGAGAGGAGGACAGAGACATCTTTGAAGAACTCAAGCTGGACTAAACTAGCTAATTAAAGATAGGTTGAATTTGTGAGGACATTTTATATAAGGATAATCTATACAATCAGAGACTAAAAATTCACAAGGAATATCAAGCAATCAATAAAACATTTATTAAGTACCTACTAAGTGCCAAACACAACAGATTTGGGATAGACTAACTTGACTGACATTCCTCTCCTGGCGTTACTTCTTACTCTCTAATCCTCACTACCATGTCTCAAATGCCTTCTCATGCCCATAATTCCTTCTTCCCTGTGGCTTTCTCACTCTGAATGATCCATCTATCCCTAACGTCATCTATTTCTCATTGGTGAATTCCTCCAAGAATTTCCATTTTCAGGAAAGGTCCACTGCAGCCTTCCTTCATTCCTTTCCAAGCTCCACTTCTGGTTCTCCAGGTACCTTCTCCCTCCCCTTATTTTTACCTCCCTGCTATGTGTTAACTTTCCCTGGTTAGAATGTAAACTCAAAGACAGGGACTGTGTTTCTCTTTGCACCACGCTTGGCATATAACAAGTACCTTTCAGTAAATGTATATTGAGTTGAATTGATTTGACTGAACTGGACTGAAGTCTTGTCTTTTGATTCCTACATAAATTGAATTTAAGTGAGGCAGAGTTGCACAAAGTCGTCAGCCTCACTCTCTCCTCCAGAGTCATTGTAGTCTAGTGGCAGGATAGAATCAAGAGGACTGGTGATGGGTCAGGATGCAGTAGATGACCTTGGTGTCTTTGGTGTCTAACCAAGCTTTAAGTGCTCCACATCACCTGCTTCAGCTGCTTTCATGGTCATTGGAACAAATTTTTCTCATCTGACCATTCCACTAGGGGAAGTCTTCACATGTTTGGGGTAGATACCCCCCTAACTCACAAATGATTTTGAGACCCCTTCGCTTACCTTCAACCTAATTTGGCCAGTCTGTAGAAACAGTTTACCAGGGTGTGGCCACCGCACATGCCACAGCTTCTTGGAGCCACAGGTGAGAGTTGGAACAAGTGGACACCAAAGGTGGAAGGTAGCCCTGAAAAAGGCTCAGCAGCCATCACACCAAAGGTACTGGTCCTCTCTGAGCACACCCTACCCACTGGACTGAAGTAGAGGATTAATAAAAACAAATAATTGGAAATAAATTGGAAATACAGATTAAGTGGAAGTGTTAAACTTCTAAAAATAAAAAGGAATTAAATATTGTGTAATACAGTCTCCTAAGTGACCTGGACTTTTCCCAATTCATGTCATCAGGTCAAACTCTGTAATTTTCAGTTATACTTTCTATCCCTTTAAAAGTCTCTACTAATTGTATTTCACCCCAATTAGCCATACCCCAGAATCTTGTAAAGGCCATTCTCCATTATAAAGATCTCTTGTAAGTGATTTTTTTTCAAACTTGAAATTAACCAACTCTAAATACATAAATAGTTCAGCAGATCAACATAAAATCACCTAAGAATCACAGGATTACAGACTGAAAGGAATCTCAGATTTAGAGTTAGTTGATCGTAAAAGTCTAGTCCAAGTACCTCATTTTACAGATAAGTAAACAGACCCAGAGAAGTTAAGGCATGTGACCAGCAAGGTCATGCAGGGTTTAAGCATCACAATGCTATTAGTTGAACCCAGGTCTTCCCATGGAAAATTCAATAATCTCTCCATGATACCATGCTGCCTTTTCTTAAATGCATCTTGTCCAATCCTCATTCTACAGAAGAGAAAACTCAAATGTAGAGAAGCAAAATAGTTTTCCTGAGAAGACACAAGCAGAAGAGGACAGAGCCAAGATGAAACTCTAGCTCTTCTAATTCCTAATCCAATGTTTTCTCCACAATTTCATGAATAAATATACTTCAGTAAATTCTAATTTGAATTCTATAAAATTTTTAAGTGCCATAAAACATTGTTCACATATCCTGACTAAGGGAAGAAGCTTTATGGCTTCACTGTCTACATCCTTCAATGTGAAATGGTCACTGTGCCATGTCCTCCAAAAATGGAAGCCAGAAGAAGGCAGCACAGGAATGGGGTCATTTTTATTTGATCAGGGAAAAAAGACTTTTACAGTTATCCATTTTGCTTACTTTGGAATGTTTGATTGCTTTAGTTAAGTGAACATTTCCAGTGTGTTCTATTATTTAAAACAATTATGAATTAACCATAATAAAATGGAGCCTTGCCTAGTCCTTATTTATGAAAGCAGTGAGAAAAGGGATTTGATAATCATATATTATAAAACCTTATTCCTCCCCTAGATCATCTATTTTTGCTCACCCCAGGCTAGGCATTAACCAGGGTCTTATTTATTATGTATTACCTCAGCAGACTGCTGCAATCTGGGCTGCACTCCATCACGTCTTAGAGTAACACATTCAGGTTCCCTTCCCTTCACAATTTCTCAGAGATTCCCAGAGGAGCTAAGCCCTAGATGTGATGGGTCTTAGCTTGCACAACCCCCTCCTTCCTTCAACAAAGTTATTCCCTAAGTCTTGTATAGTATTGGTCTCAATTGAAAGTGTGTCTTTTCTCTACATTGTCACCAGAGGACTTATGAGGAGTGATACCAATACCTGTCAGCTACGGTTTATGATTGTTTCAGGAATGAGAAGTCTATGACTAGACTGTCAATCATTTAGTCAATCAACAAATAAACAAGGAGCACTGCTCTGAGCCAGCACTGGGTTAGATGCTGTAAATACTGTAAGAAGAGAAATTGAAATCAGAATTTTAGTGCTAGGAAAAAAAGCATTAAAGATCCTCTAACTCTATTCCCAATTTTATAGATCTGATGAACTGACTCAGCCAAATTTATAACCTTGTATTTACAAAGACAGGACAAAAAAATCTAAGGGCTGTGGCTCTTCCCACCACACCACAATTACCTGTATACAAACAGCAAGTTGCGGGACTAGAACAGGCAAAATTGAGAAGATAACAAAGCTTATCTTTGGTTCCCCCCAACCCACCCCAGAATGTTTATTCTTCATCATTCTCTCACCTTCCTTTAATGTCTTATGAATTCAGGGGCCTTCATGTCACCTCTCCCTTCCCCACCCCCTTTATCACATCTGATATCAGGAAAGCAAATTATATGAGCCATTTATGACTCAGGAATAAGTTAAAATTACTATGTTGGGACAAGCAAAAGCTAGAACAACAAATTAGATAGGATTTCAAATAGATCCCTACAGGAATGCAACTTAAAGACACATGACTAAAAAGTAGCGTATATCATTCCACCACACACTGTAGTAGATGCAATGGCCCTGACAATAACCCTTTTCCTTAACAGAAATGTCCTGATTCCATATCTCCAGAAGTTTAATCCTCCCTATTCTCCAAGCCCCAAAAACCTGTTTGGCAATTTTTTTTCCAACCCTTCCAGTTTATATTGAAGCCTTACTTTTCTTAAAAGCTAGAATGCTTAGGAGAGTGGGAAAAGAACTGAAAAAGCAGGAGTCTAAAGATGTGTGTAATTTTCTGAGCTCTCCCCTTTTCTGTCTGGGTGATCACAGGCAAGTCATTTGAAATCTCTATAAAATGGTAATAATACAATGTGCATGGTTTACTTCATGGAATGGTTACTAGAATCAAATGAGATCACGTAAGTAAGAGGTCTCTGAAAATTTCAAAGCACCGTATCTTAGGACATAATTGCATGTTGTTTGGTAGAGTTCTGTAAATATTTCACGGATATAGATCCCATTTTTTCATGGGCAGGTGGAAAAGAAAGAAAGAGAGGGAGAGGGAAAGGGGGAGGGAGAAAGAGAGAGACAGGCAGAGAGAGGAAGGAAAGAAGAGGGTATGAAGGAAAGAAGAAAAGAGGGAAGTAGAAGAGAAAGAAGGAAGGAAGGAAGGAAGGAAGGAAGGAAGGAAGGAAGGAAGGAAGGAAGGAAGGAAGGAAGGAAGGAAGGAAGGAAGGAAGGAAGAAAGGAACGAAGGAAGGAAGGAAGGAAGGAAGGAAGGAAGGAAGGAAGGAAGGAAGGAAGAAAGGAAAGAAGGAAGGAAGGAAGAAGTATGGTGGGAGGAAGGGAGAGAGGAAGAAGGAATAGGCAAATTAATAAATAAGTCAGTGTGATCAGATCAAGGCTAATCATCAGAATATGCAAGTTAGGCAACATGAATTACTGTACCTGTTCACATACTGCAGTTGTACTTCAAATCATACAAGTGTTTTCTGATTTGTTGAATGATAAGCCTAAAATGGAGATGAGCTATTGAAAAATGATATCCCAATACAATCCAGTTTTGTCAAATAATATTTATTTAATTGCATCCAAGCATAACCCAAATTTAGCTTAGTTCTCAATGGCATCAAAATTGTGACAAGGGCTCGAAAAAAGTATTCAAGTAAACCCTGTTTGACAGATATAGGTTTTCCCAGACTCATAGAAAGACCCTTTTAGCTACACACTCATTGCTTGTTTTCCCTGGGAAGTTGAAGATTGACACAATGACATGTCACTGCCTATCATTATTTTTAATCAGAATCATTATTACTATGGCAACCACAACTGTATCATGTAGCTTTGTAACATCTGATACTTATGTAATTTTTCCTCTAATCCCAACTAAATTTCCCTTGACTAGATCAAAGGCAGGTTGCAATTGATGGACTCTGATTTTTGACTCTTTGAAAAATGTAGGACCTTTCTCAAGTATGATATGAATTTTGACTACATAAATATGCTGACAGCATTAGGAATTGCCATATTTCTCAGAGTAGGAAGTGGTATTGTGTAGGTTAGCAGTGATGGAGTACTCTTGTTGGTGACCATCTCATTTAACTTTCTAGCCACCACTTCATGTCAGTGGGAACTTGTTATTGTGGAGTCCCGAACTTAAAAGTCAGGAAAACCAGAATTTAAATCTTACCTTAGAAACTTGCTGGTTGTGTGACCATAGTCAAATCACCAGCTTTCACAACTGTAGTTGTTCTTTTTGTCTAGTCCTTGCCTCAGGTCTGTGAGGATCAAATAAATTCATGTATGGAAAATATTCTGCAAAAGTTATAGCAGTAATAACCATGTCTATTGTCATTGTCATCACCACCACCACCATCCATCACCATCATTTGTGGGGCAAATCTAGTACTAGGGAAATAAATGAAAATGAATGAATGAATGAAAGGTTTTTCCTAGTCATTATATCAACTTTGGTGCTACTGAGCAACCATTTATTCCCTAAATAAAAGCCAAGGTGTTTACAGAAACCTATGTAATTACAGGGCACCGGATTGGGAGATAGGAGATGAGGTTTTTATTCCTGGCTCTGTAGGGAACCAGGCAAATCATTTTCCCTCTCTTCCCTCTCCCTACCTTCACTTTATTTTCTGTAAAATGAGGAGATTAGATGAAATATTGTCTAAGAATTCTTCTTGCTTCTCCCAGAAAAGCCATCTGAAACCATCTGGTCCAAGGACAGAGAATTATCTGTCATCATTGTGAAAAACAGTGCTCAAAAACTTGCCAGAATATGGAGGACTTCCATATAAATTGGAATGCCTTTGCCCCTTTAGGTGCTTAATTGGAGAAGTTTACTCTGAAAGGATTTTTTTAAAATACTTACTAGAATTTTGAAGGGAACACTGGGTAGGAAAAAGAAGAGGAGAGGATGGAAGATAAGTCACCAATATGGCTGCAATTACATGTTTCTCTTTGCCAGGGGTCTGGAAATCTTTGATATTTTCCTTCTCCTATTAGAGGACAGTAGCTATTGCATAGCCATATTGTTGCAATGCCTGTCCTAGAGATGTAATAGGAACCATTCTTCAAAATCCTAGGTCAACCCCACTGCCTCATTCCATAATCCATTCCAAGGCATCACTCTATATCATAGAATCATAGAATGGTGATGCTAAAGAAAATTTAGAGATTATCCAATACAATTCATCCATTTTATGGATGAGGAAACTAAGGTCCACAGATAAAAACTGACTATCAAAGTCATAAAGACACTGACAGAGAGAATCTGGACAAGAACTGAGTTCTCCTGACTTTCAGTCCAGTGTTCTAGATAAATAAATTTGAAGCCTTATTTCTGAAAATCTTGGTTTATATTGAAGACTTTTCAGCGATTAGCAAATAGAAGAGGCATTTTGGGGTGAGGAAGAACTTTTTCAATACCCAAGATATCATGCCACATAGTATGAAAATGTTTCAGTGTCTACATAAGAACTGTGAGGCTGAGAAGAAAAAAAAAGCCCTGGCCCATCGATACAATTCTGCCATTAGAGATTGCCCAGATATGCACTAATCTGGGACTTCAGCTGTGAGGAGCTGGTACTTGTGGTATATTAGGGGTGGGGACTCCCAGGTCACATGCTACATGGAGAACATTGTAAAGATGTCAAAGATAGAGCTGAAAGATATGAATTCAAAGTAGGAAAGAAAGTCAATGGGGAAAGAAAAAAGGGTCACCTTTTTTTCATCATTCATTTTCAACTCTGCTGGACTCCAGATTTCTGGAATGGAAAGAACTCTAAGGCTCTCTCTATAGTAAAAAGAAACTTGGTTGCAAGGATTCATTTTGAAAAAGAGCCATCACTTGTTACAAAAGTGGACAGTAATTGTAATGTTTCTTCTGAATATTTAAGTCAACAGGAGACATGTTCAAATTAGGATTTGTTAAAGATGATTGACCATCTTTCTACCTTCTCTCTCTTTTTGTAGTAACTTTTCTTTGTTTTTGCTGTAGAAATAGCTATCTCCCTATGAACAGGACTGATCACATTCTGCATCTGTATGATAGATGACAGGCAGTATCATGTTAGACATTTTAGTATAGTTCCTATGTGTGATTTGTGTCAAAGTCATAGCTAAAAACTCTTCTAAGGGGATTGCAGAAGTTTCTTTGTCCTGAGTGACAGTTGTAAAACCTTGTCTTTATGGAATGTATATACAAGAAGGAGGAAATAGGAAGGAAATTTTAAAGAAACTGTGAGCTGTGGTCTTGACTTCCCTAAAATGTCCATCCTGTTCCAGTTAGTGCCAACAATATAGACTCAGGTCGATATCCTTGAGACCCATAGTAACTATATTACTATGGACAGGGAAGGTTCTATAATCTTATGACCCATTCATAAATTAAATGAGATGATGAGATGCAATGAGATAATAGGTAAAACATCTTACAATTTTACCATACTATATAGATGTTAGCTGTGGTCATTTTCTATTATTGTGAAGCAGCTCAACTACTTAGAATAGAATCAAAATTCTAGGCTTGGGAAATTCACTAAATAAAAGATTGATTCAATGCCTTCTTATGGGACTGTACTCTTCTAGCATCCCCTAGGGTTTTATTTCCTTGACTGTGCTCAGCGTGAATTCCAGGTGAGGGCATGAAAGCTTGAAGTGAGCTTGCTTCTAAGCATATTCTTCAGACCACACGTGATATTCCCTACTTTATTTCAATACACCAGTAGAGGCTTTGATAGCCCTGTTCTGGCCATGAGTGATTGAGGAGCCAGCAATGTAGGGTAACAATGTAGGGTAAAGTTGCCAGTCTTCTAGCTGGTTAATGAAAAAGAAGGACTGATGATGCAGAAGAAGGTGAGCTGGCACTGAGTGTTCAACCAAAAACTGCTCAAGTGGAGTGATCTTCCAAGGTAGATTTTAAGTAAAGAAGACCTATGGGAGCTGCTGGGTGGGAGAAGGGTAGTCTGCTCTATCTACCAACCAATTGCCAAGTGTCCTTGAGTGGTTGACAGAGTGCCTCTGCCTTATGTTTCTTCTTTTCTGAACTTAGCTGGAGATGGGGCAGACAAGGCTACAACCCATATGAGTTCAGAAAATTTGGAAGAGGCATCAGAGTTCCCCTTCATAACTGAAGAAAACTGGAGCTAGTACAGTAGCAGCAAAGTCCAACAAAGACCTGACACAGCAGCTGAGCAGGCTACTCAAACTAGCTCAGCAGAAAATTGACACAACACAGAGAAGCTACATCCTGAAAAGAGTCACCACAGATGAGCAAAGGGGCAGCTCATCTGGTATGATATCATGCCTTAAAACTAGCTTAAGAAGGACTTCTCAAAGGGATAAAAGAACTCCCACAGCCAGGAGTTCCAAGGCAATCCTTGGTCACATATATACCCTAATTATGTGCCTAATTCCCTTTTGGTTTTAAGTTTGAGTCTGCTCCCAACAGGACTAAGTGTGTGCAGACGGAGAAATGCATCCCCTGAGGTGGGGGATGTTTTGTAACTTCTGTCCTTGCCACACAACCTTCCTAATATATAATTCTTTGTTAAAGCTAATTGTTTTCAACTGGCAGATTGATATGGGGAGAATACCAATTGAGGACTCATTAGCACTAGTATGAGAAGTCACGACTCCTCCTTGTTATCTTTACAATCCTCAGGAAAAGAGCAGTCAGCCTCATTCTGGGGAGCAAACCTGTGAGTGCAAGAAGTATTTAGGGAACCCAGAGGACTACTCTACTAGAACATCTCTCATAGAATTTTACTGATGAGAAGATAAAACTTTGGTTGAAATTTATATTTTTTCTCATTTTGATCCATAATTATATTTTCCGTATTCAAGGTACTGCTAGTTTTTTTCTAATGTTGCTTGAGTGTTCATTAGCTTTAGTTGGATAATTCTTGTTACTGATTCTGATCTTGCGTGTTTTTGTATTTTACTTTTTGGTTTTTGGTGTTTTTCTATACCTGTGATTTCATCAGTGTCGGGAATTCCCTGAGAGAAAATTTCCTGCAAGGATACAGATCAGTAATTGTTAGATATCTTCCAGTCTTAGAGATTTGCCTGGGACACTGAGAGTTTAGGTGACTTTCCAGGGGTTCCACAGCCAATGTGTGTCACAGGCAAAATTTAAACATAGATTGTCTTCATTCTGAAACTAGTCTACAATGTCACTCAAAGGAGTGCATAATTCAAAATTGTTTTAAATCATGTAATTAATTATTCCCTTCTTGGTCTCATAGAGCTTGTGTAATTGGAATAGTCTTAGAGAAGGAATGGTATATCCTCTCACAGAATAAGAGAGTACCAGAATTAGAATATATCACAGAGATAATGTATCAATTCATACCTAAATTCAGTCTGTAATATACCTGGGTCATACAATATTTTTGCACCTGAAGTCTTCTAGTAACTGTAAAAGTAACTAAATCCTAAGGTAGCCCATTCCACTTTTGACCAGAAGGAAGGCAAAGAAAGAGGGAAAGAGAGGGATAAGGGGGAAGAACTCCCTACAACAATGAAATAACAAGATCAGTTTCCATCCCTTTTCCTTTCTCTGTGTTGAGAACAGTTTGGGAGAGCAGTTTGAGTATGAGAGAATTCACTTAGACATTCTCTGAAGCCATTGGGAGCTTTATTATGTGAAGCATACCTTTGTCCTTAGCAAGAAAGTTAGTTGAGACCCCAGTATTTGGGGGAGTTATACTTACATAGAGGTTTCAGTATGATGGTGTTATTTGAGAGGTTTTTATGGAGGTTAAAGATTGAAGAGAGGACAAGAAAGGATTTTATGACATAGAATGAGGGAGGCAAAAAAAAAAATTCTTTATGATCCAGGATGGTGGGTTAAAGATTTAAGGACAGGGCAGGGTGACACAGGTTGAAGATTAAAGGACTGGGAACACAGGATAAGGATTAAAGGGCAGGAGGAACACGGGATAAGGGAGACAAAAGCAATTCTGTTGGTACAAGTTAAGGAGAAGTTTTATGGTATTTCAAGCTAGGGGAAAGGACTTTAGGATGTCTTCAAACTCAGGACTGATCTCACAAAGTACTAGAAAAGCAACCCTTAATATCATTTTTAACCCTTAAGGCTTCATTTATATTCACATCATCTCTCCCTATACCTCTAATGGTTTCAAATTTCATGGATTCTATATCAGATTATCTAGTATAGTACTTTCCCAGTCCTTACCCTTATCTGAAAACACTTGTCACTGCTCACTGGAATCTACATTACACTGAAGCATGGGTTAGGGCAGGTTAGCATGGGTTAGGGAAGAAAAACTGAAACATCAAAGGATAGGAAAACTCAGATCAGTTCAACTGGCTATTTATTAGCCACTCTAGAATTTTTGTAATTTGGTGAAAAAGCAAGAATGATTAGCCAAGATTTGACCACTGTATGTCCTCTGTTTCTAAGGAGAGATAGATAATATCTCTCAAACTAAAGGTCAAGGCAGATGATTATAGATGGCATAGCAGAAAGGCACTTATATTGTACAGTGAAAGATGAACAGATTTGGTGTCAGAAGGTCTGGGTTCCAAAGTTGCCTCTGTCACTACCCATAGACCTCAGGCAATTCATTTAACCCCTTGAGCTTTGGTTTTCTCTTTTGTTAAGTGAGTTTTTGCTTCTTTTTTTCTTCTTTGTATCCTTAGCATTTAATCTCAGTATCTGGCACATAGTAAATCCTTAAGAAACACATGCTGACTAGTGATTGGTTGAGTGATTGGAGTAGATGATATCTAACCCCAGTCCCTCCTAGCTTTAATTCTGTGTTCCTAAATATTGTTTTTGTTGTTTGTACTTCATTCTTGAAGAGGACCATGACATCAGAAAGGGGATGTCTTGACTTGTGAGTGAATTGGATTTAAGTGAGGGTTGACTGTGCAAAGTCACCAGCTTCACTCTCTCCTCTGGAGTCATCTGGGTCCAGCAGAAAGGTATAGATCAGGATATCTGGAGATGATCCCTGATGCAGTGGGAGATCTTGGACTTTCTGAGCTAAAGTCTTTTTCAGGTCTCAGTTTGTCAAAGGCAAGGCTTGTTCAGTGATTAAGTCTAGGTAAGAAATTAGGCACAGAATGGCCTCTTTCACCTAATCAAAAAATAAAATAAAATCAATCTGGGAAGGGAAGGCACTCTGGATGTCTGGCCAAAATAGAAACAATTGCTATTTACACTCTGAGCCGTCACAATCCAAATAAAGACCAATTAAGGCTTGGACTGGGACCTATTGGTGGCAAATCAATGAGAGCCAGAGTGATTTGGGTTTAAGGCATACTGCATAAAAAGAAATTATACCCCCAAACCCCAAGATATCTTGCAATCCAAATTTATATTTCTTTGGTCCAAGCACTAGCAGGTAAAAGTATGATTCCCTATGTGGAGGGAGAGGAGGGAGCTAGGAAAGAAAGAAGGAAAGGATGGAGGGAGAAAGGAAGGAAGGAAGGAAGGAAGGAAGGAAGGAAGGAAGGAAGGAAGGAAGGAAGGAAGGAAGGCAGGGAGGGAGGAAGGGAGGGAAGAAAGAAGGAAGGAAGGAAGTTTCCACCTGAATTTAGCATAAAGAATACTTGAGTTTATGACCCAACTCCTAATCTCATTAACTGTGTGATCATAAACAGTTCATTTCCCTAAACTAAGCTTCAGCATTCTTATCTACAAAATGGGGCTAACAGTTCATGCATAATCTTTTTATTTTGCAGGTAGTTAGAAGGAAAACATTTTGCCACCTGTAAAGTAATACATAATTTTGAACTGTTTTAGGTATGGGCAGTGCTGTGGGAAAAGTCAAAAGTACAGAAAAGCAAAGGATAAAGTTAGGTAACATAAAACTGAAGCTTAGAATCCAAGGAAAGAACAGAGCTTGGAAAAAGTAAGCTAATGGCAGGTTATGGAGAAATTGGAATATGAGGCTAAGGAGGTTGAATTTTATTTGGTAAGGCAATAGGAGTAATCAAAAGCTTTTGAGGAGAGGAATGGCATATTCATATCTGTGCACTGGGAAAATCTATCTGACAGTGGTGAGTTTAATAGATTAAGGTAAGGAGATATTAGATGCAATAATAATCCCTCTAATAGACTATAAACTCTGGGCACAGTAACTGTGTTATTTTTCAGGTTCATACCTCTAGTACCTTAAATGTAGTCAGATCTTGATACTAGTGCAGAACTGAGAAGAAAAATCCATTAGGAGGGCATCCTCCAAATAGCAACTAATGAGAACCTGAACTAAAGGAGTAACAGTAGTGATCAGGAAAAATGCAAGTGATACATTGAAGAGGTAGAAGTCTCAGACCTAGGCAAACTGTTGTATGTTTGTTAAGTAAAGGAGTCAAGGACAACTTCTAGGTTTTCAATGGCTTAGCCTGGAGAATACTAGTTCTGTTAGTCACAAGGAAGAAAGAGAAGAAAAGATAGAAGAAAAGAGAACCGTATACATATATGTGTGTAGATATATATATATATATATACATACATATACATACATACATACATACACACATACATACCAGTGAGTGGTATGCCAGGCCTTCTCCCCAAATGAAAGATTCTTCCATAATAATGCTTACCTCAGATACCTTTTGTGGTTCTTGTTCTGTGTGTACAACTTTCTGCTTGTCCTACTGACTATTCTTTCAAGCGAGGGTCTAAACTCAAACCCTTTGATGGAAAAAGGGGAAATGTATAGCATAGAGAAAAAACAGGTCATGAAAAAGAAGGTACATATTAGCTGGTTGATCAATTAATGTTATTAATGGCATAGACAAGATGGAGGTAAAACTACATAAAGGAACTTAAATTCAAATACTTTGCAACTTAAATTAGTTGACTGTAAGAACCATTCCCACCCTGTCAGAAAATTCTGTGAAATCTATTCTTTTCTGATATCCTTTCTTTTAAAAGTCTGTGCTAAATTTTTCAGTTTATTACTCTCGTAAACAAGAAATCAAAAAAGTAGAGCTGTTAGTCTAATAGCAAACGATCATAGGAACATCAAAAATTTTGCCAGCAAGGAATTTTAGAGATTAAAGAGCTCAATGTTTTGATTGAGCAAACTGAGGCACAGAAAAAGGAAATCATTTCTCCCTATTAGACTGTAAAATCTGATAGAAAAGGAGCCTGCTGAGGTGGAGCCAAGATGGCGAAGTAGAAAGACGCACATACACATAGCTCCGAACCCACAAACCACAGAACGGCTAGAGGGGACCAAGCCAGGGCGAATTCTGCACCCAGAGACCACGGAATATTGGAGTGAGGAAGATTTCTGCTCCGGAGAGACCTGCAAACCTCTTGCGGGGGGTCCTTCGAACCCTGAACTGGGCGCCAGGAAGGGTGGCAGAGTGCAGCCCTGCCGCGGCCATGACACCGTGAGGAAAAGATCCAAGAGGGCTACGGGGACGGGATCTCCAGTGGCCACACGGGTCCCCCCACCCACGGAGGGACCTGCAAACCTCTCGCAAAAGGTCCGTCGCGCTGCAGACGCAGAGCCCAGCCCGGACCTGCGGCGCCGGCAGCCGCGGCTCCAAGAGGCACAGATCTGAGAAGGCTCCAGAGACGGGATCTCAAGCGGCGGCACTAGCCCCCCCACCAACAGATGACTGATGGGGGTAGGTGAGAGAGTCTCTTTGGCGGGTTGAGAGGGGAGTGGGGTGTCTCCATGGCTCGGGCCCCCCCAGGAGATAGAAGCTGAGAGGCGGCTGCAGACAGGGGCTCCCCAAACGGGCGGGAGCCGGGATCCATTGTGGAAGGTCTGTGCATAAACCCCCTGAGAGAACCAAGCCAGAGAGGAGGCCCTGCCCCTGACCTCAGCACCTGAACTTAATTCTCACACTGAATAGCAGCCCTGCCCCCGCCAAAAACCCTAAGGCGGGAAGCAGCATTTGAATCTCAGTCCCCAAACGCTGGTTGGGAGGACCAGGAGGCGAGGTGGGTGTGAGGAGAACATTCAGAGGTCAGGCCACTGGTTGGAGAAAATGCCAAGAAAAGGGAAAAGAAATAAAACTATTGAAGGGTACTTTATCGGAGAAAAGACACTTCCTCCCTTCCTTTCTGATGGGGAGGAACAATGCTTGCCATCAGGCAAAGACACAGAAATCGAGGTGTCCCAGCCCACCCAATGGGCTCGGGCCATTGAAGAGCTTAAGAGGAATTTTGAAAATCAAGTTAGAGAGGTGGAGGAAAGACTGGGAAGGGAAATGAGAGGGAGGAGGGAGAAGCATGAAAAGCAGATCAGCTCCCTGCTAAAGGAGAACCAAAAAAATCTTGAAGAAATTGGCACCTTGAGAACTAGCCTAACTCAGCTGGCAAGGGAGGTGCAAGGGGCCAATGAGGAGAAGAATGCTTTCAAAAGCAGAATTAACCAAATGGAAAAGGAGATTCAAAAGCTCACCGAAGAAAATAGATCTTTCAAAACTGGAATGGTACAGATGGACGCTAAGGACTTTATGAGAAAGACAGATATCTCAGAACATACCGCGCAGATTCGAAAAATGGAAGATAATGTGAAATATCTTATTGGAAAAACAACTGACCTGGAAAATAGAATCAGGAGAGACAATGTAAAAATTCTGGGACTACCTGAAAACCATGATCAAAAGAGGAGCCTAGACATCATCTTCCATGGAATTATCAAGGAAAACTGCCCTGAGATTCTAGAACCAGAGGGCAAAATAAATATTCAAGGAATCCACAGAACACCGCATGAAAGAGATCCAAAAAGAGAAACTCCTAGGAACATTGTGGCCAAATTCCAGAGTTCCCAGGTCAAGGAGAAAATATTGCAAGCAGCTAGAAAGAAACAATTCAAGTATTGTGGAAATACAATCAGGATAACACAAGATCTAGCACCCTCTACATTAAGGGATCGAAGGGCATGGAATAGGATATTTCAGAAGTCAAAGGAACTAGGACTAAAACCAAGAATCACCTACCCAGCAAAACTGAGTATAATACTTCAGGGGAAAAAATGGTCTTTCAATGAAATAGAGGATTTTCAAGCATTCTTGATGAAAAGACCAGAGCTGAAAAGAAAATTTGACTTTCAAACACAAGAATGAAGAGAACCATGAAAAGGTGAACAGCAAAGAGAAGTCATAAGGGACTTACTAAAGTTGAACTGTTTACATTCCTACATGGAAAGACAATATTTGTAACTCTTGAAACATTTCAGTATCTGGGTACTGGGTGGGAGTACACACACACACATGCACACACGCACACATACATAGAGGCAGAGTGCACAGAGTGAATTGAAGAGGATAGGATCATATATTAAAAAAAAATGAAATCAAGCAGTGAGAGAGAAATATTGGGAGGAGAAAGGGAGAAGTTATATGGGGCAAATTATCTCTCATAAAAGAGGCAAGCAAAAGACTTATTAGTGGTGGGATAAAGAGGGGAGGCAAGAGAAACACATGAGGTCTACTCTCATCACATTCCACTAAAGGAAAGAATATAATGCACACTCATTTTGATAGGAAAACCTATCTCATAATACAGGAGAGTGGGGGACAGGGGCACAAGCAGGGTGGGGGGGAGGATGGAGGGGAGGGCATGGGGAGGAGAATGCAATACGAGGTCGACACTCATGGGGAGGGAAAGGACCATAAGAAAATAGAAGTAAAGGGGGACAGGATAGGATGGAGGGAAATATAGTTAGTCCTATACAACACAACTAGTATGGAAATCATTTGCAAAACTAAACAGATAAGGCCTATATTGAATTACCTGTCTTCCAAGGGGAAAGGGTGGAGAGGGAGGGAGCTAAAGAAGTTGGAACTCAAAGTGTTAGGACCAAATGTAATGTTCTTACCACTGGGTAACAAGAAATACAGGTTAAGGGGTCAAGAAAGCTATCTGGCCCTACAGGACAAAAGAGAAGACAGAGACAAGGGCAGGGAGGGAGGATAGAGGAGAGAGCAGATAGGTCACAGGGGCAATTAGAAAGCTCGGGTTTGGGGGGTGGAGGGGATAAAAGGGGAGAAAATTTGTAACCCAAAATTGTGTGAAAATAAATGTTAAAAGTTAAATTAAAAAAAAAGAAAAGAAAAGGAGCCTGCTTTATAAAAACCTTTGCATTTTCTCCAACACCAAGCACAAGATTCTACAAATAGAAGGTAATTAATAAATACCTGTAACCAGAAAGTGAATTATTAAAAGCTAGCTAGCTAGCAGCAGAAAGAGAACTACATTCCAGATTTGTGAATCCTAGCCAGTCCTCTTTCTACCACCCTGCCCTGGCCAAAAATATAAAGAAGTCCAGTCACCAAAAACCGAGAAAACTCTCAGGGCTCTCTCTCTCTCTCAGTCCCAGCAATAGCTGATTGCTTCTGGTTTTTAAAAAAAAAATGGTCGATCTTACCTCACTGCTCATGGAGAACATAATACCTGATTGCTAGGTTCCTCTCCTGTGGTGCTTTAATTAAGCGTATCATCCTTTTTATGTTTTCAAAGGATTAGAGAAGGGTATAGGGGAACAGACAGAAGGTGGAATAAATTGGGAAAGTACAAAACTATCAAACTGAAATTCAACAGAAATATAGTAGATGATACCTTTGACTTTTGAGTGGTTTGAAGGATTTCAAGCCTATCTTTTTTTTTTGTCTATTAGATCTTCCTGAGTATCCAACAGGAATGGCATCAATCTCAGGTCTAGTCCCCAAACCCCCAAAAAATTCACTTCCACAGATAAAGATCTCCTTGTACCCTTTTTTTATATCCTATTTTTTTCTCAGGTACACTCTTCCCTTTTTCCATCACAGAATTTGAATTTAGACCCTCCCTTAAAAGAATAGTCAATAGGACGAGTAGGAAGTTGTCCACACAGAACAAGAACCACAATATGTGTCTAATGCAAGTATTATTATGAAAGAATCTTTCATTTGAGGAGAAGACCTGACATACCACTCACTGGGGGCAAAAGAGATCTTGGGATGTCAGATTAAGTCTGATGCTGGAGAGGATAAGGGGAAAGGAGATGTATAGATAGATGCCTCCATTACATGGATAAGAAAGCTTACAGATCAGCTTCTATGGAGTGACTCCCTTCTATCATCAAGGTTTCTTTATACAAAGAAAGCAGACTGAGTCTGTGGGTTCAGTTTTTTTGGTAGCTCTAGAAGAGGATGTCATCAGCCATAGCAAGATTATATTCCACTGCCATAATTTTTCCTAATTTCTACAGTATCCATGTATGCCTTTGCAGTTTGGAAATCAATATTTTATGACACTCAAGCAGCCCAGGGTTTTAGGATCTTTGAAAAGAGTCAAATACTGGATTCACAAATGGTGTCATCATTTATCAAGTGTCCCAGAAATAGCTAGCCATCTCTTTTGTTTTTTTATATATTATATTTCTTTCTCTGAATACCAGTTTTCTGAAGAATGACTGAAGTATGTCTTTCTCCTTTGTCCTAGACAGCAAGATCGTACCCAAGCTCAGGTTTGAATCATCTATGGCAACAAAGATTCTTTCAGCAACTTGAAACAATGAGATGGTGTTCCTAAAAAGTGGGGTTTTAAAGGATCAAAATTTTTCTGACACTCAGGGATCCAGGTTCAATCTATCTGTGTTATTCTTAAATGTCATAGAAGAAAGTGATAGAGGAAGATGCCAAGATTATAAATCAGTGTCCATAATCATCTAAATTCATGTTCCTGGAATTCCTTCTTTGCCATTAGGATCCCCTTTGAGAATTGCTTCAATTTTATCCAAAATTGATTGACTGCTTTTGAGTGTTATGGAATCTCAGAGTTTAAAAGGAACATGACAGATCAACTAGTCCAGCTCCTGAAAATGGCATTTAGTCTTTCTTCATTACCAGCACAGTTGTCATCAGCTAATCAGACTGTCCCTTCACAATTTCATTCTATAAAATGTCCATGCATTTTATGTGACATTCAACAGAGCATGTCCAGAACGTATGTGAACTGACAGAGTGCTAAAGAGTAATATATGGAAAAGGGGGAAAGGATTTTGGTTGCAGAATTTAAGGACATCTGCAAAAAGCAAACACAAGCAAGGGAGAAAGTCAGTGAGAGCACAGTTACTCATATCTGAATATCTCCTAGCTTATTTAGGAATCATGAATTCCTATTAGAAGTGTAGCTGTAAATACAAGCCTCTGGGTATGTAAAGCATGTCATTAGCTGGTTAGGATTCAGGAGTGTATACTGTGAGTCAGAAAGAGTAAATTGAGAGTGTCGTGGGTTGGAACAGTGAGTCTATGTGTGGAAGAGACGGCTGATTTGAAGGGTGACAGTCACAGTGCAGGGCAAATTTGAAGGCTGCCTTCTATCCATCCTGGCCTGGGGAAGTCTGGACAGGCTTCTAGATCCTAGATCTCCCCCAGAGGTGTCATGGTAAAGAACTATTGGTGAGTGTCTGTTAAATCATGTTCAGTCTCTTATCATTTGTCTGTACCTGGCCTTTCCTCTGTACCATTTCTGTGTGGAAAAAGAGAAGAGGGAATGAGGATAGGATAAATAAAGAAATACAGCCGTTCACAAGGCTGAGAATAAGGATTAATTGTAGGAATTAGTTTTTTGAAGGTTGTCCTTCCCAAGAATTTTTTTCTGTTTGTCCTTCATCTAAGAAGCATAATCAGTCAAGCTTACAGGTCATGCATGGGGTTAATTCTCCCACCAGTAATAAAAAAAAAAATAACTTTGTCCATAATAGTCCAAAACCAGTGCTTGGAAACCTTAAAAAAAAAAATCAATCGACCAGGTTCTTCTATTGAAGACCAAAAGAAGTGACTCATTTTCTCACGTAATTATGTTGGTTTTTCACTAGATTGACAAGATGTTTTGGCACCAAGTAGAAACCGTTAACACTGTTATCCACTGTGCAAAATCAGAAAGCACTGAAGTAGATGGGGGGTAAAAAATGTTTTCTGGTGTGAGCATTACAGTTAAGCCCTGGAGAGCTGAGTTTCTGATTGGTCTTCACTGGACATTTTAGTGACTGGGAGAGGATATTGTAGGTGAAAGACTAGAATTTACTGAAATTAATTGCCTTCATTCCCCTCCTAAGACTTTGGAGAAAAGGAAGACCCCAAAATGATAAAATCTTTGAGAGAAAGTGGAAACTAAACCGATTTGGCATCTGATAACCTGGATGTTTTTCAAAGTTCTGCTCCTTGCTGCTTGTTCGTCCTCAGGCAAGCCTACAAACCTCCCTAACCCTCAAATTCTTTATCTATAAAATTAAATTATTGAACTAAATGATCTCTGAAGACATTTCCAGCTCTCTATGCTATACTCCTATGATTTTTATCCCAAGGGCATGATAAAAAAAGAAAAAGGTATCTGGAAAGCCTGTCATTCAGGTATTCCATTAAAACCTTAATTCTAAACTTCCAAAAGATCACCACATCTCCTTCTTCCCCCACTTGCCTAAATTATGTTCCTTTGTTTGAGATTTGAGATTAATTTTTTGTATGTGTCCTCCACGTTCATTCCAGTCTTAAAAAGGACTTTCTGTCAGGTTTCAAAGAGCAGAGAGTAGAAGATGAATGATTGGGAAAAACTTACAAATCACCACAAGGCAACAGAATTCCCACATCCAAGACCAGATTAGCCATATTCTTTTTGCCAGAAACAAATCCAGTCCTTTTTGCTTCACCTTTTCCTTGAACTGAAGTCATCTTCAGGGGTGCCAGAATAGCTTTATCACATCTTGCTAAATATTTCAAATGACTCCTGGAAAAGTATTTCCTTAGTGCCCTTTCCTTGATAAAATAAAAATATTTTATATCTCACATTAATTTTTAACTCAAAACTGTCCTGCTTCTGACTTTGTTTCTTGAACTTTTCTAATTCATTTTTACTCACCATACATCCAGTTATATTCCTCTCTCTCTCTCTCTCTCTCTCTCTCTCTCTCTCTCTCTCTCTCTCTCTCTCTCTCTTCATATATGTGTGTATGTGCATACATATATACATATGCACACTCATATGTGCACATATATACATACACTCATAAAGATGTTTATACACGTATAGCATTGTGAAATTGAAAATTAATACTTAAATTTATTTTTATTATTGACTGAGAATTGTATACCATTAGTGTATCAGTATTTATAGATCACATTTGGATTTGACTGTATAGGCCTCAGTGATAAAACTTGTAAGAGCTTAACTTCCCTATTCCTGTGAGCTACAGCCAGACCACAAAGATCCAAAATCTGTAAGTTTTTGAAAGTGAGGAGAGAAAGGAAAGACAAATAAGCATGATCATGAAATATTTGTGCACTCCGAGACTTTTCAGGGAATGTGAGTGAGCTCTGTGTTTTTCCCTGTTGTCCTGGGTTGTGGTAATCCCCACTCTGAGTCAAGTCGAGCAAAGGCTACCTTCATCTCTTTATAACCAATCATAGTCTTAATTTAATTTGCATCACTAGACAACATTTTACAGCTGGATAAAAAAAAAAACCACTCTGTCAAATGTATCTCTGACTATTGAGGTGACTTGGATGCAATTTATTGGCAATTTCTAGTCTTGCTAATAAATTGATCACGCTTGGAACTCTGTGCCACAATTTCTCTTTATTGCATTTTTATCATGACAGTATATTATATGCACTCACGTATATATACATTCATATATATTATATATAATATGTCCATGTGTATGTATACACATATGTATGTATACACACATATAAGCATATATTATGTATGTATATACATACATTATATGTGTGTTTTATGTATGTATGTGTATTATGTGTGTACATATGTGTGTGTTTGTGTGGTGAGTTAGGGGGATGTCTACCCCAAGCAGGTAAAGACTTCCCCTGGTGGAATGAAGAGATGAGAACAATTTGTTCCCATGGCCACAAAGGCAGAGGAAGCAGTGGAGTGCTTAGAACTTGGTTAGATATCAAAGATGCCAAAGTCATCCACTGTATCCTGAGCCATTACCAGTTGCTTGACTGTTGTCTTACTACTGGACTCCAATGACTCTAGAAAAGAGAGTGACTCTAGAAAAGAGAAGTTCAATGACTTCACACAACTCTACCTCGCTTAAGTCCAATTTATATGTGTCAAAAGACATCATTCATCCCATTTTACCATTTTTACCTACCTCAAAGTCCTGTGGTGACAGGCATGTGACAAAGTAGACAATTCTACACATAGGTGACCCAGGCCATAGGGTTGTCTAGGTGTCTGAGCAACCTTGTTTAAGGATCACACTGCTCTCTTCCTGGTTTGAGGAAGGGCCTAGAAAAGGTGACCTAAACATTATTTGCTTCACTCAAAACTGGCCTGTCTGCCAAGGCAAGCAAGGATCCCACCCTGCAGTCAAAACACACCAAAAAAAATGTATAAAATTTTTTGCAAAGATGATTCCACTCACCATCGGTATATGAAATGTATGCGCACTTATGAACAACACAAAATGCAGTAGCCTTGAAAGACAAATAGCTCTTGTTCCAAGAGAACTCAGCAGGTATCACATCCAAATAACAGCCCTAAGTGAAACTAGGCTGGCAAATGAAGACCAGTTTGCCAAAGTCATTTTTCCAGAGCAGTCACAGTGATGGGTAGCACCATGAAATTAACATAGGTTTTGCAATTAAAACTAATTTAGTCAACAATCTTGCAAGCCTCCCACAAGTAGTGAATAACAGACTCAAAACAAGGTTGATTGCCCCTTTCAGGAAAGTGCCATACCACAATCATCAATGCATATGCTTCCACAATGACAAATCCTGACGGGGTCAAAGAAAAATGTTATAAAGACCTAAAAACCTTCATCATCAATGTGCTGAAAGAAGACAAGTTTATAATTCTGGGTGACTTTAATTTGAGTGGGTACAGACTATTGGACATGGCAGGGAGTCCTTGGGCTGAATAAAGTCAGAAACAGCAAGAACAAAAACATCAATCACTTGCTACTGAAGACTCGTCGATCTTATGACACTCTCATCACCAACACTGTCTTCTACTTACCTAAACTTAATAAAATTTTGTGGACTCAACCCTGCAGGAAATATTAACATTTAATAGGTTATATCATTTTTAAGGAGAAGAGACAGACAGGATTTGAGAATGACCAAGGTGATGTGTGGAGCAGAGTACTGGACCAATCATAGACTTAGCCACTCCAAGTCAAACATTTGCATTCAACAAAAGTGGAAGTCCCAAGGCAAGATGACTACCAGAACTCTTAATGTCAACAGACTAGAGTGCTTTTCTGAGTATGAACAGTTTCTTGCTAACTTGTAAGAAAAGCTGAGCCAGTACATAGCTGGCAACAGTGAAGCAGAAAAGGACTGTACAGCTTTAGAGATTTACGTATAGCATTGCATTTATTCACCTGGGCTAGCACACTCACAAACATCAAGACTGGTTTGATGAAAATGATGGAGAAGTTCTGAAGCTGCTAAATAAAAAATGAGAACTCTACAGCATTTGCCAACAGGATAGCTCATCCATCTCTAAGAAGGTAGTATTTAACTCTGTCAAAAGTAAAGCAGCAACAAAACCTTAGAGAGATGTAGGATTCTTGACTCACTAAGAAGGCAGATGAAATTGAGTTTTACAGATAGTAATAATCCAAAACACTTTTATGATGCCCTGAAGACTTTTTAGGCCAAAGAGCTATGGCAAATCTCAACTACTCAATGGTGATGGAGTCACATTGACTAGTGATAAGGATACCATCTTGGGCAGATGGACTGAACACTTCCATAGTATTCTCAGCAGGCCATCTTCAATCAATGCTGAAGCCATTGACTGTATACCTGAGGTTGAAGTAAATCCTTCTCTAGTCTTCCAACTGAAAAAGAGGTTTCAAATGTCTTTGGATTCTTCTTATGTGGCAAAGAGCCTCATGCTGATTCTATCCCACCTGAAATAAACAAGGCAGGTGAATCTGCTGCTCATACAAAAAACTGATGAAAATTTTCTGTGTTACATGGCAAGAAGAGGTTATCCCCTCAGGAGTTCAAGGATGCTGTCATTATCCATCTCTATAAAGGAAAGGAAACTAGATTGTCCTATGACAATCACAGAGATTTGTGTTGGGGGGGGGTCTCTCTTTTAGTTATAGTTGGCAAGATTCTTGCTAAAGTCCTTCCAAGTAGGTTAACTCTTCACCTTGAAGATGGTCATCTAACTGAGAGCCAGTGTGACTTCAGAAATGGCTAAGGAATGGTTGATATAGCATTAGCTGCTCAACAACTCCAGGAGCAAAATAGAGGTCTGTATGCATTGTTTATTAATCCAATGAAGGCTTTTGATACTGTCAGTCATAAGGATTCATGCAAAATTATGGCAAAATTTGGTTGCCTTGTAGAAGTTCATCAGTATTGCACATCAATTTCATGATGACATGCTTGCCCAGGTTCTGGATAATGGACAATGTTCTTGCACTTTACCAGTCACCAATGGAGCGAAGGCTTTTTAGCATGATGTTTTCTGTGATGTTGTTGGATGACTTCAGTGAGGACTAAAACAGCATAGAGATCAGATACTTCATTGATGGTAAATTATTTAACTTGAAAAGGCTACAAGTCAAGACGAAAGTGAAGGGAGTATGAGTGTGTGACTTTTTGTTCCCAGATGTCTGTGCACTCAATGAAGCCTCTAAAGCTGAGGTGCAACAAAATGTGAATCGATTCTCTGGTGATTGTGCTAATTTTGACCTAACAACACAAAGAAAACGAGATTCTTCACCAGCCAGCTCCTCACCATCTGTATGTAGAAACATCAATGACATCAAATAGAGAAATGATAAATCCTGTGAATAAGTTCACTACCTTGGCACGGAAATAAGTTCACTTACTTTCCAGGCATGTACGCAAAGATGATGAGATTGATATACGCATTGCTAGCTCCTTGTTTGGAAGGCTTTAAAGGAAAGGGTGAGAGAGAAGAGGTATTAAACTGACTACCAAACTGAAAGTCTACAATCATTGTGTTGGCCTCATTGTTGCATGCCTGTGAAACCTGGACAGTATAACAATGCCATGTCAATAAACCAAATCATTTCCATTTGAATTGTCTTAGGAAGATTCTGAAGATCACCTGGCAAGATAAGTTATTAGACACTAATGTTCTCCAGCTGAACTGCCAAGCATTCAAACCCTACTACAGAGGGCACAACTCTGATGGGCTGGTCATATTATTTGAATGCCAAAAATACGTTTGCCTAAAAGAATATTTTAAAGAGAGCTCACACAAGACAAGTGATCACCTCACATGAAGGACACAAGTGATACAAGGATACTCTCAAGGTCTCTCTGAAGAACTTTGGAATCAATTGTGGGACATGGAAGACAGTGGCACAGTATCACCCAGCATAGCATGCCCACAAAGAATGTGATGTGCTCTATGAGCAAATCAGAATTTCAGTAGTTCAAAAGAGTCATGAAATGTGCAAATTTAGAGACATTTCCACTCCAAATTTATTTGTAGACTTTTTGTATCCAACCAGAAGTAGAGACTTCTGAGTTCTTGTTTGTCTGTTCAGTCTATCAGACACATTGTACCTTGGCCTCAACATAGTGATGCCATTTGGGGTTCCTTCAAGAGCAAAGGACAACTACATAGGAGAAGGATTGATTGATAGAGATATAAATATCTATATCTGCATCTATATGTATATATAGACAGATAGATACATATATATCTACTGCAGGGCAAGACCACATGAGAATTGCATGTGGCCTAAGAGGAGAATTATACACACACACATACATACACACATACATGTGTGTGTGTGTATGTGTGTATCATGTACCCATTTCTCTCTCTAAATATTACACAAGTATCCAAAATTTAACATGGCCCAAAGACAACTCATCATCTCTGCCCCAGATGCATCCCTCTTCCAAACTTTCCTATTTCTGTTAATAGTACTACTATCCTGCTAGTCACCAAGGTTAACTTTAAAGCTATGTTCAAATCTTCCCTCTTAATCAATCCTCATAGCCAATCAGTTTCTAAGTTTTATTTACCCTCTTTTCAACATCTCTCAAATATTTCACTTTCTTCCTTATTCACCCACTTTCTATCCTTCCTCATAATCTTATCACTTTTCACCTCAAACACCAAAGCCTTCTCTTTGGTCTCCCTCACTTTAGTCCGCTCCCAGTTCTGCATCTGATTATCAAGGCTTCACTATTCCATAATGAACCTCCTGCCTTGGAATTTAATTTCCCTCAGTGTCTGGGACCTGTGAAGTCTGGGAAATTCCTCTGGCTCTGCCCTTTCTAGCCCCTTCTCCTGTTGAAGAATTTCTTCTGGGGTCTCCATTTTGAGAATAGGCCTAGGCAAGCCATATTTCATTCCTCTTCTTTTTTAAATTGTTTTTAATATTTTGTTTTCCCTTAGTTACATGTAAAAGCAATTTTCAACATTCATGTTTAAGACTTTGAGTGGCCTGAGATCAATTTTCTCCCTTCTTTTTTCCCCATTCTTCCTCATTAAGAAGGCAAACAATTCAATATAGGTTATACATGTGCAGTCATGTTGTAAAAGAGAGCAAAAGCCAGGAAAAAAGAACTGAAAAAAAAAAGCGAAAAGAGTATTCTTCAATTTATTTTAAAACATCATCAGTTCTTTCTCTGGGGATGGATAGCATTTTCATCATAAGTCCTTCAGAGTTGTCTTGGATCATTGTATTGCGGAGAATGCCCAAGTCATTCAAGCTGATGACTTTATAATTTTGCTGCTGCTTTGTACACAGTACATTTCACTTTGTATCAGCTCATGTCAATCTTTCCAGTTTTTTCTGAGATCATTCTGTTCATCATTTCTTGTAGCTCTATAGTATTCCATCATAATCATATACCACAACTTTTCAGACATTTCCCAAATGATAGGCATCCCCTCAATTTCCAATTCTTTGCCACCAGAAAATTTTTGCATATATGGCCTTTTCCTTTTTGAGTTTTTTAAATCTGTTTTGGGATACAGACCCAGTAGTGGTATTGCTAGGTCAAAAGGTATACATGGTTTTATAACCCCTTGGGCATAGTTCCAAATTGCTCTACAGAATGGTTGAATCAGTTCACAGCTACACCAACAATCCATTAATGTCTCATTTTTCCCACATTCTCTCCACCATTTGTCATTTTCCTTTTCTGTCCTGTTAGCCATTCTAATAGGTATGAGGTAATACATAAGAATTATTTTAATTGTATTTCTCCATTCAATAGTGAATTAGAGTTCACTATTTTTCACATGGCTATAGATGACTTTGCTTCATCTAAAAACTGTTTATACCTTCTGATCATTTACCATTTGGGGAATGGTTCTCATTTTTATAAATTTGACTCAATTCTCCATATGTTGAGAAAAGATGCTTTTATAAGAGAAACTTGCTTCAAACTTTTTTTCATAGCTACTATTGCCAACTGTATTTCCCTCCATCCTATTCCTCCCATTCATTCTATTCTCTCCCTCCTTTCATTCTGTCCTTCTTCAAAAGTGTTTTACTTCTGCCTGTCTCCTCCCTCAATTTGCCCTCCCTTCTATCACCCCACTTATCCCCGTCTCCTCCTATATTCCTAGAGAATAAGATAGATTTGCATACCCAATTGAGTGTGTATTTTATTCCCTCTTTGAGCCACTTCTGATGGGACTAAAGTTCACTCACTGCTCCTCATGGCCCCCAACTTCCCCTCCACTGTCTTGCCTCTTTTATGAGAGATAATTTACCCTATTCCATCTTTCCCTTTCTCCCAATATATTCCTCTTTCATGTCCTTCATTTTATGTTTTTAAATAGCATCCCTTATTATTCAACTCACACTTGTGCTCTCTGTCTCTATATACTCCTTCTAACTGCCCTAATAATGAGAAAGTTCTTATGAGTTACAAGTATCATCTTCCATGTAGGAATATAAATAGTTAAACCTTATTAAGTCCCTTATGATTTCCCTTTCCTGTTTACCTTCTTATCCTTCTCTTGAGTCCTGTATTTTAAACTCAGACTTTCTATTCAGTTCTAGTGTTTTCATCTAGAATGTTTGAAATTTCATTGAATATACATTTTTTTTTTCTCCTGAAGGATTACACTCAGTTTTGCTGGGTAAGGGATTCAAGGTTGCAATCACTGCTGCTTCACCCTCCAGAATATCATATTCCAAGCCCTCCAATCCTTTAATGTAGAAGCTGTTAAATCTTATGTTATCCTGACTGTAGATCCACAATACTTGAATTATTTCTGTCTGGCAGCTTGTAGTATTTTCTCCTTGACCTGGTAAAGTTTTCATTCAATCTCTTTCGGGAGGTGATTGATGGATTCTTTCCATTTCTATTTTATCCTCAGGTTCTAGAATATCAGGATAGTTTTCCTGAATAATTTCTTAAAAGATAATGTCTGGGTTCTGTTTTTTTATAGTGGCTTTCAGGTAGTACAATAATTTTTAAATTCTCCCTCCTGCGTCTATTTTCAAGGTCCATTTTTTATGAGATATTTCACATCATCTCCTATTTTTTCATTCTTTTGATTTAGTTTTATTGTTTCTTGATTTTTCATAAAGGCATTATGTTGGGATTGGAAGTTCAAATCCGTGTGGACGGTCTCGGGCGGGTAAAAGTGGGACTTCTAAATCTTAGAGTCTTATGAGGCCCTCCATGAACAGCGGGGATTCGAGAAGGTCAGACTGAGCTAGCTCGGCTAGCTCGGGTAATTTCGCCTCTTCCCATGAGAAACGTGATGGGAGAGAGATCTCCCCACCCTTGACATGGTCCCGGATTGGAGCACACCTAGTTACCTAACAGCACGGTATTTAGATGCAAACTATGCTGATGAAGGTTAAGTAGGATTGAGGAAGCCTGAAAGCGCTCTTAGCACGTGAGGAGCCAAGAGGACAGTAGGCTCCGCTTCTCTTCTTTCCTCTCTCCCCTCCCTCTCTCTCCCCACTCATACTTCTACTTCCAATCCCTTAAGATCTTAGCCTCCTTAGGAAATCTCCCCCTCTTCCTCCTAAGGAAGACCCCCCTGCACTTGTAACCGAAACCCTGAAATAAAGCTCAACCCTTGTTCGACTCTGGAACGTCCTTTCTCTCATATGAGCATCCGGTTTTGGCCAACCGAAGACCTCGGAGGTGAGGTAAGAAGACTCGGGTAGCCCACACAGGCCTCTAGGCCTGGCAGTTGGCGCCCCAACAGGGACTGGGAGCGCAGATAATCCTGGGTGCTTTGGGAACACCTGGAAGGGGCTGTGAAAGAAGCGAGTCCCGAATCCTAGATTCGGAAGGAGAGAAAGAGTGAGAGAAGCTTCCCACACCCATGGTAAAAGGGCAGAGATGGGGAATCTATTGCCAGTAATAAAGCCAGAGGAACAGGAGGTCTGGGCTGAGAAACTTCACAGGGAATGCAGGAAGGCGGGGGTCACAATAGAGTTAGATGACCTCCGAGAATTTTATAAGAGGATTTGGAAAGTTTCTCCTTGGCTCAAGCAGGCAGGAATATCAAGAGAAAAATGGGGAGCGGTCAGAGAGCAAATGACTGCTCATGAGCAACAATACCCTGGGGAGCTGGAGGATTTAGATTTCCTGATATTCGGTGTAATTAAAAGCCTGCTGGAAGGGCCGGAGAGGCCAGGGCGGGATTGGAATGAGAGTGGAAGCGGAGAGAGGGGAGGGGAGAACACGGGAGGGACGGAGAGTCCAGGCAAGCAGAAAGTTAAGCGGAAAGTTAAGGAGCATAAAGAAAAAATAGACTCGGAGCTCCATCTAGCGGATGGAAAAGGCGAGGCAGGGGAGAATACGCCGTGCCTTCCCTCCGTGCCTCCTTATAACCTGCTCCACTGGTCAGACAGTTCAGGGCCACAGTCCAGTTTGGAAAACGGAATAAGAAAGGCTATAGAGAATGGAGAAGATGTAGGGACATTTCCTGTGCTAGAAATAGCGGACCCCAGTGTCCCTGGTGGCGTTCGAAGGAGCCACATACCCATAGAGTGGAAGAGAGTGGCGACTCTTAAAGAGGCTTGTACCAGCATGGCCCTAATTCACCCTTTGTCATAGCCATGCTTGAGACTCTCAGTGGTCAGTTCGTTCTGACTCCTAATGACTGGAAGAGCTTAGCTAGAGCCTGCCTTACCCCTGGGCAGAATGTGATTTGGGTATCAGAATTTTCTCAGAGGGTAAAGAGCACTACCGGTGGGCTAGGGGCTCAGGCCCCCCAGGCTTATCAGCAATTTACAGGAACAGGGCAGTTTGAGGCTACAGGAAATCAATTACAGTACTCAGCCTCCAATTATGTTTTGATTGCCGGAATGGCTATTGCCGCCTGGAAGGTTATAGCCTCTAAGAAAGAGAGAGAGTTTCCCATGACTAGGATTACGCAAGGAAACAATGAGCCATTTACTAATTTTGTGGCCAGGCTGCAGGAGGCAGTAGGTCGAGATATGGGAGAGGAAAACCAAGGGACAGAGACAGTGTTGAGGACATTGCTGCGGCAGAATTGTAATCATGACTGCAAAAAGGCAATGCTGGGACTGCCAAAGAATGCATCTGTTGAAGAAATGATACAGAGATGTGAAAGGGTAGGAAGTCAGGTCTACTTGGCACAGGTGCAAGGGAAGTACCTGGCTGCCCCCTTAAGTAATATCTCTTTGGAGAAAAAATGTTTTAACTGCGGAAAACCGGGACACCTTAAGAAAGAGTGTAGGAAAGAAATAAGTACAGGGAGGGGCCAGGACCCTTGTTTTTCATGTGGAAAGCCAGGTCACTTAGCTAAACAATGTAGGAAGTCGGGAAACGGGGTGAGGGGCCCCTCGAGGGCCCCAAAAGTGTACCCTTTGGCAGAGAATCGGGACGGCCCCTTGGAGGGAGAATACAGGAGATTATGGGGCCAGAGGAAGGAATGCAACACCTTTACAGCTTAGAGAAGTGCCAGCTTGCAGCTCATCAGTTTGCCATGATCCCCCTGAGAGACCCCATACAGGAGGAATCCCTGATATTACAGAACCCCTCTCATGCACCCGTAGTTATATATACAGGAGTTTATCCCACCGGCACCACAGCACTTCCATGCTCCAATGTGGTAGCTGAGCCAGCTCATATAGACAATCAGCTTCCCATAGCTATTGCCCTTCCTTTAAAGCACTCAGTTCAAATACAGTTACTAAAGGAAATAGGACAGAATAGACCCGAGTGTACAATCTGGCTCAATGGAATTCCCATGACTGGCCTCCTTGATACTGGAGCGGATAGGACCTGCCTTAGCGGTCGCTCAGTACCCCGGCACTGGAAGCTCAAAGAAAGCCAAAGACCAGTGTGGGGAATAGGAGGGTGCCAAAATACCTTAGAGACAATGCACCCAGTAAAGTGGGAGGCAGAGGATCGCCAAGGGACCGTATGGCCGTTGGTTATTCCAGGACTTAGTTTTAACATCTGGGGCAGAGACATTATGAGCCGCCTTGGGATGAGGTTATCAAATTTTTAGTAAGGGCCATTGCTGTTGCTCTGGAGTCCCCACCCTTGAATTGGAAGTCAGACACCCCGATTTGGGTGGAGCAATGGCCCCTGACTCCAGAAAAACTCCAGGCACTACAACTATTGGTTAAGGAGCAATTAGAAAAAGGAAATATAGAGTCATCAAAGTCACCCTGGAATGCTCCTGTGTTTGTTACAAAGAAAAAATCCAGGAAATTCAGGTTCCTTACAGATCTAAGGAAGGTAAATCAGTCTGTCATGCCTATGGGAGCCCTGCAACCAGGTCTCCCTTCTCCTAATGCCATCCCGGATGGTTGGTCACTTATAATCATTGACATTCAGGATTGTTTTTTTTCCATTCCTTTAAACAAAGTAGATTGTCCTCGGTTTGCTTTTACAATACCTCACCCCAAAAACGAAGGACCTGCAAAGAGGTATCAGTGGAAGGTATTGCCCCAAGGTATGAGTTGCAGCCCCACCATCTGCCAGTGGTATGTTAATCAAGCCTTAGAAAGCCCCAGACAGCAATACCAATGCAAAATCATCCATTATATGGATGACATCCTTATAGCTGCACCTCAGCTCAAGGAACTGGAGAAGTGTTTCCAAGCAGTAGAAAGGAACCTTTTAGGACTAGGATTAGTTATTGCTCCTGAAAAGATACAGAGAGGACCCAATTACAAATATTTGGGATATCAGATACAGGGCACCATCATTTGGCCGGAACCCCCAAAATGGGAAATAAAGATCCAAACACTCAATGATGCTCAGAAACTAGTAGGAGCTATCCAATGGATAAGATCAAAGGTGCCTATACCTTTACCTCTCATGCAACCTTTATATTCACTATTGACAGGAGACTCTGCTTTAAATTCCCCACGAACATTGACTCCTGAAGCAGCCAAGGCCATAGAGGCAATAAAAAAACAATTTTTAGAGTCCACTACATTTCGGTGGGATCCAGGAGGAGATCTGGAGGTATCTATTATCTCCACCACACCTCCCTATGCCGTCATACACCAAAAAGAGAAGCCCCTAGAGTGGGTATATTTAAGTAAAACAGGAAGCAGTTTACTAAACAAGTGGGAATTTCTAGGACGGTTAGCACTAGAGGCAGTAAGAAGAGCCACCCACATATACCAAAAACAGCCAATTCTTTATGCTACACTCACCACTAAGGATGTAGAAGAGTTAGCTCAGAATCATGTTTCTTGGGCCACTATACTCCACTGGGCCCAGATGAAACCAAATTCGACTTTCCTATTCAAAGAATTATTACAGTGGGCCCCAGCACCAGTGAAAAGGTACTCACCAAACCCAGTAGAAGGGCCTAACATTTTTACAGATGCCACGAAACATCACAAGGCATCTATTTATAATTCGGCCTCCCAAGAGATATATATAGTTAACACACCCTACACCTCTACTCAACAGAACGAATTGGAAGCTATAATCCAAGCTCTCCAAATATATAGTGACATACCCATTAATATTATCACTGATAGTCAGTATGCATCTTTATTAATTTCACGGATTGAGGACTCTATTGTAGATTATTGGTCCAATATTTTTTCACAGTGTGAGCGGCTATTGACCACCATTAATAACAGAACACACCCTTTTTATGTTTTACATGTGCGCTCACATACAAATGGCACAGGACCAATTTTTGAAGGAAATCAAATAGCAGACAATTCACTATACCTGGTAGGGCACACTGTGGAACCACAAGAAAGGGCCCAAAAGGCTCATGATAGGTTCCACCTAGCCACAGAAGCCCTCTGCAAATTATATGGGATAACTCAGGAACAGGCCAGAAAAATTGTTAAGAGCTGTCTCCAATGTATCCCATTCCACCCATCTCTAGACCAGGGTGTCAATCCTCGTGGCTTGGCACCCAATGAAATTTGGCAAATGGATGTCACCCATCTTAAGGGCCAGTGCATACATGTGACAGTTGACACATGATCCGGATTCCTTATGGTGACTTTACAGCCAGGTGAATCAAGTGCTAAAGTAATTCAACATCTTTGGCACTGTTTTTCTGTTTCAGGCTTACCCTTAGAAATAAAGACAGATAACGGCCCTGCCTATACTTCTCAAACCCTTACACACTTCCTCCGCGATCTAGGGATTCGACATGTTACAGGAATCCCCTACAATCCACAAGGCCAGGCCATAGTGGAAAGGGCCAATCTCACCTTGAAGGCGATCCTCGCTAAACAAAGAAGGGGAAAAGGTCGCCTAATACAATCAGAGCTTGATACAACTGTGTATACACACAATTTTTTGCATATCTCAAGAAACTCACATACTACTCCAGCTATGAGACATTTTGTGACTTTTCCAAGACAACCCCGCAAGGAAAGTAATACCCAGGCTGGATATAAAGACACATGGGCCATGGTAAAGGATATGGCCTCAGGGAAATGGAAAGGTCCGTATAAGATACTAATATGGGGTCCAGGGTATGTTTGTGTCTCCACAGGAAAAGGTGATGCGTGGATTCCCATTAGAAGGATCCGTAGGTGGGAACCGATGTCGGAGACGGCGGAGACGCAGGAGGCGGAGACCCTGGAGAGCCCGGAGACCCCGGAGAAGGATCATACACCACCTGAGCCTGCTGCTGACAGCTTCCCATCTAGGCATCTCTTTCCACCGGCTGAAGGAGGACTTTGATATCACAAACCCAGGACATTGGGGGGGGGGGGGAGGAGGTGACCAATTTTCCACCTGTATAGATCCATTTGCGAGATTAAGGGGGGTGGTGACTGTAAGGCGCCAACACCAGCTGCTCCTCTTAAAAAATGCTTTGAGATTAGTTGATTGCACTTCCCCTGTTGTAACTCAGCCATTTAGTTTCATCTTTGTTTTATTTGATGCCTCCCTTTGTCAGTTGTGCTAGCTGCAGATTTCTGTGTGAATGAAGTCTTGTTGTAGGGTACTCATATGCTAAAGGCCTTCCTAATCCACTCAGCCTCCAGCCACTGTTTGCTCTAGAGCCAGGTGCGCTCCGCGCATAACAAAGAAGGAGAGATGTTGGGATTGGAAGTTCAAATCCGTGTGGATGGTCTCGGGCGGGTAAAAGTGGGACTTCTAAATCTTAGAGTCTTACGAGGCCCTCCATGAACAGCGGGGATTCGAGAAGGTCAGACTGAGCTAGCTCGGCTAGCTCGGGTAATTCCACCTCTTCCCGTGAGAAACGTGATGGGAGAGAGATCTCCCCGCCCTTGAGATGGTCCCGGATTGGAGCACACCTAGTTACCTAACAGCACGGTATTTAGATGCAAACTATGCTGATGAAGGTTAAGTAGGATTGAGGAAGCCTGAAAGCGCTCTTAGCACGTGAGGAGCCAAGAGGACAGTAGGCTCCGCTTCTCTTCTTTCCTCTCTCCCCTCCCTCTCTCTCCCCACTCATACTTCTACTTCCAATCCCTTAAGATCTTAGCCTCCTTAGGAAATCTCCCCCTCTTCCTCCTAAGGAAGACCCCCCTGCACTTGTAACCGAAACCCTGAAATAAAGCTCAACCCCTGTTCGACTCTGGAACGTCCTTTCTCTCATATGAGCATCCGGTTTTGGCCAACCGAAGACCTCGGAGGTGAGGTAAGAAGACTCGGGTAGCCCACACAGGTCTCTAGGCCTGGCAGCATTATCTTCCATTTTCTCAGTTCTGATTTTTGAGGAATTATTTTCTTCAGTGTGCTTTTGTACCTACTTTTCCATTTCACCAATTCTTTTTAAGGAGTATTTTTTTCTCCAGTGAATGTTTGTTCCTATTTTTCTGTTTGGCCAATTCTGTTTTTTAAGGTATTATTTCCTTCAGTATTTTTTGTGACTCCTTTACCAAGTTATTGACTCACATTTCTTGATTTTCTTGCATCACTCTCATTTCCCTTCCAGATTTTTCCTCTACCTCTCTTACATGATTTTCAAAATCCTTTATGAGTTCTTCCATGGCCTGAAACCAATTAATATTTCTCTTAGATTCTTTGAAAGTCGGAGCATTGACTTTGTTATCTTCTTCTGAGTGTGTGTTTTAATCTTCTTTTTCACCATAGTAAATTTCTGTGGTCAGAAATTTTTTCTGTTATTTGCTCATTTTCCCAGCCTATTACTTGATTTTTAATTGTTTGTTAAAGTAGGGCTCTGTTTCCAGGGTGGAGGTGCATTGTCCCAAGTTTCAAGGTTTTTGTGCAACTGTTTTCAGAGATACTTCTAGGAAACTATAAGTTTTCAGTTCTGCCAAAGTGTTGTGATCTAAAGATCTCTGATCTGGCCTGCTCTCTGATCTATGAATGGCCACAAGCACTTTTTTCTGTCCTAGAACTGTGAGAACGGTCTCCACTCCACTGTGGTCACATGCTTTAGTGTGCTGGTACTCCTCCTCAACCTGGGAACACCAAGGATTGTGACCTTTATGTGAGCATGGGCAAAGAATCTTACTTTAATGCTAATAAAGAGACCCCTGTAATCTCCTTCTGACCAGTTGTTCTATCTCTGTACCATCTACGGGCTGAGAGCTCCAGAAGCAGATGTGGTGCTGCTGATTCAGTGGTTCCCAAGGAATCCTCCTTGTTTGCTGGGGCTTGGTCTGCACTGATAGCACCTGCATTGAACTGTGCTCTTCTCTCACCCTGGTGCAACAAACCTTTCCAGCTGATCTTCCAAGTTATCTTTGGCTGTAAAAATGTTTCACTCTATCTTTTTGTCAGTTCTCCCTTTCTCGAATTTGTTTAGAGTCATTACTTAAAGATATTTAGAAGTATTTGAGGGAGAGCTCAGATAAGACTCTGCCTTTACTACACCATCTTGGTTCTGTCTTTCCAAAAGTGTCATCCTTCATTCCTCTCCTGACTCTGTTTCTGACTCTCAGGATGTACCACCATGCCTCTGTTACTCTATCTCCTGGGATTTCCCTTAGCAGCTGCAGCCTTCTCATCCTGAAATATTCTTCTGCCTTTCTGACCTCCTCCCATTGGTGAGTTCCTCTTAAGGCCTCCATTTTGGAGGTGGTCCCAGGGCAGCCATTCATCCTATCCTGTTTGGATACCTATCTTTACTCCTTTTCCCTAACCCCTGTTTGTCAGCTGCCTTTTGTGTGATGTTTTCTTCCATGAGAATGTAAGCTCATCCAGAGCAAGGACTATCTTTACTTTTGATTGGATTGCTTAGCACAATAGTAGCTTAACAAATAGTTGTTATTTTGTCCAGGTTGTTCTGGTCCTGGGGTAAGAAAGATATGAAAAATTGCATCCTCTCAGAAATTAGAAATGACTACCTTGGAGCAAAGCCATATGAAAGTTGCAAGTGACCTGAGAAGAGAAATCCTATAAGTAAATCGTTAGAGGCAAAAAGGAGGGAATAATTACAGGCATTGATAAATTTCATGGAGAGGTAGACATATGAATTTCCTACTTCACTTGAGTATAAAGTCTATGGAAAATATTTGTGAACTCCAAACTCCTGTAGAGAAAAATGGAGAATTTGAATTCCTTAGGTAATGATATACCACAATTTAGCCTTATTAGCTATAGAAAATTTCCTAGAAAACATTATGCTTGTTACTTGTTTGGGTAACCCAAGTTCAAGAGTTCAGATATTTGAAAGACTAGAAGATGAAGGGGATTCTTTAATTAATTGTACTCTTTGGAGAAAGAAGAGGATAGCTATAATTAGCCACAAACCTCCTAGAAAGCCAAGTCAGTGACTTTTTATAACAGTTTAAGTATGATGGGAATGGGTCCACTTACTGAGCATCTCAACATGTATTTGCCTTCTTAATGGGATCCAAATGACAGGAAAAGACTATAAGCTAAGAGGGACTTCACAGGACCCTGTCAGAAGGCTGATAATTTCCCATAAGACCAAATGGTTATCCTAAATTCAATTTCCATCCAAGAAGAGCTGATGAACTATTTGAGTGTCTTGTTTATTTTCATCCATGTGCTCCTGTTATTCCTTTGCAACTTTTTCATTGTTTGGTTAAAAGCTAGTACATGGGTTCAAGTCCCACCTTGGACATGTACAACTTAAACTCTTAGTAATGTGGTAACTCTCTAAGACTAAAAGTGACAGAAAAGGTACCAACCTACATTAGTAGTAGGAGTTTCCTCACTGGGAAGTTCTTTATAACAATGAAATCACAGGTCTAGTCTCTGTAGATAAAATAAAAGCTAACTTGCTCAAATGAATTACTGCCTTGAATACCTGTCTGGAGCTACCCTGATGCCTAGATTTGGTGAAATCTAGGCATGGTCACATGTGAGTCATATTTAGAGATTTTCCTAGCTGTTCTTGGTGGGGGAAATAAACCAAAAAAAGATTACGATGATCTTATTTAGATCAGGCCCAAGACTTGAATCTGATCCAGATTTCTTGGAGGACCTCTTGGAGGTCATAAATTATATAATCAATGGAGTAAAAGATGATCTAAAGTATAAATTCATCCCTGGAAAGTTTTTCAAAGTATAAAACCAAATCATGAGGATCACAAAATGTTAGAACAAGACCTTAGAAATCATCTAATCTAAGGTAGCCCATAACCATAACAAATCAGTGGTTTAAAAGGGCATTAATCTATAAATCAGCAAGTACACTTACTGTGTGCTAAGTAAAAATAAAACAATCTCTCTTACATCTAAAGGCTGAAAACCGGGGAAGTAAGTAGGCTTATACAAAATATATACAGAGTATATAGACAACAGCCCTTGAGGAGAAGATTCTCATTACTGAGAGGACAGTGAAAGACTTCCTGCAAAAGGCACTCTTTGAGGTGAGTCTTGAAAGTAGACAATGGTTTTTAAGAGTCAGAAGTAATTGGGGAAAGCATTTCAAGCATGGGGGCCAACCAGTGCAAAGGCACAAGGATAGAACATGAATATCAAAGTTAAAACATAGAATGTACAGAGGAAAGTAACATGTAAGAAGATAAGAATAAACCAGGTCATAAAGAGCTTTCAAAGCCAAACAGAAGTATTTAAATTTAATTCTTGAAGTATTGGGGACTCACTGGAGTTTACTGGGTGGGGAATGGGGGGACATTGTTGGACTTATGTTTTAGGAAAATTACTTGGCAATTGTGTAGAGGTTGGTTTGTAATGAAAAAGAGACTAGAGCCAGGGAGAAATATTACAAGAGTATTTCAAAAATCCAACTGAAAAATGATGAGGGCTTGAGCTTAAAAAAGCAACTTTGTGAGTATTAGGAAGGAGTTATATGAGAGATGTAATGAAGGTAAAAATGACAAGGATTGACATCTGATTGGATATGTGGTTTGAGTAAGATGAGGAGTCCAGGATGACAATAAAATTGAGAAATTGTGTGACTGGGAGAATAGCAGTGTCCTTAATAGGGCAGTTTGTAGAAGAGGAGAGTTTGGAGGGAAAGATAATAATGAGACCTGTTTTATAGAGTGTGCATTTTAGATATCTCTGAGTCATCCAGGTCAAAATGTACAATAAGCAACTGATGATATGTGACTGGCACTCACAAGTGATACTAGGACTGAATACATTGGTCTGGGAATCATCTGCATAGAAGTGATAACCAAATTCCTGAGAGCTGGTGAGATCTGCAAGTAAAAAACTATAAAGACAAAAGAGGAGAGGTCCCAGGATGGAGCCTTAGGTAATACTCCCATTGAATGAACATGACATAGATAAAATCTAGCAAAGATGAAGATCCAGCAAAAGAGGCTAAGAGGTAAGAGGAGAACCACACAGAAAGAGAGGGGGGGGGAGGGAGAGAAGAGAGTATGTGGGGAAGAAGATCAGAAGTCTCAAATGCTGCAGAGAGGTCAAGGATGAGAACCAAGAAAAGGTCATTATATTTGGTAGTTAAGAAATCAGTGATGGGCATGCTCTTATTTTTCAGTTCTTTGTCATTACAAAAAGTTCTAGTATAAAAATAGGCAAACAACTTTGAAACTTTTAATTCCAGATGACTGATAATGAAGAATGATGCCCATCTCATGACAGAGATTACAAAACAACAAATAATAATAACAAAAACTGCTCAATGAGGCAGATTTTTTGACCTGCAAATGGAGAGTTTATTTTCCTTGATTATGTGTCTCTACTACAAACCTACTTTTTTTTCATTTTCCCAATGAGATGTAGGTGGAAAGGAGAGAAAGTAATTTCTTTTTCATTGAAAATTACATTTTAAAAGAATAAAAAAGAGAGAGATCGTTGCTAACTTTGGTGATTTCAGTATGATGATGAAGTTCTAACCAGATTACAAAAGATTTAGAAGAAAGTGAGAGGAGAAGATGTTGAGGCACCAAGTACAGATGACTTTATTTTCAAATTAGGTGATAAGGGGAAGAAAATATATAAAAAGATAACTCACAGGATAGAATGACCAACTGATAGGGATTTTTTGTTTGTTTTTATGATAGGAGTCACATAATTATGTTTGTAGATTGCAGAGAAAAAGTTAGTAAATAGTAGATTGATGGTTAGGGAGGAAGGGAGTAATAATGGAAGAAAACTGTTGGAAAAGACAGGTGTGGGGACTGGGAGTGCAAGGAGAAGATGTACTTGATCATCCAACTGAAATAAAGGAGGAAATAGTGGGAATAATGTCAGAGGGCGTGAGTTGAAGAGAATTAGAAAAAACTGAGGTCTCATTGAATAGCATTAGTGTTTTTTGGTGAAATCTAAAGTCCTCAACTAAGAATCTGCAGATATATGGTGCTAAGGAAAGCTTGAGGAGAGATGAGAATGTTTGAAATAATCACTGAGATAACTGAAGAAGAGATTATAGCCTAGATAGAGAGACACTCAATAAAATGAAATTTGTTTGAAATTTGTCTTTAGTATCTATAGTTTCCCACTTCCATTCCTTTTCACTCCTGTACCCTTCACTCTTCGTTCCATCTTTAGTTGCTGGTGCACTTGTTTTCTTTCCCCCTGTAATGTTAATGCATGGTAAATGGTGGGTGGGGGAAAAAGTTAAAAGTCTTCCCACCCATTAACAAGCCTCAGATGCCTTTTGTTGATTTCTAATGAGGCACTGGGTCACTAGGGTTGTGCCCTCTAGATAGATAGATAGATAGATAGATAGATAGATAGATAGATAGATAGATAGATAGACAGATAGATAGATAGATAGATATACACATGCATACTCTGAAGTGAGATTTTATTTTGGTACTTATTTTTTGGAACAAGGTTCTTGTGCCAGATGAGACTCTGGGAAGCCATTAAGGAACCCCTCTGGCTTTGAAAACCCAAATGTTGGTGCTTCTTTCTCTGGTAACGATATATGTATTGTCTATGGTCAGAAAGTTGGAAGCCCTCTCTGCTGGTCTTTCTGTTTGCTATTTCTGCTTGTGATTTCTGTTTGTATTTTCTCTGAAGTTCAAGGTGCTGACTTTTTCCTCTGAACTAAGTGAATGAACACTCTACTTGATTAAAGTAGAGTGTTAATTCCTCAAAAGTTGCTTTTCTTTTAAAAAAAAAAAAACAGATCTAAGAACCTGTAAAGCAGGCCCTCCTGTGTGTGCCAGGGTTCTTGTGATACACGCTCCTATCCTTTCAAAGCTTGTTTTTAAATAAGATAATGCCATCAGTCATTTATGTTAGTGTGAATGTAAGTCACTGAGATTCATCTCTTAGCAGTACTTCTACTCTGATCCTTATCTCTAATTGTGTAGTAAGAGCCATTGTCCTTGCTTTAAATTAATTATTTAATTTCAAGCACTAGGGAACAGTGAGGTGGAAATTTGGACAGAAGCCACTTTCTGTCACCTCCAAAATCCCACCACAAATGTCCCCACTAATTCAAATTATGGGCAGAATCAGTCCATCTATCTGAGTGGCAGGATTTGCCAGCCAGAAACTGCACCTTGTCTCTGTTCATATGTTCTCTGCATCAAGCAGGTGTTTGCAATTACCTACTCAGCCTAGGCTGCCCATATTGGAATGAGTTCATCTCTGCTATAATGAACAGATGAAATCCCTGAGCCTAGGACAGAAAAGTTGCTTCACTTGAGGAAGTCCTTTCTCATTATTGTCATCTTACATCTCTCCTACTTAATTTGCCCTCATCTTTCAGACACTCTAGATCCTCAGGCTCCTGGTTATTTGCCTAGACTTTAACTACCCCACCCTCTTGCTTTGGTCTCTAGTATTTGTGCCCTGATTTTTCTGTCCAAATGGCTTCCCTGATTCTTACTTACCCACCTGGTGCTAACCTACGGTCCAACTCTACTCTGCAAGACCTGCACCCTTTATTTCTCATCTTGTTCTATCCCCATACAGCTTGATAAGTGACTTCTGGGCCCTAACATGGGCCTGCCCACTTTGTGAGCTCTTCTCTATCCTATGATTCCTTTCTGGCTACAAGTCTTTTGGTCCTAACTCAAGCAGACATTCAAGTGCTATTGCCTACATCCCTGGCACTGAAATTCAAAGAAGGATGACATATATTTGGGTTTGAGTGGTTGATAATGGCAGTATAAATGACAGAGAATATAAGAAGAGCCTTGAAAGGTATATAAAAGTAAGAATGGCAGTAAAAGGCAGAACATTCAAGGAATGGGGATGCTCTTTTTGAGTGAAACCTTCAGGTCATCTGTGAGTTGATGAGACATGTCACAATGGGTACAATCGTGAACTCTTGAATGTAGACATTTTCTTACAAAATAATGCCGATGGCCACAGTGGGCCAACCAGTTCAAGGGAAAGTAAAAAGCAGAGTCAGTATAATGCAGCTAGGCATAAAAACATACATGTACTTTTCCATATTGGTTTCATATTTCTCCTTTTCACTCTCTGTGCACCCCAGACAAACTGGCCTGTTAGTTATTCCCTAAAGTAAGCATTCCATTTCCTGTTGCCATTACTTTACAAAGATTTCTCTCCATAGATTCATGAACTACAGTGTTTTCTAACCTCTGCATGTTAGAATTCTTTTAGCTTATTTAAGGCTCAGAGTTATTAGTACTCTCTTCCTGTCCTCAAATTGCTTGCTATTTGCTTATTTGATTATCTAGTTCTTTTTTTATCATTGTATGTTCCTAGGAACTTGGATTTTTTTTTTTTTGGTCCTGAGTTACAATTTCATTTATCCAGATTTTATTTAACCAGGACCTCCAGATTAAGAAACCACTTCCACTAATATAAATCACTTGAAATACATCTGATCCTAGTTACTTTTCCCCCCTTAGGGAATCCACTTATAGCTTGTTCAATTTATTTTTCTTAGACTGTGTTGTTTATGTACTATATTTCTTAAACTGTTAATCTAATATTTAACATATTTCTTTAAATATTAATCCACTTCATTTGTTGTCAGTTTTGTTTGCATATGGATGGGCAAAACAGTTTGTATTTATTTGCTATGAATTATCCTTTTTTTAGTGTTAAATTAGTTTTCCTCTCTCTTTTAGACCATGGCTAGTGTTCATCCATTTTATTAGTTTTATTTTCAAAACATTTGCTAGTTTCACTTATCAATTAAGTGGATTTCCTATTTGTTAATCTCTTCTTTGGTTTTCAAACTTTCTATTTTTATTTTACTTTGGGAGATTTTTATAAATATAGAATATTTTAACAAGTACATTAATACACTGTTGGTAGAATTTTAATCTTGTTAAGCAATTTGAAACTATGCCCAAAAAGCTAATAAACTATGCATATACTTTGATTTGGTGATGCTTTTACTAAGTCTAGATCTCCAGAGAGATTTTTTTTTAAAGAGGAAAAGGAAGAATAAGTACAGAAATATTCACAGCAGCTCTTTTTTTATGATGGCAAAGATTTTTAAACTGAGAGGTGGCCAACATTTGGGGAATGTCTCAACAAGTTATGGTGAATGAACGTGTTGGAATATTATCTTTTTATTAGAATTATCTAGGTTAGAAAAGAATACATTGATGTCTCCAACTGTGACAATTTTGCTATCTGTTTATCCCTACAATTCAATTAGCTTTTGTTTTAAGTACTTAGATACTATAAAATTCGGTGCATATATATTAAGTATTGATATTGTCTGTATTTCTCCTTGTCTCGTTGTCTATAGTTCCTTAAGCATAATGCAATTTCCCTATTGATTTCTTTTAACAATGTCTATTTTACTGTTGCCTTGACTGAGATCATGATTCCTATCCCAACTTTTTCTTTTCACTTGAATCATCATAAGTTCTGTTCTAGCTCCTCATTTTAACTATGTAAGTTTTTGTTTCAAGTAGGTTGAAATATTAGGGTTCTGAAGGGATATTTGTTTCTTCTTTTCCATTAGAAGGAAACTCATTAGAATGTAAGAACTTTCTCATTTAACCCTTTCAATTACACAAATTTTTTTTCCAGGTTTCTCTTGACTCCTGTTTTCATTTCAAAGGTTTTATTTGGCTCTGTTCCTTTCATCAAGAAAGCTTGAAATTCTGTTATTCTATTAAAAATCTGGCTTTTTCTCTATAAAATTACACTGTTTTGTAAGGTAAGTTATTCTTAGTTGTAAGTCTTTATCCCTTGCCTTATGGAATATTATGTTACAGGATCTTATCTTCTTTATTATGGAAGCTGCAAAGTCTAATATTATCCTGACAGTTCTTTAATTTTGAACTTTGGTGGGGGGAGGGGAGCTACTTACAATATTTTTTCATCTACCTAGAAGCTCTAGATTTTGGATATGACATTACTGGAAGTTTTCATTTTGAAGTTTTTTTCAGGTGATTGGTGGATTTTTTCTATTTTCTCTTTGCCCTCTCATCCCAATAGATCTTAGAAGTTTTATTTTATGATTTCTTGATATACGTTGTTGACTTGTAGGGGGTTTTGCCAGGGGGTGGAGTGTTGAAAAGATGTGTTTTTAGGTAGTCCATGACTCTTAGAACTTTTCCTTTAGCTGTTTTCCAAATCAATTATGTTTATAGTAGATAACTTACATTCTCTTCTATTAATGATCTTAGTCCAATAATTCTAATTTTCTTATGGAGTCATTGATTTTTTTTTTTGGTCCATTGTATTTTTCAACAAGTCTGCCTTGAGTAAAGTTTACTACCTTCTCTTCTAACCTATTAATTTTCCTTCCAAGAAGAACATCTATAGCTTTCATTTCATTTATAACTTCTTGTTTCATTTCTTTCCAAAAAAATAATCTTTTTCTTATAGTCTTTGTGATAAAGCCACTTTTTTCTCTCAATCTCTGCCTATTGCAATGTTGTTCTCCTCTTCTGGATTTCTTCTTGAATGATTTTGATCTACAGTATTTCTTTATAGTTTTCAGTACCTACTATTGTTTACTTATATCTCCAGCTTCAGTTCTTGATCTGGAATTTAGTGCTGCGACCAGGCACTGACCCCTCCCATACTTGTGGATGGAGGGTCAAGCTATGTTTGTCCTGATCTTTCTTTCTGGGGTTACTGTTGCTGACTTCCACTTCCTTTACTGTATTTGTTCTAAGATTATTGACATGTCCCAGTGTCCTTGGTCAGAGGTCAAAGATTAGCTGTCCTTGATCAGGGCATTCATGGTCATCTGTGTCTTTCCCTTCCTCTTGTCAGGCTTCCTTGATCAGGATTCCGCAGCCTCATCCATTTCTCCAAGGTGTTCTCTTGTTAGGGTACTTCCAGGATATCCTGCCCACCCTAGGCTTTTCCTCTCAGGATGATGTCTCTTCTGTGTTTCTCTTTGGTCAGGACACCATTGTTGTAGTTGTTGTCCTTCTCATTATCCTTTTTCTTCAGTTGTTGTAGTCGTGTCTGATTCTTCATGACCTCATTTAGGGTTTTCTTGGCAAAGGTACTGGAATGGTTTGCCAGTTCCTTTTCCAGCTCATTTTACAGATCAAGAAACTGAGGCAAGCAGGGTTAAGTGACTTGCCCAGGGTCATACAGCTAATGTCTGAGGCAAGATTTGAACTCAGGAAGATGTCTTCCTGACTCCAAACCTTGAACTCTATCCACTGAGCCACCAAGCTGTCTATTCAGTCAGGTCACTACTTAGACTAAAGCTGTCAGTGGGGTTTTCTTAGTCGACACAATTGACGGGGTCCCATTACTATGGGCTTCTAGCCTATTTACCTAGCTGTATTTGGCAAGAACCCTTTTCCAGGGCCTATTTCTTGATATATGGTATTCATAATGGGGGGGGGGGGTAGGGGAAAGAGGGACAGAGAATTCAGAAGATGTACATGTGAGGTAGTCAAATGGTTCTTAGACTATTTTCCCCACAACTTCTGGTTATCTTTTGCTCATTCCTGGACTGGATGAAAGTATTTGCCAATGTTTCTCTGTATGTATACATATACATACATACACATAAATATACTTGTATACATACATACACACATGCACATAATACTTATTTCTCTTTCTGGATCATCATTATAAGATAAGTGGGAGAGCTGGGCTGCTGTGTACCTTTCACATGACCATTTTACCTACTAATGCAGATTAGTACCTGCTTTGAAAATTATAGTCTTAACAAATTGCCTGGGCACTGAGAAGTTGGGTGATTTGCCCAGAGTCATAACACCAGTATGTGTCAGGGGATGAGAATCTGTGTCTTCCTGATATCAAGGTTGGCATCAGTTCTGTATCTACTGCTGCTTCTTACCTTGGACATATTAGAAAATTAGTAAGTATTGCTTAAGTGATTGTGATATAGCTTTCATATATATGTATGCATGTATGTATGTATGTATGTATATATACATATGTGTGTTTGTGTGTCCCCTGTTATTTCAGTACTGATCCCTTTAACTTGATCTCCAGACTATGTCTCTTTGCTCACTGTTCAAACTCTGGATCTGAACATTGATTCCTTGTTCTGTCTCTGGCCCTTCAGTTAAGCTGTACCTCCTCCCCTTTTCCTCAATAGTTGACTCAATTTTTGAATGAGCTGACCCCTCTCTGAACATGAACCATCAGTTGAGATCTTTCCTCCTTCTACCCCAGGAAGTTTCAGGCTGTGAAAAGGAAAACTCATGCCGACTCTCATGCCATGTCCATTGGAGGTTCTGTCCCCTGCCCCACCCATAAGTGGAGCTTAGGGAAACAGTGGTGATATGAACATTCTTCAAATGACAATCATGGACAGTGTGGAAAGAATTTCTGATCTTCCATTGCCTTTTGCAACCACCTCAATACCTGAGAATCATCATCCTGCTCAGTGGGGAAGAAAATACAGTTTCTTGCCTCCATTCTAATCACCACCCCCATACCCTGACCAAGTAACCTGAGTGATCGGTGACATTTAATTTTTTCCCCTAGAATAAGATGAAGTACTAGGAGAAGGATAATGAATGGATGAAGTAATAGTTATACAGACAATCCTAATAATAAAAGTGAGGTCAAACTCAAGAGTTTTCTCATGGAGGTCTGTGTTCGGGTAATTAATACAGAACTTGATTAATTGTTTAAGGAAGAAGACATAGGAAACCCTGTTAGGGTCTTTGTTCTCATCTTTCCCCTCAAGGAGCTGATTGCCTCTGGAGTCCACTGACTTACATTATGCTCTGAGAACTACAGATCTTGGAATTGGCAGACTCTAACACATACTCTCAAGGAGTGTAAGTGATTCAGGAATATGGTAAAAAGAAAAAGATGGGGGAAAGAGTAAAAACATAAAATGCAAACATAAATCTCTTTTTAAGTTGTCAATGATGATCTTTAAGGCATTTAAATTCTTCCAAGGAGACCTAATCATTCAGATTCTATTTTAGGATCATACATCATTCATTCTAGAAAAAGACTAATTGGTCTGATTTCATGATCTAAGCTAAAAAGAAATGACCCTGTGCTATGAAGAATCCACAGGAGTGATGAAAAGTACATGTTTAGAACAAAAGCTTTCCTACACTAAGTTTCTAGTATCACTGGAAGGCAGGGGTAGGGAAGGTTCATTTTTCTTTCCTTTTGTGAACATTTATTTTTTAACAGCAAAATCAGATTCTCTGAGACACAAGGATAGTCAGTATCCACAGGAAGTATGGATTTTTCCTCTGTAGGAAATTTCTCTTCAAGCTATAAAACATTTTCTTATGAAGGACAGAGAATCAGATGTGGTTGAGAGTATATATTTGCTCTTTCCAACAGTTTATAGAAGTTCAGCTGCTCCTGCAAGGTTTGTCTAGGGTTTTAGTCTTAAGTCTAGGCAAGCAGGCTGTAAGGGAAGCTCTGTGTCCAGAGAGGTAGGGCTGGACTTGCACCAAAACAAAATAGGTGACTGTCTGTCAAGTGAGATTTGAAGGACATTCAATCATCCTCCTAACCTCCATGGTTTTCTACTGATGTCTGAAATTCCAAAGTGAAAGAATCATTCATTTGTGGTAAGACAAACAAAACACAATAAAACTACCTTCTACTAAGATGCAAATACTTCATGGGATTCACATTAAGTAATTATTATCTATTAATTATGGATCAATTATTCAGATACTCTAAAAAGGGAAAGTTAGCTGAGGACAGATTCCCCACAGAGAAACCCACAATATTTAGCATTTTGATGGCTAGGAGGAAAGAAAGAGATCATAGGGTCCTAACCGTGGGAGTCAGACCTGTAAGAGACACTACAGGGAAAACTGTACCCCAACCCCCCTCCCAAAAAAGAAACAACCCTCACCAAAAGGTTTCAGAAAGGTAAGACCTCCCAGGTCTAAGACTCATTTATTCTAATTATAAACCTCTTATCTTATAAGTTAGGATAAGAAGATTTTGTGAAATAGAAAAATAGGCTCTTTATTTTATTATTCATCCATGAACCCCCTACAGAGGATTATTTTATTGTCAAAATTATATGAACTTTGTTCTCTAAATCAACTCTAGTTCATTACTTTTAAACCATTTGTCCAACCAATAATTGCATAGTCTGAAGTCAAGGGCCTTTGCTTGATTCTGTTGCACTATAGCTCAGGCTTACAGGTAGTTTAAGAAAAGCTTCAAACCCACAAAGTGTTTTGTGCTATACTCTAAAATAGTCACTTGACTGTTTCAGGTTTCCTCAGATCACGGGATCATACATTTTGAGCAGGAAAGAGCCTTAGAGGCCCTCAAGTCTATCCACCCATTTTGTAGCTAAAGAAACCAGGGCAAAAAGTATGAAGCCTCAAAGAGGGCCATATAACTCAAAAGTATCTGAGTCAGGATTTGAACCCTGGACTAGTCTGACTATAAGTCCAGGCCCTCATTCAGGACACCATGCTTTCTCTAAGTGCTTCCTCTTGTCATAGCATCATACCATTTAAAGTTAGAAAGGACTTTAAATATGAAAGCATTTTTTAATGCACAGAAGAGAAGGAAGACCAGAAAAAATTATAGATAAAAAAACAGCTTTGAAAATCCCATAATTTTTATGTCAAATTCTCTTTTTATTGTATTGGGTGGGGGGAGTATTGTATAAGGAAATTCTCATTTTATTTAATGTTTGTTAAGTTCAGATTTTTAAAAAATTTTAAAAATTGTCCAATACAACTCCTCTTTTTAAATGGAAAACTGAGGTCCAGAAAGGTTAAGAGGCTGACAGAATGTCATAAAGGGAACAGGAAGTAGTCAGGATTCATACTAAGGTACACTTACTCTTAACACAGTTCTCTCTTCCATACTTAAAGACACCTTTTCTCAAGTGAGTTTATGTCATCTTTTCAGATCAAACCTCTTTAAGGAGTTTCCTCTTCCCCTTTCTATCCACCAAACAGAGAGCTTCCAAATCACGCTTCCAGAAACACCAACATAATCATACCTTTCCCTTGCTAACAAGTCCTTTAGGATCTGTCTCTTCCCCAAATAAAATGCAAAGTACTTAGTTTGTCATTCAAGTTATGCTGAAGCTTTATACCAGTTTACCTTTCTAGATCCTTTACTCTTCCCTACCAGGTGCCTTCCACTCCAATCAAGCTGTATAACTTCCTGAAAATCAACCTTAGGATTTTATAGTCAGATTCTCTTTTTTTCTTAAGTTGAAAAGCTGTATTGTTGTATCAGTAAACACCCCAGCATACAAAGGAAGACCTAATGTACATGTTCTTAGATCTACTTTTCTAAGGGAACAACCTTAAAAGGGGTAAATAATCTTACTTTAATCAAGCACATATATCATTCACTTAATTCAGGGGGAAAAGTCAGCACCCTGAACTTTAGAGAAAATACAAACTGAAATTACAAACAGAAAGACCAACAGACAGGGCTTCCAACGGTCTGACCAAAAACAATACATACATCATTATCAGAGAGAAAAGCACCAATATCTGGATTTTCAAATCCAGGGGACTCCTTAATCTCCTCCAGCCTAATCACACAAACATTCTTCCAATGATTTGAGCATATATATGTATATACATATATATGCATACACACACGTGTGTGTGTGTGTGTGTGTGTGTGTGTGTGTGTGTGTGTGTGTGTGTGTGTATTCAGGACCCAGTGCATCATTAGCAATCAACAAAAAGTGGGAGCCTTCATATAAAAAAAGCCTCCCCTAATCAAGTTTCCCTTAATGGGATCCACCTGAAGTCTATTAATGGGTGGGGAAGATTTTTAACTCCCATTACAATTGTCCAGCTTGATCACCAATCTCATTCATAAGATTTAACTCTGATAGACTTTTGGTTGTTTCCACAATTCAAACTCTTCTTCAACAACTAAAGAATTACCTTAATTGAGAATATTTAAGGGAATGGACCTTGAGTTCTGAAGGTCCATTCTAAAGAGGAGCTCTCCAAAGGTTCTGAGCAATTGTGCTATCTTTGGGATTAAGAGTGTGGTCTTCTAAAGAGACTGCTACTTTGAAGTGACAACACCCACTGGGATGAAAGAGTTCTGATGCCTTTTCTAAAAACTCACTCTTGTTACTTTAGAGACAAAACTAATTTATGTGAGTGCATTTATCTTTTTTAAGATTCAATTTCCCCATCTGTAAAATAAAGAGATTTGAGCAAATTATTTCTCAGGTCTCTTTTTGGTTATATGTACAAACATAGAGATATGCATATATCCTTGTATGCTTATACAGTATTTCACTGCATAATCATTGCCACCTCATAGTCTTCACACCCTGTTTTTTCAGCCCAAAAATTGACTTAAAATTTTTCATTGAGTAATTGTCATTGCATGGTATAATTCTATTCATCACACAGCTTAAAAAGTAAATAGAGTAGCAATGGCATATGGATCCTCATTTATCTCTCATGCATGGGGAGCCGCCAGCCTAGAATTCTTAGCACATTTTGTCAGTTCTCATTTTAACATATAAAGGTTTCACGTAAGGTCACAACTCACTTTTTTGCAAAAAAAAAAAAAATTTGCCATAAAATCTACAACATTTATGCAGTGAAATATGGGATATACCTTTACACATATATGTGTGTTCATACATAATTTACATATTACATGTTAAATATGCATGTAAATATAAGTCAACATGTATATTATCTATATAATACATATATGTACGTGCATATCTATTTTGCTCTAATATAAAATTATAATACTACACAAATTTACTAGAAATTATACATTGTTGAATATTGTTATATACCCTATTTACACATATGTGTGTTTTTATCATATTCGTATACTTATTATACATGTTACACACAACTAAAGATTACATATCATCAGAGAATATTCTAATCAGTTGTTGATTTCTAAGCACTAATATTCTTCGATTTTTCTGACTTCTGTTTGTTTCTCAAACTCAAAGCTGTTTATTTGCTTTCCTAAAAGGTTATGGTTTTATTTCAGTAAGTGGTCATAATTCAGGAATAAAGCTGTTTATATTTCACAAGTACGTTTGAAGTTCATGTTTTTCATGCTCCACTTCATAGCAAAGAGTTAAACTCAATCAAATGAGCCACCATCACTAATTAGCCTACAAAATACAATGGCAAGTGAATGGGGAGTTTGGAAGATCCAGGTTTCAATGGAGAATTTGGGAATTAGTTAATTATTTGTTCCTGATTCTGTGTCAGCCTGACCCCAGAGTATTAACTACCTCCAAACAATCTATCCAGTCCCTTCCAGGGAAACCAAAGGGCAGAATATGGTATGTCACTTACCCATTCACTCAGGAATTTGGTGATGGAATCACATGGAATGATAAGAGTTCAGCTTAGCAGAATCGTGAGACCTGGTTTGGAAGGTGGGGAGCAGGCACACTTAGGTCAGTGCTCCACTCTTAAAGTCATCCTAGCCAAATTCTAGGACTCTGGGGTAGAAATCTAAGTGTTTGGAACATGACATTCACATAGTTGGCACAATAAAGGTGGCATCCACTCCACAAAACAATTTACACAGTAATATGAGGTAGGGACTGGAAAGACCTGGGCAGATGCTGATACTGTTCACTATTTAATGGTTATCTGTAAGATATATCTGCCATATGTACATCATAGACTAACACGAAGCATGTTACATGCCCACCACTAGCAGGTGAGAACCTGTTGGAGTCTGAAAACGCAACTGGGGCCTAAGTAGAAAATGCTGACAGACTAGTGGAGTTTGCTTGCACCCTAAGCAAGGAAGCATGTCCAAGCTTGGGCCTGTTGAAGGAGGCTGTTACTGCAGGAAGAAGAATGCTTCCATCTGGAATTCAATTCCCCCTGCTTCTCCCTGGTGAGCAGTCAGAGCTACCTGCCACAGAAGGCCAGCAGAAGCATCAATCATCTCTCCACCAGTTTAGAATTTTCTAATGGCAACAATTCCTGGACAAAAACTGTAGAACAGCCTCACAGACCACTCTCATTTGGGAATGGAAGGCTTCTCAACCTGGAAGCTATGGAAGTTCTGAAAAACTGTCTGGGTTATATAGGGGCTAGAAATGTTCCCTTTTCAGGGAGGATCCTGTACGTACGTGTCTCAATACAGGTTCCAGATACTAATAGTCCAGTACAAGAAAACAGAATATACAGCAACATCACACAGCAAACCTACTTAATGGAGAAAACATAACATAAAGACTAGAATAGATGATGGAAACAGAACAGGACTGCTAGAGAGCCATGTAGAACTGGACACCAAAACCACTAAAGCTTGGGGAATTTTTATCATTTTCTAGGCTGGGTCAAGCAAGACCAGGCAGTGGGGAAAGGGAGCCAGGAGTCTGGACCTGGGAACTAGGACTGAGTCATGCTACTAAGGGGGACAGTAGGGAAGGGGAGAGAGAGTAAGACTTCTAGAGAATTGGAGGCAAGTTGATATTCCTACTCCAAGAGTGTGAAAGGGGCTTTTGGCCAGTATTGTTGGTTTTATTCTGGCAGTGTGAATGAGGAGTTTTGAGCATTCCAATGACTTCTTTGTTTATCTGGGTGGAGAGAGTACTGGGGTCATCACAGTAGGTGAAATGGGAAGTATGGTGTTAGGGACTCTGGGAAGCCAGACTAAAATCCAGTCTATCCTTCACCCTGGCCTGCCATGGTGTCCAATATTTCATCATCAGAAAGTCATTCCTTTGAGAAAATAATTGCCATCAATGAAAAATTTATAAAGAAAATCACTTTAATATTCATAAATGTGTCCTCATTTAAAATGAAAATAATCTCCAGATAAAAACATAGTAAAACTAACTTGTTTTAGGTGCTAGTGATATCAGATCACTCTACCTGCTGAGGAAGGAATTGTATATAATATGAGATCAATTAGGGAACTTGGAGAAAATAAATTAGAGAAGATAGGCAGGGAATACAAGGAGAACTCAAAGCAAGCTAGTGAACCTCCCTAAGTCCCTGATATATCTTACTGTCTTGTCCAATTACCAGAGTTCTGGCACAGGGCTTATTTCCTGCTCTTTTTGCTGCTACCTTTCTCCAGGTGCTAATTTATCTAGATAAATAACTTGAGACCTATCGAAGAGGTTACTGCACCCTTGATGTACACAGAGCTTTAGACAGCTAGGATTGAGGGTCATTGGATCATAGGTTTGGAGCCAGAAGGAAACTTGGAAACCATCTAGTTTACCCCTCATTTTACCATTGAGGAAACTGAGACTCAGACAAGCAACGTACCCAATGTCACACAAGTAATAACTAAGAACTTTGGGCTTTGAACCCAATCCATCTGGATTTAAATCCAGTGTTCTTTTCACTTTTCCCATTCTGCTTCCCTAAATTGGTCAGTACACATTAAAGATCTTTGGCAATACTTTCATATGGGGAATAAGGACAGAGATGCTCAACACCATTTAGATGGCCATCTCTACTGCCTGTGTTCATGGTCAGCACCAGACTTTGCCTTCGAAACTTGCCCCAGGCAAGAAAACAGCTAGTTTGCACCTGGACTCTGAACCATTAGTCATGTAGCTTCTTGCTCAGGAAGAAATTATACACATAGCCAGTCAGATATAGCATATGTCAGATACCCCCTTTGAAAATCTGACCTTGATACTAGTGCCCAAATTGATCTGTTGTTTGTACCAGCAACATACATTAGAGTTCAGAAGAAAGACAAGGAGACATGACAAGGGAGGGGGCCTGGCTGCCCAGTGTGGTTTTCTCAGCTTTAATGATGCATGCACTCATCAAAATGGACAATGTTTCCCAAGAAACAGTCCTAGACAGAGATGAATGTAGAGAACATGTTGAATTCCCCAAGCTGCCTTCTTAAGAAGAAAAAGCAATATAAATAAAGATACTGACTCTAAAAGTGGTTTAGTTATTCCCTCCTGCTGACGTGACTGGTGAATTTCTCATATGCATTTCATTTAATCTCAAATACATCTCTCCCCAAGCATGGGGAGAGGCTCCTTGTTCAATATACTTCTTTGGTTCTTGAGTATGCCTGGGGATTATTCCAGGTGGCTGGCATATGTGAATACTCTCATCTACTTCTTTCAAGGAGAGGGGAAAAGAGTAATGGCAGGAAAGCTCAAAATTAATTACATCATTATTGTTATAAATGATAATTATATTTTAAATTCATAAATCCATTTACAGATTTCAAAGTGCTTTCTTATCATTCATTTGTCTTCAAAACAGAAACAGGTTTAGCTGAGATTATTATTCAAATTTTACAAATGTGGAAACTGAGATTCAGCCAAGTTATATGGCTTGCCTATGGTCACACAGATATCAGTGGCAGAGATAAGGTCTTATGATTCCTATTGCAGTGGGGGCCTCATTAAAATAAAATATCAAGATTTTTGTCCCATAGAGTAACATGCTCTTGCAGGGAGCAACGGAAAAAAAACCTCCCTGGTGAGAAGGGATTGTCAATTCTTTTGGCCTAATATAGGGTTAAAAAGCCTATTAATCTAATTTCAAGTGTGAAACAGGCCAGGAGAGGCCAACGTATCTCTAGCAGTTTATAGAAAGAAGCTTCCCTTCCTAACTCACTAATCACAATCTATTTTTTTCTCCCACTGAGCTTTTAATTCAGTTTAATTCAGTCCAATATTCTGTGTACTTACTGTATATTATGTCCTTTGCTAAGCACCATGGGGTCTAGAAGAGAAAGAGAAAGAGAAGACACCATCCCTTCTCTTGTGGTTTTTACAAACTATTTGGGGAGATAAAACAAAAATATATGAGGCAATTGGTACTCTATTCCCATATAGCAAAACAAACAACAAAAAGCACTTCCACATGCTCTTGTGGGAATCATATCCATATCACACTTTTGCCTCACATATTCCATACTAATTTTTTCTTCTCTGTCATTGCTCATGCTATCTTCATTCCCTAGAATACCTTTTGTTCTCAGCTCAGACTAGTAATGATAATTCATATTTCAGTAGAGTTTAGGATTAACAGAGTTCTTTGCTCAAAAGCTGTAAGACAGGGATTCAGAGTATTATGATTCCCATTTTATAAATGAATGTTGACAGTCGAATTCATTTGTCACCAGCTCATTGTTCTTTTTCCCACTAAGCCATCTATTCAGTTGAATTCAATAAAACATATTATGTGTGTTGTACTATATAGAAAACTGACCTAGAAGCCAGGGAAACATGTTCAAAGTCTGCTTCAGACATATACCAATTGTGAGACCATGGTCAGGTCACTTTACTTTTTTTTAAGCTTTATTTATTTACTTTTAGATTTTGACATTCATTTCCACAATATTTTGAATTCCAATTTTTCTCCCCATTTCTCCTCTCTCCCCATAACACCTTGCATTCTGATTACCCCTTCCCTCAATGTGCCCTCCCCTCTACCACAACCCACCCTTCCCTTATCCCCATCTTCTCTCTTTTCTTGTAAGGCAAGATAAACTTCTATACCCCATTATCTATATTTCTTATTTCCAAGCTATATGCAATACCAATTCTCAACATTCATTTCAAATACTTTGAATTCCAACTTCTCTCCCTCCCTCCCTCCCCACCCATCCCCACTGAGAAGGCAAGCAATTCAATACAAGTTATATATGTGTCATTTTGCAAAAGACTGTTGTGTAAAAATAACTATATTGCCCTCCATCCTACCCTGCCCCCTCTTTTATTCTATTCTCTCATTTGACCTTGTCCCTTCGCAAAAATGTTTGCTTCTAGTTACTCCCTTCTCCCATTTGCCCTCCCTTCTATCATCCCCTCCCCCCACTTGTCCCCTTCTCCCCTACTTTCCTGTAGTGTAAGACAGATTTTCATACCAAATTTAGTAAACATGTTATTCCCTCCTTCACCCATATGTGAAGAAAATAACCTTCACTTTTCCCCTTTTACCTCTTCCCTTTTCTCCTCCGCTGAAAAATATTTTTCTTATCTCTTTTATGAGTGATGGCCTGCCCCATTCCATTTCTCCCTTTCTCCTCCCAATATATTCCTCTCTCACCCCTTAATTTTATTTTTTTGTGGATATCATCTCTTCTGATTCAACTCAAACTGTACTCTCTGTCTACGTGTGTGTGTGTGTGTGTATGTGTGTGTGTATAATCCCTCCACCTACCCAAATACTGAGAAAAGTCTCAAGAGTTACAATTATTATCTTTTCATGTAGGAGTGTAAGCAGTTCAACTTTAGAAAGTCCTTTATAATTTCTCTGTTCTGTTTACCTTTTCATGCTTCTCTTGATTCTTGTGTTTGAAAGTCAAATTTTCTATTCAGTTCTGGTTTTTTCATCATGCATGCTTGAAAGTCCTCTATATCATTGAATGACTCTTTTCCCTTGAATTATTATACTCAGTTTTGCTGGATAAGTGATTCTTGGTTTTAATCCCAGTTCCTTTGACTTCTGGAATATTGTCTTCCAAGCCCTTTGATCCCTTAATGTAGAAGCTGCCAGATCCTGTGTTATCCTGGTTGTATTTCCACAATACTCAAATTGTTTCTTTATGGCTGCTTGTAATATTTTCTCCTTGACCTGGGAACTCTGAAATTTGGCCACAATGTTCCTAGGAGTTTCTCTTTTCGGATCTCTTTCAGGAGGTAATTGGTGGATTCTTTTAATATTTATTTTGCCCTCTGGTTCTAAAATATCAGAGCAGTTTTCCTTTATAATTTCATGAAAGATGATGTCTAGGCTATTTTTTTGATCATGGCTTTCAGGCTGTCCCCTACTTTTTAAATTGTCTCTCTTGGATCTATTTTCCAGATCAGTTGTTTTTCCAATGAGATGTTTCACATTATCTTCTATTTTTTCAATCTTTTGGTTTTGTTTTGTAACTTCTTGGTTTATCATATAGTCATTAGCTTCCTTGAACTCCACTCTCATTTTTAAGAACTATTTTGTTCAGTGAGCTTTTGAACTTCTTTTTCCATTTGGCTAATTCTGTTTTTTTAAAGCCTTCTTCTCCTCGTTGGCTTTTTGGACCTCTTTTTCCAGTTGAGTTAATCTATTTTAAAGGTGTTATTTTCCTCAGCAATTTTTTGGATTCTCCTTTAGCAAGCTGCTGACTTGCTTTTCAAGCTCTCCTATGACCTGAGCCCATTTCATATTCATTTTGGAGGTACTGGAGGCAGAAGCCTTGACTTCCTCTGACAGTATGCATTGTTCTTTCTCATCCAAAAAGATGGAAGAAGACACCTGTTCACCAAGAAAGTAACCTTCTATGGTTTTATTTTTTTTTTCCTTTTGGGGGCATTTTCCCAGCCAGTTACTTGACTTCTGGATCTTTTGTCAAGAGGGGCTCCTAGTGCTTCTCCTCTCCCTAGGACTATGCTCAGGGCTGAGATTCATATCAGCTGCTCAATTCCCCCAGGAGATTTGGGAGGGGGAGGCAGGGCCACCACTGAGGGCTGAGGTTAAGATCCCCTGCTCAATTTCCCAAGCTGCTTCTGCCCACCACCCACTGCTGCTGCTGCTGCCTCTGCTGCTGCCTCTGCTGCCACCTCTGCCACTGCCTGGGACCAGTGCAAAGGGGACCCAACTCCCCTCTTGCCCAGCTGGGAAAGCCCACCCACACTGACCTTTGAAGTTTTCTTTGTCACTTGTGGGTTGAGGGATCTGGGACCCTCCCTGCTGGGAATTCTCTCACTTCACTTTTTAATACTCTAATTCACAAGCCAGCTACAGAAGTGCTGACCTACATTGAGAAATGTTGTTTTCTTATCCAGGAATACTATATGTAAATGGAATCATAAGCCCAAGTCCTATGCATATTCATACTATACAATATGCCCTGTACTAGGTACTATGGGAATTATGAGAGGATCAAAGAGAAAAAAGTCACTTATATGTAGTCATATGGTAAATAATACATCGGCATTGAAATATGAACCAGATGTCTCCTGATTATAAGTCCAATGTATTTTTTCCATTTCAAAATCCCATCCTCTAAGACATAGCTCAAGCTTTAAAGTTTTCCCTGACCTACCCTTCAGTGCTATCCATTCTGCATTCTTATAAGTCATGTGAAGAAAAATTTTATCTAAAAATTGTCCTATCTAAAATATGCTTCAGATCCTCAGAAAGAAGAGAGGGAAAGAGAGACAGAGACTTAGTTTGACCACTTTAAGAATAATCTGCTAGAAATAATTCCTGTGAGTAGAAATGGAGATAAGGACTCCAAAAGTTGAAAAGCTTAAAATACAATCTTTGATATTTAATTCAACAAAACTTTTCTTTAAAAAATTATTAATGCTTCATTTTTAAAATCACCTATATTTACTAATGTGCCTCTCTACCCATAAATTCTCAGAGCCATCTCTTATAATAAGAAATTTAAAGAGGAAGAAAAATGAGTTTAGCAAAAGTAACCAAAATATTGAAAAAGTTTGATATTCAACATTTCACACCTATGATCCCTCACTTCTGATAAGAAGCAGGGGAGATTTACTCTCATATCTCTTTTTTGAAGTCTAGCTCGATCACCATAATTTCCAGCATTCAACTTTGAATGTTTGCTGTTCCATGATTGAATTATCTGTATTGTTTTCTAGTTCTGCTGACCTCACTTTTCATTAGCTCGTCTTCCTATACATCTCCATATTCACCATATTTATACTTTCTTGTAGTATATTAAAATTCCATTAAGTTCATGTACCACAATTTGTTTAGCCAGTTGGAATTTGATGACTATGTACTTTATTTCTAGTGCTTTGCTACCATAAAAAGTGCTTCTATGAGTAATTTGGAGCACATGGAGCCTTTCTTTTTGTCATTGCCCTTGTAGGATGCATTCCAAGTAGTGGAATCTTTGGGTCAAAGAGAATGAATATTTTAGTCTTTTTTTTTTTGCATAATGTCAAATTACTTTCTAATGTAACTTTTGACAATTCAAGACTCCACCAATAATGCATTGATGTGCCTGTCTTTATTTAACCTCTCAAACATGAACTATTCTTATCTTTTGTCATTTTTGCCAATTTGTGGTATATGACATGAAATGTCAGGGTTGTCTCAATGTGCATTTATCTTGTTAGTGATTTGGAGCATTTTTCACATGGCTGTGAATTCTTTGCAATTCTTCTTTGAGAAGTGTTTGTTCGAGTCCTTTGACCACTTACCTATTATTTTGTTGTTCAGTCATTTCAGTCTTGTACAACTCTTAGTGATTTCATTTGAACTTTTCTCAACAAAAATACTAGAGTAGTTTGCCATTTCATTTTATAGATGAGGAACAGAGGCAAATAGGGTTAAGTGACTTGCCCAGGATCACAAAGTCCGTAAATGTCTGAGGCCAGATGTAAACTCAGAAAAAGGAGTCTTCCTTACTTCAGGCCCTGCACTCCACCCACTACCCCCTCTACCTGCCCACTGATCTATGGAGAATGGTTTTCAGTTGTATATATTTCTGCTTTATCTTGAGTATCAGACAATATACACAAATATTTTATACAAGGATTTTCCCCAGCTAACCCCTTCCCTTTTTAACCCATTGTACTGTTCATATATTTTTGCTTAATTTGAAAATCTTTCCCACCCATTAATCAGCTCATGTGACCTGCTTAGATAGCATGGAAGCCTAAGTCAGATGTGGTGGGAAGAGCTTCTGAATGGCTGGAACAGGAAAGGTAGAACAGAGAAGAGAGAAAGTTGGTGGGAGCAGCTAGAGCAGAGGAGAGAGAGGACACAGGCAGGCAGGCAGGCGCAGCTAGTGTTGTGAGTGTTTGCTTGTAGGAAGGCTTGGGAATGGCTTTGTCCCTTGCAGTGCTAATGTGTATTGACTTCTTGGTTACTGTGATGGATTTGGCTTTGTGATGTTGGGATTTGGCTTTCTGGTATCTGAATAAATATTTTCATTCTACCCTCTATACAGACAGTCTGTCATACTTTGCAATTCAGAACTTCGCTGGCATATTCATAGTCACAGTTGGTGCTGTGAATATTGCCTTGACGATACACCCATTGAAATGATTTTGTTCCTAGAAAAGATTTTAAATTTCATTCACTCAAAATTAACTCTTATTTGTAATTATCTCTAACCCTTGGTTGGTCAAGAAGAAATTCCCTACACAAAGCTGCCAGAGATACATGGTTCACTTCTCTTTCTAACTTTTTTGTGGGATGGTCTTTAATACTTTAGCCATACATACATTTTTAATTTGTTATGACATGTTGTAAGAGTTGTTGCTCTAAACCTATTTTCTGCCATACTGATTCTGAATTTTCCAACAATTCTTTTCAAATAGGGAATTCATTCCTAGATCTTTTTTTAGTTCATTGAATACTTGAGTATTGAGTTCAATTTTTTCTTATTCTTCCTTGCCTAGTCTATTCTGTTGATCTACTTTCCTATTTTTAACCAGTGCAAAATGATTAGTAATTACTGCTTTGTAATCTAAAGTCTAAAAGTGTTATTCTTCCTTTATCCCTATGTTTTAAAATTATTTCCCTTGATATTTTAACTCCTTTGTGGTTTCAAATAATTTCAAATTATTTTTTCTACTACTATAAAGTATTCCTTTAATGTTTTCGTTGATATAGTACAAATTTTGTACATTCACTTTGAAAATATTAACATTTTTTTTCAAATTGACACAGACCAAGAGGCATCTATTTGGTGCAGTGAATAGAGCGCCCACCTGGAATCAGGAGGACCTGAGTTCAAATCCAGCCTCAGATGCTTTCTACTTCTGTGACCCTACCTAGGCAAATCACTTAACTCTGACTCCCTCCCACCACCCAAAAAAATTGCACAACCCAGGACATGATCACTGAATATTATTCAGTTATTTAAGTTGTTCTTTAGTTCCTTGAGGAGTGGTTCATAATTGTATATGCACAAGTATTTAATGTGCTTTGGTAGATTGACTGATATTTTATGCATTCTGTAGGTATTTTGAATGGTACTTTCCTTTCTATTATTGCCTCCTGCATTTTTTTTATTGTTACATGGAAATGTTGTTCACTTGGGGAGGTAATAATTTTACTGAAATTATTAAAGTTATTTTTATTTTACTGAAGTTATTAAATGTCTCAATTTTTTGTGGATTCCCAAGGATATTCTAAGTAAATAATCATATCATCAGCAAAAAGTGAAACTTTCATTATATTTTTAAAAGGTTCCTCTCTGCCTATTCTAGAATTTTTAACAGAACTAAATGTATTTTTTCAAAGACTTTTAATTTGTGCAATGTAAAATATTGTGTTTGGGGATGTTTTATTTCTGTTATCACTAATTATTGTTTTCCTATTATTAAACCACGCTTGTATCCCTGGTTGGTATAAATCTAACAAGATTATACTGAATGATTTTTTGGATAAATGTAATATTTTGCCAGGAATTGATTCTGTAAACATTTGAGTTAAAATTTACTAATGATGAGAATCAGTATGGTTTAATGCAGTAATATAGAATTCAGATAAAAATAGGACCACTAAACTATACACATTTCTGCAAGTTACATGTTGACTTAGTTTTAAAATGTAATATTATGTATTTTATTCCATTTTTACTTATTTTGTTAAGTATTTCTCAATTAAATTTTAATCTGGTTTCAGCCACACTTGGTAGCATTGTGCACTTCATGTTTGTTATGTCTGTTGTAAAGGATAGAGAACTGGCCTTGAAACCACACATCATATCTGGAGAGATATTTCCTCAGCAAATCTCTTAAACTGTCAGTGCTCTAGGCAACTCTGTAAGATTATAAATTGCAAATCAACTGCTCATCTCCATTAAAAAAGTGAGTTTACTCATGTGGGAATTCCTTATATCAATGACATCAAAGTTCTAGTCCCTATTGCTCCCTGATCATTAATGAATGAAACTAGTCTATAATTATTTTTATTTGTTTCATCCTTCCTTGATTTCTGGCACTATATGTATCTTATAAACTATAAATTTCTTATAAAAAGATTTATTTATATAGAGATTTATTTAAAGATGTTTGATAATAACTTATTTAGCATAGATATTAATTTTTCTTTAAAAGTTTATTAGAATTCTTCTGAAAATCCATTGTAGTCAAGTCTTCCTCCCCTTACTTTGGTATATTCTTTGCAGTTAATTACATTACATTCTCTTATTTAAGATCTCTATTTGGTATTATGTAATGTGAGTAATTTATATTTTTGAGATAACATGCTACTTCCTTTGAATTCCCAGTTTTGTTGGCATGTAACTATAAAGTAGATTGAGATATTTTTTTTATTCTTCTGATGTGATTGTAATATTCCATTGCTTATTTTTCATGAATTTTATTTTCCTCCATCTTTTTTTTTAATCAGTTTAATGAAAGGTTTATATATTTCATTGATCTTTTCAAAGAACCAGCATCTAGTTGTCTTTATCAGTTCTATAGTTTTTATTTGATTTTGGTTTCCATGGTAAGTCTCTAATTTTCAAAGTTTCTTCCTTTGTACTTATTTTTTGTTTATTTATTTGTTGACTTTCTAATTTTTAATTGCATATGCAGTTTATCAGTCTTCTCTTTTTGTAAGTTGTCAATAAGCCTTTTCAAGTCCAATGAATAAATGATTATTGGATATCTATTAAATGCAAATCACTCTAGCTGGTACTGGGGGAGGGGGCAGTAAAAAAAGATGACAAAACAATAACACCCCTGCCTTTAAGGAGGGATAGTTTAGAAGAAGGATACGGTCTATACACAAATAAATAAATAAATATATATATATATATATATATATATATATATATATATATATATATATATATATATATATATATATATATATATATATATATATATGACAGACTAAACAGCTATCAGGAGGAATTCATGAAAGAAGGATTAATTTCTAATTGAAAGAATCAGGTTAGGATTCATTGAGAAAAGCAGAACTTGAATTTGGAACCTTAATTGAAGAGGAGAATTTCAATATATAGGGAGGAGAGAGAGAGAGAGAGAGAGAGAGAGAGAGAGAGAGAGAGAGAAAGCTTCTAAGCAAATACACTAAGAAAAGAGAGGGAAAAATAAGAACTAACAATAAAAGCTATGATTCCAGTTTCTCTCATAAAAGATGTGAAGAGATATTGTCTTAAAGATAAAGAGGTAAGTTGGGGCCAAATTATAGAAGACCTTGAATACCAGACTAGGGAGACTATATTTTATTCTGTAGAAAAGTGGAGCTACTAGAGCTTTTGACACAAAGGAATGGTATGGCCATTCCTGTGCATTAGGAAGATTATCCTGATGATCATGTGAAGGATAAAAGATTGTAAATTTTCAAGTCAGTAATACAGCTATTAGATCAAATAGAACAAAGGGAAATTGTGTGTGTGTGTGTGTGTGTGTGTGTGTGTGTGTATTTCTATATATATACAAAAACATTCATAGCAGCACTTTTCATGGTGGCAAAGAATTAGAAATTCAGAGAATATCTATTAATTGGGGAATGGGTAAACAAGTTGGGGTATATGATTATGAAGGAATAATATTGTGCTATAAGAAATGACAAAAGGAATGGTTTCAGAAAAATCTGGGAAGACATATGAACTGATGCATAGTAAAATGAGCAGAACTAGGACAACAATGAACATAGTAACAGCAACATTGTAACAACAATCAATGGTGAATGAATTAGCTGCCCTGATCAATACAGTGATCCATGATTCCCAAGGGTCTAATAATAAAATATGCTATCCATCTCCAGAGAGAGAACGAATGGAGTCTGAATGAAGAAAAAGCATGTTTTTTTCTTTTACTCTCTTTATTTTTCTTGACTTTATTTCCATGTGCAAAATGGCTAATGTGGAAATACATTTTACATGACTTCATATGTATAAAGGGTATCGTTTTTCTTGTCTCTTCAATGGAATGTGAGAAACAGGAGAGAGGGAGAGAATTCAGAATTGAAAACATGTTTTTAATTTAAAAATAAATTCAAAATATATAATTGAAAAGGAATTTAGAAAAAGGTAATTGGAAAATATTTAACAAAACAAAAAAAAATAAAAAATTATATCTTTTTCAAAAGCATGTCTTTTAACACATTCAACTACACATATGGAAACCAAGAAGTAGAACTCTGCTCAATTCTCCTACCCTAACAGTTTGAATTCTCTAAGTAGTTGTAGCTTCTATAGTGAGAGTCTACCACCTGTGCATTCGCTGAACTTAAAGGCCTTATGGGCAACAGCAGTGGCACAGATAGCCCAAAGTATTCCTATGAAATGGCACATTAAATTATAATGTAATTCAGTGGAATAATAGGATTCTATTTATTTTAAAATTCAATTTACATACAACTGGGCAGGAATGCGTCTTATTGTGAAACATAAGATTCCTGTAGAGAGCAAGAAAAATGATTTTTGGTCCCTGAGGCATAATGAGAGTAAACTAGCAATGGAAAAATTTTTTATTTTGCAATTTGCTTATCTTAATGCTCCATAAATAATCGTTTCATTTTCAATTAAGTCAGGTGGGGAGAAATGAATACACTCATCTATATTATATATCTTTTTAGTTATCAGTGTGGATGCTCATTCAAACAATGCAGATGATAACCCATCCATGCCTGCCCATCCTCCCGTAAATGCACTGCAGGGGTTCCACTGAATATGCTGGCAGCCTTCCTCACTTTCTCTTGATGTTGTGTTTTTCAGTGGAGCACATAAGACGTTCCTTAATCTCTCATTCTCACCATGTCGCCAGCCCATTTCTTTGTCCATCAAGCATTTCTTTAATAACATCTTTTACTTTACCCGTTCTCTGCAATGCCTTCTTTGTATGAGTTGCAGTCTCTTCACATCTATCATGTTAACTGAATGCTATTCATTCTTACGTTTTAGAAAATATAGTGTTGCATAACTCACAGTCATATAATTCTGGTAGCATATTAGTATCAAAATAATGAGTCTTTATTTCAGGAAGAAGTTTGGGTCATTAAAGGCAAGTGAATATGTGAACAGATGAATACATATGTTTATTTTAAAATCCAGTTTAAATATAGCTTCAGAGTATTTATGAAAGAAATAACATATTTTAATTTTAGTTTTCTCCTTATTAGGGTTGTAGAAAGATATATAGATATACATATACACACATACATGTGCATACACACATACATGTACATGCACACATATATGTATGTGTATGCATATTTATATATGCATATGTGTATGTGTGCATGTATGAGTGTCTGTACATGCTTATGGGTATTTGTGTCTATGTTTATGTGTATGCGGGTATATGTGTGTGTGATTAAATTTGCACTGACTTTGGGAACACTCCATGTATGTACTTAGATTTATATACATATGTACACATGTGTATATACATATACAGCTAAAATAAGAAAGCTGAAATAAGAAGTTAAATACCACATTTTTTTTCATCCAACCATAAGAAGTCCCACCCTGCACCTGGGCAAAAGAGGTATTCTGAGATGCCTAAACAGGAGAGGGGCTTACAGGAAGTCTTTATAAAAGAGATATGAGGTTTGGCATTTGAGCTGAAAGGAACCCTAGGGCCTACCTCATCCTGAAACAGAGTTCTTTGGACAATACACTAGATATCATATCGTCATCCAGCCTTTGCTTGTAGATAATCAATAAATGAGAATTCAGTATTTCCTGAGCCTGCCATATAGGCCACTTTGAAATAGCTTCAATTACTAGATTATTTTTCTTTACACTGAGTTTAAATTTACATCTTTGCAACTTCCCCCCATTGTTCCTTCTTTCTTCTGGAGTCAAGCAGAACAATTTTAATTTCTTTTCCATACGAATACTAATTAAATACTCAAGGAGAGTCACTATGCCCCATCCCCTTCCCAATTCTTCTTCTCTGTAGGCAAAACACTTTCATTTCTTTCTAATGCTTTTCATATGACATGATCTTGTGTTTCTTCAGAAACACTTCAATTTATCAGTGTGTTTTTTTTCAAATGTCTGATGATGTCGTAGGCCACAAGTTGCATAGTAAACATTTGACAGTTGGCTCTCAGGGATGGGTGGGAAACAAGATGGTAGAACTCTCTCAACATTTCCCTCCAAACAACTTTGAAATCATGCCTCCATTAAAATTCTGGAGAGGCAGAACCAACAAAAGGTCAAGGTGTGACATTTCGAGAGATAAGAAAACTTAGGAGGAGGGCAAGAGAAGTTTATGACCCCAGTATGAAAGCCTGTTTGATAGCAACAACAGTGGCTGCAGCAACATTAGCAACAGGTTTGGGAGTTCTTAGTCCAGAGAACATAAGGAGGTCAGATAAATGATCAGAAAGAAAGGCCGTTTGCTGTCATTGGATACAGCTGGCTGGCACTGACTGGCAATCCTATATGATCATAAGTCATAGTTCCAAGACAGAGAGGGGTGCTGGGGGTCAGTCACAAGGGAGCAGGGGTCTTACTCAGAGTTCCAAGGCAAAGAAAGTACTAATGCTTGTGGCTACAGGAGAATAGAAGACCTTCATGGGATCTTGGAGCCCTTCCTGAACTAGAGAGCAGGAACCCTTCCTGGACCAGAGAGAAGACCAGGAGAGTGGGAACCACACCTCTTCCAAGATCATACTACCTTGGAAGCACCAAAAACTTGCAGACCCCAGAACTACCTTTGAAAATAGCAACATGAAAAAGCCTGAAGTTTGGGACAGTACTTCCAGCCCCTGAGGTGAGCAGAGCTCAACTTTAACTTAAAGTTCAAAGCCAATATGTGATGAAAAAGTGAGTAACAACAAAGAATTTGATGATAAAAAAACTACTGCAGTGACTGGGAAGATCAAGACAAAAACTTATAAGAAGACAACAATGTGAAAACAGTTACACAGCTGCAAAAAAAAAAATAATGCTAATTGGTCCTAAGCTCAACAAGAATTCATAGAAAAGTTAAAAAAAGAGATGAATGGTAGAAGAAAAATATGGAAAATAAATTCGAGTGATGCAAGAAAATTTTCAAAGGAGAATTACCACCTTGGTAGAGAAGCACAAGAACTAGTGAGGAAGGAAAAAAACACCCTAAAAAACAGAATTGGTATAATAGTAAAAAAAACAAAAAAAAAACAGGAGGGGGGCAGGAAACTTCACTGAAGAAAGGAACTCCTTAAAAAACAAAACAAACCAACAGGAAGAAGAGGTACAAAATCTTACTGAGTAAAAATAATTCCTTAAAAATTAGAAAGGGGAGATGACTCCATGAGGCACCAGGAAAAAAATAAACAAGTAAAAGAAGAAAAATAGAAGAAAATGTGGAGTATCTCATAAGAAAAATGTTCAAAATAGCTTAGGAATTATTGGATTACTGACATCTAAGACCAAGGAAAGAGCCAATACATCATATTTCAAGAAATTATCAAGGAAAACTACCCCAATATTTTAGAAGCAGAGGGTAAAATAGAAATTGGAAGACTGTCATTTCCTGAAAAAGATCTCCAAATAAAATCTCCCAGAAATATTATGGCCAAATTATAGATCTCTAAAGTCAAAGAGAAAAGACTTTAACCAGCCATAGACAAACAATTCAAACATCATGGAGCCACAATCAGAATCACACAAGATTTAGTGGTTTCCACATTAAAAAAGCAGAGGATTCAGAATCTGATATCTTGGAGGACAATGGAACTAAGATTACAACCATGAATAACATACCCAGCAAAACTGAATATAACCTTTCTGAGGGGAAATGGATAAGTAAAGAAATAGAAGACTTTCAATAGAGGACTATTCATTACAAAAAGCCTAGAGCTGACTAGAAAATTTTGACATTCAAACAGAAGACTCAAGAGAAGCATAAAAAGGTAAACATGAAACAGTAATCATAAGATTTTTCAATATTAAACCATTTCCATTCTTATGTGAGAAGATGATAGATACATGTTACTCCTAAGAACTACTTATCATTATTAGATCAGTTAAAAGGTGACATAGTCAGAGGACATGAAAGTGAATCATTATGTTGGAATGGCCTGAAAGAAAAACAACGAAGGGGTGAGAAGGAAAGATGCATTGGAAAAAAGCAGAAGGGAGAGACAGAATAGGGAAAATTTTCTCACATAAAAGAAATATTCAAGTAGGAGCTTTTAGGAAAGGGAAATGGATGATGTGGGATGGCAATGGTAGAACCTCACTCTCATTGGAATCAAATTAGTTCAGAGGAAAGCGTATGTACATTTTTATATATACACACATACATATATATGTGTGTTTATATGTGTATATATGTGTATGTATACATATACACAAATATATGCATGCATACATACATACATATACATATATTCATTTGTGCATAAAAATATAACAACCAATGAGAAGAAAGGTGCGGAAGTAGATAAGAGAAAGCAGAGAGATGATTAAAGGAAGGACAGATTAAGGGAAGCAGTGGTTAGAAGTAAAATAGACTTTTTAAGGAGTGACAAGTTAATAAGAGGAAGAAGAAGAAGAAGAAGAAGAAGAAGAAGAAGAAGAAGAAGAAGAAGAAGAGGAGGAGGAGGAGGAGGAGGAGGAGGAGGAGGAGGAGGCAGGAGGAGGAGGAGGAGGAGGAGGAGGAGGAGAGAGGAGGAGGAGGAGGAGGAGGAGGAGTGAGGTGGAGAGGAGGAAGGAAGGAAGGAAGGAAGGAAGGAAGGAAGGAAGGAAGGAAGGAAGGAAGGAAGGAAGGAAGGAAGAAGAAGAAAGAAGAAAGAAAGAAAGAAAGAAAGAAAGAAAGAAAGAAAGAAAGAAAGAAAGAAAGAAAGAAAGAGAGAAGAGAGAGAGAGAGAGAGAGAGAGAGAGAGAGAGAGAGAGAAAGAAGAAAAGAAAGAAAGGAAAGAAAGAAGCAGAAAGAAAGAAAGGAAGGAAGGAAGGAAGGAAGGAAGGAAGGAAGGAAGGAAGGAAGGAAGGAAGGAAGGAAGGAAGGAAGGAAGGAAGGAAGGAAGGAAAGAAGGAAATGGGATGAAGGGAAATATACAGTCAAGAACCATAATTGTGAATGAGATGAACTCAACCCATAAAATGTAAGCCTAATAGATTAGAAACCAAAATCCAACAATATGTTGTTTACAAGAGACACTTAAAATAGAAAGACACATGCAAAGTTAAATTAAAGGGCTGGAATAGAATCTGATATGTTTAAGCTGAACAAAAAAAAGTCAGGGTCACAAATATGATCTCAGTCAAATCAAAATTAGATTTAATTAAAAGGGATAATCCGGGAAAGTACATTTTGCTAAAAGGTACCCTAGATAATGAAGTAATATTAAAAAAAAGTTTCCAAGTTTCTCTGATAAAGGTCTCATTTTTCAAATATATACTGAGTATAGAACTGAGTCAAATTTATAAAATAAGAGCCATTCCTCAATTTTAAATGTCAAAGGATATGAACAGACAGTTTTCAGAAGAAGAAATCAAAAATATCTATAGTCATTTAAACAAATGCTCTAAATTGCCATTGATTACAGAAAGTCAAATTAAAATGACTCTGATGTTCTACCTCACACCTAACATAAATGACAAATGTTGGAGCAGATGAGGGGAAAATAGGTACACTAACTAATAAGCTGTTGGCAGACTAGCAAATTAGTCCAACTGTTCTGGAGAACAATTTGGAACTGTGACAAAAGGACCATAAAATTGTGCTTACCTTTGATGTGGCAATAGTACTCCTAGCTCTGTATCCCAATGAGATCAAAGAAAAAGGAAAAAGATCTATTTGTACAAAACTACCTGTATAACCTTTTGTGACAGCAAAGAATTGGAAATTGAGAGGACGTTCATCAGCTGGAGAACAGTTGAACAAAATTTTGACATTTGACTGTGATGCAGTAGTATCGTGCTGTGGGAAATTATAAAGGAGTGGTTTCAGAAAAACAAGTACATATATGTGTATATATACATATATGTGTGTGATATATGTGTTTCTATGTGTGTATGTATGTATAACATATATGTGTGCACATTTACATATATACATATGCATATACAAATCGGTATATATTTATACATCATTATCTATAAAAATATGTACATGCATGTGTGTATGTGTGTATGTGCATATATATGTGTATATATATATATATATATATATATATATATATATATATATATATATATATCAGTGTGGAGAGAGAGACAAAGAGAGAGAGAGAGAGAGATGCAGAGTAAAGTGAGAAGAGTCAGGATTTCACTGCATAGTAACACAAAGTTGTAATGATAAACTTGAAAGACCTGAATGCTCTGATTGAGACAATGATCCCAGGTAATTCCAAAGGACTCATGATGCAAAAATGCCATCCACCTTCAGAGAGAGAACTGAACTCAGTGTATGGGGAAGTGCAGTTTTCTTATTTGCATTTTTCTTGCTTTTTTGAAATACGTCTACTATGAAAATGTGTCTTGCATGATTTCACATGCATAATTGTTGTTGTATTGTTTGCCTTTATGGTGGGTGGAGGAGGGTGTGGGAGAGAGGAAGAGAATGTGGAACTCAAAATTTTAAAAGAAAACAATGTTTAAAATAAATAAATAATAAATTGAATGATGTATTAAAACAAATTGGTTTGCACATCTCCCCCCAAAATTGGCACTATTAATATGTTCTCCATCACTTTTTAATGTCCAAAAAAATCAGCAAAATAACAAATCAATTCAGAATTGAAACATCTGTTCACTGATATTTTAAATATATATTCTCACACCAAAAATTTAACAATTGTCTCTACTTTTAAGATAGCTGTCCCTCTTTCCTCTGTATCTTTGTCTTCATCCTCCATCTCCCAGCCACCTGTGGTATGAGATAATAGAACCACAAATTTAGATTTTAACCTTAAAAACCATCTAGTGCAACCAACTCATTTTATAAATGAGTAAACTGAGTCCTAGAGAGCTCAAGTGTCCAGTAGAAGATCACACAGCTCCTGTCAGAGGAAGGATATTAATCCTGGTCTTTGGATTCCAAATCAAATGCTCTTTCCACTATACCAGGCTGCCTCCTACAATGTACCAACCTATTTAAGACCTGAGTGAACAAAAGGCATTACCCAGGTTTTAGTTTTATGGAAGTATGATGGGTGAAAGATTAATTGACTGAGGAAACAAAGGTTTGAGCTTCCACGCATATCAATTTATTAAGCAATGCATGACAATTGCTCAATAAATGAGGTTCAAACCTCCTCAGTTTAGGCATAACTCTTGATTATGAGAAAGACAGACTTCTATAGATTAGAAACAATCAACTAAGGCCAGTTAATTAAAAGGAAACCATGTAACATTAGGTAATCTGATGTCTAACTGAGGGCTTTCCAAGTTGGGAGGGAGAGAATGAATAGGTACAATTCCCTGAAATCAGAAGAGGAGGTGTCCCACTCTCCCCCAAGTATCTGTGAACAATCAAAAGAACATGGAAATATTAAGTGATTGATCTACATAGGGCCAGTTTTCAGATAAGGTATATAAGATCACCTGAGATGTACCTGAGAAAACTCCTTGCATCAGTCTTTGGATTTTATCAGCATAAGCTAGGTCCTTAATTAAGGTTCTCTAAGCAGGGAATAGAAGGGATCCAGCTTCCCAGTCATGTTGGGCTAAATTCACAAAATGCAACACAGTTTTCTCTCAACTTTCACACCTGGATAAAGTTCTCTCAGAGGACCAAAGTTGAACTAGACTTATAGTTGAATAAAAAGTGAGCTATGCTAGCTCCAGAATTGAGTCACAAGATGGAAGCAGTGTGGTTCATTCAATTTCCATAGTTAACCACTTGCTGTCCTAATTCCCTCAATTTCCTCAGAGAAAACAACTAAAAATATGTGAGATATATGATTCATAGGGCTTCTATGCCTCCAAAATGCTGCAAAACTGAGAAAAAAAAATTTCTAGCAGCTAATCAACTGGTTGGGAGTGTTTCATTTGTTGTAACAGGACCAGCTGATACAGAACTTAATGAGATCTTAGGAATTATTTTGTCCATATCTTTCATTTAATCAGTGAAGAAACAAAGGCCCAGGGAGATACTGTAATTTAACCACAATTCTACAGATTAATACAACGCTGCTATGAGATTTGAACTCAAGTCTTTTGCTTTTGATTTCAGCACCTCTTCCCCTATATAACACCATATTGACTCTTCCTTCTGAGGATCACCTGGCAGGATAAGGTACCAGACACTGAAGTCTTTGCTCGAGCTGAACTGCCAAGCATTCATGCTATGCTTCAGAGAGCACAACTCCAACGGGCTGGCCATGTTGTTTGAATGCAAAATGTACGCTTGCCAAAAAGACTATTTTATGGAGAACTCACATGGAGCAGGTGATCACATGATGGTCAAAAGAAGCAATACAAGGACATTCTCAAGGTCTCTCTCAAGACCTTTGGATTTGACAGTGCAACATGGAAGACACTGGCACAGGACCGCTCAGCATGACATGCCCACATCAGAAAGGGGGCTGTCCTGCATGAGCAAAGCTGAATTGAGACAGCATAGAGTAAATGTAGGGTGGACAAATTTGGAGTATCCACCCCAAATATTCACACAGACTATATGTGCTCAACCTGTGGTAGAGCATTTCGAGCTTGTATTGGTCTGATCAGCCACAGTTGGACACATTGAAATTTCACGTTATCATAGGTATGTCATTTTGGTCCTCTGAGAACGAGGGATAACAACCAAGCAACCAACCATATTGACTCTAAGGGAAAAGAACTAGAAACATAGCATACTTGCATAGCAGAAGCTATCCTAGGGCAATGGTGCTAATCAAAAGAGCTACAGGAGCCATAAAATATTTTGTAATATATGGTTAATAATATATTTCTAAGGCTCCCTTTCTGCATGGTTTTGAGAATGTTATCTAAACTAACAGCCCTAAGGGAAATGTGCTTTGGAGGAAAAAGAAACTAATTCAATAATGGCAAATGTTGCTACATACATAGGCAGTCTGTACCCGACAATTTAGCAATTATATTGTCTTGCATTATTTCCTAATTGTTTCTGGTTTGTTAGTCAAGCCTCCCTAACCACATTATTAAGTTTTTTGCAAATAAAAAATGTATCTTTTGCTTCTTCAGGGATTACAGAAGGTTTAGAAATCAGTAGAGGGTTTAGAAATATCAACCAACCAGAAGTATTTATTAAGTGCCAGTTACTGTGATAGGTACTAGAGATGAAAATATTAAAATTAAACAGTCCTTGTTCTGATAGTAAGTGTTACTTGATTGATAAATGGTGAATTTCTAAATTAAATATAATTGATGTATGCGCTAAGTGTGGATAGAGTTCCTGATGACCTAATGAGCTTATGTATCAGAATAATCCACGTTTTAATGGAGACATATAAAAAAGTAGCTTATAGAACCTTTAGATCTCTTCTCATTTCATCTCCTGGGGAGCCTTAATGAACATAGTACATGATAGGAGGGGTGAAGCATCTTCCCTCCAGGAGGTACTAATGGTTTACTTAGGACAAAAAAAAGCACAGGATAAACTACATGCACTAGAATTCACATGACCCAGAGGAAAGATCTTAGACCTCAGGGACCAAACAACAATTCTTCTTTTGGTGCTAAATACGTAACCTTGTCAATTAGCAGCAGCTGAGGCAGAGGTGGACCATCATGAATTCCAGTAGAGGCAGATGGAAGGGGCAAATGTCTGTATGCCTGCACATCTTTGCCTGATTTTGCTATGTGCCCCTTCTGCAACTCATTATACCCCATTTTTTTCTTGGCAGTTGCTTTCTTTTGGAACAAGATGCCACCATCCTTGAGAATGAAGATAGGATGATAAATTACTTAGGACTCAGAACCCTCAAACTCCCTTGACATTCTTGTATTATGAATCAAGTGTTAATGTTATATCAAGAAATAGGAAATCACTGTGGATTGAGTTGGACGGAGTCAGCTTTATGGAGGAGGGAGGGTTTGGGGCATACAGGCTGAAGACTATTCTCTAAGGATCCCTTAGACCAAGAGTTCTTAGTAATAGATTTCAGGGGATCCACAAAATTGAATGGAAAAAATTGCATTTTTATTTTCCCTAACCTCTAAAATGAAATTTAGTTTCCCTCAATTATTTAAAAAACATTTTTTTCTGAGAAGGGGTCTATAGGTTTTGCTAGACTGCCAAAGGGAATCCATCAACCAGCCAGGCAACCAGTGAACACTGGAAATATTCCAAAACTATTCTACTACCAAGAGAATTCTGGCAAGAAAATAGTAAGGAACACTGGGTGAATTAAAATGGAGGAAATCCATACAACTTCATTACTTTTGCTGTTTTTATTAACAAAATTGCCCTTTTAAATTAAAATTTACATTCGTAACTTTATCTTGACCCAGTTGCTCTCTTTGGACATTCTTAATGCAGATAATTTAATTAGAAAAATCCAATAAATATCTAATATTAAAATTGACAGGAAAGTAGAGGTTTTAATATTCTTTACAACTATATTAATTGTATTCTTAATATTTTACGCCATGTTTATTTCCTTGAGAACATCAAAAAACTAACTTGATTTTGTAAAAAATAAAAACCTCTAAGGGACCTAAAAAAGCTGTCCAGTTAATTATTCCAGACTCTCGATCAAACCATGTTACCAATACCAACTCTATACACACAAATACCATTAAAAAAAGCTTTAGTAGCTCCCTATCACATGTAAGATCAAATACAAAAACCACAGTCTATCATTTAAGCTCCTCTGTAATCTTCCCTTTCCAGTTTTATTTTATCTCTCTCCATTTAAAGCCCACTCTATTTTGGTCAAACTAACTTTTTCCTTGCCCTGTATTCACAACAATTCATTTTCTCCCTCCTTTCCTTTGCTCAAGATGGCCACCATGTATGGAATGTATTCTCTCCTCTTTTCTACCTCAGAAAATCCCTTCATCCCATCAAAATACAGTTCAAATATCAATTTCTACACAAAGCCTTTCCTAATCCTGAGGGTTGTTAAAATTACTTTTTATATTTTTCGTATTTTGTTTAATTATTGATGCTCATTCCCCCTTGTGGAATGTAAGATCCTTAATGGCAAATTGTTTCAATTTTGTTTATATCCCCAATATCTAGTACAGTGCCCTACACATAACAGGCAATTAATATTTTTTTGAATAAAAACATTTTATTACCCTAGAAGGTTCTCTATTCAAAAATATTCAATATTGTACCTGAATAAAATTAAAACATTTCAACCTGATATTTATGTCCCTTTGCAACTTATCAACAAAATTAACTTGATCTATCTCACCAGACACATTTCGTATTTCTTGACATTTTGTTTCAGTAAAATTGGGCTACTCTCTGGCCTACCTATATGCCCAGTGCTCTCATTTCTCTGTGCTATTACTACCATGATGCTTCTTCAAAAGGAAAACCCAATGTCCAAAGCAGAAATACATCTTAGCATTGACCTGTTATTGTCAGGGAATTCTGCAAAACTCCCTTCAATAAAGCTTCCAGATAATGAGCTTACCCTTCAGTGCCCAAACATAAAACACAGAAGCATAATTTTGTCAGATAAAAATCTTTCCAAAGATGACTTCACCCAGAGCACAAGGCGCACAAGAACCCCAAGGAGAGAACCCAGAATATGAAAACCCATAAGGGACATGGGCAAAATAGAGAAGATAAGTTTTACCAATATCATGGTTTTGCTGAAGACCCACCTTACAATTTAGCTTTCTATAAAGGGATCCCTGGAGACCTTTGGAAATGAAATATTCTCTCTGAGGTCATGAAGAGTTCATGAAAAAGGGCTAATCTCCTCATTTTACATTCAGAGCCCTGGTCTCCCTAATCTTGTACTCTGCTACTTAAAGATGCCCCCAGAAGTTACTACGAATTCCCATATAAGCTAGTCTTTTCAGTTAGTTTAGTTTCCTCCTGTTTCTTCTTTGTGTATCTATCTTTCCCTGTATCACACAGTTATCCAATTCTCTCCCCAGATTCCATCCCCTTAGGCCTCCCTCCCTAATTAATGCCTCATACTTGAAAATTCTCTCTCCTCCTTCACCCTCATATCTCCCATTTCTTTAATTTCTTCATCCAATGATTTCATCCAATTTAACAAACACCTATTAAGCCTTTATTTTGCTTAAGGTACTATGTTAATGAGCTAATTGGTACTAAGGTGTTTATGATTTATAGTAATACCCCTTTCTGAATGAGTTGAGGAGGTTGAACATGATTATAATGTCTGGTTTTTCTTTACTATTTATATGCGACTCTCTCCTAGTTAAATGCTTTGTATTTGATTTATGGTTCCTGCTTGTTCTTTTGATAAATAACGAACCCAGCGGGGATTTATGTGATATTTGCCAAATTATGATTAGCCAAAACACCCTGTGCAGAAGTTGGAATAGCAAAGTGTTTCAGAATAGAGGAGCATCCCTAATCCTTGCCTCCTTAGATATTTGACATTTTAAAGAAAATTCTTCAAACCCTAGGTGCCTAAAGTCATGTTTTGATCTTTTGTACATGTTGTTCCTCCTCATGCATCAATGAAATGTCTAACTCTCCTCTCCATATATTGAGAGCCAATTCAGCCTCTAAAGCCCACATCTAATTTCACTTTCTTTTAAAAAGCTGTCCTTAACTATTACAATAAGTATTAAATTCGTCTTCCAATTAATTAGCTCCTATAGCACTTTTGGTCTTTACCACACAATGTAGCCTTTAATTTTATATCACTTTCTATTGTTCTCTAGGTTAGATATATTTGTCTTGTTCTCCCACCAAGAATACAAGTTTCTTATAGATGATGACCTTTTGAAGGGTAACAAAGTCTAGTGGAAGGAGCACAAGATAAACTGGCAGAAAACCTTTGTTCAAATCATGGTGTGGACTTTACTACCTTTGTGATCTTGAACAAGTCACTTCTCCTCTCTGGACTTTGGTGCCTTCCTCTGTTAGATTAAGAGATTGGACTAGAGTATCTCTAAGGTCCTGCCACTTCTAAATGACCCTTTTACTTCCTTTTATCTCCTATAGCTAGTAGCACCACCTTAATTACACAATGTATGCCCATCACTTTGGGGGTGTGAATAGGTCCTGGGCCCATGATTTCATTAATATAGAGAAGTTCCCCAATAATGAGAAAACTCCCTCTACCAATGCATATTGGAACTCTCTGCAATTTATATCCTAGTGAACCAAAAAGTTAAATTACTTGACCAGGATCACACAGCCACCATACTGTGGGATTTGAACTGAGAATTTCCTGGCTCTGAGCCCAGCTCTCAATCCTCAATGTCACATTGCCTCTCATAGATCCAGTAAACATTTGTTAATTTATTGATTGATAGACTCTAAAATAGTAGGTCACAAGTACTTTGACATTCAGGTAGGAGAAATATTTTTCATTGAGGTACTTTCCCAACATCTGCTGGACCAAACTATGTAGGCAGTCTTCCACATGTTCTACATGTTCCAAGATAGGCACCATTTGCATGAAGCATAGGAAAGAAATATTTAATTGTCAATGACACCCTGCATCAAGGGCGTTTCTTAGATTAGCAGCCTAGTCCCTAGAAGAATATCTTTTCTCATCTAGTGGCAAGAGGTGAGTCACTTGGCCCATCTCCTATCCTCTGTAGTGTGCAGTTCATCATCTCCTAAGCAAGGAAGTAATATGCTATAACTACCCACCCCCCATCATTGGCATTACCTATTACATTTACCAGACTAACTGGTCTTTTAAAAGTGCATGAGTTACAAGGGAAGGAGTAAAGACTCCTATGGGAACCTTTGCTTCCCCATCTTCTACCTTAATCATGTTTTACTGTTATAACCTTTATGTTTTATTTCTGCATTTCTTTACTTTTTTTTTCACAAGTGGGTTCATATGCTCTGGAGGAAGCTACTAAACTTATATTGAGGAGAGGAAGAGAACGGCCATGGGATAACGTGATGGTAAATGTGATTGAATTGTGGGAAGCTGGAAAGCTAAGGGAAGTGAATTTGATTTGTTTTATTAGAGTCAGAGGCCAGGGGAAAAGAAATGGTTGCTGAGATGAGATTTGAAGAGTTGGTAAGTCTAAGAAAGAGGTCAAAAAGGCATGCCCAGCACACAGTGCTATGTGTATATAGTGAGCTCTTATTAAAGGTGTGTGTGTTGTGAATGTCAAATGAATGGGAATGAATGGGTTGTTGAACAGGTATAGGTAGAGGAATGAACAGATACTTTTCTATAGATGTTTACAGGAAGTCTTTAATAAAAAGCAGCAGGATGGCAAACTGTTGCTGAACAAATTACAAATTGAAACTCCAGGGATGCTCAAACAAAATTGGACAACTAAGAGAAAAACAAATGTAGCAGAAATTTCCCCCTGAGGAGGATGCAGGAGCAGCTAAGGGACATGACTAATGGTCAGCTGTACACAGCAAATGGAAGGTAGAGGTCCAAATCACTGCCATATTTGTTCTCTTAAATCTGGTCCTTTTTTCTGTTCATAACACTCTCAAAAAATGAAAATTCATCATTGCTGTGATGTTCAGCAAACAATTGGTCAGTTTTTCAACATTACTACATTTTGCATTGAATAGAATTTCAATTAAAATTTAATGAAATTATGGACATAAATGTAAGTCTCCAAAATTATATGCAAATAATTTCACTTTTATCAACAGAAACTCCAAAGAAAATAACATTTATCACAAAAATAGACCCCTAGATGTAAAGGGAACCTAAGATGTTGGGGGAAAAAAACTTTCTCTTGATCTTGACATTATACTATATTAATGTTTCCTAAGGTTTTTTTTTAACTTTTTCTAGAAACCACTCCATTTTATTGACTTCTGTTAATCCTTTTTCACAATGACAAGTGCACCCTAACTTAACCTTGTGCGTCACAGACATTTGCTTCTGTCTGTCAAATGTTATGTTCTTTACTCAGTCTTTCACTTCAGCCTATAAAATCTTTAAAAATTCTGTTTTTACTATTCAATGCATTAGCAATCCCTTTTCCACTTGCAAACTTGATGAATGCATCTTAATCTAAATTTGATATACACACCTTTCTATCCATTCCTGCATCACCTGAGTCCTCTCTGAAAATGTTCAACAGCACAACAAAAAGTGTCTGGCAGTATGTCACTTGAAGACTTCTCTCCACGTTGAGTCATTCATTTATCAATTGTCTTTGGGTATGATTTCCAACTAGTTATGAATCTACTTAGCTAAATTATCATCCATCTTTTCCACAAACATTATATAAGACTTTGTCATTGACCTTGCTGAAATCAAGATGACCAATGTCCACAAAATCTTTTTACCTATTAAGATACAAATAAGGAAACAAGATTACTTTTATAAGATTTGTTCCTGGAATTCAACACATGCTGGCTCCAAGTGATTGCTGCTTTCTTTTTTATTTGAATCCAAGGCACCATTTCAGTGTCTTTCTCAGACTGTCCACATTTTTCAAAGATTTCCAGCAATGTTTTGGGAATGAAATTTAAATATTTGGATAGTTCCACAGAATGCAATTTCTCTCTGTACACAAGTTGTATACCTTCCTATCACTATCATCCCTCCAGCCTTTGCTTGGTGTCCCCAATACTGAGCACAGAGCCTCCTGAAAATGTAAATTCTCAATTCCTTTCTGCTGCTTTTTTTCCACAGTGTCCTCTGGGAACCCTCTTGATTGTTAAACTCTCCATGATCCTAAGTGTTCTCCTTTAACATCACAGTCATCTTCCAATCACACCATCTGAGGACAAAACACCTTTTGCCACCTGCTCCATGACTGACTGTTTGCTTCCTCAAACCCCAGGACACAGAGGCCAAAAGGAGATGACACATTCTAAACTCGCTGCTTTCATTTTCAGACTCCTCTTCTATCATCCTCATTCAGTAGGCACCTTTCCTTATTTAAAATTGACCATCTTTCCTAGGTCCTTGTTGCTTTTATCTATAGAATTCAAAGTTACTCTCCCTCTTCCCCAATAAGATTCTCGATCTTAGTCTACTCCTCCATTCCATCCTCTTTCCTTTTCGAGCACACTGACCTTCAAGTTTCCCAGTCTCTTGCATTTCAATGACCTCTACCTCCAACTTGTTTCAATCTTAAACAGGAGTGTATAAATTTGAAGAAGTGTCAGAGTCAGGATTCATCCCCAGATCTCCTAACTTCTGTCTACTACTCTTCCTACCACCTTAGTATGGCCCCTTTTTTTCAGAATTTGACATTCAAAATATGTCTGGGTAGTTGGAGTTCCCCCATCTGCATCTCCATGTTAATTCTGTATTCTGTTGAGAAAAGTACTATTCATATGCTTTATTTGTCTGATAAAAACTATCATATAATCTTATAAAATTGTTTTCTTCTTTTATTCTCACCCCAGTGTACTCAATGGTGCTTGCATCCTCATGTTTATGGGATTCTTTTCTACCTTCTATGAGATGAAATCTATGTCATATCCCTCTCTGGGATAGAATTCTACCCTCCATATTTATGAAAGATTTCTTTTGAACTACGCCATTTGTTGAAGTGTTTCAGTCATGACTACCAGTCAACCCAAATGTCACTTATACCCCCTGAAATATATTTACCTCTTTTTGTTAAAATTGTAACTTCAATTTGTTTGGACATTAGCATATATAGACATATGAAGCCATAAGTATTATATTTTAATATCTTCCCTGTTATTTTCCTTTGAGAATTACTGAGCATCTTTTCTTCTCTACATATGTTGTGTATATATATATATATATATGTGTGTGTGTGTGTGTGTGTGTGTGTGTGTCTGTATGTATGCATATTTGTGTGTGTATACCATTCCTTACGTCTTTCATAGCATCCAGTTTTCTAGAATCATTTGGGGATTGCTTCACACACACACACACCCCAAACTGCAGTTTGAAGCCTTCCTACCCATTTTGGTAGAACCTTAGGAAACGGGGTTAGAAAAGTTCCATTTCAGAAGGTTTGCTTTGCTCAATGAATGAAATTACAAAAAGGTAGATTTTGGCTTGATAAAAAGAAAGACTTCTTAAGAAATAAAGAACTGAGCAAAACTGGAATACACTGCCTTAGGAGATAGGGATTTCCTTGCCCCTAGAAGCTTAGAATGGATCCAGAATGAACACTTGGCAGGAATCTTGTAATAGATTCCTGTTTAGGTATGAGTCATATTAGATGATCCCTAATGTACTTTCTACCTCTGAGATATGCTAATTTTATAATTTTACCTTTTCATATAATGAATTCTGCAAACTACTTTTTTGCCTAAAGTAGGATAATTTTGCTTGTCTTAAAGCTACCTTGAAACTTCAAGTGTCATATTCTAGTTTAGTGAATAAGACCAAATAAGTCCTCTCTTTGTTCTTTACTATTTAAGTATCACTTTAAAAATCTGAGAAGAGTTCAGTTGAAATGCAGGAAGAAAATCAAGAAAGCACATTTTAGAACCCATACTCCTCAAACTTAAGCAAATTTGGCCATACCCCTTTCAACCCACCCTTCCTTTGGTAAACCAGGGATATCCTTAATCATTGTTTTTAACCATGCAACTTCAAATACCTATAATGAAGGGGGCAAGGGAGCCACTGTTCAATGGAAGCTGGCTTTGGTCTGACCTTTTATTAAGGAGATTAGCCCTCTGAAGTTTGCATTCAGTCAAAAGGACTGTACTTAAGGACCTAAAAGGCCATATGTGGCTTCAAGGCCATAGGTTTCCCACCCCTGGTAGGATGTCAGATAAGACTCTACCAACAAAAGTAGACTAAGAAATAGGCAAGGAAGACTGGTAGAGCTATGAACAAGTAGCATGTTGGGAGCCTCCAGGGCTAAGAAAAATAATAATAGATGACATTTCCATAGCTCTTTAAGGTTTGCAAAGCACTTTGTGAATATTAAAACTCATTAACCCTGAGAGATACATGTGTTATTATTATCCCCATCTTACAAATGAGGAAACATAAGTAGGCAGAAGTTAAGTGACTTGCCCAGGGTCACACACCTACTAAGTGTCTAAGGGAGAATTTCAAATCTGGTCTTCCTGACTTTAGGTCCAGTGGTCTCTCCACTAAGCTGCTGAGCTGACTCTGCAGACAGAAACATAGTCTTCCTGATAGCCATGGGCAGTGTGGATTCAGTGAAAGAAGATGCCCCTCCCAGGATAACTCAATCATGTTGCTCACTCAAGCTTTGGATACTACTTCTCTCAGAAGGGTAGAGTAATAAACTCTTTCCAAAGCTTTCCTTTATAGAAAATATTAGACTTCCAGCTCACTCCACACTCTACAGTTCTGCCTGGGAACAAGATAACTTCTTGCAGTGCTCTTTTGCACCCTTTCCAGTTTCCTTTAGTATATTGTCTTCCCATATTAGATTGTAAGCTCTTTGAGGGCAGAGGATGTTTTTCTTTTTCTTATTTTAATCCCTAGTGCTTAGCACAGTGCCTGGCATTTAGCAGGTTTTTAATAAATTGCTTATTGTATTGTATTGTAATTGTAATTGTAATTGCACTTAAAGTAATGGAGAGGAAGCTGGAACATCTTAAAGGACAAAGGAGCTGAAGATGCCAGCTTTGTTACCTGCCCTTACTGCATGGGTTACATATATTACAAGATTAGAAACCCAGGAGATTTGGTTTGTGGTGGACACAACCAATAATCCAGAAGTAAAGCCAAGGTAAAATTATCCTCAAGGAGCTATTGAAAACTCCATTCTGATACTAAGTTCCCTGTGGTAAGGGCTCTGTCATTTGAGTTGTCCTAGTAAGAAAGTTGCTATTGCCCCAGCGGTTTCCTTCCTTTTGTCTTATGTAGATGCTTCGATATTTGATTTAGGATTGGTTTATATCTAATTTGTGAATGGTGGGGAGGGGGGAGGGGTCTAGCTATTTAGCTATAAATCAGATAATTACAATTACTCCAAATACCCTCCCTACTTGAGTCTGAAGGGCAGCAAAGGGTCCCAGAGTTCAGGAAGGTACTTATTATGCTCACACATTGTGTGTTAACCCCTTATTTGTCCCTTGTAGGCCATGGCTGGCAGAAGAAAAACAGAAGGGCAGCCTTTAGCTCAGGCTCGCCAGGCATTCCCATAGATTTCATTTCCATGACACATTCTTTTGAAGAATTCAATCAATGCAGAGATCAACAAGCAGCTTTTCATTCCAACACACAGCTGCTCAGCCCAACAGATATGTTGCCCCTGCATCTGAGAGACTCAGCAACTGATCTTTTATTCCAGCTACCCTGCAGGATTCAATCAACCAAGTCACTTTGGAAGAGACATCAGGCTGTCTCTAAGTTAGTTGTGTACTAAGTGAAGTTGGCACAACTATGAGTCAGAAGTATGAGGTGGGCACTGGCTTTTTCAGACCTATGGAATCACAGAACCACAGAATGTAAAGCCTGGAATGAACTTTAAAGCTCATGTAGTACAACTCCTTCATTTTATAGAAGAAATATCAGAAAACAAGAGAGGTGCTTAGATTAGAGATAGCACTCTTTGCTTCTAGGTACTGAGATAGCTGGCATCTACTTCATTTTTAAAATCACAATGCATCAAATCTATTTGGAAAGGGTAGAGGAAGTTGGAGAGATTTAATATTCCCAAGGGGTTAGAGAGGACATTTTCTGACAGTTGTATGTTTTCGCAAAAGAGCCTCAGCAGGAGTGGCTGAGCAAATCCATATATTCATTATGGGCTGGGGGGTAGAGGGGTGGAGGGAGGTAATCTTTCCTTTTAAAAATGCAGTTTTGGCCTTAACAACATCTTGTTTTCTATGTGCACAGGCTGCTCACCATTTATTACTTGGTTTCAGCCTCCAGGGATATGTATCTTCAAACATTTTTCATGCTGAGGAAGATTTTTTTTATTAAAACAAAATCAGGGAAATGAATCTAATATGAAAAACATTTATCTTGGGTGTCCAAAGCAAGAAAAGACTTCTGCATCACAGTACCTTGCATGACTGTAGCAGAGAAGACAGAAGGAATCCAAAGACCATTAAGAAACAACTTCACCTTTTGTGGCTAGAGAATGGGAATGGGAATGAGAATGGGAACCAAACTTTGTCCACCAAAGCATGATTGTCCTTTTTTTTTTAGCCATTCCTACTTTATTTGCTTAGGGCTTATTTGATCTATTTCTCAGGTGCCTATTGCCCTGGGGCCCATGGGCCTGTGAAGGAAATAAAAATTCAGCTCTTAAATGAAATGCAGCAACTAAGCCTCCTTCTTAAAGGGACCCTGTATGATACATGACTAAGGAAAACAAGACAAAAATTGTGGCCGACACTGAATTCTGAATGCCATCCCTAAGAGAGAAGAGAGAATTAATGAGAAAAGGATGGCCTTACTCATAGCTCAGGTAGATAATTAACTGCTTACATGGTGTAGTATGGGAAAGTATAACAGAAAAATAATGGACTCAGAGTCAGAAGACTTAGACTTGAGAATTGTATCTGGCACTTACTGTAAGAAATATGACCTGAAGCAGGTCACTTTTCCTCTCTGTGACTGATCTAAAAAAAGGAGTGATGTCTAGGTCATCTCTAAGGTCCCTTCTAATTGTGAATTCTGATTCTTACCTCCAGAAAAAAAGTCACACCTAAAAGAAAAGATTCCTTTCACTTGCTCATTATGGTTGTGACTGTATGGTTTGTCTTTTGTTCTCCAAGAGAGAACATCAGGGAGATGCTGACCTGACTTGCAGTTGACTGACTTGAGTGAGGGAGGGCCATGCAAAGACACCAGCCTCATTTTCTCCTTCAGAGTCATCTGGGTCCAGAGTCCAGCTATCAATAAGGAGGACCGGACCAGGACACAGTTGGAGACCCTGTCCCTTTTTAGCTAAGGTCTTTTCAAATTCTCACTTTGAGTGAGGTAATTCCCACTCAATGAATGGGCCTCTTTAAGAAGTGAGTCAAGGGATGGCCGTTTTAATAAAAATTTTAAGAAGTCAAATTGGCAGGGGAAGACCAGGCCAAAAGAGAAAGAGTTTCTATTTATATTCACTCTGAGCCAGGAGGGTCCCAAAAAATAACCATTAAGTGGTGCTTGGGCAGGGACCTATTGTTGTCCAATCCATGAGACCCAGAGTGAATTGGGTTTAAGCCTTGGTCTTTGAGAAAGAAATCTAGCCAATCAACTCCAAGTTAACTAGGAAGCTTTCAGGCATCAAAATTTACCTTCCTTTGGGCAGAACACCCTCCTCATGATGGTAACAAAAATCTATACCTCTAGAATGAAGGAGGAAATCCTTCTTCAGGAAAGAACTTTAAATGCAAATGTTACTAGGATAAATTTTTATTAAGCATCTACTTTGTACAGAACGTTGTGTTGGATGAAAAAGGGGAAAGACCAGCTGACAGTAAAGATGGCAGAGAAGGAAAAGCAGTATGGCCCAGCTCTCTGCCACCTCAACTCCAAAAAACGATAGATCAAGAGCACCAGAAGTGGTGATTAGGAAATCTAAGAAAGTACTATAGTGTGCCTTTTATTTATCCTAGCTCAGCATAGAATGATAACCAGAGGCCTGCTAATGCTGGGGAAAAGGTTCAACAAGGAAGATCAGCATAGGCCCTTTCAGTAGATGGAGGAGATTGGGGCCTGCCATTGTATATACCAAGGCAGGGAGCACAGAACAAAGGTGAACTCACACTTCTTTCACTCTGATCCCAGACTTGGGTCTAAGAACTTTCTGGCAAGAAATTGGACTTGGTCTTATGGCTGTGTACCACCTAGGAGGGGTAAGCCTATAGCTCTGTTTCTCTGAGCCTACTGAGCTTTCTATCTGACTGAGCAAGGACCAGTAGCTCTCTGCCAAACCTCCAACCAGGGGCAAGCCTGCAGTTGAAACTGCAAAGTTCATACTAGGAAGATAGTGATCAGACTACTCCCTATATCAAAACACCCAAGACTGGAGGGGCACTGGCTCTCCAAATGGCTCTCCAAAAATATATGGTACCCTTTTAAATTTCATTTGGCTTATTAACATTTCTCCATCATTTTCATAAGTCTAGACAGTCAACAAAACAATAAATCAAGCTTTGATTTATATTATTTACCTATTTCCTAGGTATAAATGCTCACACTGAAAATTTAACAATTAGCTCTCGTAAGCCAGAATGAATTGGCTCTAGTACACCCATGCCTAGGAATCTAAAAGTGTGCAGCTCATTACTCTGAGATCCTTGAAAAATACAAAGCTCAATAGCTGGAGAAAGCAGTGGCAGAAATACAAATAAGACAGATCTGTACCAAACACATTTCTTTCAAAGGTGTTTAGCGATTGATCCTAACCCAAAATTCCAATTCAGAAGATAAAGAGGGCAATATGTGTAAATAGCAAAAAAAAAAAAAAACTGATGATAAGGAACTATTATGGAAACAGGAATGCCTGAGAGTCAAACTCAGAATCCATCTAAAACATCAAATAAAAACACAACTTGACCACAAGAACAATTTGAATTGCTGGAAAAAAAATGAAACAATAGTCTTAAGATGATATTATAAATGCAATGAGAGATCAGGAAGAAGAAAAATCAACTGCTGATATAACACGTACAAAATCCTACTCAAGACTCTACAAAAATTAAAATGTACCAAAACTAAATTTAAAGACTCTATGAGGTAATAAGAAATATTATAACTAAGTCAAAGGACTTAAAAATAGAACTTTTGCTTCTGAGTCCCACAACTTCCTATTCATTTGATGTGTTAATCAATTCTTCTTCCAGTAGTTATTTAGGATATTTTTTTTATTTCAGGGAAACTACTGAGTTGAAATAGATGACCTACTGCTGAGGTCCTGTCCAGGTCTAGACCTATGATTTTATAATCCTATGAAAGGATTCAATATAATAGTTTTGGTTTAAGCCCTATTCCACCCACTCTTGAAAAAAAGACTTACCTATCACCCGAGCCATCTGTAAGCATGGATATCTTGTCCACTGAGACCATCCTAATACTATTCCTTTTTTAAGAATACCATTATCATTTTATCAGTTGTGAATTATTGGGTTACATCCTCATGCCACAATAGTCAGGTTTCATGGCTATTGTAGATATGGTAGACTAGCCCACATTTCCACCTATATATTTATTTTTTTATTTTATTTTTCATTTTTAATACACTTCATATCACATAAAACAATTCCAACTTTTGGTCAGGTGATACTTCTCTTCAAAGCATTTACAATATAGACCACAAAAGAATTTTTCTTTTTTTTTAACACATTAACCAACTGAGACACAAATAATATTTATGTTTCCAACTTCACCCTTAAGCCCTTGACCTAATTGTCTCCACAGTATTACTAAGAATTAAAGGACCCTAACTTCTTGTTGTTGGTCTAAAGTCCTATGCCTAATAGCTTAATTTTAGACTTAACCTCGTATGTTCCCCTACAAACAATCTATAATTTAATAGATTTAGTATTAAGCTTACAAATTTTTTTACTATAGGAAACCGCCATTAAGAGTAGGGACATTGCAGGGAACCAATATCTCCCCAACTTCATGTCAGTTCCGGTTAGGAGTAGATTGTCAACTTGCATTCAGTCAGGCTTAAAGTCTGCCAGGTGTCAGTGGAGCACCTATCCGTTTATAAAAACAGGACTATAAAGAGAAACCTTTAAAAAAAAAAAACAAAGAATGTTTAAACCTTATCTATAAGTTGAGACTTTTCTTACTAATTCTTAGCTGCTATCAATTCCTAAGGTTAATCTAACTTTGATTATTGAAAGACAAGACTTAGATAGAATGCTTCTTTGTCTTTTTGGGAGCACTCCTCCCAGGATGACTTTAGTACCTCATGTCAGCTTAATATAATAATCTCCTTTCTGTTACTTTGCCCTCAACTGTCTCTGCTTCAATTGTTCTATCTATTCTTTTAGGGTGAGAAGAACTTGAGAAGAAGGAGAAGGAAGAGTGGGAATATTCCCCTAGGGTCTGACAACCCACTCAACTCAACTATACACTCATCTATGTCTACAGAAAATGGCATCTTTAATATATCACAGTTGAATTAGAAGTGTAGTAAATACAAGACTCTACCATACCTATTATTTGGTTGCTACTTTAAAAAATGAAAAGAAGGTTTTTGATTCAGGAGAACAAAATGCCACCTTATTCTCCTTCTAAAGGGTATCACCCATGCATATGCCAAAATCATGAGCAATACCTCGAAAGATATAACAAGTGAAATTACTTTGATAATCATCTGAGTATAAATTTCAAACTAGAAGTGAAACAAGAAGATATGTGTCCATGAAAGTTGTTTGTCACTATCATGGAAGACAGTTAATGCTCAAAACAAACAGAAGATTCACTTGATGAAGAAGCTTCTTTTTGTTTGCATCAACCCTCAGAACACTGAAGATTCCCTTAGGTGAGATCCATAATTAATTTTTAAGTGCCTTAACTAACCACACAAGAAAAACTAAGTGGATGAACAGTACCTATAGTCCAGACTCCCGACTACATTATTCATTTAGAATGAAAACCCCCTGAGCTTGTGAAGCAGTATAAATACCCTGGACAGACCATAACAAAAGACAATGAGTGAACATAGAATTAAATAAGAGGGAGATAGCCAACTGAGTCTCTTTAAGAAACTGAACTCTTCTTTTCCCTGAAAAAAAATAGTACATCTTTTTACAGAACAGAATCCTCATGGGGATGTTGTAAGTCATGGAATATAGTATACTGTCTCTGAAAAATTGAAGTTGAGGATCAAGGAATGTGCAAAATAAAAAAGTATATAGTAGGTTTAAGTAGATAGTTGTTGTTTGTCCATTTTCAAAGAAGACCAAGACATTAAATGGTGATGTCTTGGTTTGTACATGAATTGAATTTAAGTGAGGCAAAGTTGCCCAGAGTTGTCAGTCTCACTCACTCTTCCAGAGTCATCCATCCAGTGAAAGGACAAAAGTCAGGATGACTGGTGATAGCCCAGGACACAATAGATGACCTTAGTATCTTTGATGTCTGACCAAGCTCTAAGTGCTCCACATAGCCCACTTTGTCTACCTTCATGACCACTGGAACAAATTGTTCCCATCTTCCCATTCCACTGAGGGAAGTCTTCATATGCTTGGAGTAGGCATCCCCCTTTGTCACTGCTGGGTTGGAGGCCTGTCAATTACCCTCAGCCTGGTTTAGTTCATCTGCTCTGATAGTTTTATGCTATATGACTGCTGTAAATGCTACAGCTTCTTGGAGCCACAGGTGAGAGTTAAGTGCCAGGTAGAAACCAAAGGTAGATGAGCAGCTCCAGAAAGAGCGTGACAAACCCTCACACCAGAGGTGATGGTCCTCTCTGGATATCCTATACACCCCCAAGCAGATTATAACACATTAATATAAGCAGACCATAACAGGACATTTCTTGTCATCCAAGAAATACATGATTGAGTTTAATGCTCCAGTCAAATATCAAAAGCAAGTAATAACCAATGGATTGCCTCCATGCTTTACTGAGATCCATGCAATATCATGAGAATAAGTGGAAGGTTCCCAGCATGTTAAATGGACCTTTTTGTGGTAGATTTATGAAACTACTTGAATAAAAGACATGGCTGCAAGTTACATCATCGGAAAAACTAATTTTGTCAATGATCTTATAGATACATTGGAATATTAGAATGCTTTCTAAAAGGATGTCAAATCTTCCAGAAATTCCAGGTGATACATAGGTTATTTTTAGCCAGCTTTTAAACAGAATTCTCAATAAGTACATTAAACAGATATTTATGTGTTTGATGATAATGACATACAAGTTTAAGTTATTATCATAATTTCTTCAAAGTTGTAGCAAATTGAAGATAAAAAGGATTAACCCAACCCTTACTGTGTGTCCAACATTGCAATTCCATAACAGTTACTCCCTTCCCAAAATAACAGGTGTATTCCTTTCTTTTAAAGAGATTATAAACTTGTTCATTAGATGAGATTAACAAATCAATCAGAAAACACTGCAAAATAGGGTCAAATCAGCTGCATAATCATATGCCCCAGACCACAGTACAATAAAAATTTAAAGGAAGAGATCATTATGATATGGAGTGTCCCAGGAAAGATTTCACAGAAGAGGTAGGGCTTAGGTTGGGCCTTGAAGAACTAGTAACACTTGAATAGATGAAGAGGAATAGGAGGACACTTAAAGGTAAGGGTCACAGCATAAGGAAAATCAGAGAGCTTATAACAAGCACAGTAAGTCTGAGATATGATGAGAAGACCAGACTGACGATGATAATGAGAGCATTTTAGACAGGGCTGGGTATTGAGCTTGATTAGTTAAGGGGTGGCAAATTTTAGAGGGTCTTGAACAACCAATATGGAAAAATGATCCATTTATGAGATTTCTTCCTTCCTCCCTTCCTTTCTTTCTTCCTCTCCTTCCTTCCTTTACTTCCTTTCCTTTTCTTCCTTTCTTTCCTTTCCTTCTTCTTCCTTCCTTCTTCACTCCCTGTCTCCTCCCACCCCCAATCTCTTCCTCCCTTCCTTCCTGACTTCCTTGGTCTTTCTCTCTCCCTATATCCCTTCCTTACCTCCTTTCCTTTCTTTCTTTTATTCCTTCTTTCTTTCTTTCCATATCCCCCTGAGCTATCCTAATAACCATTGTTATAAAACCAGGGCTGTAATGGGGAAGAAATTCTTAGAGAAAGTAAATTAGAGATAAATGATTTCCAAATGACAGCAAGGAGGTGGGGAGTCAATAGAGCAGAATGACATTTGGTAATGTTTCATAGTGGAAGGAACATTAAAGACAAGACTTCTAGTTCCAGTTCTTCCATTAACTAGCTGTGGGATCTTACACTAGTCATTTCCCTGCTTTGCATTTCAGTTCCCTGGCCAGCAAAATAAGGATGCTGGACAACATGATCTCTGAGTTTTCTTACAACTCAAACATTCTATGATTCTGTTTTTCAATTCCTTTCACCAGCTGTTTTTGCATTTTCCAAAAGAAAACCAATTTCCCTGCTCTCTGTTTTTTTCTGCATCCCCACTTTAGCCAGAACCCCTGCTTGTGAATTATGCAAACTGCATTTGCCACCCAAGGTGAGGCTAATTAAAATGCTAAATGTGACTTTAAATGGAGTGTCTACCACCACTTCATCTTGTTACATATCACAAAGATTGCTTGCTTAACGCAAAGCATGCTTCCTGCTGGGAAGCAGCCATCTGTGGTACTAGACAACAGAATTTCATGCCCGGATTTCAAACACATGCCATATTTAACAGTGATTAACAGACAGACTGAGCAGATCATTTTTAAAGGCACATGGCAATTATTAAGCAAAATGGTAACAGATTAATGAGATTAATTGAGTGTTAGATTCTGTCTGGAAAGGGAAAAAAACTTTCTGAACCTTATTCTACTTACAACTTTTCACTAGCACAGCTTTGTAGTTCTAGTTGTCATTCTATTTTTGATTGTCAATGAATTTAATGAAAGGTGCTCCTCCAGAGGGTGCTTTCCAAGGCCTTCACCCAATCAAAGAATCTTGGAGCTAGAAGGAGCCTTAGAAATCATTTGGAGCCTCTTCATTTTACATTTGAGGACACTGAGCCCCAGAGGAAATAAGAGACTTTCTAGTAACATTCTAGTAAGAGACAGAGCTCTGGGCTTTGAAAATCAATGACTGTTAAAGCTGAGTTTTATGTTTTTTCAGCTTAATTTTTTTGCTACAAATTGATGGGAAAATGACTAGGCATAGAAAATTCCCCATCTGAAAATTAGGAACTGGCACCCAGTTTTGTTTATACCTACAGATTATACACACTTTAGATACAGTCTAAATCAAATTCAAAGGAGAAAGTAGTGTTGGTTGTCTTTGTACATTACCAAACTAGAACTAGTGAGTGGACTGGGATTTTTTCATCAGATTCAGAGAGCACACACAAACATCCCCCAAATAAGAGAACTGGCCATTTGTTTGAGGGTGGTACAAAATGCAGTCTCCTTGAGGTCAAACAATCAATCAACAAGCATTTATTAAGTGCCTACTTATTATGCCCCTACATGGGGTAGCTACTGGTGCAATGAATACAGGACTGGACCTGAAGTCAGGAAGAAGTGAGCTCAAATCTGGCCCCAGACAATTATTAGCTATGTGACCCTGGACATATCACTTAACCTCTATTTGCTTTAGTTCCTCTTGTCAAATGGAGATTCTATAGGAGAAGGAAATGGCAAAGCACTCCAGTATCTGAAAACCCCATGGACAAAAGTCCATTGGGATCATGTAGAGTTAGACACGACTGAATAACTGAACATCAACAAAAGTTGTGCCAAGCACTAAGTACTAAGAATACAAATATAAAAGTGAGAGTATCCCTACCTCCCAAAAGATTATATTCTACTGGGAAAGAGTATACAATGCATTCACAGAAAAGTGAATACAGGATATTTGTAAAAACCAGTACAAGTGGTCAAGTGAGTACAAATGACTGGAAAATCACAAAAGGCTTTATTTCCAGTTGGTCAATGAGCTGAGCAATGAAAGGAGCTTGGAATTCTAAGAGGCTAAGGCAAGGTGGTAGAAAACATTCTAGACAAGAGTAAATCTGAAAAGGCTACAAAGGAACGGAGGTCAAAGATGTAATGATTTTTATGAAGAACAGCAAGTGAGTTGGTTTGACTGTAGTGTGGGAGAAGAGATAATACATCCTGCCTGGATGAGTAGGCTAGCAGCAGATTGTGAAGAAATACAAAATAAGAATTCATATTTTGAATATTATATACTATAAGTAAATATTGAAGCTTTTTTTGCAAAGTCAGACCTTTGTTTTATGAATATGATTTGGTAACTCTAAGGAGAATGTATTGGATCTTCAAGAGGGGAAAGAGGGAGGAAATAAATATTTGTCCAGTGCCTATTTCATGCCAGGTACTGTGCCAAGTGCTTTATAAATGCTATCCCACTTGATTCCCACAATAAACCTGTTAGGAAGGTGTGAGGTCGAGAAAGGCAGCATGCAAAGGCAAAATGGGGGTATATTACAAATAATCTAGATAAGATGTGATGAAAATCTGAACTATAGTGTCTATGGTATTATTAGAGAGAAAGGGAAAGATGGAGAGATGTTGAGGTGGTAGAGCTAGCATGACGTAGAAACTATACATGGGGTGTGAGAGTAAAGAACCAAAGATGACTTATGAGACAATTCAGTATAATGACTAAATGCAGATCTAGGTAAAGATATAAAAGTGATAGATGTGGGTATAGGTCAAGATGCAGATACAGATATAGATGAGTAGATGATAGATAGAGATACAGATAGATATAGAGATACAGATAGATACATAGATATAGATATAGGTATAGATTAGATATAGAGACAGATATAAAGATGATGAAATTCATTCATGTCCAAGTCTGTTCAAATGGTTGTGGACTAAAGGAAGTTTTCACAAAAGAATTAGACAGGCTAATAGTGCCTGAAACAGTAGATCTTTACCATGGTCCATTTCAACTGTCAATAAAAACAAAAATCATCAGAAAAGTCCCTGAAACTTCCACATGAGGGTCTTCAGACCCTACCAGGAAGAGAAAGGGAGTCAAGAATGGTCCTATGAAGAGGCTCATCTAAGACTTGTCATGTAGGGCTTCAACAATTTCTATCACTCCTCCCAGTATAAATAAAGCCCTGTCACTTCTACAGGTGATGAGCCTGAAGCAGGCAAGGAACATAGGAAGTTGGCAGGTGAACTGGAGGGGAGGCAGAGGTAGATTCTCACTCAGGAGCATCTAATCGGTATTCCATCTCTGGAGTCACAGTCAAGGAGGCAGTGGAGATTAACCAGTGAGGTTCCAGTTAAACAGTCATTGTCATGGAAATTTTCGTAGGACTTTAAGGGATAAGCAAAAAGGGCATTCAATAGAAGGAAAAAAAAGCAAATAGAAACAAAGAGACAGTGAGTAAACCCAGAACCACTCCCAAAAATCAAGGAAGAATTTTTTGGATTATGGGTAACCAAAACTAAAAAAAAAGAAAAGAAAAAATTAAAAAATCAGCCATAACAATTAGAAGCAACTGACTCCTGTGTGATAAAATACCCTTCAAACCAGTCAAATACTGGCCAGTTGACAACTCTAATGTGAACTCAGCAAGTAAGAGACTGACCTCTTTAATTTTATCCATGCAGAGCAGTAATAACATAGTAGTCCACAGTTTTCTCAGCCAGGATATCATTCTCTGGTAGGGTTTAATAGAGGTGCACTGACTGTATCAGATACCTTTCAGCAAATTTAGCTCCATCAGACATACCTTAAGCACTGCAGCATGGAAGAAAGACTGCTGGTCTTGAAATCAGAAGACCTATGTTCATTGCCACTTTGTTAGCTCGGTGAGTCATTTATCTTTCTTTGGCTTGTCTGCCTTTGGCTTGTGTCCTCTGTGTGTGGGGGGGAGGGGGGGAGGGAGAGAAGAAGATGCTATTATACCCTCGTTACCTACCTCTAAGACTGATTATGAAGAAAGCACTTATAAACTCTAAAACATTATAGAAATATCAACATCTAGCAAATGAAAATTACAATGGAGACCAGGAATATGAAACTGAATTGATGTGACATTGGAGAGAATCACATACAAACAGCATAGTTCTTCTTTAGAGATATTTTGTCACTCAATTAATACTGCTAATCTGCTAAATAATTATTTTGTTTAATGATACAATTTATTTACCTCTTTAAAAATGATCTGTACCACTTTCTGTTAATTACTATTAAGTTTGGCAAGTGTTCAAAACTGTGTGAAGCTTAGTTGTCTGGTACCACAGATGGTGGCTTCCTTACCAACTCTGAGCATCCTACAAAAGGGCCTTCTGCCTCCTCCCACACTCCGATTGCTAGATCAATGTACTGCAGGTAAACATAGCAACAATTACAAACATTTTGTTATTTCAGCGGTGTGCAAAGCACTATATTAGGATCTGGGGGAGATAGTAGTTTGTATAAGACATAGGCTTGGTTTGTTTCTTTTTTGTACCTTGTTTTGTTTCTTCCTTGTGGATTTTTTAAATTTTGTTATGTATTTACTCACTGTTTTTTGCTTAAATCCAACCTCAGTCACCTACTAGCCGTGTCACTAGCAAGTCGCTAAACCTCTTAGACTCAAGTTTCCTTATCTGTACAATGTGGATAATAGTAGTAACTGTCTCACTGTTTCACTGCTGTGAAAATCAAATCAGTTCATTTCTGTAAAAGACTATATAAATGTTGACTATTATTATTTTACAAATGAGGAAATTGAATCAAGAGCTTGGGTGATTTGCCTAGAATCACATAGATAGAAGTGGCCTTTCATGAAATTTTCCCCAAAGAAAAATGACCCAGGGGAGATGTCATAGCTGTTCTTAAAAGCTTGTCAGCTAGAAGAGAGATTAAAGTTGTTCTGTTTTTTTCCCAGAGAGCAGACCTCAGAGCATTGGGTTGAAACTGCAAAGAGGCAAATTTATGATGGATTTTCAGAAAAACTTCCTAGAAGACATTTTCTTTTCCAAAATGCTATGGATTACCTCTGCAGGTTCCCTCTCATTGGAATCTTTCATCAAAAAACTGAATGATCATTTAATATGGACTCTTTTTCAGGCATGGGCCAGATTGAATGTCTACTGAGATCCTGTCCAACTCTGAAATGATTTTATCCTATGACACACTTAATCTTCAATATCCCTTTTGTGTAATTGCAGTTAATTCATTTCAATAAGCATTTCAATAGATCTGTGCTCTCAACAATGGGAGTACTCCCTCCAAAAGCACAGATCAGCATACCTTCTCATGCTACGGGACTCAGGATTTCTAGATGGGATGTGAAATATGATTCAGTAATCTTGTACCTGGAACCAGATGTAGTCTTTGTCAAACATACACCTCCCTCTTTGATGCTGTCATTGATATTAATAATAATAAGATTATTGAATAATTGTATTTCTACTGTTCCTTCCTTCAAGGAATTTTTAAAGATTCTGCCACATGTAAGGAGACATACTTTGTTGGAGGAGAGTACTTAAGATGACATTTGGTTTTACTAAAACAAATTTATTTTCACAGTCAGCAAATGATAAACACAGTGGGATCTTGTATTCAATTCCGTACCTTCAGCCAATTTGCTGCTATAAAGATTTTGCCTGCTGTAAAAATTTTTTTTAAAACCTTAATTGTCAATGTTCATCAAGGATGCCCTCAATACGTGCATAGAACATTTTTATAAAAGCATTGGGGCAATAGGAAAGTCAACCTATGAGTCAGTACTTACTGATATTTGCCCTATCCATGACTGGAACATGTGATAATAATAATCATAAAATCTAGTTCTATAAAATCATAAGTGTTAGAACTGGAAAGGATTGTAAGGAACATCTAGTTCCCCCTCTACTCATTTTGCAGATAAGTAAACTGAGGGTTAGAGGAAGTAACTTTTTCAATATCACAGTCATTGAGTAGCAGAGCCAGAATTTGAACCCAAGCCATTTGACTCTATCCCAGTGTCTTTTTCATTGTTCCTTTAATTATATATTGTCATACTGGAGAAGCAATGTGATACAGTGAGAAAAAGATGAGGAATGTTCTTAGAATCAAAAGTTTCAAGTTCTAGTCCTGGCTCTGACATTAGCTCTGTGACGCTGAACAAGTCACTTCATCTCTCTGGGCCTCCATTTCCTTATTGGTAAAATTAAGATAACAATACTTTTTTCATATTGCCTCTATAATATTAAGAAAACTACTTATAAACCTTAATGTGCTACGGAAACAAGTTAGTGTTAGTTACCATTGTTTCAAACGCTTGGGTCTGATCTCTCCAACTAAACTTCAAGTCTCCAAGAGGAATCATGTCTTTTCCTTCTATATTCCATTCCACTCACCTTACCTAGTATAAGGCTTAGCACTGGGTCTTTTTCTAGATTCTTTTGATCTCACACAGATTCTAGAAGAGTGATAAGCCCTCAGGTCATTTTTTTATAAGCAAAACAACTTTCTCAAAATCAAACTGCTAGTTAGTAGCAGGTGGAATTAGAATCCAGCATTGAATAAGGTTGACTCTTAATATTAGTGATCTGAGAAATCAAAAGCTAGTGAGATACAATGTGTGTATTTACTTTTCAGTTTGTATATATGTATATTTGCATATATATACCTGCATACATATTGTATATGTATAATATGTTTACACATTTTTATAGGTATGTGTATATAATAAATCCCCTTTGCATCTACTGCTCTGCCTGGTTTCAATTCCTAGGAACAAGAAACCCCCCAAGTTAAACTCATCATTTCTGATCTCACCACCATCCTCTTAAGTCAAGCCTTGATTGGCACCACCTCTCTCATCCTTGTCTCCCTTCTGATTGAAGTACCAAATTTATCCCAAAGCCTTGCTTTATTGAATGCTGAAACTAGATTGGCTCATTCCAGTCTGCCCCTACCACTCTCCAAAATTCAGAGAAATAAATCTCTTCTCAGTCAACTCTCCACATTTCCACCTTGATGTAGGAAGCTTTTGTCTACAAATGCTCTGTCTCCACCTGCCTAAGTTATAGAGAATTTCCATGACAACTGGTTGGGAAATTCAAGCTTTTTAAAACACAGAGCAACCATCTCAAGCTTTCAACTGCTTCTAGATGATTGTCAGCATGCATGTCATCACTGACCAAATTCCAAATATAGGAAGAGAAGAAAGGGGGTGGGGAAGGTGTTGCCCTTCAGGTTTATGCATTCATGGGGATTATCTAGTGGTATTTGCAATAAACACTTGGAGCTAGATGAAATGCAAACATCAGTCCTTTGTTGAGAATTTCATCAACTCTCATTTCTAATTCTTAGAATTTTTTAATCATCTTTAATATGTTTCAAAACCCAGACTTCCTAAAGAAAAACAAATGTAGTCTATATAAAATCTACTTCACTCACTTTGGCTTATCGCTTTAACTCCTGTCCCCTAATTTCTACCATGCACTGATGAAGGTAAATGTCTTATCTACAGTATTTTCATGCTTCGGGTGGGTGAATGCAGCCATGGCAACTACAGCCATAAAAAGGGCCAAGAGTTTGAATGTGGGAGAGGTATAATATATAATATAACTTGGGAGAGACAGAGGTGTTGTGAAGTTTAAATGAGATAATGGATGGAAAGCATTTTATAAAAGTTAGAGTACTATATTAATGATCATCATTACTATTGATATTTAGTCACCAGGCCTCTAGTTTTTAACTTTAGTTAATTAGTTTAGTTAGTTTTAACTTTTTTCCCTGAGGCTTCTACTATATTCCTGCTAAGTTCTATCTTTATAGAACAACACAAGGATGTGCTGGTAAATATTTAATAAGCAGGCCTTCTTCATAGGACAGCATAATCATGCACTTTTAAATTTAATCTATATTATTAATATTTTCTTAAATCTTGTGTTTCTCCTTTGTTTTCTAAGAGGACCACGACATCAGGGAAATCATGACATGACTTGCAGTTGACTTTGATTTGAGTGAGAGAGGGCTGTGCAAGGTCACCAGCCTCACTTCTCCTCCAGAGCTATCTGGGTGCAGTGGTCAGATATTCATCAGGATGAATGGAGATGTCCCAGGATGCAACGGGAAACCCTGGCCTTTTTAGGTTAAGGCATTTTCAGGTACTCACTGCAAGGTAACACCCATTCAGTGAATGGGCCTTTTTAAGAAGGGCGATGGTCTCCCATGGTCCTCATCCAAAACAAAGGACAAACACAACCTGTGAGTAAACCAAGTTACCTGAATGAGAACCTAGCCAGTTGGGTAACTCAGCTCATCCTCTCCCTCTCCTTCTCCTCTACAAAGAAAGGTAACATTTTTTTTTCTTTTTTGTTAATATATAGTTTGTTTTCAGTTCATAACATTCATTTCCACAAGAATTTGAATTAAAAATTTCTCCCCATCTCTCCCCAACCCCTACCCCAGGACAGCATGCACCCCATCCATCTTGTCCCCCAGTCTGTCCTCCTTTCTATTGCTCACACTTCTTCTATCCCCCTTCCCCTCTGTTTTCCTGTACAGAAGAATAGATTTCTATAGTCCATCACGTATTAATTTCCAGTTGCATGCTAAAACAATTTTTAACATTCATTCTTAAAAGTTTGAGTTCCATATTCTCTCCCTCCTTCCCCACCCACCCTCATTGAGAAAACAAGCAATTCAATATACATATTGTCATATATGTGTAACATCATGTATGTGTAACAATGCAAAGCACTTCCATAATAGTTATGTTGTAAAAGACTAACACATTTCCTTCTGTCCTATCCTGCCCTTCATTTATTCCATTCTCTCCCTTAACCTGTCCTCCCACAATAGTGTTTCCTTCTGATTATCCCTTTCCCCAATTTGCTGTCCCTTCTATTATCTCCCCTCTCCTACCCCCTTCCCCCTTGCCTTCCTGCAGGGTAAAATAGATTTCTATATCCAATGGAGTGTGTGGCATTCCCTCCTTCAACCAAATCTCATGAGAGTAAGGCTCAATTATTTCCTTTCATCTCCCCTCCTCTTGCCCTCCATTGTAAAAGCTCTTTCTTCCCTCTTTTATGTGAGGTGATTTGCTACATTCTACCTCACTCTTTCTCTTACTCCTAGTACATTCCATTCAACAGTAAATTTTATTTTTTAGATTTTCTCCCTTCATATTCAGCTCACCTTGTACCTGCTGTCTATGTGAGTGTGTATATATATACAAGGGGCAGCTAGGTGGTGCAGTGGATAGAGCAGGAGTCTGGAGGACCTGAGTTCAAATCTCACCTCAGACACTTGACACTTAATAGCTATGTGACCTTGTGCAAGTCACTTAACTTCAATTGCCTCATCCTGGCCCATCTCCAGTCATCCTGATGAATATCTGGTCACCGGATTCAGATGGTTCTGGAGGAGAAGTGAGGCTGGTGGCTTGCACAGCCCTCCTTCACTCAAAACAAAGTCAAGTGCAAGTCATGTCATCATTTCTCTGATGGCATGGTCTTCTTCAGCAACGAAGGATGCACATACACACACACATACACATATATAATATATATGTATACATATATATATATACTTACACATATATAATATACACATACATACATGCCCATACCCTCTTACATATATGTGCGTGCGTGCGTGTGTGTATGTGTGTGTGTGTGTGTATTCCCTCTAACTACCCTAATACTGAAAAAGTTCTCATGAGTTACAAATAACATCTTTCCGTGTAGGAACGTAAACAGTTCAACTTCAATGAGTTCCTTAAGGCTTCTCTTTCCTCTTTACCTTTTCATGTTTCTCTTGATTCTTGTATTTGAAAGTCAAATTTTCTATTCAGCTCTGGTCATTTCAACAAGAATTCTTGGAATTCCTCTATTTTATTGAAACTACATTTTTCCCTGAATTATTTTATCCAGTTTTGCTGAGTAGGTGATTCTTGGTTCTAATCCTGGGTCCTTTGACCTCTGGTATATCATATTCCAAGACCTTCAGTCCCTCAGTGTAGAAGCTCCTAAATCCTGTATTATCGTGATTGTATTTCCACAATGCTTGGATTGTTTTTTTCTGGCTGCTAATAATATTTTCTCCTTGACCTGGGAACTCTGTAATTTGGCTACAATTTTCCTAGGAGTTTTCCTTTGGTGATCTCTTTCAGGAGGTGGTCAGTGAATTCTTCCCATTTCTATGTTACCCTCTGGTTCTAGAACATCAGGGTAGTTTTCCTTGATAATTTCTTGGAAGATGATGTCTAGGCTCTTTGTTTCATCATAGTCTTCAGATAGACCAATAATTTTTAAATTATCTCTCCTGAATGTATTTTCTAGGTCAGTTGTTTTTCATTCTTTTGGTTTTGTTTTGTAATTCCTTGGTTTCTCATAAAGTCATTAACTTCCATCTCTTCCATTCTAATTTTTAAAGAACTATTTTCTTCAGTGAGCTTTTGAACCTCCTTTTCCATTTGGCTAATTCTGCTTTTTAAAACATTCTTCTCCTCATTGGCTTTTTGGACCTCTTTTGCCATTTGGGTTAGTCTATTTTTCAAGGTGTTATTTTCTTCAGCCTTTTTGGGGGTCTCCTTTAGCAAGCTGTTGACTCACTTTTCATGATTTTCTTGCATAGCTCTCATTTCTCTTCCCAGTTTTTCTTCCACCTCTCTTACTTGATTTTCAAAATCCTTTTTGAGCTCCTCCCTGACCTGAGACCATTGCATACTTTTTTTGAAAGTTTTGGTTGTAGGAGCCTTGACTTTGAAGTCTTCCTCTGATATTCTTTGTTCTTCCTAAACTGAAAGGATGGAAGAAAATACTTGTTCACCAAGACAGTAATCTTCTATAGTCTTATTTTTTCCCCTTTGTGGGGCATTTTCTCAGCCAGTTACTTAACTTTTGAGTCCTTTGTCAAGTGAAAGGTATACTCTAGGTACCTGTAAGTTCTCAGTTCCTCCAAGGTGGCACAAGCAAGGGAGAGAAGTTTACTCCTCTCCTGGCCTCTGGTCTGGGAGCAACCACAAGCTTTTCAGCTCAGGATCAGCAAGTAGAATTCTCTCTCCCAAGCCTCCACCAGCTCCACCACACCAGTGCTCCTCCTCACCCCAGAACTGTCACTCAGAACTGAGACCCAGATGGGCAATTCAATTCCCCCAGGGTCTTCAAGCAGTGCTACAAAAATGCATGCTGTTGCCACAGTGACTACTACCATCCTGGGACCAGGGATAGAGCTGGATCCCACTCCCTTCTCAATCAGGTGAAAGAGTTTTCTCACTGACATTTGAAGCTGTCTTTGGCATTTGTGGATTGAGAAGTCTGGGAACCACAGCTGCTACCTGTGATTCTGCGCAACTTCTTTTTTTCCTGCTTTCTTTCCTTCTTTCTTTCTTTCTTTCTTTCTTTTTTTCTTTCTTTCTTTCTTTCTTTATTTATTTATTTCTCCTTTCTTTCTTTCACAAAACCTTAAACCCAGTTCACTCTGAGGCCCATAGATTGAACCACAATGCATCCCTGCCCAAGCTCCACTTAATGGATGTATTTTGGGCCCACCTGGCTTACAGTGAATGTCAGTGGTAACTATTTCTTTTTGGAACAGCAACACTGAGGGTCTTCCCCTCCCAGCTCGATGGTTTTTTTCTTATTTTACTAATTAAAGGGTAAATCCCTTGACTCTTAAATCTGAAGAAATAATAAAAACAGTAGATTTCTGAGTTGGACATGATCACACTGAAAATTTGACTAAAAGTTCTCACAAACCTCCTTACTGCTGGCTCCAGCACACCCCAGTGATTTTGTCTGTTCTTATCTGAACTAAATACTGATTTTTCCATATACCAGTCACCCTAACCACAGGAGGAACTAATATAGTTTCCTAAGCCTGTAGCTTTTATTTTCAGTTTTCAGTTTTTAGAACTGAAATCTCAGCAAATACCCCAAAACTCAACAGTCCTAGTCACTCTCCAATCTAATATCCAATTCAATCCTCATACCTCTGAAGGAAGAGTCAATAATATAAATTGTCTTAGTTTCTAGAAGAATGGGAAATCATCACCCTATGGACCTCACTGAGCCTTGACTCTATAGGAACCTGCTAACACTTAAGTTGACATTTTAGTAACACTTAGGTTACCATTTACCTAGCAGTGTTGAGTGATTCATGAACGAGTTAATAGGACAGAGACTTCTGGGGAAAGTCTACTCTTTTATTTTTTTAATTTTTTATACATTTTTAAGTTAAATACAAAATGAGAAAAGAAAAAAGGGTCCTTTTCATGTACAGAGCAGAATATAGGAGAGGATTCAATGTAAAACAATAAATTTCCACTTCATGAAAACCTGTGTGATAAATCCTACACCTTGTTTTCAAAGCAACCCAGCATTTCTGTACTTCCTTCTAGATTTTCTATTGTTCTCTGTTGGGCACTTTTAATTTTTTTCTCTCTGTCCTCTGCCCTTGAAAAGGTTACAATTAAACACAAATACATAAATGCATGCACATACATATACATTAACTTATAAACATACATATATATACATAACCATACTATGCAAATTTCTATGCATCAGTTCTTTCTCTAGAGATAGACAGCATCTTCCTTCATAGACCCAAGACTTCATTTTTCTGAATCAACCAACTCATCATTTCTTATATCACCACAGAATCTCAGTACAATCATATACCACAGTATGTTTAGCCATTCTGCAATTGAAGAGCGTCTATCATTTTAGTCAATATAATAGGTATGTTATTTCAAAGATATTTTAATTTGTGTTTCTCTAATCAGTAATGATTTAGAACATTTTCTCATATGACAATATAATCTTGATTTCTTCATTGAAAAACTACCTGTTCATATCCTTTGACCAATCATAAATTAGGATATGATTCATATTCTTATAAATTTGACAGTTCTCCATAAATTTGAGAAACAAGACTCTTATCTGAAAAAATGTCCATGAAATATTTTTTCCCAGTTTTCTGATTTCTTTCTAATCTTACCTACATTGGTTTTATCTATACAAGAACTTTTAAATTTAAAATAATCAAAATTATACATTTTTACCTCAACAATACTCTGTATCTCTTATTTTTCATATATTATTCTTCTATCTATGAGTCTGACAGATAATATATTCCAAGTTCTAAATTTTTTGTGATAGGTCTCTTTATAGGTTGATCATGTAGCCATTTTGAACTTATCTTGATATGTGGTTTAATATATTAGTCCACACCTAATTCCTGCCAGACTGCTTTCCAGCTAATTCAACAATTTTTTTAAAAATAATGAATTCTTATTCCAAAAACTTAAATCTTTACATTTGTCAAACACAAAATTAATATAGTATTTCTTGTATGCTACTGCAGATTGTATGTCTACTCTGTTCCACTAATCCACCTCTCCATTCCTTAGCCAGTACCAGATAACTTTGCTATTTATTGCCTTTTAATGTAGTTTAATGTCTGGTACTGCCGATTCTCCTTCCTTTACATTTTTTTCTCCTTAGTTTCTTTCAAATTCTTGATCTTTTGTTCTTCCAAATAAATTTTATTATGATTTTTTTCAAATTCAGTAATTTTTTTTAATAATTTGATTGGGATGACATTGAAAAATAGTTAGGAAAATTATCATTTTTCTATTATATTGGCTTTGTCTATCCATGAACAATGAATTTCTCAGATTATTAACATCTGCCTTTATTTGTATAAGGAGTGTTTTATGTTTATGTTCATGTAGTTGCTATATCTGTTTTGGTAGATGTACACTCTCAGGTAATTTATAATGTCTATTTTAAATGATCTAAAACAATATCCAATAATATTGGTGACACATAATATAGTTTCCTTATTTTACTTTTTAAATTAAATCTATTTTAGTTTTAACTTTGTCTGAAATCATTTTTACTACTCCTACTTTTTTTACATAATAAATTCTACTCCAGCCTTTTATTTTTTCTGTGTTTATCTCTCAATTTTATTGTTTCCTGAAAGTGATATATATCATTGAATTCAAATTTTTTATCTATTCTGCTGTTTCCATTTTAAAGGTAAATTCATTTTATTCACATTCTAAGTTATAATTATTTATTGCATATTTCCCTCTGTCCTATTTTTCCTCAGTATCCTTCTCATCTTATTTACAATATCCCTCCTCACCCCTCTAATTTACTTCTATCTGCATGCTACCTTGCTTTCCTATTCATTAATCCACCCAACTCTGGAAGAGTCTCTGCCTTATCCTCCCCTACACTCTCCTCCTTAATCTACCTGTCTTTCTGAGAATTTCTCCCTTATCCTCCCCCCTCAATTCTTAATCTACACACCCTTCTAAAAGTCCCTCCTTTATTCTATCCCCTCACCCTATGTCTTTCTAAATTTAGAAGATCTTTATACGCTTCCAGATCTATATGTTGTTCCCTTTTTAATCCATTTCTGATGAGAGTAAGGTTCCAGCACTACAGCCCTCTCCCACCTCTTGCTGCTTCTGTATCAGTTCTTCTTTTCATGTCTCATTTGTATGAGATAATTATTCTTTTTCATCTCTCCCTGCACAGTTTTACTTTTTAGAATCAGCCCTTCATACACAGGTTCAGCCCAAGAAGCCTTTCTTTCAAACTACCCAAATAACAATGACAGTCATAAGAGTACTGATAACATTTTCACATATAAAAAATAAATAGTTTGACCATTGAGTCCCATATAATTAGTCTTTGATGTTTACTTATATTTCTCCTACATCTTATATGTCAAATTTTCCATTAAGTTCTGCTCTTTTTGTCACAATTATTTAAAAGTCTTTCAGTTCATTGAATGTCCTTTCTTTTCATTCAAGATTATATCTAGCTTTTCTGGGTAAGTTACCCTTGGTCATAACCCCAGCCCTTTCTGTGCTACAAAATGTAGTCCTTCAGCGTAGAAGCTACTAGGTCTTTTACAATCCTGTACATAGCCCTGTGATATTTAAATTGTGTTGGGTTGTTTTTTTTTTCTGTTGCTTGCTATATTTTCTCTTTAACCTGGGAGCTTTAAAACTTGATAATGATGTTCCTATAAATTTTCCTTCTGGAATCTCTCTCAGGTGGTTACTGATAAAGAAAAATCTATTTTTGCTTTGCATTCTTGTTGTAGAACTTCAGGGCAATTCTTCTAAATAACTTCTTGTAATGTTCTATCAAGATTTTTTTATTATAACTAAAATTCTTGTGTCATCTCTCTTTGATCCATTCTACAGATCAGTTGTTTTTCTGAGGAAATATTTCACATTCTCTTATATTTTTTTCATTCTTTTGGTTTTATTTTATTATTTCTTGGTATATTATAACTTCATTAGCTTCCCCTTGCTCAATTCTCATTTTCAAGGAATTATTTTCTTCCTTAAGTTTGTGATCTATTTCCAATTGGTTGACTTTATTTTAATAATTTTCTTGATTTTCTTGAATTGTTCTCATTTTTTCCCTAATTTTTCCTCATTCTTTCTTATTTGATTTTTAAAATCCTTTTTTAAGTTATTCCAAGAACTCTGTTGGGGTTTGTGTCAATTAGATGCTTCTCATTGAAAAAGGAGTGGCTTTTTTAGTTCCACTATCCCTCTAGTGGCTATCTATGGTTGGGTCCTTTCTCCTTTGCTTGCTTATTTTTATTTTGTTTTATTTTATTTTTAGCAGCTTTTTATTATAATCAAGTTGTCATCCTAAGGTGTAGCAAATGATGCTTTAGGCCCCAGGTCCTTTTTGCAATTATTTCCTGAACTCTGTCCTGGGGCCCAACCTTGAGTATTCCTCACCAGCCCTAAGCCTCAGGTAGGGCTCCCAGCCACACTGTGCCACTAATGTGTTTTCTTTCTGTGGTCCCTCTGGTGGCTACAAATTTCAACTGTCCTCTCCACCTTGGAACTGAAACCAGGGACTCTGTTCTGTTGCAAGTGCCCACAGCCATCAGGATTGACCCCGCTCTGCTACTGCCCTTACCAGGCATGTGCTAGTTTTTCTGCGGGCACAGCCTAGGACCTCATCAGTTTAGCACTGCTGTGCATGGAGTCCTTCCACAGTGGAAAGTCTTCCAATCTTCTACTCAAGCAGTACTGATGAGGTAAAAATTCCTGAAGCTAAGGCTGCCTCCCAACCCAGCTGCCCCTAGAGTTTGTTCAGAGTCAGCCTGGAGGTGTTCCCAGTCTTTCCTGGGTTCTGTTCAAGTTTTCTTAAGACAACTGCTTTACCCAATTTTTCTTTATTTTTGCTGTCCTATGTCTACTTTGAGGCAATGTTCTGTCTTTTTTTTTTTTTTTTGGAAGAAATTTGGAGACCCTGAAGTTCTCTGTCTTACTCCACTCTGTCAAGGTCTATTCTTAATAAAGGGGAACCATGAGGATAAGAGGGGAACTGCTGCTCCTAAAACTGTCCTTTTCTGGGGTTTAACTAGAAAATGCATTTCTAGAAGGAGCAGAAGGGGAAGGCGCTTACTTCACTTTAACCCTATATTCTGGCCCCTCATCTTGTCAACATTCCAAATCAGAATAAGACATATGTTTGTGCTCTAGAGTGTGGATAAGTTTTAAGAATTGAACTTTCATGTGTTATTTATTCCATCAAAAATCCTGATGCTTCATTGTGATGCAGCTGCTTGACTCGTCACAAATATCTATGTATAGATGAAAGAGGAGAGAGTTTTCTGTCTTTAAAATACCTGCATTTCTGAAGGGGCTGTGGGAAAACATTTACTTTCATGCACTGTGAATTGATCTAGCCATTCTGCAATTTGGAACTAGTCCTCAAAATTTTTGAAACTGTGCATATCCTTTGACCAAACAAAAGCACTACTAAATCTACATCCCCAAAGAAATCAAATAAAGAGGAAAAGAACCCATATGCACATAGATATTTATGGCAGTTATTTTTGTAATGACAAAGAATTGGAAATTGAGTATGGGTGCCCATCATTTGGGGAATGGATAACCAAGTTATGGCTTATGCAAGTGTTAGGATACTACTATACTGTAAGACATGGCGAAGAAGATGGCAAACACTGGAAAGACTTGTATGAACTGACGCAAAATGAAGTGAGCAGAGCAGGAGACAATTTATACAATGATAATAATATTGTAATGTCAAGCAATTTTAAAAGACTTGGAAAGTCTGACTGGTATAATAACTCCCTATAAATCTAGAGTACTAATGATGAAACATATTGTCCGTCTCCTGATAGCTGATGGATTCAGAGTACAGACTGAAGCTTATGGTTTTCTGACATAGCTAATGTATCTTTGTAACAGATTTTGTTTTTCTTGCCTTCTCAAGATATGTGGAAAGTAGGAGAGAGCAAATTAAAACAAAAATTAAATTAAATTGTTTTTAATTATGTATTAATCATGCCAAATCAGTGCCCCTCATGTACTTCTGCACATCATCAACTTTCTTCCGTTAAAAAAAAAAAAACCTGACAAATATCTGACTTCCTCCCTAGGTCTACAGAAGTTCTGCTAAGTGGCCCAGCACTTTGAGGGGGAGACTACAATGACTTCTTCCTGCCTAATATATCAAACTCAGATTCCCCGAGCAATTTCTTATCTATATAACCTTGTCTTTTAATACTTTATAACATAAATGCTCTGCTGTTCTCAGAAAAGTCTCCTTATTCTCTCAGCTCTACTCATTATACACATACAAACCATGCTCTTTACGTCTCTGTATCAATAAAAGAGGCAATTTTGAAAAGTGGGTAGAGGGTTGGATCTGAAGTCAAAAAAACCCAACTTCAAAACCAATCACTGATTTTTACTAGTGAAGTAACAATGGACAAGTTCCTTAACCTCTATTAGCCTCAGTTTCCTTATCTATAAAATTGGGATAATAATGTCTCTAGTATCTACCACATAGAGTTCTGAAGAACCATATCATAAATATGATGTGCTTTGTTAACTGTAAAAGTGTCATATAAGAATCAGTTATTATTATTGTTTACCCTTAATGATTCTCCCCAGCTTCCTCCCTCAAGCCCCCACAACAATCCAACTTCTATATCTTTCAAACCATATATCAAATTATGTTTCTATGATTGAACTTTCCTCTTCATAACCTGTGCCATGAAAATATATTTTGTGTTAGCAAAATCAATGAAACAAGAAAAGAAAGCTTCAAGTAGTAAACTAGAGAGAATATTTTCAATAAATGATAAAAGTCTGCTAGTTAGGATAAATAACATATGTAGATAGATATATGCATATAGAGAGGGAGAGAGATATAGATAGATAGAGAGAGATAGAAAGAGAGAGAGAGAGAGAGAGATAGATAGATAGATAGATAGATAGATAGATAGATAGATAGATAGATAGATAGACAGATAAATTAGTATATGCCATTCTCCAAATAGATATGGGGATATGAAAGGGATATTTTTCAAAGAGTAAATGGGAGCTCTTACTTCACAACTGTGTGAGAGAATTAATAACAAAAAAAACCCCTATTCACCCATCTAATTGATAAAAACAGTAAAAAAGTGAATATGGTAAATGTTGGAGAGTCTTTGGAAACACAAGCCACATTACAGGCAACTGTAATTCACAGATGATAGAACTGAGAATGGGCCCACTCTTTCTAGAAAACAATTTGGAATTACACGATAGACTGAAGACAAAGTCCTATATATGGCAACACATTGTGCTAGCAAAGAATCAGAAAGAAGTGAATACCCACTGATTCCCCACAGACAGAATTCATAAACAAACTGAGGATTCTGAATGAAATGGCATATCATCACAAAATATGGAAAAAATGAATAGGAAGAATTCAAAGAAACTTGAATGAGTTGATGCCATTATTTCTTAGGGCTTTTTTAAAATAAAATTTCTTATATTCTCTCATCCTTCTTACAATTTTGCAGTTGACTTTATATTCTAAACCTGACCTTGGCTGCCGTATCTATCCGCTGGGCAAGTCAGTCAAGTATCTACAGAATAAAATCATTTTTAGGTTATTTTGTTATTGCAAATTATTAGAAGAGATAGACTAAAACAAAATCCATTATCACTCCAAGAAATTTGACCTAATTGTTAACATGAGAAAAAGGTAGTGGATAAAGAATGCCTTTTATTCAATGGATGATCGATAGCTGTTGTTTGGGCAACCTATAGAATACCTTTATCATTAATTATAAATACATACTATATCCATACATATTATAATACATATATAATATAACAAATATATAAATATATTTATATGTATAAATACAAAATATTGATATATAAAATATAATATAATAAATATATAATTATAATACCATGCTATAATTTTATGTATTTTTGGTTTTGAATATATGTATACATACATACAATGTAATATAAATATGCCTCCAAATGGCAATGGTGGTCATGAACAGGTCATGAATAAAGAATTTTGTGGGAGAAGGGATATAAAGTATATCATCAAAGAAATATATGACTGAAAAAGTAAGATGGCCTGCTCATGTGGCAAAGGCAAATATTCAGCAAGAACATGAATCTGGAATGCTTAATGTATATCTTTGTGACATTAAGAAAATATGAAGGAAGCCCTTAAAACATTGGGTAGACCTCCCATGCAAAACTTATGAGAGAGAACATTGATGAAGGTAACACAAGATGGACAGATGTGACTTGAATGCTTTGAGGCAGTACCCCAAATAATGACTTCGCAGATGCATTTTTGTGTTAGAGGATCATAACCTTGGGGAATGACTCATAGACTGGCATAACTATGATAAATTTTTATGTCAGAAACTCAGTCTCTGACATCTTTGCAGATAAGATAAGGATATATAATAAGCTGGATGACAATGTAAACAGCTAAATTCAAATTTTATTAATGCATACAAAACTGTTAATTAACTGATGTCGAGTTATGAAAGATCTCTAGTGATACTACATGAAATTTTTCTTAGTCTTCTTTGTCACTTTTTTTGTTAGTGACCCAGATAAATAACTAATTAAGAGGAAAGCAGGAATCAAGATTATTGATTTGGGAATAAAAACATTAAGTGTCTGCCCTATGTAAGGTACTATGCTAGCCACTGAAGATACAAAAACAAAAATAAGTCTTCAAGAAACTTGCATTAAACTGGGTTTATCCAGCACAAGTTGATAAAAGTTGTGTGATATAATTTGAAGGGGATTTGAGGAGTAGCAACTTGGAAGATCTGGTAGCATTTAAAAGAAGGGGAGTTGAACTTTGGAGCAGAGGATTATATAAGTATAGAATGAGCGTGAAATAATCCAAGACCTCTACAAAGGTGCCAAAGAAGCAAACTGAATGCTATGTTCAAAGAACAACAAATAAGCCAATTTGACTGGAATGTGCAATGTGTAAAGGGGAGAAATATAAAATGTTACCCAGGTCTCTGGCTCAAATCACAAAGAGACTTTCTGAGGGACACTTGGTGGTTTGAAATGTGAACACACAAACATTACTCAGAGTTCCTTAAGTTCCAAAGTTTTGAGAGGAACTTCAAGGAAGGAGCCAAACTGGAGAAGAAAATGCGTATCAGTGTCTTGTTCCATACCTCTGCTGACAAACTAGGCAATGCAGTGAATAGGGCACAATGTGTGAGTCAAGAAAATCTGAATTCAGAATTGGCCTCAGACACTTACTAGCTAGATGCAAACCATCTAATCTTCATTTTCCTCAGTTTCCTCAAGTGAAAAATGAGGACAATAACAGCACCTACTTTTCAGGGTCACTATGAGTCTTAAGTGAAATGACTGTTAAGCTCTTAGCACAATGCCTCTTCTATTATGGGTTCTATATTAATATTCTCTCCTCATTTTAGAAGCCTCTCAGGGAGTTTTGGATGACTATATGATCCTCCTACCACTGAAGTCAGGCTGTATTAAAGCATTGATCAGAAGACCAGAAAATACTGACCAGAAGAAGAGTGGAAACGAGCAGAAAGCATGTCTCTGCAGAAGAGCAACTATGCCATCAGTGAGAAAACTAATGTCCCATCCGCAGTCCCTTGCTTCTCCTTCTTCCCAAGCAAATTGCCATTTTCCTTTTACCTGTTCAGCCATGGTTTTCCCATTTCACTGACTTCAACTAATGGGGAAGAGGTAAGGAAGAGGTGTGGGAACAAGAACAGGACACACCACACCTGCTCTACCTTATGTTTACTGTCTATCCATGTTCCCGACCTATTTGGTACTCATATTAAATTACATGACAATGACTGATTTCCAATAAATGAGCAGTTTAAGACTGATAGAGAAGAAGCTACAGGGTAAAAAGATTCTTATCCCTGATGAAGATTTGGGTAGTGTCAGACTGGATTAGCTTAAATTAGGTTAGGTCAGATTAAGTTAAATAAGAGTTATTTCTGCAGTTGTCATTTCTATGCACATCCACACCTGATAAAATGACTTTGAACCTGGAAAGAAACTTGATGAGGAAATAAGACGGTAGATGAACAAGTATAAGAGTTCATGCAATTGCCCCTTTTTATTATTATAGTTGGTATTTATCCTTGCCCAAGATCATAAGTATCAGAGGCAGAATTTGAACCCAGGTCTTCCTGTTTCAAATTTTTGCATTCTAGAAAGAATCATAGATTTAAAGTTTAAAGGTTCATTATTTACTACCCTTAGGTAGCTAGGTGGTATAATGGATAAAGCCCTGGACTTGAAGTCAAATTCTGCCTCAGAGGCTTATTATCCATGTGACTCTAAGCAAGTTGCTTCTCACTGTGTGCCTCCATTTTCTCATCTGTAAAATGCAGGGATTGGTATAAATGGATTCTAGGCTCCTCTAAGATTTATGATCCTTAATTTTATAGATAAAACCAATGAACCTTCAAGAAGTGATTCTCCCAGTCACATAAAAAGTATTTGTGACTGTGTATGAACCCAGGTCTTCCTGAATCTAAAAGTCATGCCTCTGAATGGGAAGAATGGATGACCTTCAACAGGAATGTGGCCTTCTCAACTGAGAAAAGTTATTCTGAATGGGATTGGGCAGTCCCTGCTAAAACTGGCTGATTCATATATCTTTATTCTAATTCAAATCCTTAAATCAATAGCTGAGAGAAATTTTATTATCTGGGACTGACATTAGGATCCACTGGATTTATCCATTAGCAGTTTCCTTTTACTAGAAGGTCTTCAGTCATGTCCTAGAATTTTTGTGCCAGCCTCACACAATGACCTAAAAGACTATTTGCTTAGTGAAAGGTATGCCATCTGTCACTGAGTTGGCCAATAAGTAACTCTACATTCTCATTGTTTTTTTAAATGTATTTTATTTTTAATTTATGAAATAAAATAAGTATTTCCATAACAGTACAATATGAGAGGATTTCACGTAAAACTACAAATCTACGATGCACAACTTGCTTTCAAAGTATAAAATATAATATAATTAATGTAATGTAATGTAATGTAACATAATGTAACATAGCATAATGTAATGTATTTACATAACATAACGTAATGTAACGTAACATAATGTAATATAACATAATAATGTTTTCAAGTATACCAACAAAATTATCATGTACTTTTTTCTCCTTTTTTCTTCCC